>NC_089494.1:48037550-49290050 GCF_036850765.1 Saccopteryx bilineata | reverse complement strand
TGACTGGTTTATTTCATTTAGCATAATAATCATCTCTGGGCCCATCCATGTAGTCACAAAGGGTAAGATTTTCTTCTTTATGGCTGAGTAGTATTCCATTGTATAAATATACCACAGCTTTTTTATCTGTTCATTTACTGATGGGCACTCGGACTGCTTCCAAATCTTGGCTGTTGTTAAAAATGCTTCAATGAACACAGGGGTGTATATATTCTTTCAAATTAGCGTTTCAGGTTTCTTCAGATATATTCCCACAAGTGGAATTGCTGGGTCATAAGAAAGTTCCATTTTAAATGTTTTTGGGGAGGTATCTGCATACTGCTTTTCACAGTGGCTGCACCAATCTACCCAAGTTTTAATAAAATGAAAGTGCTCACGGTATGGTTTGGGTGAGGCTTCTTTAGTTATTTGCTAAACTTAAGGAAATTAGAAGTAGGAAAGTGATTTGAGAGCCTTTCTTCATTATGGCAGGGATTTTATAAATTACTACAAGGGAAGTCAGAATGTGTTCATGGATATTATGGTTTGAAATATATTTTAATTTTGGTTTATCTTTCAGTAATATTAGTTAAATGGTTTTGACTGCTACCCCATGTGATGAACGCTTTGAATAACTGCAGCAATACAAAACCTTCTGTATCTAGTCTGCGCATTAAAATATTTATATCCTGATGTTTGTGAGGGAATATTCTTGAAAAGGTTGAGTGTTTGGGTAACTTGCAGTTTTTGTCTTTTTAAAAAAAACTTTTAAAAATATTTATTCATTTTTAGAGAGGAAACGGGAGGGTGGGAGGAACAGGAAGCATCAACTCCCATGTGCTTTGAGCAGGTAAGCCCAGGGTTTTGAACTGGCACCCTCAGTGTCCCGGTGGATGCCTCATTCACTGCGCCACCACAGGTCAGGCAGTTTTTGTCTTATTTGAGATACAGGAACCACTATCCAATAGGTCAGCATACAGCCCGAAAAGTAATGTTTGATGACTTGCTTTTCTTCGGAAACTCTAGCTCCCAAACCACTGGCAAACAAGAAAACAGTTAACAGATTGCTGTTTTAGTTATTAGAATATCAGGTTGTATAATGAGACATGACCTACAAACAATGAAGTTAAACAATTCCTTTGAGTGCATTGTGATCTCTAGATTGAACTGGTCTTCTTGCTTTAGCCTTACCTTTTTAAAAAATTAAATAGGATTATTTTTGCTCACAGTCTTCCAGTGGTTTCCCATCTCTCTCACATTAGATGCCCAGATCCTGGAAATGGCCTACGGAGGCCTAGATCCCCTTTCTGCCCCCCCCATATCCCACAAACTGACCCCCACTTACTTCATAGTAGCCCCACTGGCTCTGTTTTCTCAGTGCAAGAGGGCTCTGGCATCAGACCTTTGCACTTGCCATTTTCTCTGCCTGGGATTCTGGAACTTAACATCAACATCCTTCCAGTCTGTTCAGGTGTCAGATTGGAGCAGGGACTCTTTCCTGACCGGCTATATGAAATTGTTCATCTGTGTGCGCTTTCATAATGATTCTCCTCTGTGGCACTTAGAAGCCTGTTTCCCCTTACTAGAATGTAAGCTCTATGAGGCTATACATTTTATTTTGTTTACTATTATTTCTAATACCTGGAAGAGTACCTGGCGTGAACAAACAAAAATGTTAGCATCAGGATCACTTTCACCGAGTCTTTATTGTAACACCTCGTGAAATTCTTCATTGGAATTTAGCAGGGGATATATCCAAAAGAAATGTTAGGTAGAAATATTTGTAAGTAGAGGTTATAAAAACATACAAATTATGAGTTTTTAGTATTAGCTAATTTCACTGTTTATCTTAAGGTAACCATAGAGAACTTCCTGATCCCCATACCAGAGTCTAATTACGGGTTCTGTCAGGAAGATTCTTGGCCCTGGCTGGTTAGCTCAGTCTGTTAGAGCCTCATCCAGAAGCACCAAGCCTGTGGGTTAGTGGAAGAACAAATGAATGTTTCCCTCCTTGCCCATCTTTTCTCCCTCTCTGTTTCTTCTCCCCCCTGTCCATCCCTTCTCCCCATCTGTCCATCCCTTCTCCCCCTCTGTCCATCCCTTCTCCCTCTCTGTCCATCCCTTCTCCCTCTCTGTCCATCCCTTCTCCCTCTCTGTCCATCCCTTCTCCCTCTCTGTCCATCCCTTCTCCCTCTCTGTCCATCCCTTCTCCCCCTCTGTCCATCCCTTCTCCCCCTCTGTCCATCCCTTCTCCCTCTCTGTCCATCCCTTCTCCCTCTCTGTCCATCCCTTCTCCCCCTCTGTCCATCCCTTCTCCCCCTCTGTCCATCCCTTCTCCCCCTCTGTCCATCCCTTCTCCCTCTCTGTCCATCCCTTCTCCCTCTCTGTCCATCCCTTCTCCCTCTCTGTCCATCCCTTCTCCCTCTGTCCATCCCTTCTCCCCCTCTGTCTGTCCATCCCTTCTCCCCCTCTGTCCATCCCTTCTCCCTCTCTGTCCATCCCTTCTCCCCCTCTGTCCATCCCTTCTCCCTCTCTGTCCATCCCTTCTCCCTCTCTGTCCATCCCTTCTCGCCCTCTGTCCATCCCTTCTCCCTCTCTGTCCATCCCTTCTCGCCCTCTGTCCATCCCTTCTCGCCCTCTGTCCATCCCTTCTCGCCCTCTGTCCATCCCTTCTCCCCCTCTGTCCATCCCTTCTCCCTCTCTGTCCATCCCTTCTCCCCCTCTGTCCATCCCTTCTCCCTCTCTGTCCATATCTACTCCCTCTCCCTTCATCTCCCTTCCTCTCTTCCTCTCTAAAATCAATCAGTTAAAAAAAAAAATTCCTTATCCAAGTGTACATACATAATCCTCTTATGACCTAGTAGGGTATTAACGTATCTTTAAATAGTTATGATTAAGTTGGAATTCATTCTTTGCGTGGTGCTTCTGATTTTTTCGACATGTTATATGAAGAACTAAAGGAGTTGTCTCCACCAAAATCTAACTACTAAGGCACATCCAGTGACTGGTATGCGCTGAGCATGTCAGTCCATAGTAGAGAAACTTAATCTTGTTTAGCATTCTCTGGATTATGTTTTTCTAAACATGTATGTTTCTCTGTGTTGCTAAAAAATAAGAATGTGAGGTTAAAAAAAGATTGAATATGAGGTTTTAAAAATCAGGATTTAAAAACAGTATTGAATTTAGAGACAGAGAAGGGGAGACAGAAAGAGAGAGAGAGAGAGAGAGAGAGAACATTGATCTGTTTATGTGACCTGACTAGGAATCGAACTGGCAACCTCTGTGCTTTGGGACGATGCTCTGACAAACGGAGTTCTCTGGCCAGGGCTACATTTTTTTTTTATTATAAAAAACACTGTCTTCAGCAAGTAGTGAGAAGAAAGAGTAAGGTTGAGATCTGTCAGATCAGTTGTTTTCTCCCGAGTGCGCAGCAGCTCTGATTTCTCCTTCGGTAGCAGTATTTGTTAGAAATAAATATTTGAGGAGCCAGGGAGGAATTAATTTGGGAGTCAGTGATAGCTGAGACAAGCATATCATATTCACTCTGATGGCCCATTAGATGGGAGGCGTGCTGGGGTCTGTGGAGTGGGGAGCTGGAGGAAATAATGAGCTCCATTTCTAGTTCTCCATGTGCAGTTCAGAGACGGGGGAGCTCCACGGATTTTAATAAATGTCTTTTACATACAGAGAAGGCTTTTGAGAAGTGTGTTTTCATGGTATAAACGTTTTTGAGTGTACATTTCACCAATCAATATTTTTAAACTTTTATTTTGGAAAATGTCAGATAAATAGGAACTAAATAAAATAGTATTTAAAAAGTCAAACCTATCACCCAGCTTTAACAAAGATCAAATTCTGCTGTAATTTTTTTCCCTCCACCTCCACCCATTTCCTCTGCAGGCTTTTTTTTTTTTTCCTTTGAGGTAAAATACATTGGAATGTGCACATCTTAACTGTACTGTATTGACAATGTAGCCATCACCCCTATCAAGGTACAGAGCTTTTACCTCACTCTAGAAAGTTCCCTCAGGTCCCCTTCCCAGTCAACTTCTGCCTCTTACCCAGAGGCAAATACTCTCTGATTGTTTTCATAATAGATCCATTTTGAATTTTTTACTTCATAAGATGAAATCATATACGTAGCTTGTCTTTTTGCGTCTAGCTTCTTTAGCTCCAGCGTCCATCGGTTTCATCCACGTTGTTGCCTGTTCGTGGTGTGTTCCTTTTTACTGCTGAGTAGTACATACTTCACTGTATGAACGAACTACCACTGTTTGGTTTCTCACTTCTTCTGTTGACAGGTATTAGGGCTGCTTCCCGTTTCAGGTGTTGGAAATGGAGCTGCTGTATTCGTATACGAATATTTGTGTGGACATGTCTCAAGTACAGTTGGAGTTGCTTTCCAGTGGAGTGGAATTGCAGGGCAAGGGGTACATTTTTGAAGTTAAATTCTTTTTTTCATTTTCTATATAGCTGGAACCTACCTCACTTCATAAAATTTAATTTTAAAGAATAAAATTTGGTATAGATTATTACTGCATACTTATTATTGAATTCATATAACTTAATTCAAACAAACCTGATTGAAATCTCCCATCCACAAGAGCATTCATTTGCTCTTTTTTTTGTTGTTGTTAAATCTGAAAATCAGTAGGAGTGGGATTAGCAATTGTCTGTTCTATTTAAAGTACTCATTATTTAAAGGCTGTATTGCCAGAAGGGGTAATTATGATTTCTTTCCAGGATTTTAATAACTAAAGGGAGCTATTTCTTGGTGTTGATTACAGGTTGAAAAACACATGCCATTGTGTTCAGTTTGTTTTAGTGGTGTTTGCTCAATGTTCTTATGTGACCAAACAGAAACTACCAAATACTTTTAGAAACAAAACTCCCCCCCCCCCCGCCTGACCAGGTGGTGGCACAGTGGAAAGAGCGTTGGACTGGGATGTGGAGGACCCAGGTTCGAGACCCCAAGGTCGCCAGCTTGAGTGTGAGCTCATTTGGTTTGAGCAAAGCTCACCAGCTTGAGCCCAAGGTCGCTGACTCGAGCAAGGGCTCACTTGGTCTGCTGGAACCTCCCCCTCCCCCCGGTCAAGGCACATATGAGAAAGCAATCAATGAACAACTAAGGAACCACAACGAAGAATTGATGTTTCTCATCTCTCTCCCTTCCTGTCTGTCTGTCCCTATCTGTCCCTCCCTCAGACTCTGTCTCTCCCACAAGAAAAAAAAGAAAAAACTCCTCCCCCCCAAAATATATGGAACTTGACTCCCTTTCAACGTCCTGCCTGACTAGGTTAGTTTGCAGTATTGTCATCCTCATTCACTTGGCTTAGTGTAATATGTTTTCAAATTTTCTTTTGTCCAAATTGCCTTAGCTAGGAAATGGACATAGTATTTTTCTATCTGCTGTTGGTAAAAAGTGTGCTTTGGAGTATTTACCTGGAAAATTCTAAAACTGTGAAAACCGTGTTGTAATGAAATATATCATAGGCTTAAGAAAACAGCGTCTGTTTGCTTTGAGGAATCTGTCTGGAGATATCTCTTTTATTGGCCTTTTGTGTAAGTACAGTCTGTATGTCCAAGACTATCAGGTTCTGTGCCTCAGTTTTTTCTTTTTTATGACTGTATGTCATCAGGACTAGGCAGTATTCTTAAGTACATGTTGATGATGTCTCTGAGTATAAAGGCCAGTTCTCTTGAGCCTGAAATGAAGGAGTGATTATGAGTGCCATTTCATGTAGAGTTGAGTGTGTCAAGGAAATAGTAATCATTACTAACATGTCATATCTGCCACAGTGACCTGGTGAACCAGGACCGCAAAATGCCTCTGTAATGTACTTTATTACAAGTCTCTGAAAACTTGAGTTAATAATCCTTGTTAAGCTCTCCATATTAAGATTCTATATTTTGCACAGAAATTAAGATTTAAATCTCATTTATATGTGATGAGATTTATGTTTCTATTTAATATACTTTTTTCCTCAACTATGTTTCTTTTATTTCTTTTCCAGAAACAGTCAGAAAGAGGGACAGATAGGGACACGCAGACAGAAAGGGAGAGAGATGAGAAGCATCAATTCTTTGTTGCAGTATCTTAGTTGTTCATTGATTGCTTCCTCATATGTGCCTGGTCTGGGAGCCTACAGCAGAGTGAGTGACCCCTTGCTCAAGCCAGCGACCTTGGGGTCATGTCTACAATCCCACACTCAAGCCAGTGAGCCCTTGCTCAAGCCGCGACCTCGGGGTTTTGAACCTGGGTCCTCTGCATCCCAGTCTGACACTCTACCCACTGTGCCAGTGCCGGGTCAGGCTCAACTATGTTTGTATATCATAACAATTTAGGGAATAATTTAAAATTAAACATTTGCCAGTATTATCCGTTCTTGTACTTAGTTTATTTTTGTTCTGATCAGCAAAGAAATATTATTTATAATCTATATAGTTTTAATGCGTGTGTTAGTTTTGCTGAAATTTAGAACTTTTAGATACTTAAGCCAATAGCAGTTCATATCTGTGGACTTAAATGTTGGTTGGTGCTGCGGACCAGTGCGGCTAATAATTCTGGGTCTTGAGGGAAAACAGTGCGGAATTAAGAAAATAGACTCATTAAGAAAAGAGGATGGGATTGGGAGACCTCTTCAATGCTGATGGCAATATCCGAGAGCTCATGGCCCCCAGTTTGCTTTTTTATATAGCTGTATGCAAATAAGGAAGTCTTTGATACAAAGTCACACATCTGAGGCAAAAACAGGAAGTCTCTTAAGGCATAAATAGGAATCCCTCCACCATGCATAAGTGAAATCAACCAACATCTGGACAAAGAAAGGGTGAGAGGAAGGGCATGTAAATTGCTTCCAGCAACTTAAGCAAACAAGTGAAGTGGGCGCAAATACTCAGCTTCATAGCCAGTATGGAGATGTGTGTGTGTGGGGGGGAAATTTAGCCTTTTGCTAAGCCTAGAATTTACAAAGGCTTTTTGCCACTTGCAGTCTACCACATGTTGGCTTTAGGTGACCAGTGGGAAGCTGGGAGAAATGTCTAGCCTCAACACTGGGCTCATTCTGTGAGCCCCCTGGCTTATCTCTGGATAAGTGCTCCAGGGAGGTTATGGAATTTACTAGAAAGCCTGGCGGTCATACGAAATGACCACTGTTCTAGATATTATAAATTGTAATTAAAATGATTTGTGCAAAGGTGTCTGCTAATTCAAACTGAATTACCCAGGGCAGGCGGCAGGACGCCCCTTTGCTTAGTGCCCCACGGGGTTTCCCCCTTCTACTTGCTTAATTGCTTAAAGTAGAGTGCAATGAAGGAAACCACTGGAGGTACATTTCTTAAGAGCCACCGCTAGCTCAATAAATAAGGTGATTTAAATAATGAAATGTTAATTCACATGTCAAAGATCTCTTTGTACACAACATTTCTTGTGTAGATCTTTCCATCATTTTTAAGCTCGCCTTGCAGAGGACCATCAATTATTTTTAATTTTATGTCCGTTCTTTCATGAACTCTTGAACAGGCAACATAAAGTTGACCGTGTCCAAATGCAGGCTCAGGTAAAAAAATGCCAACACGCTTAAGCGTTTGGCCCTGAGACTTATTGATGGTCATAGCAAAGGCAAGTTTTACAGGAAATTGTCTACGTCTCAATTGAAAGGGCAACCCTGTTTGAGATGGAGCCAAATAAATTCTTGGAATGACATGTATTTCACCTTTAGAGGAGCCAAAGACTTAGCTATTATTGTTACATCCCAGCGAGATAGACTGCAGCAAACCCAAAGTGAATTTTATAAGTTTTATTGCAGACCTGCGCAGGGATGCAGGTAACCCACACAGGGGAACACTGCAGCCCCCCAAACCTGCGCAGGGACTGCAGGCAACCCACGCCTCCGAAGAGACTGGAGCACTGCAGCCCCCCAAACCTGCGCAGGGACTGCAGGCAACCCACGCCTCCGAAGAGACTGGAGCACTGCAGCCCCGAGCTTCTAAAATGACTCCTTTTTATAGGGTGGCTATCTAGGATGAGCAAGCATCATACAGAAGCTGATGTGGCTGTTAGCTATTGGCTAGGGAGGTCGTGCGCAGTTACGGGGGGGGGGTATTACTCAGTGGAGAATTTCAAACATAAACTTCTGATAAGGGTCTCTGACTCAATGCAGGATGTTGCTGAACTCTTTGTTCTCAGCGTCACAGGGACCTTGTACACTCTTGGCAGCCTCAGCATGTCAGTACTCCCTGAATCTAACAATTATGACATTATTTTTCAATTGGAGAACCTCTAGTCTTGTACCATTGCAAAGACCCCTTCTGGTGTTAAGATTTCTTTTTTTTTTTTTTTTTTTTTTTTTGTATTTTTCTGAAGCTAGAAATGGGGAGAGACAGTCAGACAGACTCCCGCATGCGCCCAACTGGGATCCACCCGGCACGCCCACCAGGGGTGACACTGCCCACCAAGGGGCGATGCTCTCCTGCGACCAGAGCCACTCTAGCGCCTGGGGCAGAGGCCAAGGAGCCATCCCCAGCGCCCGGGCCATCTTTGCTCCAATGGAGCCTTGGCTGCGGGAGGGAAGAGAGAGACAGAGAGGAAGGAGGGGGGGATGGAGAAGCAAATGGGCGCTTCTCCTATGTGCCCTGGCCGGGAATCGAACCCGGGTCCCCTGCACGCCAGGCCGACGCTCTACCGCTGAGCCAACCGGCCAGGGCCAAGATTTCTTAAGCATAATAATTGCTCCAATCTTTAACCTCAATTTGTGAGGTGGCATGCCAGAAGGCGGGACTATTTGAATGCCGTGGCAACTTCACCCCATTGGCTAGTACAGTTACGCAAGCAACCAATAAGCTATTGGCTACAAACAGACACTTAAGCCGCATATAATAAAGATGTCCTTTGGCTTCCTAAAATAAAGCCAGTGTCCATGGTTTTATTCCTTCCTACTTATTTCTTTGCTTTTTTTAAAAAGAATGTGACAAACAGAAATAGGATGAGTAAGGAGATACTCGTTCTTCCTAATGGGTTACCGAGAGTTAAGTAGCTTCAGAGATCCTTGATTTTGTGACTTACTATATTTTGACACCCATTCCACCCTTGCCTGTTCCCCCGTGTTTTGGAAAGGATAGAAATTAAGCTGTCAAAATCCATTTGCTGTAAAAGTTAAATAGAATGAGGCCACACATTTTGTATAAGAGAAAAATGTCACCAAGACTATGGGTATAGTAGGAGTTATTTAATTATTTTACTAAGTAAAATGAATCATGCATGGATCAATAAAAGCATGTCATGAAACACGTATTATGGTAATTCAGTGTGTGTACCTGAAGTTAAAAAAATCTTTTCATTTATATTTAAATGTTTGGTGTATTACAGATATTTGCATTTAAAGAAAAATAACTTATCTTCATAAAATAAGTACTTCCTGAAGTCTATTTTATAATATATTTGTGCTGTTAGCTGGATTTTTAGCAGAAAAAACTATTATTTAATACTTCCCTAAGATTTCAGTGTTTCTTTACATTAGAGTTTAACTCATTTATAATCATAAGCAAGAAAATTATTTTTATATTGTATAGAACAACTAATCTGACCTAATAATGCTATATGTATAGTGAAATATCTAATATTGGTTAAAGAAAGTAATAACTAGAAAACAAACATTTTTACTTCACAGAGTATCATTAATCTTTTTGGAATTCTAGGCTCTTGGGACTAAAATGTAGTAGAAATGACCTTTTCCTAAGTGCTTTGCTCTGGCACTGTTTGAAAGTCTTATGAGGTAAGCTAGATCATGCCCACATCATAAAAGATATATGGTATCACCTGGCAGTTACAACGTCTGATAAAACTGTTAGCTAAGCCTGCCCAGGTGGTTGCACAGTGGATAGAGCGCTGGACTGGGAACAGCACCCAGGTTTGAAATCCCAAGGTTGGGGGTTTGAGCGCTGGCTCATCTGGCTTCAGCGCGAGGTCACTGGCTTGAGTGTGGGATCATAGACATGACCCCATGGTCGCTGGCTTGAAAAAGGGGTCACTTGCTCTGTTGTGGGGCCCACCCTTCCGCCATCAAGGCACATATGAAAAAGCAATCGATGAACAACTAAGGAGCCTAAGGAGCTGCAGTGAGGAATTGATACTTCTCATTGTAAAGTATTTTTCCCCACCGAGGAAGAAGGTAGGGCGTAGCCACGAAGTGTGGAATAGCAAAAGCTTTATTGAGTACAGCGCTTCCCTGACGATGTTCTCTGGTCTGGAAGACAGGGGCCAGAGAGGTTGCATGGAGGAAACCGCATGGGGAAAATTTAAAGGGTCTTTAGGGCGGTTGAGCTAATATGATGTGGCGAAATTTCATTGGCTGACAGATAGTCGCTCTTTTCCAAAGGACTCCTGGGAAGTTTCTTTTGGTGCCGCAGTGGTGTGGGCGGTTCCAGCCGGAGTTCCCGGGTCTGGTTCCTCACGTGACCTTTCCCCTTTGCCAACCGACCTCACACTCATCTCTCTCTCTCCCTTTCTGTCTGTCCCTATCTGTCCCTTTCTCTGTCACCAAAATACAAAACAAAACAAAAATCCTGTTAGCTAAGCATAATTTGATGATTTCCTTCATAGCAAATTTAACTGGTGAGTGAGCTGCTCTATAATCGAAGCTTTCTGTACCAGCTGATTCAAGTTTGCCATCAGAAGATTTAAAAGAAGGTACATTTTAAAATTGTTTTTGTATTATGGTAATTCTAAGAGGGAAGAAGTCTTGTGAATCAGTAAAGCTTAATAAATGTAGGATATAAAGATGTAGGAGGTTTGGATGCTTTTGGGAAAGGAAGAGAGTTATAACTTGCTGTGACAAGTGTCAGAGCAGGTCCGGT
Organism: Saccopteryx bilineata; assembly: GCF_036850765.1. NCBI lineage: Eukaryota > Metazoa > Chordata > Mammalia > Chiroptera > Emballonuridae > Saccopteryx > Saccopteryx bilineata. Next base: position 49,279,217 of record NC_089494.1, on the reverse strand, counting down.
AAGTTTGTGGCAGAGGAAAATACTCAGAAGTGGTCAGTTTTTTTCTCCTTCTGTAGTTGTAAGGGACCCATTTATACGTTATGTAGCAGAGGTTCTAGGGAGCGAATGGAACGGCGTTGGGGGTTCATGAGCACCCTGAAATTAGTTGTACAAGCTGTGATTATCTAGTGTTCAGAACCTCTGTCAGAGTTTCAAAAGAATCCTTGACCCCCATCCCCACCAGTTAATAAAATCTGCTTTGGTTAATTAGGCTTTTGTAAGTATACTCAATAAGAAAAGAACAAAAGTATTCAAATTCAAATAATGTTGTTGTATTTTCTTACCATGTGAAGTATTTGTTACTGTGCATGCATGATGGGTAGCGTTAGTAAGCATGGCAATAACAGAACCAGTCCTATGAGAAGGCAACCCTGAAATGAACTGATTGCTCTGTATGCATCTTGGTCAATTCTTTCATTCTTTGGCTTTCTTCATTCTATTTGTCAAATGTCCATCAATGTATAACCAATATCTTTTGATAAATCAGATGATTTTGCATGGTTTTATATCCCAGGTTTCATTATATAGTAAACTGGAGGGATACCTTATACCTGAAAAACCCTCTATTCAGAAGTCTTTGGCAGTCAACCCAGAAACTGCGTCTTGGCTCTTTGCTATTCCACTGAAGGATAGGGTTACTGGGATTAAGTTAATAATGTTAGTAAGGGCTCTCATGACTTTGTGAGTCATCTAATCCCCCAGGTCTGATCATAAACCTCAGTCAGTCTCAGCAGATAAGGGCCTACCTTGGTTGTTATTAATTTCCGAAGAAGCTATGTATAAAAAACCTAAGCCATCCCACATCTGCAGAAACAAATCTTAATCTTTGGTCTTTAAACACTTTGTGGGTCAAAATAGTAATTTCAGACTACAGCAACTTAAACCTGCCTTTGAACTTGTTATTTTCATCACCGGTGCTGGTCCAGGCTTTTGGAATTAATATCATCACTTCTAAACTCAGCAAAATCCATATTTTCTTTGCCCTTTTGATTCACACCTCTCCTGGTTTCATTAATAACTGATTATATTGGAAGAGCAAATAGCAGAGTAAAGACTTTCTTTGTTTTGAGAAATGGCTTTATCCTGCTGAATGGCCCTGGCCTGTTGGCTCAGTAGATAGAGCGTCGGCCCAGCATATGGACGTCCCTGGTTCGGTCCCTGGTCAGGGCACACAGGAGAAGTGACCATCTGCTTCTCTCTCCCTTCTTTCCCTCCTCCGCTATTGCAGCCAGTGGCTCCGTTGGTCTGAGCATCGGCCCCAGACGGGAATTGCTGGGTAGATCCCGGTCGGGACATGTGTGGGAGTCTGTCTCTCTGTCTCCCCTCCTCTCACTTAAAAAATTAAAAGAAAAAATGTGAGTTTCTTTTCCATTTCATTTACCATTTTCTGACTCCTCATTCCACTCATTCATCCTAGTTGTTTTAAATACACCATCTACAGGCTAAGACTCCTCAGAGCTTACTCCTGAATATATCCACCATTTATCTTGACATCTTTATGCTGGGTGTATCACAGGTATCTCTGTTTAAGCATGTCTAAAAGTTGAGTCTTGATTTCCAACTATCCTTTCAGTATAAAATCTTCTTACCTATTGTTATTAAAAACCGATAAAGTGCCCCACTGGCCAAGAAAGGGGTGTTGAGGGTGCTGTTCTTGGCACTTTCTTTACCTCCCTCTCCATCTGTTTAGTCACCAAAACACATCAAGTCTATCTCGTAAGTATTGCTCATCTGTTATTTTTTTCTCCATCCTCAGTGCCCCTGCTCTAGCTCACATTACGCTTATGTTCTAGTCCAGGTTGTCAATATCTACTCTAAAATCCATATTCCCCAGAGCAACCACGGAGATGATCCACCTCCCCCAACAGTGATTATTTTATTCTTAAATACAAATCTGATCAGGTTTCCCATTATATTGGGAACAAAGTTGAAGGTCTTAAGATGACCTGTAAGGCTTTGCATAAATTACTACTCCAGTCTTAGCTCTTGCTTCTCTCCCTCTTGATCACTGTGCACCAGTTCTCTTACCTTAAATGTGACAGGCATTATACCTCAGGGCCTTTACACAGATTTCTCTGCTTGCAGTACTTCCATGATCCAAAATACACACACGCACCATTCAACTGGTTAACTGCATTCAGACTTCAGCTATTAGCTTGAGTGCTGCTGCTTTTATGCAGGTTGTCTTTGACCTCCCAGTCTGTGCTAGGTTGCTCTACTATGTACTCTCCTAAGCACCTTTTACTTGCTCAAGGTCTGTAATTGATCTGTAGATAGGCACCTGCTCCATATTTCCATACTTGTCTTCTCTAGTTAGAATGCCAGATGAGGCCAGGTACAGAAACTGTTTTTGCTTGGGGCTGAATTCCTATATAAATATTTACTGAATGAATAAATGAAAGACTCCACATAGATAAATATTTGTGTAATTACATATCTTCTTTCATTACAAACTTGAGCTGGCTACTCTAGAGAGTGTATATTTGAAAAGTATATTATTTAGGGAAAAGGCTGTGGGACTTTTGGAAAAGTGGCCAAAGCATACAGGTTTTGGATCAAGAATACTTGTTTTACGCAGGAAAAAGGAACTGGTATTTATTCAAATGCAATACAACATGCGTTGGTCTATATATGGAGCTGAAGATAACATACAAGAATCCTACAGTGACCGATTTTATTCAGTTTCTTCTTTTTAAAAAAGAAGAAAACTGGGTACTGTTTGCCAGGCACTTCATCATCACCAATTGCAGAGACATAAAGAGACCACAGATGATAGCAGAGGGTGCCTAAGTGTTATATTAGAGGGGGTGTATAGGATACTATGGAAACATGGCTTTGGAGGAAAGTAACTTGGCCTGTTTCCTGGAAGAAAGCACACTTAAAGTCAGTTTGAAAGTGCTATGAAAAAGTAGAAGGATATAATTTTTCTTATTTTTGATTTAGGTCTATTTTTTTCTGTTTTGTTCTGTGGTAACAATATATTCTGTACCCTTTTAGCTTAAGTATTTTCTAGAATATTTGATATTTCTTTTATGGCTTGTTCCACATTTTTAGAAAAGAAAAAAGATAATGTAACTTCTGTCATAGTGCCTTCATTTCTTGAAGACCAGACTGATGATATATATATATTCCCTCCTTTCTTTAATAAAGCAATTAAATTCAGTATTCAGACGTAAGAGCTGTTTTATCACTTTAGGTGTACTGTAAGCTAGCAATTGGTACGTTTGTCTTTGCATTGGTAGATAGCAGAAATATACTGCTCACAAAAAGGAGGGGATATTTGAAAATGAATAGGAAGTGATACAATATCCCCTCATGTTTGTGAGCAGCGTACTTTCCTGTGCCATTAAAACTGTATGAAACCTTGTGCTGTTTTCTTACTAGTCCTCACTATAAAGACAACACTGATCAATTGTGTCTTGATGTCTCCTGTGACCTCTCTCCCCTGCCATCTGTGCCAGCTTCTCCTCTTTCCCCTTCAGGGACCCCAGATTTCATTTCCATACCCCACCACATGGCAGCGAGTGACTTAAAATATATTTTGTTATTGATTATAGTTGCGCCAACTGACGTAAGACTTCTAAAAAATGTAATGGCACATACATAGCAGTTGCCTAGTTTTCTGCTAAATCAGAAATTTATAAAAACTAATATAGAAATGTTATATATTTTATTAATTTTTTTGTCCATTAAGGTTAACCTAGAGATATACGCACAGCAAGAGGCCATTAGCTTTCTATTACCAAAGCATAAGAAAGGGCATCACCTTTAGTTTGAGCTGTAGACATTGATATAGCTTTTGTGCATACGGTCGAAATTTACTCTTTCCACCTAGAGCACCCTGTCATGTAGTTATTGCACTTTTTACAATTCTGAAATTCTGTAAATCTTTTGGGCTAGAAGAACTAAGATACAGAAGCAGGTGGCTCTCCAGGGGAGCATATGGGCTGACTGGCTGTTCTCCCTCGGGCGCCAGCCTCCCTGTGTTCGCCTCTCAGGGTACTTGTGTGGTATGTTGTCTTTTAGGCTTTCAGAGACTAAGGAGGGTATTAAACCACATATACCACCATTCACCGTGTGAGCTGTATTTACGTGGGAGAGGCAATATAAAATCCTATTTAATGAAAGGCATTGCCTTAACCCAACAGATCTCCTACTTTGGACCTCGTCTGTTTCTCAAATCATCTGAGCTGGAGAACCTGCAATCATTGATCCTGTCTTCTCTCTTTCCCCACACTTAACTGTCACTCACAGGATAGAGTTCTTTTAAGTATTCATCAGTCTTTTTAGTATTCATCCCTTCTGTTTTATTTTCACAGTCCCTTTCTCTCTCCAGGCCCCCACTCCATCTGTTTAGACTGTTACACGGATCTAATAGGTCTCCCTATTTTTCCCTCCCTCTTACTCAAACTATACCCTTAGTGCATACATTTTTTTTTCTTAAACTTTCATACTGTCTTTGAAATTTGAAGTCATCTGTGAGGCTTCTACTTTCCCTCCAACCTTCTATAATGAGTACTTTGAAATATATTGAAAATTTGAAGAAGTATAGGGAATATTGATGTATCTTCCACTAAGATGCAATAGTGTTTAATTTTGTCACGTTTGCTTTATCTCTGTCACTATCTTTCTTTACACATACACGTTATTACAGAACCAAACGAAACTTAGCTGTATGAATCTTGACTTTTCATCCCTGCAAGCTTCCGCATACCTCTCTTAAATCTGGGTAACTTTCAGTGAGCAAGTTAGGTTTTCAAATGGTAAAACAATTATTTACAGCTTTTTAGTGAACTATATAAAAATGAGGAAAAGCTGTAGAATTTCAAGTCATGCATGATTAAATGAATTTTATAGACTTATGCAGCAAATTCTTAAGGTTTCACTTTGATTGGCTTGTTATGTTTGTGCAAATAACATTTTATTTGTTTTGCCAATGAAAGTGTCCTCCTTGGCCCTGGCCGGTTGGCTCAGCGGTAGAGCGTCGGCCTGGCGTGTGGAGGACCCGGGTTCGATTCCCGGCCAGGGCACATAGGAGAAGCGCCCATTTGCTTCTCCACCCCCACCCCCCTCCTTCCTCTCTGTCTCTCTCTTCCCCTCCCGTAGCCAAGGCTCCATTGGAGCAAAGATGGCCCGAGCGCTGGGGATGGCTCCTTGGCCTCTGCCCCAGGCGCTAGAGTGACTGGTAGCAGCAGAGCGACGCCCTGGAGGGGCAGAGCGGTCGCCCCTGGTGGGCGTGCCAGGTGGATCCCAGTCGGGCACATGCGGGAGTCTGTCTGACTGTCTCTCCCCGTTTCCAGCTTCAGAAAAATACAAAAAAAAAAAAAAAAAAAAAAGTGTCCTCCAGGTTGTGGTAAGAATGAATTTTGTATAAAGGGAGCATTTTAGCAGCATTATTCTGCACAATGGGAAGTTGTGCTAGGCTTTCCATTTATTTTGTTCTTTTTATCATTCCCTACCAATCCTGGTTCATTGCCCATTGGCCAACTCTTTTTGTGTAACTTATGATGGATGTATATAGAATTATTTATTCAGTATCTCTTTTGCTCTTTCTTTTGTTTATTTCACCCTCATCTATCCATGTTTGATAGTGGAAATGGTAACATGAAACATGAGAGCTGTCATCAGCCTTGCTCCCTACCATGTGGAAAAAGTAGCCATTGAGCAGAAAGGATGAAGCCAGTAGGTAGAGGCAGAGTTCCTGGTTCCATCATTTTCAAGATCTAGTTAGATAATTGTATTTCAAAATTTCTGTCTTTGCCTTAGCCGATTCTGGTTGGATTTCTGTTCAACCCAAGAGCCATAACTTGCTCAATATGTTATGTACTAAAATAAGTGCTAATTCCAAGCAAACATTAAATCTGTAGATACTTTCCTTTGCCCACTGGAACTGCCCAACCTCTCTCTCTGTCTATCCATGACTCCAACAGAAAACAGCTTAGCTGTGCTTTTTCTTTTTTTTTTTTTTGCATTTTTCTGAAGCTGGAAACAGGGAGAGACAGTCAGACAGACTCCCGCATGCGCCCGACCGGGATCCACCCGGCACGCCCACCAGGGGCGACGCTCTGTCCACCAGGGGGCGATGCTCTGCCCATCCTGGGTGTCTCCATGTTGCGACCAGAGCCACTCTAGCGCCTGGGGCAGAGGCCACAGAGCCATCCCCAGCGCCCGGGCCATCTTTGCTCCAATAGAGCCTTGGCTGCGGGAGGGGAAGAGAGAGACAGAGAGGAAGGCGCGGCGGAGGGGTGGAGAAGCAAATGGACGCTTCTCCTATGTGCCCTGGCCGGGAATCGAACCCGGGTCCTCCGCACGCTAGGCCGACGCTCTACCGCTGAGCCAACCGGCCAGGGCCAGCGTGCTTTTTCCATAAACCTTTTCCAGTCCACAATTATTTTTCTCCTACTAGATCTTATAATCTCTATTTGACGATTCAGTACTTGATAATAGGTTGTTTTAAGTTAGTCTGTAATTGTTTCTGGTGTGTTTATTTTGTCTCTCATGAGTGTCTGAATTCCTTAAGAGCGTAGATGTATTCATTCACCCTTTTTACATTTCTAAATGCCTAACAGTAGGTGCTCAGTAAAAGCAATGTTGGTTCTTAACACGTTATGGTTGTATATATTAAGAGAAATATCTAAGGGACTATATAATTTTTAAATCATATATTTAATCTTCATGTTTATCACAGTGCTGGACACATAATAGGTGCTCCAAAATTCATATTTAAAAAATGTTCTTAGATTTATGAGTTGGGGGCAAATGCTGATGGTATTAAAATAAAGTGGGAAATGATGAAATGACTTATGCTATATGATGCTTTAAGATTGAGAACTGAGCCTGACCAGGTGGTGGCGCAGTGAATAGGGCATCGGATTGGGATTTGGAGGACCCAGGTTCGAGACTTTGAGGTCGCCAGTTTGAGTGTGGGCTCATCTGGTTTGAGCAAGGCTCAACAGCTTGAGCACAAGGTCGCTGGTTCGAGCAAGGGGTCACTTGGTCTGCTGTAGCCACCACCCCTCCACCCGCCCCGTCAAGGCACATATGAGAAATCAATCAATGAATAACTAAGGAGCCACAACGAAGAATTGATGTTTCTCACATCTCTCCCTTCCTGTCTGTCTGTCCCTATCTGTCCCTCTCTCTGTCTGACACCAAAAAAAAAAAAAAAAAAAGATTGAGAACCAACATCAATCAGTCATGATATTAATATACCAAAGTGTAATTCTTAAATCTGGAGCACTTTTTAAGAGTTACTTTCTACATTTTTTGTTTCTTTCCACGTATACTTTTTTTTTTTTTTTTTTTTTTTGGTCTCAGCCCTTAGTTTTGTTACTTTTTGGTCCAGTGATGATCTCATGCCTCCCACATCCATTCCCCTCTCTCCTCACCTTTTCTGTCACTTTCAGTACTAATTTAGAGACATCTTTAGGATACCAAACAGAAATCTTTTTTCCTCAAAATACTGCCCTAGGGCCTCTGACTTTTGAAAACAAAAATCTAAATCTACATCACAAACAAATACATTTAATTAATCAGTCCTCAGTTATCAAATTAAAGTACTCTTTGCCCCAAAAAGCATAACCTAATAATAAATGAGGGCAAACTCTTTTCTCGGTGATATAAGAACATTGAGTGACTAGCTGAATGTTGGTTCATGATAGTAATGTTGGAGAGGGGAGGCCTCGGTGAACTAGAGACGTGAAAAGGCCAGTGTGGCTGCCCTGGAAAAGGGTGACTTGAGGGGGCCACTGGCTGGGCTTTAAAGGGAGGCAGAGCTCAGGTATGGCTGGTCAGGGCAGAACTGTGCTTTCGGTTTCTGTGAACTCACACGTGCTTTTCTGTGGTTGATGTCTTCATCAGGGAGGAATCATTGTAGGGCTGCATGGTTTGGTAGAGAGAATGTGGGCTTTGGAGTTTGTGCAACTGGAGGTCAAATTCTGCTCTTCCTCTTCTTAGGTGTGCTGTTGGGCATGCTAATTAAACTTTCTTTGAGAGAAAGGAAACGAGACTTACTTGCAGAATTGTTAAGCATTAGAGTTGATGAATATGAAATACCTAGAACTTAACAGATACTTATATTGATAAGTTACTTACTGTTAGTAAGGTGACCAACTTTTTTACAATGAAAAGAGGGACAAAAATAAATCCAAGAAAACAATATTGTAAATAAAAGAAACATTTTATTTATTGCAACAATATTACACTATAATATGATAAATGCATAATAAAAACATTTGTAATATTTTATATTGTAATTATGCTTATATGCCAATTAATTTTTAATAATAATTGTAAGAAAAAAGTACTCATTTAGATACAGATACATCACATCACACGCAATGGATCAACTCTGCATCGATTGAATGCGGACATTTACAGATTAGTCTTCCAATATCATAAAGGAGGACATGTAGGAGGACACTTTTCGAGGGAGGACAGAACTTATAAAAGAAGGACAGTCCTCCTTAAAGGAGGATGACTGGTCACCGTACTATTCGAGACAATATTTGGTAAATTAAATATTTCAGAAGTACAAATATTCTTTCTTGATTTATATTCTGATATTAGGTTAGTAAGGGTTGAGTAGGTAGACAGAAAGGTAACACACCAGCTTTACAACTTTCTAGTAAACGAGGCTTGATTTGTTTTCATTGTTTTATTATATTTCCTATAAGTTGACTCTAAAAGTACATAAGAGATTCTGTAGTAACACATATATCAATAAAAGCGTCTTCTTGAGTAAAGTTTCTATTTTTCTTTTGAAACAACCTAGAAACAACATTGTCTTTGGAATATTAATCTAAAGCAAGCAAGCAAGCAAAATATATTAAAAGCCAAAAATTAGAGTGAGCTCTTCATCTGTGAGCTCCAGGTTTTCACTATTACATTGATTTCTTTTGTTTTGCTGAAAAGACAAATTGGCTCTTTCTTTAAGAAAGGGTGAATTGAAACATAGTTTTTATTCTTTTTTTTTTTGTCCAGAAAATCTCAACATGAGCTAGAATATTCTCAGCATACAAATAAGCCAATGAATACTGGCTGTGGACCTTTTTGGAAAACTTTGTATTGAAAAGATCGTGTTTCTTCTTTAAGGAAAAAACAAGAATGTGTGCAGCTCTCCTTGGTCTTTTTGAGGCTTGGCATTGTGCCGGCTAGTCTTTTTATTTTCTATTAAAATGGTGTGTCTTGAAACACACTTTTTAGGAAAGAATTCTGCTGCAAAGTAGATGAAATCTTATTTATTTTTTAAAACATACCTCAGAGGAGTAGTAAATAGTGTTTCTCTCTAGTATTGTGGCTACTGCTCCACAGCAGAGAAGGGTATGCACAGCCTAATGGAGGCACTGATTGATTAACATATTGATTAGATCTAGAATATTGTGTTCTGTGAAATTCCAGGCCTTTTGACTTTTCAAATTGGTATGGCTGGTGCATCTAAACCAGTTTAAAATAAACCAGTTTAAAATTTTCTGATGTCAGTATTTATAAGTAAAGCAATACTGTAAGGAGTTATTAAAAGATTGGATGAAAGAATCAAAAAGAATTGTGAACTACACATTAAAAGTATTCAGGCCTGACCTGTAGTGGCGCAGTGGATCAAGCGTCGACCTGGAATGCTGAGGCTGCGGGTTCAAAACCCTGGGCTTGCCTGGTCAAGGCACATGTGGGAGTTGATGCTTCCTGCTCCTTCCCTCTTCTCTCTCTCTCTCTCTCTCTCTCTCCTCTAAAATGAATTAAAAAAAAAAAGTATTCAGAAATTATTTGCCATTTTTATTTCTCTACCTAAGAAGCAGGAGAAAGTCATAGAGTATAAAGGCCAAATAGAATTCATCAGGAGTTTACTAAAAATTTCTCATCATCATATAGGTTCTAGCCAAATAAAAGTAAAAAAATAAAAATAAAAAAATGAAGGTTTTGAAGGTTGATAGGCCAAAAATAAATCAGAGCAAGTAGTTAGAAATTATTTTTAGTCCACTTTGAATGTAACTGAAAACTAAGAAGTCAGCCATTTCAAACATCTTCTTTTGCTTTATGCTTTCAGAGCTTATAAATGGGAGGAAGGCTGTCTCAACCTGGACTGGTGTTGGGATCACAGTAATAGCTTCCTGAAAGGTTGGATCGATGAATAAATGTTTACTTCTTGATTGAGTAGGTGGTATTGATTGACATGTGTGGCAAAAGCTAATGAGGCAGCTGTGTCTAAGTTGATGGCTGGTTAACTGTAAGATTTGACCTTCATCATGAGTTCTGAACCTACCACAGCTCTGTGCTCTTCTCTCAGGCTTTGTCAAGAAAGAGCTAGAAACATTTACTTTAGAAATGGTAATTTCTTAGTCTATAAAGTCTAACAATTAAAATTAAATATGGCGTACTGAAATTCTAAGGTGGTGTTGGTCAAATAAGTTTGTAACATGATTTTTATGTTTGCTTGCTTATAGATTGCATTGGGGGCTGGGCAGCACCAGGTTTATGTGGTCTATGAAATTGCAAATTACCTTCCTGCTTGGGAAGGGCCATTGTTTTGCTAATATTTGCTAGAAGAGAGGTTTTCACGCGAGAAAGTTTTGCATAGCGAGAAGGAGAAGAAAAAGAGAACTCCTGTTTGCAGAGTGAGAGCAGAGAGGAATGCAGAGTGCTGGAAAGAAGCCATGTTGGCAGGGAAAGAGAAGGGGTGCAGATGGGGAACCAGAAGTGAGGGGCTTTGTGAGCTCCACTGAGACTGGTGGGCCTTTGATTCTAGGAGGAACCGGAGAAGATTCTCCTGGTTGTGGAACTCTGACTTTGAGAGCTTTGGGCTCTCTGACTGATATATGGAAATACGTACGGTAACTCCTTAGTACTTGACTACCCACCATAAACTGCTTTTAGTTAAAAAGTTTCTATTTCAGACTATCCTGTGTGTTAACTTTTAGGTCCCTGAATCTGTAAGGCCACCATGCAGGCTTTCCCTGAGCTTGTCAGGTTTAGCATGTGGCCCCTTTTTCATAAACAGGCTTGTCCTTTAACATTGTTTTTTAGTCTTGTGAAAAATATTTTATATTTTAATGTAAGAAAATTTATTAATCATAACCTTTTTTTAAAAAAGAGGGGAAAGGAAGCAGAGAGACAGACTTCTGCATATGCCCTGGCATGCGCCCTGTCTGGGATCCAATGGGGGTGGGATGTTGCTCATCAAAAAAGCTATTTTTAGCACCTGAGGTAAATGCCACGGAGCCATCTTCAGTGCCTGGGGGTCAACTTGCTGGAACTGAGGAGCCCTGAGGAGCCACTACGCCACCTCACCTGCAGGTGTTGTAAAGTACCAAAAGCTACGGAATCAATATTAATATTTTAAGAGGCTTAAAGAACATTTTATTAATTTGGGTTAAGGTGTGTAGAGAAATTTTGTGAATGATCTCTGTACTGTGTGATTGGCATAAAACCAGGATGGCCCTTAACATTGTATTGTAAATGCAAACGGAAGAAAAACATGGATTCCCTAACATTCTACCACACCTGTGGGGAAAGGGGTGAATGGTTAGCCAGGTGCAGGAAGAGAAAAGCCAAAATAAACCTTTTCTTATAGTAATGAGCCATTTGCAGGCATTTGTCCCCACAGAAACTACCTCTCCCATGTGAATGCATGCAGTTAATGTGTGTGACTCTAGACAGAGAGATGGCGGATAAACATTAGAAAATATAGGAATGTCTTTTAATATATAGAGACATCTTTCTATCATTGTGTTGACTTATAAATTTTGTTTTCTCCAAAATGATGTATGGCTTGCAAATTAAACATGGTCCTATCATGTTAAAGGGCATATGACTGTAACCAATAATGATAACACCTAATTACAATTTTTGCTTCTGTACTTCCCACTTACAAAACTATAAAAACTAAGTAGAACAAAGGGCCAGCGCGCTCTCCCTCAGATTTCTGTCAGAGTTGCCACCACTTGGCCAAGCTAGACAATAAAGCTTTGGTGTGTAATCGACCGATTTTGTTCGTGTCTTCAATGTTTCGAGTCCCTCCAGATTAGGTTTAACAGAACCAATTGAGCCATGGTGGGGGAGGGGTGGAGAAGTAGATGAATGCTTCTCCTGTGTGCCCTGATTGGGAATTGAACCCAGGATATTCACACACAGGGCTGATGCTCTACCACTGAGCCAACCCACCAGGGACTATTAATCATTACATTTAAGTATCTGGTTTAAAAATTTCTTCCCTGCCTGACCAGGTGGTGGTGCAGTGGATAGAGCATCAGCCTGGGACACAGGACCCAGATTTGAAACTCTAAGGTCTCCAGCTTGAGCATGGGCTCATCTAGCTTGAGCGTGGGATCATAGACATGACTCATGGTCGCTGGCTTGAGCAAGGGGTCACTCACTCTGCTGTAGCCCCCCCCCCCCGTTGTCAAGGCACATATGAGAAAGCAGTTAGTGAACAACTAAGGTGCCACAACGAAGAGTTCATGCTTCTTTTCTTGTCTCTCTCCTTTCCCATCTATCTGTCCCTCTCTCTGTCTCACAAAAAAAAAAAATTGCTTTCTTAATCTGATGTAATTTAAAAAATACCTCTGCATTTAATTCTAAAGTTTTTCTGTTCATATTTGTGTTTAATTTATATGGATTTTATTTTTGTGTCAAGTGTGAGTTCGAGGTTTGAGATGAAATATTTAAAAAAAATTTTAAATTACAGTTTACATTCAATATTATATTAGTTTCAGATATATAACATAATGACTAGACAGTTATATAACTTATTTATGTAAATGATTCCCCTGATAGTCTAGTATCCCCCAGACACCATACATAGTTATTATATTATTGACTATATTTTCTATGGAGATGAAATAATTTAAACTTTAAAAAAAAAATCTTTCAAAGCTTCTGTATATTTATTTATTTTTAGTTCTCAAAAAATATTAGAAACTTTAAAAAGCAACTATAATTTTTATTCAATATTTACAGGGTTTTTTTGTGCATAATTTTTATATAAATATGTATTTAAATTTTTTTAAATTAATTGATTTTAGAGAAAGGGAGATAGACACATAAACAGGCAGAAACATTGATGTCTTCCTGTGTGTGTCCTGACTGGGATCAAACTCACAACCTTCGTGTTTCGGGATAATGCTCTAACACACTGAGCTATCCAGCCAGTGCTTTATATATGTACTCTAATTCTCTTATTTTATTTATGAAGTAATGTTGCTTTCAAAGCATTCAAAATGAAAATGGACCACAAAGATAATTATGTCATACCAAGTATTGGTGTGAAGGATACAGTACTGGGCTTGGAAGAATGTTATCAAAATTATTAATGTAAAAAAAAATTTGTTTATGCTAAGGCCTAACCCAGCATACTTTGTTAAAGAATGAGACCACCATCCAATATCTGAAACAAAAAATGAAATGCTGAATTTCTTGCTTAAGCTATGCTGGTGAGGTACAATTTTCCTCCACAGAGTAGGAAACTGACCTTACATAGGGTTTTAGAAAAGCATTGATTGAGTTCAGGGATTAGGGTACTTTCAGAGATTGATTGGTGGGATGGGATGACAGCAGCAGTAGAAGCTGGCTTCTTAGTGAGACACTGCTATTTGGTTGGCACACAGGCACCATCATTGGCGTGAGTCCATTTTTCATTGGCTGAAGCTTAGGAGTGTTGGTCACTGATTGGTTGCCTTACAGAAGTGAGCTTACTGAGCCAAGTTGTCAACAATTGATTGATTAACCATGTTTTAAACCAGCTTTGTGGGTCCAGGGCTAAAGAACTGTCATATTGATTAAGCATGTTTAAAACCTGTTTCCTAGGCTACCTATTTCCATGGTTACAGAACAGTTTGTCTTAGGAGCGTAAGAACTTAACTTTATTCTTTCATGTATGGTTTTTTTTCTGAGTTGACTGCTTCAGAAATTGGGTTATTATATAATTATTATGTAATAACCCAATTAATTATTATTGGGTTATTATATATTATATAGCTTCTTCAGAGAAACTTGTGTTCCCATTTACAGGTGGTAAAAAGCAGTATATCTGGTTCTGTAATAAATTTGCCTCTATTCAGATTTTAGTGTTGCTTGATATAGGGGAAAGAATTACATATAAGTCCATCTAGTGTTCTAGAATCTTCCATAATGGCTAGTATCACATTAAGGGAAGCCTCAGTTTTTCTATTTGAGAAAGAGTAATGTTTTCAATTGAGCAGCACACTGTCTTCACTACTTTCTAGTAGTGGAGACCGTGAGCAGGCTACTTTTTGAAACCTGTTTCCTCATTTTTTACTTGAGAAGAGTAATACTTAAAAAGGGGTTGTGAGACTTAAAAGGAGTTAATATATATATGTACAAAACACTTAGAACACTGTAACTCAGTAGGCAAAAGTGTTACAATGCATCCCATTATTTTTTGCTTAATGTTTGTTTAACATAAAATTTCTTATTTGAACTAGACTTCCTTTTCTATATAGTTTATTCCAGATCAAAGGAAGATCTGACTAGTATCATTGCCTAACAGAAAAAATAAAAACAAATACATATTTTTCTAACTGGTAATTTACAAATGTGGATCACTTAATCAAAATACATATAATTTGTTTCATGCAGAAGTATTTTATTGAAGTTCTCATCATAGAGATAAGCAGCCTTCTGCCGCCTCGCCAGGCAATGGTGCAGTTTGTAGAGCATTGTACCGGAATGCAGAGGACCCAGATTTGAAATCCAAGATTACCAGCTTGAGTGCAGACTCATCTGGTTTGAGCGTGGGATCACCAGCTTGAGTGTGGGGTCGCTGGCTTGAGACCAGAGGTTTCAAGCCCAAGGTCTCTGGCTTGAGCAAGGGGTCACTTGCTCTGCTGTAGCCCCCTGTCAAGGCACATATGAGAAAGCAGTCAATGAACAACAAAGGTGCCGCAATGAAGAACTGATTCTTCTCATCTCTCTCCTTCTTGTCTGTCTGTCCCTATCTGTCTCTCTCTCTATCTCACTAAAAAAGAAAAGAAAAAGTCTTCTTATAAACTATTAGAATTTTAATGTATTAAAGCGCTCTGGGCTTTCAGTTGAAGTGCTCTATTGATTTATCTGTGGCCTAGTCTTTCCAGTACACAGAGTAGGGATTGTGTGTGGTCTTACTCAGTTCGTTGACTGTCATTGCGTACCACTTTGATCAACAAAAGTCAGGTACTCAGTAAATAATTATTAAATGAAAGAATATTATTTCTGTTCTAGTCATTGAAGCCCAAAAATCTCACATCATTTTAAATTTCCCTCAATGTCCCTCTCACGTCAGTTGCCAGATTCTAAATATTTTTGCTTCTGATATTTTCTTTGACATTATATTTTGATTTTCTTTACTTGATCCTAAACTATTTCTATAGATACTTCCAGTTTCTCAGTATCTAAGTACATTTTACAAATTGCTCCCAGAAAGGTCTTTTTATACCTCTCTTGAAAGGTCCCTTTCATAACAGTGGAATGAAATTCCGTTATCTTCAATTGTTCTCAGACTTCTGTTTTTCATTCTTGCTATAATTTGTCATTGCTTTAATATGGAACTTCTTTTTTTTTTAACCTTTGTGCCCTTTCTCCTGCTTCCTGAAGTCCCTTACTTCAACTCTGAATAAATAGTACCTACTCTTGCTACTTCAGCCTAATTCCTACTTGACAATATCCCACATTCCTTCATGTAGAATTTATATTTCCCTTTTCTGTATACCCATAATACTTTGTTCATATCGTTTTTGTGTGCTTTTCGCACTAGATTTTTATTTTAGATTTATTATTTATTATTTATTTTAGGAGAGGGAGAGACAGAGAAAGAGAGAGGAGAGACAGAGAGAGAGAGAAGGGGGGGGGAGGAGCTGGAAGCATCAACTCCCATATGTGCCTTGACCAGGCAAGCCCAGGGTTTCGAACTGGCGACCTCAGCATTTCCAGGTCGACGCTTTATCCACTGCGCCACCACAGGTCAGGCCTTCCCACTAGATTTTGAACTGTTTCAAACTTGACACTGGATAATACCGAGTATAGTAGCATACATAAATGTTTAACATAGCATGGTTCCTGACACAAAGAAGGCGTTGAATACATAGAAGTTATGATATCTGCTCCCACTGAACCTGGCACTTTACCAAATGCCTGGTCAGTGTTCAATAAATGTTTTAAGTAAATTGAATTGATACCAGAATTTTTGAAAATACTGATATTACCTATGAGGCTTTCTTTTATGCAAAAATGTGTACTGCATATACATTATATTGTCTTTGGTCCTTTAAAATTTTTCAATTTTAGTTATGTTTTCACTAAAAAAAAAATAACTTACTGAATATTCATTTTGCTTCAAATTCCCAGGCCTGGCCATCTGTTGGCTAGCTGCTGATGCTGGGCTGCATCCCATTCATGCTGTGGTGTGTCGTTCTGTGTTGACGCTTTAGGCACTCAATGATCTAGCACCTGAATTTTTATTTACTGGTCAGTATTCCTTTCAGATATCTAATTACAGGGAAAATGCTGCATTTTATTAAGGTGTCAGAGAAGCATTGGAGAAAATGCTAGGACTCATTCTGTTTAAATCTAACCCCTCTCCCAACAGGGTGGGTATTATCTGCTTAAAGGAGATGCTGACAGGTTTCTCTCCCTTTCTAAAAGATATGCTGAAGCAGGTCTGGCAGGTTCTAAATCAGTTCCATTTTCTCTTCATTGATTTAAACATTCTTTGCATGTAATAAGAACAAGGAAAGAAAGCCTTCTCTAAAAGGGAAAATGGAGGTTTTATGAAGTTGTTTCCACTTTATTGTTCTGTGAATAAAGTTCATGAATTTACCAATGCAATCTCAAAACAACAAAATAGTATATATTGGGCATTTTGTCAGCTATTGTTTGTGGTTTTAGTTTTCTTGGTAAGAGGCTTCCTCAACCAATCAAGAGGGTGCAAGGAAGAAAAACCAACAATGGTGGGAATGAAAGGTAAATGAGGAAAATAGAATGATTTCAAAATGTTACTGAATATTTTTTTTCATACGAACTCCCTGGGGAGATGGGAGCAGTCATGTTGATGTATCAACTACAGTAAAATAAATTATGGATACACTCTTGTTTAGAGTATAAATTGATGTAGCATTCTGGAAAGCATTTTAGTGTAATCCTAAGAAGCTTTAAACAGTTTATACCTTTAATCTATTATTTCTCCTCTCAAGGCAATAGTAACTAAAAATTCACATGAAGATATACTACAGGGTGGGCAAAAGTCGGATTACAGTTATGATTATGTGAAACATAGTTTATTCTTGTATTGTTGGGCAAATGAGTTTGTAAAATTTGTATTTTTTTAGTTGGCTCACTTTTATTGTTACGAAATGTCGCTGAGCAGTGCCAGGTATATGTGGTCTGTGAAATTGCAAATTACCTTCCTGCCTGGGAAGGGCCATTGTTTTGCTAATGTTGGCTGGAGGAGAGATTTTCATGCCAGAACCTTTTAAAAAGGGAGAGAGAAGAAGAAGAGGCAGAAAGAAGACATGTTTTTTGTTTTTTTTTCCGAATCTGGAAACGGGGAGAGACAGTCAGACAGACTCCCGCATGCGCCCAACCAGGATCCACCCCGCACGCCCACCAGGAGGCGACACTCTGCGCACCAGGGGGCGATGCTCTGCCCCTCCGGGGCGTCGCTCTGCCGCAACCAGAGCCACTCTAGTGCCTGGGCAGAGGCCAAGGAGCCATCCCCAGCGCCCGGGCCATCTTTGCTCCAATGGAGCCTTGGCTGCGGGAGGGGAAGAGAGAAACAGAGAGGAAAGGGGTGGGGGTGGAGAAGCAAATGGGCGCTTCTCCTATGTGCCCTGGCCGGAAATCAAACCCGGGTCCCCTGCACGCCAGGCCGTCGCTCTACCGCTGAGCCAACCGGCCAGGGCCAAGAAGACATGTTTTGCAGGGAGAGTAGAGAAAATGCTGAGTACTGAAGAAGAAGCCAGTTTGTGCAGAGAGAGAGAAGGGGTGCAGATGGGAACCAGAGCTGAGGGGCTTTGCAAGCTCTTCTAAGACTGGTGGAGCCTTTGCTTCTAAGAGAAACCAGAGAAGATTTTCCTGATTGTTGAACCAGAGAATGCATCAGTGGCTTTGGGAGCCCTGAGTGAAAGGGAAGTGTTTTCCCTGCCTGTTTGCTCGGTGGCCGGTGCGAGACTTTAATAAAAGGAATGGCCCACTATTTTTTGGCTCCACTGTTTCTTTACCATCTGCCTGAATCCAATGGGAACCCGCATATGCATGGCCACGATGGTGGCTGCCCCTGGCCCTACAATGATTATTTTCTGTACAAACCTAATTTTGCCCTACTTGGTATGTACATAAATTTTTAATTAAAGCATTGTTTGCAAATATGAAAAATTAGAAATGACTAAACATACCTATGGAATAAATGAATAATAACCCAAAGCATATTTTTTAATAATGAAGTACAATAATTTTTAAAAATATTTAATACTATGGATACATGTTCACAATAAATCTTACCTGAAAGACACAGCATATAGCATCCTTTATTGTCTTGTTCTCCTTTTTCCTTCCTACCTATAAGGCATGTTCACTATGTACATTGCACCAAATCAAATGGTGTTCCCTCCCCATTGTCCAATCAGTATAGTCAGTATTAACAATTTGGTTAGTTTCTTTCACACCTTACTTTGTGTGTATGTAAACATACACAGTTATACACATATACACAGTATGATTTTAATTTTATAAATCTTTTTTTCAGTGTGCTTTTAAAAGTATTGGATGGAATCCACATTACTTCTGAGAAGCTAGATTAGGAAATATAAATTCTCAATTTTTTTGTATTTTCTAAATTTTCTATGTAGAACATTCAAAAAACGAATAAAAAATATTGAACGAAACCAAATCCTGAGTTAACCAGTTACTTTGAATATAAAGACACTGAAATCAGTGACTAGAAAATGGCAGATATCACTGATGAAAAGAAAACAAACTACTAGTAAGTCTTAGTAGACGCTGTCACCAAAGTCAGCTTTCTTTCATGTCAGTATCCTGCGTCTCTTGATTCTCTGGGTGCTCCTGCCTCTACGAGTGTGCAGCAGAGGCCCAGGGCAAGCCGTGGAATAAATGTACACGCCCATTTCAACAAAAGGCCTAGTACTTTAAACTTTTTTGTATTAAAACAACGATTGAACTGAAGATGACCAGGTCATATTCCCATCCCCTTGGGATATATGTACTATTTTTTTTATTATAGATCATAGATCAGTGTTTCTCAGCCTTGGCTGTGCATTAGAATTGCCTAGAACCATTAAAAAAAGTGTTTCCCTGGAGCCCATCCGCAGTGAATTCTGAATTAATTGGGCTGAAGTGGGACCTGGGAATATAGCAAAAATTCCCCTGTTGATTAAATGTCTACACAGGCCCTGTCCTAGGCCAAGAGAGGTGAGCATACTGGAAAAAGTAACAATAGTAACAAATTATACAACTTGGTAAACTAGAGATTTTTTAAGTATTTCATTTAATATTTTATTTGTTCATTCAATCAGTGATACACAGTTGTGTTTATAATGCTGTGTATATGTGTTTTTTTGAAGAAAAATTGTTCCCTGAAACAGTCTTGCTAAGACAATAAAGTGATCAGGCACATTTTTTGAAAGTCACTTTTTTTTTGAAACACACTAAGAGTTTACACGTAACTTGTTTCTTGCTTAACATTATTAACCAGTACAATTTAATCATACTGTTTGCTGAACCCTCAAACGCTATATGTACTTTTCTTGGTATCGTCACTCTTTCCATTAGACTTTTATGAATGTGTTCGAAAACAACTAATCTTTTTTCTTTTAATATTTTTTATTTATTGATTTCAGAGGGAGAGAAAGTATCATTGGTTTGTTTCTATATGTCCCTGACTGGGGATCAAACCAATAACCTTTACTGATCAGAATGTGTTCCAACCAATGGATCTATCTGGCTAGGGCAATTTTCTCAGTATCTCTCATAGTGACTAGTACAGATTTTGCATATAGTAGATACTTAATAAAAGTGTGTAGCATAAAATGACTGCCAAAACACAGGTTCCCAAACATTTTTGGTTCTTAGCCCCTTTAGTGTCTCAGCAATTTTTTTGTGTGGCCAAACAATGTAACAACTTAAGTAATCATTTTTTAAAAAAATACATATTTTCTAATTAACCAGATGTATTTGTTAGACATTGCATAACTTCTCAGATTTGGAGTGAGAATGAACATTACCGTGGACAGGTTTCGGAGGAGGTGGAGGCTGCTGCTGGTCACCCCAGTTGGTAGAGTTGACTCGACCTTAAAGTCCACCCTGGAGAAGTGTGTTAACATGGAGTCCACTAATGAGCTCTCTCTTACCCAATTTTCCTGGTTTAGAGTTGTGTAGCTCAAAATGGTAGTCACACTTTACAGTTATTTACTATTTGGGGATATTCTATTCATTCTAGAAGAAACTTGGTGGAAAATACTTTGGGGCAATGTTTTTTAGAGGGGTATTTTCAGTTTGGTATGCTAAATCCTTTTCAAGATATTATATAAATAACAATAGCTTGATTCTCCTTTTGACCTGGATGCCATAGTCCTTTCCAGACTCATCCAACAATTGTGCTAAATTGGGTCATTAAAGGCGCAAAGGAAGCTAGAATACATGGGATCCCAGTAATTCATATTTAACTCATCCCCAGGGGGTTTTGTTCCTGGCTACACCTACCACTTCTGTTGTTAAATTCGTGAGTGGGACATTCAGTGATGGCTCTCCAAAGGTCATCTTGTCACTGCCAGGTACCAATGTGTGAAACACCTAGGGAGAAAACATGTACTACTCAAAGATTCCTAATAGATTGCTCTATTTATTTATTTACTATTATTTTTAGTGAGAAGAGGGGAGGCAGAGACAGACTCCTCCATGTGCCCCTACTGGGATCCACCCGGCAAGCCCACTAGGGGCAGTGCTCTGCCCTTCTGGGACCCTTGCTCTATTGCA
Organism: Saccopteryx bilineata; assembly: GCF_036850765.1. NCBI lineage: Eukaryota > Metazoa > Chordata > Mammalia > Chiroptera > Emballonuridae > Saccopteryx > Saccopteryx bilineata. The sequence goes on along the minus strand of NC_089494.1, from coordinate 49,258,205 downwards.
ACCAGAGCCATTCTTTTAGCACCTGAGGTGGAGGCCATGGAGCCATCCTTAGCACCCAGGGCCAACTTGCTCCAATGGAGCCCTGACTGCAGGGGAGAAGAAAGAGAGAGAGAGAGAGAGAGAGAGAGAGAGAGAGAGAGAGAGAAGCAAGAGGGGGAGGCGTAGAAAAGCAGATGGTCACTTTTCCTGGGTGCCCTGGCTGGGAATCGAACCCAGGACATCTACTCGCTGGCTGAGCTCTACCGCTGAGCTGACTGACCAGGGCTGGATTGCTTCTTTTAAAGAGCAGTTAAGAAACCAAAGTCGATGTGAAATAGATTTTGTAATAATTTTATATTTAAAAAGTTGGCCCTGGTCGGTTGGCTCAGCATTAGAGCATCAGCCCCGTGTGTAGAAGTCCCGGTTCGATTCACAGTCAGGGCTCCATGGCCTTGTTTCAGGTCTAGAATAGCTTGGTTGCTGAACAACAGGTCAGCAGCCCCAAATGGGCAGAACATCAGCCCCATGTGGGTGTTGCCAGGTGGATCCCGGTTGGGGCACATGCAGGAGTCTGTCTTTTCGCCTCCCTGCCTCTCACTTGATTTAATAAAAAACATTCTTTAGTATTTTGTCAAATGGGGCTTTTTCCTTTATAGCCATCTTTCTGTTACCACTTATATTACTTGTTTCCATTTTTTAGTGTGAAGTTCAATTTGATTCCTTGGTTATATACTACAGAATATTTTTCCAATTAATTATTTAAGGTTTAATAAGAATTGCTAGCACTTAATCTTTCTGTATGCAATTGCTTTTCTAAGGAAAAGCAGCGATTACCCTAATCTTGTTTTCTGAAGTTCTTTCTCAATATCATAATAATGAATGTATCTGTTAAAGTAACTAAAAGAAATGGTAAAAAGTCAAAAAATTTGTATTTTGCTTAAAGCACAGAACAACGTTCTCTGCACAGAACTGGTTGCACCCATTTCTCCTTGTCCCGCCTTCCACTTTGGGGCTTATCTACCTTATTTTGTATATTTGCATCCTCCCTGGCAACTACTAAGTCGTTCTGAGCCACTGGTCTCACTTAATGGTATCAGAGTAAGGGATTCATTATTAATTCAATCATTCATTCAAAAACAAGGATTGATATGTGAGGATACAGAAGTAAATGAAAAAGTATGACCTCACATAGCTAACATTGTAGTCAACAGAAAATGAACTAAATGGATAAATTATATAGTGTGTAAAGAAGGTAGTTTGGACAAAACATTAGGTGTAAGGGGAGTGTTAGCAGGTTTGGTTGCCTGATTCTTGCCTGTCTCCAGAGAGCCTGGAACCACGATTGCCCTTGGGCCAGCGTCTGGGAATATAGCTGGTGGAATGTTCTTTATTCATGAATGACGATGGTTTAGATGCCTGAGCACTGAGACATGCTGTTCTAGCCGGTCCAGGTTGTTTAGCAAGTTCATGCACACCTGGCGTATCTCTGCTGGGGTCCTGTGCTTCAGTACCATGGCTGGGCACCTAACAGGAATGGGTCTACATGACCAGTGCCCCCGTGCCAGCATTGGACCCTAAGACTATTGGCCTTCCCTGCAAAGAGACACTTTGCATGTGTCCCTGCAACTCAGAGAGAACTTGTGTCTTGTACAGTTTTCATCCGAGGAGAACTTGGAACCCCGTGCATGACCTCTGTGGGCTTATTCTGCTCCTGTTCACTCTTCATTCTTTGCTGTGATAAATCTTAGTTATGAGTGGAGTGAGACTTTCTGGTGAATCACCAAACTTTAAAGTGGTCTTGAGAACCCTGAAACAAGGTAGGGGGGCTCGGGAGGGTAGGAGTTACAAGCATTATCATTTTAATTTAGTAATTTAATGGGGTGACATTGAGCAATTAGCGTACATAGGTTTCAGGTAAACATCTCTATAGCATGTGAACTGCTGATTGTGTTATGTGCCCACCACCAAACAATTTTCTCTTTCTGTATATTTTTGTCCCTTTTTACTCCCTGTCTCCTCTCCCCTTCAATCCTCCTTCCCCTCTCCCTCTCCCTCTCCCTCTCATAAAGGAAGTTTAATTTTGAAAAGAGTTTAAGGAGGTGAGGGAGTCAATTATTTGGATATCTGGCGGAAGAGAATTCTAGGCAGCAGGAACAGCCTGTGCAAAGACCCAGAGGTGGGAACGTGCCTGGCATGCTCAGGGAAGTGCAAGGGGCCCATGTGGATCAGGAGTGAGGGTAGAGTTGGGGGTGAGCGCAGAGATGCCGTGGGGGGGGCATCATCAGACAAGGACCCTGAGGGAAGACCATGTTGTCTGTTAGCGTGCACTCCTGGATGAAATGCGAAATTCCCGTCTTCCTCCAAATTTGCTTCTCAGTTTTCTCAGCTCACTGGTTTTTATTTCTGTCAGTCTTCACACTGTCTTATTAACCTCATTGTTCCTTTCTCAGTCTTTACAAAATTTTGCTGAGTTTTCTCAGAAAATGAAATCTCACTTCCTTCTGTCCTTTTTTCATCTGTGATGCCAAGCCTAACCCTGAGAACTCTGAGCTGAGCTCTGATGTATCATACACAGGAAGAGGAAAACCAGTGTCTCCATCCCTCACTCTACCCTGTGCCCCAAAACCAGGTGTGGGAGCCTGAGAAGGCCTCAGTGTGGAGGTCATGTCCGAGCTGAGCTGAAAGGATGACTGACAGGGATTGAATTCTGGTTTCAGAGGGCTGTACCAGTCAGTCCTGCCCCAGCCTCCTCCTTCAAAACCCAGTTCTGGTTTCTCTTCCACAGAGGAGCCCTCCCGTCCACCTTAGTCTGAGGTAGGTGCCCAGTACTGCCATGGCAGCCGGACCAATGCTTTCTCAAATACTTAAAAAGAGGTTCTTAAGTTTCCCTAGCTGGGCTGAAGGTTCTTCTGTTGTTCTGTATTTTATAAAGCCTGTGTGTATAGAGTACTAAATAAATGTTGACTACATCTGTGAGTGAATGAATAATTGTGATTCTAAAAGAGGAGAAAAGACTGGAACAAAAAGATAAAAATCAGGACCATAAATGCCTGTGGAGTGAACTTGGACAATATGTTTTAGGAGCCTGAGTTTGGTTCATTTGCATTGAGGGGAAGGGGCCCTTTGGATGTGCAGGAAGGAGCAGTCCAAGTGCTGGTCTCGGCTCTCTCACTTGTTCCCTGTTGAGTTGACTGCAAAGTGCTCATTCTTAAGTTATAAAAGCACTCTTTTTTTATGTTACTCATTTCACTAGTTCTGGTGAATCACTTGCATTTAAGTAAAACCTCTCATCCTAATGGAGAAAATGTGTATTTTATTTGCACCATAACAGTTTTCACCTTTGGAGATCATGTCCTTATTTTATTTCATGTCTTCTTAGATGTGACATTTTCTTAGTAATGAACACTAACTTACTGCAAGTAAATTTGTTTTGTTTCAGACAGGCACTGATTTTATTTTTCTCCTAAACTTGAGAGCCAGTAAGAGTTTTGGGTTCAGTCTGCTGCTTGAACAGTGGAAAGGAGGCTTTTCTACTTGACTGTGTTTTTTTCCCTTTAGCTCAGCACCCTTTCATTCCTTGAAAAGAAGGAGGGTGTGTGTGTGCCCGTGTTTGAATGCTGTAAAAATTAAACTGTTGGAGGCCTTTCCACTCTGCTTCTGTTCTGAAGAACGCAGAACAATATGGTCTTTTCTCTGTATAAGTTCCTTTATTGTCCTTACTCTTTTCTAAACTTTCAGCCCTCCTTCCTACTAAACAGGGAGATTGTGCTGGTACCGCAGGAGAAAGAATTGTAAAACAACTTTATTGGTATTGGTTTGTAATAGTAAAAGTAAATTATTAAAATTTAATTTTTGCTGTAATACAGTTGCATTATATATATTTACTTAGCAGATTTTGCTAAGTATGTATTCTCGAGTCAAAACTTACAAGTTAAATATTCTTTTTAAAAAAGTTTTTACTTATTGATTTTAGAAAGAAGGAGGTAGGGAAGGAGGGAGAGAGAAAAACATTGATTTGTTGTTCCACTTATTTATGTAGTCATTGGTTGATTCTTGAGTGTGCCGTGACCAGGGATTGAACCTGTAACCTTGGCGTATTGGGATGGTGATCTGAGCTACCTAGCCAGGTCTCCCAAGTTAAATATTATTGTGAAAAAGAAGGGAAGTCATATTAATTTCCAAACGCGAAAGAAATCTTAGTATTTATTTGTTATGATGATATAATAATTTAAAATATTTCTCACCGGCAACTGTGGGATTAAGCTCAAAATTGCGCTGAATATTAGCGATAGCAAGCTGGCTGCAACTTAAAATGGGTTGAATGTCCTACCGTTCTACAGGGTGCTTAGCCATTTCTGATCTCTATTCTTTCTCTACCTCTTTCCCTTCATTTCTTCTCTCTTCTTCTCCTACTCATCTCTTCTTCCTACCCTCCTTCCTCACTGCTTTTTCATTCATCTGTTATCTGCACATTAAACACCTTACTAATATCTGACAGAACACTGGCTGCATTCGAAGCAACACTGGCTATCAAGAAGTTTATTTTTGTGGAGAGCGGAGACAAATACCCAGAAAAGTAAACACACTGGCATATATCATGTGCCACAGACCAGTCAGTACAGAAGAGAAGACCCCATCTGCCTGGGGTAAGGGCAAATTTATTTGAAGAGGGGGCATTTGAACTACACTTTGAAGAATGGGTTACAATTTTGACAGATAAAGATGAAAAAAAGTACTTTTCAGATAAAAGAATGAAATATTGTAGCAGGAAAGTGGGTGGGTCTTATATAGTTACCAGTGACCTCTTTATGTGCCAATACAGAGTGGATGTTAACAGACTTTTTCTGTGAAGTGCCAGGTAGTGAATAATTTGTCTTTGCAAGTCATATGGCCTTTGGTGCAATTATCAACTCTGCTGTCACAGCAAAGGCAGTCATAGGCAATACATAAATGAATAATGTGGCAGTGTTTCAATAAAACTTTATTTACAAAAATAGACAGTGGATCTGAGTTGGCAGCAGGTTAGCATTAGCCAATCCTTGATGAAAGAGTATGATTAGATAAGGCTGGAAAGGGAAGTGGCCAGATCTTAGATTTTTGAATGCAAGGCTAAAAAAGACTTGGGAATTAATTGCTGTTCTCTTAGTGAAACCATGATTGTTATTTCTTTATTAAAAGTTTTAATAAATAGACATTTAAATTTGGAATCAGATGTTTTCTGTTTATATGTTAAGATATTTGCATAGCTAGCTGTAAACTGAGATTGCTGTGACTGAGTATCTTGTATGAAAATGGTGGATACAGAGTGAACTAGGTCTCTCAGTGCCCCCAGTAAAGCTTGATTTGGTTCATAGCCAGGAATTTAGCATCTTTTGGGTTCTCACCATAAAAAGTCAGATCATGGGAAACGAGACTGTGCAGGACATTAGGAGACCTGACCTCAAAATACTGGTATTCTTCCTGTTAAAAAAATTTAGTGTGAACTACTTCCAAAGTAGATTAGATCCACATTTCAATACTTATTTTAAAAAAACAACTTAATTGACATGTAAAAAGCAGTACATATTTAATGTATAGAACTTGATGATTTGGGGGGTAAAGTCCATATGTGTGAACTATCACCACCATCAAGACCATAGGCATATCCATCACCTCCCATAGCCTCCTCCTGTGCCTGTTATTATTTATTTTGTGGTAAGAACAATGAAGTAAGATCTGCCTTCATAGGAAATTTTAAGTAGATAATGCAGTATTGTTAGCAGTCTGCACTGTGCTGCATAGTAGATTACCAGTACTTATTCATCTTGCATAACTGAAACTTTGCAACCTTTGACCATCATCTCCCCACTGCCCCCTCCCCCATACCCTGGCAATTACCATTCTGTTCTCTGCTTCTATGAGTTTGAACTATTTTAGATTCTACATATTAGCGAGATCATATATCATTTGTTTTTCTGTGTCTGGCTTATTTCACTTAGCATAATGTCCTTCAGGTACATTCATGTTGATACAAATGTCAGTATTTTCTTCCTTTTAAGGCTGCATAACAGCCCATTGTATTTATATATATTTACCTTGGTTATTGCAAATAATGCTACAATGAATATTGAGTGCAGGCATCCCTCTTTGAGATTGATATGTATTATAGGTATTGTTACACATTTTGATTCTGAATTAGTTTCTACCTAATTTTATAGAAGACTGTTAGGTATTATAAAAAGTTCTTGTCTGTGTTTCAATATTGCTTTTGAAGAACCTCTTTTATGGTATTATCGGATAATTCTGTAGAATTGTTTTTTTCACATGTTGCTTCCTCAGAATAAAGTTTTCAAGTTAAGACTGTGTCTTATTAATGTCTGTATTTCCTTAATATCTAGCTAGTGCAGATCTTGCCAAAAGTAGGGAGTCAGTAAACATTTGTTGGGTGAATTAATGTAGGTTGGGAACCTTCTAATTGTTCCCAACTATCTATTTCATCCCACTATACTTTTGTGCTCATTCTTTCTAGTTCTCATCAGAATGCATAAACCTCAATGTAGTTTTAAAAATTCATTTATTGTTGAAATATTTTAAAATTTGATCTGTTATTTGTTTATTTTTTTTAATTTTTTTATATTTTTTTTACAAAGACAGAGAGTCAGAGAGAGGAATAGACGAGGACAGACAGACTGGAACGGAGAGATGAGAAGCATCAATCATTAGTTTTTTGTTGCATGTTGTGACACCTTAGTTGTTCATTGATTGCTTTCTCATATGTGCCTTGACCGTGGGGCTACAGCAGACCAAGTAACCCCTTGCTCGAGCCAGCGACCTTGGGTCCAAGCTTGTGAGCTTTGCTCAAACCAGATGAGCCCGCGCTCAAGCTGGCGACCTCGAGGTCTCGAACCTGGGTCCTCTGCATCCCAGTCCGACGCTGTATCCACTGCGCCACCGCCTGGTCAGGCTGATCTGTTATTTGTTTATAAGCTTTATATACCTAGTATATATTTAGTGTTATATTTCTAGAGAGGAAAAACTTTGCTGTATATCAAATGAAATTATTGTAGATGCTTAAAACAAACTGGAAAAGAAGGCTAGTTTTTGTGGAGAAATGTGACAAGAAGGTGGTTTCTCCACGGGCACAGTTGAAACCTATGTAATGGTAGCAACATAATAGGATGATGTCAGATTCTCTTGTAAAGAAGTCGGATTGTAATTTATTAGTTTATCCCACTTCAAGCTCTTAATGTTGTCTTAAGTCAGTGGTCCCCAACCCCCGGGGCCGCAGACCAGTACCGGTCCGTGGGCCATTTGGTACCGGCCCGCAGAGAAAGAATAAATAACTTACATTATTTCCATTTTATTTATATTTAAGTCTGAATGATGTTTTATTTTTAAAAAATGACCAGATTCCCTCTGTTACATCTGTCTAAGACTCACTCTTGATGCTTGTCTTGGTCACATGATACATTTATCCGTCCCACCCTAAAGGCTGGTCCGTGAAAATATTTTCTGACATTAAACCGGTCTGTGGCCCAAAAAAGGCTGGGGACCACTGGTCCAAGTAATAATTAGCAATATATTTTCAATCCTTTCTTCTCTGAGTTACATATGTGGGTCCTATGACAAAATCATAATATACTGTTAGTTCTGATAACCTTTTTCAAGAACATTTCTGTATACCTGTTTATTGCTACCTTTTGAATTTTAGTGTTTTTCACTACTTAACACCACTTGTAATTATGTGCTAAAGACTTAAAATCTTTCCACAACTTTAGGACCTTCCTCATTGATGTGTATTTTTACTTAATTTCTCTCAACATTTAGATTATATGTTTTCTAAGGGTGCAGTTGAAATCATTTAATATTGAACCATTTTTAAGCCAGTGGTGACATATTGAAAAGAAGATTATGTAGGCAAGACATAATGATTATAATTTAGTGACAGAGAAAATAATATATACATAGACAGCTAAAAACACAATGGGGAAAAGTAGGCAGATTATGGAGACAAAAGCATCTCTGGTTGAAAATCATATATTTAATCACAGATTCTGCCCAGTCTAAATGCCATAGTATTTTTGTTGGAGGTGACAAATAGCAAGGGGTATTGTTATAGATATATGCGGCTTCCGGTTGCCAGACTTGTTTACCTGGTGAAATTCTTGACATCATAGAAGTCCGAAGCATTCTGTTTTAAGTCATGGGCAGGTTTAATTCTTTTTAACCTTTCTTTTATTTTAAGAAAAAAGAATTGTTTGTTCCCGTTTTATTGTTTTACTTAGACTTTCAGCCTAGTGTCATATTTTTGTTTCGTTTTTAATGCTGTTTTCACTGCTCTTTGTACTGGGGCCACACAAACCAGACTGAGGAATGAGGGTGAGAGCCCTGGAGGGTCAGCGAATGAGCATTTCCCACTCAGTGCTGGCTGGGAGGCTGGGAGGCTGCATGTAAGGGAGTAAATTATAATAAAAACCCAATTCCTAAGGTTTTTCAATGAGAGGTGTGTGGATAACATGCTTGGGACTTGGAGTCAGATGAGTTAGTCCCCTGTTTTTTTTAACTGCAATTTTAGCTTCAGTTTTCTTGCCATAGGGGAAATGCCTTGCAGGGTTGTGTTAGGATGAACCTGGGCAATTTCATTGTTGTGTCATTGAGTCAAGTTTCTAGCCCTACTTAGACCGTGTGTTTTGTGTGTGTGTGTATCACACAGATATCAATAGATTTTTTTCAGCTTGAGCTAGCTAGGATGCATCTGCTCAGGCCTTCATTGTGCCTGTCTATATGGTGATCTACTATACAGGTATAGGAGACCTCCTCAGAGTGGAAGACTGATTTTGTTAGCCGAGATTTGACTTTTGTGAATTGGTTTTTTCTGACTTTGGCATTTACTTTTCTCATCAAATTTATGGTATTATTACATGTGAAAAAAATAAAATCATCCATATTGGATTAGAAAACATTTTGGAAAACAAAAACAAACCCAGCTTCAGAATGTCAGGAGATTTTAGTGTGTCTTATTTTGGTAATTGTACTTGTACAAAGATGAAACAGATGGCTATGTAGAGGTTTTTTATTTTTTTTATTCAGTGAGAGGAGGAGAGGCAGAGACAGACTCCTTCATGCGCCCCCAGCTTGGATCCACCCAGCAAACCCAGTAGAGGGTGATGCTCTGCCTATCTGGGGTGTTGCTTTGTTGCTCAGCAGCCGAGCTCTTAGAGCACCTGAGGCAGAGGCCATGCAGCCATCCTAATTGCCCAGGGCCTACTCCCTCCAAATGAGCCATGGCTACAGGAGGGGGTGGCAGCGGTGGGGGAGGGAGGGAGGGAGGGAGGGGGGGGAGGGAGAGAGGGAAAGAAAGAAAGAATAAGAAAGAAAGAGAGAGACAAGAGGGGTGGGCTAGGGGTGGAGAAGCAGATAGGCACTTCTTCTGTGTGCCCTGACCAGGAATTGATCCTGGGACATCCACACACTGCACTGACACTCCACCACTGAGCCAACTGGCCAGGGCCTTAAGAGGTTTTTTTACAAAAACAAATTTAGGGGTGTGGGGAGGAGAGGGAAGGGGTTGGGGCAGGGAGGGGGACAAAGAAAACCACTTAGAAGGTGACAGAAGACAATTGGACTTTGGGTGATGGGAATGCAGCATAATCAAATGTCAAAATAACCTAGAGATGTTTTCTCTGAACATATGTACCCTGATTTATCAATGTCACCCCATTAAAATTAATTTTTAAAACAAGAGAAAAAAAATACACAGGCTTAAGACTAGATTTTGATAAATTTATGAATGACTGGCAATATAGATCTTTCAGAGAGAACTAAGGAATATAAAATAACAGCTAATGCTTACTGAGTACTTATTATGTCAGGCTCTATTTTATTAAAAAATTTAAAAATGTTTTTAACCCCCCCCCAAAAAAAATTTAGCTTAATATGTTATTACACATTCGAGTTTGTCCACAAATCCAAAGGCTCTGAGAATTTCTGAAATTAATCTTTTTAGCAAATGGATTAATAAAAATTCCCTATTGAGTTCCGTTCCTGAATGTGCTGTTGAAGGAGCCACTGTAAGTACATTTATTTTGAACAAGACTCATCTAATTTTAATAGGGAATCCTGATTCCTTTATCTTATGTGCAGACTCCACTGAATATCATTATCCTCTTTCCATTGCCCTCTCTCAATAAGAGAGTAGTCCAGTCCAAACCCTGTATTTACAGTTGTACCTATCATTAAAGTTCTTGCTTTGGAAGCAGGCAGCAGAATCCGACTCTGGTTAGAAGACGTAAAGGGACTTGTGGGAGGGATTATGCTACAGTTCACAGGCAGCAAGTAGGGCTCACCACCTAGCCTGTGGAGGAGAGGGACCCGTAAAACGCTGGAAACCTCGTGGGTAAAAGGTCAGACTTTCTAAGATGGTTCTGCTCCAGCAGCCATTAGTCTTTGCGTGTCTTTCTTTTTATTTATATTTTGTTGTGTTTGTTTTCATTTTTCTATTAGCCTCTGTATCTTACTCACAAAATTGGTCGGACTTACATTAGATGCTTGATGCCAGTGGCTCAATAAATATTGTCTAGGGAATCAGGGGCAGGTGGCTGGAGGAACAGTACTTTGAATTGAGCAGCAGCTACTTGTCATCTACATATAAATCGTTTTCTGTACTAAATGGACCTACTCGAGTACATTGGGTTTAGGAACCCATCATGTCATATATATTACAACCTTTTCCTTTTTCCCCAAGAGTTAAATTTCCCATTGGAGTTTAAAGCCATGGTTTGGCATCAGTATGTGTTTATGGGGACACTTTTTTCTATCTTTTTAATTGCTGTAATATAAGAATTTAAGTTCTCAATGGTGAGAACAAGTCAATTAATTAATTGAATTAATTTTAGTTGTGACCCCAGAAGTCACTGTATCATGGTGTAAAGATGGTTTTGCAGTCATTCACAGGGATTTTTTGTATCCGTGACACTTGGAGTAGTTTGCATCACCTGTGTGAATTCTTATTTCTTCTTTGGTAAAATGAACTTGATATTCCATATTTCACAAAGGTGTGTTAAGATTTTTTTGTCGGCCCTGGCCAGTAGCTCAGTGGATAGAGCATTGGCCCGGCATATGGACGTCCCAGCTTTGATTCCCGGTTAGGGCACACATGAGAAGTGACCATCTGCTTCTCCACCCTTCCCTCTCCCCCTTCTATCTCTCTTCCCCTCCCACAGCCAGTGGCTTGATTAATCCGGGAATGGGCCGGGTTGCTGAGGATAGCTCCATCAAAGCAGTACAGCTTCAGGAGCTAAAAAAAAAAAAATCTCCTACTTGAGTATCAGACCCTGACGGGATTGCCCAGTGGATCCCGGTCAGGGCACAAGCAGGAGTCTGCCTCACTATCTCCTCTCCTCTCACCTTAAAAAAATAAAAATGTCCCTTGATACCAAGGACATATATATATTTATTCCCAGCCCTTTTAATATTTTGACTTTAAATGGTTACAAACATGATTTTATTTATTTTAGTGAAGTCATAGTAATGAATTGAACTGCGATATGATGAGAAAAGACTGAAATAATGTGAGGAATAGTTGGAATTAAGGCCAGGGCTTAATTGACCTGTTAGTACCTGATGCTTCTAAATTTAGCTATTAAAAGTAATGATAGCAGTGACTACTCACAAATAATTTAATCTCCTACAAGGCTGTCTATTGTTAAAATGCCAAGAAAGCAGAAGTGTGGATAAACTTCAGTTATCTATATTTTGGCGTTGTAATCTATTCTCCATAATATATACAAGATTATTGTCCTGGAAATTAACATTTTTTCAGACTGACTAATAGGGCCTCTTTTTAAGATATGATCCTCCCCTTTTGCCAATTAATTCTTCCCACATTCTTATTTAGTTTTTTAGTTTATTCATTTTAGAGGAGAGAGAGAGAGAGAAGGGGAAGGGGGAGGAGCAGGAAGCATCAACTCCCATATGTGCCTTGACCAGGCAAGCCTGGGATCTCAAACCTGCAACCCCGCGTTCCAAATCGATGCTTTATCCACTGTGCCACCACTGGTCAGGCCCACACTCTAAACTAGCACTCGAGTTGCTTTTTTTTTTTTTAATTACTTTTATTTATTTATTCATTTTAGAGGAGAGAGAGAGAGAGAAGGGGGGAGGAGCAGGAAGCTTCAACTCCCATATGTGCCTTGACCGGGCAAGCCCAGGGTTTTGAACCGGCGACCTCAGCATTCCAGGTCGAGGCTTTATCCACTGTGCCACCACAGGTCAGGCTTGAGTTGCTTTTAAGACTAGAATCAGGCAAATGTAGTGCAGTGGTTTAAGAGCACAAGCTTTGCAGAGAGACAGCTAGAGACAGCCCCGAGTTTGTGTCCTGCTTCCTCTACCTACTGTGGTTTGGCCATGACTGATTTACAAACCTCTCAACTGCAGTTACCAGTATATATATAAGATGAAGAAAACAATAGTATCTCTCTACTAAGGGTTTTCTGAAGAGTAAATGGAACTATGCATTTAAGAGAATGCCTGGCTCTTTAACCTGCCAACCACTTTAATTCTTATTGTAATTATACCGTATTTCTCCATGTATAAGATGATCCCATGTGTAAGACACACCTTAATGAATTCAAGTTTTATTCATCAGAAAATTTATACAACTCCTCAGCACTGTCGAAAGTCGCATCCATTACCTTATCCTGAGGATGAATCACTGTCTTCAACAATGAGTGCAGAAACAAGCACGAAAACGCTGGAAATGCAAGTAAAAAAAATCTACAACCACTGTATGAGATGCACCCAGTTTTTAGACCCCAAATTTTTTGAAAAAAGGTGTGTCTTATACATGGGGAAATACGGTAATTATTATTACAGATAAGAAATACAGGCCTGACCTGTGGTGGCGCAGTGGATAAAGTGTAGACCTGGAATCCTGAGGTTGCTGGTTCGAAACTCTGGGCTTGCCTGGTCAAGGCACATATGGGAGTTGATGCTTCCAGCTCCTTCCCCCTTCTCTCTCTCTCTCTCTCCCCTCTCTCTCTCTCTTTCTCTCTCTCCCTCTCCTCTCTAAAATGAATAAAAAAAAAAGGAAATACACTAAAAATATGTTTGAGTGTAATATATGAAGACTCATATTTGGATAACATTTAACCTCATTTTAGATTCTTGTAAGGAACAGAGTTCTTGTCTCACTTGCAGGATTGTTCCTTACTAGGACTGGGCAGTTGTTACAGTGGTTCTATTTGTATTTAAAAAATTGTTTTGTTCCAAAAGCAACTTAAAGTCTAGTTTATTTTAACAAAGTTAGGGTAGATAAGGCATAATAACAATTTCACAGTGATCTTCTTGTGGCTCAATCAGTGTTGACTGGGATTTCTGTTTTCACCTGATGTGCTGTTCTTACTAAACATTATTTTGAGTAATAATGTTTTTATGCAAGTTTGTAGCACTTTAATTACTCCTTATGAAGCATTTTTATTGATGTGCTCAAATGCTTGTGGTCTCCAATTTATTATTAATAATGATATTAAATGACAAGCAAACATTATTTACATTATTTCATTTTATTTACTCTGTAATATAGTCATGTGCTCTCAGTTTTACAGGTGAGAAATTGGACTTAGGTAACACAACAAGGGCACAGATCTAGGGGATGGCAGAGATGGACCTTCAGTGGCTCCGAAGCCCATTTCTAGTGGAAGGGAATGCATCTTTGTTAAAGGTGTTCCAAGGCCATTCCCCTGGTGATACAAGTTCTGTATTAAAGTTAGAGACTGTTACTGGTAAATCCATGAACACATTGTCAGGACTTGTGCTTGTGGAGTAAGGCTGGAGTTTTAAATAGAAAGAAGCTTTAGTTTCTCATTTTCTTTAATCTATTATGTTACTGTTTTCTCATTTATTTAATAGATAATGCTTTTTGTTTATGTAGGAAAATATTTTTGTTTGATACTGTATGTTTGGATCTGAAAAACACCCATGCTTTCCAGAACCAAATAGTGAAGCTAGCCATGCACTGATTGATTGATTTGGTTAGAAGCCATTTCATTCTAAGAACTTTGAATTCTGATTTAATGTTAAATCTATGTAACTTGATAGCATTAGAATTAGTGAAACAAAGTAAAAATGTATTTTCCTGAAGAGAGAACCTCTGACTTCCTCTTATTTTCTGCCCTCCTTTTCCCTTTTAATTGGAAGAAAAAATGGAGGAATATTACCATGCCTTACTAATCATAAATTCAAATTTATTCAGTTTTAATAAAAATAATGAATTTGTCGTAATGTTTTTATACCACTTTCTATTGATCCACCATAAATATGTATTTTCTACATTAACAGCAGTTTTGTATAACTCAGATGCCTGAAAACCATTATAAAATATAGTGACATATGTATTCTAGGATCTAACATGCTGCCATTTCTGTTTTTTTCTCTTCCAGTGTCTGTATTTATGCTGAAAGTCCAGGTGAATGACATCATTAGTCGCCAGTACCTGAATCAAGCAGTTGTAGAAGTGTTTGTGAATTTCACGAAGACAAATTCCACAGTAACTAAAAACAATGGAGCAGTATTGATAAGAGTACCCTATAAACTAGGACTCAGCTTAACCATTGTTGCTTACAAAGATGGCTATGTGTTGACACCTCTGCCTTGGAAGACTGGAAAAATGCCAAGTAAGCAACTTAGGCAGTGTTTGCCTTTATTAACTATACATAATTTTTCCTCTGATCTGGGAATCTCTTTTTTTTTTTTTTTTTTGTATTTTTCTTAAGTTGGAAACGGGGAGGCAGTCAGACAGACTCCCACATGCGTCCGACAGGGATCCACCCGGCACGCCCACCAGGGGGCGATGCTCCGCCCATCCAGGGCGCTGCTCTGATGCAACCAGAGCCATTCTAGCTGCCTGAGGCAGAGGCCATACAGTGGTTATCAACCTGTGGGTCGCGACCCCGGAGGGGGTCGAACGACCAAAACACAGGGGTTGCCTAAAGCTATTGGAAATACATATTTTATTTAAAAATGTATTGTACAATAAATATGTATTTTCCAATGGCTTTAGGCGACCCCTGTGTTTTGGTCGTTTGACCCCCGCTGGGGTCGCGACCCACAGGTTGAGAACCACGGCCATAGAGCCATCCTCAGTGCCCGGGCCAACTTTGCTCCAATGGAGCCTTGGCTGCGGGAGGGGAAGAGAGAGACAGAGATGAAGGAGAGGAGGAGGGGTGGAGAAGCAGATGGGTGCTTCTCCTGTGTGCCCTGGCCGGGAATCGAACCCGGGACTCCTGCACGCCAGGCCGACGCTCTACCACTGAGCCAACCGGCCAGGGCCTGCTCTGGGAATCTCTTATTCTGGTAAACTGAAAATGAGACTCTCTCTGTGAAGTCAATATACAGTAGGTTCAAAAGGAATGCCAGTTTGAAAGGAACATGAGGCCTTTTTCCTGCTACAGAGGCTTGAAGGAATTCTGAGCAAAGCTGTGGTATAAGGCCTACGTGCCCCAGGGATGTCTGAGAAGCAGGGTGGGCTGGGTAGAGCAGGGCCAGGTGATGAAAGGATGTCCTCGAAGGTGAGATAAGCGTTGCAGATTTTTTGTGCTAAATAACAGGGTAGTTATTACGGATTCCTTGAGCACAACAAGTAAAAGTTATTTGGAAACTGAATTTACTTAACAGCATACATAATCAAGAGGCTGACAGAAGGGTAAAATGGGTACTTTTTTTTTATTCATTTTAGAAAGGAGAGAGAGAGAGAGAGAAGGGGGGAGGAGCAGGAAGCATCAACTCCCATATGTGCCTTGACCAGGCAAGCCCAGGGTTTCGAACTGGCGACCTCAGCATTTCCAGGTCGATGCTTTATCCACTGCGCCACCACAGGTCAGGCCAACAGAAGGGTAAAATGGATTCAGGGAGCCTGGTTGTGAAGCTGTGGTCATGCTCCCAAGTGGACAGTAATAATAGAATGTCAGCAGTTACAAAATTAGCATTGGTACAATAAACACATTGTTATGCACCAGAAGTAATAACCAGTTAGGGAAAATAATGACAAGAGCTCCCTCTTAGAACAATAAGAACAACAACAACAACAAAAAAAGATATTCTGAGAACTCCCCCCTCAAGAAAAAGTGAAATAACTGTATGGGAAAAATAGAACTATCAAATCTTACTAATAGGCCTAAAAAACAACAACAAATCCAAATAAACTAAAGCCCTGAATAACTGGAAAAACACTGTATTTTTTTAGAAAGCTTGAATACTAAGATTTCAATTTTTCACAAATTAATTTATAGATTTAATACATATTAAAAAATACTTGGCAAAAGTTTTGAATGTGAATAGTTTCAACTTTAAAAATATTATTTTGAGCCCTGGCCGGTTGGCTCAGTGGTAGAGCGTCGGCCTGGCGTGCAGAAGTTCCGGGTTCGATTCTCGGCCAGGGCACAAAGGAGAAGCTCCCATCTGCTTCTCCACCCCCCCTCCTTCTTCTCTGTCTCTCTCTTCCCCTCCTGCAGCCGAGGCTCCATTGGAGCAAAAAGATGGCCCGGGCGCTGGGGATGGCTCCTTGGCCTCTGCCCCAGGTGCTAGAATGGCTCTGGTCGCAACAGAGCGACGCCCTGGAGGGGCAGAGCATCACCCTCTGGTGGGCAGAGCGTCGCCCCCTGGTTGGCGTGCCGGGTGGATCCCGGTCGGGCACATGCGGGAGTCTGTCTGACTGTCTCTCCCCGTTTCCAGCTTCGGAGGAAAGAAATATATATTATTTTGAAGAATAAATGAAAATTCCTGGGAATCTTGTTTTATTTTTTTTCTGCTGTTATTGCTCTTTATTTTTAAAATTTTTTTACAGTTGACATTCAGTATTACTTCATATTAGTTTTAGATGTATAGCATAGTGGTTAGTCAATCATATAATTTACAGTGATCCTCCTGATAATTCAGTCAGCACCTAGAACCATACATTAGCTATTACAATATTATTGGCTATATCCCTAGGTTGTAATTTACATCCTTGTTTTGTAACCACCAGTTTGTACTTCTTGATTTCTTCACTTTTCTTTCTAGTCTCTTACTCCCCACCCACCCCAAATTTGATAACCCTCTGTGTTTTCTGTATCTGTGAGTCTGTTTTTATTTTTATTTTGTTCTTTAGAGTCCGTGTATAAGTGAAACCATATGGTAGTTGTCTTTCTCTGACTTACTTCACTTAGCATAATACTTTCTAGGTCCATCCGTGTTGTCCATTGCAAATGGTAAGATTTCATTCTTTTCTTACGGCCAAGTTATATTCCATTGTATATATTTACCACATCTTCTTAATCTACTCATCTTGGGAATCTTTTTTTTTGTGTGTATTTTTCTGAAGCTGGAAACGGGGAGGCAGTCAGACAGACTCCCGCTTGCGCCCATCCGGGATCCACCTGGCACGCCCAACAGGGGCAATACTCTGCCCACCAGAGGGCGATGCTCTGCCCTCCGGGGCGTCGCTCTGTTGGAACCAGAGCCACTCTAGCGCCTGAGGCAGAGGCCATGGAGCCATCCCCAGCACCCGGGCCAACACTGCCCCAGTGGAGCCTTGGCTGCAGGAGGGCAAAAGAGAGACAGAGAGGAAGGAGAGGGGGAGGGGTGGAGAAGCAGATGGGCGCCTCTCCTATGTGCCCTGGCCGGGAATCGAACCTGGGACTTCCGCATGCCAGGCCGACGCTCTACCACTGAGCCAACCGGCCTGGGAATCTTGTTTTAAAAAACGATTTGCTAGAGGTAATTTGCCATTCCAGATAATTAAACTGTTATATAGATACAAAATTAAAACTATATGATATTGTACTGTGGTACAAATCCAATACTCATCTATGATAAGTAATCTATGATAAGGTAGGTACCATGATAAATCATTGAGAAAAGGCAATATCAATAAATAATACTAGGATATTTTGGTTAACTTTTTAGAGTAAATTAGTTTGGATCCATATTCCAAAATATATTGCTCTGAGTTCAAATGTGGAAAACCTGATCATACTAAATATAAGAAAATGATAAGTGATTTGATTTTTATTAGGCTGATCTGATTAAACTTAATGAAAGATGTCATAAAAAGTAGATTTGACCATATTTTTCAAAAGCAACTGGATATCAGAAAATATAAATTAAAGGCAAATGAGAAGGTAGGAACATATATGAAACAATAAGGGGTGATATAGTGAGAAAGAGAGAGGGAGGGAGGGACAGACAGACAAGAAGGGAGAGAAATGAAACACCTCAGCTCGTAGTTGTCGTAGTTGTGGCACCTTAGTTCATTGATTGCTTTCTCATATGTGCCTTGACCATGGGCTCCACCTGAGCCAGCAACCTTGGGCTCAAGCCAGTGTTCCAAGCCAGCAACCATGAAGTCATGTCTATGAGCCCATGTTTAAGCCAGGGACCCTGTGCTCAAACTGGCGACCTCATGGTTTTAAACCTGGGTCATCAGCGACCCAGGCCAACACTCTCATTCACTGCACCACCGCCTGGTCAGGCAGGGTTGATATCCTTAATAGGCAATGAGAAGTTTTAAAAAAGTGAATATACTCGATACTGATGGAGTAAGACAGGATCAGAATTCTCAAACACTGTTGGTGAGAGTACAAATCAGCAAAATTATTTGTATAATAATTTTAAAATGTGTGTCAGAGTCTTTCAAATCTTTATAATCTTTGACCCAGTATTCCACTGTTAGTAATTTGTCCTAAAAACAGACATACAAATAAAATGGACAGATACTCATGCACAAGGAATTTGATTTAAATATTAGTTTTGTAGTGAGAATGGATATAGTCTAAATATACACTATTAGTGTAGTGGTTGAGTAAATCTTGATACTTCCAAGAAATAAAATATGTGACCTTAAAAAGCTGTTAGAACTATCCTTTTTAAGCTGCCTTTTACCAACACAGTATCCAAATTCGGGATATTGCCCTAATTAGAATCATCTCCAGGTCCATTCTACTATCCTATCACCTCCTTTTGATCTGATGAATCCATTAATCAGTCTAAATGTTAATGTATTCTGCATTGAAATTATATTTTAATGTGGTAAGTAGTCCTCTTTTCCTTTTGTAGAAGAAAAGTGTATTTCATTTTATATCCACCATACATCATTCTATACTTTTATCTTTTCCAGTAAATCTCTCGGAAATATCTTAAAATATTTTTTAAAATTTCCATGCAATGTGTTTTATCTTCTATTAACTTTAAGTACCAGAGAGAGATAATGAGAATTCATGGTTTGTGTAATTCCTCAAAACATTTTTTTTTTTTTTTGCAGGATTGGTAAGCTGATTTGTTCTTGCTTGTAACATGATGGTCTTTTATCCCAGCTTCTTACTCCTGAGCTTAAAATAATATCTTCTGGTGATCTGCTCTTGCTCCTTCCATCAGTTACTTTAGGTGCCTCCTCTTGTAGGCTGGTTCAGCCCCATCCTGAGTTACAACTACTAGGAATCATTTTGCGTTTTAAGCTGTTTCCTCCTTTGCCAACTTAGAATCTGTTTGGCAAACCATACTGTGTGCAGAAGAGCATTGTACCTTTATATGGGACGTCAAAAAGGAAGCATGGATGTAGTCTCTGCTTTAGAGAACCTTGAGTCATGGAGCCAAGAAAAATATTTTTAAAAATTATAAGAGGGGCCAAGTAAGTAACAGTTCTATAAAAAAAGAGCAGAAAGTTGTTCAAGTATTGAACTTGACTATATGTATCTGGGCTAGTTAGAGGACATAATTAGTTATCGTGGCAAACTGGTATGAAATGGAAAAGATTAGTAAACTAAAATAGGGATATCCAATCTTTTCTAATTCTTTTGTGATCTTTTTTTTCCCTCCATCATATTTTCCATTCATCCTTTCTTTGAGTTGACTTTTTTTTTTTTCTGACAGAGACAGAGAGTCAGAGAGAGGGACAGATAGGAAGGGAGAGAGATGAAAAGCATCAAGTCTTCATTGTGGCTCCTTAGTTGTTCATTGATTGCTTTCTCATGTGTGCCTTGATCAGGGGACTGCTGCAGAGCAGGTAACCCATTGCTCAAGCCAGCGACCTTGGGCTTCAAGCCGGCGGCCTTTGGGCTCGAGCCAGCAACCATGGGGTCCTGTCTATTATCCCATGCTCAAGCTAGCAACACTGTGCTCAAACCGGATGAGCCCATGCTCAAGCCAGCGACCTCTGGGTTTTGAACCTGGGTCCCCTGCGTCCCAGTATGACATATCCACTACGCCACAGCCTGGTCAGGCTTGAGTTGCTTTTTCAATAATTTTGTTTTTTCCCACTTTTTAGAGCCTGCTGGATTTGAACTATATTTGTCTGTTTCCCTCCATGTTTAATAAAATATTTTAATTGTGCTGTATTTCACAGTATATTCTTCAGTGACACTTTCACTGTTCCCGCAAAGCCAAGCAAATATATGGCTATTTGAGGACACTGTTTTAATTACTGGAAAATTAGCTGGTAAGTGTAACACATTTTACTCAGCTAGTAAGTAAACACTTAAAGTGATTATTATGCAAACTATATTTCTTCACTAATAAATCAGTCTTGATTGTAATGATGTGAAAAAAATCCAGATTGATCAGGGACGATTAGTATTCCCTGTAGGTTTTTCTGAACTGAGTCTTGTTTCACTATCAATCTGTAGTGTGTATATTTTTTTGAGTAGCAGGAATCATTCTCTCCTTTACTATTTTAACCCCCTGAATGAGACCACTGGACTTTTGGGAAGATTGCAGAGAGCTTCTGAACTTCTTTCCAAATCACATTTCTCCCTGGGCTTTAGTGGTTGCATTAGTAAAAGGCCTGAGCCCTTTGGAACTTCTGAGTTTTCAGGTCACCTTTATCCCTGCCTCTGGCATTGACCTTGCTGTTCGGGAAGGGCCTGAGACCGGGCAGTGGCACTCCTTTGCCACTATTGCAAGCAGTGGGGAGCTTTCATTTGTCTGGGTAAGACTGCCCAGGCCTTGACATGTCCCTGTGAGAACACTGAGCCCTCTCGAACCCTCAGGTCTATTTTACTGCTCTGTTTCCCTGAGTTGACATATTGGTAAGACCAAGCAGGAAAGGGTGGATGTTTCTGACCATGGTAGTTAGCTCATTTCTTAGGATTACACATCCTCATTTTCATAAAATGTTTATATTTTTTTCCTTCTAAGATTTTGGTATTCATTTTTTTATAGTGAAACTGTGTGAATATATTTGTGGTAAAAGGAGAAGTTCGAAATTTCAGGAAAGTACAAAACCTTAGAGAAGATCAGCTAGACTTTCCTTTAGTGTGCATGTTTTCGGTTGTATGAATTTTAGATGTTCGGCATAAGTAAGTCACATAATGTAAAAAGTAAGTTACAGATAGTAGCTGTAAGTAATCAGAAGGTGTCAGATTGTGTCCTCAGTTTGACCAAGCAAGAATAATATATCATAAATGCATAGTTTTTCTTTATATCCCTTAGTGATTTTGTAGATATTATTTTTCTAGCTTCATATATAAAAAGTAAACTATACATTGATTTTGAGAATTATCTTACATTCTTTTATTATTTATTGTCATGCAACACTTAAAAAACCAGTACTTATTTTTTATCCTAATAATTTTAGCTGATTCCTTCAGTGATCCTTAAAAAATACAAAGCAAAAGCTGAAGTCTGAAAATTTTTAGTTTTAGTGATTTGAGTTGATCCTTGAATTGTTAAATATGGTATGTTAATTACAGAAGTATCAATGCCAGAATTTTGATTCCATAAATTATATTGGTGGATAGTCAACTAAAATTATTACATGAGATAATATTTGTAAATCGAGAGCCTGGCATTTGGAAGATTTTTAATGCATGTTTAGTTATCTAATAGTAGAACTTAACCACTTAAGTATATGACTGGATATCAGCAAGGTCACTTTCTGTTACAAGTCGCTGAACACCGAATGCTAAATCAGCTTAAGTCCAAAGGAGGCATTTTATTTATTGCTCAAATAATTGATAGGTATAGGAGTCTGACCAACTCTAAACATGGCTTGATCAGGGCTTCTGTTGAAATAATTGAGAAGTAGTTTTTCTCCATTTCTCAATTGTTCACTCCTTAAATATTGTCTCAGTTTTCAAACCAGCTCACTTTTGGTCAGAAGATGGCTTTTGCAACTCTTGGACGTACAGCTAGTCATATAAAATCCAGTGGGGGAAAAGCAAATCATTTTCCCCCTACATGTGCAAGCAAAACTCACATTGCATCTCATGAACTATGGTTGTCATAAGGCCCATCATGAACAAATCAGTATAACCAGTAGAATAATGAGATGGTTTTGATTGGCTTCATCCCGCTCTGTTTCGCACCATTAACTCTACTTCTGTTATGGAATTGAAACCCCAGGTGAACCATATGGGCTAAATGGTTACTATGTGATTCCCTAGCATAAAACCCAAAAAAGGGTAAAAATTTTCTTGGCAGCAAAATCAAGCAATCTATAGGATAAAGTGCTTTGTATGATGTAAAGAAAGGTAAACTTATTTGTTCAGTTCCAAATTTAATAATTACAGGCGATGTTGTAATGTTTAGAAGTAATAATTGCTTCCTTTAAAGTAAATATCCTGGCCATATACTGTGTTTAATATGAACTTGTTTTGTTTATTTGTAATTAAGATGCTTTTTTTTCCAGATGCCAAATCTCAACCAAGTGTTCAGTTTTCAAAAGCCTTAATTGAACTACCGGACAGCCATCACATTAGCAATGTTACAGGCTATCTTACAGTTCTACAACAGTTTTTGAAAGTGGACAATTTTCTGTATACATCTGAAATTACTCTTAATAAGTCAGGTATTGTCTCATTTATATATATATATAAATCTTTTATTAAATACTATAAAGTTACTTAGATTGGATAGTCATTTAAGCTTTGGAGGATGGAGGATACATGTCACTCTTTTTTAGGTTTTATTTATTTATTTATTTTTTATTTTTTTCTGAAGTTGGAAACAGGGAGGCAGTCAGACAGACTCCCACATGCGCCCAACTGGCATCCACCCGGCATGCACACCAGGGGGTGATGCTCTGCCCATCTGGGGCGTTACTCTGCTACAACCAGAGCCATTGTAGCGCCTGAGGTGGAGGCCATGGAGCCATCCTCAGCGCCCAGGCCATCTTTGCTCCAATGGAGCCTTGGCTGCGGGAGGGGAAGAAAGAGACAGAGAGGAAGGAGAGCGGGAGGGGTGGAGAAGCAGATGGGCGCTTCTCCTTTGTGCCCTGGCCGGGAATCGAACCCGGGACTTCTGCACACCAGGCCGATGCTCTACCACTGAGCCAACCGGCCAGGGCCTATTTATTTATTTTTAGAGAGAGAAAGAGCGAAGAGGAGAAGGAGCAGGAAGCATCAATTCCCATACGTGCTTTGACCAGGCAAGTGCAGGGTTTCGAACTGGCGACCTCAGCTTTCCAGGTTGACGCTTTATCCACTGCACCACCACGGGCCACATGTCACTCTTGAAACATAAATCTAATTGTTAAAATATTTATAAGAAATTCTCTTTTATGCAGTGAAAGACAGATTGCACAATAGTCTTTTGCATGCACTATTTTTTTAAAACATATTTTTTTATTTTTTACTTATTTTAGAGAGAGGAAAGAGAGAGAGAGACAAAAGGGGGAGTAGGAAGCATCAGCTCCCATATGTGCCTTGACTAGGCAAGCCCAGAGTTTTGAATAGGCAAACTTCATGATCCAGGTTGACACTTATCCACTGAGCCACTACAAATCAGACTGTGCATACATTTTCAAATTAATGAAAATTTAATTTACAAGATACTTTCATCTAAAAGTAAAAAAAAGTATAGAAAATAGTAATGATAATTGTGTAACTTAGCAAATTAAAAATATATTTAAAATGGAAATTTGATTTAAAGAAATTTATACATACCTTTTTATAATTTGAGCTTTTATTCATATCAAATTGATAAGAAGTTTCAAAATTGTTAAATATAAAAATGTTTGTAGATTAGCATATGGAATTATAAATTTTCTTTTCATATATAGTACGATTCTGAGTAAAATATGTCTTTCAGATTCAGCAGCACTAGTAATATTTATATAAAGCAATCATGAACTGCCAGTTAAAGGAGTGATAGAATTTTTTTTTTTAATTAAGTGATAGGCGGGTAGGCAGAGAGACAGACTCCCCGCATGCACCCTGACCAGGATCCACCCGGCAAGCCCCATACCAGGGCGATGCTCTGCCCATCTGGAGCTGCTGCTCAGCAACTGAGCTATTTTAGCACCTGAAGGCCATGAAGCTATCCTCAGTGCCTGGGGTCAACTTTGCTCAAACCATTTGAGCCTGGCTGTGGGCTGGGTTGGGAGGGGACAGATATTTGCTTCTCCTATGTGCTCTGACTGGAACTGAACCCACGACTTCCACATGCCAGGCTGACATGCTGCTGCTGAGCCGACCAACCAAACCCTTGTTGGTTTTTTTACCTCACTGTAGCTGATGCTCTCAGTGCCATAGCCCAATGACCCTGACTCTTCTGTAACCAGCCTGTGTTTCCTAGTGCACACTTCTGTGACTGCTTGGGGGCACTCCCTGGACCAGGAAGCAGGCTTGACCCTCACATAGGTCAAGCTCTCAATGAATAGCCCATAAGAGTACATCAATACAGTACTCCATTTTTTTTTTTTTTTTGTCTTGGCAAAGACAACTCTGAGCCTGATTCTGTCCAGTGAGAGTGAGCTGGAGTCGCCACAGAACTGACCTCAGTGGTGCTCATCTCCTAAGACCCCTGCTGAGAAACTACACTGCGAATGTCACTGAAATTTAAATTGTGACATGCTGCAGGTGGCTACTATTTTGGGTTGCACAGTTCTAGAGTTCTGTGAATATGAAAGTTGTTTTTTTTTTAATAAAAGTTGTTTTTCAGTCTCTTTTTCCCCTTGTACCATTCTTCCTTTTTCCTTTGAGTTGGCCTTATCCCAAGTAGTGGAGTATCCGGCTTGGCAGTTGGAGCTGCATTTGGTCTCTGAAGCCACTGACTGCCCATAGCTGGGGCGATGGAGTTAACGGCAGTCACTTCAGAAAACCAGCCGGCAGTTTGCAAGAGCTAATTTTCTTATATTAATACTTAAGTTGAAATTTTTCAGTAAGCCAGTAGTTGCCTTCTCTGATGACTGATAAATACCAGATGGTGACAACTCCTTGCCGTGGCCCCTTCTCGCTGCCTCCAGCTCTGTTGCTCACTCTCTTCTGATTTGGGGGTTTTATTGTCTGCTAGAAAGCTCTTCTCTAGGTGTTTGTGTGGGTGGCGCCTTCTGAGTTGGCCAGAGCTCAAACCTGCTCTCAGAGAAGTGGCCTTCCTGACCACCAGTTACATTGCCTATCCCGATTTTCCTTAAAGCGCTGATAAGGTACCTTCTGTCATGTTTGTGGGAAAAACTGACGACGAGTAAAGAAAGGAGAAAAAAGGATTTTTGATAGTACTGGAAATTGTGGAAAAAATATTGTAGGCAGTGTGGGATATCATGTACTCACTGTATCTTTGGGGCCTAGATGAGTGTTTGGTCCCAGTAGGTGATGCAAATATTTGTTAAATGAGGGAACAAAACTCTAGCTTTTAAGCCATAGAGTCCGAAGCCTGTCAACAAAGAGCAAATAATATACAGTAAGTGTCTTCATTCAACTATTTTTGTTTTAGTAAATTACTTGAAAAATCTAAAATGATCAAATCTTGGAGAAAATATATAATTTTAACATTATTTATAATCACATTATCTAATTCATTGTAAATATTCTGGTATATTTATAACTTTGGCATTCTAATATTTCAAAAACAAAACAAAGATAGGGAATTTTTACTTCCCACCCAAATAATAAATTTAAGATCTGATATTTAAGAAGGTATAGTGTAAGGTGTATAATCAAAAATTTAAAACTTTGGACCAAGCCTGACCTGTAGTGGCACAGTGGATAAAGCGTCGACCTGGAAGGCTGAGGTCGCCGGTTCGAAACCCTGGGTTTGCCCAGTCAAGGCACATATGGGAGTTGATGCTTCCTGCTCCTCCCCCCGTCTCTCTCCCTTCTCTCTCCCTTCTCTCTCTCTTCTCTCTCTCTCTCTCTCTCTCTCTTCCCCTTCTCTAAAAAATGAATAAATAAAAAAATCTTTAAAACTTTGGACCAAGCAGCATAATGAATTCTTCTATTAATCTCCTTTCCCCTACTTTTCAAGGTTTGAAATCTGAATAATACTGTAATACTAATTTTGAAGGCTTAAGTTTATATTCTTTTAATTAATAAAACTATATTGTTTTATTAATCAAATATATATCAAGGCCTATTAATTTTATGAGCTAACAATATTGCAGTAACTTTGTTTGTAAAACTTATTATGCATTAAAGATTGTACTTTGAATCAGAATGCTTTTTTACATAAGGTAACTTTGAGTACAATCAAGTCTGTTGATTTTAGTACCTGAAACAGATGCTCTTGAGAAAAAGAGAAGTTCAGACCAATACCTGGATTGATAATGTGATATGGTAGAACCGTTATTCAGGTATACCAGTAAGGTGTGTGTTTTTTGTTGTTAGTTTTGTAGGTTTGTAAAATCATTAAATTAGATTCCACTGACCTTAAATCCAAAGACTCTGAGAGAATTAGATCTCTAGGCTCATATAGATTTGTCAGTGTTACATAAGTATAACCTGTTTTTGTTTATGATATATTTCAGAAATCCTAAATGAGAATTTAGTATCTATTTAATATTAAAAAGGATAGCACTGGCTGAACTGGAGAAACTATATAATTTAGGCCCATATTAATTTGTTACTAATATGTCACTACAACCTGTGTTTTACGTAAGATTTTAATAAACTGTCTCTTGTAGGTTTTGAAAGCATTGAATTGACTCCTCTTGCCGCAATATGTGTGAAGATATATTCTGGAGGAAAAGAATTAAAGGTGGATGGCTCTATTCAAGTTTCTCTCCCCCTTTTACATACAAATGATATAAGTGCAGGGGATCACATACCTGCCTGGACGTTTGATATGAACACAGGTATGTGAGTTAGACGAAAATTTTAATGTTTGAGCTTAGAAATATGTTCCTGTGTTTTTATCTTTTCAGCTTTATTTAGATATAATTGAGGAATGAAACTTCTATATTTTAATATATAGAATAAAATTTAATATGCCTTATTTTTGAAAACAGAACTATAGTTTATATTTGACTGTTTTAGCTTTAGTAGAGCAATTAAATCAGTAATGTTAGAATTTTAAGTACTTTTTCAACCACCAAAATTGGCCCCACTTTGATTAATGTAATACAACTCTGGGGAAAATTATGCCACTATATTATATGAACAAATAGCTTATTTACTTACCTTCCTGTGTGAGCAAGAGCTTACCAGATGCCGCCAGAACTGCCCAGCTTCCAAGGCATGGGCCCCTTTCTCAGGGCTAACCCACTCTGGGCCACCCTGCTTTCTCTCTAAGGCTCCAGCCGGCTTCTCCATGATCGCGTGTGTTACCACAATGGACACCTTGCAGCACCCACATCCACCACTCCGGATTTGGGGGTCTGCAACAACTGGCATTATCCCATTGGCTACTTGAGTTGGAGAAATGTCCTTTTTCTTTTATAGATAAAGAGTTCATTCTCATCTAACCAGCAAAGACTTTGTTCAGGCGCCTAGTAAGCAATCCAATTAAAAGCACAGCCCAAGCCCTGGCCGGTTGGCTCAGTGGTAGAGCGTCGGCCTGGCGTGCAGGAGTCCCAGGTTCTATTCCCGGCCAGGGCACACAGGAGAAGCGCCCATCTGCTTCTCTACCCCTCCCCCTCTCCTTCCTCTCTGTCTCTCTCTTCCCCTCCCACAGCCAAGGCTCCATTGGAGCAAAGTTGGCCCGGACACTGAGGATGGCTCTGTGGCCTCTGCCTCAGGCGCTAGAATGGCTCTGGTTGCAACAGAGCAACGCCCCAGATGGGCAGAGCATTGCCCCCTGGTGGGCATGCCGGGTGGATCCCGGTCAGGCGCATGCAGGAGTGGGAGTCTGTCTGACTGCCTCCCCGTTTCCAACTTCAGAAAAAAAATTTTTTAATTAAAAAAATAAATAATAAAATAAAAGCACAGCCCATTTTTCTTCTCCTTTCCTTGGGATATTTCAACTCTTATCCACCTTGGGAATTTTCTAAGAACAGCTCACATTAAGTCTTGGACCTGCTACTTAAAGTAAGGAGACCCAGAATTCTCAGAGAAGACTCAACCAAGTTCACTGGATTTTGAAGTAGAAAGTTGGTGGGTCATAGTGAGTCTCGCTTGTATCTCGCACCGGGTCAGGCTCCACAGGGCGGTCCTGCGTGGTGGGCTTCTTGGGACTCCTGCCGTCACTGTGCCAGATAAATGATAACATAATGTCCAGACCTGTAAAAGATTTTATAAGAGTTGATTTGAGCCAAAAATGGATTACAGTTGCTTGGAAGCAAGATTTCAAATGCTTCGGAGAACAGCTTGCAATTTCTTTTATTCATTTGAGGGAAAATAAGAGGATTTTACATGAGGGTGGGAGAGCAAAGTAGAGACTGGATTACAAGATTATGTGTTTTCTTGAGGGTGGTTATGCTTTGGAGGGGTGTTACTTTTGGCATTTCAAAGGTGTGTTAACTAGTGGCCCCGAAACAATGGACAGGGCTTTCTTAAAAACCTTTCAATAAAGAAATTATAGGCCTGAGGATGAGACTACCCACTTTACTTGCCTAATTAGGAATTTAGGATTTATTATAATATACCTTTGTCATCCACAGGGAAACCTTTTAATCTCAACACGCCATTCTGTGCTCAGCACTCACTTCTGGTCCTCAGAGATGGGGGTGTCAGTCCCACGCTGAGCAGTTCTCAGAAACCAGCTGAGTATTTTCCAGTTCAGTTCAGACGCTGTCTATCTGGACTTTGCATCAGATCCCACAGGTTTAGGGCTTAGTCCCACAAGACTGCCCTTCCTCCTCAGATGTCAATCACAAGTCCAGTTTGCCACCTGTGCTTCTGACCAACTGGCTATAAATTGGAGGTCTCCATGACCTCTCTTTGAGTTCAGTACTTTGCTAGCACAGCTCACAGCAAAACAGATTAACCAGTGTATTATAAGAGGATAGAATGAAGGAACAGCCAGGTAGAAAAGATGCATAGGGCAGGGGCTGGGGGAAGAAGCCCAAACTTCCATGCCCTCTCCTCTGAGTACTTCGCCCTTGCAGCTCCTTGATGTGCTCACTGGTTCTGCTCTTGGGACCCTGTAGCTCAAGATTTTCATGCAGGCTTCATTCATCGGCATGACTGGTTACATTGTGGACCATTGGTGATGGAACTCAATCTCCTGTCCCTGTTCCTCTGTGTGAAGTGGTACTGAAAGGTCCAGCCCCTCTAATCACTTGGTTAGTTTCCTTGGCAACCAGCCCCTCAGCCTTGGAGATTTTCCTAAAACTGCCTCATTAACAAACTCAAGTGTGGTTGAAAGTGGCTTGTTACAAATAACAAAAGACACTCTTTTCACCTTTTTGGGTCCTCTCACTTAGGAAGGTCGGAGGATTTTAAGAGCTCTGTGCCAGGACTGAGGACTAAGACCAAATATATATTTCTTATGATAAATCATAACATCACAGTAGTGTACTGTTGTAAATCGTTGAATTAAGAACTCTAGGACTTGGATTTTAGCCCGTTTACCAGCTGTGTGATTTCTGAACCGCTCCCTTATTTGGATCTCATTTTCCTTACATGTTGAATGAGAAAGTTATTTTAAAATACTTAAAGAAGAATGTCTGCTCTGCTTTGAGTCCTGATTTCTGATTGTTCCCTCTGGCAAAGGCCCTTGTGTCTAATGTACCTTCCAGGGACAAAATTTTTGAATTGATTTATCACTGTATACACTATAACTGTTTAATCAGAATTCCAGAACAGGTGACAAATAACCACCTATTGATACTGATATTACTACTCACATCCTTAAGATATGCCTCAATGGGCACAATTTAAACATTATTTGGAAAGTCATGATTTCCTTAAATGTGCCTATATCCTTTATTTATAATCCCATGGTAATATATTGCTCCAGTTTTCATAATTTTTGAAAAAGTTCTGCAAGGCATTTTATACATGAATCTCAGCAAATTCCTGTCAACCCTAAAGAAACATTATTGATAACTGCTTGGTGTTTTTACTTATCTTTCTTTTTAGGCACTTGGATAAATCATGGCCAGGGAACGGTCAAGGAACATAATTACCATTTAATTTGGACATATAATGCACCACATTTGGGCTACTGGATAGCAGCTCCACTTCCAGAAACTAGAGGTTTGTAAAAATAAAAAATAACTTTTTAAAAACCCTGTAGTCATATTGGGATTGTTAGCCACAGCTCTCGATTTTAAGCCTTGCCATTTAACTCCTGTATGTCATTGGGAAAAGGCTTCTAGGGTCTGGATCTCAACTTTATTTTTTTCATGTGTAAGAGAAGAGCAGGCTCCATGAACTCTAAGGTCTCTTATAGCTACAATGTCTGGGAAAGTAGGAAGTTTGTTTAAATCAGGTATTTTCTTTTCTTAGTTTACTTTTTGTGAATGAATTCTCCCTGGATCAGGGCATTCGGTTGCAGGGAGCAGGAACAGATTTTGGATAATTAAAATAAATAATATTAGAATATAGGATGCTAGGGAAGGCTGGAGAATTCTAAAAGGCAGAAATCCCACAAGGCCCAGTTAACAGGCCTCCTTGACGGTCTTCACTAGATTACTGCTGCATGATGGCTGACTCCAACTCTTTGCAGCCCTTTCCTCACACTGTTCCTGATCATTTGGTTGGCCTAGACTTGGGTCATGAACACACCCCTTGGAAGGCTGCTGAATAATAATAGTGTTCCCAGACTGTTCCCAAGACAAGTGATAACACGCAAAAAAGATTGGCTTGACATTTGAACAGAGGTGGACAGAAACTAAGAATTATCCACTAGGGATGATATATTCATACTCTGGGAGAAAAGAGTATTTCATTTTTCTAGATTTAACATGGTATGAAATTATCTATCATTTGTACCTAAGAAAATTCTACATTTATCTTTGCGTTGTGTAACTCAAAATACTCAAACATTGCATATTTTATCCCTTCAGTTTTCTTTAAAAAACAATCCGTCTCACCCTGGCTGGTTGGCTCAGTGGTAGAGCGTCGGCCTCG
This sequence comes from Saccopteryx bilineata, assembly GCF_036850765.1. Classification (NCBI taxonomy): domain Eukaryota; kingdom Metazoa; phylum Chordata; class Mammalia; order Chiroptera; family Emballonuridae; genus Saccopteryx; species Saccopteryx bilineata. The sequence goes on along the minus strand of NC_089494.1, from coordinate 49,227,051 downwards.
CATGCGGAAGTCCCGGGTTCAATTCCTGGCCAGGGCACACAGGAGAGGCGCCCATCTGCTTCTCCACCCCTCCCGCTCTCCTTCCTCTCTGTCTCTCTCTTCCCCTCCCGCAGCCGAAGCTCCATTGGAGCAAAAAGATGGCCTGGGCGCTGGGGATGGCTCCTTGGCCTCTGCCCCAGGCGCTAGACCAGCTCTGGTCGCAGCAGAGCGATGCCCCGGATGGGCAGAGCATTGCCCCCTGGTGGTCTGACTGCCTCCCCGTTTCCAGCTTCAGAAAAATACAAAACAAACAAACAAACAAAAAACAATCCGTCTCATCTGTTGTAGTATAGACTGGTGACACCTTGGGCCGCCGCCACTTTCTGGGCCTTTCGGGCGTTAGCTGGTGTAAACTGAGTTGTAGCTTGATTTCCCCCGCTGCTGGCATTGCTAAGCTAACTTTCTGGCCATCAGCATCTTGCTCTTGTCTCTTACCTCATCCTCCTTTAACTTGCGGGTTTGTAATCTCCAAAAACAATGCAAAACTTTGCCCTTTCAAGTGAAGTTTGGGGAGAGTAGGAAAGCTAGATGCATGTCATTCCTTCATCCCTAATCATGTGTCAGAGAATTTACGATATTTCCTTGCAGCATTCTAGCATCTAACTTTATTATGGCTGTCTATTAATTTGAAGACTCTCACTTTTTCGGAAAACATTTTTTAAAACTTTCTTTCTTTCTTTCTTTCTTTCTTTCTTTCTTTCTTTCTTTCTTTCTTTCTTTCTTTCTTTCTTTTTTACAGAGACAGAGAGTGAGTTAGAGGGATAGACAGGGACAGACAGACAGGAACGGAGAGAGATGAGAAGCATCAATCATTAGTTTTTCATTGCGCGCTGTAACACCTTAGTTGATTGATTGATTGATTGCTTTCTCATATGTGCCTTGACCGCAGGCCTTCAGCAGACCGAGCAACCCCTTGCTGGAGCCAGCGACCTTGGGTCCAAGCTGGTGAGCTTTTGCTCAAACCAGATGAGCCCGCGCTCAAGCTGGCGACTTAGGGGTCTCGAACCTGGGTCCTCTGCATCCCAGTCCGACGCTCTATGCACTGTGCCACTGCCTGGTCAGGCTGAAACCTTTTTAATACTCATTTTTTTTGTTTGTTAACCTTTGGATTTTAAACTATAAGTAACAAGACTTTTTTTTTTGATAAAGCCAAATTTAGGATTGTAATACAAGTATATGCCATTAACTTTAATTGATCAAAAGAGATGTTCTCTCTGTTTCTATTTTGAAGTTGGTACTTATGAGATTATTATTCAGAAACCAGGGGGTGGTTACTTTAGCTCTTCATGATGCAAAATATCATGCAGTCTTGCCAGCTGTCTGGCCTTATCCTATTCCAGATTTGCAACTATAATGAAATATTGATGAAAAAAAATAATTAATATTTAATGTAATACTTCAACTCAACTAAATCCAAGTTATTTCATTTCTAATAAAAGTAGCCTAAGGAGCACTTGAATCTTATAGAAGTGTACCTTCCACTAAACATGCCTGAAACAACCAATTAATACAGATGACTTTATGAGTTATAAAAGCTGAATAATTTTCTAAAATAAGGTCAAGTTTTGTTTCAGCTTATATGCTGGAAAAGATTTTATGTGAATCTGAGTAGTGAAATAGAAGTGTGGGGTTCCCATTTAGTTTGAACTGGATGTCTATTGGTGATGCTTTTATTCTGCAAGCATATAACAGTCTCAGGAACACTATACTACAAATATTGATAATTTGATTGTAGCTCTGGCCTTGCCAGTAACTAACCGGGTGAATTTGAAATAGGTACTTATCTGAATATTAGGTTTTTTTGTTTCTAAACAGTAGGAATTGGAGATGATGATCCCCAATATCTCAAGACGTTTTAGGCTATAAGTGTTACTGTATAAACGGTGGTCCTCTGATGGGCTAGTTACTGTGCTGAGCTACTTTAGTAGTAATTTAATATCTAAATCTGTTTTTAAAATAAATCTTAAATAGAATTAAGAATTTCTTGAAAAAAATGTTGTAAAGTGCAAGAAATTAGTTTATCATAGATTGTTCTAGGTAAGCTGGTGAGTATAGAGTTTAATAAACAAGTGCTTATTAATGTTTTTAAATATTTGTTTTCGTCTGACCAGGCAGTGGCGCAGTGGGTAGAGTGTTGGACTGGGATGTGGAGGACCCAGGTTCGAGACCTTGAGGTCATCATCTTGAGCGCGGGGCTCATCTGGTTTGAGCAAAGCTCACCAGCTTGGACCCAAGGTCGCTGGCTCGAGCAAGGGGTCACTTGATCTGCTGTAGCCCCACAGTCAAGGCACATTATGAGAAAGCAATCAATGAAAACTAAAGTGCCACAACGAAAAACTGATGATTGATGCTTCTTATCTCTCTCTGTTCCTGTCTGTCTGTCCCTATCTATCCCTCTCTGACTGTAAAAAAAAAAAAAAATTGTTTCACATGTATTTCAATTTTAAAAACATATTGTAATTTTCTACCTTTTTAACCCCTTTTAGGAGGTCACACACACACACACATGCAGTTGCATAATTTTTTGCTGTTGTACATAAAGGATTTGGGCAAACCCAAAAGTGAGTTTCACTGGAATCCTGTGGAGTGAAAACTGCTAGCATTATTCTATTGTGGAAATATATACACGCTTTTTTTTTTTTTTTTTTTGCAATAAGAGAGAGAGAAAAAAACAGACGGGGACTGACAGGAAAGGTGAGAGAGAGATGAGAAGCATAAACCCATTGTTGTGGCACCTTAATTGTTCATTGATTGCTTTCTCATATGTTCCTTGACCAGGGCTACAGCAGAGCCAGTGACCCCTTGCTCAAGCCAGCGACCATAGGGTTGTCATGTTTATGATCCCGCGCTCAAGCTGGCAACCTTGGGGTTTCGACCCTGGGTCCTCTGCATCCCAGGCCGACACTCTATCCACTGTGCCACCGCCTGGTCAGGCTACACTCTTACAGTTTTAGGAGCAGAAGCTGAATTTCACCCGGTTATAATCAAAACTTACTTCTTCACAGCTTTGGATCTTGAATGAGAATCCACAGATAGAATTGTTACTGTTATTTCTTTTTGGTTTGGAGAAATTTTATATTATGTAATATTGTACTTGGTTGCCTGTTAGCTATGATAAACACTTTATCACTGCTAATTATATATGAAAGTATGGCCAATTCTGGAGTGCCTGTTTGTATAGAACTTTGAAGTCATATAACAGTGTAGTATAGCCAACACTCACTGAGTGCTTATCGTGTGCTAAGCCCTGTTCCGTTTTATAAGCATTAACTCATTTAATCCTAAACCACTCACATGGGATAGATGTGACAGATATAAACTGAGATACAAAGAAATGAAACTTGCCCAAGATATAAATGGTGAGGCCAGGATTCCATTTCAGGCACTCTGGCTCCAAAGTCTGTATGCATATCTACAAGCTGCCTCTCCAAATCCTTCACTATTATTGTTACTTTACTTTTGTTAAATGTTACAAAATATAAAGGATAGATTGAAAGAGCCCATGATCCCAGGCCCTTCCAATGTCCTTAGTGAAGGAGAGAGTCTCATTTTGGAGGTTTTTTCAGGTAGATTACCAGAAAATTTGTTGTCTCACCATTCTTGTCATCTTATCACGCTGGATACATATTACAATCAGGTTGATACTGATCAGTAGAATTGTTATATACATTTTTTGAACAAAATGAAGTCTTAGTGATACTAAAATGATTACTGCAAGATGAGTTGCCCAGTAGCATTGATTTTCATGCAGTCTTAATAGCTCATGTTTGTCATTTTAGCGTATTTGTCAGCTTTTACTGCTGCTAAGCTTTTCACAGCAGCACTGCATCTCTGTGCTTTGTCATTCGGGGGATGGTGGGTCAGCTGTGCCTCTGCTGGGCTCGGCTTACTGGGATCATGGCATCCTCTTGCCCTACAGACCAGGCCGAAGGAGTTGGAACTTTTAATCCTTCAAGTCCAAGAATTTTAGGATTCTCTCGAGTCCTTTCACCCCTGCTTGCTTTGGCAAATTTTGTTTTGAATTTATCTTTCAATTTTCTTTTTAATTGAACCCAGCTAGTAACAGTCCAGATTCACTACTGATATTCTACCTCAAAACCTCTTTGCACAAAGCTCAAGTTAATTGAAAGTATTTTCTCCCAGTTTATAACAGCTATTGCTGCAATAACAAATCCGCTATCTCAGTGGCTGATAATGGTGAACATTTGTGTATTGCTTACATTTTATGACTGTTGGGCTTGGCTTTGCTCAGTTCAACACTTCTTCTCATTTCAGAACCTGGGTAGATGCCCTTATATGGTCCTCTAAGAGGACAGGGTCATATCATGCAACCTCCTTTAAGGTGCCCACATTTCACTGGGCAGAGCAAGTCAGCTGGTTAAGCCCAAAGGGTAGAGAGGGTATCCTCCACCCACCAGAAGCCTGTCTTTGGAGGGGATCAAACAAATACAAGTTTGTACACATATTCAGTCTGCCTCACCAAAGAGAAGACATAATGGGAATTTTGATCTAAAATACATATATTTTTTTGTTTGTATTGAACCATTTAGGTTCAGGTATAAATGGAGACTCAAAGGACATAACTGCCTACCACACAGTGTTTCTCTCAGCCATATTAGGAGGGACGATGGTCATTGTCATTGGATTTTTTGCCGTGCTTCTTTGTTATTGCAGGTAAGAAAATATTAATGTGTACATACCCAAAAACATCAAATTATAGTATCATGTCAGTATGCTCTGTGTATTACAAAATTTGTAGATATCAAAGAGTTCTTTATAATATGTAGATTAAAATAAAAATAGATATATTCTAGCATTGTCTTATCTAATGTATATGTTGTGGGTTAAATATTTAAATGAACCTCCTTGATTATAAATTGTAAACATTGCCTTCTCTTCTACTCTAGGGATAAGTGTGGTACTCCGCAGAAAAGAGGAAGAAATACTACTAAACTTGAAGTCCTCAAGAGAGACCAGACAACTTCAACAACACACATAAATCACATCAGTTCAGTCAAAGTTGCATTAAAAGCTGAGGACAAATCACAGTTTTTTAATGCCAAAAATTCCTCATACAGCCCGCAAAAAAAGGAACTATCAAAGACAGAAGCCGAAGAAAGAGTTTCCATGGTAAAAACTCGGGACAATTTTAAAATTTACAATGAAGATGTTTCATTTCTGTCAGCCAATCCAAATAATTACTTAAGAAACCCAACGCAGTCCTTGGAGTCCAGTGTCGGGGCCAAACAGCCTAAACATCTGAACAACAATCTATCATCTCTAGGTGATGCTCAAGAGGAGAAGAGGTACCTCACAGGTAATGAAGAGGTATACGGGCGTTCTCACATCCCTGAACAGCTCATGCACATCTATAGCCCACCCATTGCCATCCTTCAAACATCCGACCTTTTCTCCACGCCAGAGCAGTTACATACTGCTAAGTCAGCTACTTTGCCTAGAAAGGGACAGTTAGTCTATGGCCAATTGATGGAACCAGTAAATAGAGAGAACTTTACACAGACATTGCCCAAAATGCCAATGCATTCTCATACGCAGCCTCCAGATGCCAGAGAAGAGAACATCCCACTTGAAGGTCAACAGAGCTTGCCGTCCCAAACTTCAGACTGGAGCCGGTATTCAAACAGCTTACTAGAATCTGTTTCTGTTCCTGGAACACTAAATGAAGCTGTTGTAATGACTCCCTTTTCATCAGAGCTTCAAGGAATTTCGGAACAGACCCTCCTGGAGCTGTCCAAAGGAAAGCCCTCTCCACATCCCAGAGCCTGGTTTGTGTCTCTTGATGGAAAGCCAGTTGCACAAGTAAGGCACTCCTTTATAGACCTGAAAAAGGGCAAGAGAACCCAGAGCAATGACACAAGTCTGGACTCTGGGGTGGACATGAATGAGCATCACTTGAGTAGAAAGCTTGAGAGGGAGAAAACTTTCATCAAAAGCATGCATCAGCCTAAGATTCTTTACTTAGAAGATTTAGACCTGAGCAGTAGTGAGAGCGGCACCACGGTCTGCTCCCCTGAAGACCCAGCTCTAAGGCACATTCTAGATGGAGGGAGTGGCGCTATCATGGAGCACCCTGGGGAAGAGTCCCCAGGAAGAAAAAGCACAGGTGAAGATTTTGAAGCCAATACATCCCCCACTAAAAAAAGAGGCAGACCACCACTCACCAAGAAAGATAGCAAAACTAATATCTGGAGGAAGCGAGAGGAACGCCCACTGATCCCCATAAACTAACACCAAGGGTGGTTGTGTCTCTGCTCTCTCATGCTGTTTCTTCTTGCTTCTTGTTGTAAACTGCCGTATGAACTTCTTAAGGTGAGACTGAGCATTGCATTGGTCCCTGCACATGTCTCAAGCAGAGTAAACAGTCAAGTGGTTAATTCTGTAATGAGAAAGATAAGGAATGCTGTTTCTGATCTATTTTTTCACTTCTTTTTGGGTGCTGAATTTGAAGTATCCAAGAGTTCAGAATGTAAAATAGCTTCAAGATGTTCGATACCTGAAAATGTTGCTCAGCCAGCCATCTTAGCCCTGACTCTCTTAAGAATAACCTTGTGAAATGTGTACTCCTAAAGTTGCTTCCATTTGAAGATGTTGCCTCTGCTTTGACGACTACCCCTGTGAAACATTTAGAAACTGTATTCTTCAGGCATCATATTCTTGTGAAATATTACTATTATGTTCTCCACTGCCTATACTTGAAAAATAACTTGATAAATGTTCTGGATTGATGTAATTCTAGACTTTAAAGGCCAAACAACATTTTCTCTCTCTCTTTTTGCTATAAACAGCATGTATATTTTATCAACCCCAAATAAATCCCATATTCATATAAAATGGGCAAGAAGCTGCTTACGCTTAGGGGAACTCCAGCAATTTGGTTGTTTTTGGATATAATGTCACAGAATAAATAATAAGGTAGTAATTTGTTATTTAGAAATCTAAGAAATGGCCCTGGCCAGTTGGCTCAGTGGTAGAGTGTTGGCCTGGTGTGTGGATGTCCCATGTTCGATTCCCAGTCAGGGCACACAGGAAAAGTACCCATTTACTTCTCCACCCCTCTCCCTTCTCTCTCTCTCTCTCTCTCTCTCTCTCTCTCTCTCTCTCTCCCTCCCTCCCCCTCCCTCCCTCCCTCCCTCCCTCCCTCCCTCTCTCCCCCTCTCTCTCCCTCCTGCTCCTGCAGCCATGGCTTGATTGGAGCGAGTTGGCCCCAGGTGCTGAGGATGGCTCCATGGCCTCTGCCTCAGGTGCTTATTAATAAGAGCTCAATTGCTGAGCAACGGAGCCATGCCCCCGATGGGCAGAGCATTGCTCCCTAGTGGGCTAGCCGGGAGGATCCTGGTTGGGCACGTGCAGGAATCTGCCTCCCTTCCTCTCACTGAGAAAAATAATCTGAGAAATGAATGCTCATATTAAATTTTTATTATAAATTTTCTTTTCCCCTCAAAAGTGAAGTGAGCTTAGCTTAGCTGTCTAGGAGAACTTACACCAATCTGGGAAAACAACAAAAACACTTACCTTTAAGACTTACTGATACATGTAAGCTAAAACCAGTTTTAAGATAGGTCTTCTATGAAAAAAAATTTTTGGCACTAAACTACTATTAAACTTGATTTTAAAAAACAATGAGAGTTTCTTATGAACATTAAAAATTAACAAAATATGTAGAGCTGAAGGAAATAAACATTTCATTTTTTTTTTTAAAGTTGATGAGCTAAAAAAGAAATGCTATTTTCCTGAGACTAAAATAGCTTTGGGATATTAGGTGTATCTATAGATTTTTTTTCTGTTAATGTTCATAAAAGATGTTTGAGAAAAACAGTTTCAATTTCATGGCAAAAGTAGAAGTTTTTTCTTAAATCCCACTTACAGCCTTTACAATACTTCCCCCCTACACCCCTTCCCCAGTTTTGGAAGTAATATGTCCATATATTTTTTTCATTATGGCAAAGAATTCAGTGTGAACACATTCAACAGCTGTTTTTAATTGTGTCTTCTATCTGAATGAATTATCATTCATATGTCCTAAAAATAAATCTTTGTTAATTAACATCAACTTATCCCATTTTTCTTTAAATTCCCATGAAGGCAACTGTCTGAAGCAGATTCCCTTTTTCCCGTGGGGGAAAATTGGAACCAAATTGCTTTGTTTCTCAACCCTCCTATCAAGATGAGAGCAGCGTAGAGACCCAAGGCACCTAAGTTGAAAGAACCAAAATTGCGCCACATTAGCTTTAGTCAAATTATAAATGAATGTACAATGAAAGGAGAGCTCTTTTCCCCCAGAGAGTAGACTTCAGCCAGTTTTTTTCCTGTAACCATTTCTGAAGCATCCAACCTGTCAGATGAGACTGCTCTCTTTCTGTATTAACCCAAAGAACTTACAGACCAAGGGAAAAGTTTGCTATCTTTTACCCTGACCTATAGACAAGATAAATGTTTTGGTAATACCTAGGTTAAATTTATTTTTGTGAGGTGTAGTGATAAGGCCCAACATTAGAGGAAACTTCTTATTGGTCTTATACAGAAAGATGCATTAAAAGTGGCATAAAAAAAATGACTTGGAAAAGGTTAAGGAGTTAGTGCTCTGCTGAAGTGCCTTTGATATAAGACTTGCTTTATTAGAAGGATATGATAACATCTATCTCAAATGTGCATTTTCTTTGTTAGCCAAATTAAGTAGATGTGCAGTTTTTATTTTTTTAAAAATGTAGACCTAGAGTTTCACGTTGGAACAATGAAATTTGCACGCAAGTAGCATTTCTTCTGTATTCTTTTTTTCAACCCAGTTTATATTGATTGTTTATGTTGGAATGAAGTTAAAAATGATAGAGTGAAAATGTGCTTCTTCAAGATTTTAAATGTGTATTTCTTCCACCTTTAAGTAAAAATATTTCATCTCTCTACTTAGAAATGGAACACACTTCTTGATAGAAGGGTATATCATTAAGGTATGCTACTTATTCTGTGTAAAGGAAAAGATGTCTCCCCAAGGGCTTTTCTAGAAATACATTTCTTTGGTTTCAGAATAAAACCTTATTTTTTTATACACTGCATATTCTGTTCTCAATTGGGAGTATAGGCAATTTATCTTTTCTAATGATTAAAAATGTGCAACTTCTCATTTTTGAGTAGTTCACAAATTTCCTGTTAAAAAGCTGAAGCCATCTACTTTTTCTTAACCCAGGTGATAATAAACTTACAATATTTACAACTTTCTTAAATTTTTAAATTGAAAACCAACCCAGCTTTTTGCAAATATAAACCTAGAGAATTTTGGTCACAAATTATTAACATTTGTGGAGCCTTTGTATATACTTTACATATACCTTAAAAGCAAAGTTATCCCTCAATTAACTGATGGATTTGTTTACTAAAGCACACTTATATGTATTTTTGAATACATATTAAGATCGAGACTTTATAAAATCCGTTTTTATGACAGACAGTTGTATAGGGATTATACCCTTTTATAATACACAGTACACCAAGGTCACAAATGTTGAGGAATAAAAGCACTTATTTGCTTTGGCAATCATATTCAGATCACTTTCTCTGTGTTTGAGTTCTTTGGTATCAGCACATTATAGAGTTTTAGGGATCTGTGGGCCAAGTAATATCTCCCCAAAGTTCCAGAAAAGTGAAGATCAAAGTTACGTATTCATTATAGGGAATGAGCTACTCATTTTTCCATGCACTGGCTTTGTAAAGAATTGACCATGTTAATTTCCATCTCAGACCTAGAGTTGACATTTTGCCCTCTGTTTCCAGGTGTTTCTATATTTTGTATTTCATCAGAGGAATCTTACATTTCAGTGTATATTTATGTCATTACTACTATATTTACTGCTGAAACAAACAATCTGAAGATTTGTAAAATGTCAAACATAGTTCATTAAAGATAATAAATCTAAAAAATGTACTTGATGCATTATTTACTTTGGGTAAACTACAAAATATTCCACTCTAAATTGTCATTTAATTTAGTGAATATTCAATTATTACTTTTCATTTATCATACTCCTTTTAGTAAAACAAACATTATATATTTGAATACCCTTTGTTTATGTAATGAACTTTTTTATTTCTTTTTGTATGTCATATTCACCAAAGTTCACATTTTTACTATTAAAGCTTAGTATAGACATTACTTTTTCCTCCAATGAGAATACTTAAGATAATGAGATAGAATGTAAAATAAACTGCAAATCCCAAAATAACTAAGTGAGAAAATGGTATATCTCCTTCCCAGCTGGAAAAAAGTTCTTTGGACTTTAAACCTAAGACTAAATGATAACAAAGGCTATTTACACTTAGAATGTTAGATCTACTTCAAGACCCTGTGTTTGTTTATTTATTTATTTATTTATTTTATTTACATAGGGATAGATAGGGACAGAGGGGAACGGAGAGAGATGAGAAGCATCAGTCATTAGTTTTTCATTGTGACACCTTAGTTGTTCATTGATTGCTTTCTCATATGTGCCTTGACCGCGGGGCTACAGCAGACCAAGTCACCCCTTGCTCAAGCCAGTGACCTTGGGTTCAAGCTGGTGAGCTTTGCATAAACCAGATGAGCCTGCACTCAAGCTGGCGACCTCGGGGTCCCAAACCTGGTCCTCCGCATCCCAGTCCAACGCTCTATCCACTGCGCCACCACCTGATCAGCAACCCCCTTTGTTAAACAATACTTAAGGTAAATTGTATTTTTTACTTTAGCATATCTTTAGAGTCATTATCCTGGGTGCCATATTTTTACACATTTTGCATAACAAATTAACATGGAACTAGAATCATTATTTGGTCAGTTCTAATGGGAATTGGGTTCTGAATCCACTCAGATACAAGAGATTATGACCCCCCCCCCCACTGGAATTGAAATAGACACTTCAATTTGGATCTTTGCCAATAGTAATGAGAAGAATTAAACATATATTTACCACTTACTTAAAAGAAGATTTTACGACTACAGAATTAAACTTATACCCAACTTGATGTAAAGATAAAGTCATGTTTATGGAATTTAAAAGGAGAGACTGAAGTCACTTTTTTCAACTTAAATACAGTGTATTTGTAAAATTAGATATTAGTAGAATAGATATTTTTAGTAATTATACAAATAATAATTTAATGGCATCAATGGAAATCTTATTTCTACACCTGGGACATCTCACCCACCAGTAGCTTCAAACAACTGTCTGAAATTCCCCAAATCTCTACTGCCTGTGTCAGATCTAAGATCTGATACTACCCTGATAGCCACTCCCAAGATTGATTCAGAGGTGCCCTGCTGATGCTTATAATTAATAACGAAAAGTAAATACAGGTCTCTCAAGCCTACCCTCAGTCACCCCAATAATTCACTAATAAACACTAAATGAAAAAACAATAAGGTATCTGTAAAAGTACAAGTTAATAACGTATTTACTGGACAAATCTTTCAAAAGTTATCTAAATTAGAAATCAGGGTTTTAAAATATAAATAGTATTTATTTCAGAATGCTGGATATTAGAGATAAATTAAGTTTTTCAACTGTAATAAATCCAGTGACTCCTGGGGATGTAGTTACTTGGTTTGTTTTGAATCAGACTGTCTGAAGTTAGTCTGGTGTTTTAATAAGGTCTACAAGGATTAGAAACAGTCAATACCTGTATTATGTAACTTCTAGTAAACCTGAATAATAATATAAAAAAAAAGACTAAATCATTTGGGAAATTGGGGTATCCCTATAGGACTGGAAAATGTTATTTACAACCATAGCAAGGATAGGTTTGAAAACAAGGAAATACAGGGTTCAGCCAGGAAGAGTTTTGTCAACAAAGGGAAAAACAAAACATTTTTCAGTGTGAACTTGCCAACAAATAAGATGTTCATCTACTATAGCAAAACAAGTACTGAAAAATAGTGCAATGTTTTGACAAACACCATAGCTGTGATCTTTTTTCTTTTTTTAAATTTTACTTATTCATTTTTAGAGGAGAGAGAGAGAGAGAAGGGGGAAGGAGCAGGAAGCATCAATTCCCATATGTGCCTTGGCCAGGCAAGCCCAGGGTTTTGAACCGGTGACCTCAGCATTCCAGGTCAAAGTCTGATCCACTGCACCACCACAGGTCAGGCCATAGGTGTGATCTTTAAACTTAGCTATTTCAGAAAGAAAATAGTTATCACAACATTTTTTTCCTAAGAAAAGTGCTACATATATATTTAATGAAAATGTTTTTCCATCATTTGCAATTGAGTTTATTAACTCTGGTATTTAGTATTATAAATTGTGATTGATTTCTACATGATTTTTCTCTAATAAAACTCAGAATATGTTAAAAAACAAAAAACTTAATTCAGTGGACCTAAGTCTGCTGCGGACCCTTGTGGATAGTAATTGTCCAGGTCCTGAGTGAGAATGATGTGGAATGAAGAAATAAACTCAAAAAAGGATGGGATTGAGAGGTCTCTGCAACGCAGGTAGCTTGCAAGAGCGAGTCTCCACCCCCAAACCACTTTATTTATAGGGCAGAGCAAAGTCATTAGCAAATCAAAGATACCTCTGATACAAAATCACATTTCCAAAGCAACCCAAGAATTCTCCCAAGTGCAGAAAACCCTCCACTCTGCATAACTGAAATCAACCAACTTCAGAACAAACAAAGGCTGAGAGGAAGGGCCTGTAAATTGCCTCTAGTCAAGCAAGTGAAGTGGGGGGGGGGATGGGAAGCGTACAAATACTCAGCTTCATAGCCAATATGAGGGTGTGTGGAACGAGCTTAACGTTTGGTTAAGTCCACAGTTCAAACTACAGAAGCCTAAAATAAAGAAAACAAGTAGTTGCCTGACCGGGCGGTGGCGCAGTGGATAGAGCGTCGGACTGGGATGCAGAAGACCAAGGTTCGAGACCCCGAGGTCGCCAGCTTGAGCGTGGGCTCATCTGGTTTGAGCAAAAGCTCACCAGCTTGAGCCCAAGGTCGCTGGCTCCAGCAAGGGGTTACTCAGTCTGCTGAAGGCCCATGATCAAGGCATGTATGAGAAAGCAATCAATGAACAATTAAGGTGTTGCAATGCGCAATGAAAAACTAATGATTGATGCTTCTCATCTCTCTGTCCCTGTCTATCCCTCTCTCTGACTCTCTCTCTGTCTCTGTAAAAAAAAAAAAAGAAAAGAAAACAAGTAGTTAAAGAAGCCTGACCTATGGTGGCACAGTGGATAAAGCATTGACCTAGAATGTTGTTTGCCCATTCGAAACCCTGCGCTTGCCTCCTCAAGGCATATATGGGAGTTGATGCCTTCTGCTCCTTCTCTTTCTTTCTCTGCTCTCTAAAAAGAAATAAAATCTTAAAAAAAAAAAAGATAATTGTGAATGTGTTGGGCCGATAAAATATATTATGCTCACTTTCTTAAAGATGGCGCTACCACGGGGAAGCCCGTTGCCCAGGTGATAATATTAGTTGCCGTTCTTGCTTGGGATGGGCGTGATTATATTAATGTGTGTTGGGGGAGGGCTTTCACACCAAAAGGTTTTAAAGGAAAGAGTGATTACGTTCTAGGAGGAGCCTATGCTGGAGGAGAGCAGAGTAAGGCCACGTGGAGGAGAGGAGAAGCAGCCAAGATGGTGGAGTGCTGAAGGAGAAGCCAGTTTGTGCAGGGAGGGTGAAGGAGATGGGGAACAGAGATGAATAAGTCTGGTGAGTTAGAAACCTTTGAGTCTAGGAAACTTGGATAAGTCAGTGGCTTTGGAGAGCCCTGAATGGAAAGGGAAGTGTTTTCCCACTGTATGTATTTCTTGCCCGCCTGGTACAAGGTAGGATAAAAACGATGGCCCACCAGTTCTTGGCTCCATTGTTTCATTACCGTCTGTCTGAATCAAATGTGAACCTGCATGGACCAGGTGGCTCTGATGGTGGCCGTGGCTATTGGCTTTGCAGAATGTATTAAGAAAAAAAAGAAAGTAAAAATACTTTGATGGAGTGAACAAATTCAAATCTAAGATAATGGCAATGTCTCAAAAGATATTAAATCCATAACTGATTTAGAAAGAATGTACAGATAAAATTAAGCTGTCTCATTGTATATTTACTTACAGTATACCTATTAAAATTTTTTTTTCAGGTCAAAAGGTGATTTTATGAAGCCAAGATAAAGCAACACTGTTATAAAATTAAAAAAAAATTTTATTAATTTTAATTTATTATGTTAACATAAATTCAAGTATTCCACTCAATATAACTCCGTCACCCCATTACCCCTGCTTTGCCCCTGTAAAGCCAGTAGCAACGGCCACCATCACAGCCGCCTGGCCTGTGCAGGTTCGCATTTGATTCGGACAGACGGTAATGAAACAATGGAGCCAAGGACTGTTGGACCATTACCTTTAATCCTAGCTTCCACGTGGCGGGCAAGAAATACACACAGTGGGAAAACACTTCCCTTTCCATTCAGGGCTCTCCAAAACCACTGACTTATCTGAGTTTCCTAGAATCAAAGGGTTGTACCTCACCAGCCTTATTCACCTCTGTTCCCCATTGTAGAGCCAGTAGTCACGGCCAGGGCCACTATCACAGCAGCCCAGCCCATGCAGGTTCACATTGGATTCGGACAGTCGGTAAAGAAACAATGGAGCCAAAAACTGATAGGCCATTTTCTTTAATTCTAGCTTGCACCCGGCGGGCAAGTAAAAACATACACTGGGCTCCAAAACCCACTCACATTCAGTGCTCACAAAGCCACTGACTTATCCGAGTTTCCTAGAATCAAAGGTTTCTAGCTCACCAGCCTTATTCTCCTCAGTTCCTCATCTCCTTCCTTATCCCAGATACAAACTCTGCACAAACTGGCATCTCACTCCACACTTCGCCATCTTGGCTGCTTCTCCTGGCCTACTCCACATGGCCTCCTTCTGCTCTCTGCTCTCTCCTCTAATCATCCCAGGAACCAAGAGCGCAAGCTCCCACTTCGTCCCCATTTTATAGTGTAGAAATCCAAACCCTTAATCCAATATACAAAATAGGGAAGTCTCTAATACAAAGTCACTTTCTGAGGCATGATTGGATTGTACCACTCCACATCAAAAAGGGTAGAAAATCCCAAAACCAAGCCCCAGGCTACAAGGATTCTGCTTGCCTTTAGCCCACCCCAACACACATTAATATCACCTGGGCGACGGCCTCCTCGTGTTATCTTTAACAAAGTGAGCATAATACATTTTATCTGCCCAACACCCATCTTCTTCTCTCTGCACAAACACTGCACAAACTGGCTTCTCCTTCAGCACTCTGCCATCTTGGCTGCATCTCTTCTCCTCCACGTGGCCTTTCTCTGTTCTCCTCTCTAATGCTAATCTCAGGAACTGAGAGAGAGCTAGCTCCTGGTCTGCCCCATTTTATAGTGTAGAAATCAAAATCTTTAATCCAATATACAAACAAGGAAGTCTCTGATACAAAGTCACTTAGGGTGGGAAAGGCTTAGTCTTAAAACTAAGCTTTAGGGTAATAACAACCCTGCCTGCTCACAGCCTGTCCCCCACACCCAATGCAAACTATAAGCGAGCAAACATATATATCATATTTACAAACTTATTTGACCAACAGCCCCCTTTCCCCTAACTCCTTCCCTCCCCTCCTTCACTTTGGGATTTGCTGTCCTGTTATCTGTATCTCTGTGTTATGTATATGTAATTTCACTAATCCCTTCACCTTCCCTATGACAACTGTCCTGTTCCCTGTGACTCCTCCTCTACCTCTACTCTGTTCCTCAGTTCACTTTGTTCATTAGATTCCATATAAAACTGAGATCATATGATATTTTTCCTCCTCTGCCAGGCTCATTTCACTTAACATAATAATCTCAAAGTCCATCCATGCCATTGCAACAGGTAAGATTTCCCTCTTTTACATGGTCGCATAGTATTCCATTGTGCATATGTACCACTGCTTTTTTTTTTTTTTGAACTTAGAAGTGGGAAGGCACTCAGACAGACTCTCGCATGCACCCGACCAGGATCCACCCGACATACCCACCAGGGAGCGATGCTCTTCCCATCTGGGGCATTGCTCACTGTAGCTGGAGCCATTTTAGTGCCTGAGGCAAAGGCCATGGAGCCGTCCTTAGTGCCCGGGCCCACTCTGCTCCAACGGAGCCACCTTGCCAAATTTGTTTATCAGGTCTCGTAGTTTTTTGACTGAGACTTTAGGGTTTTCTATTTACAGTATCATGTCATCAGCAAATAATGATAGTTTTACTACTTCTTTTCCAATTTGGATGCCTTTTATTTCTTCTTCTTGTCTGATTGCTGTGATTAGGACTTCCAGGACTATGTTGAGTAAGAGTAGTGAAAGGGGGCACCCCTGCCTTGTTCCTGATCTTAAGGGAATTGTTTTTAATTTTTGCCCATTGAGTATGATTTGGCTGTGGGTTTGTCATAGATGGTCTTTATCATGTTGAGGTATGTTCCCTGTATTCCCACTTTGGTGAGAGTTTTGATTATAAATGGGTGCTGGATGTTATAAAATGCTTTTTCTTTATCTATTGAAATTATCATGTGGTTTTTCTCCTTCCTTTTGTTTATGTGATGAATCACATTGATTGATTTACGAATATTGTACCAGCCTTCTCTCTGCAGAATAAATCCTACTTGATTATGATGTATGATATTTTTCATATATTGCTGGATCTAGTTTGTAATATTTTCTTCAGAATTTTAGCATATAAGTTCATCAGGGATATTTGCCTATAGTTTTCTTTCTTTGTAGTGTCTTTACCTGGTTTTGGAATCAGTATTATGCTTGTCTCATAAAAGGAGCTTAGAAGTCTCTCCTCCTCTTGAAATTTTTGAAATTGCTTGAGAAGGATAGGAGTTAGTTCTTCTTTCAATATTTGGTAAAATACACCTGTGAAGCCATCTGGTGCAGGACATTTGTTTGTTGGGAGTTATTTGATAACTGTTTCAATTTCATTTGTTGTAATTGGTCTGTATAAAATTTCTGATTCTTCCAGATTGAGTTTTGGAAGATTATGTTTCCAAGAACTTATCTATTTCATCTACACTGTCCAATTTTTTGGCATACAGATTTTTATAGTATTTTCTTACAATCCTTGGTATTTCTGTGGTGTCAGTTGTTACTTCACTGCTTTTATTTTTAATTTTATTTATTTGAGTCTTCTTTCTTTTTTTCTTGATGAGCCTGATTAAAGGTTGATCAATCTTTTCTACCTTTTTAAAGAACCAGCTCTTGGTTTCATTGATTTTGTGTATATTTTTTAGCCTCTATGTCATTAATTTTCATGCTGATATTTATTATTTCCTTTCTTCTAATTCTTCTTGGCTTTACTTGGTGTTCATTTTCTAGTTCTTTTTAAGGTATGCCTGTAATGCTATGAACTTCCCTCTCAGGACTGCTTTTGCTGTGTTTCATAAATTTTGAGTTGTATGTTCGTTTTCATGTGAATTTTTTATTTCTTCCTTGATCTCATTAACTCATTCATTATTATTATTTTTTTTTGTATTTTTCTGAAGCTGGAAACGGGGAGAGACAGTCAGACAGACTCCCGCATGCGCCCGACCGGGATCCACCTGGCATGCCCACCAGGGGGCAACACTCTGCCCACCAGGGGGCATCACTCTGTTGTGACCAGAGACACTCTAGCGCCTGGGGCAGAGGCCAAGGAGCCATCCCCAGCGCCCGGGCCATCTTTGCTCCAATGGAGCCTTGGCTGCAGGAGGGGAAGAGAGAGACAGAGAGGAAGGAGAGGGGGAGGGGTGGAGAAGCAGATGGGCGCTTCTCCTGTGTGCCCTGGCCGGGAATTGAACCCGGGACTTCTGCACACCAGGCCGACGCTCTACCCCTGAGCCAACCGGCCAGGGCCTCATTTATTATTTAATAAAAGGCTATTTAGCCTCCAAATGTTTCAATAGTTTTCACTTTTTCTATTGTAGTTTATTTCTATTTTCATGCCATTGTGATCAGAGAAGATGCTTTATATGATTTCATTCTTCTTAAATTTATTTTTATTATTATTTTTTTGATTTTTCTGAAGTTGGAAATGGGGAGGCAGTCAGACAGACTCCCACATGCGCCCGACCAGGATCCATCTGGCATGCCCAGCAGGGGGTGATGCTCTGCCCATCTGGGGCATTGCTCTGTTGTAACCAGAGCCATTCTAGCACCTGAGGCAGAGGCCATGGAGCCATCCCCAGCGCCTGGGCCAACTTTGCTCCAATGGATCCTTGGCTGCAGGAGGGGAAGAGAGAGAGACAGAGAGGAAGGAGAGGGGGAGGGGTGGAGAAGCAGATGGGTGCCTCTCCTGTTTGCCCTGGCTGGGAATCGAACCTGGGACTCCTGCATGCCAGGCCATGCTCTACCACTGAGCCAACCGGCCAGGGCCTCTTCTTAAATTTGTTGAGACTCGCTTTGTGTTCTAACATGTGGTCTGTTCTAGAGAATGACCCACGAGCATTTTAAAGTAATGTATATTCTGCTACTTTGGGGTAAAAGGTTCTGAAGATATCTATTAAATCCACTTGATCTAGTGTGTCATTTAAGGGAGCTGTTTCTTTGTTAATTTTTTGTCTAGAGGATCTATCCATTGAAGTTAGTGGGGTATTAAAATCTCCTACTATTATAGTACTGCTGTTGATCTCGCCTTTTATGTCCATCATAATCTACTTTATATATTTAGATGCTCCTATATTAGGCGCATAAATATTTACAATGGTTTTATCCTCCTGTTGGATTGCTTCCTTTATCATTATGTAGTGACCTTTTTTGTCCCTTATCTATAGCCTTTGTTTTAAAGTCTATTATGTCAGATACACGTATTGCTACCCCAGCTTTCTCTTAATTTTTATTTGCATGAAATAGGTTTTTCCATCCCTTCACTTTCAGTCTAGGTGTATCTTATGTTCTGAGGTAGGTCTCTTTTAGACACATACGTACAGGTCCTGTTTTCTTATCCATGCAGCTACCCTATGTCTTTTAATTGGAGCATTTAATCCATTTACATTTAAGATTATTGCCATGTACTTATTTATTGCCATTTTATTCTTTAAATCTACAATCCTCTTTTTCTAGATTTTTTCTTCCCTTTACTCTTTTTACAGCAAGCCCCTTAACATTTCTTGCAGTACTGGTTTGGTTGTAATAAATACCTTGAGTTTTTTTATTGTTTGATTTTGGGGTTTTTTTGGTCAGGGAAACTTTTTATTTCTTTTTCAATATTAAATGAAAGCCTTGCTGGATAAAAAAATTTTGGTTGTAGGTTCTTATTTTGCATCACTTTGAATATTTCTTACCAGTTTCTTCTGGCCTCAAGTGTTTCTATTGAGAAGTCTGTTGTCATCCTTATGGGGGCTCCTCTGTAGGTAATTATATTATATAAAGTAATGTATATTCTGCTACTTTGGGGTGAAAGGTTCTGAAGATATCTATTAAATCCACTTGATCTAGTGTGTCATTTAAGGGAGCTGTTTCTTTGTTAATTTTTTTGTCTGCTGTTCTCTTGCAGCTTTTAGCATTCTTTCTTTGTCTCTTAACTTTGGCACTTCAATTATATGTCTTGGTGTAGGCCTCCTTGGGTTCCTCTTTAATGGGACTCTGTGGTTCTTGAACTTGTGTGACTTTTTCCTTCATCAGTTTAGGGAAATTTTTAGCTGATTTTTTTCAAACAGGTTCTCTATCCCTTGTCCATTCTCTTCTATTTCGGCAACCCCTATGATGTGGATGTTGTTTCTCTTCATGTTTTCACAGAGCTCTCTTAGAGTTTCCTCAGACATTTTGAGCCTCTTTTCTTTTTGCTGTTCTTCTTCAGTGTTTTCTTTTATCTTGTCCTCTAAATTGCTGATTTGATCCTCTGCTTTATCTAGCCTGCTGTTAATTCCTTCTAGTGCAACCTTCATTTCTGATATTGTATTTGTCATTTCTGACTGGTTCTTTCTTATGATTTCTATGTTTTTTTTCATGCTTGCTATCTTTTTATTTAGGTGCTCATTATGTCTATCCATTGTTGCTCTAAGACCCTTGAGCATCCTAAAAATTATTATTTTAAACTCTGCATCTGATAGTTTGGTTACTTCTATCTCATTCACTTCTTTTTCTGGGGATTTCTCTTGTTGATTCATTTAGGTTGCATTTCACTGTCTGCCCATTTTGTCTGTATAATAGGTAGCGCTGTTTAACTTTGAAAATTTTGTGAGGTCTCTTTGAAGAAGATGGGTTTGGTGGTACTGTCCTCCAGGCCAGTTGTTTTCCTTGTTCTAGGAATGTTTCTTGAGAGTACAATTTTACCTCTTATTGTATGTGAGCATTAAATACAGTTGGTCCTTTTGTGGGTATGGTTATCCCTTTAGGCTGGCTGGCTCTAAAGATCAACCTTGATCATGTGTATTACACACTATGCAATATCTGTCCTTTTGGACATATTTATTCTCCCCAGTGTCTGGTGCCTGCTAGACTCCACCTTTGGGTGTACTGCTTGCATAGGTAACTGAGTCTAGGGTTGGTGCTGAATGCCACCCACTACTAGTTGTGTTGGCTGTAGATCTTGGGTTGGTGTCACTTGTTTGTAACACTGTGGACTACCAGTCTGTAGCTACTGCACTTTTCACTGTTTGTGTCTGTGTTTTCTGTGCCTGGGTAGTGGGTGTGTGTGGGGTGGAGAACCTTTGTATAAAGATCAGCTTCCTCCTGTTTAGAGATGACAGCAGCTCATTAAAAGCCCAAAGCTCTGTAAGATTTGTCTCTACCTTTCAGCTGCTCTTCCTCCTCTTGCAACTATCTGGTCTTCCCGCAGAGTCTTCTGTAGTAAGACTGTAGTGTGGGCTCAGACTGGCCTCACTCAACCAACCACTCTACAGGTTGCATGCTTGGTGGGTTAGGGAAGCTGAGATTTTGAATACAATGTTAGTGGGACCCCCTATGTCAGGGGTCTCTTGATCAGGGGCTTAGTATGCAGAATGTGGCCTCTACTCCAGCACTTAATCCCTCAGTCACTGCTGGATACTTAAATTTTATTTCTCCCCAACAAGGTGAGGAGCAGGTTCAGACCAAGTTTGGCCAAAAGTCCTCTCTGCAGAAGTTCTTTCAGCTGGTGAGACCCTGGTCTCAGGAAGACTGAGAGAGTCCTCTCCTGGGGCTGATTTTGCCCCTCTCAAAGGTGGCTAAGCCCCTCGACAAGATCCAACAATAGACTCATGGGGACCCATATGTGAAATGTCCATGCTTGAAGCCTCTCTCCATTCCTCCTGTGGAATCTAGCATAGCAGAACAGAATATCCAGCCCCCAGTCTGGCTGACTGTGAAGCTCAGCCCTATCCAAGCACATGAGCTGCTGTGCCGGTGCTGATCACAGAGAGTAGCATTTGCCTCAGTTGGGCCAGGTGTGAGGAGCCTTTTCTTAGAATACCACTCTAGGAAGGGTTTTTAAGTCCTGAACCAATGCTTTCCACAGCTAGCCCCTAGATGTGCCAGCCCCAGGTCTCCCTGGCAGGAAGCAGGCACAGACCCATGGGAGACACTGCCCATGACTAGCCCTCAGCAACCTTCTTAGGGCTACAAGCAAGTTAAGAGATTTTGGCTGCCTCTGCTGGGCCCAGCTATACATGGAAATACTAAGCTGCACTCCTAGGCTGGCTTTTACCCACTCTGGCCTGGGTAAAGTTCCACTTAAAAGACCAAGTTTCCCTGAGTCCCACCTCCTGTAGCCTCTGTCTGCTGGCTGCTTCTTGGACTCAGCCACTGAAAAAAACCTCTTCTAATGTCTAGTGCAGGGGTCGGGAATCTATAGCTCGCAAGCCAGATATGGCTCTTTTGATGGCTGCATCTGGCTCACAGACAAATCTTTAATAAAAAAAATGTTAAAAATATAAAACATTCTCATGTATTACAATCCATTCATTTCCTACCACTCATGTTTATGGTTGTGGGTGGCTGGAGCCAATCACAACTGTCCTCCGGGACAACATTAAATTTTTATTGGATAATGTGTAACATACACAGGTCATTGTATGGCTCTCACAAAATTACATTTTAAAATATGTGGCGTTCATGGCTCTCTCAGCCAAAAAGGTTCCCAACCCCTGGTCTAGGGCCTGCAGGAATTCAGGGATTAGGAAGGGGATTGGGTGTGGCTCCGCCCCTTGGCCTGAGGTGTCAGTCTGTCCATTTTTTTTTCACAGTCCTCAGTAGGGTGTGGCCCCCAGAGTCTGATGGGTGTGGCCTCTGAGACCCAGAAGTGTGGTCTGCTGGCACACTGAACAGTTTCTACTGGGTCTTCCATGAGGAGGAAGCACCAGTCATAGACTCGGGAGAGTGTGGGGTGGAGCTCTGGTCTCAACAGCAGAAAACTGAGCCGTTTTGTGGCCCCTGCTTCCCAGTCTCTCAGAACGACCATCACCATAATTGGGGTAGAAGAGAATCCCAAGGGTGGAGCAGTTGCTTTTCCCTAGGCTGATGCCGCACAGAGGGGATGCTCCGCCCAAGAAAGATGGCAACTGCAATATTGGAGAATGACTCTGCACAGGGTTTCTGGTGGCCGTCCCCCACAGTGTCTCACCCCGGGCCTCCAACTTTATGCTCTCCTCATGCAACTCTAGTCCTCTCAGCTCTCCCTCTGCCAGAGCACATGGTAAGTGGCTGTGAACGAGATTTTCTACACGGGCTCCTTAAAACGAAGTGTGCGTTTCCGAAAGCCTAGTCTCTTTCTTGCAGACAGAAACTCTGCTCTTTTCACAGCCAAATGTTGTGTGAGTGCCTCTCTAGGCTCTGGGGCTCTAGGTTGTGCTTCGGGCCTGGAGCTGAGCACCCACACCTCTCAGGGCGACCCTCTCCAAAGAGAGAGTCCCTTCGGACCCTCAGCTGCTGCTCGTTTTGGGGAGCTAGGCGGCCCTTTTTGTGTCTTTGTTCTTCCTACTAGTCTCGGTGCAGCTTCTCTGTGATCCTTGGTTATAGACTTTTCTTAGTTTAGTCCAAAGTTGGTTTTTCAAGATGATTGTTGTTAAATTAAATTGTAATCCAATTTGGCCTGTGTGGTGGCAGTTGGAACATCCACCTACTTCATTGCCATCTTGGAATTACCCCTTTTTTTTTTCATCAGGTGGTTCAAAGGCAGGGTCCCTGATTAGTTGTCATAATTACCAAGTACTGATAGGTAAATCACTTTTCAGATGTTCATGAAAATATCTAACTCCATCCAACTAGCTTTCTTATTCTCATATTTTTCTCTGAGATGAGGATGTGATGACCAGCTCATGAAAATCATCTGTTTTGCAATTATAAGTTTTTGATTTTGATTTATGAAACCTGCCTTTTATTACAACTAGTTCCATGTGAGTATGGATCCTGCAGGACTCTTGCAGGGGCTGTGTCATTTCTGTTGATTCCAAACTCTCCTGGGAGGAGACCAGGTGCTGGTGGTCACAACCTGGCTTTGTGGGAAATAATTATTATGTTCATTTCCTCCCTCATTACTAATTTTTTTCTATATTGCATTTTCATAAAACAGATTTTCTTTGTGTGTGTGTGTGTGTGTGTGTGAGAGAGAGAGAGAGAGAGACAGACAGACAGACAGGAAAGGAGAGAGATGAGAAGCATCAATTCTTTTTTGTGGCTCCTCAGTTGGTCATTGATTGCTTTCTCATATATGCCTTGATCAGGGGGGCTACAGTAGAGCGAGTGACCCCTTGCTCAAGCCAGCGACCCTGGGCTTCAAGCCAGTGACCTCTGATCTCAAGCCAGGGACCGTGGGGTCATGCGTATGATCCCATGCTCAAGCCAGTGACCCTGTGCTCAAGTTGGTAAGCCCGTACTCAAGCCAGCAACCTCAGGATTTTGAACCTGGGTCCTCTGCATCCTAGTCCAATGTTCTATCCACTGTGCCACTGTCTGGTCAGGCCATAACATGGATTTTGAGTAAATATTTGACAAATACGGGAGCAAAAGTTTCAGGGGACCTGGGTTTAAGTCATAGCACTTTGCATTTTTAGTAAACTAGTTTTTTGATATTAAATGGGCCTGACAGTGGTCATAATAATACCTCCCTTACTTGGCAAGTAGAAAACTTAAATGGTATAGAGGAAAAGCACAGGCTAGGCAAATATTAGTTCTTTTTCTATGACCCTACACTTGATGAACTTAAATTACAAGGGGTAACATTGTGATTTTACCTTGTTAACCATTGGGATGATCTCCAATTAAGAGCTGATTATCATTACTGCAAACAAACACCTGATGTCACGGATAGTCAATTATTATTAAAGTGTAGCCTGCAAATGCCATAGTTCTCATTACAGTCACTATTGTGCTTTTAGGTGTCAGCAAAAGGAGAATCACTATAATGATTGAGGATTGGAGTAGTACTGTGCTCATGTTTTCACGCATAGTCTGCCTCCCCTACTTGGTATTAAGTCTCATATGACATAAAATAGCTGTTCAGCTCTCTAGAATGATTTAGCAATAATTTTTGAACAAACATGAAGAAGATGCTTTTTCTGAGTCTATCATCCAGTGGTTCATGAATCAAAGAAAACTAGGTTATTTTTTAAAATCACCCCAGTAGTTTTCTCTTGAATTTTTATTAACCTAAGTTATACAAGTTTGAAGTATTTAATTATACATTGTCCTTCAGGAAAAAAAAGGGGGGTCCAGAAATCTTTTATTTTCTTCTTGACCTCTTCACTGATATTTTGAATGTATTCTAAAACATGTTAGAGAATGGACCAAGGTTTGAGTGGGAGCTTTCCTGTTAACCTGAAGACTCACATCCATAAAAAACAAAAATAGAAACAAACAAACAAAAAACAGAAGCACATGTTTTAAGTCTAGAGAACCCTCAGTTATCAGACCAACCATCTCTTTGAAGGGTTTGCTGAGAGCTGCCCTTTCAGAAGATTTGGTGCTAATCTCCCACTCAACCCTCCTCCATCTTAATGTTAGAGGGGGTTTGGGAAGCAGAGAAGTGCCCTACCTATGAAAGTGGTGTTTGTGAAGGAAGCTATCTTTTCACTTTACTTCCTATGATGGTGGTAAAGGGGGTACTCTACTCCTCCCCAGAAGCTTGAATTGGGGGACAGGAGGGTCACTGGTGAAGTTTGACGGTATCTACAATAAAGGGACACAGGCCCTGGCTGGTTGGCTCAGTGGTAGAGCGTCGGCCTGGTGTGCAGAAGTCCCGGGTTCGATTCCCGGCCAGGGCACGCAGGAGAAGCGCCTATCTGCTTCTCCACCCCTCCCCCTCTCCTTCCTCTCTGTCTCTCTCTTCCCCTCCTGCAGCTGAGGCTCCATTGGAGCAAAAGATGGCCCGGGCGCTGGGGATGGCTCCTTGGCCTCTGCCCCAGACGCTAGAGTGGCTCTGGTCGCGACAGAGCGACGCTCAGGATGGGCAGAGCATCGCCCCCTGGTGGGCGTGCTGGGTGGATCCCAGTCGGGCGCATGCGGGAGTCTGTCTGACTGCCTCCCCGTTTCCAGCTTCAGAAAAATACAAAAAAAAAAAAATTATCTAAAGGGACACAGACATCTCTTTCCATGATCATGCTGCTGCTCTGTTCTAGTGCATGAGGGAAAAGCATTGGGGGACATGGTGTAGTGATGCCACCAAGTGAGGTGGGAATAAGAATCCTTTGGCAGAAAGGCTTTGAGTTTAAGGACTGAAAGAAAATTTAGAGATCCTCTTATTTATGAGGAAATGCAGGTTAGAGAGTATTAGTGGCTCATCCCAGGCCATAAAACCAATAAAAAGCCAAAATCTGATGGGAATCAAATTTTCTTGGCTTCAGTCCACTTTATTCTTTCTCTCTCTCAGTAATTTAAACTCTTTCTCTCTCATTCTTTTAATCCAGAGATGTTACTCCTTCTAAAGTAAGCTTGATTACAGATGGAGAATATTTTGTGTAGTCTGCAGCAGTAAAACACTGTTCTAAACAAGGGAGTGGAGCCAATATAGTTACAGATTTATGTTTATATATAATACCTTCACACTTATCATCTGTAAAAAGTTGGCAAGAGTGAAGTTATTTTAATATGAAGTCAGGGAAGCCACTGCAGAGAAATGGCATTGCACGCCTTATTCCTTGAATCTTTGGAATGTTTGAACTGGCCAAAATACCCTTTGGATTTGGCCAGAGCTGCATTGTCTTCCAAATGACCATTTAAAAACTAACAGGAATGCAGATATTCTGACTATAGGACTGGTTTTCTAGAATTAGCTCCACTATGTATAGCTAAAAAATAACTTATTTGTATCTATAGAAATGCCTCCCTTGGTTTATTAGCACCTACAGAAATTCTTTTCTTCTATTTATGTAATTATTTTCCTTCCCTTTCATATAAAAACCCCTTGCTTTCATCCCATAATCAGAACATTATTTGGCTTTATGTCTAAATCAGTATTTTCCAAACAGTTATTCTTTGATCTCAAATAAATGCTTGTTGCCTCACTTTGTCTTTTTATTTTAAGGTTTATATTCAATTTTCCCAGCCGTTAGTGTTTTATCAGTCCTTTTCAAACTTGGTAGCTGTGCCATGTAAGGGATCTATTTTTTAACGTGCTTGGGGACTTTTTTGTAGAAATTCTGAGTAGGAAGTACCAAGGGATCTGGAGATCTGACACCAACTTAGATAGGGTGAGAAAAAGTGTCAGGAATTGGCACCAACTTGAATAACAATGATAAGAAACACGAAGGAATATTCCAAAGAGGGAAAGGCAGGTGCAACATTCCAAGGTTGGCAATATCTTGGAAGTCTGAAGGAATTAAAAAAAGAAAGTGTGCCTAGAACACACTGTTCCAGTGTGGGGAACAGTGGTAGGACCACGCACATTAGAAAGATATTAGTTATTACAGTTCCAAATCTAGCTCATCATCAAAATCACCTGTAGTGCAGGTAAGATAAAACAAAATCTTGGTCTGTAACACTATCTACTGGAAGCAAAAGAAATACCTCTAATTGTCAACTTTCTGAATTGTTAAAATCAAAATATTACCTAAAAGAAAGGTGTTCACTATTTCAAATGTGCGAGTGGTGGTAGAAACCAGCAAGCACCATGAACAACCAATGTTACACGGTCACACAGAAAGAAAGTGACAATTCTCCAGACACTAAACTCAAAGTCATGAAAGACTGTGATCTGAATGACAGAGGATTCGAAATAGCAATCATAAAGAAATCATCAAGCTTCAAGACAACACAGAAAGGCAACTTAATGAGCTCTGGAATAAAATTAATGACAAGAGTATTTTGCCAAAAAATTGAAGTATAAAAAAGAGTCAAATTCTAAAGAACTCAATAAATGAGATAAAGACTGAATGAGAAAGCATTGGAAATAGAGAAGACCATATAAAAGAGAGAATTAGTAAGTGTGAAGATAGAAATCTAGAAATTATTTAGGTGGAAGAGGAGCGGAAACTAAGATTTTTAGAAAGCGAAAGAACTACACAAGAATTACCTGAGTCCATTAGAAAGAACAATGTAAGTATAACAGGCATCCCTTCTCCTTAAAGAAGAGAGGAAAAGGGAACAGAGAACCTATTCAAAAAATAATGAGAACTTCCCAAACCTAGGGAATGTACTGGACAATTCAAGTACGATAAGCTAATAGAACACCTAATTATCTCAATGCAGAAAGGCCTTCTCCAAGACATGTTAAAATTGCCAAAAGTTAAAAAGGAAAGAATTCTCAAGGTAGCCAGGGAAAAAAGACAGTAACCTCAAAAAAAACCCCATAAAGTTATCATCAGATTTATCAACAGAAACACCACAGGCCAGGAGAGAGTGGAATGATATGTTTAAAATATCCAACAATAGAAACCACTAACCAAGAATATTTCCAGAAAAGTTATTCTTTATATCCGAAGGAGAAATAAAGGCTTTCATAGAGAAAAAACTAAGGAAATATGACACCACAAGACCTGCATTGCAAGAAATGTTAAAAGGAGCCATGCTATCTGAAACAAAAAAACAAAAGCATACACTTTTAGTAAAGTTATAGATAGAAACAAAAAACCTCAAGAATAGAGTGCTAAATACTAATAACGTAAAGGTTCAGGGGGGAAAGCATTAAAAATAACTATAGCTCCTACAATGTAGTAACAAATGCACAACATAAAAAGAAATCGTTTGTGACAAAAAACAAAGTGGAGCGGTAAAGCATGGAATATATATAGGCAAATGAGGATATAATGATATCAAAAGAAAGAGGGCTATTTTTGTCTAAGACATTTTATACAAACCTAATGTTATAACCACAAACAAAAATTTAGAGCTGAGAAACAAAAAAAAAAAAAGAGGAGAGGCAGAAGAACATAATAGAATACCACCTAACCAATTGAATAGCAGACAGAGAGACAGAGTAAAGCAGGGCCTGCCAGCTGCATGCGGCCCCCTGAGGCCATTTATCTGCCCCCCCCCCCCCCCGCACTTCTGGAAGGGGCACCTCTTTCACTGGTGACAAGTGAGAGGAGCATAGTTCCCATTGAAATACTGGTCAGTTTGTTGATTTAAATTGACTTGTTCTTTATTTTAAATATTGTATTTGTTCCCGTTTTGTTTTTTTACTTTAAAATAAGATATGCGCAGTGTGCATAGGGATTTGTGCATAGTTTTTTTTTATAGTCCGGCCCTCCGATGGTCTGAGGGACAGTGAACTGGCCCCTTGTGGAAAAAGTTTGGGGACCCCCTGGGGTAAAGAATCTATTGTAATACACAGAAATCAGGCAAGGCGCTGCCACTGCAGATGCCAGCCTCGCGAGCTCATTTGTGCCTGCTGGTCCCCATTCCTCTTTCTCCAGTGTTGAGTGTCTGAACCTTTAGCTCTTCTGCCTCAATTTCTCTCCCAGCTTGCCCTGCCACCCCTCCCAACCCCCTGCGTGTCCGCCCTCCCCCCCCAATGCCTCGGGAGCACCTCTTTTCACCACCTAGGGACCCGCTTGGTGCTCCGAGCCCTGGCCCACCTTGCGCCCATCCACCACGGCCTCTGCTTGCGGGGGTTATAACTGCCTCTCATGCCCTGGAGGGGTTATTTGTGGGGTGGTTGGAGGCCGTGGTGAGAAGGGGAATTTCCTTCTGAATTCCTCCATTCCTGGGAGGGGGGAGCAGCGTCAGAGGCTACATTTCCAGGTAAGCGCTGCGCCGACCTTGGGGTGAAGGGGGCCCTTGGGGTGAAGGGGGGCACGGGCAGAGGCGGCTGGGTGGGCCCCGGGCAGCAGGGGAAAGGGAAAAAAAAAGAAAAGAAAACACAGAAATCACAAAGGAAAAAATAAACTGGCAGTATTAAGTCATCATATATCAATAATCACACTAAATATAAATGAAATGAATTCACCAGTCAGAAGGCACAGAGTAGCTGGATGGGTTAAAAAAAAAAAAGACACAACTAAATGCTGCCTTCCTGAGACCCATCTCAGCCCAGAAATAAATCCAAGCATGTATAGTCAATTAATTTAAAGAAAGTAGCCAAGGATATATCTTAGGGAAAGAAGAGTTTCTTCAGTCAGTGGTGTTGGAAAACTGAACAGCAACATAAAAAAGAATGGAACTGGACCACTATATTATACCCTATACAAAAATCAGCCCTAAAATGGATTAAAGACTTAAATGTAAGACCTGAAACCATATAACTCCTAGAAGAAAACATAGTGGTAAGCCCCTTAATATCAGTCTTGGTCATAATTTTTTAGATTTGACACCAAAAGCAAAGGCAACAAAAGCAAAAATAAACAAGTGGGACTACATTATACTGAAAGTTTCTGCACAGTAAGGGAAGCCATCAACAAAGTGAAAAGGTAACCTATGAGATTTGAGAAAATATTTGCAAGTCATATAACTGAATGAGATTAATACCCAAAAATATATAAAGAACTCACACAATACAAGAAATAAAAAACAATTACAAAATGAGCAGAGCATATAAATATTTTTCCAAAGCAGACATACAGATGATCAACAGGTACATGAAAAGGTCCTCAATCTCACTAATCATCAGGAAAATGCAAATCAAAACCACAACGAGAGATCCCACACACCTGTTAGAATGGCTGTTATCAAAAAGACAAGAAATAAGAAGTTTTGGTGAGGATGTAGAGAAAAGGGAATCCCTCTGCACTATTGGTGGGATGATAAATTGGTACATCCAGTGCAGAAAATATAAATGTGCCTCAAAAAAACAAGAACTACATATGATTCAGCAAGTCTATTTCTTGGTGTTACCAGAAAGAAATGAAAACACTACTGCACCCCATGTTTACTGTAGTATTATTTACAATAGACGAGATATGAAAACAAACTAAGTGTCCAACAATGGGTGAGTGGATAAAGAAATTTTTTAATTTTTTTTTTTTTCTGTTGATTGTGTGAGTTATTTATACATTTTGGGTATTAGTCTCATTCAGATATATGATTTGAAAAAATATATATACATATTTATACACATATATACATATACAACATAAGTACATATAGTATATATACACACATATATACATATATAAATATATACTGGTATAAAGAATGAAAAAAAGAAATAAGACAGAAAAAGAAATACTATATGATCTCACTTATATGCAGAATCTATTTTTTTTTTTTGTATTTTTCTGAAGCTGGAAACGGGGAGGCAGTCAGACAGACTCCCCCATGCGCCCGACCAGGATCCACCCGGCACACCCACCAGGGAGTGATGCTCTGCCCATCCGGGGCGTCACTCTGTTGCAACCAGAACCACTCTAGTGCCTGAGGCAGAGGCCATGGAGCCATCCTCAGCACCCGGGCCATCTTTGCTCCAATGGAGCCTTGGCTGCGGGAGGGGAAGAGAGAGACAGAGAGGAAGGAGAGGGGAAGGGGTGGAGAAGCAGATGGGCGCTTCTCCTGTGTGCCGTGGCCAGGAATCAAACCCAGATTTCCACACGCCAGGCTGACGCTCTACCACTGAGCCAACCGGCCAGGGCCTATATGCAGAATCTAAAAAGAAAAAGTAATAAAAAGGCAGCTCATAGGGACAGAGAACAGATTGGTGATTGCCAAAGGTAGGGTTGGGGATGATCAAAATGGGTAATAGTCAAAAAGTACTACAGACTTTCAGGCCTGACCTTTGGTGGCGCAGTGGATAAAGCGTCGACCTGGAATGCTGAGGTCGCCGGTTCAAAACCCTATACTTGTCTGGTCAAGGCACATATGGACGTTGATGCTTCCTGCTCCTCCCTCCTTTCTCTCTCTCTCTCACTCTCACTCACTTTCCTCTCTAAAATGAAGAAATTAAAAAGAGTTTAAGAAAAGTACAAACTTTCAGTTGTAAAATATGGGGATGTAATGTACTACATGGTGACTATAGTTAATAATATTGTATATATTTGAAAGTTACTAAGAAAGTAGATCTCTAAAGTTCTCAGAACAAGGAAAAACTAGTAACTGTGTGGTGATGGATGTTAAGTAGATTTATTGTGGTGATCATTTTGCAATATATATATATATTCCAAGTCATTACGTTATACACCTGAAATACAAGGTTACATGTCAATTATAGTTCAGTAAATTTTTAAAAATTCATGGAAATACAGATTAGAACAATTTAGGTTTTCATGTTAGGATTTGAAGATTTTCCAGGATTCTTAGATCTTGATAGTGTTAAGGAAATGATTTCCCAGATCCTCCACCTTTTCTCAGAACTTCCTTCAAGCAGTCCTTGAAGTTTTACCAAATGAAGGCTAATGGACATCAACTCATTCTCTCTAGAAATGTTGTAAAGTTCCATGGCTGTCTCCCTAGCCCCTGCCCAGAGAACATTATTTGGGCAACATCCATTCACCAACAGATGCTACACTTCAAGGAACTGTAGTGACTTTTGGCATAGGGACAGGACAGAAAGAAGAAAATAAAACATTACTCAATAAAAAAAAGTGCTCTTTGTTAACATTAGTATATCTGAATACTATTCCTTCAGCCTGCTGATTCTGTCCTAGTCCCCTATCATTTTACAAAACCTTACTGAACAAAGGGACAATTGGAGAAAGCACAATTTTTTTTTTTTGTATTTTTCTGAAGCTGGAAACGGGGAGAGACAGTCACACAGACTCCCGCATGCGCCCTACGGGGATCCACCCGGCACGCCCACCAGGGGCGACGCTCTGCCCACCAGGGGGCGATGCTCTGCCCCTCCGGGGCGTCGCTCTGCCGAGACCAGAGCCACTCTAGCGCCTGGGGAAGAGGCCAAGGAGCCATCCCCAGCACCCGGGCCATCTTTGCTCCAATGGAGCCTTGGCTGCGGGAGGGGAAGAGAGAGACAGAGAGGAAGGGGGGGGTGGAGAAGCAAATGGGCGCTTCTCCTATGTGCCCTGGCCAGGAATCGAACCCAGGTCCCCCGCACGCCAGGCCAACGCTCTACCGCTGAGCAAACTGGCCAGGGCCGGAGAAAGCACAATTTAAAAACTACTTGCATGCAGGTCATGGCCAGTGCCTCACCGGATAGAGTGTTGACCTGGTATATGAACATTCCAGGTTTGATTCCCAGTCAGGGCACACTGGAGAAGCGACCATCTGCTTCTCCCCTCTTCTTCCCCTTCAATACCTTTTCTCCTCCCGCATCCAGTGGCTCATCTGGTTCAAGCATCAGCCCCCTGCACTAAAGAGTGCTGGCTTATCCAGCTTGAGTGTGGGGTCACTGGCTTGAGCATGGGATCATAGATATGATCCCATGGTTGAGCCCAGTATCTTACTCTTTTTTTTGTATGTGTACAACCCCTACAGTGTTACAGTCTATAGTAAAATTGGGAACTGAGGTGTATTTGTTTTGTATGTGTGACAGAGACAAATAGCCACTAAGAGCTGGTGTCTGTCAGGTCCATCACACCATAAAGTTGGTTGCTCCCAAAAGCAATTCATCATGATATGGAAATGGTATATTCAGACAGCATGAGCAGTATCAGAAAGCAAGATGCATGTGCAGAGAGCATAGATCGCCTTGTTATCTACGAAAGTTGGATAATGTTGAATTATTGCCCCTCCTTTGGCTAATACCTATGACTAGCTGACAGGGAAAAAAAAACCTAAGTTTGTTTCTGGGTGGGTCAGCTGAGTATGTGGGTGCAAATAAAAAATGGATGGCCAATTACCCTGCAACCTCACTAGGAGTGGCCTTAAAAGACAGTGGTGAGAGAAAATTCTTTGAATGGGTGGAGCTATTGTCTGTGCCTTCACTCATATGTCCTTCCACACCTAACTTACTTATCTGCAATTTTTCAGTTCATCTTTTTCTAGGCCTCTGACCAGCCTGCCGGTTGGTTCATTTACCACAGCCCTTGAGTCTATCATGTTAATCTCAGGCCATTTCTTCTTCCTCATAAAAAGGATGGTCTTTACTTTTAGAAATCAGGCACTTTTTGTAAAACTTATTTTGTTTAATAAATAACAAACCAAATAACTATTTAACTTCTCCCACACTGAGTCACCAATTCATATTTTCAACTCTTTCTGGGCAAAGCTTGTTCAGAAATTGTCTAGTGGTTGATATTTACTCTCCTTTTATAATCATGGGTGAAATATTTTGTGTATAGTATATACTATTGCAATAATAAAACTCAAATAATAATTGGAGAATTATCAAGTTTGACCAGTAAAAAAATAGTGTCTGTATCTTTCTTTTAACTGAAAAATAAATTTTACAGCATTATTTTTCCCTACCAGCATCCCAATTGATTGTTCTTTTATAGCTCTTTCTTACATTTTGCTTTCCAAAGCATTTTCTATCCTTTTTTGAATAATTCTTTTAAAAAGAAGAGCACAATATCTATTAGAAGGTAAATAATATTTGATTAATTGGAAAATTATTTTGCAGTTTCCTTAGCTTTACGTATTGCACACAAAAAAAGGCTGATAAAATCCTGATTGCTGAGAAATATACTGGCTCTCCATTTATATATCAGAAACCAGACCAACTTTCCATTCATTGTTAAAATGCAGTTCTAATTAACTCTGTTACTATTTCTGAACTACATTTTAAATTCTATTTCCTTAATTTAAGTAATAACAATTATTTTAATCAGTAAAATCAGATATAAAATTCTAAAAATCATTCATAATTCATAATATCCTGAAGATACTCATCAAGGTTACTAATGCTTTAAGTCTTATAAGGAGTAGTATAATTTCCCTTAAGTATAGTTATTCATAAACAAGTAGGCAAAATGACAACAGAATTATATATATATATATATATATATATATATATATATAATATATATTTGTTGATGGTATGTAGTGTTTTTTACATTCTTTAAATAAAACATTTATGCTCAATATCCAAATATTAAAAAATTCTGATGTTAGTCAAAAACATTTTCATAACTTAACTCCTTCCAGTATTAAAGATGGCTCAGGACTTTTTGTATTTAAAGGGTGAGCTATAGGTCTTCTTGATAGATGATGACATTTTTGTCTTATTTTCCCCATGCCATTATCATATCTCTTAGACAAACTAAGGTTAGTTGTACCCCAATTGACAATAAGAATTAAACCTTCTGGAAGTAATTGCTTTCCTGTTTTCCTCTCTTATTTTAGTACCAAGAATCTTCTTAAGATTGTGGTTAATATGTTGATAATCTTTGGCCATGTGGCTTTGACCAGTGTGGTATTTTTCAGTGGTACATGGGCTTTCCATTGCAGTGGGATATATAATCTGCTGAGCAATAGAAGGAAAGCATGTTTGAGATAATATTTTCCCAAAGGATCCAGTGGGTAAATCTTTTTTTTTCTTTCTTTCTTTTTTTTTTTTTTTTTACAGAGACAGAGAGTGAGTCAGAGAGAGGGACAGACAGGGACAGACAGACAGGAATGGAAAGAGATGAGAAGCATCAATCATTAGTTTTTCATTGCGCGTTGCAACACCTTAGTTGCTCATTGATTGCTCTCTCATATGTGCCTTGACCATGGGCCTTCAGCAGACCAAGTAACTCCTTGCTGGAGCCAGCGACCTTGGGCTCAAGCTGGCGGGCTTTTTGTTGTTGTTGTTGTTCAAACCAGATGAGCCTGCGCTCAAGCTGGCAACCTCGGGGTCTTGAACCTGGGTCCTCTGCATCCCAGTCCAATGCTCTATCCACTGTGCTACTGCCTGGTCAGGCAAATCTTTTTTTTTTTTTTAATTTTTGTTTTTTTGTGACAGAGTTAGACAGAGGGACAGATAGGGACAGACAGCCAGGAAGGGAGAGAGATGAGAAGCATCAATTCTTTGTTGCGGTTTCTTAATTGTTCATTGATTGTTTTTCTCATATGTGCCTTGATCGGGGGGCTACAGCAGACTGAGTGACTCCTTGCTCAAGCTGGTGAGCCTTGCTCAAACCAGATGAGCCTGTGCTCAAGCTAGTGACCTCAGGGTCTCGAACCTGGGTCTTCCGCGTCCCAGTCTGATACTCTATCCACTGTGCCACCGTCTGGTCAGGCTCCAGTGGGTAAATCTTGAAGATACCTAGGGAAATGTTGGCTAATCTTATATTCATAGATTAATTTTCTTGATTCTGGATCATCTAATTTGATAGAGTTTAGATCATCTATTATTGTTTCTGATAGGTATCTGTGGAACTTTGAAGTGTGTTCAATTTTGCAGAATTAAGTTGAGGGATGCTAGGTGCTAGGTAATATTCCAAGTCTTTTTTGTTTAAAGACTAATACAGTACCAGGAATAAACAGTCTTGATTCTTCCTGTTTTGACAGATGAGTGATGTCTGTGTTATAAAAAAAGTGATGTTCATGTCTATTCACTGCTTTCTCATTCCAGATTAAAGGATTATATATAATTTGTCCATCAATAGGGCATGAGTTGGATTTGTGGAATAACCAACTGTCGATACATTTCCTATGAAACTTAAAAAAAAGGTTGTATGTTAATCAGGAGTATAAGTATCTTGTTTATAATGTATATTATTTATGTAAAATTTCTTGTTTATTATTGTGGTACTATTAAAAATGAAAGGTAATTATAATTTATCAAGTTTTATGAAAATACTTTAAAGTGGTTCTCTTAAATATGTAATTGGTTATGGGTTATAAGTTTCTTGAAAATAAAATGGTAAAACTATTATAAATGTGGCATAACTTATAGTATTTAGGTATATTTTATTTTCATAAATATATGCCTATATTAGGATTTCCATTTTCAACATTAAAGTGGAAAGCTTTCTATGGATATTATGTATG
This sequence comes from Saccopteryx bilineata, assembly GCF_036850765.1. Taxonomy (NCBI): domain Eukaryota; kingdom Metazoa; phylum Chordata; class Mammalia; order Chiroptera; family Emballonuridae; genus Saccopteryx; species Saccopteryx bilineata. Next base: position 49,190,846 of record NC_089494.1, on the reverse strand, counting down.
TAATTTTGTTTAAAACTACTTATTCAAGCCATTGATTTTACTGTTTCTAATTAATGGAAATTATTAAATAATTTTAAAAAGTCATAACTTGAGTTGAAAATTGATCTGATAATAACATATAAAATAAATCACACTCTTGGGAAGAAAAACTATCAGACATTTCATGTAAGGATAACTCCATAGCTATATATGTTTATTGAAACAATTTCATTTCACCAATTTGTACTTCTTACTCCCTTCATCTTTTCACCTAGTCCCCCAAACTCCAACCTTCTGGCAACCATCAGTCTGTTCTCTGAATCTATGAGTATATTTCTATATTGGTAGTTACAATATTGTCACAGAAATGTAAAGTAGAGCATGGGGAATATAGTCAATTGTATTGTAATAACTATGTATGGTGTTAGGTGGGTACTGGAAATATTGAGGGGGAAGACATTTTGTAAAATATATGATTATCTAACCACTGTGCTGTACACCTGCAACTAATACAAAGTAAGACTGAATGTAAACTGTAACTGAAAAATAAAAATAAAAAAAGGAAACTTTTTTTTTTTTCAGAAAAAACCTGGTTACCAGCTACACAACGATCAAGCAACAATGATCACTGGCTTTGATTCCAGTGAGTTCATTTAAAATAATTAACTATTGCCGCGGACCAGCGCAGCTCCAAATAACGGTGCGGAATTAAGGAAACACACTTTGTCAGAACAAAACCGATGGGACCGGGAGGACTCTTCAAACTGCCTGGCAGTATCTGAGTGCCTCACAGCCCCAGTTCGCTTTATTATATGGACCTATGCAAATCAAGGACCCTGATACAAAGTTGTACATCAAAGGCTAAGACAGGAACTCTCCCAAGGCAAAAACAGTATACATTAGTGAATTTTACAAACATCTGAAAACAAAGAGTCAGAGGAAGGGCATGTATATTGCTTCCTGCAACCCAAGGGAGGAAGTGGAGTGGGTGCAAACACTCAGCATCAAAGCCAAATATGGAGATGGAAGGGGGAGAACTTAGCCCCCTGCCAAGCCTCGAATCTATAATGGCTTTTTGCCATTACCGGTCCACAACAAACTATGGCAAATTAAGTATATCTGTTTTACCCAGAGAATCATACACACACACAAAATTAAAAAGTTAGCATTCTATAAGCTTTTCCTTTTTAGAGTTAACTAATATAGATAAAAAGAATATAACTTAAACAGCCATTTTATCTTTCCTAGATAGTATATACAGAAATGAGTTCTAATCAACAGGAATCCATTCTGAAGGAGCAAAGCCCCCTTTTCAATAGTCACTACCTGCAGCTCTTTTACACATACTATTCAATTTGAACAACAAAAAGTGAAAGAACAGACTTTGTCACTTTATTTGGGAAAACTGGCCCTACAGGGAAAGCCAAAGTAAAATGATGTGACTTCTACTTTGTGAGAACATGGGAGCAGTCTTATATAAATATATTGACCGAGACAGAATGCCTTCAAACAAAGACAATACTCGTAGCCTGGAGCCAGCAGCTCACTATACTTTATGATCACTAAGCGAGGCAGTGACTTTACCATGTGTTTTGGTGTATAAACCTGGCTGCATGAGAATAAGCAGAAACATGAATATTCAACTGTGATTACACATCAGAAACTAATCAATAGCAACCTAATAACCTCCATGTACATAATGCACATATACCCAATGTTTATTTGAACTGAAGATAATAAATCATGTACATTATAAAGCTTAAAAAATCTATTGTATTGATCCTAAACAAGATGGATCCAACTTTAACATCAATTTCACAAAGAACAAAATTTACTTATTTATATAAATAAAAATGTAAATGTTCGTTTGTTCAAAATCTTAAATCTCTGAAAGTTCTCCACCAATTGCTTTGAAATTTGGACACATCATTGCATTCAAATATGCACATGGTTTTATGTTTTCATATACCTACTATTATATAGATGTCACACCTGTGACAGGTAAAAACATGTTTTTGAAAAACAGCACCATCTGTTGGATGTAAAAGCAACATGCTATACTAAATATTTTACGATTCCATTTCAATGTTATGGGAGAAATATAAATGGCACATGGCTGAAGATATTTTTCATTGACTATGCAAGGAAAATTCAAATATGAACATGGATTTCACAGCAGAAATCTACAATGAAGCATTGATAATGATTGAAGATTTGTGCTTAGAAATTGTGAACAAAGTTCTCAATCAATTGGGAATGCCATCACTGAATTGATCTGCTGCTGCTTTGTTTGATGTAGAATTGCATGGTGAACAAAATTACAACACGGGTGATCTTTTGTCATATGTGCAATTGTAAAGCCAGTAGCCGCGGCCACCATCACAACCACCTGGTCAATGCAGGTTTGCATTTGATTCGGACAGATGGTAATGAAATAATGGAGCCAAGAATTGGTGGGCCATTAGCTTTAATCCTAGCTTGCACCCAGTGGGCAAGAAATACACGCAGTGGGAAAACACTTCCTTTTCCAATCAGGGATCCCAAAGCCACTGACTTATCTGAGTTTCCTAGAATCAAAGTTTCTACCTCACCAGCCTTATTCACCTCTGTTCCCCATCTCCTTCTCTCTGCACAAACTCTGCACAAACTGGCTTCTCCTTCAGCAATCTGCCATTTTGACTGCTTCCCCTATCCTCCACGTGGCCTTTCTCTGCTCTCCTCCAGCATGGGAGTCTCCTAGAATGTAATCACTATTCCTCCTGGAATGATGTGATCTCTCTTCCTTTTTAAACCTTTTGGCACAAAAGCCCTCCCTCAACACATATTAACATAATCACGTCCATCCCAAGCAGGAAGGGCAACTAATATCACCTGGGCGATGGACTTCCACGTGGGCAGTGCCATCTTTAACAAAGTTAGCATAATATATTTTATCTGCCCAACACCAATCAAATATTCCTAAGCTAACTCTTGAGCAAAAAGGCATTTACGATTAAATAATGCAAACTGTCAATAATGGGGTTGGAGAAATCTTCTTAGATGCGCCAGGAGGAACTGGTAAAACGTTCCTAATTAGATTGATTCTGGCAGCAATTCGATCCCAAAATGACATAGCCTTAGCTCTTGCGTTGTCCGGAATAGCTGCGACATTGCTACCAGGTGGAAGAACTACTCATTCTGCTTTGAAATTGCCATTGAACATGCAATTCATTGAAACTCCCATGTGCAACATTTCCAAAGCATCTGGCATGGGAAAAGTATTGCAGAAATGCAAACTTATTGTTTAGGATGAATGCACAATGGTGCACAAACAATCACTCGAGGCTCTTGATCCATCATTGCAAGATTTGCATGGAAACATTAGACCATTTGGGAATGCATTAATATTGCTTGCAGGAGATTTCAGGCAAACATTACCTGTATTTCCTCGATCAACACCAGTGGATGAAATAAGTGCTTGCCTGAACTACTCTACTTTGTGGTGACACGTAAAGACGTTAAAATTAACTATAAATATGCATGTCCAGCTGCAAAACGATCGATCAGCTGAGATATTCTCACATCAATTGCTGGAAATTGGGAACAAAAAGGTGCCAGTTGATCTGACTTCAGGACAAATTTCATTGCCTTATAACTTCTGCAATTTAGTGACGTCAAAAGAAGAATTGGTTGAAAAAGTATTTTCCAATATTCTAACCAATTATAAGAATCACGATTGGCTGAGTGAATGACCTATTCTTGTGGTCTATGAACTTAACAATATTATTCAGTCTAACATTCAAAGCGAGGCAGTCACATACAAGTTCGTAGACACTGTTGTGGAAGCAGATGAAGCAGTTATTTATCCAACAGAATTTTTGAATTAACTCAGTCTGCCAGGGATGCCACTGCATGTACTGCAATTGAAAATCAGCGTGCCAATTATCATGTTGCAAAATATCAAACAGCCAAAGCTTTGCAACGGCACGTGGCTTGCAGTAAAAAAATTAATGAGCAATGTCATAGAAGCAACAATCTTGACAGGACCTTTCAAAGGTGAAGATGTCCTCATTCCTCACATTCCTATGATTCCAACGGATATGCCATTTCAATTTAAGAGATTGCAGTTCCCAATTTGATTGGCATTTGCAATCACAATCAACAAAGCTCAGGGCCAATCTTTAGAATTGTGCACTTGATCTACACACGGATTGCTTCTCACATGGACAATTATATGTTGCGTGTTCTTGAGTCGGCAAACCAGACAATCTCTATATCTGCACAGACAATGGAACAACAAAAAATATTGTATACCCACAAGCATTGTGAAATTAAACATATTAGAAATGTGCGCTTTCTCTTTTCTTTTTTTTCCATTTAACCAGACTGAGCCACAGCAATGCGTGGCCAGCTACAACTAGTTTCAAATAAAAATACTAATCTGAAATTTTTTGATTTGTGATTTTTAATGTGAATGAAACCAAAACAATTTTGATGAGAAATATATACTCAAATTATTTAGTCTGAACCAACACTTAAGCTTTTTTAATTTTAATTTTATGTTTTTAGAAAAATACCACCCAATTTACTCTGCCACCTGGTAGTAAGGTGCATGTTGGGCAGATAAAATATATTATGCTCACTTTGTTAAAGATGGCGCTGCCCATGTGGAAGCCCATCACCCAGGTGATTGCTTGAAATGGGCGTGATTATGTTAATATGTGTTGGGGGAGGGCTTTCGCACCAAAAGGTTTTAAAAGGAAGAGAGATCATGTTGTTCCAAAAGAGTGATTGCGTTCTAGGGGGAGGGCAGAGAGCAGGGAGGAGAGCAGAGAAAGGCCACGTGGAGGAGAGGAGAGGAGAGGCAGCCAAGATGGAGGAATGCTGAAGAAGCCAGTTTGTGCAGAGTTTGTGTAGAGAGAAGGAGATGGGGAACAGAAGTGAATAAGGCTAGTGAGCTAGAAACCTTTGATTCTAGTAAACTCGGATAAGTCAGTAGCTTTGTGAGCGCTGAATGAGTGGGTTTTGGAGCCCAGTGTGTGTTTTTACTTGCCTGCTGGCTGCAAGCTAGGATTAAAGGTAATGAATGGCCCGTTGTTTTGGCTCCGTTGTTTCAATTACCATCTGTCTGAATCTAATGCGAACCTGTATTGGCCAGGCGGCTGTGATGGTGGCCGTGGCTACTGGCTTTACAGTGCACAACAAATCTCATGAAATATTCTAGTCCACTATGATAAATTGGTACATCATAATCTATGAGGAAACTCATTTTCCTTTGGGGTATCTGCTTACTACTTCAGTATTGTTAGATCATGTTTATGTGATTCTAAAATGCCACGCCCATTTTCATATCCAAAGTCATTACCAACATAACTGAGATCATACAGTGTAAATTAACTGCCATTTGATGCTTTGAACAACTGATAAAACAGATAAAACAAATATCAAAAAATAAAAACTTGGTTAAGAAGTTAGAAACATTTCTATTATCCAAAAGCCATGTAGAACAAGCCTCAAGAATATTCTTCAGAAAAGCTTATACTTCTCATTATTCTGCAGATTAATTTTAATTCTTGTACAGAAACTGTTTTTACTAAAGTCACCTAATTGTCAACTAAAAGAAACCTGTATATTTCAATTATTTTAGGTTAACTACTCTTTAGTGAAACTCTCTCTTTTTATTACACTTTCTCTGTCTAGATTATCCTTCTACCTCTAATGTTTTCTGCCTCTCTCCCCCAAATCTCCTAAATCCTTAGTTACACAATTTATCATTCTAATAGGTTAAAGTGTAATATGTAGCCAGGGCCAAGGGGAAAGGAGAGAGAGAATCTTGGTATAGGATCATTTAATACCTACAGTCATAAAATGCTTACGAGTTGTGGTATCCAAAGTATGTGCAGTGCCTACAGGGCATGGGCTAAATATCCACTGGATTGGAGATATACACAGTGTGTTCGTAAAGTCATGGTGCACTTTTGACCAGTCACAGGAAAGCAACAAAAGACGATAGAAATGTGAAATCTGCACCAAATAAAAGGAAAACCTCCCAGTTTCTGTAGGATGATGTGGCAGCATGTGCGCATGTGCAGATGATGACATAACACCCTGTCTACAGCGGAGCAGCCCACGGCCATGCCAGTCGAGATGTGGACAGTACAGAGGAAAGTTCAGTGTGTTCTGTAGCTCGCTAAATTCGAATCCCTGACCAAAGTGCAACATGAATATTGGCGCGTTTATAACGAAGCGCCACCACATAGGAATAACATTACTCGGTGGGATAAGCAGTTGAAGGAAACTGGCAGTTTGGTGGAGAAACCCCGTTCTGGTAGGCCATCAGTCAGTGATGAGTCTGTAGAGGCTATACGGGATAGCTACCTAAGAAGCCCTAAAAAATCTGTGCGTGAGCCCACATCGAACTGCACTGAATAGGTATGAAATTGGGAGGGTTTTTCTTTTATTTGGTGCAGATTTCACATTTCTATCGTCTTTTGTTGCTTTCCTGTGACCTGTCAAAAGTGCACCATGACTTTACGGACAAACTGTATATATCTGAACAAGCACAATTTTTCTGGTTAATTCACTGAAATTATTTTTAAAAAATTATTTCAGTTTCATCCCATTCTTTTAAAATTATCTTTTGTATATATTTTACCTAATGTACTTAGTATGTTAATAAAACCCAGCAACTTTAAAATTTTTTAATTGACAAGGAGTATGACAAAAGGTCTGAAGGCCTATCCACTAGTACATAGCCCAGTCTGTGTTCTGCAATACAATCAATCTGCTCAGCACTTCAGGGGTCCCCAAACTTTTTACACAAGGGGCCAGTTCACTGTCCCTCAGACCGTTGTAGGGCCGCCACATACAGTGCTCCTCTCACTGACCACCAATGAAAGAGGTGCCCCTTCCGGAAGTGCGGCGGGGGCTGGATAAATGGCCTCAGGGGGCTGCATGCGGCCCGCGGGCCATAGTTTGGGATGCCTGCTCCAAGGGATTGAAGAGGGGGACTAAGGCAAAAGAGACTGCTTCTCTAAAAATGCCAATTACTTCAAAGCAAATCCCAAATCCCCCTGTATTTTTTTATATAATTCATTAGTTTTAATTTTACATTTATTTTTTATTTTATTTTTTCTTTTAAAAGTTTTATTAAGTGAGAGGTGGGGAGTCAGGGAGACAGACAGATTTCCGCATGTTCTTGGACCAGGATCCACCCAGCAAGCCCCTTATAGGGTGATACTCTGCCCAGCTGGGGTTGTTGCTCTGTTGCTCAGCAACCAAGCTATTTCAATGCCTGAGGGAAGGTCATGGAGCCATCTAACTTGAACAGTTGGAGCAATGGCTGTGGGAGGGGTGGGAGGGGAGAGAGGGAGAGAGGGAGAAAGAGAGAAAGAGAGAGAGAGAGAGAGAGAGAGAGAGAGAAAGAGAGAGAGAAGGGAGTCCTTTTCACAGATAATTTCCAGAGGCAGGTGGTACGAGAGGTGCCAGGTTCTGGCTATTTCTGCAAGACACCTGACCTCAGCTGTCTTGAAGATTTACCAAGGAGGAAAGATAGGACCATGCTGATTAGGTCTGTGTTACATCAAAGGAACTTGCAGAGGAGATCTTTCTACAGCTGGACTCCCACCTCTTGCACATTCTCTTTTTTATTTTTATTTTTTAAATTTATTTTTAATTTAATTAATTGTGTTTACATAGATTCTAGGGTCACCCCGAATGCCTCCCCCTCCCCCCTATTCCCCTCAACATCTCCCTGTGCCCCTCCCTACAACACCCTCCCCCCTACCCTTCAGGTTTATCCCATCCTATCATTCCCTTTCCCTCTGTCCTCTTTTCCTCTGGTCCCTTTGATCCCACTTCTGTCTCTATTCTGTTCCTCAGTTCATATTGTTCATTGGATTCCTCAAATGAATGAGGTCATATGATATTTTTCTTTCTCTGCCTGGCTTATTTCACTCAACATAATAGTTTCCAGGTCCCTCCATAGTTTTGCAAAAGGTAATATTTCCTTCTTTTTCATAGCCCCATAGTATTCCATTGTATATATGTACCACAGCTTTTCTTATGTGACTAACTGCATGGCCTTTTTACTTTTTTTCTTTTTCACTGAACTCTATTAAAAACTGCCAGCACCAGAGGAGTGTGAAGGCAGCTTTGTGAGCAGGACTCCCCTGCCTTCCAGGGTACTGATACTTTTGAATTAAAGACACTCATATATACTCAGTCTGGTTTGTCTATTTTGATAGGCTGAATGTGACAAGCTGTCCCAAACCCTGCTTTTTCTGGTAACAAAATCTTGGAAAAATATGTCCTTCAGACATCTTAGAAGTAGCAAGTGCTAATTTATTCATTATTACTATTTTTACATGAAGAGGAAATTCTAAATAATTAATATTAATCAATCAGAGCAATGGTGCAGTTAATTCAATACATAAAATTATGCTGGGCTAGCAAAAGTTAAGCATTTCTATATTTTCACATTTCTATGATATTTTTGGAATTAACTTCTTAACAGATAAGTAGCTATACTTTAAAACTCTAAGAAGAAACTGAAAAGCTTTTCAGATAATTTTGTCTCCTACTCAGTCTATTCCAAAAACTACTGGAAATAGTTTTTAGGTAAATGACTGAAATGTTAGTGTGTGAGGGAATGGAAAGCGGCGAAGTAAAAAATGTTAGAAATTCACACTTTAATTTGTAAAAGAGGACTGAGATAGAGGTGAATAACTGTGAGCCAGACTCATAGAGAAGTTCTTCTCAAAGGGGAGTGCAGAACCGCAGACAATGAGCAGACAGTGGAGAATGCCTGTATTGAGGAGTATTAGGAAAAATCACCTCTGAGAACAGAAGGAACAGTCAGAAGGCTCAGAGTGACAGAGGAGTTCACTGTCATAAACAAAATACTCAAAAGCAAGATTTAAAATCTACTGAAACCACACATTAACAATTTGAGAAACATGTGACTACAAGGACTGAGAAGTTTACACGGTGGCTTTTATATGTCCTTGCCCCCTGCAGCTATTACTCCTAACCCCCCTGTCTCACCTGTAACCTTAGCTCCCTATTGTTCTTATCCATTCTTCTCAAAAAACTTTAAATCACCCAAACAACTGCTGCTGATACCAAATATCAATCTTTCCCTTTTCTAGAACCCCTTTTAACCAGCATCCCTAAAACTAGCTGAACACCACCTGCTAAACTTTTATAACATCCCTTCTTTCTCAAGTGAAAAACGCTCCTTTGGGTTTTCTCAGGCCAGCTGTATTCCAATATGAATACTTTCTAATGGTGCTCTAGTTGATTTTCTTCTATGTGTCACATAGAGAAAACAAAGGACTAAAAGCATTCAAAGGAGAAAGGCTGGGGGAATAAAACAGTTTTATGGTTTTATGCGAGTTTTAAAATATACTGCTCACAAAAATTAGGGGATATTTTAAGAAATATGAAGCGATAAAAATATGATGTTCTTTATTAAACAAGAACATCAGAAAAGCAAATGGCAAGTCAAAGAAAGTTGTTCAATTATGCAAATTATATGCAAAACCAACTTTTATTTTATTGGTGAAAATGCACTATATACAAAAGGTTTTTAAGTACTGAAGTATCTGCATGTTTCCTGATACTCTAATTTTTGTGAGCAGTAAATATATATTAATTGTACTTGTAATTCCAGTATGACTAAAAAATAAACTCATACATTTAGCAAAAAATTTAAGCTTGAAATATTTTCTTCTTTTTGCAAGAGAAAGAGAGAAGAGGGTAGGACAAACAGGAAGGGAGAGAGAGGAGAAGCATCAATCTATAGTTGCAGCACCTTAGTTGTTCATTGATTGTTTTCTCATATGTGCCTTGACCAGGGGTGGGGGGGCTCCAACTGAGTCAGTGACCCCTTGCTTAAGCCAGTGACCTTTGGGCTCAAACCAGCAACGATGGGGTCATATCTATGATACCACTCTCAAGCTAGAGAACCCGTGCTCAAGCCAGATGAGCCCGTGCTCAAGCTGGCGACCTTGGGCTTTTGAGCCGGGGTTCTCAGCATCCCAGGCTGATGCTGTATCCACTGTGCCACTGAGCTTGGATAAATCAACAAAGCTCGTTTCCAAGACACCTGAGACAGAATACTACTTCTGACTCTGTAGCTATATTGGAGTGCAAAGCCAACACCCTTGTAGATGTGAAGAAAATAAAACAATTGAAATTCTGAGGTACTGGGCTGACATATCATCAGTCTGGAAATCCTAAATAAACGCCCATTAATTAAGGAAAATACAGTGTATAAAAGAAGGCAGGCTGGTGAATGGTACTCTAAAGCTCAAAGTTTCCTGAACAAAACAAAACAAAACAAAGACAAACAAAAACACTTGTTCATAATTTTACTGATGACACTTACTTATAACACTTCCCTCAACTAGAAATTGTTCAGTTATTACAGGGAATTCCAAGTTGTTTATCCAGTAGTTTTCTCTCAGCTACAGTCACAAGTTTGCTAGAGTTTTTGAATTCCTCCAAAATAAATTTTAATGGTGCAAACTCTTTTCTTCACAGAGTACACTTCAACATAGAAGTATTTGATATTATATTGTGATAATTAGCTAAGATCTTCATGCATTTTATATGAACATTATTGCCACAGCCAAATCTGTTAGAAATAAAATTAGGTTACTATTTGTATACACAAAATGATATATCTTTATATAAATAAAATTTTCTCTGTTACCATCTTTTTTTTTAGTTTTTTTTTTAAAAAATTTAAATTTATTATGTTAATATGAATTCAAGCATCCCACTCCATATAACTCCTTCACCCCCACCTCCTTGTCCACCATAACTTCCCCTTTGCCCCCTCCCCTAACTCCCTCCCTCCTTCCCTTTGGGATTTGCTGTCCTGTTATCTGTATCTATGTGTTATGTATATATAATTTCACTAATCTCTTCACCTTCTTCTGATTCCACTTCCCTCTGACAGCTGTCCTTCTGCTTCTTGTAACCCTGCCTCTATTCTGTTCCTCAGTTCACTTTGTTCATTAGATTCCACATATAAATGAGATCATATAATATCTGTCCTTCTCTGCCAGGCTTATTTCACTTAGCATAATAATCTCCAAGTCCGTCCATGCCATCACAAAATGCAAAATTTCTTTCTTTTTCATGGCTGCATAGTATTCCATTGTGTATATAGATCACCCTTTTTAATCCACTCATCCACTGATGGACACTTGGGCTGTTTCCAGAACCTGGCTATTGTAAACAATGTTGCAATAAAAATGGGAATGCATATCTTCTTTTGAATCAGTGATTTGGTACTCTTAGGATATAATCCTAAAAGTGGGATAGCTGGATCAAAAAGCAGTTCCATTTTTAATTTTTTGAGGAAATGCCATACTGTTCTCTACAGTGGCTGCACAAGCCTGCATTCTCATCAGCAGTGCAGGAGGGTTCCCTTTTCTTCACATCCTCACCAGCACTTATTGTGTATTGATTTGTTAATGAGTGCCATTCTGACAGATGTGAGGTGGTATCTCATTGTGGTTTTAATTTGCATTTCTCTGATGATTAATGACATCGAACATTTTTTCATATGACTATTGGCCATCTGTGTGTCCTTCTTGGAGAAGTTTCTATTCAGTTCTTTTGCCCATTTTTTAATTGGATTGTTTACCTTCCTGGTGTTGAGTTTTAGAAGTTCTTTATAAACTTTGGTTATTAACCCCTTATCAGACTTATTGGCGAATATGTTCTCCATTGTGTGGGTTGTCTTTTAATTTTGTTCATGGAGTCTTTTGCTGTGCAAAAGCTTTTCAGTTTGATATAGTTCTATTTGTGTGTTCTGTCCTTTCTTTCACTTGCTTGTGTAGATAAATCAGCAAAAATATTGCTACGTGAGATATTGGAGAGTTGACTGCCTATGTTTTCTTCCAAGATGTTTATAGTTTTATGACTTACATTTAAGACTTTTACCATTTTGAGTTTATTTTTTTGAATGGTGAAAGCTCATGGTTGAGTTTCATTTTTTTTTGCATGTACCTGTACAATTTCCCCAACACCATTTATTAAAGAGACTGTCTTTACTCCACTGTATCCTCTTACCTCCTTTGTCAAATATCAATTGACCATAAAGGCGTGGGTTTATTTCTGGGTTCTCTGGTCTGTTCCATTGATCTGTATGCCTGTTCTTATGCCAGTACCAACCTGTTTTGATTACTATGGCCTTGTAGTCTAACTTGATAACAGGAAGTGTGATACCTCCCACTTTCTTATTTTCAAGATCGCTGAGGCTATTTGTGTTCTTTTTTGGTTCCATATAAATTTTTGAATATTCTGTATCTTTGAAGTATGCCATTGGTAGTATAGATTTCTTTAGTTAATATAGACATTTTAATGATGTTTATTCTTTCTATCCATGAACACGGTATATGCTTCCACTTGTTTGTATCTTTCTTGATTTCTTTTTTCAATGTTTTATAATTTTCTGAGTACAAGTCTTTTACCTTCTTGGTTAAATTTACTCCTAAGTACTTTATTTATTTTTTTGTTGCAATAGTAAAGGAGATTGTTTTCTTAATTTTTTTCCAGACAGTTTATTGTTGGTGTATAAAAATGCCACTGATTTATGAATATTATTTTTATATCCTGCCACCTTGCCAAATTCATTTATCAGGTCTAGTAGTTTTTTGGTTGGGACTTTAGGGTTTTCTAAGTACAGTATCCTGTCATCAGCAAATAATGATAGTTTTACTTCTTTTACAATTTGGATGCCTTTTATTTCTTCTTCTTGTCTGATTGCTGGGGGTAGAACTTTCAGAAGTATGTTGAATAAGAGTGGTGAAAGGGGGCATTCCTGCCTTATTCCTGATCTCAAGGGGATTGCTTTTAATTTTTACCCATTGAATATGTTATTGGCTGTCGGTTTTTTATAGATGGCCTTTATTAGGTTGAAGTATGTTCTCTGTATTCCCACTTTGCTGAGAGTTTTTATAATAAATGGGTGCCTGTTTTTATCAAATGCTTTTTCTGCATATATTGATATCATGTGATTTTCATCCTTCTTTTTGTTTGTGTGATGAATTACATTGACTGATTTGTGAATATTGTACCAGCCTTGCCTCCCCAGAATAAATCCCACTTGATTATGATGTATTACTTTTTAAAATGTATTGCTGGATATGGTTTGCTAATATTTTGTTGAAAATTTTAGCATCTATGTTCATCAGGGATATTGGACTATAGCTTTTTTTCTTTGTAGTGACTTTACCTGGTTTTGGAATAAGAATAATGCTTGCCTCATAAAAGGAGCTTAGAAGTCTTCCCTCTTCTTGAATGTTTGAAATAACTTGAGAAGGATAGGTGTTAGTTTTTCTTTGAGTATTTGGTAAAAGTCATCTGCGAAGCCATCTGATCCAGGACTTTTGTTTGTTGGGAGATTTTTGATAACTGTTTCACATTCATTTGTTGTAATCAGTCAGTTTAGGTTTTCTGATTCTTCCAGATTGAGTCTTGGAAGGTTGTATATTTCTAGGAATTTATTCATTTCACCTAGGTTTCCAATTTTTGGGCATACTGATCTTCATAGTATTTTCTTACAATCCTTGGTATTTCTGCAGTGGCAGTTGTTACTTCTCTTTTTTCATTTCTAATTTTATTTATTTGAGTCTTCTCTCTCTCTCTCTCTTTTTTTTTGATAAGACTGGTGAAAGGTTTTTCAATCTTGTTTACCTTTTCAAAGAACCAGCTCTTGGTTTTATTGATCTTTTGTATTTTTTTCAGCCTTTATATCATTTATTTCCTCTCTGATCTTTATTATTCCTTCATTCTATTTTCTCTGGGCTTTATTAATTTTTTTCTAGTTGTTTTAGATGCAGGTTTAAGTTGTTTATTTGAGATTTTTCTTTCTTTGTAAGGTATGCATGTAATGCTATGAACTTCCCTCTCAGCACTAGTTTTAATGTGTCTCCTAAATTTTGAGTTGTTTTATGTTCATTTTCATTTGGTTAAAGGAAATATTTGATACCTTCCTTGAGATATCAAGGAGTTGTTAACTCGCTCGTTATTTAATAATATGCTTTTTGGTTTCCAAGTGTTTGAATTATTTTTAATTTTTCTATTGTAGTTGATTTCCAGTTTCATGCCATTGTGATCAGAGAAGATGCTTGATACGATTTCAATCTTCTTAAATTTATTGAGACTTGCTTTGTGTCCTAACATGTGGTCTATCCTAGAGAATGTCCCATGAACACTTAAAAAGAATGTATATTCTGCTGCTTTAGGGTGAAAGGTTCTGAAGATATCTATTAAACACAGTTGATCTAGTGTGTCATTTAAGGGAGCTGTTTCTTTGTTAATTTTCTTTCTTGAGGATCTACCCATTGATGTTAGTGGGATATTAAAATCTACTATTATATTGTTGCTGTGATTTCACCCTTTATGTCCATCAAAATCTGCTTTATACATTATGTGCTCCTATATTATGCACATAAATATTTATAGTGATTATATCCTCCTATTGAATTGCTCCCTTTATCATTATGTAGTGACCTTCTTTGTCTCTTACTATAGCCTTTATTTTAAAGTATATTTTATCAGATATAAGTATTGCTACCCCAGTTTGTTTTTTACATTTCTATTTGCATTAAATACTTTTCTCTGTTCATTCACTTTCAGTTTATATGTATCTTTTGTTCTGAGGTGAGTCTCTTGTAGACAATGTATGTATAGGCCCTGTTTTCTTATCCATGCAGTTACCCTATGTCCTTTGATTGGAGCATTTAATCCATTTACATTTACAGTTATTATTGAGATATATTTATTTATTGCCACTTTATTCTTTAAATCAACAATACTTATTTTCTTTTTCTTTTTTTGTATTTTTCTGGGGGAGAAATACAGACAGTCAGACAGACTCCCGCATGTGCCTGACCGAGATCCACCCGGCACGCCCACCAGGGGGCGACGCTCTGCCCACCAGGGGGCAATGCTCTGCCCCTCTGGGGCGTCGTTCTGCTATGACCAGAGCCACTCTAGCACCTGGGGCAGAGGCCAAGGAGCCATCCCCAGTGCCCAGGCCATCTTTGCTCCAATGGAGTTTTGGCTGTGGGAGGGGAAGAGAGAGACAGAGAGGAAGGAGACGGGGAGGGGTGGAGAAGCAGATGGGCACTTCTCCTGTGTGCTCTGGCCGGGAATCGAACATGGGACCTCTGCACACCAGGCCGACGCTCTACCACTGAGCCAACCGGCCAAGGCCAACAATACTTATTTTCTAATTTTTTTCCCTTTCCTCTTTTTACAGCAGGCCTCTTAACATTTTTTTGCAATACTTGTTTGGTTGTAATGAATTCCTTGAGTTTTTTTGTCTTTTTATTTCTCCTTCAAATTTAAATGATAGCCTTGCTGAATAAAGAAGTTTTGGTTGTAGGTTCTTGTTTTGCATCACTTTGAATATTTCTTGCCAATCCCTTCTGTCCTCAAGTGTTTCTGTTGAGATGTCGAATGTCATCTTTATAAGATCTCCTCTGTAGGTAATTAACTGCGTTTCACTTGAAGCTTTTAGTATTTTTTTTGTTTCAACTTTGACACTTTAATTATGATGTGTATTGAGGTAGGCCTCCTTGGGTTAATGGAGTTCTCTGTGCTTCTTGAACTTATGTGACTTTTTCCTGCATTGATTTAGAGAAGTTTTCAGCTAAGATTTCTTCAAACAGGTTCTCTATCTCTTGTTCTTTCTCTTCTCCTTTAGGATCCCTTATGATGCGGATGTTGTTTCTCTTCATGTTTTCACAGAGCTGTCTTAGAGTTTCCTCAGTCTTTTTGAGCCTCTTTTCTTTTTACTGCTCTGCTTCAAAGCTTTTGTTTATTTTGTCCTCTAAATCACTAGTTTGTTCCTCTGCCTCATCCAGCCTGCTGTTAATTTCTTCTAGTGCAGTCTTCATTTCTGATATTGTATTTGTCATTTCTGACTGGTTCTTTTTTATGAATTAAATGTCCTTTTTGACACTTGCTATCTTTTTCAGTGCTCATTATATCCATGCATTGTTGCTCTAAGATTTTTGAGCATCCTAAAAATCATTATTTTAAACTCTGCATTGGGTAGTTTGGTTACTTCCATCTCATTCAGTTCTTTTTTTTGGGAATTCTCTTGTTGATTTATTTATGTCACATTTCTCTGTCTGCCAAATTTGTACATGTATTAGGTAGGCCTATTTGACTGAAATGTTTTTGGTGTCTTTATGAAGATGATGGGCTTAGTGGTACTAAACTCCAAGTCACCTGTTTTCCTTGTTTTAGGAATGCTTCTTGATGGTAGGATTTTCCCTCTTATTGTATGTCAGTATTAAATGCAGTTGGTTCTTTTGTGAATACAGTTACCCCTTTAGGCTGGCTGGTTCCTATGGTCAACCTTGACTGTGTGTATTATACACTGTGCAATGTCTGTCTTTTTGGGTGTATTTATTCTCCACAGTACCTGGTGCGTGCTAGACTCCACCTTTGGGTGTGCTGCTTGTGGAGGTAGCTGTGTCTAGTGTTGTTGCTGTCTGCCACCCACTAAAAGTAGTGTTGGCTCTAGATTTTCTTGGGTTGGCATCAGTTGTTGTTTGTAACCTGCTGTGGGATACATGTTTGTAGCTACTGCACTTTTTTCTGTTTGTTTTTGTGTTTTCTGTGCCTGGGTACTGTGGGAGGGCCCAATTCTTGTATAAGGATCAGCTTCCTCCTGCTTAGAGATGACAGCAGCTCCATAAAAGATTTGTTTCTACCTTTCAGCTGTTCCTTCTCCTGTTGCAGCTGCCTCATCTTCCCACAGAGTCTTCTGTAGTAAGAGTGTAGTGTGGGCTCAGACTGGCCTCACCCAACCAACCCCTCTACAGGTTGCATGCTTAGTGGGTTAGGGCTGCTGAGGTTGTGAATATGACATTAGTGCTACCTCCTATGTCATAAGTCTCTTGGTCAGGAGCTTAGTATGTGTAATGTGGACTCTACACCATAGCCTAATCTCTCAGCCACTGCTAGATACTCAAATTTTGTTTCTCTCCAACAAGGTGAGCATCAGGATCAGACCAAGTGAGGCTGACAGTTCCCTCTGCAGAAGTTCTTTCAGCTGGTGAGACCCTGGTCTCAGGGAGGGAGACTGAGAGAGACCTCTCCTGGGGCTGACTGTAGCCCCATCAAAGATGGCTAAGCCCCTCAATTAGACCCAACAATAGACTCACAGTGTCCCACACATTAAATGTCCATGCTCCAAGACTCTCTCCCTTCCCCTGTGGAATCTAGCCCCACAGGGCAGGATATCCAGTGCCCAGGCCAGATGACTGTGAAGCTCCACCCTATCCAATGCACATGAGCCACTGTGCAGGTGCTGTTCACAGATATTGGAACTCACCTATTCTGTGCCAGGTGTGCAGAGCCCTTCCTTAAGATACCACTCTAGCATGGGTTGTTAGGTTCTGAACTGATGGTTTTCACATCTGGCCCCTGGATATGCCCCTGGGCCTTCCTGGCAGGAACCTGGTGAAGGCCAGTAGGAGACACTGTTTGTGACTGGCCCTCAGCAACCTTCTTGGGGCTACAAGCAATCCAGTGTTTGTGGCTGCTTCTGCTGGGTCCAGGTGCATATAGAAATACCAAGCTGCACTCCTAGGCTGGTTTTTACCCACACTGGGCCTGGGAGAAGTTCTGCTTAAAAGGCCAAGTTTCCATGCGTCCCACCTCCTGCAGCCTCTGTCTGCTGGCTGCTTGTTGGGCTCAGTCGCTGAAAAGAAAACCTCCGCTAATGTATACTGCCTGCAGCAGTTCAAGGATTAGGAAGGGTATTGGGTGTGGATCCACCCCTCTGCCCCAGGTGTCAGTCTCTCCAGACTTTTCTCACAGACCTCAGTAGGGTGTGGCCCCAGAAGTCTGGTGAGTGTGACATTTGAGACCCAGAGGTGTGGTCTGCCTGCACTCTGGACAGTTTCTACTGAGGCTGCCCTGAGGTGGAAGCACCAGTCTTAGCGTCCAGAGCATGTAGGGGAACGCTTTGGTTTCAAAATCAGAAAACTGAGACACTGACACGCCCCCCACTTCCTGGCCTCTCAGAATGACCCATCATCATGAATGGGGTACTGTAGACTCCTGAGACTGGAACAGCTGCTTTTCCCTAGGCTGATGCCTCACAAAGAGGATGCTCCGCCCAAGTAAGATGGTGACTACAGTATTGGAGAAAGGCTCAGCACAGGGGTTCTGGTGGCTGTCCCCCACAGTGTCTCTCCCTGGGCCACCAACTTTATTCTTTCCTAACACTACTCTATTCCTTTCAGCTCTCCCTCCACCAAAACCCTTGGTAAGTGGCTGTAAATGAGATTTTTTTGTGCGGGCCTTTTAAGACAGAGTCTGCATCTCTGAAAGCTCAGTCTCTTTCTTGTGGACAGAAACCCTGCTCTTTTCACTGCCAAATGCTGTCTGGGTGCCTCTTCTAGTCTTGGGGCTGAGCACCCACACTTCTCACAGTGACCCTTCCCACAGTGAGAGTCCCTTTGGACCCCAGCCACCCCTCGTTAGAGCAGGACAGCCCTTTCTGCATCTCTGCCCTTCCTACCAGTCTCTAGTGTGGCTGCTTCTGTGACCCTTGGTTACAGACATTTTTTACTTTAGTTCAAAGTTGGTTTTTTAAGATGATGGTTCTTAAATTAAGTTGTAATCCAATTTGGTCCTGGCAGGTGGCTGTTGGAACATCTGCCTATTCCATCACCATCTTGGAATCCCCTCTGTTACCATGCTTATTTTTTATAAAAATAGGTTCTGATTTTCCAGATATAGCTTGATTACATATATATATTACATTTATTGCATTCTTTATTATTTAATGTAAAATAATCTTTACTTTCAGAAAACTCTTTTTAACTATGCCAAACCATGACATTTATTCATGTGTTAAAACAAAAATGTAAAAATTATTCTACTTTAATAAACTTAAAATGAAAAGAGAAATAGAGCTGTTTTAATTTTCAGCCTTTAAAATGTAACCCAGAAATATTTAGAGTAAGAACAGGACCTGTCACACATATGTTAGGAA
This sequence comes from Saccopteryx bilineata, assembly GCF_036850765.1. NCBI lineage: Eukaryota > Metazoa > Chordata > Mammalia > Chiroptera > Emballonuridae > Saccopteryx > Saccopteryx bilineata. Next base: position 49,171,846 of record NC_089494.1, on the reverse strand, counting down.
ACAAAAGAAAACCTATTAAACATACTTGTTTAAATATGTCTTGTTTCTCTAGCAGTGTGTCTCATAATGGAGTCAATTACAAACATATTAAATTAGAATTTATCATGTTTTTAGATTAAAAAAATCATCTGCAAAAGGTGAGAGGAAGTCTTTTCCCTAACCGTACTTCTTGACAAATAGAGCAGATATAATCTGAATCAACTTTCTTCTGATTAATGTAGCCATCATCTTCAGTAGGCATATTTTCGTCATTTGTTGCTCTTTGGAGAGTTTGAACTTGATGTGTTCCCTGAAGCAACTCACTGATTTCTGTTTCTCTGAGACCTAACTACAAAGCATCTAATGAAAAATCCCATAGTAAAATAAATTAGAGATACAAAAATGTAAAAACTTGTACTGAAAGTTAGCATTTTCTTTCAAATGTCAGAACGACAATTTTGGTTGAATTATTACACTCACCTTTACCACTTTTTTGTATTCCTTTCAGAGCCAAATGGTCATAAAATAGTCATTTATAAAAAGAATATAGATTATCTTGTTTCTTCTTACCAAAAAAAGTCAGGGCAACTATTGTATTATAAGGGTTTTAGATTAATTTTATGATAGTGCTCATCCTTGTTATAATTATGTCTTACATTATGATCACTTCTTTATAAACAAGTATTTTATCAACATTTAGGAATAGTAAAAGAAATGGAGCATGAATACACAAAGGAGAAGTAGAAATATTTGGGCCATACTAATGTAATTAGCACTTGTTAGATAACCAAATAATAGGAGAACAGGACAATTAATTGTGCCTGCTTTCCTGTCTCAGTTTTATGTTCCTAAAAGAATGTGTTGGTAGCCAAACCTTCACAGTTTGTTAAATATTCTTCAGGACAATCTAATAGAAACTGTATTGCCTATACCCCTTGGATGTGCATTCTTTGAATTCTGAATTTTCTCCATCCTGCTGTAGTTATAAGAAATTGTATTCAAAGTGCATATGGTTTTGATTGGGATATGATAGGTTCCTTTATTCCCTGGCGCATCCCTGTGCTTCTTCCCTTTTTCCTCTCCTAAATAAACATGCCATAATTTAAATGCTAGCTGTTTTTGGGCCCCTTGAGTTATGATCTTCATATTATACATTTTCTAAATATATAAATAGATTAAAATTATTTTCAAGATAATGAAAAATCACCATTTCCTAAAAACTCTCAATTAAATGCTGAAACTACTGAAAATACCAGTTACATTTCTTTTTTCTATACATTTTAAAAATTCATTTTAGAGAGGAGAGAGAGAGAGAAACAACAGAGGAGGGACAGGAAGCATCAACTCCCATCTGTGCCTTGAACAGACAAGTGCAGGGTTTCGAACCGGTGACCTCAGCATTCCAGGTCAATGCTGATCCACTGCACCACCACAGGTCAGGCACATTTCAAACAGAAATTTCTGTTCCTTGTCTGAGGTGGGGTGGCAGGTGGAATGTAGAAGAATATCATACTTTAATTAACTATTACTTTGGGGATTGAGGGCTATTTGTCACAAAGACATAGCAATATCTGCTCCATGAATATGGGGAGAAAAGGGAAGAACAAAAGCTTGTGCTTTTGAGAACAAAGATTCTGTTAAGTCAGAATAAATACTGAAACAGAAAAGTTCATAAGAGAAGCTGGACATAAACTGTTCCTCATGGCGTAGCATGAATTGAAGAATAAAAGGGAGAAGCAAGCTCTTCTGAAATTAATTTTAAAAAGTTAATGTATGAGACTATGAAAGAATATTCTTTCATGGAGAAGAGCAAGGCAGCTAGCTTATCAGATATCACATGTTACAAAAACAATAAATAACAGAACTCATTAAATAGCCAATATGAAACAAGCATTATGAAAAGAAGCCTATTCAATAACTCTTATTGAGATAACTGAGTAGCAATTTGGATAAAATTTAATTAATTCAAAATAAATACCAACCTTCAACTTCAAGTGGATAAAATGGAGAAACAGAGAAAAAAATATGTATGACATCATACAACCTAATCATTAAATATGAGGGAGAGAGGATGAAGTAAAGAGTAAGTGAAATTTCAGAAAGAACATTTGTCTACAATATGAAGGAGGAAGCAGCAAAGTGAAGGTGCTGAAACAAAGAGGCCACAGTGAATAGTACTTAGGGCTGATAAAGGCTGAACTATGGTGAGGTTTTGAATGGAGAGATAAAAACACTACTGAGAAGTAGCTAGGATGTCAACATAAACAGGATTTATTCATGAGAGAAGCACTAAATATATTAGAGAAGAAGATGTAAGGTGAAAAATTAAGGAGGACCCCAAGGTTTCTAGCTTTGCAGACTAAAGGAAATTGAAAGCCAATATGTAAGATACGGAATTAAAAAGGGAAGCACATCTGAGGGAACTCTGGCATTTAAAATGTCTTTGGGACCTCTACATCGAGCTGCCCAGAAAAGACTGTTGATAAGATATGGAAATCACTGGTTATAAAGGATAGCAGCTGGAGACATAAAAAATAGGAGACATTTCTAAGAAAATATGTAGAGTGAAAGAAGAGTACAAAAGAAATTGTAGAAAATACAAATAAGTGGAAGGAACACAGTACATTTGCATGAATAGGAAGAATAACATCATTAAAATGTTCATATCAGCCAAAAAATCTATACATGCAATGCAGTTCATATCAAGATACGAATAGCATATTTCACAGAACTAGAATAATCCAAAAACTGATATGAAACCATAGTGCTCCAAATAGCCATAGCAAACTTAAGAAGAACAAAGTTGGAAGAATTATGCAACCTGATATCTAACTATACTACAAGGCCATAGTAATTAAAATAGCATGGTACTTGCATAAAAACAGACATATCAATCAATAAATCAGAATGGACAGCCCAGAAATAAACTCATGCCTTTAAGGTCAATTAATATTTGACAAAGGAGGCAAGAATATACAATGGGGTAAATATACTCTGTTCAATAAGTTAGACAGAAACATGCAAATAATGAAACGAGACCACCTTCTTACAAAGTACAGAAGAATAAATTCAAAATAGATTAAAGACTTAAATGTTAGACTTGAAACCATAAAAATCCTAGAAGAAAACATAGGCAGTAAAATCTTGGACCTCTTTTGCATCAGTATTTTTTATGATGTATTCCCTTGAGCAAGAGAAACAAACAAACAAACAAACAAACTATATATATATATATATAATCAGATAGGACTACATCAAACTAAAAAGTTTTCATAGAGCAAAGGAAACCATCAACAAAATGAAAAGACAATCCACTGAATAGAACATATTCACCAATGATACATCTGATAAGGAATTAACATAAAAAATTAATAAAGAACTGGTATATCTCAATACCAGGAAGACAAAGAATCCAATTTAAAAAATGGACAAAGGATGTGAATAGACATTTTTCCAAAAAGGACATATATATATGGCCAATGATATAAGAAAAGATGTTCAATGTTACTAATCATCAGAGAAATGCAAATTAAAACCCCAATGAGATATCATCTCACATCTATCAGAATGACTATCATCAATAAATTAACAAAGATAGTAAATTAACAAGTGAGGATGTGGAGAAAAGGGAACTCTTGTATACTGTTGGTAGGAGTGAAGATTGATATAGCCATTGTGAAAAGAAGTATGGAGTTACCTCAAAAAATTAAAAATGAAACTGCTTCATGATCCAGCAATTTCACATATGGTAATATATCAAAAGAAACCCAAAATACTAATTTGAAAACATATATGCACCCCTATGTTCACTGCAGCATTATTTACAATAGACAAGAATTGGAAGCAGCCCAAGTGCCCATCAGTAGATGAGTGGGTTAAAAAAGCTGTGGTACATTTGAAATATTACTCAGCCATAAAAAGAAGGAAATCTTACCATTTGCGACAGCATAAATGGACCTGGAGAGTGTTATGCGAAGTTAAATAAACCAGTCAGAGAAAGATAAATACCATGTGATTTCACTTATATTTCATTAGATTCCATAATCTAATAATGAACAAAATAAACTAACAAAATAAAAACAGAGGCATGGATACATGAAATAGACTGGGTGAAAAAGGTAAAAGGATTAAGCAAAAAATACAAAGTCATAGACACAGACAACAGTGTGGTGAGTGCAAGAAGAAAAGAAAGTGGGGGAGGTAGGAGAGGGAAAAAGAAGGGTAAGTGGTGATGAAAGGAGACTTGCCTTGAGGTGGTGAACACACAGTACAACACACAGGTGTTATTGAATGGTACACCTTAAACCTATATTTCACTAACCCACATCACCCCCATAAATTCAATACAAATTCAAGTTAAAAAAATTAAAAAATTAAAAAAATAAAACCCCTGCAAAACACTAATACTGTTATCCAGTATAACTTTTAAATAGCTACAATGATAAACTTACCTAAATAAAACTGCTACTCTCTGAACTAAAAAAAACCCCAAAAACAACTAATTATCACTTAATGCTTTCTGAATATTATGAACATATATTAATAAATTTTAAAGTGCTTTTACAATTCTTAGATGGATCTTAGTATAGGTCAAATAACTCATTGATTGCAGGGAACACTTTTATAATGACAGCATCTTTACTATAAAATATATAAATTTAAATGATCTGTATTAAAAATATTTTTTTTTAATTTGAGGACTCTAGAATTTAAAATCTCACAACTGTATGCCTGACTGCAGATTCAATTTAAGTACTGACATAAACATGATTGTAGGGGTTACGCATTAGGACTTTCAGTCTGGAGGCGCCACAAACGAAACATGTGAAACATAAGCTGGCGGGTATCATTTCTAAAGTTGGACAAATCATAGATCCAGTGACCAGAAAACCCTGTGCAAAAACTACCAACTTGGAGAATCCAGTTAGTTTGGAAACTGCCCATCTAACCAAAAATCTGGAAGAACTCAGTATCTTTTCAGAACAGTGAAGGAAGTTTAGAGTAATGAGCCAAAGGGAAAAATTGATAAGGTTGTTTTATGGAAAAAAACTTTTTTCTAAATTTCATCACAAACTGATCAATTTCTCTTCTGGTATTTATGAAATTTGCTAAAAGTAAATGAATAAAGTGTTTGTTATAGCTTTCCAAAAAACTATATTTATCTCTAAAAATACATATATATTTTGTTTAAAAACTTCTATCAGTAAACATTTCTGAATAAAATTATGTGTCATATCAAATGTCAACTTCAGGGATTTAAAAATTATATGGCCCCTGGCTGGTTGGCTCAGTGGTAGAGCGTTGGCCCAGTGTGTGGATGTCCCTGGTTCAATTCCAGTCAGGGCACACAGGAGAAGCACCATCTGCTTCTGTACCCCTCCTCCTCTTGCTTCTCTCTCTCTCTCTCTCTCTCCTCCTCCTGCTGCCATGGCTTGATTGGAGTGAGTTGTCCCCTGGCGCTGAGGATGGCTCCATGGCCTCTGCCTCAGGCTCTAAGAAAGGCTCAGTTGCCGAGCAATAGAGCAATGCCCCAGATGAGCAGAGTATCACCCCCTAGAAAGCTTGCCGGGTGGACCTCAGTCAGGGTACATGTGGGAGTCTGTCTCTGCCTCCCTTCCTCTCACTAAATTAAAAAAAAAAATTTAAATGATATTTCCCTCATAATTTAAATAAATAAAGTACAGGGGGTCCTCGGGTTACGATGGTCTCAACATACAACGTTTGAGTTTATGACACTCTATCCCATGAAAACTTTACAAAATTGAGATGTGTTTTGGCTTATGCCATTAGTGTCGTACTTATGGACTATATGGGTGAACTAGTTTGGTTGCATGTGGTAGAAAATATGCAGTACGGTGTTCAGTACAGTATATTTATGTCCTTTTCCTTTTTCTGTGGCTTAGTTGTGTTTTTATGTCCTAGATGATTTTACAACGGTGTTAGGATAGGTAAGTGACTTAAGTTAGGGTATATTTCAACTTGCGACAAAATTTTGGGTGATGTCACTGTCATAGGAACAGAACTGTGTTGTAAACCGATGACCCCTTGTACTATGAATCTTTCTTAGAACACCTGAGAGGAATATTTTCTACTGAATGACTGGCCATTATTTTATCATTTTCTTTTCATTAAGTGACTTTGAATTTGAAAAGTGACATTTAAAGTTACATTTTTAATTTTTATTAAATAGGAAGGAAAATGTTCCAACTGTTTTAAATGTAACAAACTGGGGTATAGTTAGTCGTCAGAATGTCTATAAAAATAACTTTACATTTAGAATATGTCTAAATACAAATAAACAAATTTGTTAACTTAAAATTAGTAAAATAAAGACACATACAACTTACATTCATGATACTGCGGAAGCCTGAATTTTTTCAACAAGACCCTAATATTCACAAGTAGAAAAACAAAACATTTATTTCTGCCATAATGTCAAAAAATATTATTTCATTTTAATTTTAGAATATGAATGGTACTATAGAATTTATATTGCTAATTGTATAGGAATAAACTTAAAACTCTCATCAGTTTTCTATTATAATAGTAGTTAAATCCATGTTTTAAAATAAACATGTGAAAACAAAATATGATAAATGGAAACAAAAGGTATTTACAGTACAAAGATTTGCCAGAGTGCTTTTCCATGACATAAAGTCCTTTACAGAGAGAGGTTAGTGAGGGAATTTAGGTATTAATTGTACTTCTTTTTACTTTCCCAGACATTTCCTACTCTTAGAAATGAAATAATTTTCTGGATAGATTATTAAATGACTGTTTTCCTACATATACTATTATAATGTATGACAGAAAAAATCTTTTCAAGCATCACCAATTAAAATGCAATATGGCTACTTTTAAAAGTGGGCAATGTATATTGTTATTATTGAATACATTAGTATTCTTTAAACAGGGGTCTCCAAACTTTTTACACAGGGGCCAGTTCACTGTCCCTCAGACCATTGGAGGGCTGCCAAATACAGTGGTTCTCTCACTGACCACCAATGAAAGAGGTGCCCCTTCCAGAAGTGCAGTGGGGGCTGGATAAATGGCCTCAGGGGGCCGCAGTTTGGGGACGCCTGCTTTAGTATATTAAATACTGGCCCTGGCCGGTTTGCTTAGTGGTAGAGCGTCGGCCTGGCGTGCGGGGGACCCGGGTTCGGTTCCCGGCCAGGGCACATAGGAGAAGCGCCCATTAGCTTCTCCATCCCACCCCTTCCTCTCTGTCTCTCTCTTCCCCTCCCGCAGCCAAGGCTCCATTGGAGCAAAAGATGGCCCGGGCGCTGGGGATGGCTCCTTGGCCTCTGCCCCAGGCGCTAGAGTGGCTCTGGTCGCGGCAGAGCGTCGCCCCTGGTGGGCGTGCCGGGTGGATCCTGGCCGGGCGCATGCGGGAGTCTGTCTGACTGTCTCTCCCCGTCTGCCCCACTTTATAGTGCAGAAATCAAAAATAAATAAATAAAGGGAATTCTTTCTACCTTCCAGTGAAATTAAAGACCTTTTTTAGATTATGGATTTTTGTTTTGTGTACTTAAATTGGTGAGTTTACCTTATTTAATTTTATTCAAAGAGACTAATTTTATTCACCAAGTCTATATTGGCTCATAATATTTATTTAATGCAGTGTTGTAAGCAGCAAAGTGATAAAAAGATGTCTTAAATAAGCACAGGTTAGTATTCTGTATTCAGTACTTAAAATTCTTAACACTGAATTAGAATTTTCCAAGTCAACTACAAGGAGACAGTGAGGTGGCTAATTTTTGAGTTGTAAGAGTAGAATATGCAAATATTTTTAAAAATCTGGGTCTTCCAGCAAAATTAAAAAGAACTTATTTTTAAAGATTCTTCCAAGGTACCACCATTTAAACACTTTAAAAAAAAGAGAGGGGGGCTTATCAGCCTGACCTGTGGTGGCACAGTGCATGAAGTGTCAACCTGGAATACTGAGGTCACCGGTTCAAAACCCTGGGCTTGTCTGGTCAAGACACATATGGGAGTTGATTCTTCCTGTTCCTCCCCCTTCTGTTTCTTTCTCTTTCCCCTCTCTAAATAAATAAATTTTAAAAATCTAAAATAAATAAATAAATAAGTTATAGAACTTCAGAGAGACCAAAGAAAAACTGATTATCTTTTCTATTTTTTAAAAAAAATTCATTCATTTTAGAGAGGAAAGAGAGAGAGAGAGAGAGAGAAGGGGGGAGGGGAGGAGCAGGAAGCATCAACTCCCATATGTGACTTGACCAGGTGTTGGGCAGATAAAATATATTATGCTCACTTTGTTAAAGATGGCGCTACCCACGTGGAAGCCCATCACTCAGGTGATATTAATGTGTGTTGGGGGCAGGCTGTGGGCAGGCAGGATCCTTGTAGCCTGGGGCTTGGTTTTAGGACTAAGCCAGGGGTCTCAAACTCAACTCAGCATGTGGGCTGCAGAGCAAGATCACAGCCATTTGGCGGGCCGCACTAGGTCTACAAAAGGCAACTGTTACGCAACACTTTTCTCACTGCAGTTGAAAACAAAAAAAAAAATCAGTACAACAAGCACAATCGTACATGCAGTTTACTCAGTGTCACAAAACGACCAGAAACTGTAGTTCGCATCACAACTGCTGTTAACTAAGCTAATATCTAGCTAGGATGCTAGAGAAATGAAAAATACAAGTAGGCCCCTAGGCTTACTTAATTTTATCCAAAATATTTTGAACTTCATGGATTAGTCTGCGGGCCGCGAGTTTGAGACCCCTGGACTAAACCTTTTACACCCTTTTTGATGTGGGGTGGTACAATCCCATCATGCCTCAGATAAGTGACTTTGTATTAGAGACTTCCCTATTTTGTATATTGGATTAAAGGTTTTGATTTCTGCACTATGAAGTGGGGCAGACTGGGAGCTTGCTCTGGTTCCTGAGATTAGCATTAGAAAAGGGAGCTGAGAAAGGCCAAGTAGAGGAAGCCAAGAGCAGCAGCCAAGATGGTGGAGTGCTAAGTGAGAAGCCAGTTTGTGCAGAGTTTGTGCAGAAAGAAGGAAGGAGATGGGGAACTGTTGGGCAGATAAAATATATTATGCTCACTTTGTTAAAGATGGTGCTGCCCACAATGGAAGCCTGTCGCCCAGGTGATATTAATGTGTGTTGGGGGTGGGCTGTGGGAAGGCAGGATCCTTGTAGCCTGGGGCTTGGTTTTAGTACTAAGCCTTTCCCACCCTTTTTGATATGGGGTGGTGCAATCCCATCATGCCTCAGATAAGTGACTTTGTATTAGAGACTTCCCTATTTTGTATATAGGATTAAAGGTTTTTATTTCTACACTATAAAATGGGGCCAGAACGGGAGCTTGCTCTCCTGGTTCCTGGGATTATTAGCATTAGAGAGGAGAGAGCAGAGAGGAGAGCAGAGAGAGGCCACGTGGAGGAGGCCAGGAGAAGCAGCCAAGATGGCAAGTGTTGAGTGAGAAGCCAGTTTGTGCAGTTTGTGCAGGGAGAAGGAAGGAGATGGGGAACAGAGGTGAATAAGGCTGGTGAGCTAGAAACCTTTGATTCTAGGAAACTCGGATAAGTCAGTAGCTTTGTGAGCACTGAATGTGAGTGGGTTTTGGAGCCCAGTGTGTGTTTTTACTTGCCGGCCAGGTGCAAGCTAGGATTAAAGGTAATGGCCCATCAGCTTTTGGCTCCCTTGTTTCTTTATGGACTGTCTGAATCCAATGCGAACCTGCATGGGCCAGGCGGCTGTGATGGTGGCCCTGGGTACTGGCTTTACAGGAACAGAGGTGAATAAGGCTGGTGAGCTAGAAACCTTTGATTCTAGGAAACTTGGATAAGTCAGTAGCTTTGTGAGCACTGAATGAGTGGGTTTTGGAGCCCAGTGTGTGTTTTTACTTGCTGGCCAGGTGCAAGCTAGGATTAAAGGTAATGGCCCATCAGCTTTTGGCTCCCTTGTTTCTTTACGAACTGTCCGAATCCAATGCAAACCTGCATGTGCATGGCCACCATGGTGGTTCCTGGATCCCAGAGTGTATGTAACGCAACGATGTAGGTATATGAAATGTCGCACTTTTTCAAACCGAGAGAGCTAAGGGCCATCATTTTACAAGACCTGTATACAATTTGTAGTCCCACTTCCAATAAGGAAACTTTTCTAACAAACACTACTTCCCTCTGCAGTATGCACATGCTTTGAGTCTGGGACCAGCCGCTGGGAGCAGCCGCAGGGCTTGCACAGCGGCTGGACACGGGGTGGGCTGGGTGGGCCTGGGGGACCTGGCTGCGGGGGCGGCGGGCCCCGGTAGTTACTAGGAAATCCCTGTTTTCTGGCTCCTCCTCCCTCAGCAGGAATCCGTGGGGCCAGTCTCTCCGACGAGGTGGATGCTGCTGGTCAGCGCCAGGTGCTCTTGTCTGCAGAGACGGTCGCTCAAGCTCCTGCAACTTTCCAGGGCTTTAGAGACTGAGCCAAGCGTCCCCGCTGGTGCGAGGGGTGGCGGCGGGGCGAGGCCCTCGCAGCTGTCCGCTTCTGTCCTTGACAACCGCGAGCCCGGGGGCTGTGGGCGGTCCTCTCCGTGAGGGTGGCTGAGATGCGCGGTGTCCCGGCGTGCCTTGCGCCGAGCTGGGGCCGGTGGCTGTGGACGAGGCAGTTCGCAGCCGCCCGCGCCCTTTCCTGAAGCTCCGCTCTTGACTGAGGCGGGTTTCCAGCAAACAAACTCGCTGATTTAAAAGCTGACGGCCGGCTGCGAACAGAGCTGTCAAGTCCTTCGCATTCCTTCTGCTGGTGCCTCGCAGGCAGGGCTCTTGAATTGTGTTGGGACTGTAGCTCAACCGGGTTACAGTCTGGGCTCTGGATGCTAAAATTATCCTGTTTTTTTAAAAAATTATATTTATCAGCACGCCCTGACTGCTGACATCCAACAATATTCTACAAACATCTCCTGATTGCTCACTATGTGCATAATCTGAGCGAGTCCCTGGGGAAGATCGAAGATGAGGATAGGAAACTAACCAAGGAAGCAAGATCCTTAAAATCAGGGGGTGTGTGCGCACGCATGCGCGTGTGTGTTCGAAGGGAGTGGTGGTGGTGATGGTCTCTAAATTGCCAATGTTTGGGTAAGGATGGGTTTTGGGGAGGGAGGTCGGAATCCATTGACTGTATGCTGTCTGAATTTACAAATTCCTATTTAAAGAATAAGATTTTCAAGGTATACAACTTTGTCCCAGTACTTCAAAATTTCTTTGAGCTTTGTTACTGTTTTCTAGGGGAGAGCGGTAATAAAGGATGAGTCAAGTGAAGAATCTATGTTATTGGAATCTTGCTAAGAAATTATCTGGAAATAGCTAGCTGGTAACATAAAGATGGGGGATATTTGTCCCATTTTGTCATGGGAGAAAGCCACAACTATAGTAGATTATGTCAAGACTAGGAGAAGAGAAAATGGCCAAAGGCCATGAAATGAAAGAAGATGGTGAAAATGACAGCTTGCACATGAGATATACAAATAAACACCACCCAATCCTAGTTCTAAGGTTTTTTTTTTTTTTTTTTTTTTTCAGAGACAGAGAGAGAGTAAGAGAGAAGGATAGATAGGGACAGACAGACAGGAACGGAGAGAGATGAGAAGCATCAATCATTAGTTTTTCATTGCCACACCTTAGTTGTTCATTGATTGCTTTCTCATATGTGCCTTGACTGTGGGGCTACAGCAGACCCAGTAACCCCTTGCTTGAGCCAGCGACCTTGGGTCCAAGCTGGTGAGCTTTGCTCAAACCAGATGAACCTGCGCTCAAACTGGCGACCTCGGAGTCTCGAATCTGGGTCCTCCACATCCCAGTCTGACGCACTACTGCGCCACCGCCTGGTCAGGTGAAACCAAAAGAAATTATAAATTAAATTCACTTAGTTTATTAATACTTATAAAAAATTCAAAATAAATTACTGAGAGTCTACACTAGGGGTCCCCACACTACGGCCTGAGGGCTCCATGCGGCCCCCTGAGGCCATTTATCAGGCCCCCGCCGCACTTCTGGAAGGGGAACCTCTTTCATTGGTGGGCAGTGAGAGGAGCATAGTTCCCATTGAAATACTGGTCAGTTTGTTGATATAAATTTACTTGTTCTTTATTTTAAATATTGTATTTGTTCCTGTTTTGTTTTTTTACTTTAAAATAAGATATGTGCAATGTGCATAGGGATTTGTTCATAGTTTTTTTTTATAGTCCGGCCCTCCAACAGTCTGAGGGACAATGAACTGGCTCCCTTGTGTAAAAAGTTTGGGGGCCCCTGATCTACACTTTCTATATAACAGGGAGAGTAAGGTTTCAGAACGAAGACACTATTCAACCACCATTCCCTCCCTCTCCCGTTCTCTCTCCATATATATGTATGGAGAATATACATCTTTATTATATGTGGCTTAAGTGTCTGTTTGTCGCCGATAGCTTATTGGCTGCTTGCGTAACTGTACTAGCCAATGGGGTGAAGTTGCCACGGCTGAACGCAAATTAAGTGGGTCAGGGGGAAGGTGAACATTTGTTTGCATTGGCAATCATCTGTTTTACATAAAAACTACGTCTTAACGTAATTTCTTTAAGAATGCCTCCTAGAAAATACAGCACTGAAGAGGAGAGAAAAGGAGCTAAAGCTGCACAAAAACGGCTTTCTCGACAAAAAGAAACCACTGAGCAGAGAAAGACAAGGCTTGCTTCAGATGCAGAGCAAATGCGTCCTTCTCGGCAAAATGAGACTGATGAGCATAGAGAAACAAGGCTTGCCTCAGATGCAAGACAAAAAAGTCTGTCTCGACAAAATGAGTCCCTTGAACAAAGGCAGCAGAGAAATGCAAAAAAACGACAGAGTAATGCTGACTGAAACGCAAAAAGGATTAAAACAGTTTCAAACGAAGAAACTTTAATTTTTGAGCATTCCTCTGGTGACATGAATATTAAATGTGAACACTGTCAGTCCTTAAACTTCAAGTTAGAAACGAATCAATTTGATCGTGGCAAGAAAGGATTTTCTCAATGTTGCAAGTACGGAAACATTGTAAAGATCTACACAAGAAATCTTGTGTACAAAGAGATCTTTAACATGTGAATTAACATTTTATTATTTAAATCACCTTTATTTATTGAGCTAGCGGTGGCTCTTAAGAAATGTACTGCCAGTGGTTTCCTTCATTGCACTCAATTTTAAGCAATTAAGCAAGTAGAAGGGGGAAACCCCGTGGGGCAGTAAGCAAAGGGGTGTCCTTGCCGCCTGCCCTGGGTAATTCAGTTTGAATTAGCAGACACCTTTGCACAAATCATTTTAATTACAATTTATAATATCTAGAACAGCGGTCATTTTGAATGACCGCTGGGCTTTCTAGTCTCATATATATCTCCATATATATTCTTTATCTCCATAGATATTATATGTAATATATAGTTATTTTAAAATTACCTTGAGAACAGCTTTAAAAAACAAAAACTAGTAAATAATTGGTAAAACTGTTGCTTTACTTATAATTAGGTAATGATACTCCATGTGTGATTAACACCATTTCAGAAAGGTTACATGTTTAAGATGCAATAGTCATTTGTAAACTGAATACAGGTTTATAAATTATATTTTGGCCCAAGAACACCATAGCACTGTTTCAAAAAGAGAAATGCACCCTCTTGTTTAGGGCAGCATTGTTCACAATAGCGAAGATCTGGAAATGGCCCAAGTGTCCGTCAGTGGACAAGTGGATTAAAAAGCTTTGGTACATACAGTGTGTCCGTAAAGTCATGATGCACTTTTGACCAGTCACAGTAAAGCAACAAAAGATGATAGAAATGTGAAATCTTCACCAAATAAAAGGAAAACTCTCCTAGTTTCATACCTATTCAGTGCAGTTCAATGTGGGCTCACACACAGATTCTTTAGGGCTCCTTAGGTAGCTATCCTGTATAGCCTCTACAGACTCGTCACTGACTGATAGCCTACCAGAATGGGGTTTCTCCACCAAACTGCTGGTTTCCTTCAACTGCTTATCCCATCAAGTAATGTTATTCCTATGTGGTGGCGCTTCGTTATAAACATGCCAATATTCACATTGCACTTTGGTCACAGATTCGAATTTAGTAAGCCACAGAACACACTGAACTTTCCTCTGTACCGTCCACATCTCGACTGGCATGGCTGTGGGCTGCTCCGCTGTATACATGGTGTTACATCATGTTCTGCGCATGCACACATGCTGCCACATCATCCTACAGAAACTGGGAGGGTTTTCCTTTTATTTGGTGCAGATTTCACATTTCTATCATCTTTTGTTGCTTTCCTGTGACTGGTCAAAAGTGCCTCATGACTTTACGGACACACTGTATATACTATGGAATACTACTCAGCCATAAGAAATGATGACATCGGATCAATTACAACAACAACATGGATGGACCTTGATAACATTATACTGAATGAAATAAGTAAATCAGAAAAAACAAAGAACTATAGGATTCCATACATAGTTAGGACATAAAAATGAGACTCAGAGACATGGACAAGAGGGTGGTGGTTATGGGGGGAGGGGCACAAAGAAAACTAGACAGAAGGTGATAGAAGACAATTTGACTTTGGGTGATGGGTATGCAACATAATCAAATGTCAAAATAACCTAGAGATGTTTTCTTTGAACATATGTACCCTGATTTATCAATGTTACCCCATTAAAATTAATAATAATAATAATAATAATAATAAAATCCAAAGACAAAAAAATATTCCCTTTTGGGGAATGATAAAAGTAGCAATATTCATGTTTTCATGAAAATTAAAAAGAGAAAGCACAGATTGCTAGACAGAACTTCAGTCTAGCTGTAAGATACTTGTTTTTGTATATGTCGGTTAAGACTTGAGAAATGCTTTTAAAGACAGGTGACTATCCCATATGTTTGTTTTATTTCTTAAGAATGTGTGACAAGGATAATATTTTGCAAATGTTAAGTTAGGGAATTTAATTCTCCCTTAAATTTGCAGTGTTTCCCTCCAAGTTACATCTTGGAGCATATTACCCTAGGGAAGAGGAAAAGTGGTTAGTGCTAGAAACAAGTCATTGATAAACTTTGAATTTCATGAATTATGTTTTAGCCCATTTAGCAATACAATTTGGTTATAAAAGACAGGAATTAATGAGTTACCATTGCCCATGTTAAGATATAAAAAGCTAGGCCTCGAGTATTAGACCTTGGAATTGTGTGGAGGAGGTTGCCCTGAGGAGGTAGAAAGAAGAGTAACAGAAGTTAGTGGAACAAATCAGCTGCCAATCTCAAATGGGTGTGGGTGGGTGTTGGGGTGAGGGTAGGAGCATATGGAGGGAAGGATTGAAACAGGTTTGAGAAGTCTGAGAACACCTGGGGCGAGTGTGTGAGGAAAGTATGCTTACTTCTGGAGTAGTGTTAGGGAGGCATATGTTATTAGGAAACTTCAGCTTCTGGCTTAGTGCCTCAACCCTGCGTAGCATGGTAAGCAATATGCAGAGGTGCCATTGGAAGACAAACAGGTAAATGAACTGGGTGTAATGCTCTTCTTCCTAGGATTCATGACATCCAAATGAATATAGGAGTTTGTGTTTACCTCTAAAGAATGGGCACAAAAGAAAGGCATGATGCTAGAGGATGCTGAACTCAGTTGATGTTACAACTGGAAGCAACTAGAAGCAAATCCTTAATGGTGACCAAGGAAGCCTTAACATTCTTTTCAGCTTGACTATACCTTAGACAAGTTTCTTCCAGACTTTATGTTCCTGCTCTCCTTTTTCTTAGAGCATTTACTTTAGAAACCTTTCAGTTGTAAATTATTTCTCTGCCTCTCTGAGATGTAAATTTTCTCTCAGTCTCTTGCCAGTTTTGCAACCTAGTAATGTCTTTTTCTGGAACCTGGGAGTCATCTCATTGAAATGGAATAATCAAATAAGATATTTCTCCTGTCTCCCAGTCTTTGCGGCAGTGTGGATCCTATGTGAAGTCTAACTTTGATAATCACCAGTTAGCAAACACAGATGGTCTAAACACACTGTCCTCCAGTATTTCGCCACTAGCGCTCTGCCGGCTTCAACACTCCCACCTTTTGTCCTGGTAAGCTGAGGTGAAGCTCTCTTTCTGATTGTAGTCATCTCGATCTTGAGTCAAGTTTGTTTTTCCTGTACAACTGTCCAGTGAAATATTTCTTTGGCCATAGATCTAAAAATATTTTAATTATTAAATCAGACTAAACTTATAATTTACTGTTTTTTTTCTCTCTTGTGATCTGTCAAGCCACTATGAATGTGACTAGAACCTTTAGTTTAAGATACCTGACTGAGTAGATAATGTCAGTGCTGCTTTCCCTTGAAGAGTTTATCAAAATAATACGGTGTGTCCATAAAATCATGATGCACTTTTGACCGGTCACAGGAAAGCAATTTTTTTTTTGTATTTTCCTGGTGAGAAGTGGGGCAGACAGACAGACAGACTTTCGCATGTTCCCAATGGAATCCACCTGGCATGCCCACTAGGGGGTGATGCTCTACCTGTCTGGGCTGTTGCTCCATTGCAACCAGGAATATTCCAGCACCTGAGGCGGAGGCCATGGAGCCATCCTCAGCGCCCATGACAACTTTGCTCCAATGGAGCCTTGGCTGCAGGAGGGGAAGAGAGAGACAGAGGAAAAGGAGAGGGGGGAGGGTAGAGAAGCAGATGGGTGCTTCTTCTGTGTACCCTGGCCTGGAATCAAACCCAGGACTTTTACATGCTTGGCCAACGCTGTACTGCTGAGCCAACTGGCCAGGCCCAAAAAAATTATTTTTGAGAGGAGGGGAGATAGAGAGACAGACTCCCGCATGTTCCTCTGCTGGGATCCACCTGGCCATCCCTGTCTGGCGCCAATGCTTTAATCAACTGGGCTATTCTCAGCACCTGACGCTGATACTCACACCATCCTAGCCACTGCCTGCTGGAGAGGAAGAGAGAGAGAAGAGAGGAAGGGAGGGGAAGAGAAGCAGATGTGTGCCCTGACTGGGGATTGAACCTGTACATCCTCATGCCTGGCCAATGCTTTATATATGTGCCAGCTGGCTATAGGGCCTGTTTGTGGAAATTTTACACAATAATAGAAAATAAATATGGGGCCATTGAAAATTTTAAAAAACTGCTAGCAAAACAAATATGGATGGAAAATTCTGACAGATGAAAGGGAAAATAAGTAAAGGTATGAATATGGAATAGTTGACTCCTTGTTATCTGTCAGCATTGGGTTGGACAATAGAATCACTCTGGCTGGTTCTAGGTATAAAGGAATTTGTTCTAGGATGTTGTTGGTCAAATAAGTTTGTAAATATGATATATATATTTGCTCACTTATAGCTTGCATTGGGTGTGGGGGACAGGCTGTAAGCAGGCAGGGTCATTATACCCTAAGGCTTAGTTTTAAGACTAAGCCTTTCCCACCCTAAGTGACTTTGTATAAGAGACTTCCTTGTTTGTATATTGGATTGAAGGTTTTTTTTTTTTTTTTGGTATTTTTCTGAAGCTGGAAACGGGGAGGCAGTCAGAAAGACTCCCACATGCGCCCTACCGGGATCCACCTGGCACGTCCACCAGGGGGCGATGCTCTGCCCATCCGGGGCGTGGCTCTGTTGCGACCAGAGCCACTCTAGAGCCTCCACTGCGGGAGGGGAAGAGAGAGACAGAGAGGAAGGAGAGGAGTGGAGAGGCAGATGGGCGCCTCTCCTGTGTGCCCTGGCCGGGAATCGAACCCGGGACCTCTGCACACCAGGCCGATGCTCTACCACTAAGCCAACTAGCCAGGGCTGGATTGAAGATTTTGATTTCTACACTGTAAAATGGGGCAGACTGGAAGCTTGCTTTCTCTCGGTTCCTGAGATTAGCATTAGTGGGGAGAGCAGAGAAAGGCCACATGGAGGAGAGGAGAAGCAGCCAAGATGGCGGAGTGCTGAAGGAGACGCCAGTTTGTGCAGAGTTTGTGCAGAGAGAAGGAGATGGGGAACAGAGGTAAATAAGGCTGGTGAGGTCCAAACCTTTGATTCTAGGAAACTCGGATAAGTCAGTAGCTTTGGGAGCCTTGAATGGAAAGGGAAGTGTTTTCCCACTGTGTGTATTCCTTGCCCGCCGGGTGCAAGCTAGGATTAAAGCTAATGGCCCACCAGTTCTTGGCTCCATTGTTTCATTACTGTCTGTCCGAATCAAATGCAAACCTGCATGGGCCAGGCGGCTGTGATGGTGGCCGCGGCTACTGGCTTTACAAATATAAATTAGCTTGCAGAATGTCTAAAAGGCCACAGAATCAAGCTTTGATCCCATTCAGTGAGGTACTCAGGAAAACTGTTCATTCATACCATGAGATTTTTCCAGTGGAAAGCCCTTGGAGTCAAGAAGTTAAGGATTAGAATCATTATCTCCATTATTGTTGCTGTGAAAAATCAAAGGATTTTATAACTGTGATTGCTAGTTGGGCCATATAGTCTCAAAGGCTTCATTTCTGCCTTTCAAATCTTGGCAAAAGCTAATCATGTGTTTACAATATAGAGGTAAAAAATAATCTGTAAAAGAGAGAAAGGTGTTATTACACTGGAGAACTACCAAATGGATAAGAAGGGAAAGATCAAAATAGTTTGGCCAGTCGAAAGCAACAATAAAAAAATGACGAAATTTTTGGTTTTAAAAATGATTGTCAAACTAAAATATGCAGTAGAAGTTTTGAAAGATGAAATCAATGATCCAGAATATAGAGCAAAAAATAAGCAGGATTCAAAATATTAAAAGAAAGAGGATTAACTTAAAATGGACAATTCGGACTATTAATATTACCAAAGGGCAGATGGAAGGTGAGAAAATTATCAAAGATATAATAGAAAAAAATTCCTACAACAAAAGGAAAACTTACCTTCAAGTGGAAAAATTTTATCAGGCATTGAATAAGATGAATGAATGATGATTGGTACCATAGCTAGATGTGTGGTTAATAAATTTCAGAATATTGAAGAGAATGAGAAAAACCTGTTTTAGAATAGAAAAATAGATATATAGGAGCAAAAATTAGATAAAGATCAAATTTTTTTTTGTACTAGAGTGTGCTAAAAGACTTGGAGAATTTCTGAGGGAAAATGACAAGGACACTAGAATCTTCTTTGTAGATAAGTTATCAAGCAAATGTAAGGACATGCAGGATTCAGAAACCTTATCTCCTATGCAGTAAGGCAGTAGAGGATATATACCAGAAAACCCAGCGTTGTTTTGTGTTTTTGTATTATTATATTTTGCTGTTTATGTTTAAATAGTTTCTATTGATTAACACTTGTCTTCTTTCCTATTTTTTTCATTTAGATGATTAATTTCTTGATTGATTTGAATACCTTCTTGCAGAGAGAGAACGTGAGTTCTTTATTTTCTGTAGTCTCGAATAACCTAACTGGTCTTAAAATTGTTTTTACAGGTAAATGACAATTTGGATGGTTATAAAATACTTGGATTAAAATCTTTCACCTCCAATTCTAAAGATAATGCTATATATTCTGCAAGTGATCCATGATATAGAAGGTATAAGTTCGAGGTTAGCCTAATTTTTTATCTTTTACATAATGATAATATTTTTATTCCCAAAGCTTACAAATTCTTAGCATATAACACTTTAATGAGGATCGATTTATAAATTGTTTTTCATTAAAGTTTTCTGGCACTGGGTCAATCTAGTGTCTTAGTCTATAATGTTAATGTTTATTGCTTCTGTTCCATTGCTTCAGATTCTTTTAAGGAACATAAATTATTTGTATTTTGTATCTGATTTTATTAGCTTGTTTTTGGTCATTCTTATCTATTATTTATTCTGTCATCATTATTTCTCAGTCTTTTCTTCAAACTGGGGTTTTCTATCACCTACTCTTTAATATGATCCAGTAACAAAAATAAGAAACCTAAAAAAGACCTTAAACATAAGTGATAGAGATCAAAGAGCTAAAACCAAAAAACTTTGAGGAAGTAACAGAGACTCAGCAGGGAGAAGAAAACATAAAAAATTTTGCATAATCTTTTCAGAGGGATAAGTCTACTGAAATCATAAAAAAAAAAGATCAGAATGGTATGTCTAAGAAATATTAAGAGGACACAGAGTTTTTTGTAACATAAAGTATAATACAAGAAAATTCAAGAGGATTTGTAGGGCTGAGGAAATCTTCCCTCCAAATAAAGCAAACCTAACAAAACAATGAAACCCAACTTTACCACCCACAAAAAACAAAGAGAATTTCAGTGAGAAAATAATATTGTAAGATAGTACAAGAGGTCTAATACCTAATTTATGAAATTCTAGAAAAAGATCAAAGAAAAGAAAAATGAAAATATTAAAGAAATAATTTAAAGTATTTGCTGGAACTGAAAGGCATGAGTTGACTGCTTGAAAAGGCCTCATCAGGTGTAACATATCTGACAAGGTATGTGTATATGCTGGGCACTGGCCAACTCCAAGGGACACCCTGCAGAAGAGGAGCTGTGCAGTGCATATCTGTTCACTATATGTGGTAGCCCTGAGTACATAGTACCAAGGCCCATGACAGTAAAATGCCCTCAGGAAGCTACTGGAGAATATACTTCACCAAAACACAGAAATAAACCATTAAAGAGAAAGACTCAAGCCACAAGCCACAGGAAATCTAACAGAAGATACAGATGGAAGGAATCCCTGGATAGTAACTGTGCACAAGGAGTACAAGAAACATGCCCCTAACTGGAGCAGTTCAGAAAACTCCAAATTTGTTTTTTCAAGGTGAAATTGATAGAATATGTGATGTGTCTATAATTTTTGAGAGGATTTTTTGGTATGAGTTCAAGAGTTTTTAGTTGAATAAGTGATAGAAACAGAAAATTGAGAACTGTATCAGACCTCGTATGCCACTTGAGGTTACGTTGTTCATAACTCTTTGGGTGGATTTTAGGTCTTTGTTTCCTCAGGTGGGTCCAACCTGACAGTGCCTCAGTCTTGGCCTCTCATTCCTCATGCTGACCTGTTGCTATTACGTGTGAGATATCCTTCTGGTGACCAATTGTCTTAGTTTTCCAGGGCCTGGGGGAGGGGTGCCCAGGAAGTGAGACTTTCAATCCTAAACCCTGTAAAATTATAGGCAATCCATATGTATGGGCTCAAAAATGCTGGGAATGAAACATCCCTGGAGAGGTTAGTGGGAGATGAGTACTCGTGGATAAGTAGTTTCCCTGCCCCCACTCCAGACTGTCCTGAAACAGATTCTGAAGATGGTCCTTCAAGATGGAACAATCAGCTGTGCTTGATACTAACTGAAGATAAATTCAATAATTTCCTCTTTTATATCTGATAACATTACGGTATGTCTGTAAAGTCATGGTGCACTTTTGACTGGTCATAGGAAAGCAAGAAAAGACGATAGAAATGTGAAATCTGCACCAAATAAAAGGAAAACTCTCCCAGTTTCATACCTATTCAGTGCAGTTCGATGTGGGCTCATGGGCAGATTTTTTAGGGCTTCTTAGGTACCTATCCCGACTAACCTCTACAGACTTGTCACTGATGGCCTACCAGAACGGGGTTTCTCCACCAAACTGCCGTTTTCCTTCAATGCTTATCCCACCGAGTAATGTTATTACTATGTGGTGGTGCTTCATTATAAACGCGCCGATATTCACGTTGCACTTTGGTCACGGATTCAAATTTAGCAAGCCACAGAACACACTGAACTTTCCTCTGTACCGTCCACATCTCGATTGGCATGGCCGTGGGCTGCTCCGCTGTATACACGGTGTTATGTCATCGTCTGCGCATGCACACATGCTGCCACATCATCCTACAGAAACTGGGAGGGTTTTCCTTTTATTTGGTGCAGATTTCACATTTCTATCGTCTTTTGTTGCTTTCCTGTGACCGGTCAAAAGTGCACCATGACTTTACGGACATACTGTATCTTCCTGCCCCTCCCTCTTTTCCTTTATTCATGTATCCTTGGGTTTTCACCTCAAGTAAAATATTGACATACAAGTTTTACCTTAGTTTCTGTTTTCTAGGGAACTCAGGCTTAGTGGCAAACAAACATACATTTCCTTTACAATGATTAGTTCTGGGGGTAAAAATATTGTACAGAAATACAAAACATAATCCTACTTTACTACGTGACTTTCCTCTGATTAACATTTATATATCTGTGATATTTTAACATACTGAATAGTGACCTATCTAAAAGTTTGATTGGGCTCTTTCGTGAGAATGAGCTGATGGGAAAGGTGAATGTGTATGATGGGGGACTAGAAAAAGTTAAACCCTTAACTACCATAGTGGGAAGTAAATAAAAAAATATGATATTGTTTGAAGATATAGACACAAAGATGAAAAAATCAACTAGAATAATCTAGAATATTAGCCTCTGCGGAGGAGAAATGGGTGTAAAGAGAGCAGAGACCATTTCCTGTCTTAATAAACATTAATTCTTTAAATTAAGTTTACTTAGAAATTCTTTAAAAACTGATTAAATAAAAATAAATTCCACAGTTAGTTTGAAATAATCTATTTTTTGTAGAATTTGTGAGGTATTTTTATTTGAGATCCAATAGCACTTGCTTCCAATCGTTTTTGAGTAATTTCTTACTAAATTGGCCCTAATGCCGTATTGTCTTTTGGCATAATTTATGATATATGTATTGTGTGTCTGTGTGCCTGTATTATGTAGTCAAGTGTGAAAAGCCTTGATTACTGGAAAGGGGGACAGAAGGAACTGGGTCCAGGAGAATAAATGGTGATGTAAGGAAACTTGACTTGAGGTGGTGAACACACAATACGGTCTACCAAAGATGTGTTGTAGAACTGTGTACCTGAAACCTGTATAATTTTGTTAACCAGTGTCACCACAATAAATTTAATTTAAAAATGGAAAAAAAGTGTGAAAAGCTTTAAAATGTAAATTTCTTGGCAGCACTGGAACCTATTTTATTCCACTAGGGGTCAGCATAGTACCATAAATAATTGGGTGAACAATTGTTAAGTCACTGCTTGTTCATAAACATGTTTTTATCTTTCCAAGGATGATGATGGGAAATTTAGATTTAATAATGTAATCAGCTCATGTGTTATAGTAATCACTGTCTACTCAAATGTTTCTTTTTATTTTACCTATTCAAATTAATGTCAGCTGCTTAAATTAGGAAAGCTAATCTACATCAAGGGAAAGAAAGAAAAAATAGTCACACAGGAATGACAGTAATGAGAATGTTTCCTGCATCTGTATTTTGGGTTTTCAGTCAGTGACTTTTTTCAATAGATTTGAGAGAAATTTGGCCATTAGAGAAGATCAAAAGCATAATATTTCCTCTTTCTGTTATCTAATTTATAAATATGCTTTAGGATATGAGCAATAATTGACAAGCTTAGTGTCATACTAAGTAACAAGTCTTTCTTGTTAAGAGAACATGTTGGGTAATTCATAAGTTAGATATTTAACTTATTTTTTTGCCCTCATACTTCCTACTACAGCATCACTGGCCTTGCCTTTGTGTTTGGCCCCAGTTCATCTAAATATCAGCTTCATCTTAAATTAAATAGTGAAAATGTGCCTTATGTCATATCTTCATAGGCCTGAAATAGCTAAATATTTGCAAGTTATTTCATATTGAGTTCTGTTTTTCTTAGTACAGAAAAGTTTAGTCAGTTTGTTTAATATGATCATTACTACATTTTGAAGAAAAAAATGACATGAATGTTCTTCATATAACAATACATAAAAATTCATTAAAGTGTGCCATTTTAGGTATTTAAAAAAATGTGCTTAACATTTTAATAAGTTTTCAGCCATAGGGGTAGGGCGATGCTCAGTGACAGTGTAGTCTCATTTTATTTAAGTATTATAAATCTCTCATTAGTTAATTTATGGTTATAATTTTGCAATTTTTCTTTAAAATTTTTTCTCAGAACTCACAGGAAATTCCACTCCTTTATGCTATTTTTCATAGTAAAAGACATCTTCATATTGATTTATTCACAATATCAATCAATTATGTAATAAAAAGACAACATCAAACAATATAAACTAAAGAAAAATTTGGATATTAAATTATTCATGCTGTAGGGAAAGAATATAGAAAATGTTAGGTAAGCTGATATTTCTAAAGGCTGTTTTCTTTTTCTTTTTTTGTAAAACAATCTTTTAAATATTTAGATTGAAGAAGTTTTTAAGGTATAACTCTAAGATGAGGATATATATACATATACATATACATATACATATATATGTATATATGTACAGTACTTATGTGTCTATATCTGTACACACATTTAAAAATATGAGACATGTATAGCTTTATCTTCTCTTCATTATTATTAGAATTGTATCTGGAACATATTAGGTGTGCAATAAATATTTGTTAAAAGGATAGAGATGATATGTACATAAGAGATTAATCAATAAGACTTGGTCATTCACGAATGCAGCAGGTTGAAGAATTGAGAAAGACTCTTGGGATTTTCTAATTTAGAAAGCTTGGTGGTGGCATTCATTAACATTTGATACTTTAGGAAGAGGCACAGGTTTGGCATGAAAGATGGGTTCAGATTTTGCCATTTTGAGGTAGTGTAAGTAGACAGCAAAGTGAAGCTGTCTGCCAGGAGTTGGTTATAAAGCACATGCATTAAGTGAAAATGTTTGAGCTGGAGATACAAAAGTTATCATGATATAGAAGGCATTGCCAAACAGAGCTGTTCAATAAAAACAGAAAAGGGCCAATGGCAGAAAACCAACATTTTAGGATTGACAGTAAAAGAGTGTCTCGAAAGGAAAGCAGGCTCGAAAGGAAGAACTAAGTTGGTAGGCGTAGAAAGTAGTGAATAAAAAATGCTTGAAAAGAACCAGGGACATCTGGGGAGGAACTGGATTGTCAGACATCAGAGCAAGAGCTGGGGGAAGGGAAGCTCTCTGCCAGAGCAAAGTGCTGGTAGAGGCCATTGTTCCTTTTCTGAGACAGCCCTCTGGCTCCCCACTAAGCTGCCAGGCAGGTGCCAAAACTGAGTTTCCATCAGCCTGGCTCGCATTGTTTACCCTTCCCCGGTGATTCCCTGAAATTCCACCTATCCAACTTGTGGGCTCACTCAAACTGTTTTCAATGGCTTTTTCATATCAGTGGCCAGTCTTGACTCATAATTTAGACTTTCCTTAAATCTCACAAACAAGCAGCATCTGACCTCTGCATATCCCATACCTCTTGCTAAGTGGTTCCAGGCCTGGCACTAGTGGCAGCACCTGGTTTGGTTCACAGCGTGCCCTCTCCTCAACACCTTCAGGTCCAGCACAAATAGCAGTAATTGCATATTTCTCTGTAGCTCATGACAGGTGGCACCAGGCCGGGCACAGACAGTGGCTGACCTTGTCCTTCCTGGGAGGTCCCAGAGCCAGTGCACCTGATGGACAGCTTCAGATCAGCCAAAGTACAACCCTACCACCTCCAAGAGTGCCACACACTCAAGGGGTGAACTCAGTGAGCACCAAAGCCCCACTGAAGGAGGTACTGCTTCACAGGTTCTCTGCTGTAGTTGCAGCCAGACCTCAAATCTGATCAGCCTGGGTGTATGTGTGTGGGGTCAATCCCTTCAGTGATACCAACAGCAAACAAAGCTCAACTACAACAGGACAATGGACACAGTCCACACAGGTGCGCACCTGGAGTGCCTTGTTCGGGTGACTGGGGAAGCTGTGCCACTTGGCCCTACATACACCTACCACACAAGGCCACTCTACCAAGTTTGGGAGATGTAGCAGCTCTGCCTAATACATAGAAACAAACACAGGGAAGCAGCTCAAAAGTGGAGACAAACATGTTCCAAATAAAAAAAAACGGAAGAAATCTCCAGAAAAAGAACTAAACAAAATGGAGGCAAGCAAACTACTAGATACAGAGTTCAAAACAATGGTTATAAGGATGCTCAATTAGTGAGAACATTAACAAAGAAGTAGTAAGCATAAAAAAGGATATAAAAACCAAAAAAAGAACCAGTTAGAAATGAAGGACACATTAACTGAAATAAAGAATAACTTACAGAAAATCAGTAGTAGAGTTCATCAAACTGAGAATCAAAGCAGTGAGATGGACTATAAGGAAGCAAAGAAACACTACATCAGAATAGCAAAAAAGAAAAAGAATTCAGCCTGACCAGGCGGTGGTGCAGTGGATAGAACATTGGACTGGGATGCCGAGGACCCAGGTTTGAGACCCCGAGCTCACCAGCTTGAGCACAGGCTCATCTGGTTTGAGCAAAGCTCACCAGCTTGGACCCAAGGTCGCTGGCTCGAGCAAGGGGTTACTCGGTCTGCTGTAGCACCACAGTCAAGGCACATATGAGAAAGCAATCAATGAACTACTAAAGTGTCTCAATGTGCAACAAAAACCTAATGATTGATGCTTCTCATCTCTCTGTTCCTGTCTGTCTGTCCCTGTCTATCCCTCTCTCTGACTCTCTCTCTCTGAAAAAAAAAATCCAAAAAAATGAAGATAGTCTGAGGAGCCTTTGGGCTCACTTCAGGCATGCGAACATTCACCTCGTAGGAGTGCTGGAGGAAGAGAGATAGCAAGCAATTGAAAATGTATTTGAAAAAATAATGACAGAAAAATTCCTTAACCTTCTGAAGGAAATAGACATACAAGTCCAGGAAGCAAAGAGAGTCCCAGACAAGATGAACTCAAAGATACCCACATTAAGACACATCATAATAAAAATGGAAAAGGTTAAAGACAATGAAAGAATCTTAAAAGCAACAGGAGAAAAGCAGTTAGTTATCTACAGGGGGATCCTGTAAAATTGTCAATTGATTTCTCAGTAGAACCTTTGCAGTCCAGAAAGGAGTGGCAAGAAATATTTAAAGTGATGAAAAGCAAAGACCTACAACCAAGATTGTTCTACCACCAAAGCTATCCTTTAGAATTGAAGGACATATAAAGAGCTTCCCAGACAAGAAAAAACTAAAGGAGTTTGTCATCACCAAATCAGAATTATATGAAATGTTAAAGGGTCTTCTTTAAGTAGAAGAAAAAAAGTAAAGATAAAAGTATGAACAATCAAATGGCAATGAATCCATATCTATCAACAATTGAATCTATAAAACAAAATAAATGAATAAGTAGAACAGATAGAGACTCATAGATACAGAAAAAATTTTGACAGTTGCTGGATGGAAGGGGGTTGGAGGTGGGTAAAAAAGGTGAAGGGATTAAGAAGTACAAGTTGGTTGTTACAGAATAGTCATGGGGATAAATGTAAAGTACAGTATAGAGAAAATAGCCAATGATATTCTAATAACTGATGTCAGATGGGTCTAAGACTTTTCAGGATGATCACTTAATAAATTATATAATATCTAATCACTGGGTTGTATATGTGAAACTAACATAATATTGTATGTCAACTGTAATTGGAAAACAAAAAAATGATTAAAAAATAAAATTAAAAAAACTGAAATGATCTCAAGGGTGACATGCTGTATAAAGGCTAGCCATTTGAGCAATAAAAGAAGTTCATGAATTTATACATTAGGAAGTTGTGGTGATTCTTTTTTAATTCAATAAAAATAAATTTATTATTATTAATTTTAATGGGGTGACTGATAAATAAGGGTACCTATATTCAGAGAAAACATCTCCAGGTTATTTTGACATTTGATTATGTTGCATACCCATAACCCAAAGTCAAATTGTCTTCTGTCACCTTCTATCTGGATTTCTTTGTGCCCCTCCCCTCACCCCCCCTCCCTCTCCCCCGTAACCACCACCTTCTTGTCCATGTCTCTGAGTCTCATTTTTATGTCCCACCTATGTATGGAAGTGAGTGATTCTTACATGAGCTGGTTCAGCAGAATTTTGAGAATAAATTACTATTCACAGCACAATTGAAGAGTAAGTAGAAGGTGAGAGAGTGAAGAGTGAATTTAGACTATATTTTGATGGAATATGGTATTCAAAGAAAGGGAGCAAGAGAACACAGCACTTAGTGTTTGTTAAAGTCAGTTGACTTAATGGTGGGATTTTATGGGGCAGTTGATCAACAGTCTTAAATGAGATATGTGTACTTCTTGAAGTTCACAAAGACTTTCCTAAATACATGGGATTGGAATAATTTTAAAAGAGTCATTGTACAGATCCTCAATTCCAATATTCACTTGAGAACTTTGGTTAAAACACCATGCTTGTCTTCTTTTCCCACTTTCTTTTTGCAACCATTGTTGTCCCAGTTTAGAAAATAAAATCATGGTTTCTGGATGTTCATCACAGCAGAGTGTGAAAATCACTGTAACAGCAAACAAAAGGAAATTTTGTATTGATGATAAGAAAGTGAATGTCTCATGGTTCAGAAACAAATCCTTTTAAAGGCGTTTGAAAAATAAAGCACTTAAGAATTAGAAATTCTTTGATTTCTACAATAATTAATTGAAGGAGCAGATAATCATTAAGATATACTTTTTGATAATAGATCAATATGTGATTTTTGGCATATAACTTGAAAGGAGTTCAAATAGTTGTTACATTGCAAATTTTAAAACTTTCATGTTCTTCTGTCTCATCCCTCATTGTTATGTGAATAATTTTCCTCAGTATATATAAAAAGGACAACAAAGACAGAATTAAATCCATGCTTAATACTGTCTTCTACCATAAGTAATATTTATTGATCAATTTAAACTAATTTCAAAACAAAACAATGAAAAAGAATGCCAGGTGGTACAAAGGAAAAGGGTTGGGAAAGAGAAGAGCATTGGCAGTTAGAGGTGAAGAAGTGATGAGTGGTATGGGAATGAGAAACTGGGAAAGGAAAGATCACTAAGGGCCTTGAACTTTTTGCTGAACTGGATAAACAGCAACAGAACAGGATTACTGTCTCCAGGTTTGAAGATTCTAAGTAGATGCAGACAGAGGCCAACTTCTGTGACTCTAGTTTTTCCTCAGTATTCATGACTTTGAAAAAGGCATTTGAAACAGTAACTTCTGAAGAGACCCCTCCCATCAGATAGAGAACACATTGAGCACATCTAAGAAAACTCATCTGTTATGAAATAAGAGCTTGAACATTTTCTTCAATGCAGTATTTTCAATGCATAGAACCCTGCCTGGCATAGGGTACTCAAATATTTTCCCTTTAATAAAGTAACAGTGATTAAAGGTAACCAAGACTCTTGAGTCCTCAATTAGTAGAACTAATTTAAGTTGCAAATTTTAAGAAAGCCTATTTAAATTTATATATTATTTGTTCACTCTATATAGAATGGAACAGAAATAGGTTCCAATTATATATATATAAATATATATAATTTTTTTAAATTTAAAATTCTCTTCTAAACAAATCTCACATCTCTTTTATTAGCTAAAAGAATGGATAGAGGAGTTCCATATTACCAAAAAGTGTAATTCAAATAATGTTATTAAATTACATTCTGCATACAATAATTATTTGTTTATGGCAATATATTTGACATTAAAGAGCAGTTGTGTGTTTGGGTTACTGCAGAGAAGTAATAGGCTAACACTGTTAATCAGACTTGGAGTCATGGATTTAAAAATGTCATAGATTTAGCTTATTATAAATCAGTAAGATCATGTAAAATAAGACTAGTAATAATCTCCAACTGACTGTCTTGGGAACATAAGGATGACTTTAAAGTTAAGAAGTAGTTTTAGATAAAAAGTTTTGATGCTATTTGTCAATTAAAATGACTATTATTAACAGTTGTTGTAGTCAATAGTTGTATAATTTTTATTATTATAAAATTATAAAAATCTAACTTTAATTAGTTTTACCCCAAAGTGGGAATTGATTGGCCCACAAAAGTGGAAACCCCAGGTACAACATGCAGCTTTAGCACATCTGGATGCAGGAACTTTCTTAATATCATCAAGACCCTTCTCCTTCCTCTTCTTTTGGGTTTGTTTTCTTCTGTGTTACAAATAGTATATTTCTAGGCAGATTTTTCCCACTTAATAGCCAAAGGAGCTTCAAGAATTCAAGCTTGGTTTGGTACTTAGTGCTTTTAAGCTCTGAAGTAGAAGATGGGTCTTTTGTTGATAGTTTTAACAAAACTGTTGGGGGTGCTTTATGATTTTGACATGGGTCGTGAATCCAGCCCATTCATGATGGTCAACCCAATACAATACTCCAAGTGACCAGATCTGTGGTTTTTGTACCCTTGTAGAAAAGCCACCCTTACCTGAACTGCATGGATTGCAAATTCCCCTATAGCAGACAAAATAATATGACCTTTAAAACATTTTCACATGTTATATTTGTACTGATTAACTACATTATAAAAATTAATGCATCAAATAAGGTAAACAGAATATATATATATATATATATGATGGCTCAGACAAAACTCTCAAAACATTTCAGAGGTAGGTAAGCAGTTCAGGCAATGTAGGTGTCTCATCTTTTTGAATTCAATCAGAAATTGAAGTTACTTCTGTTTTGTTGTGTCTTCTTTCCTAGTGCTGAAGCTAGTTCCTTGGAAAGAGTCCACAGGTTAGAAGAAAGAGGATATAGAGGAAGAAGGAAAAAAAGAGAAAGCACCTGACCAGGTGGTGGTGCAGTGGGTAGAGCGTTGGACTGGGATACGGAAGACCCAGGTTTGAGACCCGCGGTTGCCAGTTTGAGCACAGGCTCATCTGTTTTAAGCAAAGCTCATCAGCTTGGATCCAAGGTCGCTGGCTTGAGCAAGGGGTTATTTGGTCTTCTGTAGCCCCACGGTCAAGGCACATATGAGAAAGCAATCAATGAACGACTAAAGTGCCACAATGAAAAACTGATGATTGATGCTTCTCATCTCTTTTCGTTCCTGTCTGTCTATCCCTATCTATCCCTCTCTCTGGCTCTCTCTATCTCTTAAAACAAACAAACAAATAAACAAAAACAAACAAACAAACAAACAAAAAAGGGGAAGCAATTTCTGTTTTAGGAGATAATCTAGAATTGTCATACATTACTCCTGTTCATATCCCATTAGCCAGAACATAGTCATATGACCATTGCTGGTGGCAAGGGAGGCTGGGAAATATGGCATCCAGCTGGGCAACCATGTGTAGTGCTAAAATTCAGGAAGATTATATTATTTATAAGGAAGAAGGTAAGATCTATAATGGGACAATCGTGGTCACTGCAACACTTTTAACTTTTAGATGTACTAACAAATAAATTACAAAAAATATTTCTACTATAAAAACATTGTGAAATGTGTCTTTATTTTTATGGCAATATGGGGTAAGAGGATTTCTGCTGCTATAATAAAAGAAAAAATTGCAGTATCTGTGTTTAGTCCATTTTAAAGTCCTTCACAAATGGTGCTGTTGAAGGAAGCTTTAATTTTTGACATTACCATGCACGTTTTAAAAATATTAACACATTTTATTTTTAAAAGAGTGGATATTGATGTTCTCAGAAAGTATTACAAATATTTTTATTTTGAACTTTTTATGTCATTGGCTAGTATATTCACATTTTTAGAGAACATGGAATTTTTTCTTTGTTTTATAGAGAATTAAATTGTTGTAATATTTACTGTAGAAGAGTAGATTAAAAACTCATCAAATGGAATTGCAAGATGACATCTATTTTTTTCTATTTTTAATGCTAAAAACTCACTAAACTGAAATAAGTATAATTTAGCACATCACCCACATGTCAAAAAAAGAAAAAAGGATGCCTGGTTTGGATTTCATTCAGGAAGACATCTGTTTGCCTGGAACTAATAATAGTACAACCCCAATGATGTGCCAAACAAGTTATTTGAAAAGAAATGCTTTATTTGAGAGGTTAAGTTTGGTTACTCAGCAGAAATGCTGTGTTTTTACGGGTGTTATGTTTGAATCTTGAACTAGGAAATACATATCCCATTGAAGTCAATCTTGCGAAACTTGGTGGGAGTTGCTGCACATTTAAAGCTAAACTAACAGAATCCACTTGATTGCTAAATGTCCTTCAAGATTAATCACATTAAGAGTAAAGTTGCAAATCACTATTCAAATTTTAAACTGGATATTGTAGATTGTCCATTTGTGCAAAAAGCACAAATATTCATTCAAATGCCTGTCACCTATTTCTCAAAATTTACTCAAAATAAAAATTTTATTTGGTTCACTATTTCTTTTTTTTTTTTTTCAAAGTACCAAGATTTTTAAAATTTTATTATTTAATTTTTGAATTAAAGTTGACATATAATATTATTTTATACTAGTTTCAGGTGTATAGCATAGTGGTCAGACCTTCATATAATTTACAAAATGACCCTGACCCCAGTATTTCCAGTACCCACCTCCACCATACATAGTTATTGCAATGTTATTGACTGCATTCCCTCTGACGTATTCTACATCCCCGTAACTGTTTCGTAACTACCAATTTGTACTTCTCAATCCTTTCACCTTTTTTTTTTTTTTCACCTTTTCTATTAACTTTTATTGGTATTTCAAAAATTCACTTAAAATTAACCAGGAAATTTATGTGAAAATGGCAAACATCTGTTTTTACTCTGTAGTTGAAGTTATGTATTAAAATATTATGTAAATAAAAATATCAGTACTACTGTCTTAATAATAAACTTTGTATAAAATACCGTATTTCCCCACGTGTAAGACACACCTTTTTAAGAAAAATTTGGGGTCTAAAAATTGGGTGAATCTTATACAGTGATTGTAGACTTTTTACTTTCATTTCCTGCTTTTTTTTTTCTTTATAATTTTATTTTTTTAATGGGGTGACATCAATAAATCAGGATACATATATTCAAAGATAACAAGTCCAGGTTATCTTGTCGTTCAATTATGTTGCATACCCACCACCCAAAGTCAGATTGTCCTCTGTCACCTTCTATCTTGTTTTCTTTGTGCCCCTCCCCACCCCCTATCCCTCTCCCATTCCCCCCTCCCCCCCGTATCCACACACTCTTATCAATGTCTCTTAGTTTCACTATTATGTCCCACCTACGTATGGAATAATACAGTTCCAGTTTTTTTCTGATTTACTTATTTCGCTTCGTATCATGTTATCAAGATCCCACCATTTTGCTGTAAATGTTCCGATGTCATCATTTCTTATGGCTGAGTAGTATTCCATAGTGTATATGTGCCACATCTTCTTTATCCAGTCATCTATTGATGGGCTTTTTGGTTGTTTCCATGTCCTGGCCACTGTGAACAATGCTGCAATAAACATGGGGCTGCATGTGTCTTTACGTATCAATGGTTTCTGAGTTTTGGGGATATATACCCAGTAGAGGGATTGCTGGGTCATAAGGTAGTTCTATTTGCAGTTTTTTGAGGAACCACCATACTTTCTTCCATAATGGTTGTACTACTTTACATTCCCACCAACAGTGTATGAGGGTTCCTTTTTCTCCACAGCCTCTCCAACATTTGCTATTACCTGACTTGCTAATAACAGCTAATCGAACAGGTGTGAGGTGGTATCTCATTGCCGTTTTGATTTGCATTTCTCTAATAGCTAAAGAAGATGAGCATCTTTTCATATATCTGTTGGCCATTTGTATTTCTTCCTGGGAGAAGTGTCTATTCATATCCTCTTCCCATTTTTTTATTGGATTGTTTGTTTGTTTGTTGTTGAGTTTTATGAGTTCTTTGTATATTTTAGATATTAGACCCTTATCTGAGCTGTTGTTTGAAAATATCATTTCCCATTTAGTTGGCTTTCTGTTTATTTTGTTATCAGTTTCTCTTGCTGAGCAAAAACTTCTTAGTCTGATGTAGTCCCATTCATTAATTTTTGCCTTCACTTCTCTTGCCATTGGAGTTAAATTCATAAAATGCTCTTTAAAACCCAGGTCCATGAGTTGAGTACCTATGTCTTCTTCTATGTACTTAATTGTTTCAGGTCTTATGTTTAGATCTTTGATCCATTTTGAGTTAATTTTTGTACAGGGGGAGAGACTGTAGTCGAGTTTCATTCTTTTGCATGTGGCTTTCCAGTTTTCCCAGCACCATTTATTGAAGAGGCTTTCTTTTCTCCATTGTGTGTTGTTGGCCCCTTTATCAAAAATTATTTGACTATATATATGTGGTTTTATTTCTGGACTTTCTATTCTGTTCCATTGGTCTGAGTGTCTATTTTTCTGCCAATACCATGCTGTTTTGATTGTCGTGGCCCTATAATAGAGTTTGAAGTCAGGTATTGTTATGCCCCCAGCTTCATTCTTTTTCTTTAGGATTGCTTTGGCTATTCGGGGTTTTTTATAGTTCCATATAAATCTGATGATTTTTTGCTCTATTTCTTTAAAAAATGTCATTGGAAGTTTGATGGGAATTGCATTAAATTTGTATATTGCTTTGGGTAATATAGCCATCTTGATTATATTTATTCTTCCTAGCCAAGAACAAGGTATATTCTTCCATCTCATTATATCTTTTTTGATTTCCCTTAACAATGGTTTATAGTTTTCATTATATAAGTCCTTTACATTCTTTGTTATGTTTATTCCTAAGTATTTTATTTTTTTTGTTGCAATCGTGAAGGGGATTATTCTTTTGAGTTCCTTCTCAGTTGTTTCATTGTTGGCATATAGAAAGGCTATTGACTTCTGTATGTTAATTTTGTATCCTGCGACCTTACTGTATTGGCTTATTGTTTCTAGTAGTCTTTTTGTGGATTCTTTGGGGTTTTCGATGTATAGGATCATATCATCTGCAAAAAGTGATACCTTTACTTCTTCTTTTCCTATATGGATGCCTTTTATTTCTTTGTCTTGTCTGATTGCTCTGGCTAGAACCTCTAGGACCACATTAAATAAGAGTGGAGAGAGTGGACAACCCTGTCTTGTTCCTGATTTAAGGGGGAAAGCCTTCAGTTTAGAGCCATTTAATATGATGTTAGCTGATGGTTTATCATATATGGCCTTTATCATGTTGAGATATTTTCCTTCTATACCCAGTTTGCTGAGAGTCTTAAACATAAAATTGTGTTGTATTTTATCGAAAGCCTTTTCTGCGTCTATTGATAAGATCATGTGGTTTTTGTTCTTTGTTTTGTTGATATGGTGTATTACATTAACCGTTTTACGTATGTTGAACCATCCTTGAGATTCTGGGATGAATCCCACTTGATCATGATGTATTATTTTTTTAATATGTTGTTGTATTCGACTTGCTAGTATTTTGTTTAGTATTTTAGCATCTGTGTTCATTAGAGATATTGGTCTGTAGTTTTCTTTTTTTGTGCCATCCTTGCCTGGTTTTGGTATGAGGGTTATGTTGGCCTCATAAAATGTGCTTGGAAGTATTGCTTCTTCTTCAATTTTTTGGAAGACTTTGAGTAGAATAGGAACCAGGTCTTCTTTGAATGTTTGATAAAATTCGCTGGTATAGCCGTCAGGGCCTGGACTTTTATTTTTGGGGAGGTTTTTAATGGTTTTTTCTATTTCTTCTCTACTGATAGGTCTGTTTAGGCTTTCTGCTTCTTCTTGACTCAGTCTAGGAAGGTTGTATTTTTCTAGGAATTTATCCATTTCTTCTAGGTTGTTGAATTTAGTAGCATAAAGTTTTTCATAGTATTCTACAATAATTCTTTGTATATCTACGGTGTCCGTGGTGATTTCTCCTCTTTCATTTTGGATTTTGTTTATATGAGTTCTTTCTCTTTTTTCCTTGGTAAGTCTTGCCAAGGGTTTGTCAATTTTGTTGATCTTTTCAAAGAACCAGCTCCTTGTTCTATTAATTTTTTCTATAGTTTTTCTGTTCTCTATTTCATTTATTTCTGCTCTGATTTTTATTATCTCCTTTCTTCGGCTGGTTTTGGGTTGTCTTTGTTTTTCTTTTTCTAGTTCCTTAAGGTGTGAAGTGAAGTGGTTCACTTGGGCTCTCTCTTGTTTGTTCATATATGCCTGAAGTGATATGAACTTCTCTCTTATCACTGCTTTTGCTGCATCCCATAGATTCTGATATGTTGTATTGTCATTTTCATTAGTCTGTATATATCTTTTGATCTCTGCACTTATTTCTTTTTTGACCCATTCATTTTTTAAAAGTATGTTGTTTAGTTTCCACATTTTTGTGGGATTTTTTTCCTCTTTTTTGCAGTTGAATTCTAGTTTCAAGGCTTTATGATCAGAAAATATGCTTGGTACAACTTCAATTTTTCTGAATTTGCTGATGTTGTTTTTGTGGCCCAACATATGGTCAATTCTTGAGAATGATCCATGTACACTGGAGAAAAATGTATACTCAGTCACTTTGGGATGAAATGTCCTGTAGATGTCTATCATATCCAGATGCTCTAGTGTTTTGTTTAAGGCCACTATGTCTTTGTTGATTCTCTGTTTGGATGACCGATCTAGAGCCGTCAGTGGTGTATTGAGGTCTCCAAGTATGATTGTATTTTTGTCAGTTTTTGTTTTAAGATCAATAAGTAGCTGTCTTATATATTTTGGTGCTCCTTGGTTTGGTGCATATATATTAAGAATTGTTATGTCTTCTTGATTCAGTGTCCCCTAAGCCATTATGAAATGGCCATTTTTGTCTCTGAGTACTTTTCCTGTCTTGTAGTCAGCATTATCCGATATGAGTATTGCTACACCTGCTTTTTTTTGGATGTTATTTGCTTGGAGTATTGTTTTCCAGCCTTTCACTTTGAATTTGTTTTTATCCTTGTTACTTAGATGAGTTTCCTGTAGGCAGCATACAGTTGGATTTTCTTTTTTAATCCATTCTGCTACTCTGTGCCTTTTTATTGGTGTTTAATCCATTTACATTTAGTGTAATTATTGATACTTGTGAGTTCCCTATTGCCATTTTATATCTTGCTTTCTGTTAGTTTTGTGTCTTGTTTGATCCTTCTCTTTCGTTTTTCTATCTTTTGTTTTTATTTGGTTGTATTCCATACATCTTTCCTCTGTTGCTATCTTTTTTATCTCATGTGCTTCTGTGGTGGTTTTTTCAATGGTGGTTACCTTTGAGTAATGAAAAGGGTCCCTACCCTGTTCATTGTAGCGAACTATTTTGTGCGTACTTTTGCACTCCATCGTCCTTTGCTACTGTTAATCTCCATCTTCTCCCCCTCTTCCTTTTTGTTGTTGTCACAGTTTAAATTTGGTTTTATTGTGTTCTTCTTGGAGCTTTTACTTGTGGCTCTGTTTTTTTTTGTTCTTTGTATCTGATTGGAGAACCCCCTTTAGTAATTCCTGGAGTGGGGGTTTTCTGATGATAAATTCCCTCATCTTTTCTGTATCTGTGAATGTTTTTATTTCTCCTTCATATTTGAAGGATAGCTTTGATGGGTATAGTATTCATGGCTGAAAGTTCCTCTCTTTCAGGACTTTAAATATTGGGGTCCACTCTCTTCTAGCTTGTAGAGTTTCTGCTGAGAAATCTGATGATAATCTAATGGGCCTTCCTTTATATGTTGTATTCTTCTTTTCCCTGGCTGCCTTGAGAATTTTTTCTTTGCTGTTGGTTTGTGTCAATTTCATTATGATATGCCTTGGAGTAGGTTTGTTGGGGTTAAGAAAACTTGGAGTTCTGTTTGCTTCTTGAACTTGAGGCTTTAGTTCTTTCCACAGGCTTGGGAAGTTCTCATCTATTATTTGTTTGAGTATGTTCTCCATTCCATTTTCTCTCTCTTCTCCCTCTGATATACCTATTATTCTTATGTTATTCTTTTTGATGGAGTCAGATAATTCTTGTAGGGCTATCTCATTTTTTTTAATTTTTGAGTCTCTTTCTTCTTCTCTCTGTTGTGCCTCAAGTTGTTTGTCTTCTATTTCACTAATCCTCTCTTCTATCTGACCTGTTCTATTAGCTAAGCTTGTTACTTCATTTTTCAGCTCGTGAATTGAGTTTTTCATCTCTGTTTGATTTGTTTTTATAGTTTCAATTTCCTTGGACATATATTCTTTGTGTTCATTGAGTTGTTTTCTGAGCTCCCTAAATTGCCTTTCTGTGTTTTCTTGTATATCTCGGAGGATTTTTAGGATTTTTATCTTGAATTCTCTGTCATTTAGCTCCAAGGTTTCCAAAATATTAAATTTTTTCTCCATAGATTTTTCCTCATCTATCTGTGTTACCTCTCTTTCTTTTGTATCCATGATATTTGATTTTCTCTTCCTTAATGGCATCTGAGG
This sequence comes from Saccopteryx bilineata, assembly GCF_036850765.1. NCBI lineage: Eukaryota > Metazoa > Chordata > Mammalia > Chiroptera > Emballonuridae > Saccopteryx > Saccopteryx bilineata. The sequence continues at coordinate 49,133,768 of NC_089494.1, read as the reverse complement.
GTGGTTTTGTTGATAGTATTAATGAGATTTAATAAAGAATAAAAAGTTAAAAAAATAAAAATAAAAAATCGAAAAGAGTTGTTTTTTTAAAAAAAATTAATAATGAAATAAAATAAAATAAAATAAAATAAAAATTAAAAAAAAGGAAATTATTCCCCCCCTCCTTTTTTCCTCTCCTCTCCTTTCCCCTCTTTCTTGAGAAAATCTTGTGGTGGACTGTGAATTATAACAAACAATGCCTGTGATGGAGGGCCTGATTTGGGGAAAAGTAATAAAGGGGCAAAAAAAAAAGAAAAGAAAAAAGAAAAAAAAAGAGTGTATGGACCCACAAAAAGCAAATAAGGAAAAAATTTGGGTCAAGAATAAAATGATTTGCTTTTACGTGTTGGTTGTCTAAGAGTTATGAGAGGAATAAGAGGAAAACGGAAAAATGGGGGGACAAATTAAAAAATTACTATTGTATTTAGTGGAACAAGAACTAGATAAAATGGAGAGCCAGGGATGGGAGCACTGCTAGTGAGTTAAAAAGGTGAAGTAAAAACCCCCCAAAATGCCACAAACATAAGTTTGAGTCCCAGATAAGATAATTTGTTTGTTATTGAGGTTTGAATGAGAGGAGATGTAAAGGAGAAAAGAAGAAACTAATATAGAGGGAGAAAAGAAAGAGAGAGAGAGAAAAAAAGAGGGAACCACTAAAAGAAGAAAAAAGAAAGGAGAGAGAGAGAGAGAGAGTTAAGGGTTTTAGAGTGCAACCCTCATAGAGAGAAAGGAAGAGAAAAGAAAAGATAATGGGAGATGTAACACTTATGGGTAGTGTAGTTCAAGGAGAGGAGAGAGTAAGACCAGTAGAGAGTTAATCGGCCAAATTGGAGGAGGAAAAAAAAGTATCAAGAATGAAGATAAGAGAAACAAATGAACAAATATAATAAAATGGGATAGGTTATAAAGTCTGCAGATTATTCTTGAGTTTGAGAGGTTATCTTCTTGCTTTTTCTTTTCTCTCCCTCTTCCTGGTCGGTGACTCTGTACCCCGGGTTCTGCCCCTTTGGCACTCTCAGGTAGAGGTTTGCAGCTGATAAGTCTCTATGGCAATGTCTTGTATTGTGCTTTAGTCTCGTTGGCAGTCAAAGCTCATTAGCATTTATAGGCTCCGACAGTGAGAGAGTCCGTGTTCCTGGAGCCTTTCTCCTAGTCTTTCCTTCCTCAATTAGTAGCCTGATAATCCAGCTATGGGGTTGCTGCTGCCTTTTCCTGGATAGTAAGAGGCTCAAAGAGCTGGCAACTCCCCACTCTATTTCCACTCAGCACAGGGCTCTGGGTAAGGCTCAGTCAGTCAGAGCTGCTAGCATAATCAGGCGGGCTTTCTGCCCACTCAAAGACCTCTGGCTCTGCCACTCTGTCCGGTAACACAAGCGGGCGCTCACTTCCAGGGTGCTTGGAGGAAACTCTCACTCACCGTCTGCGACCAGGATATCTGGCCAGCAGTCTCACGCTCTGAGTGAAACCCCCAACCGCAGGGAAAAGTTGCAGCGTTGGAATTGAGTCTCGCTCCGTCCCTGTGCGCGGCTTTTGCAAGGTGCTGGGGTGGCCCGAGATTCCGCTTTGGCCCACACAAAGGCCCCTGACTCTGCCCCTCTGTGCGATAACACGGGCGCGCACTGCCGAGGCACTCGGAGGAATCGCTCACTCCTTATCTGCGCGCGCAAACCAGGATATGAGGCCGTCCGCGTTTCCCTCTGAGTGAAACACCCTCCAGCACGGAAAATCTCCACCGTTGGAATTAGTTCTCACTCCCTCCCGTGCGTGGCTTTCCCAGGGCACTGGGGCTGCCCAGAGACTCTGCCCTCGGCCCACAGAAAGGCCTCTGACCCTGCCTCTCCGTGGGGCAACACGGGCACCCACTCTCAGGGCCTAGGAAGAAATTCTCGCCCACTAACTGTGCACCGACCAGGAGACCGGGTAAAATGGCCGCTCCACTTGTCTTTCTTTGTTTGGGTTTGGCGCGAGTGTTAGCTTGTATTGCCCGGGTTGCCACAGGATCAGATTTTCCTCGGCTTGGATCTCTGAGCCACAGCCTGGTTCGGCCGTGTGTGCCGCGGCGGCCTGGATCTATTCACCCCCTTTGCCCGCCTCAGTTTCTATATTCACAGTTACCAGAGAAAGCCGCCCTGTTTAGGTTAGTGAGGAAGGCAGAGCATTTCTTACTCCCTATTTCCTTCGGGGTTTGGTTATATATTTAGCCAATTTTTCACTCAATCATACCTTTGGGTGTATTGTGAAGCATCTGGAAGCTCCAAGTATAGGTTTTTCTGTTTCTGGTTGAAGATCTTGTTGAATTTTGGGGGAGATTTATCGGTATCGCTTCCTACCCCGCCATTACTCTGACGTCATCCTCTCTGGTTCACTATTTCTTACTCCTAAATCTTTTCTAAACTATTTGGATAAAATGAAGAAATATTTAAAAATTTGAATATTTGTTCTATGTGATATTAACATCTGGATTTTTAAAATCATAAAAATGATAAAACTTATCAGATGTTATTCAAACTATCTATCGTACATACTAGACATGTTTGTAAAAATACTGCCATGTGAACTAAACCAAAAGGAATAAGGGAGGGAAGTCATTTATAAGCCTTTTAGGCTTGTTGCTTGGTTTTATTGATTGTTCTGTTCAATCCTCACTGTGCCAACACTATTTTGATTTAAGCGTTAGACCAATTGCTAGAACTCACTTAGAAATATGTCTAGAATTTTATCCAGTATGACTTTAGTTGTTAATTTAGAAGCATCATCTACCAAAAATGACACACTAAAGTGTATCTTAACTATTATAGTTTAAGTTCTGAAGCTTAACTAGTACAAAAAGTGTTTAGTATTTCATATTTTTCTTTCTTGAACTACAGTATTAATGATATATTTCAAGAAGTATAAAAAGGCTAACACCTTAAAATTAAAATTAAGTATTTTATGGAAGAAATTGCTATATAAAGAAATTTTGTAAGATTAACATTTTCTAAAAGTTCTTCAACTGAATTATGACTGCTATTATGTGTAATTGATCATCACATTTTTTATTTACTTATTCATTTTAGAGAGGAGAGGGAGAGACAGAGCGAGAGAGAGAGAGAGGAGAGACAGAGAGAGAGAAGGGGGGGAGGAGCTGGAAGCATCAACTCCCATATGTGCCTTGACCAGGCAAGCCCAGGGTTTCGAACCGGCGATCTCAGCATTTCCAGGTCGACGCTTTATCCACTGCGCCACCACAGGTCAGGCTGATCATCACATTTTTACATTAATTAGCCCTCTTTGATTCCGAATGCTGAACATAAAGAGTGCAACCAAATAAATATTTTCTGGCCAGGTCTAACTCCACAGATCATTCACTATGCAAAATAGATTTGGGCTAAAATGATGCTAAGATTATTTCAGGCACTTTTTAGTACACCTGGATTTTTCTCTGGTACCCCACCCCCCTTAATTAACTAGTATCTACTAAAGTGATCTTTCAGGCCTAGGCTACTTTTGGGGTAGGGTCTTAAAATTTATTACTTAATTTTAGATGTCTACATAGAGTTTAAAATATGCTAAGGATTGGGGAGCAATACCGTAAAAATAGAGGGAGTTATAATATACACTGTTTATTGCCTTTACTAAAGAAGTCTTTTTTTGTTTGTTTATTCAAGTATAATTTACATATAGTAATAGTAATCCTTTTCAGATATACAGGTCTATGAATTTTGATAAACCATCCTCATAATTAAGACAAAAAACATTATCATTATCTAAAAAATCTCTTTCATATCTCTTTGTTGTCAATCCTGTTTTAAGTATAGACCCTAAAAACCACATATCTGGTTTCTGTCCCTATACTTTATCTTCTTAAGAATTTCATAAATTGTAGCCCTGGCCAGTTGGCTCAGTGGTAGAGCATTGGCCGGTGTGTGGATGTTCTGGGTTCGATTTCCAGTCAGGGCACACAGGAGAAGTGACCATCTGCTTCTCCACCCTTATCCTTCTTCCTTCTCTTTATCTCTCTCTTCCCTTCTTGTTGTCATGGCTTAGTTGGAGCAAGTTGACCCCAGGTACTGAGGATGGCTCCATAGCCTTAACTCAGGCACTAAAACAGCTCAGTTTTCAAGTAACAAAAAAATGGCTCCAGATAGACAGAGTTTCACCCAGTAGAGGGCTTGCTGGGTGGATCCTTGGTTGGGATGCATGCAGTTGTCTGTTTCTCTGCCTCCCCGCCTCTCACTTAAGAAGAAAAGGAAAGCATTTCATAAATCATACAGTATGTTACCTTTTGAATCTGGTTTCTTTCACTTAGCATAATACTTTTGAAATTTATTTCTGAGTTTGCATGTATCAGTAGCTCTTTCTTTTTCCCTCCCCTCCCCTCCCCTCCCCCCTTCCTCCCTCCCTCCCTCCTTCCTTCCTTCCTTCCTTCCTTCCTTCCTTCCTTCCTTCCTTCCTTCCTTCCTTCCTTCCTTCTTCCTTCCTTCTTCTTTTCTTTCTCTTTCTTTCTTTCTTTCTTTCTTTCTTTCTTTCTTTCTTTCTTTCTTTCTTTCTTTCTTTCTTTCTCTTCTTTCTTTCTTTCTCTTTCAGCTCAAACCCTTTTAATGCTGATGAAATTCCAAATTTATTTGTGCAGACTCAAAAGAATCTGAGCAAATCATGGCAATCACATTTTCCTTGGCCAAGTCGTCCCTTCCCCATAATCCTTTGCATCCAGGAATGACCACATAACTGTTGATATAAAAGGTAAGGAGAAATCTGTTTGAGAACAGGAAAGATTTTCCCTCTTATAAAAAGTAAGGAGGAACACAAATTTATCATATTCGATCGCCACTGATTGCTCCTTCCCCTTCCAGATTCTTGCCTTTAGACAAATGATATCTGGAGCCATGGCAGCCATTATGCAAACATGAAGGAAGAGCCGTTAAGAGAACTGTAGCAACAGTCCCAGAACCTTATTTTTAGCTTGTCAGAGCAAACCTTGAAATTGCCCACCTGCAATAACTGAATGTGTTTGTTAGTTAAGCATTTCATTATGTTATTTGGAGTCTATTGCATTCCTTGCTGAGAAAGTATCATTCAGTCTATAAGCTAGTTAATTCAAACTGGAATTGGGGCTCACAGTTTTAGAATTTTATGACTATAAAATCTCACCCACTATTTTCTATAATATCTTCATGTTGTACATGAAATGGATTGATACTTAAATGATTACTATATTACACTTTTATGATTTTCCTTGGGATCCACTTACTAGGCTTGCTCCAGTGCTTTTTGGACTAGTCTCAGGAGAGTAAAAGCTATATTGTTCACTGCTTAGAATATTGCCTTTATCTTCTAGAGTCAAATTTAAACATGTTTTTATATTATTCTCTAAAAAGGAGAGAATTAACCAGAATATTTAATGAGTCTCATAGGGCTATATTGCCCACACTGCCCATTATTGAGGTCTTATAATGGTTAATATAGAGTTGTTCAACTTATACATTTTTAAATTTTAGACTTATATAATCTTAAAAAAATAAGATGTGTCATTTACTTTGGAGAATTAAAGGAATATAATGTCTTTAAAACAAAATAGAAAATGAATGAAAGTTATTTTTCTAGCTAGACTCACAATTTTATCTAGGGTGTATCAAATATATACTGTTATTACTTAGTATTAATTACTTGGCTCAAAGTTATTGCAAACCAAGACCCTTGTAGTTTTGCAGTCACTGAACAGGAAATCCTGTGTTTAAAGAATTGTTCTCTCTGCTATTATGTAAAGATGTGTCCCCTGGGAATTTGCTAGAGAGCAGTAGGTCCTGCAGAAGTATTAGAATAAGCTAATATACAACTATAGAATGTTTTGTTATAGAATATCTTTATCCTAATAATTTAAAAGAAAGTTAATTTTAAATTTGTCTGTTTTATGTCAAACTCTTTTGCAAAATTATTCTTTTATATATAAGATAGTCCATGAAGTTTTAAGCTAAATTAGTGGCAATAATAAGAAAGTAGGCTAGTTTGAGACTGAATAATAAGCTCTATATGTCTTTGTCAATATTTCATGAAATAATTCTGTAACTGTTAATCGCCCTTCAATCAGTCTAAGGGACACCACTTTGTTTTTTCAGTACATATGAAACACTCATTCTTGAGAATACTTATCTAAATCTTTGTTAATTTCATATAATAAGATTACTGGAGAATGTAGCAAATTTAAGTTATTTAGATTATCTAAAAGGATCTTTTTTGAATTTGCTTTGAACTTTCATAGAATTGTAACTCTTAGAACAAAAGTTATTTTTTTTCATATATTTTTTCTTTTTTTAAGGATGAAAAGCATCAACTCATAGTTGTGGCACTTTAGTTGTTCATTGATTGCTTATCATACATGCCTTGATTAGGGGGCTCCAGCTGAGCCAGTGACCCCTCTCAAGCCAGTGATCATCATAAATATTATCCTGCACTCAAGCTGGCAACCCCGTGCTGAAGCTGGTGACCTTGGGGGTTAGAGCCTGGGACTTCAGTGTTCCAGGCTGATGCTCTATCCACTGTACTACCATTAGTCAGGCAGAACAAAAGACGTTTTAAAGATCATTTATTTGTTGTTTCAGGTTCCCTGATTTACAGACTGATATATATATATCAGTTATATATATATATCAATTATATATATATCAATATATATATATCAATTATATATATAATTATATATATATAATTTAGTTGGAGGGAAAAAGGTGAAGGTTTGTCCATCTCATCTATAGTATTGTCTTTAGGAGAGTGTTGTGCCTGTGAGCTGCCATATGCTATGGCTCTTGAGGATCTGAGAAACACTGATCTATATAAATTACATTATACAGTTGAGAAAATCAGTGATCAAAAAGGTAAAAAAACAACAACAACAGTGTAAAATATTAATAGTTAGAAGCATAGGATAGAGGAAAAAGGATAGAAATCAGAACATTTTGAATCTAGCCCAATATGTACCACAAATTTGTTGCAAACAGCAGCATAGAAATGACTGTAGCTGAGCCTGATGAGGTTGTGGTGCAGTGGATAGAGTGTCAGAGTAGGATGCAGAGGACCCAGGTTCCAAACTTCAAGGTTGCCAGCTTGAGTGCAGGGTTGCTGGCTTGAGCTTGGGGTCATAGACATGACTCCATGGTTGCTAGCTTGAGCACAAAGGTCACTGGCTTGAAACCCTAGGTTGCTGGCTTGAACAAGGGTTCACTCACTCTGCTGTAGCGCCTCTGATGAAGTCACATATGACAAAGCAATCAATCAACAGCTAAGGTGCCACAATGAAGACTTGTTGCTTCTCGTGTCTCTCCTTTCCTGTCTGTCATCTGTCACCATCTGTCCCTCTCTCTGTCTCTATTGTAAAAAAAAAACAAAGACTATAGCCATGACCAGAAACTTACCAAGTATATGTAGTTTATAGAGTGTGTGGGACATTTCCATTACATGTATGAATTTCACATGCTCACATCTCCTAAACAAGAAGGCTTTCCATGTCTCAAAATCCTGGTTGTGGGCAACAATGATTTAAGCCATGGAGGACAGCTGATTCAATATTAGCCGTATCATTGTTTGTATTGCATGGCTCAAATAGGATGATTAGCCTATAGGGGAGAAGGACAAAGTGTTGGTGATTATAGAGTTTGGAAAGCAGTTATGTTGAGCCTGAGTGATTTAGTGTAGATAAAGACAGAAACAGAGATAAAAATATAATAGCTTATACACATGAAACATTTATACACATATACACAAGAAAGAAGAGAGAAAAAAAATATGATAGCTTATACACATGGAGCACTTATATAAATACTACAAGTATTATTTTAAGAAGCTTACATCTCTGCCCTGGCCAGATAGCTCAGTTGGTTAGAGTATCGTATCTATAATCCAAGGTTGCAGGTTGAATCCCCAGTCAAGGCACATACAAGAATCAACCAATGAATGCGTAAGTGGAACAACAAATCATTGTTTCTTTTTCTCTTTCCTCCTTTCTCTCTCTAAAATCAATAAATTAAAAAAAGAAGTTTGCATCTCTAATGTCAACTTATCTTTTTAAAAAGTTACTTCCCTCCCCCTATTTTTTTTATGGGGACAATAAGAATTAGATATATTAAGTATTTTGTCTAAAGTCATATAGATAGCAGACGGTGAAACAAGGGCCTACATTCCTAAGCAGAGATATGGAAAGCAATCTGATATTAATAACATTTCTGTTTCTAGGTATAGTTTTCTATAATGTGTGTACCAGTAGATCTTTGTATTCACCTTTTTTTTTTTTTTTTTTACGTGAGCTATGTTTGTGCCTTACACACAAAAAAGCCTTTACTCATCAGGAAACCATGAGCTGAGTAGAAACTGCAGAGAGATTTACCAATGGGTTCTTGACTCTATTTACACAGCAAGCAAAATACCAGATAGCGTAGTATTTTAACAAAGCTGTTTCTACCTGAAAGCAAGAGATACAGATTACAGAAACAATGCAAATCTGAAGAAATGAAGATTGATAAGTAACCTGGTCATGTTGAGAATATAGAAATTCTGGGAATGGATGAATGTTAGATTTGAGCTCAGAGTTTCAAACTGTTCTGGATTCCAAGAACTGGAAATGGAGTGTGTGTCAGTTGTAGGGGGTTTCCAATAAGAAAAGGGCTTCACTAATATTTGACACGAGTAAATGGTCAAAATGTATTTAGTAATATGCACCATATGATCAACAGATATTATATCTTATATGAGTAATTCTTTTAAAGAAAAAGTAGACAAGTTGGTATTAATACTATGCTAATGAGTATTCTTTGAATTATATCTTTGGACTGCAACCATATCATCAAGCATGGTGATTTATGGTTACACAATTTTTTTTATCATCTTAACAAATTTTTAAGTGTACAGTAAAGTATTAATAGGTATAAGCACAGTGTTTTACATAAGATCTCTAGAACTTTTTTGTTTTGCGTAACTAAAACATTATACACAAACAGCAACTTCACATTTCTCCAGCTCCTTTGCCCCTGGTATCCACCATTGTACTTCCTGCTTTAGCTATCTCAAATAAGTAGAATCATGCACTATTTGTTCTGTGACTGGCTTATTTCACTTAGAGTAATGTCTTAAGATACATCTATGTTGTAGCATATGACAGAATTGCCTTCTTCTTATGGCTGAATAATATTCTATTGTATGTACATATCATATTTTTATTATCCATTCATGTGTTGATGAACAGGTTGTTTCCATCATATAGCTATTGTAAACAATACTGTAAGGAACACAGAAGTACAGATACCTCCTTGTGATCCTCATTTCAGTTCTTTTGCATAAATACCCAGAAGTAGGATTGCTGGATCATATGGTACTTATATTTTTAAAAATTTGCGGTACTTCCTTCCATATTGTCCTTCAGGTATCTACATCATTTTGCATTCCTACCAATAGTGCACAAGGGTTCCAATCTCTTCACTTCCTTGTCAACAGTTTTTTCTTCCTTCTTTCCTTCCTTCCTTCCTTCCTTCCTTCCTTCCTTCCTTCCTTCCTTCCTTCCTTCCTTCCTTCCTTCCTTCCTTCCTTCCTTCCTTCTTCCTTCCTTTCTTCCCTCCTCCCTCCTTCCTTCCTTCCTTCCTTCCTTCCTTCCTTCCTTCCTTCCTTCCTTCCTTCCTTCCTTCCTTCCTTCCTTCCTTCCTTCCTTCCTTCTTTCCTCCCCTCCTTCCTTCCTTTCTCTTTCTTTCTTTGTTTTTATTTCTCCTTTTTTTTGATAATAGTCATCCAGGTATGAGGTAATATCTCACTGTATTTTTTATTTGCATTTCCCTGATGATAAGTTATGGTGAGCACATTTTTTATATACCTGTTGGTCATTTGTGTCTTCTTTTGAGAAATATTTACTCAAATCTTTTGCCCACTTTAAAAATTGAGTTGCTTATATGTTTTACTCTTAAGTTGTAGGAGTTCCTTACAAAGTTTTCTGGTGATAAATCCCTTATCACATAAATAGTTTGCAAATATTTTCTTCAATCATAGGTTGCCTTTTCACTTTGTTGATTGTTTCATTTTCTCTGTGGAAGCTTTTCAGTTTGACATAGTTCTACTTGCCTATTTTTACTTTTGTTGTCTGTGGCTTTTTGGTGTCATATTCAAGAAATTATTGCCAAGACCAGTGTCATGAAGACATTCTCTGATATTTCTTTCTAAGATTTGTATAGTTTCAGGCCTTATGGTTAAATCTTTAATTTATTTGGAGTTGATTTTTAAATTTTTTATTTATTTATTTTTACAGAGAAGAATGTGTGTGTATGTGTGTGTGTGTGTGTGTGTGTGTGTGTGTGTGTGTGTGAAGAAGCAGAAAGCATCAGCTCATAGTAGTTACTTTCTGTATGTGCCTTGACCAGGCAAGCCCAGGGTCTCAAACTGGTGACTTCAGCATTCCAGGTGGAGCTTTTATCCACTGTGCTGCCACACGTCAGGCTGGAGTTGATTTCTGTATATGGTGTTAGACAAGGGATGAATTTCATTCTTGGTATGTCAATATCCAGTTTTCTCAACATCATTTGTTGAAGACTCTATCTTTTCAGTTTTGTATATTCTTGGCATCCTTATTGATAATCAGTTGACTGCATATGTATGGGTTTATTTCTAGCTTTCTAGTCTGTTCCATTGTTCTTTTTGTCTATCTTTATGCTGGTACCATGCTGTTTTTATTACTTTAGCTTTGTAATATATTTTGAAATCAGTAAGCATAAGGTCTCCAGCTTTGTTCTTTTTTCTCAAGATTATTTTAGTAATTTGGTGTTTTTTGTGGTTCCATGTGACTTTTATGATTGTTTGCTATTTCTATAAAAATTGGAAGGTTGACAGGGATTGTATTGATTCCATAAATCACTTTAACTATTAGAGACATTTTAACAATATTGTCTTCCAATCCATGAACATTAGATGTCTTTCTGTTTATTTGTGCTTCCTTTAATTTCTTTCAGCAATAATTTCTAATATTCACTATACAAGTCTTTTGCTTTCTTGGCTAAGTTTATTCCTAAGTATTTATCTGTTTGATACTATGGTAAATAGATTTTTTCTTAATTTCTTTTCAAATTGCTTTTTGTTAGTGTATAGAAACAAATAATTTTTTTTTATTAATTTTACTAGGGTGACATCAATAAATCAGGGTACATATGTTCAAAGAAAACATGTCCAGGTTATCTTGTCAATCAATTATGTTGCTTACTCATCACCCAAAGTCAGATTGTCCTCTGTCACCTTCTATCTAGTTTTCTTTGTGCCCCTCCCCCCTTTTCCTCTCCCTCTCCCCCCACCCCCCATAACCACCACACTCTTATCAATGTCTCTTAGTCTCGCTTTTATATCCCACCTACGTATGGAATAATGCAGTTCCTGTTTTTTTCTGATTTACTTATTTCACTTCGTATAATGTTATCAAGATCCCACCATTTTGCTGTAAATGTTCCGATGTCATCATTTCTTATGGCTGAGTAGTATTCCATAGTGTATATGTGCCACATCTTCTTTATCCAGTCATCTATTGATGGGCTTTTTGGTTGTTTCCATGTCCTGGCCACTGAACAATGCTGCAATGAACATGGGGCTGCATGTGTCTTTACGTATCAATGGTTTCTGAGTTTTTGGGGTATATACCCAGTAGAGGGATTGCTGTGTCATAAGGTAGTTCTATTTTCAGTTTTTTGAGGAACCACCATACTTTCTTCCATAATGGTTGTACTACTTTACATTCCCACCATCAGTGAAAGAGGGAAACAAATAATTTTTATATGTTAACTTGGTATCCTGCTACTTTACTCAACTTGTTTGTTAGATTTAACAGTTTCAATATACAAATTAAGGTGTAGATAAGTTGGAGGCAAGGAGATTTGAATGTGACCATCAATATCCTGCTTAATGTAATCTCCTGAAAGACTGAATAAACTTAGAAATAAACCTATTGTGACTTAAATGTAAGTAAAATATGTTTGTATTGTATAAACAAGTTCATAAAAATGTGCATTAGTTTCTTATCCTTAAAACCTACTGAATTTTAGACTCAATTTCTAATAATCAGAGTGAGTAAATATATCTATATATTGGTGAAGAGGATTTGCTATAATAATTGGAAGAGGATACTTTATTATCTTTTATGCTTTTCTTGTTACTTTCTTCAGTTTATCTTGGTATGGTTTCATTGTCTGAAAGGACTGAAATGCACCAAAGTAATTTTCAAGTGCCGTGACAAAAAAGATTAGCAATGACAGTTTTCTAAAATATATGTTTCCTACTGAAGGCAGCTTTCTCAGCTCATTTTTTAAAAATGATATCTGGGGAGGATCTGATAAGCTTTATTCTGCTTTACACAGGTTAAAGGGCATTGGCTTCCCTTTCACTCCAGCACCAACAACAAAGTGAGGCATATGTAATCACCGTCCCACAGGAAGCTGCAGGCTTGCTTGTATTAAACAGAGCACAAATACAGGAAAAGTGTCAGGCAGGTTAAAAGAAGGTAGAGCTGTGCTAAGAGAATATTATACTAATAATATTACAGACAGATCTAGAGATATATGATTAGATCTCAGCATAAAGTAGTTAGAATCCATAAACATCTAAAATGAAAACTGTAAAAAAAGCAGCCATTTCATCATTCTGCTTAGAATGTTGACCCCAGTTTTTAAAAATAAGAAAATAAGAGTTAAACTAAAATAGTTGTTAAGAAATACCAGAATTTCTCAAAACATACAAAAAATGTTCTTAATTTAAAATTTGTTTCCCTTCGTTTTCTATGATAAAAAGTACTGAGAAAAATCATATTTATAAATAATTAATAAGTAAGTAATAGTACTAATTATTAATAAGTTAATAAGTAAAACTAATACAGAAAAAAACAGAGTTTAAAGTGCAGGTTTGTGTCTTAATGTTTTATAAACCACATGAGGACCATATGTGATATATATATGCTTATTTCTGTGGGAAAAACTATTCTGATTTTGTATTTTTACTCTTAGGACTACAGAACAATTCTAATAGTCATACACTGATTAGTGTCTTCCTTGACAATTGCTTATGAAGAACCAAGCACAAAGTTCCTAGTGTATACCACACTTTATCAGACAGTGCTTGTCATCATCCTCAAGATAATTACTATATGCCTTCTAGAACTAAAAGAGGAAATTGTATTATTGCTTTTTCCTATTTTTTGTTTATTTCTCCCCCCCTCAGATCTTCTGTTTATAAGAGAGGACTTGACAATCAGATTTTTAAAAAGCAAATATGTTAATGCTATTGAATATCTTTTTCCATAGAGAGTATAACATGAATTAAAGGGTTATTTTTTTGTCTTCATGAGAACACCTTATCAGGTCTTTATTATTGAAGAATTCCATTAAAAAATATTATCCCAAGTTTTCAAACAGTTTACTATTTAATAAGTATATATAATGCTTTTTATCATAATTTTTTTCTTGAAAAGACTACAATATAAAGAAAAAAGAAGCCTACTACTATAGCTTGATTATAAAACACTTTGTCCTATTTTTATTTAAGAAAATTGCATGGAATTATCAAAAGAAAGACAGCATATTATTTAGTTTAGTTTTGTGTTGTGTTGATGCTGGACACAGCAACAAAGGGAAGAAAAGTCTCTGCTGCAGTCCAGATGTTACACGGCTGTTGAACTTGGGTCAACTGACCCTGGAGAATCAACTGGCTGTTACTAGGGCCCTGCTTCTGGCTTTGTGGAGTTCAAGGAAAGCCCTTTCAGCACGTCTAAAGGCCAGATCCAGGGTGTCTCAGACAATCTGGGGAGTACTTTGGAAACATCTCCTGAATTGAGCAATCTTTGACTGTTTTGTTCCAACTTTTTCTTCTTAAGATCACATGCTTAAATTGGGCCATGCAGCTGTGTGTGGGTGGAGTGCTTATACTCAGAGCTCTTAGGTCTGATGGGTGCCGGTCAATAGCACACTATTTTCCCCACACCCGCACTCATACAATAATCCCTTGAAGTTAGTTGGTAACCTGATCTACTCACCCTAAATACTAAAATAGGGTTTACCTTTATTTATTTTTTTTGGTATTTCCTTGGTAAATGACATTTAAATTACAGGTATCAAATAATTTGAAATATGTTTTACTTGCTTTTAAAAATGTAATGACCAATGTTATATTAATGGATTTAGATCAAAGAATCTTAAACTTAGCTGTCAGTTTAAAGAAGTCTATATTTCTGCAATATTAATTTTTAAATTAAAATTTTGCAGGTATTTTATTAGAGTATTGATTATTGTAATTGTAAAAAAACCCCTATACTATATTCTTTGTTTAAAGATACATTTGAAACACTTCTAATTATACTTGCTACTGACTTTCTTTGAATGATGGAGGATGTTTCATCATACTTCAAGAAGAAGTTGGACCTTAAGACTAAGTTAATCTTGCAAGTTTAAAAAACATTTTGCTAGAGGGTGGTATAATGTTATCAAGGTCCATTCATATTGTTGTAAATGATCCTGGGTTATCATGGTCCCCAGGAACATTATTCTACACCCTCTTGGATCCAAAGACATTATTTTATTATGGCGGAAGCGACTAGCTTCTTTTTCCTTTTCTTCTTCATCATGCTTCTCCTTTTCCTCTTCTCCCTCTTCCCCCTCCTTCATCTTCCACTCAGTTAAAGAAGAGAACTGTCACTTAGGTTAAAAACTTCACATGCAATGATGTTATTGAGTCTCCAAAGTCTTTTACCAGAAAGAGTAGGATATGGCAATAAGAATAATAAAAATTTCAAGAGAAACATCAATGACATTTATGAAAATATTGTAATGAATATAATTTAATTTAATAGAATTCTAATTTTATAACTATAAGCCAAGCTTTATTTATTTTAGCAATTTATATTTTATTATTATTGATATATTCTTGTCACTATAAATGAGAAAAGTCAATTGTGTTTCAGAGTGGTACTTATAATTTACTTTATTAGTAATAATATTCACTTTATTAGTGATAAAATTTACTTTATTAGTGAAATAAAATTTACTTCATTAATGATTAATACTTAGTGATAATATTAGTGACAATTTAGTTTATTAGTGATAAAGTTTACTTTATTAGTGAACTTATCTACATAATTTAAAGTAATTTTTCTGTGATTTCTGACCTTACTTATTGAAACCTGTATATTTAATTAAACAATGTCATCCTAATAAATTCAACAAAAAATTTTAAAACATAAGTTTTCATTTTTAAATGAATTTATTAAAGTCAAAACAGAAGGGAATCAGATGAAGGGGAAAGGTTCATCTAAACTGATTTACTTCTTAACTTTTTAAAAATATAATGAATATCTGTGCATATGTATCTGTATAATACAATTTACCAAGCACATTAAGTCTTGTTTGTTCATGAAGTTTATAGTGACCATTCATTAAACAAATATTTATTGACCACTTAGTCAATACCAGGCACAGAGATGCTTCAAAAAACTAATAGTATTTTGGAAGCATTCTTCTCATTTTCACAGAGTTTGAGATATAAATCCTCTCTGCAATAAAGACTGATAGTAAAGTTCTCAGTGAGAGAGAATTGATGAAATATTAGCAAAAATTGTGCCTTTAACTTGACTTGGATTTCCTTAAATTGACCTTGTTATTTTTTTTTTAGTAATCAACATAATTTTTTGAGAATATTACACTGAACTAATAAAATTTTTATCATTTCATAAGATACACAACAATTGAGCAAACAATTGTTCTCACAGAATGTTTTTTAATAATCAACATAATTTATTGAGAATATTACACTGAACTAATAAAATTTTTATCATTTCATAAGATACACAACAATTGAGCAAATAACTGTTCTCACAGAATGTTTTTTTTTTGTTAGCTCAAAAGATTATTGTTTTATATTTCTTTTTTTTAATTTTAATGGGGTGACATTGATAAATCAGGATACATATGTTCAGAGAAAACATCTCTAGGTTATTTTGACATTTGATTATGCTGCATTCCCATCACCCAAAGTCCAATTGTCTTCTGTCACCTTCTAACTGGTTTTCTTTGTGCCCCTCCCCTCTCCCTACCCCCCACACTCTTGTTCATGTCTCTGAGTCTCATTTTTATGCCCCACCTATGTATGGGATTATATAGTTCTTAGTTTTTTCTGATTTACTTCTTTCGCTCAGTATAATGTTATCAAGGTCCATTCATGTTGTTGTAAATGATCTGATGTCATCATTTCTTATGGCTGAGTAGTATTCCATAGTATATATGTACCAAAGCTTTTTAATCCACTCGTCCACTGACAGACACTTGGGCTGTTTCCAGATCTTTGCTATTGTGAACAATGCTACCATAAATATGGGGGTGCATTTCTTCTTTTCAAACACTGCTATGGTGTTCTTTGGGTATATTCCTAAAAGTGGTATAGCTGGGTCAAAAGGCAGTTCGATTTTTAATTTTTTGAGGAATCTCCATACTATTTTCCACAGTGGCTGCACACCAGTCTGCATTCCCACCAGCAGTGCATGAGGGTTTCCTTTTCTCCACATCCTCGCCAGCACTTATTCTGTGTTGTTTTGTTGATGCGCGCCATTCTGGCTGGTGTGAGGTGATATCTCATTGTGGTTTTAATTTGCATTTCTCTAATGATTAGTGATGTTGAGCATTTTTTCATATGCCTATTGGCCACCTGTATGTCCTCTTTGGAGAAGTGTCTATTCATTTCTTTCGCCCATTTTTTGATTGGATTGTTTGTCTTCCTGGTATTGAGTTTTACCAGTTCTTTATAAATTTTTGTTATTAACCTCTTATCAGATGCATTGTCAAATATATTCTCCCATTGTGTAGTTTGTCTTTTTATTCTGTTCTTATTATCTTTAGCTGTGCAAAAGCTTTTTAGTTTGAAGTAGCCCCATTTTTTTATCCTGTCTTTTATTTCACTTGCCCGTGGAGATAAATTGGCAACTATATTGCTGTGAGAGATGTCAGAGAGCTTACTGCCTATGTTTTCTTCTAAGATGTTTATAGTTTCACGCCTTACATTTAAGTGTTTTATCCATCTTGATTTATTTTTGTGAATGGTATAAGTTGGTGGTCTAGTTTCATTTTTTTGCAGGTAGCTGTCCAATTTTCCCAACACCATTTGTTGAAGAGGCTGTCTTTACTCCAATGTATGCTCTTACCTCCTTTGTCAAATATCAGTTGTCCATAAAAGTGTGGGTTTATTTCTGGGTTCTGTTCTGTTCCATTGATCTATATGCCTATTCTTATGCCAGTACTAGGCTGTTTTGAGAACCACGGCCCTGTAGTATAACTTGATATCCGGAAGTGTGATACCTTCCACTTTATTCTTTCTTTTCAAGATTGCTGAGGCTATTTGTGTTCTCTTTTGGTTCCATATGAATTTTTGGAATATGTGTTCTATATCTTTGAAGTAAGTCATTGGTATTTTAATCGGTATTGCATTGAATTTATAAATTGCTTTTGGTAATATAGACATTTTAATGAAGTTTATTCTTCCTAACCATGACCATGGTATATGCTTCCACTTGTTTGTATCTTCCCTAATTTCTTTAATCAATGTTTTATAATTTTCCGAGTACAAGTCTTTAATCTCCCTGGTTAAATTTATTCTTAGGTACTTTATTTTTTTGGTTTCAAAAGTGAAGGGAATTGTTTTCTTAATTTCTCTTTCTGAAAGTTCATTGTTGGTGTATAAAAAAAGCCTCTAATTTCTGAGTAATTTTATATCTTACTACTTTGCTGAATTCACTTATCAGGTCTAGCAGTTTTTTGACTGAGACTTTAGGGTTTTCTATATACAATATCATATCATCTGCAAATAATGATGGTTTTACTCTTCTTTTCCAATTTGGATGCCCTTTATTTCTTTTTCTTGTCTGATTGCTGTGGTTAGGACTTCCAGAACTATGTTGAATAGGAGTGGTGAAAGGGGCACCCCTGCCTTTTTCCTGATCTTAAGGGGATTGTTTTTCATTTTTGCCCATTGGGTATGATGTTGGCTGTGGGTTTGTCATAGATGGCCTTTATCATGTTGAGGTATGTTCCCTGTATTCCCACTTTGCTGAGAGTTTTGATCATGAATGGGTGCTGGATTTTATCAAATGCTTTTTCTTTATCTATTGAAATTATCATGTGGTTTTTCTCCTTCCTTTTGTTTATGTGATGAATCACATTGATTGATTTGCGAATATTGTATCAGCCTTGCCTCCCAAGAATAAATCCCACTTGATCATGGTGTATGATTTTTTTTCATATATTGCTGGATCTGGTTTGCTAATATTTTGTTGAGGATTTTAGCATTTAAATTCATCAGGGATATTGGCCTATAATTTTCTTTCTTTGTGTTGTCTTTGCCTGGTTTTTGAATCAGAATTATACTCACCTCATAAAAGGAGCTTGGCAGTCTTCCTTCCTCTTGAATTTTTTGAAATAGCTTGAGAAGGATAGGAGTTATTTCTTCTTTGAATATTTGGTAGAATTCACTTGTGAAGCCATCAGGCCCAGGACTTTTCTTTTTTGGGAGTTTTTTGATAACTGTTTCAATCTCATTGTTGTAATTGGTCCGTTTAGGTTTCTGATTCTTCCAGATTAATTTTTGGAAGATTATATGTTTCAAAGAATTTGTCCATTTCATCTAGGTCATCTAGTTTTTTGGCGTACAGTTCTTCATAGTATTTTCTTACAATATTTTGTATTTCTGTTGTGCCAGTTGTTATTTCTCCACTCTCACTTCTAATTTTATTTATTTGAGTCCTCTCTCTTTTTTTCTTGGTGAGTCTGGTTAAAGGTTCATCGATCTTGTTGATTTTTTCAAAGAACCAGCTCCTGGTTTCATTGATCCTTTTGTATTGTTTCTTTAGCCTCTATGTCATTTATTTCTGCTCTGGTCTTTATTATTTCCTTCCTTCTACTACCTCTGGGCTTTATTTGCTGTTCTTTTTCTAGTTCTTTTAGATGCAGGGTCAAGTTGTTTATTTGAGCTTTTTCTAGCTTTTTAAGGTACGCCTGTAATGCTATGAATTTCCCTCTCAGGACTGCTTTTGCTGTGTCCCATAAATTTTGAGTTGATGTATGCTCATTATCATTCATTCCTAGGAATTTTTAAATTTCTTCTTTGATCTCATTGTTAACCCATTCATTATTTAATAACATGCTATTTAGTTTCCAAGTGTTTGAGTATTTTTAAGTTTTTCTGTTGTGGTTGATTTCTAGTTTCATGCTATTGTGATCAGAGAAAGTACTCAATATGATTTCAATCTTCTTAAATTTGTTGAGACCACTTTTGTGCCCTAACATGTGGTCTATCCTAGAGAATGTACCATGAGCACTTGAAAAGAATGTATATTCTGCTGCTTTGGGGTGAAAGGTTCTGAAGTTATTTATTAAATCCAGTTGATTTAGTATGTCCTTTAAGTCTGCTGTTTCTTTGTTAATTTTCTTTCTTGAGGATCTATCTAGTGATGTTAGTGGGGTATTGAAATCCCCTACTATTATAGTATTGCTCTTGATCTCATTTTTTAAATCCATCAAAGTCTGCTTTATATATTTAGGTGCTCCTATATTAGGTGTGTAGATATTTATAGCGGTTATATCTTCCTTTTGGATTGCTCCCTTTATCATTATGTAGTAACCTTTTTATCTTTTACTATAGCCTTTGTTTTAAAGTCCATTTTGTCTGATATAAGTATCACTACCCCAGCTTTTTTTTCAAATTGACCTTGTTCTTTATATTCAAAAAGTAGCTATAAAATAGATAAGGCAGTTATTATTCTTATTAAAAAGAAAGGAAAAAATGGAAAGAAGTTATTTAGCATTTGTTGAGTACCTATTTTAAGTTAGACTTTTTACATATGTATCATTCAATTCTCCCCATAGCTGTGAGACATATATATTATTTACATTTTACAGATAAGAGGTGAAAATTGAGTATTATTTAACTTGTTCAAAGTCATAAAGTTAGAATTTATTGGAATAAGAATGTGAATCTCACATTTTCTGATTATAAATCCTGACTGTTCCCCCCCATAAATACTTTCCCTTTATTTTTGGATCTCTCTTTATATAAATGTAAATGTGAAGGAAATGATAATAATAAAATATAGAAGGAGAGTACATCAGCATCACAAAGACAAGATGTTATTTTTTGTCATCTCCCCTTTTAACAACAAATCAGAGATCTATCCACAAACAGAAGCTTTGTAGAGTTGTGGAATCCAGCACAACATACCAAGGGACCTGGGTAAAATCTTGCTCACCTGTGCCTCTGCCTATTGTAGAGAGACCTCTGTATGGTCTGCCAAATCAGTGGAGGTAGCAAACCTGTCCTAACCTCTTTTGCCAGAGCTGGAAAAAACCCTATAGAGTGCTAATCTCCAGATACCATCACATTAGAGAGAATTTGCAGAAGCCCAGCATTTCTGAGGAGGGATTCCAGCATGTTGCAAAAAATTTTAAAAATGAGTTTGGTTATAGTGGAGATAGTAAGAGGCATTTTTCCTATGCTGCCTTGCCACTTCCAAGGCAACACTGCATAGGGCTGAAATATTCAGTAAGTGGTAACTTCTCCCTGAGATGGTGAGAGGGGGATAGAAAGTGATGTTTGAGTGCCTATCTCAGTTGTGTGGGACATGGTTGGACAAGCCATTTTGCTCCAGCAGCACCCAGGACTAAGGCAGAATCTTCATGACTGGAAGGAAGGATGAGATCTAGAAAGAGGAAGATAAGAATATCAAAGAGCAATAAAGGTACATAGTTTCTGTTGAATCAGGAGTTCTTCAGGAAGTTTGCCCATGTTTACCCATGTGCCTCTTCAAATACCTCACTTGAGAAACTTTCCACTGGGCTCAAAGCACCCTTAACATCCAGGGTACTAAACACACACTTTCCTCTACTTTGTGTATGTTCCTGAGTGCAGCAGTAAAAGCAAGTCTGATAAATGGACTGCTATCAGAAAAAAGTATAGAATATGTGAGTAAGGGAGATACCACAAACATGAGTTAAAGTGTTGTCTTCTGGAAAATTCAGAAGGCAGAGAAAATCCCAGATATAACTGCATCAATAACAGTGTTCCTAATTCTGAAAGCAATTTGTAAAGATTTAAAGATTTTATATTTATTTATTTATTTATTTATTTATTTATTATTTATTCATTTTTAGAGAGGAAAGACAGAGAGAGACAGAGAGAGAGAGAGAGAGAGAGAGAGGAAAGAGAGACAGAAAGAGAGAAGGGTGGAGGAGCTGGAAGCATCAACTCCCATATGTGTCTTGACCAGGCAAGCCCAGGGTTTCAAACCGGTGACCTCAGCATTTCCAGGTCGATGCTTTATCCACTGCACCACCACAGGTCAGGCATGAGATTTAAACAGGAGTTTGTACCTAATACAACAATGTAAACCTACAAAGAATTCTAAGAAATAAAATCATCACAAAATAATAATTCTCTAATACCTGAGCTCAAAGACATGGGATTTTGCAATCTAGCTGATAAAGAATTGAAAAGTGCTATTTTAAAGAAACTCATTTAGCTACAAAAAATTCAGAAGGATAAATCAATAAAGTCAGGAAAATAATACATAAACAATAATGCAAAAAAGATATTTACTCAAGAGATAGAAACCATAAAGGACTGAACAGAAATTCTGGAGCTGAAGAATTCAATGAATGAAATAAAAATTCAATAGAGAGCATCTGCTCCAAAGTAGAGCAAAACGAAGGCCGAATAAGTGAACCAAACAACAGGAATTTTGACATAATACAGTCAGAGCAAAACAACAACAACAATGTGGGGGGGAGGAAAGAGAAAAAGAAAGAAAGAAAAAAAGAGAATGTAAGAAAAAGACCAAAGAAAGTCTACATCAGTGGTAGTCAACCTGGTCCCTACTGCCCACTAATGGGCATTCCAGCTTTCATGATGGGCGGTAGTGGAGCAACCAAAGTATAAATAAAAAGATAGATTTAACTATAGTAAGTTGTTTTATAAAGATTTATTCTACCAAACTTAGCGAAAATCTGACATTAAGTACTTGGTAAGTAATTATTATTATATGCTTTAACTTGCTGTAACTCTACTTTATAAATTTTATAAAGTAAAGTTACTTCCCTACTTTATAAATCACCATTACTGTGGAACCGGTGGGCAGTTAGAAAATTTTACTACTAACAGAGGTACAAAAATGGGTGGTAGGTATAAAAAGGTTGACTACCCCTGGTCTACATGATGTATGGGATGCCATTGAAAATAAGAGAATAATTGAGGTTCCAGAAAGAGAAGAGGGGAAGAAAGGGGCAGAAAGTTTATTTAAAGAAATAATAGCTCCCTGGCTGGTTGGCTCAGCGGTAAAGCGTCGGCCTGGTGTGCGGGGGACCCAGGTTCGATTCCCAGCCAGGGCACATAGGAGAAGCGTCCATTTGCTTCTCCACCCCCCCTCCTTCCTCTCTGTCTCTCTCTTCTCCTCCCACAGCCAAGGCTTCATTGGAACAAAGATGGCCCCGGCGCTGGGGATGGCTCCTTGGCCTCTGCCCCAGGCACTAGAGTGGCTCTGGTCACGGCAGAGTGACGCCCCAGAGGGGTAGAGCATCGCCCCCTGGTGGGCAGAGCATCGCCCCTGGTGGGCGTGCCGGGTGGATCCCGGTCGGGCACATGCGGGAGTCTGTCTGACTGTCTCTCCCCATTTCCAGCTTCAGAAAAATACAAAAAAAAAAAAAAAAATAGCTGAGAACATCCTAAGTTTGGGGGAAGACTTGGACTATTAAGTTCACCTATTATATCAGTTTAAAAGACCTTTCCCAAGACAGTTAATGCAATGTCAAAAATCAAAGATAAATAAGGAATCCTAAAGGCAGTCAGAGAAAAAATATTAATACCTACAAAGGATCCCCTAATAGACTCTCTGCAGATTTCTCATTAGATACTCATAGGCCAGGAGAGAATGGAATGACAAATTCAAAGTGTTGAAAAAAAATTGCCATCCAAGAATACTTTATACAACAAAGTTATCCTTCAGGTATAAAGGAGAACTAGAATTTTACAAACAAAAACAAATAAAAAATATAAGAAACAACTATATGCTGCTCTTAAGAGTCTCATTTCAGCTTTAAGTACACATATAGACTTAAGTGAAGTAAGGGAAAAAGGATACTCCATGCAAGTGTGAACCAAAAGGAAGTGGGGATAGCTATACTAATATTATTCAAAACAGATTAAGCCAAACAGCAGCAAGAGACAAAAGGTCAATACCACAACAAGATATAACAATTATAAATATGTACATATGCAACATCAGATCAACAAAGGAAATTCTAATAGATCTAATAGGAGAAACCAACAACAATACAGTAATAATAGTTCATTTAGAACATTTTTTCTAACAACAGCAGTGTAAATGTTCTTTTCAAGTGAACATGAAACATTCTTTATTTTTTTTTATTTTATTTTTTTCATTTTTCTGAAGCTGGAAACAGGGAGAGACAGTCAGACAGACTCCCGCATGCGCCTGACCGGGATCCACCCGGCACGCCCACCAGGGGCAACGCTCTGCCCACCAGGGGGCGATGCTCTGCCCGTCCTGGGCGTCACCATGTTGCAACCAGAGCCACTCTAGCGCCTGAGGTAGAGGCCACAGAGCCATCCCCAGCGCCCGGGCCATCTTTGCTCCAATAGAGCCTTGGCTGCGGAAGGGGAAGAGAGAGACAGAGAGGAAAGTGCGGCGGAGGGGTGGAGAAGCAAATGGGCGCTTCTCCTGTGTGCCCTGGCCGGAATCGAACCCCGGTCCTCCGCACGCTAGGCCAACGCTCTACTGCTGAGCCAACCGGCCAGGGCATGAAACATTCTTAAGGAAAGATTATATAGTAGCACATGAAATATGTCTTAAGAAACATATAGAAAACTTAAGAAGATTGAAGTCATACTGAATACCTTTTCTACCCTCAATGGTGAAATGAGAAATCATCAACAAAAGAAAAGCTGAAACAAATGGTGAGGAAATTAACAAAACACCCTAGAACAACCAATAAATCAAAAAAGAAACCAAAAGAAAAAAATCAAAATAAATGAAAAAAAAAACACAAAATATACCAAAGGCTGTGGTATGCTGAAAAGACAATTCTGAAAGGAAAATTTTATAGTGGATATATTAAGAAATATAAAGATTTCAAATAAACAACTTCACAACTCAAGGAACTAGAAAAAGAAGAACAAACAAAGCCCAAAGTTAGTAAAAGGAAGGAGGCAACAAAGATCAGAGCAGAAACTAATGAAATAGAGATTAGAAAAACAATAGAAATAGAAAAACAAAATTAAGAGCTGATGTTTCAAAAAGATCAACAAATTTTTAGCTAGAATACTAAGAAAAAAAGAGAGAGGACTCAGAATAAGAAATGAAAGAGGATACATTTCTACTGATACTGCAGAAATACATAGGATCATAAGAGACTGCTATAAATAATTATATACCAACAAATTGGGCAACCTAACAGAAATGGATGAATTCCTAGATACTTATAACATACCAAGACCATATCAGCAAAAAGAGAATATCTGAACAGACAATCTATAAATAAAGAGATTGAAACAATAATCAAAACTCTCTCAATATAGAAAGCTCCAGGAACAAATGACTTTACGGGCAAATTCTACCAAACATTTAAAGAAGAATGAATGAAAATACTTCTGGGATTCTTTCAAAACAGTAAAGAGAGAGTTAACTGTTTAAAACTCATTTTATGAGGTTAACATTACTTTGATAATAAAGTCAGATTAATGCACTATAAGAAAAGGAAATTATAGACCAATAACCTTGATAGATTTAGATGCAAAAATTCTCAACAAAGTATTAGAAAACTGGATTCAACAACATATTAAAAGAATTATACATCTTGACCAGGTGAGACTTGTCCCTGGGATGCAAAAATGATTCAACACACACAAATTAATATGTGATACACCATATTAATAGAATAAGAGATAAATTTCATGAGATCATCTTGATAGATGGAGAAAAAGCATGTGACAAAATATAATATTCTTTTAGGACTAAAAACTCTCAACAAACTGAGTATGGGAGAAACATATGTACCTCAACATAATAAAATTCATGTAGGGAAAATCCCACAATCTCACAGCTAACATACTCGGGTAAAAATTGAAAGCTTCTCTAAATTCAGACACAAGACAAAGGTGCTTTCTCTTATTACTTTTATTCAACATACAATAATATGCAATCCTAGCTAGAGCAATTGGGCAAGATCAAGAAAAAAGATTCCAATTGGAAAGGAAAACATAAAATTGTTATTATTTGCAGATGCAGATTATACAATCTTGTATACAAAAAGTCCTAATAAAGACTCAGACAAAAAACTATTAAACTAATAAATAAACTCAGCAAAGTTACAGGACACAAAATTAATGTACAAAAAATCAGTTGCATTTTTATACACTAACAATGAAATGTCTGGAAAAAAAGAAAGAAAGCTATCCCATTCAAAATAGCACAATAAACAATAGATCCAAATCAAGATGGCAACATAAGATGCTCTTGAACTCACCTCTTCTCATGTACACACCAAATCTAAAGTTACATGTGAAACAATTCCCTTTGAAAGAAATACAAAAACCAACTGAGCAACTCCTATACATTAGGCAAATAAGAAAAAATCCACATCTAAACAGGTATAAGATATAGGAAACTTTTGTCATAAAGCCATCTTTGTTATGGTGACACAAAACTGAGAGGGCATTCACAGCTTCCAGCTTCTCTCTGAGAATGAATGATTTGGATCACACATGGTGCTGTAACATTTAAGATTCATATCTAAAAGCTGGGTCTTCAAAATATCTAGCTTTGAAAGCCAATGGTGCCCTAGCTGGTTGGCTCAGGGGTAGAGCATTAGCTGATGTATGACATCTCAGGTTCAATTCCATGTCAGGCCACAGAGGACAAGCGACCATCTGTTTCTCCACATCTCCCTCTCTACCTTTTCTCTCTCAATCTCTCTCTTTCCCTCCTGCAACCATGGTTATGTTGGAGCAAGTTGGCTCTGGGTGCTGAGGATGGCTCCATGATCTTGCCTCAGGCACTAAAACAGCTCATTTGCTGAACCACAATGCAAAGGCACCAGATGGGCAGAGTATTGCCCAGTAGGGAGGTTGCTCCATGAATCCCAGTTGGGGTGCATATGGGAGTCTGTCTCTCTGCTTCCCTGCTTCTCACTTAAAAAAAAATGAAAGAAAGCCAATGGGCTTATATCCATGGGATACATGAGGTCTGAGAAACAGCTCTTAAAGAGCTCATGGATTCATCTACAGAGAAAGCAGACTAAAATGTGACTACTTTTCCCAGGAAGGAGATCTATTTGTTTATCTTAAAAGCTTTGATGTGAGGGGCAGGCTTCTAATATAATACACGTCTATGGGCCAACTGCAATATTCTCCAGAGACCATGGAGACTGGCAGGAGCCATCTTTTTAAAAATATATTTTTAAGACTTTTACTTATTTATTTGAGAGAGAGAGAGAGAGAGAGAGAGAGAGAAAGGGGGAGCAGGAATCATCAACTCCCTTATATGCCTTGACCAAGCAAGCCTAGGGTTTTGAACTGGAGACCTCAGTGTTTCAGGTGGATACTTTATCCACTGCACCACCACAGATCAGTCTGGCAAACGTCATCTTAATGCTTTCCCTCTGTCTCACCGCGGACCACTGGTATCTGCTAGAAAGGAGCATATACACACATCTGCCCCAGTTATTGTGACTACTGCTAGGAGACACTTTTTGATCACCACTTTCAACCCAGAAGATGCCCCATAATTACCTGGCTTTGGTGGGCACCAGGGCTTATGTTTGTGGATCCCATAGGATTATAACAGAGAAATGGTCCTGAACAGGATATCCTTCTAGAGCACAGCACGAAGGCAGCAGAGAGAAACACATCCCTACTCTTCTTGTGAAAGAAGTTTATTAGCTTATATTCATAGCTGTTGTCTGAGGAGGAGGCTTCTAATTAAGCACACATCTAGAGGCTGATTACAATCTTCCCAGATACCAGAAATACAAGCAGATGCCATCTTTGCACTTTCCCTCTGCTCTGCTACAGGTCTCCAGTGTCTCCAAGAAAGGAGCTTGCACACATGTCTGGCATCCTGGCTTTTGTGTCTACTGCCCAGAGGACATATTTTATGATAGTGTGGCTCTGGTGGACAGCAGAGCTTTACAATACATGTAAACTGTAGTTATCTACTTAAAATAGATGGTTATAGCTATAAGGTGTTTTATGTAGGTCTCATAATAACCACACACACAAAAAAACCAAAAGCAAATACACAAAAGATAAAGGGAACATAATCTAAGCATATCACTTCCAAAAAATTATCAAATCACAAAGGAGGAGAAGAAGAGAATAAGAAATGAACAATAAGGCCCTGGTCAGATAGCTCAGTTGGTTACATTGTCTTGATATGCCAGGGTTGCAGGTTCGATCCTCAGTCAGGACACATACCAGAATCAACCAATGAATGCATAAATAACTGGAACAACAAATTGATGTTTTTCCTTTCTTTCTTTCTTTGTTTCTCTTTCTCACTCCCTTCCTCTCTCTCTCTCTCTAAAAAAAAAAAAAAAAAAAGAGATAAACAAAGATATTACAAGATAGCCAGAAAATAGTTAACGAAATATGAATAAGTCTATACCTATCAATAATTATTTTAACTGTAAATGGACTAAAATCTCTAAAGAAAAGACAGAGATTCTGAATGGATTTTGTAAAAAGATCTATACACACACACACACACACACACACACACACACACACTTCCTATAAGAGACTCACTTCAGCTTTAAGAAGCCATTTAGACTAATAGTGAAGAGGTGGAAAAAGATATTTCACACATAAGGAAACTAAAAGGGAGCTACTCTATACTAATGTCATGTCTCACAAAGTAGACTGTGGGACAAAAAATGTAATAAGAGACACAACAGGTCATTAAATAGTGGTAAAAGGGTCAATCTAACAAAAAATATAACATTTTGAAATATTTACATACCAAATATAGGAGCATATATATTAAGCAAATATTAACAAATATATGTAGAAAAATATCAATACAATAATATAAGGAAACTTAATATCTCACTCTTTTCAATAGATAGCTCATCCAGACAGAAAATCAATCAATACATATTGAGCTTAAATGACATTTTAGAGAAATAGATTTAACAGACATACACAGAACATTCCACCCAAAAGCAACAAAAAAATACACACTCTCTAGGATATATCATACTAGAAAGCCCGGCGGTCATACGAAATGACCGCTGTTCTAGATATTATAAATTGTAATTAAAATGATTTGTGCAAAGGTGTCTGCTAATTCAAACTGACTTACCCAGGGCAGGCGGCGAGGATGCCCCTTTGCTTACTGCCCCACGGGGTTTCCCCCTTCTACTTGCTTAATTGCTTAAAGTAGAGTGCAATGAAGGAAACCACTGGCAGTACATTTCTTAAGAGCCACCACTAGCTCAATAAATAAAGGTGATTTAAATAATAAAATGTTAATTCACATGTCAAAGATCTCTTTGTACACAACATTTTTTGTGTAGATCTTTCCATCATTTTTAAGCTCACCTTGTGCCTTGTCGAGACAGGCTTTTTTGTCTTGCATCTGAGGCGAGCCTTGTTTCTCTATGCTCATCAGTCTCATTTTGCTGAGAAAGATGCATTTGCTCTGCGACTGAAGCAAGCCTTGTCTTTCTCTGCTCAGTGGTTTCTTTTTGTCGAGAAAGCCGTTTTTGTGCAGCTTTAGCTCCTTTTCTCTCCTCTTCAGTGCTGTATTTTCTAGGAGACATTCTTAAAAGAAATTATGTTAAGACGTAGTTTTTATGTAAAACAGATGATTGTCAATGCAAACAAATGTTCACCTTCCCCCTGACCCGCTCAATTTGCGTTTAGCCGTGGCAACTTCACCCCATTGGCTAGTACAGTTACGCAAGCAACCAATAAGCTATCGACAACAAACAGACACTTAAGCCGCATATAATAAAGATGTTAGGTTATAAAACAAATCTTAAGTTTAAAAAGATTAAAATCATATCAAGCAACTTGATATGAACAAAATGAAACCTTATATACAGCCACAAACATGAAGAAAATCCTGCTGGTTGCAACATGGATGAAACTTGAAGGCATTATGGTAAGTGAAGTAAGTGAGACAGAGAATGAGAAATACTGTATATTATTTATATATAAAATAAAAAAGAAAACCCTCAATTTATAGATGTAAAGAACAGCTTGGTGGTTGCCAAAGGCATGGCATGATAAGCAAAATGAGTAAGGGTGGTGAAAAGTTACAAACTTCTAGTTGTAAGATAAGTAAGTCTTGGAATATAAAGTACCATATGGTAACAATAGTTAATAATACTGTATTATATATTTAAAAGTTGCTTAGAAGTTGATCTTAAAAGTTCTCATTACACAAAAAAAATATTGTAACTATGTATGGTGCTGGATAACTAAACTTACTGTTGTCATTATTCCATAATATATACATATATTAAATAATTAAGTTATATATACTATAATATGTACTATATATAACTAATACAATCTTATATGTTAACTATATCTAATTTAAACTAAAACAAAAAAAGTAATAAATTTAAATGAAGTGAAAGATTTGTACAATAAAAACTATAAGAGCTTGATGAAAGAAATTGAAAACAACACAAACAAAAAAAAAAAGATTCCATGTTCATAGATTGGAAAAAATTAATATTGTGAAAATTTTTATATTTCCCAAAGCCATCTAATGATTCAATGTAATCTCTATCAAAATTCCAATGGTGGGATGACGTCAGAGTAATGGCGGGGTAGGAAGCGATACCGATAAATCTCCCCCAAAACTCAACAAGATCTTCAACCAGAAACAGAAAAACCTATACTTGGAGCTTCCAGATGCTTCGCAATACACCCAAAGATGCCATTAAGGAAGAGAAAATCGAATATCATGGATACAAAAGAAAGAGAGGTAACACAGCTAGATGAGGAAAAATCTATGGAGAAAAAATTTAATATATTGGAAACCTTGGAGCTAAATGACAGAGAATTCAAGATAGAAATACTAAAAATCC
Organism: Saccopteryx bilineata; assembly: GCF_036850765.1. NCBI lineage: Eukaryota > Metazoa > Chordata > Mammalia > Chiroptera > Emballonuridae > Saccopteryx > Saccopteryx bilineata. The sequence goes on along the minus strand of NC_089494.1, from coordinate 49,103,607 downwards.
TCCGAGATATACAAGAAAACACAGAAAGGCAATATAGGGAGCTCAGAAAACAACTCAATGAACACAAAGAATATATGTCCAAGGAAATTGAAACTATAAAAACAAATCAAACAGAGATGAAAAACTCAATTCACGAGCTGAAAAACGAAGTAACAAGCTTAGCTAATAGAACAGGTCAGATAGAAGAGAGGATTAGTGAAATAGAAGACAAGCAACTTGAGGCACAACAGAGAGAAGAAGAAAGAGACTCAAAAATTAAAAAAAATGAGATAGCCCTACAAGAATTATCTGACTCCATCAAAAAGAATAACATAAGAATAATAGGTATATCAGAGGGAGAAGAGAGAGAAAATGGAATGGAGAACATACTCAAACAAATAATAGATGAGAACTTCCCAAGCCTGTGGAAAGAACTAAAGCCTCAAGTTCAAGAAGCAAACAGAACTCCAAGTTTTCTTAACCCCAACAAACCTACTCCAAGGCATATCATAATGAAATTGACACAAACCAACAGCAAAGAAAAAATTCTCAAGGCAGCCAGGGAAAAGAAGAATACAACATATAAAGGAAGGCCCATTAGATTATCATCAGATTTCTCAGCAGAAACTCTACAAGCTAGAAGAGAGTGGACCCCAATATTTAAAGTCCTGAAAGAGAGGAACTTTCAGCCACGAATACTATACCCATCAAAGCTATCCTTCAAATATGAAGGAGAAATAAAAACATTCACAGATACAGCAAAGATGAGGGAATTTATCATCAGAAAACCCCCACTCCAGGAATTACTAAAGGGGGTTCTCCAATCAGATACAAAGAACAAAAAAAAACAGAGCCACAAGTAAAAGCTCCAAGAAGAACACAATAAAACCAAATTTAAACTGTGACAACAACAAAAAGGAAGAGGGGGAGAAGATGGAGATTAACAGTAGCAAAGGACGATGGAGTGCAAAAGTACGCACAAAATAGTTCGCTACAATGAACAGGGTAGGGACCCTTTTCATTACTCAAAGGTAACCACCATTGAAAAAACCACCACAGAAGCACATGAGATAAAAAAGATAGCAACAGAGGAAAGATGTATGGAATACAACCAAATAAAAACAAAAGATAGAAAAATGAAAGAGAAGGATCAAACAAGACACAAAACTAACAGAAAGCAAGATATAAAATGGCAATAGGGAACTCACAAGTATCAATAATTACACTAAATGTAAATGGATTAAACTCACCAATAAAAAAGGCACAGAGTAGCAGAATGGATTAAAAAAGAAAATCCAACTGTATGCTGCCTACAGGAAACTCATCTAAGTAACAAGGATAAAAACAAATTCAAAGTGAAAGGCTGGAAAACAATACTCCAAGCAAATAACATCCAAAAAAAAGCAGGTGTAGCAATACTCATATCGGATAATGCTGACTACAAGACAGGAAAAGTACTCAGAGACAAAAATGGCCATTTCATAATGGCTAAGGGGACACTGAATCAAGAAGACATAACAATTCTTAATATATATGCACCAAACCAAGGAGCACCAAAATATATAAGACAGCTACTTATTGATCTTAAAACAAAAACTGACAAAAATACAATAATACTTGGAGACCTCAATACACCGCTGACGGCTCTAGATCAGTCATCCAAACAGAGAATCAACAAAGACATAGTGGCCTTAAACAAAACACTAGAGCACCTGGATATGATAGACATCTACAGGACATTTCATCCCAAAGTGACTGAGTATACATTTTTCTCCAGTGTACATGGATCATTCTCAAGAATTGACCATATGTTGGGCCACAAAAACAACATCAGCAAATTCAGAAAAATTGAAGTTGTACCAAGCATATTTTCTGATCATAAAGCCTTGAAACTAGAATTCAACTGCAAAAAAGAGGAAAAAAATCTCACAAAAATGTGGAAACTAAACAACATACTTTTAAAAAATGAATGGGTCAAAGAAGAAATAAGTGCAGAGATCAAAAGATATATACAGACTAATAAAAATGACAATACGACATATCAGAATCTATGGGATGCAGCAAAAGCAGTGATAAGAGGGAAGTTCATATCGCTTTAGGCATATATGAACAAACAAGAGAGAGCCCAAGTGAACCACTTAACTTCCCACCTTAAGGAACTAGAAAAAGAAGAACAAAGACAACCCAAAACCAGCCGAAGAAAGGAAATAATAAAAATCAGAGCAGAAATAAATGAATTAGAGAACAGAAAAACTATAGAAAAAATTAATAGAACAAGGAGCTGGTTCTTTGAAAAGATCAACAAAATTGACAAACCCTTGGCAAGACTTACCAAGGAAAAAAGAGAAAGAACTCATATAAACAAAATCCAAAATGAAAGAGGAGAAATCACCACGGACACTGTAGATATACAAAGAATTATTGTAGAATACTATGAAAAACTTTATGCCACTAAATTCAACAACCTAGAAGAAATGGATAAATTCCTAGAAAAATACAACCTTCCTAGACTGAGTCAAGAAGAAGCAGAAAGCCTAAACAGACCTATCAGTAGAGAAGAAATAGAAAAAACCATTAAAAACCTCCCCAAAAATAAAAGTCCAGGCCCTGACGGCTATACCAGCGAATTTTATCAAACATTCAAAGAAGACTTGGTTCCTATTCTACTCAAAGTCTTCCAAAAAATTGAAGAAGAAGCAATACTTCCAAACACATTTTATGAGGCCAACATAACCCTCATACCAAAACCAGGCAAGGATGGCACAAAAAAAGAAAACTACAGACCAATATCTCTAATGAATACAGATGCTAAAATACTAAACAAAATACTAGCAAATCGAATACAACAACATATTAAAAAAATAATACATCATGATCAAGTGGGATTCATCCCAGAATCTCAAGGATGGTTCAACATACGTAAAACGGTTAATGTAATACACCATATCAACAAAACAAAGAACAAAAACCACATGATCTTATCAATAGACGCAGAAAGGCTTTCGATAAAATACAACACAATTTTATGTTTAAGACTCTCAACAAAATGGGTATAGAAGGAAAATATCTCAACATGATAAAGGCCATATATGTTAAACCATCAGCTAACATCATATTAAATGGCACTAAACTGAAGGCTTTCCCCCTTAAATCAGGAACAAGACAGGGTTGTCCACTCTCTCCACTCTTATTTAATGTGGTACTAGAGGTTCTAGCCAGAGCAATCAGACAAGACAAAGAAATAAAAGGCATCCATATCGGAAAAGAAGAAGTAAAGGTATCACTTTTTGCAGATGATATGATCCTATACATCGAAAACCCCAAAGAATCCACAAAAAGACTACTAGAAACAATAAGCCAATACAGTAAGGTCGCAGGATACAAAATTAACATACAGAAGTCAATAGCCTTTCTATATGCCAACAATGAAACAACTGAGAAGGAACTCAAAAGAATAATCCCCTTCACGATTGCAACAAAAAAAATAAAATACTTAGGAATAAACATAACAAAGAATGTAAAGGACTTATATAATGAAAACTATAAACCATTGTTAAGGGAAATCAAAAAAGATATAATGAGATGGAAGAATATACCTTGTTCTTGGCTAGGAAGAATAAATATAATCAAGATGGCTATATTACCCAAAGCAATATACAAATTTAATGCAATTCCCATCAAACTTCCAATGACGTTTTTTAAAGAAATAGAGCAAAAAATCATCAGATTTATATGGAACTATAAAAAACCCCGAATAGCCAAAGCAATCCTAAAGAAAAAGAATGAAGCTGGGGGCATAACAATACCTGACTTCAAACTCTATTATAGGGCCACGACAATCAAAACAGCATGATATTGGCAGAAAAATAGACACTCAGACCAATGGAACAGAATAGAAAGTCCAGAAATAAAACCACATATATATAGTCAAATAATTTTTGATAAAGGGGCCAACAACACACAATGGAGAAAAGAAAGCCTCTTCAATAAATGATGCTGGGAAAACTGGAAAGCCACATGCAAAAGAATGAAACTGGACTACAGTCTCTCTCCCTGTACAAAAATTAACTCAAAATGGATCAAAGATCTAAACATAAGACCTGAAACAATTAAGTACATAGAAGAAGACATAGGCACTCAACTCATGGACCTGGGTTTTAAAGAGCATTTTATGAATTTGACTCCAATGGCAAGAGAAGTGAAGGCAAAAATTAATGAATGGGACTACATCAGACTAAGAAGTTTTTGCTCAGCAAGAGAAATTGATAACAAAATAAACAGAAAGCCAACTAAATGGGAAATGATATTTTCAAACAACAGCTCAGATAAGGGCCTAATATCCAAAATATACAAAGAACTCATAAAACTCAACAACAAACAAACAAACAATCCAATAAAAAAATGGGAAGAGGATATGAATAGACACTTCTCCCAGGAAGAAATACAAATGGCCAACAGATATATGAAAAGATGCTCATCTTCTTTAGCTATTAGAGAAATGCAAATCAAAACGGCAATGAGATACCACCTCACACCTGTTCGATTAGCTGTTATTAGCAAGTCAGGTAATAGCAAATGTTGGAGAGGCTGTGGAGAAAAAGGAACCCTCATACACTGTTGGTGGGAATGTAAAGTAGTACAACCATTATGGAAAAAGTATGGTGGTTCCTCAAAAAACTGCAAATAGAACTACCTTATGACCCAGCAATCCCTCTACTGGGTATATATCCCCAAAACTCAGAAACATTGACTCGTAAAGATACATGCAGCCCCATGTTCATTGCAGCATTGTTCACAGTGGCCAGGACATGGAAACAACCAAAAAGCCCATCAATAGATGACTGGATAAAGAAGATGTGGCACATATACACTATGGAATACTACTCAGCCATAAGAAATGATGACATCGGAACATTTACAGCAAAATGGTGGGATCTTGATAACATGATACGAAGCGAAATAAGTAAATCAGAAAAAAACAGGAACTGTATTATTCCATACGTAGGTGGGACATAATACTGAAACTAAGAGACATTGACAAGAGTGTGGTGGTTACGGGGGGGAGGGGGGAATGGGAGAGGGATAGGAGGTGGGGAGGGGCACAAAGAAAACAAGATAGAAGATGACAGAGGACAATCTGACTTTGGGTGGTGGGTATGCAACATAATTGAACGACAAGATAACCTGGACTTGTTATCTTTGAATATATGTATCCTGATTTATTGATGTCACCCCATTAAAAAAATAAAATTATAAAAAAAAAAAAAAAAATTCCAATGGCGGCCCTGGCCGGTTGGCTCAGTGGTAGAGCGTCGGCCTAGCGTGCGGAGGACCCGGGTTCGATTCCCGGCCAGGGCACATAGGAGAAGTGCCCATTTGCTTCTCCACCCCTCCGCCGCGCCTTCCTCTCTGTCTCTCTTCCCCTCCCGCAGCCAAGGCTCCATTGGAGCAAAGATGGCCCGGGCGCTGGGGATGGCTCTGTGGCCTCTGCCCCAGGCGCTAGAGTTGCTCTGGTCGCAAAATGGCTACACCCAGGAAGGTCGCAACATGGCGACGCCCAGGATGGGCAGAGCATCGCCCCCTGGTGGGCAGAGCGTCGCCCCCTGGTGGGCGTGCTGCGTGGATCCCGGTCGGGCGCATGCAGGAGTCTGTCTGACTGTCTCTCCCTGTTTCCAGCTTCAGAAAAATGCAAAAAAAAAAAAAAAAAAAAAAAAAAAATTCCAATGGCATTTTCCACAGAAATAGAAAGTCCTAAAATTTGTGTGGAACCATAAAGTACTCTAAATAACCAAAAAATCATGAGAAATAATAGCAAAGCTAGAAGTATAACACTTACTAATTTAAAACTGGACTACAAAGCTATAGTAATTAAAATCACATTGTGCTGGCTTAAAAATAGACAGAACAATGGAACAGAATAGAGAAGCCAGAAATAAATCCCTACATATATAGTCAACTAATATTTGACAAGGTAGCCAAGAACAATCAACGGGGAAAAAATAACCTTTCAATCAAATGGTGCTGGTAAAATTGAATAACTGCGTGCAGAAAAATAAAATTTAACCACTCTCTTACACTTACAAAAATGAACACCACATGGGTCAAAGACTTAAAAATAAGACCTGATGCCACAAAACTCCTTGAAGAAAACATAGAAGAAGCTCCTTGACATTGGTCTGGGCAATGATTTTTTTTTAATATGACACCAAAAGCACAAAAACAAAAGCAAAAATAAGCAATTGAGACTACACCAAACTAAAAAGCACAGCAAAAGAAACAATCAACAAAATAGAAAGACATCTTACAGAATGAGAGAAAATTTTGCAAACTGTATATTAAATAAGGGTTAATATTTAAAAACTATAAAGAACTTATGCAACTCTTCCAGATGACCAACATTATATAAAAAGATACTTAACATAAATTATCAGGGAAAGGCAATTCAAAACCACAATGAAATATCACCTCATATTTGCCATAATTGCTATCCTGGAAAAGACAAGAGTTAAGTGTTAGTGAGGATGTGGAAAAATGGCAACTCTTGTACATTGTTGGTGAAAACATGAATTGGTGCAGCCACTATGAGAAAAAGAAAAACAGTATGGATGTTTCTCAAAATATAAAAAATAAATTACCACATTATTTACCATTTTCACTTTTTGGTATATATACAAAGAAAATGAAAACAGGATAATAAAGCCATTGAAGCACTCCCACATTTATTGGAGCATTTTCATAATTCCCAAAGTATAGAAACAACTTAAGTGTCTGTCAGCATGTGAACGATGAATATGATATCACACACACACATACACACACACACACACGGGAATATTATTCAGGCATGAGGAAAGAGGAAATCCTGCTATTTGGAACAACATGAAACTAGAGGGCATTATGCTAAGCGAAATAAGTCAGGTGAGAAAGACAAATGTAGTATGATATTCATATGTAAAATCTAAAAAAGCCAAAATCATAAAAACCTAGAGAAGAATGGTGGTTACCAGGGACTGGGGTGGGGGCTTGGGGGTATGTTGTTTAACTAGCAGATAAGTAAATCCTGGAGCTCTAATCCACAGCATAGTAATTATAGACACCAATACTGTATTATAAGCTCTAAGTTGCTAAGAGATTAGATGTTAATTATTTCCACCATAAAAAAGAAATGACATCTCTGTGATATAGCATTGTTAGCTAATGCTATGGTGGTAATTATATTGCAATATGTAAATGTATCAAATCAATATGTCACACACCTTAAACTTATGCAATGCTTTTTTTTGTGAATTATATATCAATAAAAATAAACTTAAATAAAGAAGACTAATAGGTAGTTAATATTTAACTGTGAATTAAGGTTTACTCAAGTTTAATCACATAGTGAACTTCTGTACTACTCTCTTAAAAACAAGCTACTACGGACATACATTACTAAAAGCTTATTGAATTTCAGCATTTACTATCTACCAAGAACTTGGCGGAACAAATTTTCATTTCACAATTCCATGATGAAATAATTTGATGCTATGCAACCTTTGGCATGACTAAATCCCAGGAGATGGAGATGTTCAATAAAATTAATTTTCAGAAAATAAAAAAGGCTCATATATAGCTCCTTGAAAAGAAATAAGTGATCTAGTGACTAAGAAGATTTATTTAAATGAATGTAGTACATTCAACACGCATTTAGTATATTTAGATTGATCCCAAAGAAATGTTCTTAGAAATTCTTAAGTATTAATAGAAATGGATGTATATGAGAGAACAGTTCAGTCCTTAGATAATTAGAAATGAAGTTCTTATTCGTTTGAATGATTTTGGTAGTATATCATAGAAATAAAAGTATTCTTAAGTGAAATATTTTAAAGATCTTCTTAGTATAGATGAAAATGTAAAATAAATGATTACAAGCACAATAAATTAAAGGGATCTTCTCTTTATCTTTTATATAACTCTCCTTAAACAAAGTATGCATGGTCTACAAATTTCCTATAATATTTAACAGTAATAGCTATCATTTATTGAGTACCTATTCTGTGCCAGTCACTATATTTAGTCATTTGTTTACTCTTCATAATATCCCTAATAAAATTACTGTTCACATTTCACAAATTAAAAATTAGTGATCATATAGAAACCATAAAGCTAATTAGTCATGCCCTAGTAATGTTCTCAGGTTTATCTGATCCCAAAGCTGGTGATTTTTTACCTTTACATTGCAGCCTGTGGGAATTTTCAGCTTACTCACTCTGTACCAACTCTGCCTCTACATTCTCCTTAAACTGCCCAGGGCCCTGGCCAGTTGGCTCAGCGGTAGAGCGTCGGCCTGGCGTGCAGGGGACCCGGGTTCGATTCCCAGCCAGGGCACACAGGAGAAGCGCCCATTTGCTTCTCCACCCCCCTCCCCCTCCTTCCTCTCTGTCTCTTTCTTCCCCTCCCACAGCCAAGGCTCTATTGGAGCAAAGATGGCCCGGGCACTGGGGATGGCTCCTTGGCCTCTGCCCCAGGCGCTAGAGTGGCTCTGGTCTCGGCAGAGCGACGCCCTGGAGGGGCAGAGCATCGCCCCCTGGTGGGCAGAGCCTCGCCCCTGGTGGGCGTGCCGGGTGGATCCCGGTCGGGCGCATGCGGGAGTCTGTCTGACTGTCTCTCCCTGTTTCCAGCTTCAGAAAAGAAAAATTAAAAAAACAAACAAAAAACAAACAAAAAAACCAAAAACTGCCCAGAACCTTTGACCACTCACCACTCCCACACTTTTTTGCCACAATTATATGGAGGCAAATTCTTGTACCAAAAGGTACTTACTAGACTCTTCTCTTTCTCGTTTTTCACTTTATGAAGTTGTACAGTAATTGCAATCATAACCACTCCTCCTTTTCTCAACTTTCTTTATCTTTACAGTTATCCAGACAGTGCTAAAATTCCAAATTTTATTTTCATGTTTATGTGAGTGGAGGGGGTGGAGGATGAAGGTCATGGTAGGGAAAAATATGTAGATTGTCACTGGCTTCTCATAGATCTTATTCTTGACCTTATAAATAGAGCAGAGTATTAAGTGATCCTGTGCTTGCTCTCATATTAATAAAGTATCATTTAATTTTCATTCTCCTCTTTGTCCTTGCGTTGATTCCCTTGTCCCCCTCTTGCCTCCCAACCAAGGGAAGAAAAATGCTGGGCAATGCAGAGATTTTCTATTCTTGGATATATACCATACCACCATTAAAACATCTTCAAACTTTGCTTCAAATATACTATATTGTCTCCCCTTCTCATCATAATCAAAGTGCTTTTATTTTTAGAAAACACAGTGATATTTATTTATTGTAAAAGCATTGCTACAATAAAAGTATCAATCCATATTTAGGATAATTTCTATTGATTTTTTCTATGTAAATGAATCACTGAGGAAAGAAAATCTTGATGTAAATGTTTGATTATAATATTCATATGTTGATCACATTGAGATACCTTGATTGATGGTAGAAGAGCCTGTCTATTAATTGTGTTGTATCTAATGTCTTCTTATAAATAAAGAACTCTAATACAGAAGTTTGGAAGTATTGTGGTTGGGGAAATCAGCTGGTTAGATTTCAAGAGACTAAGAGACCACACAAAGTATAATTACAACATTGATGACTTCACTCTAGTCTAGCTAATCAGATTCAGAGACTCAATCTTGTCAATACCCTACAATAAGTCAGATGTGTTGGATGACTCACAGTGACTAAAGTCACAAGAGACTGAACTATATAAATCAGAAAGCCAGTGATGATATTTGATGATAAGAAATATTAACAGCCAACATAACCCAATACTCCTGTCCTCCAGCCAGAGTGTTCTTTCCCACAAATAACCAGAAATGTACTTGGAGATCACGAAAACAGAAAGAAGTGACATATTTGATCTAAGAGTTTAGCAGCATCTCTACAATAGAAGTTCTACTTAACACATTAGATGATGGGTTAGTGTAGGTATTTAATTTCTGGTTCCATTGCTGATATATTCATGATTTACACATTTTTTTTCTTTGTATTTTTAAAAATACATTTACTCTAGTTACAATCTAGTCTTTTTTGGAGCTTCTTTAAATGATATTCCAATTTATGGTAAATATTAGAACAAAAGGCACATTTGACCATTGTAGGGGAATATGTGTATTGATTTAGTTCTTCACAACTGTATTTATACAGTGAAAATGTACTTAAGAAATTAGATTCTTCATATATTGTCAATGATACGTTCTTAGTTAGTCACGTCTATAGACTATCAGTGAATGCATAGACATATTAGAATTGATTAAACTACCAAAATATTTTGTAGAGAGGGAAAAAATGTTCACATTATGTCAGAAAAATATAAAGTGTAGTTTAGAAACCAAAAGCAGATAACGATTATAATTCCAAAGGGTACATTACTTTAAAATTTAAAAATAAAATTCCCAAATTATGTCAACTACATAAATATTTTGGTGTAAGATGAATCAGTTAGTCTTGAACTTCAACCAAAGGAATGTGTTTACTGAAATGCCTAAAGGAACTCATTATGATAGTTTCCATGAATAGAATAGCTCTGTAAATTGCCACATAGTTACATTCTAACACAACTATGAGCAGTTGATCCTGTAACACTGTCAAATAGTACCTAGTGTTACATTTATTTTCTTCTTTGACAAACTGGTGGAAAGTAGGAGAAGTATATTTTGGAACCAGTAAAAATTGCTAGAAATTTTTTGACTTCCTGTTGCCAACCATGACAAGTGACTGAAAACCAGTCATGAAAAAAATATATAGCGTGCCTTATAAGCTTCTGACATGTGTGAGGAATGTGTTGATAGGTATGAAATATAGGACATTGACCAAGGAGAGATTTAAACATACATTTTGATCCTAATCCCCTACAGAACTTTGGATTCTTGAGAAAGAGGAAGACTAAGCCTCGATGATGAGACTTAAGAGCGGTGCTGATGAAAATGGACGAGCATATCTAAGACAAACTTCAACCTCATATTTTAACTGAGGGCAGTTTTAACTGCTTGGTCTCAACTGGTGTCTGAGAACATGAAAGGAAACAGTTATGCTGAGGCTCCAGGACTCTGCACATAGAACATTTCTGAATCTGGGCACTTCGATGTTTCCAGGATAATTATCCTTTATTCCTGTCATCTCTTTTTGGCCATAACAAAGTGCACATATTTGTGGAAACAATTCAATAAGAAGGTGAGTCTTGGCTAAAGTCATTTCTCGTTAAATCCTGCTGAAGAATTTCCTTGCTTACTTTTTATCTTGCACTCTAATATAGTTTTATTTATCAAAAAATTTAGACATTTAAAATATGCATTATGAAATCAAAAGAGAAAACAAGTAAATTTTTGGTATTGTCACTTTTTTTGATTAGTCACAATGAATTTCTTGTTCAATGAGAATTCTTTTTAGATGTGTAAGTATTTGATAGTAAATTAATGTTAATGAACATTTATAATCTAGCTGGTTTGGGGAATTTCACCAGAATTGCTGTTGTAATTCTAATGTAGTATTTACATTTCATTTATTTGTCACAAGAGGGAGTAAGAACTCTGCTAAAAATTACGTATTTTCAAACTTTTCCTAAAATAAATTGTATGAAAAGAATCCCCTTGAGTTCTAATGATAAAATAATTTTTCTTTTCCCTAATTGATCTAGGAATTTCTTTTTCAGTTTTTAATTTTGAACTGACATGACATTGTATCTAAATAAGGAAAGCTAAATTTATAAAAAACATTAGAATCTTTGTTTAATAAAGAATAATTCTGCATTCTGAAAATGTCTGAATGTAATTTTTATACTACTTTACTAATATGTTTGAGTTAGCCATCAAGTTGTCAACATTTAAGTATTGCAAACAAAGCTGTGTTTTTTGATAATGATGCAACTAAATGATGAAGTATATTGTAAATGTGAAGAATAATCTTTTAGAGGAAAATCTGAAGTTCCTTTCCTAGAATGTCTGTAACTTATGACAATTTGCTGTTTTCCAATTTTATTGTTTTCTTTAAGAAGCTATGTGCTGAAGTGCAATCATTTTATATACCTTAGATCATTAATAGTTTTTGGAGTAAAAGTTTAAAATATTTTCTGTGGAAAATCAAACATGTTGACCTCTGAAAAAGTTCTTAGGAATAATTTGTACAATCTCCTCTTCAGAATTTAGGTCTTCAAAAGATTACATGTGTGTCTGTTTTATACTCTTAGATAAAATAAATATAATTTCCCTTGCAATTGCTTCCTTCTGGGCTTAGATATAAAAATACACAAGAATCTTGTAAATATTCAAAGAAAGAACTCCCCAAACTTAATGTTGAATAGGTCATTTATATGCTTTGCTTTATTAATAAGATAGATCTTATGATCAACTGATGCTACAACATAGTTTCTAGTGTTGATATAAGTTGTCAGTTATTTTTCTTCAATCTTAAATTCTTACAAGAACGACATGTGGAAAGCAAGATATTTACTAGTATAAAATAAATTGCATAGCTTAATATATGAGTTCTTTCTTATTTTTTGTAAAATATACAGATAGTAAATCACCTAGAAATTTTGTTCTCTGGAATATTTAAGGAAACTATTCAACAGAAATGTATGCTTTGGCTACAAGTAATTTCTAATTAAATCCATCTGAAGAATTTTGCTGCCTACTTTTTCTCTTTCAATTTTAATTTTACAGTAGTAACTCTGAACTGAAAAAGAAGCACTTGTTATTGTTTTTAATGTTTTAGCCATAAAACATGTTAACTAACTCCATGCAAACTTCTGGGAATCCTGAAGTAACACTGTACTTCCCTACTCCACCCACTACTCCTAAAGTTTCCCACAGTGCTGTATTTTTTTTCTCTCTCATGTGGCTTTAACTTATGAAAGTACAAATAGTAAGTCGTTTGTAATGAAAACTCAAAAGAAATTAATTTAAATACATGACCTTAGAGCAGTTAGACCACAGTTATATTACATGGGAGAAGACAAGTTACCCTTATTTTAATAGCACAATTCTAAAGCCTTATATTATTAAGAGATTTGCTAAATTAGTAGAATTAGCTTCTGGAAAAAGCTACATTAGATATATTATAAGTATAAAATAGAATAGTTATATACAGTAATTCAAGCACTCAGTCTTTGTTATATCTGCAATTTTTGTTATTGAACTTGTATTGGTAATCAAAGGTGAAGAAATACTAAGATTTTACCTAATGCAAGGCAAATGAATTTTAAAAAGTATATGTGTAAATTTGATATAATTTAAAATTAAATAATGTATTCTATTCTTCAATTTTTGAAAAGATATTTATTGAAAACCTGTTTAATTATTTTAATGTTTTGTTTAAATATAATTCAAGATGAATTATATACATATAAATAATTGAAGAAGGGAAAATAACTTGAAATTAAGAGAAGAGATGAAACAAGTAGAAGTTAGGAATGAAAAATAAGATGAAAAAAGGAATTGAGTATTATATACAAAATAAATACCCTGGCATTTATGCACTTGTTATTGATGAGTATAAATTGTTTTCATTTTCTAACAACCAGAAGGAAAAAAGGAAACACAAACTGAATTTTTATTCTTATAAGATAAAAATAACCCAATTTCTTTAGAAAAGCACAACTATTTATGATATTGAGAATAAATTGTGTTTTCCTTTTGGTTCTCATAGAAACAACACTGCAAATAAATAATACCCTTGACAATATTTTTACAGTGAGTTGCTGCTTCCCTGCAATCACATGTTAAGCACAGGGGACTCAACGATGATTTGGATCCAGTTCATGTTCTCAGGGGAGTTGGGATTTAGCTGAGCTGATAGACATATAAATATATTATTAAAACACAACACTAAGTCTTATAATACAAGTCAAAATTCTGTGGGTATGAAAGATCTTGCCAGAGAAAATGTCCTTAATAAAAGATTAAAAGATTTTTGGTCTTATTCAATGGCGTACAATGATTAAAAAGAAAAAGGTGGTTTTATAGGTCATAGTCCTCCCATGTTTAATATTTAATTCTATAGCCACAGGTCCGCTTTACTTTATTCTTGAACTACTGCAGTATCTTCTGGTTGGTCTTTTCTCTTTCAAAACTAGTCTCAGCATTACTTCTAGATATTCATTGGACTAACGTTCACAAGTAATTTGTGATTTAAAATTTGTTAAAAAATAAATTTCAATTTATTTATTTATTTAATTCTTTATATGACTAGACTACAGATAACATTTCTATAAATTATAAATAATTTTGAGAATATAAATAATTTAAAATGATAATCTTTATATCTTTCCCTATTTCTGGTGTCTACTCCAGTGCTTGTATATAATGTATGTTCAAAAAGACTTCTAAAAAATATTGAATAAATTAATTCAGTTGAATATCTTATGCTTTTTAATTTTTTATTGCAAAAACATATTTATTTAGTATATAGTAAAACTTCCTTACTAATATTTTGTTTCATGACTACTTAGGAAAAAAATTCCTATTAAATTTAGGCTTACTAGAAATATAATGTATTCTTTCATGTACATATGAAAATGCAGGGAATCACCTATCTGATCTTGGGCCCTGTATAACTTAGATTAAAGAACTTTAGTTCAAAAGCCCTAAGTGTGAATGGTGATGTGAATGTGCTCCCCTGCTGCAAACTAGCCTAGAGATTTATAGATTGCCCCTCCCTTTGTGCTTGTTAATTAGCAAAAAAAAAAAAAAAAAAAGAGAGAGACAGAGAGTACTGACTGAAACTAGCCCTTTTTCCATACAAGAAGTCATTCTTTCTCCTTATCTCCTGATCTCCCTCCCCTCCACTCCTGCTACTTTTGTCCTTTTATTTTTTATTTTTTATTTTTATTTTTATTTTTTTTTTCATTTTTCTGAAGCTGGAAACAGGGAGAGACAGTCAGGCAGACTCCCGCATGCACCCGACCGGGATCCACCCGGCACGCCCACCAGGGGCAACGCTCTGCCCACCAGGGGGCGATGCTCTGCCCATCCTGGGCGTCGCCATGTTGCGACCAGAGCCACTCTAGCGCCTGGGGCAGAGGCCACAGAGCCATCCCCAGCGCCCGGGCCATCTTTGCTCCAATGGAGCCTTGGCTGCGGGAGGGGAAGAGAGAGACAGAGAGGAAAGCGGGGCGGAGGGGTGGAGAAGCAAATGGGCACTTCTCCTGTGTGCCCTGGCCGGGAATCGAACCCGGGTTTTCCGCACGCTAGGCCGACGCTCTACCGCTGAGCCAACCGGCCAGGGCTTGTCCTTTTAATAATGTTTCTGTCTCTGATCAATTAAAGCTCTTGGAGAAGAAGATTTGGGAGGTTAGTCTCTCTTGACTGCCTCTTCCTCTTCCCTTGACAACAGTTTGTGTCTTGAGCAGTTTTTCCACGCTACACTGGTAGCTCCCGGCAGGCTGGAGGACTACATGAAAATACCCTATGAGGTGTGCCAATTCTATGCCTGTCCCTATAGCATATTTGTATATTACATAAATAGACATTTCAAATATTATCAGCTTACTAAAAAATTAAGTGACTAAAGAATGATTCTATACTCAGATCAATTTAGTAGTGTTGGTCAAATAAGTTCGTAAATATGATATATATGTTTGCTCACTTATAGTTTGCATTGGGTGTGGGGGACAGGCTATAAGCAGGCAGGATCCTTATAACCTAAGGCTTAGTTTTAATACTAAGCTTTTCCCCACACCCTTGACTGTTGCATGATAGGGCGTGGTGCACTCTTATTAGGAATTCCCATTATGCCTCAGGTAAGTGACTTTGTGTCGGAGACTTCCTTGTTTGTATATTGGATTAAAGGTTTTGATTTCTACACTATAAAATGGGGCAGCCTGGGAGCTTGCTCTCTCTTGGTTCCTGAGATTAGCATTAGAGAGGAAAGCACAGAAAGGCCACGTGGAGGAGAGGAGAAGCAGCCAAGATGGCAGAGTGTTGAAGGAGAAGCCAGTTTGTGCAGAGTTTGTGCAGGGAGAAGGAGATGGGGGAACAGAGGTAAATAAGGCTGGTGAAGTAGAAAACTTTGATTCTAGGAAACTCAGATAAATCAGTGGCTTTGGGAGCCCTGAATGGAAAGGGAAGTGTTTTCCCACTCTGTATTTCTTGAGCCCATCGGGTTCAAGCTAGGATAAAGATGATGGCCCACCAGTTCTTGGCTCTATTGTTTCATTACTGTCTGTCCGAATCAAATGCGAACCTGCACAGGCCAGGCGGCTGTGATGGTGGTGGTGGCTACTGGCTTTACAAGTAGTATTCTATGTATATTTTAATTCGTGTTTAGGTTAATCATCTGGGTTGATTAGAGCATTGTCTTGAGATGCAAAGGTTGTGAGTTTGATACCTGGTCAGGGCACATACAGAAACAGATTGATGTTTCTGTCTCTCTCCTTTCCTTTCTCTCTCTCTCTCTAAAATCAATAGATTTCAAAAAATCATCTTATTTTAAGTGATATAATTAGTTCATAAATAAATGGTCCAGAGAATACTGACCAAAATGGAAATGGTAAACCTTTCATTTGATTGTGATAAATCAAAGCCTACAGCACTGTTTTTAAAGATGCTGCTAAATCAGGTGAGGTATATCTCATCATGGTTTTAATATGCATTTCTCTGATGATTAGTAGTATTGAGCATGTTTTTATATATCTATTGGTCATCTGCATGTCCTCTTTGGAGAAGTGTCTATTCAGGTCCTTAGCTCATTTAAAAAAAATAAATTAGACTATTTGTTTATTTGGTGATGAGTTGTATAAGTTCTTAATAAATTTTGGATAGTAACCCCTTATCAGATGTATCATTGATAAATGTTTTTTAGTTCAATGAGTGGTCTTTCTTTTTAGTTGATGATTTAATGTAGTCCAATTTCTTTTCCTTTTTTGCCCTTGCTTGAGGAGATACATCAGAAAAAAATATTGGTATGATAAATGTCCAAGATTTTACTGCTTATGCTTTCTTTTAGGCTTTTTATGAAACTGAGTCTTAAACTTAAGTCTTTAATCCATTTTGAGTTTATTCTTATATATGGTGCAAGAAGGTGGTCTAGTTTTATTTTTTTGGACATATCTGTCCAATTTTCCCAACTCCATTTATTGGATAGTTTGCTTTTACTTCATTGTTCTTGCTTGTTTTATCAAATGTTAATTGCTCATGTATGTGTGGATTTACTTCTGGGCTCTCTATTCTGTTCCATTGATCTATGTGTCTGTTTTTATGCTAGTACCAGACTGTTTTGATTACTATATATCCAAAAAAACCCAAAACACTAATTTGAATCCAAAGAAACCCAAAACACTAATTTGAAAGATATATGCACCCTTATGTTCATTGCAGTGTTATTTACAATAGCCAAGTTATAGTACTAACCCAAGTGTCCATTAATAGATAAATAGAGGAAGAAGTTGTAATATATATATATATATATATATATATATATATATACACACACACCTTACCCTTTGAAACAGCATGGATGGACCTAGAGGGTATTATGATAAGTGAAATAAGTCAAACAGAGAAAAGAGAAATACCATATGATTTTACTTATATGTGGAATTTAAAGAACAATAAAAACAGAACAAAAACAGGCTCATAGCTCAGAGATCAGGCTGATGGTTGCTAAAAAAAGGAGGGTTGGGGGACTGGGTTAAAAAGGTGAAGAGATTGAGAAATACAGATTGATAGCTATAAAAATGTCATGGGGATGTAAAATACAGCATAGGAAAAATAATCAATAATATTGTAATAACTGTGTATGGTGTCAGTTGGGTACTGAAAATATCAGGGACAGAATTTGGTTAAAAAAAAAAAAAAGATTTCTAACCATTATGATGTATACCTGAAACTAATGTAAGATAATATTAAGTGAAAATTGTATTTGAAAAAATTAAAAAAATTTAAACTCCTAATAAGTGTTAAATCAGAATTTATATATTTAAGTATGTTTTGCATAATGCAATGATTGTAAAAAGAAACAGACTTGATAGTTTCTTTTTACAAATTTTAGCTGGTTTCTAACCTTGACTAAGTGACATATGATATCTGAATGAAAATTACTCACTCATTTATTACCTAACAGCTATTGGGCACCTACTGTGTGCTCAGCATGAGTCAAGTGTTGGGAAAAGAAACATGATTCATAATTTTATGTCCTCTTCAATTCAATTCTATTGATTTCTCCTGAGGTATTTTGGGAGCCCAGATGAAGGGATGAGGATCTGGTGAAAGCTTCTAGGAGTAGCAATGTTCTAACTGCTTATTAAATGAGGAGTGGGAGATAATTAACAAGGAAGGGAGGAAGGAACCACAGGGTGGGTAAAAGAGCCTGGGTTATGTGGGAAATTAGGTGCCCTTTGATCTTGCCACAGAACAAATTGCTAAATGGAGGGTGGCAGAAAAGAGATGAACAGTTATTTATTTATGTATCTGTTCAGTCAACAGAGTTTAATAACTGATATTTATTACTTAGTTTTATGTTGTGATGAAAGGTAGGCCTTCAAAACAAGCATCTACTATCACATTGTAATTGATTTACAGAGTGTAAAATTTGCATTAACATCACAGTATAATATTTAGTTCATTTTAAATGGCAAAAAGTGAGGAAATAATTTGCTTTGTAGCTTAGGATGGGATGTAGACTTTTTTTTGGAGGAGTAGTTGATAATTTTTCAATTTTCTAAAACATGTATTGTTTTCTTTTATTTTTTTAATTTATTGTGTGGACGTGGTTTCAAGAATACAAGTCCCTATTGCCATTTTATATATTGCTTTCTGTTAGTTTTGTGTCTTGTTTGATCCTTCTCTTTCGTTTTTCTATCTTTTGTTTTTATTTGGTTGTATTCCATACATCTTTCCTCTGTTGCTATCTTTTTTATCTCATGTGCTTCTGTGGTGGTTTTTTCAATGGTGGTTACCTTTAAGTAATGAAAAGGGTTCCTACCCTGTTCATTGTAGTGCACTATTTTGTGAGTACTTTTGCACTCCATCGTCCTTTGCTACTGTTAATCTCCATCCTCTACCCCCCTTTCTTTTTGTTGTTGTCACAGTTTAAATTTGCTTTTATTGTGTTCTTCTTGGAGCTTTTACTTGTGGCTTTGTTTTTTTTTTGTTCTTTGTATCTGATTGGAGAAGCCCCTTTAGTAATTCCTACATAGGTGGGACATAAAAGTGAAACTAAGAGACATTGATAAGAGTGTGGTGATTACTGGGGGAGGGGGGAGAGGGGAAGGGGGAGGGGCACAAAGAAAACTAGATAGAAGGTGACAGGACAATCTGACTTTGGGTGATGGGTATGCAACATAAGTGAATGACAAGATAACCTGGACTTGTTATCTTTGAATATATGTGTCCTGATTTATTGATGTCACCCCATTAAAAATAAAATTATTAAAAAAAATAATACAAGTCAATATAACAGCATCTACACACCACATCATGCCCCCCATGCCCTGTGCAAAGTCTCTTTCCACCCCATTTTCCTTTTTTTGCCTCCCTCCCCCTCCCTCCACCCCTCCCCCTACCTCCACCACCCTCTTTCCCCCTGGTTATTGCTACTCTGATGTCTGTAAATATTTGTTATGAATGTATATTTTTTGGCTAACCCCTTCACATTCTTTGATCCCGTCCTTTCTTCCTCTTCCCCTCTGTCCACCTGTTCCCTGTGACCCGGCCTCTGCTTCTCTGTCGTCCCACAGTTTATTGTGCTCATTCGATTCCACTGGGATCAGAATACAAATTGCTTCTGCTTCACTACCTTTTCCAATACAAATTTCCTGCCTTGCTACCTTCAAAACTGCATATCTCCACTTGCGTAAAATAATTCTTATCAAAACTGTATAACCAACCTGGCCTTTGTAGTCCTTATATTTTGATAAGTGACACGGAACTGTTTAAAAGTTCAATCCCATTTTTAATTACTTCAGTCTAAAACAACTCTAAACATTTTTACAGCTCTTCTAGTAGCTTCTTTTCTCTACAATTAACTTGCTTCTGTATGAGGATTTCATTATAAGTTGCTCATTCAAGAACTTGATTACTCTGTGACTCTGAGTACCTTGTATAACATAAAATATTTTGAAATATTTTGCTTTCACTCTCTGAAATTGTATTGATAATTGGCTTAAAACTATTTATACAGTCAGGTATTTGAATTTAGATTATAATAACACTTCTATCTTTCATATCTTCCTTTCTACTACAGAAATTTTTGTGAAAGAGATTCCTGGTGCTATTTCTGCCATTTGCTTACATATATTCTGTTCCAACCGGGCACACCCTGCAAGTGTGGGAATAAAACTTTTTTTGGGCAGAGACTCCAGTGAAGCAATTATCTTAGCTGAGGCTATTGGATTGCTTGATTTCCCCAGGGAGTTTGGTAATGGAGCTTAAAAACACTCCCTCTCCTGCAGTACATCCAGCCCTGCTTGTTTCTCAAGGCACCAATGTAGTATAATTATCTCACCTCTAACCTCGAATAACACGAACCTTCTAATTCTGACCCATTGCTGAAATCAACTCTGGAAAGACTTTATAATAATGTTATAGGAAAATTTATGTCTTCCTACACTGCTTTTCAGTTGAAATACTTCTGAAACTCAAAATTTGAATTGTTACTGTGAGAGACTACTTTTTGACATACTGTAGCTACATTATGGAAGAGGAAAGAAGTTTGCTAACACAGAACCAATCCATGTTTTGGCTTATGTTTTTCATTTAAATTAATATATAATTGAACTGGATTAGCTGGACGCAGTTCTAATGCAATGCATGTATGAGTACCAAACCTTTTAGGGACAAGTTTATAATAAGCAATTCCTAATTTGTCATTTTTAGCATTAAATAAAAATGTAGAGTTATCAGATCTAAGAAGCAAGACTGAATTGTTAATATGACAAATAATAGCCATATGTGTCAGTATTAGGAATGATGGAAAGAGGGGATTACCATCCCCCCCTACTATTCAGAGATGTAGCACAAATGAACTTGAAGTGGCAGCCTGCACATTTAATCATTTCCTAGGGTGAAACAGCATTCAAAATATACCAAACATGTATGTTGTCTTAAAAGAAACAGTAAACATTTCTAGCCATCTAAAGTGACTTCGTTATTTTATAGTCTTTTTTTTTTTCTTTTGCATAGAGACAGACTCTTGCATGTGCCTGACCAGGATCCATCCAGCATGCCCACTAGGGAGCAATGCTCTGCCAAGCTGGGGTGCTGTTCTGTTGCAATCCGAGCCATTTTAGTGCCTGAGGCAGAGGCCATGGAGCCATCCTCAGCACTGGGGCCAACTTTGCTCCAATGGTGTCTTGGCTGCAGGAGGGGAAGAGAGAAATAGAGAGAAAGGAGAGGGGGAAGGGAAGGGTGGAGAAGCAGATGGGTGCTTCTCCTGTGTGCCTTGGCTGGGAGTTGAATTCAGGACATCCACACGCCGGGCCAACGCTCTACCACTGAGCCAACCAGCAAGGGCCTATAGTCATAATTTCTTTTGAAAAAGACTTTTTTTAAGAGCAGCTTTAAGTTTACAACAAAATTAAGAAGATACAGAGATTTCTCACATACACTCTGCTGACACACATAGGAGATTTCTTTTTCTTTACCAAGGATGGATCTACATTGACACTTCATAATCACACGAAGTCCATACTTTACTTTAAGATTCGCTCTTGGTGTTGTACATTCTCTGGGTTTGGACAAATATATAATGACAAAAATCCATCATTATAATATCATACAAAGTATTTTCACTTCCTTAAGAATCCTCTATATGGTTACTGTCTTTAATATACCAATAATTCAGTAGAGGAACTAAAGACATGGCATATCTTCATGAAATAAATTCTCTTTTTATTGTACTGCAATTTTTCTTCTGCATTTCAATTTTCCTTTATCTCTATTTCATGATTTGGTTGCATCAGCATAATTGCTTACTGGGAATAAATTAGGAATGAAAAGAAAGATAGCATATTTAATGTATTAGAATCTATTTTTTCACATATAATGTTCTTCAGTTGTCATGTGAGGAAAGCTAAATTTACTTTGTCTTGAACTAAATATTAGCAAATTTAGGGAAAGAAGCTTAAGCAAAAGCTGTAATTTTATTAGCTAGACATGTTAACTTAGACATCATGACCAGTGAATGGTAAAACCTTACAAATTACCTTCTAATCTGCTGATGCTCTCTTTGAGTCTAATCTAGAGTTTATTCTGTCATTGGAAGTTTTTTCAGTGTCTTCATTTCTAATATCTATTTTTTTCTAGATGATTATATTTTCATGTTCACTGGGTTTATTTAATTAAATGCCTATTTTTGTTTTAAATTTTCTTTCTTATTTTAAGTGGCTGTATTTTTAGTTTTTAATTTTATTTTATTGTGGTAAAAACATAACACGAGGTCTACTTTCTTAAATTTTGAAGTGTATAACATATAATTGTTGACTGGAGGTACAATGTTGTACAGCAGACCTTAGAGCATATTCATCTTGCTTAAATAAAGCTTTATACCTGTTGGTTAGTAACACACCATTTTGTCTTCCCTCAAGCTCCCTGGAAATCGCCATTTCATTCTTTGATTCTGCAATTTCATTATTTTATATATCTGATATAAGTAGAATCACAAGGTAGTTGTCTTTCCTTGACTAGCTTATTTCATTTAGTTACCATAATGTCTTCAAGGATCATCCATTTTATTGCATATTGCAGAACTTGCTTCTTATTTATTTTAAAGATCCAGTGGTACTCCATTGTATGTATATATCACATTTTATCCATTCACATGTTGATGGGCATTCAGATGGTTTCCACATCTTTGCTATTGTGAATAGTGCTGCAATGAGCATGGGAGTGCTAAAAGGCAACCTATAGAATAGAGGATTAATCTCCAAAATATGTAAGGTACTTTTATAACTCAGTAGCAAAGACCAAAAAAGAAATAAAAAACTAATATGTTAATTAAAAAATGGGTTAAATATTAAATAGACATTTCTTCAAGGAATGGCAAATGAACAGGTTCATGAAAGATTGCTCAAAGCCATTAGTAAGATGCAAACCAAAACCATAGTAAGATATAGAACCAAAAGCATTAACTTTTTAATTGTCTTTTAGAATGACTACAAACTCATTTTGAGTGGCCATTTTTTTTGTGATTTTATCTCCCTCTTTTTTCTTAATTCTCTGCCTGTTACTGGACTGAAGGGGTGCATTTGCCTGTGTGCACCAGATCTCAATAAATGCAAACAGGAGTTTGCAGCCAAGAAAATAAGGATTTATTAAAGAGATGGAGCCATTCCTGGAGTCACAGGTAGCTCATGTTCACAAACCTAGCTCCTCAATGGCTTCTAGAGATGGAGTACATAAGGAAAAATCATTAATCAGGTGACTAAGAAAGGTAAGGTCATGGTAAAGGTCATGATCTCTACTGATTGATTTGTGCTAGGGTAGGAGCTAGCTGATCACTGCATCTGGTCTCATTGTCAGCAATGGCCTTGCTTTGTTTGGGTTTGCAAGGATGCAAAGGGTGGGCTCATTCTGGAGCTGATACAAAACTGAGGCCTAGATATTATTATTATTATTATTATTTTTTAAAACTATTTTTTAAATTTTATTTATTCATTTTTAGAGAGGAGAGAGAGAGACAGAGAGGGAGAGAGACAGAGAGAGAGAAGGGGGAAGGAGCTGGAAGCATCAACTCCCATATGTGCCTTGACCAGGCAAGCCCAGGGTTTCGAACCGGCGACCTCAGCATTTCCAGGTCAATGCTTTATCCACTGCGCCACCACAGGTCAGGCGATTATTTTTAGCTTGACACAAATTCTGTCTCTGTGGTCAACAGACCTGAGGTTTTTTTCCTAAGGCTATTGGGTGCTAACCAAAACCTTACATCTTAATGATTCAGTGAGGGAGAGGGAGGTAGGTGAATCAGGGTGCTAGGTGAGGCCAGTTTGAGTCAAAGGAAGATAATAAAAATAAAAGGGAAGATGATTATTTTTTGCTCCATTTCTTTAAAAATATGTCATTTGAATTTTGATGGGAATTGCATTAAATTTGTATATTGCTTTGGGTAATATGGCCATCTTGATTATATTTATTCTACCTAACCAAGAACAAGGAATATTCTTCCATCTCATAATATCTTTTTCGATTTCCCTTAACAATGGTTTATAGTTTTCATTGTATAAGTCCTTTACATTCTTTGTTATGTTTATTCCTAGGTATTTTATTTTTTTTGTTGCAATCGTGAAGGGGATTATTCTTTTGAGTTCATTCTCAAATGTTTCATTGTTGGCATATAGAAAGGTTATTGACTTCTGTATGTTAATTTTGTATCCTGCGACCTTACTGTATTGGCTTATTATTTCTAGTAGTCTTTTTGTGGATTCTTTGGGGTTTTCGATGTATAGGATCATATCATCTGCAAAAAGTGATACCTTTACTTCTTCTTTTCCGATATGGATGCCTTTTATTTCTTTGTCTTGTCTGATTGCTGTGGCAAGAACCTCTAGTACCACATTAAATAAGAGTGGAGAGAGTGGACAACCCTGTCTTGTTCCTGATTTAAGGGGGGAAAGCCTTCAGTTTTGTGCCATTTAGTATGATGTTAGCTGATGGTTTATCATATATGGCCTTTATCATGTTGAGATATTCTCCTTCTGTACCCATTTTATTGAGAGTCTTAAACATAAAATTGTGTTGTATTTTATCAAAAGTCTTTTCTGCATCTATTGATAATATCATGTGGTTCTTGTTCTTTGTTTTGTTGATATGGTGTATTACGTTAACCGTTTTACGTATGTTGAACCATCCTTGAGATTCTGGGATGAATCCCACTTGATCACGATGTATTATTTTTTTAATATGTTGTTGTATTCGATTTGCTATAAAAAGCCCCGAATAGCCAAAGCAATCCTAAAGAAAAGGAATGAAGCTGGGGGCATTACAATACCTGACTTCAAACTCTATTATAGGGCCACGACAATCAAAACAGCATGGTATTGGCAGAAAAATAGACACTCAGACCAATGGAACAGAATAGAAAGCCCAGAAATAAAACCACATATATAGAGTCAAATAATTTTTGATAAAGGGGCCAACAACACACAATGGAGAAAAGAAAGCCTCTTCAACAAATGGTGCTGGGAAAACTGGAAAGCCACATGCAAAAGAATGAAACTGGACTACAGTTTGTCCCCCTGTACTAAAATTAACTCAAAATGGATCAAAGATCTAAACATAAGACCTGAAACATTAAAGTACATAGAAGAAGACATAGGTACCAAACTCATGGACCTGGGCTTTAAAGAGCATTTTATGAATTTGACTCCACAGGCAAGAGAAGTGAAAGCAAAAATTAATGAATGGGACTACGTCAGACTAAGAAGTTTTTGCTCAGCAAGAGAAACTGATAACAAGATAAACAGACAGCCAACTAATTGGGAAATGATATTTTTAAACACCTGCTCAGATAAGGGCCTAATATCCAAAATATACAAAGAACTCATAAAACTCAACAACAAACAAACAAACAATCCAATAAAAAAATGGGAAGAGGACATGAACAGACACTTCTCCCAGGAAGAAATACAAATGGCCAACAGATATATGAAAAGATGCTCATCTTCTTTAGTTATTAGAGAAATGCAAATCAAAACTGCAATGAAATACCACCTCACACCTGTTAGATTAGCTATTATTAACAAGACAGGTAATAGCAAATGTTGGAGACGTTGTGGAGAAAAAGGAACCCTCATCCACTGTTGGTGGGAATGTAAAGTAGTACAACCATTATGGAAGAAAGTATGGTGGTTCCTCAAAAAACTGAAAATAGAACTACCTTATGACCCAGCAATCCCTCTACTGGGTATATACCCCCAAAACTCAGAAACATTGACTCGTAAAGACACATGCAGCCCCATGTTCATTGCAGCATTGTTCACAGTGGCCAGGACATGGAAACAACCAAAAAGCCCATCAATAGATGACTGGATAAAGAAGATGTGGCACATATACACTATGGAATACTACTCAGCCATAAAGAAATGATGACATTGGATCATTTTCAGCAAAATGGTGGGATCTTGACAACATTATACGGAGTGAAATAAGTAAATCAGAAAAAACCAGGAACTGCATTATTCCATATGTAGATGGGACATAAAAGTGAGACCAAGAGACATTGATAAGAGTGTGGTGGTTATGGGGGGAGGGGGGAGAGGGAGAGGGAAGGGTGAGGGGGAGGGGTACAAAGAGAACTAGATAGAGGGTGACAGGACAATCTGACTTTGGGTGATGGGTATGCAACATAATTGAATGACAAGATAACCTGGACATGTTATCTTTGAATATATGTATCTTGATTTACTGATGTCACCCCATTAAAAATAAATAAAATAAAAAAAAGGGAAGATGAAAGAAAATAAGGTTCCTGCATGATTACATCCTCTCCACCTTGCCCCACCCCCTTCCCACATGTGTTGCAGTTGTTTCTACTCACCGCTCAAGCGGTAATGAAATTTTGGACTCTTGCTCATAGGTGATGTTGAAGACATCACGGTTTTACATATGGAGTGACTGGATGGCTTCAGCTCAGTTTCTGTTGGCATTGCTAAGCCTTTGTCTCCTTATCTACCCCAAGCAGCAGAACAGTGACCCATCCTTTCTTTCAGCCACCTTTCATTAATGGGCAGGGGAGCCATGCTCTAGCCTCGTCTTTAGTGAACCCCTTGATATCTTAGAGAGGACACTTTTAGTACTTTTTACCCACAGGATCCTGGTTCTGAGCTGCCATTTCCTGCTTTTGGTCCAAGGAATTGTCTTGTTTTTTTCCCTACAATGTCTTCTTGTTTTCTCTTTTACATATTCCTGATTACTTTTTTAAAAAAGATTTTATTTATTAATTTTAGAGAGAGAGAAGGGGGAAAAGCAGGAAGCATCAAATCATAGTAGTTGTTTCTTGTATGTGTCCCCACCAGGCAAGCCAACCAGGGCTTGGAACTGGCGACCTCAGCATTCCAGGTTGATGCTTTATCCAATGTGCCATCACAGGTCAGGTGCTGGTTATTTTTTAATAGAACTTATAGTCAATAATTATCTTTATTTATTTTAGTCTTGATTACAAGCTTCAAAATTTTTTCATCATAATAATTTATTTGCTATATAGATATTTAATGTTAAAAAACATTTTACCCTGAAACAGCTTTTCTTGAGGTATAATTGACATAAATAACATTAGTTTCAGATATACTACATACTTATTTGATATTTGTATGTTTGTGAAATGACCATCCCAATAAGTCTAGTTAATATCCATCGCCATACATAGTTATAACTTTTTCTTGTGATAAGCAGTTTTAAGATTCACTCTCTGAGCAACTTGTAAATATTCAGTATAATGTTATTAACTCTAGTCACCATGCTGTACATTACATCCTCATGAATTATTTATTTTATAACTGGAAGTTTGTGGTTTTGACTCTTCATCCATTTCATCCACTCTCCTTTCACCCTCGCTTCTGGCAACCACTAATCTGTTCTCTGTAACTATGAACTCAGAATTTTTTAAAAATTCCACATATAAGTGAGATCATATGGTATTTATCTTTCTTTGTCTGACATTTCACCTACATAACTCCTTCAAGGTCTAATCATGTTATTATAAGTGACAAGGTTTCCTCTTTTTTATGATTCATTAATAATCCATTGTATATACATAAATATAAATACATATACATATATGTATATATATATATACTTTATTCATCCACTGATGAACACTTAGGTTGTTTCCATATTTTGGCTATTATATATAATGCTGCAATAAACATGATGTGCATGCATATATCTTTTTTTTTAGAATATATATTTACCTTTTTTTAAGATTTATTTATTTTTCAAAGAAAGAGGAGAGAGAGAGAGAGAGAGAGGGAGAGAGAGAGAAGGAGGGAGGAAAGGAAGTATCAACTCTCATACATGCCTTGACCAGGCAAGCCCAGGATTTCGAATCAGCAACCTCAGTGTTCCAGGTCAATGCTTTATCCACTGTGCCAACACATGTCAGGCCTATACACATATGTTTTAGTTAGTGTTTTTATTTTGGTCAGATGAAGGTCCAGAAGTGGACTGGCTGGATGATATGATAGTTCTGTGTTTAATTTTTTGAGGAATCTCCATACGTTTTCTATAGTGGCTGTATTAATTTACTGAATGTAAGCTTCTTGAGGCAAGAACTTGATTCATCTACATCTCACTACTCTAGAACAGTTCCTTATATATAGGTGACTTTTTAAACAAATTCCAATCCATGATCTTTATAAACAGAATAAATACATGAAAGTTTAATATGCTAAAATGAAGTTCCAAATTTTAAAAGCTTTTAGGAGATAATCCAAAGATTCTTTTTACTTTCTGTTATTCATTCTCATACCATCAACCTCACCTTTCTTTCTGAATTATTTAATGAGAATACAAACTTGATCTAGTAATTCTCACTTGAAAAAGAAAGTCTCCATGACTTCATATTTCCTTATTCCTCTTTGAATAATACTCTTCACATAAGAAAAATCTCAAAAAAAAAAAAAGCTATACTTTTCACCCAATATACTGTTCAACTCTATAATTCAGCTTCCTAGTTTACTAATCTATTGAACCTTTCCTTATCAAGGTCACCAGCTACTAATGAGTCTTCTCTGTTCTCATCAGGCAGAAAGTAGCATTCAGTGTGCAGTGTTCAACACAATGAACCACCTCTCTTTTTTAAAGCACTTCCCTTTTTCAGCTTCCATAACATCACACTTTCCTGGATTTTCTCTGTTGTCACTGGCTATTCCTTTTCAGTCTACTGGTTCTTCATCTAGTGTTGAACCTGTAGATACTGAAGAGCTTCATGGCTCAGGCTGTTTTCTCTTTCCCTAGAGGATGTTATCTTTTCTCATTGCATCATATACAGTACTTTCTCTATGCTGGTGACTATCAAATGTCTATCTCTACTCCAGAATATTTCCTGAACTCTAAACTTTTATGTAGTACTATGTTGCATCAGAGTGGTAAACGCAGACATCCTTGTTTTGTTCTCAATTTTAAGGGGAGCACTTCTAGTTTTTGCCTATTGTGTATGATGTTGCTGTGGATCTGTCGTACACAGCCTTTATTACATTGAGGTATGCTCTCTGCGTTCCCACTTTGTCAGAGTTTTTAACATAAATTGATGCTGGAATTTATCAAATACTTTTTATTCTTCTATTGATATGCTCATGTGGTTTTTATTTTTCATTTTGTTTATGTGGTATATCACATTTCTTGATTTGATGATATTGTACCAACCTTGTATCCATGATGTATGACCTTTTAAATGTATTGCAGGGTCTGATTTGCTTATATTTTGTTGAGGATTTTAGCATCTATGTTCACCAGAGATATTGGCCTATATTTTTTTCTTTTTAGTGTCTTTATCTGGTTTTGAATTAAGATAATGCTGGCCTTGTAAAATGAGTGGGAGTCCTCCTTCTTCTTGATTTCTTTGGAATAGTTTGAGAAAGATAAGAGTTAGAAAGTTCCCAAAGTTTATATGGAACCACAAAAAACCTCAACTAACCATGTAATTTTGATAAAGAAGAACATATTTGGAGAAATCAAGCGACCTAATATCAAACTGAACTACAAGGCCTAGTAATCAAAACAGCCTGGTACTGGCATATAAACAGAGACATAGATCAATGGAACAGAATAGAGAGCCCAGAAATAAACCCACATATTTATAGTCAACATATATTTGACAAAGAAAGCAAAAACATACAATGGGGTAAAGATAGTCTATTCAATAAATAGTGTTGGCAAAAGTGCAAAGATGTGCAAAAAAGTAAAAGTCAACTACCTTTTTACAACATACATAAGAATAAACTCATAATGGATTAAAGACATAAATATTAGACTCAAAACCATAAAAATATTAGAAGAAAACAGAGGTAGTAAAATCTTGGACATTCCTTGTGCAATATTTTTCTGATATATCTCCTCAGGCAGGGAAAAAAAAGAAAAAATAAACAAATGGGACCACATCAAACTAAAATGTATTTGCATAGCAAAGAAAATCAGCAACAAAATGAAGAGACAAACCCCCTGAATGGGAGAACATATTTGCCAATGATGTATCTGATAAGGGGTTAATATCCAAAATATATAAAGAACTTATATAACTCAACACCAGAAAACCAAACCAATTAAAAAATGGACAAAAGGACCTGAATAGGCAATTCTCCAAAGAGGACAAATAGATGGCCAATAGACATATGAAAAGATATTCAATGTCACTAATTATCAGAGGCATTCAAATTAAAACCACAATGAAATATCACCTCACACTTTTCAGAATGGCAATCATCAATAAATTAACAAACAACAAGTGCTGATGAGGGTGTGGAGAAAAAGAAATTATCCTGCACTGCTGGTGGGAATGCAAACTGGTGCAGCCACTGTGGAAAGCAGTATGGAGATTTCTCAAAACACTAAAAATGGAACTGCCTTATGACCCAGTGATTCCACTTTTGGGAATATATCCAAAGAAACCCGAAACACTAATTTGAAACAAAAGTACTTGCATTCCTATGTTTATTGCAGTGTTATTTACAATAGCAAAGAGTTGGAAGCATCACAAGTGTCCATCAGTAGATGAGTGGATAAGAAAGCAGTGGTACATTTATACAATAAAATACTATTCAGCCTTAAAAAAAAAGAAATTTTACCCTTTGAGACAGCATGGTTGAAACTGAAGAATATATATTATACTAAGTGAAAGAAGCCAGTCAGAGAAAGACAGGTACCTAATGATTTTACTCATATATGGAATCTAATGAACAAAATGAACTACAAGCAAAATATAGACTCATATTTAAAGAGCAGGCTGCCAACTGCCAGGGGAAGGGGCACTTTGGGGGCTGGGTTGGGATGTGTGGAGGGATTGAACAAAAAAGAAAAAAAAGAAAAAAGCTCATGGACATAGATAACAGAGTGGCGATTGCTGGGAGAAGGGGCAGTGTGGGGAGATAAATGGTAATGGCCGTCCATTGACTTGGGGTGGTGAGCACACAGTACGGTGTACAGAAGATGTGTTGTGGAATTGTGCACCTGAACCTGTAAAATTTTGTTAACTAGTGTCACTCCAATAAATTCAATTCAAACAAACAAACATCTAACTGCTTAATTGACTTCTTTACTTGGTTTTCTTGTAGACATCTTCAATTAACTTGCTCCAAACTGAAATACTTTCAAAATTTACTACCTTTTCCTGCATCACCTTCTTTTACAAAATTCTGAATCTTTCTTTTTAAAGATATATTTTAATTTTTGTATTTAAAATTCTCATTTATATTTATCAATCCCTTGGTGACATTCTAAATTGTGCTTGTTTATTATTTAATTGTATATACTTGCTATATTTATACCTACTAATAGGCAACTTTCTGTCAATAAGAAAAATAAAATTGCAATTCTTTTAGTAAATGAACAAATTATCCTTTTAGTACCTGTAAGACAACTAGTGAACTGCAAACTCTGTTCAATTATTTTTTCATTCAGGTTCTTTTCATAGGTATCCAGAGCCAAAATCAATTTTGCTAATACATTGGCTATATACTATTTCAGCCACAGAGTCCTAGAAAATTAAGGCAAAAGTAGTAAAGAAAAATAGGAAAAAAATAAATAAAATAAAGCATCTGCCTCAATATTTTACATTACTTTGTGACAATCCAGTTGGTCAGGGCTTATAATTTTAATTTGTGAACCATTAAGATTAGTGAGTACTATAATATTAAATTTGGGAGTATGATGTAAGACATCTGTATGTAAATAAGCTTTATAAAGTATGTTCTGTAACAGTAACTATTTCAGCACCAGAATTATGAGTGCAATTGTTACTCACTTAAGGTTTACTTAGTGCGAACATCTTTCTGGAATTATATTTGGAGAATTTCACAATAAATAATGATTTTATGTTCCAATAAATTCCTAAGCTGTGAATCCTGAAGCAACAAGACATGGTCTCTCCTATCATAGAGGGGAATAAAATGCTTTGTACAAACCATTAACAAGAAACAAACACAATTGGGATAAGATGATAAAGTAAAAAAGAGGTAATAAAGAGGAAGAAGTTAGTTTAGATTAGGTGGTCAGGAAAGGCATTTCTGAGGATGCTTTAAGATGAATGAATTTCAACCTGAGAACAAAGCAAACTACACAAATCATATATGTAATGTGGTTTTAGGGGAACCAAATTGATATTATATAAAAGTGCTAAAACTTGTTAATTATGTAAACTTAATAACAATCTTACCTTTCTTGTTTCTGTTGACTTGTTTTTCATGCCTTTTGGTTTATGAATAGGTTCGTACACTGGTAAAAATCACACTGCATATTTAACCCACATGAAAAATAACCATTCACTTTTATACTAAATGATAAGTTTATAGCCATGAGTTCTATTTTATAGATGTTGATCATTGATATTTTTGAGAGTGATTAATTTTTTTTCATGTTTGAAAATGTATTACAATCTTTAATTCATATTCTATTATTTCCTTCTTTTTACTTTGAGCCCAATTTGTCAGTCTTTTTCCAATTTATTTTTTCTTTTTTGTATTTTTCTGAAGTGAGAAGCGGGGAGGCAGAGAGACAGACTCCTGTGTGTGCCTGACCGGGATCCACGTGGCATGCCCACCAAGGGGCAATGCTTTGCCCATCTGTGCTGTTGCTCCATTGCAAACAGACTAATTCTAGTGCTTGAGGTGGAGGCCATGGAGCCATCCTCAGTACTAGGGCCAACTTTGCTCCAATGGAGCCTTGGCTGCAGGAGGGGAAGAGAGAGTCAGAAAGAAAGGAAAAGGGGAAGGGTGGAGAAGCAGATGGGTGCTTCTCCTGTGTGCCCTGGCTATGAATTGAACCTGGGACTTCCACACGCCAGGCCGACGCTCTACCGCTGAGCCAACTGGCCAGGGCAGAGCACATTTTTAATGAACTTTATGTTCCATGTGCGTATTCTTATAACATTTTATTTTAATAATTAGAAAACCTAAAAGTCTTTATAGTTCATTAGTATTGTTTTTAATGAGAAAATATTTTAAAAATGCTGAATATACTTTTTTGTTCAGTTTATAAAATACTTTATTATGCTTACTTTACTTATACATAATGAAATAGGCAAAATACTTTTAAATAAGGTGACCAACATTTTTACAATGAAAATGAGGACAAAAATAAATTGAAGAAAACAATAGTATAAATAAAATAAACATTTTATTCATTGCAACAATAATATACTATAATATGATAAATATATAATAAAACATTTGTAATATTTTATATTGTAATTATTCTTGCATGCCTATTAATTTTTAATAATAATTTTAAGAAAAAAGTTTTCATTTAGATACAAATACGTCAAATCATATGCAATGGATTGACTCTGCATTGATTGAATACGGACATTTACAGATTAGTCTTCCAATATCAAAAAGGAGAACATGTAGGAGGACACTTTTCGAGGGAGGATGGAACTTATAAAAGGACTGTCCTCCCTAAAAGAGGACGATTGGTCACATTATTTTAAAGCAATATGTTAAATTTAAGAACAAAGCAGTGCCTTGTTTGAGTGGGAAATAGAATTGAAATATAGAAAGTTCACTGCTATGTTACTGCCTTCAAGAACAACATATGCACGAGTCACTCATTTATATGGCGTCCTTTATCAGTCCTTAGTAAGTCCCAGTTGTCCATAAATCTTTCTCCAAATTTGGAATATAACTATTTTCTCATTGTTTTCACACCCTATATGCTGATGTAAACAAAATCCAAAAGCTTCTGGAAGTAGTAGGAGCTTAATAGTAAAGTTTTTGTCTAATACACAAATGTGGCTAGATAACAGCTTATTATTGTTTAATTTTGTATATAGGGCCACAGGAAGAATAAATGCAGATGAGAGACATTAAATTTGGGGGCAGGATTAACCTTTTCTAGGTCTAAAATGAAGACAGAAATAAACTGAAACAAATTTTCCCTCTCTACCTTGCCTTGTGCAGCATGTGGCTACGTTTACTTGGTCTTTCACGTGAGATTTTTATGTTCTTCACGAAATTTTTCTGTGCAGTTCTCAGCACGTTTCAGAATTAGAAGTATGATACCTGTTATCAGTGGCTAAGTATTCTTATGCTCTTATGTATTAAACATGATGGGTTTCATGTTTAACTATAAAGTTGTGTATTCCTGATTGACAGTTTCAGTTTGTGTAATCAGATTTCAAGATTTTATTTAAGGTATTCAATCAGACATGTCATCACTTTGTCTTAAAGTCATATACTTGAAAAGGTTGATGGGGCTGGAAATGTTTTAGCCGGCAGAACCGAGTTGGATGGAAGGGCAATTTAAGAACTGAGTGTTTCTCTGCTTTAAGTGGGAGGAATAGTATCTCTCCCAAATCATGAAGAACTCCTGCTCTTGGTCATTTCCTTTTTTTTTTTTTTTAAACAGAGAGGAGGAAGGTGCTTGATCCAGATGTAATCTATCATTTATATAGTCCTTGATATATGCCCAGTGTTAACGATTCATATTGTTGGTGCCACAGCTGACATAATCAGGGAATGCTTTGGTTCAAACATGTATACAGGGTATACTTACAACTTGCATTGCAATCTCTCTCCATGTAGACCAAAGGACCACATCGTAGGATAATGAGCATGAGGAGTTACACCTTTCTACAGAACAGCCAATTGCAGATTCATTCCACATGTCCTTTCAAACACTTGTTTGGTGAGGAACAGCTACACAGATGCACTATGCTGAATACAACATAACTGTGGCTTGGTAGGCCAGGGATGCTATGCTAGAGAGTGAAACTAACAATTTGATCTACTCTTCACTCTGAACACATGTATCCCCCAAAACCCACAATAGTAAGAATGTTCTAAAAAAAAAAACCCTCGTACTTTTAAGGATTTTTAATATTAAACATCAAATATTCTCATATTTCTTATCTATGAATGACTTGCCACTTGTCTGTCAAATTGTGTTGCTTTCCTACGAAACAATGAAAACTTTCTGCATTAGACCCATGACTAGATGCTGTCTTCCTCAATACAGGATTCAGCATTAATATCGAAAGTGTTTGGCATTAAAATTCATGCCTAGAGTTCTGCTAGGTATGCAGCTTAATTGTTATTAGCATCATTACTATTAGTATTTTATTTATTGACCTAAAGAGGTTTTCTCCCCATTAGATTGCAAGCTTCCCAGAGCAGAGGTTTTATATTTTCTGATCTATGTTCCATGGTTCTCAGACCACACAGTGTTCAGTAGCCAACAGATTTTATAAGTTTATGCAATTTTCCTGATGTAGTGATAAAGAAGCACTGTTCTGGAACCACCAGAGAGAAAGATTCATTTCAGAAGACTTTCCTCTGTATTACGGGAGTGGTAATAATCAAGACAACAGAGAAAGACAGTTGAACACATAGGATCGATTTCTATCTTGATCAATCTGAACGATGAAAAATGGTGTCTTAGAGTACTTAATTAGCATATTAAGATATCATGACTGAACATGGATATCTTTTTCAAATTTAAGGTCCATTTATATTTCTTCTTTTGTGAACTATGATTATATTTGTTCATTTTATATTCAAAAGATATATTAGGAGCCTGACCAGGTGGTGGCACAGTGGAAAGAGCATTGGCCTTGGACGCAGAGGACCCAAGTTCAAAACCCTGAGGTTGCTGGCCTGAATGCAGGCTCATTCGGCCTGAGTGCAGGGTTGCCAGCTTGAGCATGGGATCGTAGACATGATCCCATGGTCCACTGGCTTGAAGCCCAAGGTTGCTGGCTTGAGCAATGAGTAATTGACTTTACTGGAGCACCAATCCCCCACCCCCACCAAGGCACATTTGAGAAAGCAATCAATGAACAGAGGTGCTGCAATGAAGAATTGATGCTTCTCATCTCTCTCCCTTCTTGTCTGTCTGTCTCTGTCCTTCTCTTTCTCTTTCGCATTTTCTCACTAAAAAAAAAAAAAAGATATATTAAAAGCTATTTTGAGGCCCTGGCCGGTTGGCTCAGTGGTAGAGCATTGGCCTGGTGTGCAGGAGTCCCAGGTTCGATTCCCGGACAGGGCACACAGGAGAAGCGCCCATCTGCTTCTCCACCCCTCCCCCTCTCCTTCCTCTCTGTCTCTCTCTTCCCCTCCCGCAGCCAAGGCTCCATTGGAGCAAAGTTGGCTCGGGTGCTGAGGATGGCTCTGTGGCCTCTGCCTCAGGTGCTAGAATGGTTCTGGTCGCAACAGAGTGACGCCCCAGATGGGCAGAGCATCGCCCCCTGGTGGGCGTGCCAGGTGTATCCCGGTCGGGCACATGCGAGAGTCTGTCTGACTGCCTCTCTGTTTCCAACTTCAGAAAAATACAAAACAACAACAACAACAAAAAAGCTATTTTGCCTATTAAATCTTAGGCGCTAATTTTATTTGAATGTATGAATTGTTTATGCTTTCCCCAGTTTGTTGTCTTTCAACTATCTTCATGGTACTTTTGCCACACATTTTTATTTTATTTTATTTTATTTTTATTTTTTATTTTTTTTCTGAAGCTGGAAACGGGGAAAGACAGTCAGACAGATTCCCGCATGCGCCCGACCGGGATCCACCCGGCACGCCCACCAGGGGCGACGCTCTGCCCACCAGGGGGCGATGCTCTGCCCCTCCGGGGCGTCGCTATGCAGCGACCAGAGCCACTCTAGCGCCTGGGGCAGAGGCCAAGGAGCCATCCCCAGCGCCCGGGCCATCTTTGCTCCAATGGAGCCTTGGCTGCGGGAGGGGAAGAGAGAGACAGAGAGGAAGGAGGGGGGGGTGGAGAAGCAAATGGGCGCCTCTCTTATGTACCCTGGCCGGGAATCGAACCCGGGTCCCCCACACGCCAGGCCGACGCTCTACCGCTGAGCCAACCGGCCAGGGCCGCCACATATTTTTAAAATAAATATAGTCAAATCTTGATTTTGACACATCTTATGTGTTGTGTCATAGTTTGAAAGGTCTTTTTGAGTTTAAAAATAGTCATCAGATGATTTCTTCTTATGATTTTACAGTTTCATTTCTCTATTTTAAATGTACAGTTGTCCTTTGCCATACCACGTTTCACTTTATGTGATCTCACTGTATTGCGGATTTTTAAATTGCATATATCTAATTTTGTATCACGGATATTTCACTATATTGTGGGTTTTTGCAGTAATAGATATTTTTATATACTTATTATTTTAATTATTTTTGTGGTAAAATAAACATTTTCTAGCCTAAAAATTGAAAACAATATAAAATGTATAAAAAACATTAATTAAAATATATTAGTATTCACTGGTGAGTACCCATATAAAATTTTATATGTTGTTAAAATTATGTAGGTTTAAGAGTGTAGAAAGTGTTTAAGAGCATAGGAAGTGTTTTTTTAAAATTATTTTTATTTATTTATTCATTCTAGAGAGATGAGAGAGAGAGAGAGAGAGAGAGAGAGAGAGAGAGAAGAGGGGGAGGAGCAGGAAGCATCAAATCCCATATGTGCCTTGACCAGGCAAGCCCAGGGTTTTGAACCAGCAACCTCAGCGTTCCAGGTCGATGCTTGATCCACTGCGCCACCACCAGTCAGGCCATAGGAAGTGTTTATAAGAGTGTGCGAAAGGTTAATAGCAGTGTGGGAAAGGTTTACAAGAGTGTGGGGAGATTTTATAAAGCCTTAAAATAGAAATATATATAAATAACAAAATAAATATAAGGTCGTTACTTCGCAGATTTTCACCTATTGCAGGGGGTTCTGGAACCTAACCCCCGTAATAGACGAGGGATAACTGTATTTTTTTTAATTTATCAAGGTATAACATTATATATCCATTTTGTTAAGGTTCCCTATAAAAACCATAGAGAAACTTTCAAACCAGGGTCTGTCTGATAACATAAATCTATAACAGTTTGACATCCCTAAGACCTTACACATTATATATATTTTTTGGAGAAAAATAACTAACTAAATATTGATAAATACAAAATAATATAAAAGAAACATCTCACAATGAAATACTTTTAATTATTTTGTATGTAAAATAACATTTATTCAAATTGCTCTTTATAAACGTAGTCATTCATTTATTTCTTTCAATACATAAATTATAAATTAGTGTTTTAGAATTCTATTAGTTTATTTTTAAAGCAGATGTTTAATTTTTCTCTATGTAAAGAAGTATTTTATGGTTCTTGTGCACATCAAAATGTCTATGGTTCAGATTATGTTTAAAATACTGAAACATGTAAATTTGCCTGAGTAGATAAGAGTACCTTCAGGTATTCTTTCTTTGAAAGAATTCCCAACTGATTTCAAAAACTTTTAGAATTAGGGCAAGCTTTGGGTTTATATTAAAAAACTGAAATAATGTTAAGACCTTTACTGACATGAACTATTGAAATGACTGTCCAAAATACCACTGACAATAGTCTAAGAATAGTTTGGACATCTTATATTGATCTGATGAAACATAAACCCACCTGAGATGTACCAATCTGAAAAAAATTTAGCGATTGTTATCACTGATAGTCTTAACACTGTTAAAGTTATGCAAGTTGGAAATAATAGTCTTGCTACAATTTCTAAAATACTCAGTACCTGTTTGTTCATAATTTTGCCTGATCTCATTATTACCTTCCTTTCTTTTTGCATTGTATTATCCAGGTACATTTTTCTTTATCTAGGGACTAACACAGAGCTATCTCAGAGAGAACATTTTAGCTTTGGTAACTTGAAAGAAAAATATTAACAAAATTTATGTGGAAAATTTTTGTTTATTGATAAGTGCCTCCTTTATAGATTTCAGCTTCAAGTGGATGATGGTATTAGAGATTGGAGCTTTTGCCACAAAACTAACAGAAAAGTGACATTATTTCATATTCTCTTAGTGTTCCAAACTAAGTACTGCGAAGGTGCATACATGAGGTGTATGGGCAGAGCCTCTCAGTGTTTCCTACTAAAATGAGTTAATATGTTCACTAATTCCATCAACTGCACAATGGGAGAGT
This sequence comes from Saccopteryx bilineata, assembly GCF_036850765.1. Lineage (NCBI taxonomy): Eukaryota > Metazoa > Chordata > Mammalia > Chiroptera > Emballonuridae > Saccopteryx > Saccopteryx bilineata. The sequence continues at coordinate 49,064,529 of NC_089494.1, read as the reverse complement.
TTGAGGTTCATGACAATTGACATGCTTATCAGACAGTTTGATTTTATATATGTTAGATAGTTCTGGCTCCAGTCTTTTGTCCCCATCTTAGGTCAGGGGAAAGAGAAGAGGCAACTGGATATCTGAGAAGATAAAGTTTATGTAAATAGTTTCAGACAATCTCTTTAGGAATTGATTTTTTTTTTCCAAGCAAGGGAAATCCAAGATCATAGACACATCCATAATTCAGACCCTGTAACTGAAGCATCCTCATTTGTGAGAGTCATTGAGTGGCCTAAATTCTATTTTTTTTTTTTTCTGAAGCTGGAAACGAGGAGAGACAGTCAGACAGACTCCCGCATGAGCCCCACCGGGATCCACCCGGCACGCCCACCAGGGGCGATGCTCTGCCCACCAGGGGGCGATGCTCTGCCCCTCCGGGGCGTCGCTCTGCCGCGACCAGAGCCACTCTAGTGCCTGGGGCAGAGGCCAAGGAGTCATCCCCAGCGCCTGGGCCATCTTTGCTCCAATGGAGCCTTGGCTGCGGGAGGGGAAGAGAGAGACAGAGAGGAAGGAAGGGGGGGGGTGGAGAAGCAAATGGGTGCTTCTCCTATGTGCTCTGGCCGGGAATCGAACCCGGGTCCCCCGCACGCCAGGCCGATGCTCTACCGCTGAGCCAACCAGCCAGGGCCAGCCTAAGTTCTTTAGGAGAACCAGAACTACTACCAGACAGAAACCTGCATTCTGGCTCCTAGAACAAACTGACTCAACCTGTGGAGTTTCTCTTGCATGTGATTGATCTCCTAAAGTTCTGCCTTTTTCCTCATTAAAAAGTCTTTCTTGCCATCTTGAGACTTCAGATTGATGCTCTAGCTTGGTTTCTCCTTTCCAGAGCCATGTACTGATGACTCTGGCACTGATCTCTTTGCTATGACAGACCAAATATACCATACTTTTGATAGTTTTTTAAAAAATCAATGAAAATCAAGACAAAGTGAGTAAAAATGGTAAAACTTAAACATTTGTTGGCCTCATTAATCCAAAAGTATTGTTCTATGGGAAAGTCTATTAATATTATATAGTCATGCACCACATAATATTGTTTCAGTCAATGACAGACCATATGTATGATGATGATCCTGTAAGATTATAATGGAGCTGAAACATTTCTATTACTAGTGGTGTCATATAGTTGTAGGACAACATATTACTCACATGCTTGTAGTGATCATAGTGTAAACAAACCTATTATCCTGTCAGTCATACAAAAGTCCTGTTTACATGTTTTTACTGCATCAGTTCTGTAGATATGTTTAGATTCACAAATATTTACTATTGAGTTACAACTCTTTACACTATTGAATGCAGTGACATGCTGTACAGTTGTGTACCCTATGAACAACAGTTTATACCATAAAGCTCAGGTATGTAATAGGTCAGGGCTCGTGAGCCAGATGTGGCTCTTTTAATGGCTGCATCTGGCTCACAGACAAATCTTTAATAAAAAAATATTTAATAATAACATTAAAAGTATAAAACATTCTCATGTATTACAATCCATTCACTTCCTACCGCTCATGTTCATGGTTGCGGGTGGCTGGAGCCAATCACAGTTGTCCTCTGGGACAACACCAAATTTTTAATGGATAATGCGTAATGTACACGGGTTGTTGTATGGCTCTCACGGAATTACATTTTAAAATATGTGGCGTTCATGGCTCTCTCAGCCAAAAAGTTTCCTGACTTCTGTAATAGGCTATGCCATCTAAGGTTGTATAAGTACATTTCATAATGTTCACACGATAACAAAATTGCCTAATGATGCATTTCTCAGACTATATCTCCAACATTAAGCAATGCATGACTTTATTTCTATTATGTACTTTTAAAAAATGAGTAAAAATAAGTTGTAATACTCAAATCTACTCTAACTTTCGTGTGATTCTATTAATTAAAACTAAAACTAAACACATGTAATTATAATAGTAATATTAAAATGTATTTATTTGCATGTTAATATTTTAATAACCTGATTGCTATGTCAATATTTTAAAACCTTTAAGTTGGAGTGTAATTTAATATTATTTTTAGTTAGAAAAATGATTTAACATTTAAGTTAAACCAAAAAGTTAGCTCAAATTCTGAAAAGTGAAGCAGTTTAAGCTAACAGTTCAACATTAAATTATATTTTTAAATTGTCCATTAAAGCTATACTTTAAAAATTACAATTTTTTTTTTCTTTCATTTTTCTGAAGCTGGAAACAGGGAGAGACAGTCAGGCAGACTCCCGCATGCGCCCGACCGGGATCCACCCGGCACGCCCACTAGGGGCAACGCTCTGCCCACCAGGGGGCGATGCTCTGCCCATCCTGGGCGTCGCCATGTTGCGACCAGAGCCACTCTAGCGCCTGGGGCAGAGGCCACAGAGCCATCCCCAGCACCCGGGCCATCTTTGCTCCAATGGAGCCTTGGCTGCAGGAGGGGACGAGAGAGACAGAGAGGAAAGCGCGGCGGAGGGGTGGAGAAGCAAATGGGCGCTTCTCCTGTGTGCCCTGGCCGGAATCGAACCCGGGTCCTCCGCACGCTAGGCCGACGCTCTACCGCTGAGCCAACCGGCCAGGGCTAAAAATTACAATTTAAAATAAGATATTTTAGATCTTTCTATATTTCATGATATATTTAGCATTTGTTTTTCTTTTTTTTTTTTGCATTTGTTTTTCTTATTAAGAGTACATGCATCTCATGTTCAGAAAAATTTTGATATTTATAAAGTTCAAAGAAGTAGTCAAGATATAAAAGCAATGCAAGCAAATAAATTACTCTGTAATAAAAAAATCATGTAGAATTCTAATACAATCAAGTAAAATAGAATTCCCAAGGTTATATAGTTTAATTTTAGAAGTGTAAATTATTTATTGTTTATACTAATCAGACATTCAGGGATTAGCAAAACCCTGGCTTTATTTTAGGCTGCTGTCTAAAGTTATAAACCTGAAAGAAAACTGCAGTAGCTTTAAATAATTTACACAGGGTGTCTGGATAAAAATATCTTGCTATTTTCTTACTTTTTAATCAATGAAGAGCGAGATGTAGAGAAATTCGGAGCTACAGCAACATTGACAGAGAAAGCTTTAGAGATCAAAACTGGGGGGACAGGGCCCTGGCCGGTTGGCTCAGTGGTAGAGCGTCGGCCTGGCGTGTGGGGGACCCAGGTTCGATTCCTGGCCAGGGCACACAGGAGAAGCGCCCATTTGCTTCTCCACCCCCCCTCTTTCCTCTCTGTATCTCTCTTCCCCTCCCGCAGCCAAGGCTCCATTGGAGCAAAGATGGCCTGGGCGTTGGGGATGGCTCCTTGGCCTCTGCCCCAGGCACTAGAGTGGCTCTGGTCGCTGCAGAGCGACGCCTCGGAGGGGCAGAGCATCGCCCCTGGTGGGCGTGCCGGGTGGATCCCGGTGGGGCGCATGCGGGAGTCTGTCTGTCTCTCCCCGTTTCCAGCTTCAGAAAAATACAAAAAAAACCAAACAAACAAAAAAACAAACAAAAAAAACTGGGGGGACACCCTTTAGTTTGTCTAAATACAACAATTGCTGTGGGTGCATAGTAGTTATCCAATAAATATTTCTGGCAGATTAATATGGGTTGGGAATGAATTTCAAGGGCTCTTGTTAATTAGGTTATGAGTTGCCTCTCACTCCCATCAAAGAGAAAGAAGCTTTTGAAGTGCATACTTGGCATAATCCCTGGTGAAAAGTTTATTTTAAAGAAAGTTTCTCTAAAATAAAAGACTCAAATAAGATTTTTTTATAGCTTGTCCCACAGATGATCTATTCTTTCAATGACTAAACAGTAATATCAATAACAGCAAGGTTTATTATAACTTTTCAAGTTTGATAAACGTCTTTAGAAAGAAGCATGTCTACTTGTCCTGTTATTAAAATTGAGACTGCTGCTATAACAAAGATTTATGTTCTGTATTTAAGTACTGTGTTTTAGCTTTCTCCTTGCACAAACTGTGCAACTGGTCTCTATCATAGTTTGACTAGGTTGGGTAATGAATACCCTTATGTTTCTTTCCACTTCCTAAGGCTCTGTCCTTTCTTGTACAGCTTCTTATCAAAGCCAGCAGACATCCTACATCTGTCTTCAAACCCCCACAGAGTTTTGAAGTTTAGGAGGAGCTTCATGTGGGGTTATCTCTCTTTGCCTTTTGCAGCTGAAGTCAAATAATTTGAGTGCAAGAAACACTAAAAACAAAAAATATATTGTCTCATGTCTTCGGTTTCTCTTCCTTTTCTAAATAAGAGCCACATTGTATGGTCTGTCTGGAATTTTACAGTTTCCTACAGTGAAAGAAATGCTGAACAGACTTTATATTCTTCAGATATCATGAACCCTTAAGATAATTGTGGTGTTGGCACTTGTAGGCAGCTACAGTTTGGAGTGAGTGAGGTGATTTAGAATATTTTGTTAAATGTCAAAAGTATTTTTTCATTGTTTCACATCACTTGTTCTGTCTGCTCCTGAATTAAGGGTGAGAAAACTGGGGAAACAGCTTGAGCTAAACCAGTGGTTTTCAACCTTTTTACACTTGGACACCAATGAAAATAGGAGTATTATTTCAGGGACCACTAAGGTAGAAATCGCTCTGAGCATAAGCAAATTCAACTATAATCATCAATACAACATCAGGGTGGTTAACTCTTTTGTGGACCAGCAGGAAATTTCTCGCCTGGTCTGTGGACTAGCTGGTGAAAAACACAGCTAAAGCTCTCATACCCCTGCCCCCATTCTGTGTAGGATTACTCAGTGTTGGGCAACACCCTTGCAAGTTTTAAGTCAGTCTGCCTAGTCAAGTGACTTACTCTATGAATTCATTAAAAAAAAAAAGGCAAAGAAACCACACTGTTCTTCTTAATAATTTTATTTTTCTTTGGTTTTCTGTGGCGCTATATTAATATCATATAAACAGCATCTATTTCCCTTTGTACAGGTATTGATGACTACCCTCAGGAGAAATAAAGCACTAAATCAGGAGGGGCCTGCCTGTGTTCTCATTCTGGCTCCTCCCCTGGTTAGCCATTGTGCCCCTGGACGCATTAAAAAGTCTCTCAGTCGGTTCCTCAGTCAGATGGGGGCACAAATCTCTTCCCTGCTTCCGTCATATTGTGTTGCCATGCACCTGTACATATTCTCAGATGTCAATTCTCTCAAACTTTAGGAAAACAAATAGTGTATGTGCCTGACCTTCTCTTGTAGCATAATGAACAATAATGGGCCCTTAATTGAGCTATACCATTAGTTCTGTTTTCCTCACTCTATTTGCTTTATGTACTCAATTTTTTTTGTGTGTGTGTGTAAAAATACTTTTGGATAACTAAGATTTTAAAATAATTTCTCAGTGACAAAATTTTTATGCAGGATTTAAGAGACTTAGAGTCTAGATTAATCACGTCACCTTAATTTCCCTTAAATTCTTCTTATGGATAATAAGGGCATTGCGTTAATTGACTGCTCCTTGAGATTTCTTTATTAGAATGGTCTGAGTCTTCTAATTTGTTCCACCATCCCTACTTTCACACCTCTATGTCTTATACTTGTAGGGGGAATTTTTATCCGGTTGGGTAGTGAAAACTTACTGGGCGGAAAGGAGAAAACATTGGGTAGGCTGAAAGAAGACAAAAGGATATGGCAAAGTTTTTTTGGCAGTTCTATTTTTTTTTTATTTTTCTTTTTAATTTTTTTTCATATGGCTGGTACATTGGCTTTAATTCAAAAAGGAAATTATGATGCCAATGGCTTGGGTGGATTGCAGCTTTGATTGGGGTAAGAAAAAGAAATATAAAGGTTCCCTGGTGATTGATAGCTCTTGGACCTGGTGACCTGGTCTCAACTGCACACCATCTATGGGAAGGCAGAGCTCTCAAAACAGAAGCAATGAGGCCCTTGCCGGTTGGCTCAGCGGTAGAGTGTCGGCCTGGCATGCGGGGGACCCGGGTTCGATTCCCGGCCAGGGCACATAGGAGAAGCGCCCATTTGCTTCTCCACCCCCACCCCCTCCTTCCTCCCTGTCTCTCTCTTCCCCTCCTGCAGCCAAGGCTCCATTGGAGCAAAGATGGCCCGGGCGCTGGGGATGGCTCCTTGGCCTCTGCCCCAGGCACTAGAGTGGCTCTGGTTGTGGCAGAGCGACGCCCGGAGGGGCAGAGCATCGCCCCCTGGTGGGCAGAGCATTGCCCCTTGTGGGCGTGCCGGGTGGATCCCGGTCGGGCGCATGCGGGAGTCTGTCTGACTGTCTCTCCCCGTTTCCAGCTTCAGAAAAATACAAAAAAAAAAAAAAAAAAAAAAAAAAAAAAAAACCCACAAAAAAAACCACAGAAGCAATGACAGCAGTTAAAAATCAGCTCAGACAGCTCTGTGGTCTGTCTGCTGCCAGGGACGCTTCATACTCTCAGCCACATGCAGCTACAGGTGCACGTGTCGCTGATCACCGGGGTTTGCCGCTGGAAACCAAAGACAGAATCACTTCATGATACTACATGGTTATTACAAGGCCATTTTTGCTGGTCTGGTAAGAAAAGTGATAAGAATGCAGAAATCTGTATATCCAAAAGCTAGGTCAGAGGAAGCTTAGTACTGATTAGCCTCCTGGTTTGTTCCCTCTCTAGGCTGATTGTGCTAACAGCTTTGCAGTGTTGTCAGGCTCTGCTTTTTTTGCTGTTAGAGAAAGTATATTATTTTTTTCAGTGGAACGTTCCCTGGAAGTCTAATGGGAGAAGCAGAGTAAACATAATGCAACAGTAACTAAGTGGCTAGACCGAGGTGGTCCCTTTGAACCGTGTGAACACTCTTTACTTCAGGGTCCATCTCAAATCTCTGTCCCCAGGTCACTCTCCACTGTGAACCTTTCGGTTTCCCCTGGATGCCTAGGCTGTTTCCTTTTCACTGAAGTAGGCAGATTTTTTTCTTCTGTCCATCCCATTAGGATTAATGCTTGCTTGGCCTTTGCTCAGCTTTTTTCTGGGGCCTTTGTTGTCAGTCACCGTGGTTTGGGCCCAATGGCTCCAAGGGGAGTGACTGCTCCTCCCTCATGGTCACCAGGATCTTGGTTTCCCTACCTTGATATTCCAGTGTCATAGCTCGCATTGGGCAACAACTCATTAATATTAAAAAGTGATATTGCCAATGATGAAAAGGAATAGTAAATATTAATAATTTAGAGGAAGAAGAGATATAGTTGGAAAAATCCTTATAGTAGAAACAACTGGGCCAGAGAGTTAGAGGTTTTTGATACTGGGGTAAAATGAGAGGGCTGACACCAGAACCCTAGGCAAGGTTGGATGTTGGGGAAACTTGACTTTGGTACAATCCCACCTATCTTCTTGACCTGTTTTATCAAACTTATCTTTTTATTCCCAGACCTCCTCCTTTCCGCAATTATCAGGTCCTTTAGTTCTTTATAATGTACCACTTTAATCAGTAATAATCTCTTCCTATCACCTGTTATCAGCTATAACCACTTTCTTCTCCATTTTTTCACACTCCTATTTCCCAGGTTTGCTCATCTCAGCATCCCATTAAGTCATTGACAGTAAAATGGTACAATTAGGCTGCCAGGAGAATATTACATAATGGAGGAGGAACCTCCCAGCTCAAATACTTTCATTTATAGACTGTTTCCAGGGGAGATTTGGGATGTGTGAAAATCTTCCTGTGCATCTTTCCTAGTTGCAGGTGGTTGACCTATCCCTCTGGGTTGTCCCTACTCAGGGAGTTCTCTAGATAAACGAGACTACATGAAATTGACATTGTTATGAAGCATCACAGTTCACATGGATGTATGACTCCTCCTTACATTTCCAGGTGGCACCACACCCTCTCCCACTAACCTTGCCAGCCTTGGTGGCACTGCTGATAAAAGAAAAGCAAATCATTCCAGACTTTTCTGTTCCTATTTTAAGATATGAATTAATTTGACAAAATTACCACACTTATTTTGTAGGTAAAGTTCACTCTCTGTCAAAGTTTTATTAAGAAGTGGAGAGCAAAAGTTATTTGCAATGGCTTGTCTCTTTTATATCAAAGTTCTAAAATTTGAGCATTTAACATTTCCTTTTATTCCCAAGTAGAGTCCTGAAAGGAATTCTGACAATTTTTTATTATAGAAGCCTGGGTTATAGTATTTCTTTCAGAAATAATTTCATAATATGCTATAAACCCTACATATGACTTTTTTATTATTCAAATACTCAATTTAAGCAAATTATGAAACCCTTCAGAACCCCAGTTTCTTTATATTTAAGATGGGATAGAGAAGATTAAATGTCAGGATGAAGGCAAATCATTCGGTATATAGCAAATGTCTAGCTATTATAATTAAGAATTGGTAATAATAACATAACTCTTCATTAAGAAGATTGCATTAAATAAGAACTATGTCATGTTCTATGAACGTATTTAATTACTAGATGTAAGTGCCTTTGGGATACCACTCTAGAGAAATCCATTATAATTATAATAAATTATATAATTTGAAAATTTAAGAGAAAATGAAAATATTACTAAATATTATTAAGGCCTGACCTGTGGTGGCACAGTGGATAAAGCATCGACCTGGAAATGCTGAGGTCGCTGGTTCGAAACCCTGGGCTTGCCTGGTCAAGGCACATATGGGAGTTGATGCTTCCTGATCCTCCCCCCTTCTCTCTCTCTCTCTCTCCTCTCTCTCTCTCTCCTTTCTAAAATGAATAAATAAAAAAAAATAAAAAAAATAAAAATAAAAATTTTTAAATATTATTAAGTTTCCTTATTTCACAGGCAGGCATAATTATTTTATTATCCTCAATTTGCTAGTATAAAAATCCCACAAACTGAGGCATCTCTGTGGATCAAAATTTAGAGATTCATTGAGGACTTAATAAAGTCTTGGGACAGTGTTAAGATAGAGAGTTGTAAAGTAGTGGAGAAGAGACAAGAGAAGGGGACAGAAGAGGAAAAAGACGAGGAATGGGGAAAATTATATATATTTTATAAGATATGATTTGAAAAGCTTTCCTCATTATTAGGAATTTAAATATCAAAAGTATTTAAAATATTTCATTGTCTATATGTATGTACCACATCTTCTTTATCCAATCCACTATCAAGGAATACTTTGGTTGTTTCCATATCTTGGCCATTGTGAATAATCCTGCGATGAATATGAGGGTGCATATGTATTTGAGAAAAAAAGTTTTTGAGTTTTTTGGGTAGGTACTCAGTAGAGGGATTGCTGGGTCATATGATAACTCTATTCTTAAGTTTTTAGGAACAATCATTCCATTTTCTATAGCAACTATACCAGTTTACATTCCCACTGGCAGTGAATAAGGGTTCCTTTTTCTCCACAACCTCTCCAACTACTTTTTTAAAATTTATTTTTTTGTTTATTTATTTATTTTTCCAACTCTTGTTATTACCTGTCTTGTTGATAATAGCCAGTCTAACAGGTGTGAGGTGGTATCTCATTATTGTTGTGATTTGTATTTCTCCAATAGCTAGTGAAAATGAGCATCCTTTTATATACCTGTTTCTTATTTTTATGTTTTCATAGGAGAGGTATCTGTTCAGGTCCCCTCTCTATTTTTTTAATTGAATTAAATCTAATTTCTAACTAAAAGAAAACAATAGTTGACAAGAACAAAAAAAATATTTGTATAAGTTTACATTTTAATAAAGTTTGGATTTTAGATATTGTAACCCTAAAATAAAGATATAATTAACTGTTGATTAATGAGTTTTTAAAATATTTTAATTATCTTAGAAAAATAAAATATTAGAAAGGAAAATAATTTAGATATATTATCCAATATAAGAAAATTTACTTTTCAAAATGTATTTGCTTGCATATATTTGATTTTTGCCAATGTAAACTTAATGTTTTCTCTTTGAAGAAAACAAATGTTCAAAAAAGCAAAGCTAAAACAAAAAATATTCATTCAACTTTCAAACTAGACAGCTATCATTTATATCTCGGTATTTATTTTTTGAAGGTATTTTCATTATGTATTTGTACCTACCTTTACAAATAAAAAAAATTTTTTTAAAAAAACTTAAATGATACAATTTATATATATTATTTTAGAACTTTTAAAGAGTGAAACAAAATAATATAATTTATAAAACACAGGTGTACATCAACATTTTCAATAGTTGCCTTATTGTTCAATGCAAGTATAAATGTGCAATGTTTATATAACTTATCCTCTCTTATTGAGTATTTAAGTTAATTTTTCTGATATAAATTTTTCTTCCATGAAAAATCCATATATGTTTTCTCAATAGTCTTTTTAAAGTGTTAAGATAAATTTCTGAAAATAAAAGTTTTGGAATCAGAGAAAGCCTAGTTTAACAACTGTGTCTCTGTATATGTCATTATCATCAATATCTATTTCTGAATATATATCAAAACCTATAACTGCATCAAAACAACCAAATAGTACTTCAGAAAAATGATTATAATTACATGCCCATCAATGTTATATGACAGAACAATGGATATTTTCTTTTTGGCCCAAATAATTAATTTTTCTGCTCTAAAATTTTTATTTTACTATTATTATTATTTTTTACAGAGACAGAGAGAGAGTCAGAGAGAGAAACAGACAGGGACAGATAGACAGGAACAGAGAGATGAGAAGCATCAATCATTAGTTTTTCATTGCGCATTGCGACACTTAAGTTGTTCATTGTTTGCTTTCTCATATGTGCCTTGACCGTGGGCCTTCAGCAGACCAAGTAACCCCTTGCTTGAGCCAGTGACCTTGGATCCAAGCTGGTGAGCTTTCGCTCAAACCAGATGAGCCCGTGCTCAAGCTGGTGACCTTGGGGTCTCGAACCTGGGTCCTCGGCATCGCAGTCTGACACTCTATCCACTGTGCCACCACCTGGTCAGGCTCTGCTCTAAAATTTTAAATGTTCATGGTTTCTGCCTTGGTATCATGCCTAGGAAAACATCCAATTGCCTGACTGAACTTTAATTCTTCTATTTTGTTTGCATGAAGAAAAATATTTTACATGGCTTCTCTAGCTTCCTTAACAATTTAACAAATATCACAGAAACAGCTAGCTCTAGATGAAAATTATGCTTGTATACTAATGTAATACTTATATCTTTAGAAAATATTAAGCTGATAGGAATACTTCAACTGAATGAGATACACAGGTGGGGATAAGTTATTTTAAATGGTTCCTTCTCCCTTAGTCTCTATCTTCAATTGACACTTGGAATTTTGTGGGAATGACTGACAGGACAATTAATGTTAGGTACATGGAATAACAGGAATGAAAGAGTAGAGTTCAGTATAAAAAAATATATATAGGAGAAACAATATGTTAAAAAATTTGGTTTTCTTAAAAAGATATCAAATATTGTACTATTATTTCAATCAAATTTTATCAGTTAATTTTTATACTTTATGGTTGTTTAGATAACTGATAAATCATTCAAAACTTTGAGATAAGAGTCCAGGTTCTCTCTCTCTCTCTCTTTTCTTCCCTCCCCTTCTTCTTGAATGGTGATTATGTGAATTTTTAAAAACTGTGGCTAAACACTCTTATATTTCCTAGTGGTTTGGAAAATTAAGAACAGTTTAGGCTTCAAATTCCTCTTTTACAGAACAAGAAATTTAAAAGTTTAAGAAAAATATCATTGTTCATGTTTGTTATCCTGACCAAATAGGAAAAAAAAAGCCATAAATAGCATGATACATTCTAGCAGGTACTGATAATTACTAAAAATATCTTATTTACAAAGTCCTAAATTAGTCACAATTAATGAAATTTATTCACAACAGAATAATGTTAACATCATAGTCCCTAAGCAAAATATAGATCCTGGCAATTTAAAACAAAAATAATTTAATGGCTACAAGACCTGGCCCTAAGAGTTTTTTTGGCTGTAGTGTTTAGAGATAATAATAAACAGGCTTCACAGAAGATGGAAGTAAAACCCAAGCTGCCCAAACAAAACTTTAATTAGTGGATGATTAACATGCAAATATAGTGTTTTAATGCTTTATTTGTTCATTCAATAAATATTTACTGAGTGTATATATGATGCCAACCCCTATTCTAAGGACATTGTGCTTATCAGAGAAAAACACACTGAGCAGATGAAACATAACCTTCTTAGCCTGTTTTCAATAATTTTTTGTTCTACTTTCGATATTATTATTACATTTCTTATTTTCTCCAAACTTAATACAAATATTTAGATTTAACATAACTCCCTTTTTCCCTGTTATGTAGTCAGTATTATATGTTCTGTAGATGGACTGAGATGTTATTAAAAATTATATTATAAAGTACATTTACTTTGACAGTTTCCACCTGTCTTCAATAATGTCTTGGCAGCCAGCTAAGGATGTAATTCTGTTTATTGGTGTTGTGTAAATTCACAGATGACAAGACGTGATAATATTTTTCTGCATCACATTTAGACCTGTGCCATTCATAGGTTTGCATTTAAGAGATGATTTAAGAGAGAAGCTAGTCAAGCAATATACATCTTTTGGCACATGATAGAGTCTAAAGTATCATAAATAAGAAAGTATACACTTAAAATGAAATTCATATTTAAAGTGAAATAGATAGAGAGAAATAGCTCCAGAAAGAAATAATAAAATCAGAATCTATATTTGAATGGTTCATTAGGAAAATAAAATAAAATAAAATAAAATAAAGTAGCAAAAAAGATTGGGTTGTCATCAATTAGGTTAAAGGCAGCATTAAAAGACAGGACAAAAAGTAGCCTTAGATTTTCTGACATCAGAAGAAACATGATGCTGTATGCGGTTTATCAATGAAGCAGACCTTTAAGTCCTTTTCATCTTTATCTTATCAGAGCAGAAATTTCAATGTATAACACCTTTAAGGAGAAGGACCAAGTCTATCATCCTTATGTTATTAGAGGCATGTTTGAACTCAGGTTTGTGCTTTCCAGTTGAGTGAGTGACTCAGCATTGGGTCAGTACTCTCAAGACAGATAAATTAGGCTGGATGTTGATAAGAAGATTTCTCTGTGTTTAATGGTTTAATTCGACCTCTCTCCATTTCTCACCCTCTCCTCATCAGATGTGAAGTCATGGGTATAATCAATGGAAGCACTGATCTAAGACAAAGTGCATGTGTTCACAAACCAAAACAAGTGTTTACGTAAATGTACATCTCACACTCATTTGCTTTGGTCATGTCTTTGATACCCTTTTTAATATGTATGACTTCAGATTTCACTGTAACTACTAAGGGTTCACATTCTTTCCACAAAGACTTCAGTTAGGTGTTCAGTAAAAGAAAGAGTTAAAGATATAAAATGGAGGAGAATTTTCTATAAAGAAATTTTCTTGTCACTATTAAGATAGAACGTTAACAGAAAAATTACAGGAAAAATAAAAGTCTTTGGAATATAAGAAACAAAAAAGAATACAAACTTTTAATAGCTTAAAGCTATTTTTGGCATATAGTGTAAAAATATTACAAATTATTATATATCAATTAATTATATTTATAATCATATGTAAAATAGAAATAACTAATGAGAAATTGCATAGCCAAAGCAATACTATAAAAAACAAAAACTTATTTAAAAGTGCTTTGCACTTAAAGGTATAAGAAGTCCAAGAAATTTGAAGAACCGGGCTATTAAGAACATCAAGCACCTGAAAAAACATTAAGGACCAATTGAAAATAAGTGTTTATTTTAATGCTGTCAAACACAGTAGTGTGAGTTTCTTGTTTTCTCTTCTGCCTGACTTACTAGGTTAAAGTTTCTTGAGAGGAGGGTTCTGTCTTTTTACAATATTTACCACTATAGCCTCTGAATCAGCCCAATGCCTGGATTATAGTAGATATGCAATAAAATATTTGTTAAATTAATGAAAGTGTGGAGAAATAAATAGAACTCTTAAAAAACATTAGAATTGATAATAGCCTTCCATTCTAAATTGAAAATTGTGATGGAAATACCTTTTATGGTGAAGCCATTTTGTCACTGAATAGTATATTAATTCCTTGATTCATTTGTCAAACTTATGGCTAATTGATGAAAATCAATTTATAAAAAAACCCAAACATATTTATAAGAGTTTTTCCTTTCTGCGAGGGAATGGATTTCTCTAAAACTTTTTTTTGCATGATCTCCTTAATTTATTATTAATTAGATATTAATAAAATTGTCACTATTTTAAAATATAATAAAAGTTATATACTAAGATTCTAGTTATGTAATTGTCTTATGAGCTACCTTCAAAGTAAATTTCAGTGAGATAAAGTCTCAAATGTGGTTTTAGAACAATGCCTTCAAGGTTTAACCCTACAGTTCCCTAGACTTTTGCCCATTATTGTTAAAAGAGTCTTTAAATCTTTGAGAAGATGCCCTGGCCGGTTGGCTCAGCGGTAGAGCATCGGCCTGGTGTGCGGGGGACCTGGGTTCGATTCCCGGCCAGGGCACATAGGAGAAGCACCCATTTGCTTCTCCACCCCCACCCCCTCCTTCCTTTCTGTCTCTCTCTTCCCCTCCCGCAGCCAAGGTTCCATTGGAGCAAAGATGGCCCGGGTGCTGGGGATGGCTCCTTGGCCTCTGCCCCAGGCGCTAGAGTGGCTCTGGTCGCGGCAGAGCGACGCCCCAGAGGGGCAGAGCGTCGCCCCGGTGGGCGTGCCGGGTAGATCCCAGTCTGGCGCATGCGGGAGTCTGACTGTCTCTCCCCATTTCCAGCTTCAGATGACATCGGATCATTTACAGCAAAATGGTGGGATCTTGATAACATTATACGAAGTGAAATAAGTAAATCAGAAAAAACCAGGAACTGCATTATTCCATACATAGGTGGGACATAAAAGTGAAACTAAGAGACATTGATAAGAGTGTGGTGGTTACGGGGGAAGAGGGGAAAGGGAGAGGGAAAGGGGGAGGGGGAGGAGCACAAAGAAAACTAGATAGAAGGTGACAGAGGATAATCTGACTTTGGGTGATGGGTATGTAACATAATTGAAAGACAAGATAACCTGGACTTGTTGATCTTTGAATATATGTAACCTGATTTATTGATGTCGCCCCATTAAAAAAATAAAATTATAATTAAAAAAAAAAAAGAAAAATACAAAAAAAAATCTTTGAGAAGATGACATAAATAACAGTGGCTTATTTTAGTTATGTAAATATATGTATATGTACATATTTATGTATAAATATTTTTGTATAATATAAAGTTGTAAACCCCATTTTTGTTAATTAATTATAGCAATAAATATGATAAAATATCTGTTAATTCATCTAGAATCCAGACGATGTGACAGAAAGGGAAATTCTGTAAATAATTATTAAATAATAAAACACTTTGTCATTCAAACATTTGATCAAATCAATGAAAACACATGTCTCAACATAATTCTTTAATATTTTTATTGTGCATGTAGTAGGCAGTGTTTTATTGCCAACATGTGCTTTCATAAATCAGCTTGGATATTTATAGCAAGAGCCAAACATAGACTAATGCAATCGCCTTATGACACATTTGCAGAAAGAAAAAATACAAATGAAACTGTCAAGTGTTTTAGTGTAACATGCAAGGCAACCTAAGACCCACCTGTTTTTTCAGGCTGTGTGGATACCAATTTTGGGTCATAAGTAGTTGGTGTGGAGTGTTTTCCACAAAAACCTGAAGCACAGAACTTTTTCTGGAAGGTGTGGAAAGATGTAATCTAACTGCTTTCCTTTGTTTAATATAGATGACAGACTCAAATAATGTGAGGAATTTTCCTTTTTTTTGTGTGTGTACACATTTAGTTTTATTGTAACAAAGCAACTTGTACACTTTGAACGTTTAAAACTGAGCATCATCTTTCCTTTTCATTGAAACAAAAAGAAAATTTAAAAATAAACAGGAACAAAATTACAATAGAGCAATGTCAATGCTGAATAAGATCCTACAGGTTCTGCTGATTCTCTCCTTGAGTGGCAGGGCTCAAGTCATCATTAGGAGAGAATTTTATTTTAAAAGTGTCATCTTAAACTGCAAGGATGTCCGTTAAACATTACAATTAAACATGCCAAAGGAGAAGCCATGTTGTCAAAATGCCCACTTACCCACCCAAACATCTCAAACCCAGCCTTTGCTGACCTTCTATAAACCCCCCCTCATTTTTTTAGTTTTTTTTCTTTCTTTTTTTAAACAAGAGAAAGTAGACAGATACATGTTGGTAAATGCTAACTGTCCATATTCACATAGAGACACAGTGTAATCTCTAAGCCTAATATGCAGAGAAAGGAGGAAGAAAGCTAGAATTCTATGCACTACCACACAGGGGCCTAGTACCCTCCAGCTTCTAGCAGAGCTAAGGGAGCAGAGGTTTTTCTTTTTTCCCACAGAATAAGTCGCAGTCTTTTTTCTTTTTTTCCCCCTCTTGTGCTCAGTCGCCCTGTTTTTGAGGTCTCTTTTCTCTCCTTTACACCATGGTTCTCACCTTATTTGGGGGGGAGGAGGGGAATGTACCTTAAGCGGAATACAGTGGGAAAAGAATCTCTGCCACTTTCTGTTCCAAATTCATTTTTATCACTTCCTGTCTCAACAAAAACTTCATAAAATCAACACCACCGTGCGCTGTGGGAATTTTCCTTTTCTTTAAAAATTTTATTTTAGAGAATTACATTTAACAGAGTGACATTGATTCATAAAAGTACATAGGTTTCAGGTAAACATTTCTATAGCATTTGAACTGTTGGTTATGTTGTATACCCATCACTCAAAGTCAAATCATTTTCTGTCATCTTATATAATATATTTGTCCTTTTTACCCCCTTTCCCCACTCCCTTCTCCTTACCCCTTTCCCCCTGGTAACCACTTCACTTTTATCTATGCCCATGAGTTTCAGTTTTATATCCCACCTATGTGTGAAATTGTACAGTTCTTAGCTTTTTCTGATTTACTTATTTCATTCAGTATAATGTTCTCAGGGTCCATCCACATTGTTGCAAATGACACTATGTCATCATTTCTTATGGATGAGTGTGGTAGACGGCAAGTGGCAAAAAGCCTTTGTAAGTTCCAGGCTTAGCAAAAGGCTAAGTTCTCTCCCTCCACCTCCATATTGGCTATGAAGCTGAGTATTTGCATTCATCTTATACCCCCCACTTCACTTGCTTGCTTAATTTACATGCCCTTCTTCTCACTCTTTGTTTGTTCAGATGTTGGTTGATTTCACTTATGCATGGTGGCGGGGATTCCTGTTTATGCCTTAAGAGAGTTCCTGTTTTTGCCTCAGATGTGTGACTTTGTATCAAAGACTTCCTTATTTGCATATGGCTATATAATAAAGCAAACCGAGGGCTATGGCTCTCGGATATTGCCATCAGCATTGAAGAGGGCTCCCAATCCCATCCTCTTTTCTCAGTCAGTCTATTTTCTTAATTCTGCACCGTTCTCCCTCAGGACTCAGAATCACTAGTCGGGCTGGTCTGTGGCAGATGAGTACTTTTCCATTGTATATATGTACCACATCTTCTTTATCAATACTCTTTCGAGGGAAACTTTGGTTGTTTCCATGTCTTGGTCACTGTGAATAATGCTGTGATGAACATGAGGGTGCATGTGTCTTTAGGTACCAATGTTTTTTAGTTTTGGTGTTAGATACCCAGTAGTGGGATTGCTGGGTTGTATGGTAGTTCTAGTCTTAATTTTTTGAGGAACCACCATTTCTTCCAAAATGGTTGTACTAATTTGCATTCCCATCTGCAGTGAATGAGGGTTCCTTTTTCTCCACAGCCTCTCCAACACTTGTTATTATGTGTCTTGTTGATAATAGCCAATCTAACAGGTGTGAGGTGGTATCTCATTGTAGTTTTGATTTGCATTTCTCAAATGGCTAGTGAAGATGAGCATCTTTTCATGTATCTGTTGGCCATTTGTATGTCCTCTTGAGAGAAGTGTCTGTTCAGATCCTTACCCCATTTTCTAATTAGATTGTTTGTTTGTTGCTGAGCTTTGTGAGTTCTTTGTATATTTTGGATATTAACTTCTTATCTGAGCTGTTGTTTGCAAATATCTCCCATTTAATTGGCTGCCTATTTGTTTTGTTGTCAGTTTGTTTTTCTGTGCAGAAGCTTTTTAGTTTGATGTAGTCCCATTCATTTATTTTTGTCTTTACATTCCTTGCTTTGGGGTCAAATTCCTAAATTACTCTCTACAGCCAGGGTCCATGAGTTTAGTACTTATGTTTTCTTCCATGTAATGTATTGTTTCAAATCTTATATTTAGGTCTTCAATCCATTTTAAATTAACTTTTGTGCAGGGTGACAATCTGTAGTCAAATTTCATTCTTTTGCATGTGGCTTTCCAGTCCAATTTTCTACTATCATTTGCTTTAATTTCTTTATTCATGGAATGAAAATTTGACATTTAAAATCTTCAGTTATTTGCTCAGGCTATCCAATCAAGGGAGAAAGAAAATTATGTCAAATCCAGAAGAACTTGGTTATTAAAACAGAAAAACTTAAAAGGAGAAAACAAGCAGTCCAGTCATTCTGGACCTGTCACCCAGTTATCATGCTTCCTGCCATTGACTGCATTAACAAAGCATATCTGTATGTGGATAAAACTGCATAGAACCACACAAACACGCATACACAGAAATGAATATATTGATATGTAAAAAATGATAAAACTGAAGAAATCAAATAACATCTGTAGTCTAGTTAACTATACTGTACCAGTGTCAATTTCCTGGTTTTGACATTGTTTTATATTTACATATATGGACAGTTTTATATATATATAATGCATCTATTTATAAAATGCATCAATGAGAATGCTGGGTGAAGGATACACAAGACTCTGCATATTATATTTTTCAGTTTCCTGTGAGTGCATAATTTTTTTCAAAATAAAAAACTTAAAAAGGCATCAAAAAAGGGAAGATGCTTATTTTATGATCCTGGTCCTAGATCAAGAACCAGAAATACAAAAATCCTTGGGCAAGCCACTTAATCTTGGGTCCATCTTTCAGTCTTTCAAAATTTGGTAAATGGACTAAAGGATTGGGGATGCTTTTAATTTATTATAGAATTCTATTGAATTCTATTTCAAAAGACATAATTGGTGGAAATTTTGTGGCTCAGAAAACATATCAGATCACAAGTTTTCATAAAATAATTTTCTAAAAGTAAGACATATTTGAAACTAAATTATTATAAGTATATAAACATTTAAGTGAATATTTCTTAAGCTTTTACCATAATGACTCTCTATATAAATGAAAATACATTCAAATATGATCATTAAGTTATATTTGCCTTTGTATTTTGCTAACATAGATAGTCTGTTAAGGTTGTGGCCATACATTATTAAAAGTACATGTGATAAGAGCAAGTTACCTAACTCAATATTAGTTCATATCATATATACATGAGTTGAAGTAATATGTATGGCCTAAAAAATTGCATATTTTATAAAACTCAATGATTTCAGTATTTAATTTATAGAATAAATTTTTTCCCTATATTTATTTTTGAAGGTCATTTTTAGAAATAATAACGCTCAAAGCACTTTCTAAATGTGGCCACTTTATGTACATTGTATTACTTAATCCTCACTACAAAACAAGAAGTAGGTTTTATTATTTCCTGAAGAAATAGACACAAATAGAATTTAAGTTCCATGACTAAGATTGCACAGCTGCTAAGTGGTGGATCTGAGAGAAGGCTTCTCTGACTCTAAATGTGGTGCTCTGTGTCACTTTGTCCCTGAGACTCTGAGGATATAATTTTGCTTTTTGCCGTATAACTTTATTCAGTATTTTAGCACTTATTGTCTACTGTAAACATGTGTCCCTGAACACCACAAGCTCTTAGCCTTGTGGTAAACCTTTCCAGTTTGCCCTGTAATTCATTTTCCAACTGTTAGTCCCTCTTATGGACACCAAATCAAGGCTAGGTTTCCTATTCCAGTTTTTAGATATTTATCTTTAAAAACTCAGGTTGACTTCATATCCAAATGCAACTAATGCATAGTGTTTTATTGTGTAGGTTTTGGAGGCAACAGACTTAAGAGTGAACTTCAGCCGCCTGACCTGGTGGTGGTGCAGTGGATAAAGCATTGGATTGGGATGTGGAGGACCCAGGTTTGAAATCACAAGTTTGCCGGCTTGAGCATGGGCTCATCTGGCTTGAGCACAGGCTTACCAGCTTGAGTGCAGGGTCGCTGGCGTGAGCATGGGATCATAGAAATGACCCCATGTTTGCTGGCTTGAGCCCAAAGGTCGCTGGCTTTAACCTAAGGTTGCTGGCTTGAGCAAGGGGTCACTTGATATGCTGTAGACCCCTGGTCAAGGCACATATGAGAAAGCAATCAATGAAAAACTAAAGTGCTGCAATGAAGAATTGATGCTTCTCATCTTTCTCTCTTCTTGTCTGTCTGTCTGTCCCTATCTGTCCCTCTCTCTGACTCTCTGTGTCTCTGTAAAAAAAAAAAAAAGTGAATTCCAGCCAATATTACTTAGTTGGGAAACTTGCCTAAATTCTCTAAATCTTAATTTCCTCATCTGTTATTGAAAGAATTGCATCTACATTAGTGCATTGCTGTGAAAATTAGATGAAATTAGGTTACTTAAAGGCTTTACATCTGATTAATTTATACTACTTACTGATAGCTATGATTATTATTTGTATAATTATAAATAAGAGGTTATATGGAAGTGTACTCCACTGTATCTATTGTAATTTTACTGTAGACTTGAAACCAGAAAATTATATCAATAAAATATTTTCAGTTTTTCAATCTTTCAATGCAGCCAAATTTGTAAGTATCTAACTAACTATGATGTGAATTATAATGATACAGCTATTATTAATGGTATATTTATTTGAATAATATCCAGTTCTTGCTGAAATTCTAACTTTAGACAATCCACAACTTTGTGATCATTTAAGGGTCTCTTCATAGGCACAAGGTTGAATTATACTACAAAATAAGGGGTACATTTGCATTATCGGCTTCCACATTTATGGGCAGATGCTGCCTGTCCTTTAGTTTGCCTTAAGAAAGTCTTTATACTATTTAGTAGGACTCCAATAGCACAAAACCAGTTAGAGAAAATCTATGTAAAGATTTGGATAGACTGTTATGAATACAGAGTTGGCTCCAAAGCACATTTCTGTTTGACATTGCTAGAGCTTAGTGAGTCTTTGAATTTAGGAAAGAAAAGGCTAATTAATATTTTATTTTGTTCATATTTTTAGAGACATATCTGTAGACATTATCTAAACATGTAAACAAAAGGAAGAAAGGGTTCTGCATTTATTGTCACTATTATTATTAAAAACTATTAATGGAATATTTGCAGTGGTAGGGAACTTTGATAGGTTTATAAATTTAAATATAAGCAATTAGAGAAGTGTTAGACCATGTATTTGAGATGTGAAAAACTGTAATAAATTACATATAAATACTATTGCTTTAACTACTTAATTTGTTCCAACAAAAATGTTAATGGCTCACAGAGCTGTGGCTCTCAAATTTTGACAGTGGGAGAGGAAAGAACTAACATTTGTCTTAAACATGGCCCAATAATATTCTCATTCTTCATGTCTTGGTAGAGAACATTAGGATATTGTTACTTTAGCAAAAATTGCATTTTCTCTACCTCCTTCGCAGATGCTCCCTATCTCTTCTATCCTATTATACTTATTTTTTCATATTATTTTTTATTATGTTTCTAGTTACTTCCTTTTAATGTGTTTATTACTTATGTCCTTTTTCTCATCTAGAATGTAAGCTATAAGACCAGGGACCTTTATCTATCTGTTTTTGTTAACTGATGTTTCCAAATATCTAGAAGATGCCTGACTCATTGTAATTTAATTCTATTAACTATTGAGGTGCAAGCTGAATTACTCTTGATGCATCAGTACATTTATGTGGCTAATTAAATAATAGTCAATAAATTACATTTTTAGTAGGGTGTCTTACTACTAATAATGTAGAACCTTTTTGTCTATTCCCCTCTTATGGCCTTTTTTCACCTTCTCCACAGAGGCAGCCTAGTTATTTTTTCTTGACTGACTTCCACCTAACAAAATTTCTACTATTATCCTCTCTCAAGCCTCATCTTCATTCCCCTTTGTGCCAAGCACTACTCTCTTAGGTGGAAAAGGTCTTAAAAAGGGAGTTCCTAGAGTTCCCTTCTTTGATCTTGGCTCTTCTTAAAAATGTCTCTTCATTAATTGAAAAGTCAAATAAAAAATTTTCACTTTTCTGGAAGATTTGAAATGGTGTAGGAACGTAAGTTATAATGTTGATTTAATTTTTGTATGGTTTTATTTGGACACAGGATATTCCATTCTTTTTTAAAAAAGATTATTTCTGTCTCCATATCTGCTCTTCTTTTGTTTCAAACACTAGATGTCTCTCTATTGCAAGTCTCGCTTTTCGACTCGGGCTATTTGAGCCTAGAGTTACACTGGATTCCAGAGCAAGGAGACATTTATTTACCCTGGGGAGCCAGGGCCTTTTCTATGATGTGTATCCCCTTAGATTTCATGTGCCCATGTGAATAAATTTTATCTAAGGTCCTTTCTGACTTACAGATATGACTGACAGTACTATTTTACATTTGTAGAATAGTTGAAAGATTAATGAACCCTTTTATATATGCAGCATCATTTTATTTTGTCCACCTAGCAATCTTGTACGCCAAGCATTATTATCTCTAATTTCACAATTGAAGAAACAGAGTCCCATAAATGTTACAGAACATTTAATAGTTGACATAGCAACTAATGACCAACCCTATATATTCATTCACTGATTCTCTGGTTCTAAATCCATTGCTCTTTCCTTTCTATAAGACCACCTTCGTTTATATGATTACTTTCAGGTGGTTCATTTTTACATATATTTTGATGCATTGTGGGTCAAATACATCCCTCCATACATTACAACTTTGAGCGCACAAAATACAAGCTGGGCCATCTTTAAGGCAGATGCTAGTTCTTTCCTTTCCTTTAATAATATAAAGGTGTTACAGTTTACTACATTTAATTCTTTCACAAAACCTTACTAGAAGAACAAACATGTTCTAGCTAATACTTCTAAACTGGCTTATATGCTCAAATAATATCTAAGGGTGAGACTACCACCCCCGCCCTTTAGTCTGAACCTTGAGTAACCCTGGTTTGTGATTAGCTTTGAAGAGGTATACGTGTAAGCTTACATTCCTCTGTGTACTTTACTTGTTGCCAGGAGAAACATTTAATTTCCTGGTGGGAGAACTTTATCTTTAAAGGAAGAGTCCCATTCTTTCTATTGTTACTCTGAACTTCCCTGGATGGTTTCAATCTCAAAAAGTACAAATAAGAACTCCCTTAGATTCTGGTTAAATAAATATATATAGGAAATGCTCCTTGTCATTAGTTTGTATACTTAACACCATAATAAATCAGTCCTTTTTTGATAGGTTAGTAACGCCCATGGGCAGTTTTGCTTTAGTAAAGTTAATGCCTTATTCTTTTTCTTAAAAGACACAGTAAAATATAAGAAAATGTAAAATTAACTGTAATTTTGATCAGCAGTTCTATATACTTTAAAATTAGAGATTTTAAACTTACATATAAAACTCCTAATTTTGAAATCTTACGCAAAGAATGAACAGAAGCTTACTACTGGAATGTAAAGTCCTGAATACTAGTCAACCTTCCAAATTTTCTGCTATAATATAAGAATACATGCTGTTTTTGAATTAATTATTGTATTATATAGAAAAGCCATTTTAAATAAAGGATGTACATTTTTGTGAAGAATTCTAATATTTACTTGTCTAGTTTTATGTTTAAATTACTTTACCACTGGCTAAGACTTTAATCATACATTATTTCTATAGCATTTTTGGTGTTTATTTTTCAGGTTTTCCATTTTCAGAGTGATCTAGATTTATATAGCTTTGCTTTCTTTCTCCTTTTATGTAATGGATTTAGTTCTCCATTTCCTAGCTGATAGGTGGTTTGCTTGACAATCAAGAGCACTGTCAGGTCCTGGCCAGTTGGCTCAGTGGTAGAGCGTTGGCCTGGTGTGTGGAAGGCCCAGGTTTGATTTCCAGCCAGGGCACACAGGAAAAGCACCCATCTGCTTCTCCACCCCTCCCCTTCTCCTTTCTCTCTAACTCTCTCTTCCCCTCCTGCAGCCAAGGCTCCATTGGAGCAAAGTTGGCCCGGGTGCTAAGGATGGCTCCATAGCCTTTGCTTCTGGCACTAGAATGGCTTCGGTTATAATGGAACAATGCCCCACATGGGCTGAGCATCACCCCATAGTGGGCTTGCCAGGTAGATCCTGGTCGGACACATGTGGAAGTCTATCTTTCTGCCTCCCTGCTACTCACTTCAGAAAAATATGAAAAAAAAATGAGCCTTGTCTTTGAAGATAGACAACCTGTGTTTGAATCTTCATTTATTGCTAGTGTGATCATGGAGATATTACCTCACCTATCTGTGGCTCTGTTTCCTCATCTATAAAGTCTTGATAAAAATACCCAGGGTTGCAAGATTAGTTGGAGGGATGAAGTGCAGTAAAGTGTTTAGCTAAGAGCCTGGAATATGGTGAGTAGTCAGTAAATGGCCCAATCGTTACTAATGACACTTCTTTAGAAAAACATGTCTACTCCAGACATTATATAATGCTGTTCTTAGTCCATCAATAAGAGCTCTTAAAATGCCTGTCTGGAGAATATTACAGTGAGACTAAGACAAATGAATTATTCATAATCACATATCTTTTTGAGAAAATGCATAACAAAATTTTATAAAAATATTTTGATCATCCTTGGAAGACTTTATTTTTCGGGACCTATAAAATATGGTTTTATTAAAAAGTGATACACATGCATCACAAGTGAGTAATTTAATCAGTTATACTACAAGCTTAACTGAATTGGCACTTGCATATTCATCCGTAGTCATTCAGTGGAAGTATATTTGTTAAAGTAAGAGGAATATGTTGGAAAAGAGTGTTAGTATACAAAACCGTGGTGCTGCTCTTTATGCTAGCTTTCAAATTGATTGATTGAATAAGAAAAGATGCAGAGCACAAAAGGAAGGAAAAGAAATCCTCTTTACAGAATCAGGATACAACAAGTTGAAAGATAAAAAAAGAAAATGAGGAAAAGAGTTTAGAATGGAAAACAGAATTGATTGTTCTATTAATCATTTTGGTAGCAGCAAATTCCATAATAAAAACTCATTCCTTCACTTGACACCAGTGGTTTTGCAGTGTAACATACACAGAGAAGATCATTCTCTGTTTCTTTTTGGATTGTTTTATGTTTCCCAAATAACTCATGAAGCAAAGAGCTGGAATCAACAATTTTTTTGAGTATGAGCTAGAAATGTTTGATAGTACCTGTTAACCATATTTTTGGAAATACATGATCTTAATAAATAAATTATGTCAGTGATTAATTGAATGTTTTACTTTTAACCATAACATTTTCTGTGACATTGATGTAATTAAAACTGTAGCTTTCTAACAATACAGTTGGTTTTTTTAAAGTTTATTTATTGATTTTAGAGAAAGGATAGAGAGAGATAGAAAGGCAGGGGGAGGAATCAGAAGCATCAATTGATAGCAGTTGCTTCTCTTACGTGCCTTGACTGGGCAAACCCAGAGTTTTGAGCTGGCGACCTCAGCATTCTAGGTCGAGACTTTATCCAATGCACCACCACAGGTCAGGCACAATACAATCATTTAAAACTTAAAAACATGTAGTTTCATCTAAAGAAGAAAGAAAAACTGTTTATATTTAATTCTTTAGTTCTAGAGCTTCTTGGTATGTGTAGTATTTTGTACTCAGAAATGAAATATCAAAAAAGAAATTTTAATAAATTAAAATAATATTTTTTTTAGAAGTACAATTTAAATATTTTATTAAAATGATGACTCAGTAAAGCTATGGGTATGATCCTTTCTTTTGAAATTATTTCCAATTTATGATATAAAAATTATTTGCTGCAATTTGGAAATGTTCTATTCAAAAATACTCATACTTCTTTCTTTTCTTTCTCTACCTTGTCTCCTTTCTAACTCAAAGTTTAGAAGAAACTGAAATAAGTGACATTAGTTGATTGCGATACCATATAACTAAACTTCCCCTGTGTAAATGTGGGTTCAAAGTCATTTTAAGACAGAAAAAAAATGATTTAGATGACCCATTTTGTTCATCTGTGACCTTTGTTGATTTCATGAGAACTCTTGCCAACGATTTTTGGGAGGAGTCTTCTGATGAAATAACAAGAGTTGAAACCTGCTTGTTCAGAACATGGCTTTAGCTACTAATACTATTTTCTCATTTTCTTTAGTTAAGAAATTTAACAAAGGTTAGCCAGAGAGCAGGGTCCCAGTGCTGGAGACAGCCATGGTATACTTGAAAAAAGTTTTAATTTAGTTTGTGTCTGTGTGTGCATGCATGTGTATTTACAAGGTTACAAGTGATATTTAAATTTAAAAATATTTAAAATCAACAAGGTTTATTTTACACTAAAATGGGATTTTCCATCATAGAGATTTGATTTAAGAAGACTCGCTACAAAGCCTGTCTTAAGTCAGTTCGGCTGCCATTACAAAGTACCACAGCATGGTGGCTTATAAATGATGAGAATTCATTTCTTACAGTTCTGGAGGTTAGAAATCCAAAATCAGGATGCCAGCATGGTTTGGTGAAGGCCCTCTTCTGGGTCATAGACTTCTCATTATATCCTCACATAAAGGGTGGAGAAACCTCTGTGGGTTTCTTTTAGAAGAGCATTAATTCCTTCATGAGGGCTCCACTCATAACCTAAGCATCTTCCAAAGGCCCCATCTCTGAATACTATCACATCGGGCATTAGGATTTACAAATATAAATTTTGGGGGGACATACACGTTCAGACCATAGTAGGACCAAAATATGTAAGTATTTCAATCATGTCATTGATTTCAAATAATTAACAAAAAGTTAAATATATATATGTAAATTTATTTAATATCAGTTTTGCCCTAGATAGGGATCAAATAAGACATTCGCCATATAGCCTATGTGTGTAGTAGGCTATACCATTAAGGTTTGTGTAAGTGCACTCTATGATGTTTGCATGATGATGCACTTCTCAGAACTACCCCTATTACTAAGCACATGTATATAATAAATGTCTAAACTAATGAAAGTTAAACTAAATTTATATTTAAATCTAAATTTACTTCATTAAAGATAGAAAGTTTCAAACAGAATTTTAGAAAATATACTGTTTATAAGAAATACACCTAAACATGATGATATAGAAAATACTGAAATGGAAAAACATTTGTAGGTAAAGATTATTAACACAATTAAATTTAGTTTCTGGTGATACTAATAAAATTGTTTTAAAAAATATCATAGCATCTGGCCCTAGCCGGTTGGCTCAGCGGTAGAGCGTCGGCCTGGTGTGCAGAAGTCCTGGGTTCGATTCCAGCCAGGGCACACAGGAGAAGCGCCCATCTGCTTCTCCACCCCTCCCCCTCTGCTTCCTCTCTGCCTCTCTCTTCCCCTCCCGCAGCAAGGCTCCATTGGAGCAAAGATGGCCCGGGCACTGGGGATGGCTCCTTGGCCTCTGCCCCAGGCACTAGAGTGGCTCTGTTCGCAACAGAGCGATACCCCGGAAGGGGCAGAGCATCGCCCCCTGGTGGGCGTGCTGGGTGGATCCTGGTCGGGCGCATGTGGAAGTCTGTCTGACTGTCTTTCCCCATTTCCAGCTTCAGAAAAATACAAAAAAAAAAAAAATCATAGCATCTGTGTCAATTTAGTTTTCATTTCACTTGAGTAAATGCCAAAGGATGATATTGCTGGGTATGCTGTGGTAAGTGTATATTTATCTTTATAAGACACTATTTTCTAGAGTGCTGTACCATTTTGCACTCCAACCTACTATGTAAGGGAGTTTCTGTCACTTTGTGTCCTTGCCAGCACTTGGTATTGTCAACTGAAAAAAAAAAGGCATTCTAATGTGTACCAATATCATGATTTTTATTTTCAAATTATCTTTTAGTTACATACTATAGGATTCGATGTATTGAGTGTCTTTGTCTGGTTAGGCTGCTATAACAAAATACTACAAACAAAATATTGGGTAGCTTAGAAACAACAGAAATTTATTTCTCACCATTCCAGAGAGTGGCAAGTCCAAGACCATGGTGCCAGCAGACCTATGTGGTGACTGGTGAGAACCCATTTTCTGGTTTTGGAGGATGCCTTCTTGTTGTGTCTTCACCTGGTGGAAGGGACTAGGGCAGGGGTTAGGAAACTTTTTGGCTGAGAGAGCCATGAATGCCACATATTTTAAAATGTAATTTCGTGAGAGCCATACAACGACCCGTGTACGTTACGCATTATCCAATAAAAACTTGGTGTTGTCCTGGAGGACAGCTGTGATTGGCTCCAGCCACTCGCAACCATGAACATGAGCGATAGGAAATGAATGGATTGTAATACATGAGAATGTTTTATATTTTTAATGTTATTATTATTTTTTTTATTAAAGATTGTCTGTGAGCCAGATGCAGCCATCAAAAGAGCCACATCTGGCTCGCGAGCCATAAGTTCTGGACCCCTAGACTAGGGAGTGCTTTTGTGAGAGCACTGATCTTATTGTGAGGGCTCCACCCTCATGACTTAATCACTTCCCAACAACCTCCACCTATTAATATCATCATGTTTGGCAGTTAAAATTTCAACATATGAAAAAAGATTTCAACATATGAAGTTTGAGGAGAAACGTATCTGCATAACATAATATTGAAGATATTTTACGTTATGTACGTGAGGAACAATGTTCTGCAGTTTTCTTGTGATATCTAGGCTGGTTTTGGTATCAAAGTAATGTTGGCTTTATACAATGAATTAGGAAGTGTCTCCTCTCCTCATTTTATTTTCTGCAGGAGATTATGTTGAATTAATATTATTTCTTTGTTAAATATTTGGTAGAATTCACCACCGAAACCTTCTTAGGTTAGAGTTTTGTTTTGTTTTTTTTTTGAAGGTTTTAAACTACAAATTCAATTTTTATTTTTTTCCCCCCTGCCCAGCTTTATTATGCCTAGTACTGGCCTGATACATAAAAATAATCAGGTATCTTTTTACATTCAGCTTTTCTATATCCTTATGTATTGTACAATTTTATAGACTAAATGCTTGTGTTCCTCTAAAATTCATATTTTGATGTTCTAACTTCCACGTGATGGTATATGTTTTAAAATTTTTAAATCACATTATTAACTGTGGATGTTTTTGATATATTTGTTTATTTATAAATAAGTTGAAATTATTTTTTAAAATTTGGTTCTTTTTTATTTTTTAATGTAATTATTTTTTCCCTTTTTACCCATTCCCCATATGGATAAGTGGGTACTTGAAAATGAATATAAATATACATAGATATTTATTCATTAATTTTAGATTTCACATATAAGTGAAATCATTTTGGTAATTTGTGTTTTTCAAGGAAGTAATCCATCTCATGTAAGTTGTCAAAATCATGGGCATAGAGCTTTGTAGTATTCTTTCATTATCATTTTAATACTTGTGGAGTCTGTAGTACTATCTCCCATTGTATTACTTACACTGTTAATTTCTGTTTTCATTCATTTCAAAATATTTTCAAGTTCTCTTGAGATTTTTCTCTTTGACCCATTGATTATTTAATTTTCAAAGACAGGGACTTTCCAGATATTTTTCTGCTACTGGTGTTACTGAGAACCTAATTTATGTGATGTAAATCGTTTCTAAATTTGATAATGTTTGTTTTATTTTTTATCTTGCTAAATGTTTCATGTGTACTTGAAAAGAATGTATATTCTATCACTGTGTGGAGTGTTTTACAAATGTAAGTTGGGTCAAGTTGGTTGATAGTGTTGTTCAGATCATCTATTACCTTGATGAATTTCTGTCTACTTGTTCTGTCAAGTTTCATATGTATACACACTGAAATTGTTTCAGGAAATTTCATAATTTTTTGCTTTCACAAGTAGCACATACTTTAATAAACTGAGAGAAGAAAATAGTAAATTATATTTACCCAGATAATTACCATTTCTCTTTCTTTTCCTTCATTCCTAAGGTTCCAAGTTTCCTTTTTGTATAATTTCCCTTAAGTCTTTTGAATTTAATCTGTTTGAGGTCTGCTGATCTTCTTAAATTTTTTAATGTAAATTTATCTTTTTCACCAAACTTGGGAAAATTTTTTGTTGAAAATTATTAACTAGGCCCTGGCCGGTTGGCACAGTGGTAGAACACCGGCCTGGCATGCAAGAGTCCCGGGTTCGACTCCTGGCCAGGGCACACAGGAGAAGCGCCCATCTGCTTCTCCACCCCTCCCCCTCTCCTTTCTCTCTGTCTCTCTCTTCGCCTCCCGCAGCCAAGGCTCCATTGGAGCAAGGATGGCCTGGGCGCTGAGGATGGCTCCGTGGCCTCTACCTCAGGCGCTAGAATGGTTCTGGTTGCAACAGAGCAACGCCCCAGATGGGCAGAGCATCGCCCCCTGGTGGGCGTGCCAGGTGGATCCCGGTCAGGCGCATGTGGGAGTCTGTCTGACTGCCTCCCCATTTCCAGCTTCAGAAAAATACCAAAATAAATAAATAAATAAAATATTAACTATTTAGAACTAAAAAATAAAAAAGCACAACTGATGTACTATAGCAAAAATCCTTAGGAGAAACATTTTAACCATAAATGACTATTTTAGGGGAAAAATTGAAAATCTGTGGCTAAATGTTTAAACTTAAGAGGTGAGAAAAATAACAAATCTTAGAAAACTAGTAAGGAATAATAATGATAATAGAAATGAACTAGAAAACCAAGTTACATCAGAGAGAATCAGAGATTATAAAGTTTATCCTTTGAAAAGATTAAAAACTTACACAAATCTCTAGCAACATTAGAAAACAGAAATACTCTACATTTTCATATTAAAATATTTAATAGTAAATTATTTATTTATAATTTAATATCAGAATGTAGATTTAATGGACAAATTTCTACAGAAATATAACTTCACAAAATGGTCACTAAGGAAATAAAACCAGCTTTTGGTAAAACATCTCCAAAAGAAGTTTGTAAGTTAAAGTAGAAGTCCCAATTGCTGATGTGCTTTTATCAAACCATCAGGGAATAGATTACTGTTAACTTTAACTTTTTTCTAGAGAACTGAAAGAAAGCAAAAGTCTCCTATTCCTAGATTTGGCCACTTATTAGCTCTATATTCCTAGATAAATGACTATAATTCTTATTTGCCATGTAGGAGTAATGACCAAAGTACCTACCTCATTGAATTGTAATAATTCAATGACAGAAAAACCCATAAAGAATACAGTGAAGTGCTGAAAACAGTGTCTGAAACAGAGTAAGTACAAAATAAGAGTTAGCTATTTTTTTCTTATTTTTAAGGCACCCAAACCAGAAAAGGCCAGTGCATAGTAGAAAAACTCTATTCCAGTATTCCTTGTTAGTATATATAATTTTAGAAATGTGAATTATATTAGCTAATTATATTCAACAATGTAGTAAAATACATTATTATCAAATAAATGTGCATCCTAAGATTTCAAAAATAATCTAAATTAAAATTAAGTATATTTAAATTTATAATTTATTAATAGATTAAAGGAAAAAAATGATTGATTCAGTAGATGCAGAAAACCATAAAATAAATGCAGCTCTCATTGATGATAAAAGCTTTTAATAACCTCGAAAACGAACTTTCTCACCAACCAAAGTGTACTTACAAAAAACCTGCAGGGAGCACAAAATTTCCATTAATGTTGGAGGCTAACCAAACATATTTAAGAGTATATCAAACTAGCACAATAAAATATGAAATTGCCCTGGCTGGTTGGCTCAGTGGTAGAGCATCGGCCTGGCGTGCAGGAGTCCTGGGTTTGATTCCCGACCAGGGAACACAGGAGAAGCGCCCATCTGCTTCTCCACCCCTCCCCCTCTCCTTCCTCTCTGTCTCTCTCTTCCCTTCCCGCACCCAAGGCTCCATTGGAGCAAAGTTGGCCCGGGCGCTGAGGATGGCTCCATGGCCCCTGACTCAGGCGCTAGAATGGCTCTGGTTGCAACAGAGCAACGCCCCAGATGGGCAGAGCATCGCCCCCTGGTGGGCATGCCGGGTGGATCCCGGTAGAGCGCATGCGGGAGTCTGTCTGACTGCCTCCCTGTTTCCAACTTCAGAAAAATACAAAAAACAAAACAAAACAAAACAAATCATGAAATTATGATGATATTTTTAAGTAAGTAAGGTGAATGGGAACTTAAAAGGAAGAAAGCAAATGATCATGATTTGCAGATGATAAAATATAAGATGCCATATAAATATATTATTTGAACTTATAATTATGAGTTCTGGAGATTGATAGACACAGATTCAATATACAACTTTCATTTGAATTCCTATTCATTCCTCACATCATTAAATTATTATAGAAAAGAAGACCAAGTCATAAAAGGAACAAAAACAAAAAGATAACTATATTTTATTGGAAACATAAGAGAAGGCTGAAAGAGTGGATGTTAATAGATGGGAAGACAATACTATCGGGATATAAATTTTTACCAAATTAATTTGTAAATCCTGTATAATGTCAGTTAAGCTGATTCTAAAATTTTTATGGAGTAGGAAAATGCTAGGACTATCTAAACTTCTTTTTGAAGAAAATAAACAAAAGAAAATTCTTTGCAGAAATGAAGACAAATTATAAAAATGTAAGCATTATTCTATCTTCCTATTTGTAGAGACCTGGCCAATAGAAAGTAATAAAGACCCAGAAAAAGACATGCATATATAAGAACTCAATAGAAGTGGCATTACTAATTAGTTGTGAAAGAACAAAGTTTTTAATACATGGTACTAGGTAAAATTAATTATCCTTATTAAAAAATTCTCAATAATGCTGAAATTATTTGAGTGTTAGTGTGGCTCCACATATTTTTTTTAGATTATTTGTTCTATTAATAGTTATATAAAATATGCCATTGATATTTTCATAGAAATTGCATTGAATTTATAGATTGATTTGGGTAGTTTCAACATTTTTTATAAATTTTTATTGATTTTAATTTATTGTGTTTACATAGATTCAAGTGTCCCTCCTCACTCCCGTGTTCTCCTCAACATCCCCCTCACCTCATCCCCTTTCCCTCCAGGATTTGCTGTCCTGCTCTCTATATTGCTGTATTATGTATATATAATTTCACTAATCTCTACCCTTCTCTGATCCCATCCTCTCATCCCCTTTCTCTTTGACCACTTTCCCTCTGGTCCCTTTGATCCCACCTCTGCCTCTATTCCATTCATCAGTTCACATTGTTCATTAGATTCCTCAAATGAGTAAGGTCATATGATATTTTTCTTTCTCTGCCTGGCTTATTTCACTTAGCATGATAGTTTCCAGGTCCATCAATATTGTCGAAAAGTAAGATTACCTTGTAGTATTCCATTGTGTATATGTATATGTACCACAGCTTTTTTTTTTTTTTTTTGTATTCTTCCGAAGTTGGAAACGGGGAGGCAGTCAGACAGACTGCCACATGTGCCCGACTAGAATCCACCCTGGCATGGCCACCAGGGGGCTATGCTCTGACCATCTTGGGGCATCGCTCCAAGAGGCCACAGAGCCATTCCCAGTGCCCCGGCAAACTTTGTTCCAATGGAGCCTTGGCTGTGGGAGGGGAAGAGAGAGAGAGAGAGGAAGGAGAGGGGGAGGGGTGTAGAAGCAGATGGGCGCTTCTTCTGTGTGCCCTGGCCGGGAATCAAACCCGGGACTCCTGCACGCCAGGCCGATGCTCTACCACTGAACCAACCGGCCAGGGCCTCTACCACGGCTTTTTAATTCACTTTTCCACTGACTGACACTTAGGCTGTTTCCAGATCCTGGCTATTGTAAACAATGCTGCCAAAAACATGAGGGTGCATTTCTTCTTTTGAATCAGTGATTTGGTATTCTTAGGATATATTCCTAAAAGTGAGACAGTTGGGTCAAAAGCAGTTCCATTTTTAATTTTTTGAGGAATCTCCATACTGTTTTTCACAGTGGCTACACCTGTCTGCATTCCCACCAGCAGTGCAGAAGCATTCCCTTTTCTCCACATCCACGTCAGCGCTTATTATGTGTTGTTTTGTTAATGAGTGCCATTCTGACAGGTGTGAGGTGGTATCTCATTGTCGTTTTAATTTGCATTTCTCTAATGATTAGTGATGTTGAACATTTTTTTCATCTGCTGTATTCTTTGGAGAACTCTCTATTCATTTCTTTTGCCCATTTTTTTGGTTGGATTCTTTACATTCTTGGTGTTAAGTTTTACAAGTTCTTTACAGATTTTAGTTATTAACCCCTTATCAGATGTATTGTCAAATATGTTCTCCTATTGTGTGGTTTGCCTTTTTATTTTGTTCATATTGTCATTAGCTGTGCAAAAGCTCTTTAGTTTGATATAGTCACATTTGTTCATCCTGTCCTTTATTTCACTTGCCTGTGGATATAAATCAGCAAATATATTGCTGTGAGAGATATCAGAGAGCTTACTGCTTATGTTTCCAAGATGACTATGGTTTTACATTGGACATTTAAGTCTTTTATCCATGTTGAGTTTATTTTTGTGAATGGTGTAAGTTGGTGGTCTAGTTTCATTTTTTTTGCAAATACCTGTCCAATTTTCCCAACACCATTTGTTAAAGAGACTGTCTTTACTCTATTGTATGCTCTTATCTCCTTTGTCAAATATCAATTGATCATATAAGTGTGGGTTTATTTCTTGGTTCTCAGTTCTGTTTCATTGATCTATATGCCTGTTCTTATGCCAGTACCAGGCTGTTTTGAGTACAATGGCTTTGTAGTATAATTTGATATCAGGAAGTGTGATACCACCCACTTTATTATTCTTTTCAAGATTACTGAAGTTATTCGTGTTCTTTTTTGGTACCATATAAATTTTTGGAATATTTATTCTATATCTTTGAAGTATGCCATTGGTATTTTAATAGGAATTGCATTGAATTTATAAATTGCTTTGGGTAATATAAACATTTTAATGATGTTTATTTTTCCTATCTATGAACACGGTATATGCTTCTACTTGTTTGTATCTTCCTTGATTTTTTATCAATGTTTTATAATTTTTCAAGTATAAGTCTTTAACCTCTTTGCTTAAATGTACTCCTAGGTACTTTATTTTTTTTGTTGAAAATGTGAAGGGGATTGTTTTTTAAATTTCTCTTTAAGACAGTTCATTGTTGGTATATAAAAATGCCTCTGATTTCTGAATATTAATTTTATATCCTGCAACCTTGTTGAATTTATTTATCAGGTCCAGTAGTTTTTTGACTGAGACTTTAGGGTTTTCTATGTACAGTATCAAGTCATCAGCAAATAATAGTAGTTCTACTTCTTCCTTATGTGGCGACCTTCTTTATCCCTTACTATAGTCTTTGTTTTAAAGTCTATTTTGTCAGCTATAAGTATTGCTACCCCAGCTTTTCTTTTATTTCTATTTGCATGAAATATTTTTTTCCATCCCTTCACTTTCAGTCTATGTGTATCTTTTGTTTCAAAGTGGGTATCTTGTAGACAGCATATGTATAGTTCCTGTTTTCTTATCTACACAGCTACCCTATGTCTTTTGATTGAAGCATTTAATCCATTTACAGTTAAGGTTATTATTGACATGTATTTGTTTATTGCCATTTTATTCTTCAAATCTACACTCTTATTTTTCTAAATTTTTTTTCTCTGTTCTGTTTACAGCAGAGAAAACATTTCTTGCAATATTGGTTTGGTTGTAATGAACTCCTTGAATTTTTTTTGTTCTGGGACTCTTTTTATTTCTCTTTCAATTTTAAATGATAGCCTTGCTGGATAAAGAAGTCTTGGTTGTAGGTTCTTGTTTTGCATTACTTTGAATATTTCTTGCCCTTCCCTTCTGGCCGCAAGTGTTTCTGTTGAAATGTTGGATGTCATCCTTATGGGGGCTCCTTTGTAGGTAATTGACTGCTTTTCTCTTGTAGCTTTTAGTATTCTTTCTTTATCTCTTAACTTTGTATTTTAATTATGATGTGTCTTGGTGTAAATCTCTTTGGGTTCCTTTTTAATGGGATTCTCTGTGCTTCTTGAACTTGTGTAGCTTTTTCCTGCATCAATTTTGGGAAGTTTCAGCTATGATTTCTTCAACCAAGTTTTCTATTCCTTGTTCTCTCTCTTCTCCTTCAGGAACCTCTATGATGTGAATGTTGTTTCTCTTCATATTTTCACAGAGCTCTCTTAGTTTTCTCAGACTTTTAGACCCTCTTTTCCTTTTGCTATTCTGTTTCCATATTTTCATTCATTTTGTCCTCTAAATTGCTGATTTGATCCTCTGTATCATCCAGCCAGTTTTTAATTCTTTCTAGAGTAGTCTTCATTTCTGATATTGTATTTGTCATTTCTGCCTGATTCTTTTTATGATTTCAATGTCCTTTTTGATACTTGTGATTTCTTTGTTTAGGTGCTCATTATGTCCATTTATTGTTGCTCTATGATCCTTGAGCATCCTAACAATCATTATTTTAAACTCTGCATTCGGTATCTTGGTTATTTTAATCTCATTCAGTTTTTTTTTCTGGGGGTTTCTCTTGTTGATTCATTTGGATTGTATTTCTCTGTCTTTCCACTTTGTCTGTGTCTTTCCACTTTGACTGCTCCTTTGGGTATGCTGTTTGTGTAGCTAGCTGAGTATAGCGTTGGTCATGTCTGCCTCCAGCTTCCAGTTGTGTTGTTTCTAGATCTTTTTGG
This sequence comes from Saccopteryx bilineata, assembly GCF_036850765.1. Lineage (NCBI taxonomy): Eukaryota > Metazoa > Chordata > Mammalia > Chiroptera > Emballonuridae > Saccopteryx > Saccopteryx bilineata. Next base: position 49,027,707 of record NC_089494.1, on the reverse strand, counting down.
GTTGGCTTCAGCTGTTGTTTGTAATCTGCTGTGGGCTCCTTGTCTGTTGCTACTGCTCTTTTTGCTATTTGTTTCAATGTTTTCTGTGCTTTAGATCGGTCAGGTGTGAGGAGCCCTTCGTTAAGATACCACTCTCACTAAAGTTGTTAGGTCCTGAATTGATGCTCTCCATATTTGGCCACTGGATATGCCAGCCCTAGGCATCCCTGGCTGCAACCTGGTGTAGACCATTGGGTATTACTGCTTATGACTGGTCCTTAGCAACTTTTTTCAAGCCACACACATTCCAGAATTTGTGGCTACCTCTACTGGGCCCTGGTGCCATTATAAATATCAGCTGCACTCTTAGGCTGGCTTTTATCTACTCTTGGCCAGTGGGTCTGGCCTCTGTATTCTCAAGGTTTGGTCTTCCTGCTGGCCTACCACCTCCTCAGGCACTTAAGCATTGGCACTTCTGGGTGCGCAGGCCACCTTGCCAGGTTCCACCACTTCGCTGGGCTTCTCTTCCCACTGCTGCACTGGCCACCTAGCTGGGTGCTGCCCCTGCCACCACAAGCACATGACAGCTGCCACTGCAGCCTGGTCTGCCTGCCCTTCAGAGGGTACTCAGCAGTATCAGGGGGTGATGTACCTCAGACCTCACACTCAAAACCTGTGTCCCTAATGCACCCCCTGCTTCCAAGTGACTCTTTGCTCTGACTGGAGTAAAAGAGCCTCCAGTGGGTGGGGTAATTGCTTCCCTTTGCTGGTGCCAGTTCTCCCAGGAAAAATGGCCACTTTAGATTTGGGGAGTGACTCAGCACAGGGGTCAGGTTAGCTGTCTCCTCCATTCTCTCCCTGTGCCTCCAAGATTACACTCTTCTCTTGCAACTCCAGTCCTCTCAGCGCTTCACACTCCCAGAGTTCCAGGTAAGTGGCTGTGAATGAGGTTTTCTGCGCAGTCCCTTTAATATAGAGCCTGGGTCTGAGAGTTCTCCCTCCCTCTTGCAAATAGTAACCTGGCTCTTCTTTAAGCTAAATACTGTCCATTCATCTCTTCTAGTCTCTGGAGCTCTAGACTGGGGCTCTTGTCGGAGGCAGAGGACCCACAACTCTCCAGGCAACTTACTCAGCCATGAGAGACCCTCCAGGCTAGTGCTTGCTTTTTTGGAGTGGGTCAGCCTTTTCTACGTCTCCACCCTTCCTACCAATCTCAGTGAGGTTTCTTTGGTAATCCTTGGTTATAGATTCTTCTTAGCTTAGTCCAAAGTCGGTTTTACAAGATGATTGTTCCCAAGTTAAATTGTAATTTACTTTGGTTCTTGGAGGTGGAAGTTGTAACATCTACTTCGTCACCATCTTCTGGTCCCCCAGTATAAAGATTTTAATGGTGTTAATTCTTCCTATTAGTGAACACAGTACATGCTTCAATTTATTTGTATCTTCTTCAATTTCTTTCTTCTGTGCCTTATAATTATCTGAGTACAGGTTTTTTACTTTCTTGGTTAAACTTATGTCTATGTATTTTATTTTACTTTTTGCCTTAAATATGACAGTTTATTAAAATATTTCCATATGTAGACTTTATCAAACTTTCTTACTTTGTAATATTTGTTTGACTTACCCTTCTTAATTTTTATATTTTATTTATTCATTTTTAGAGAGAGGAGAGAGGAGAGAGAAAGAGAGAGTGCAAGGAGCAGGAAGCATCAACTCCCATATATGCCTTGACCAGGCAAACCCAGGGTTTTGAACTGGTGACCTCAGCATTCCAAGTTGATGCTTTATCCACTGTGCACCACAGGTCAGGCGAGACTTACCCTGCCTATATTCTTTTTCTTAAAAAAATTTTTTTATTGAATTTGTTGGGGTGACATTAGTTTTTTTTTTTTCCATTTTTCTGAAGCTGGAAACAGGGAGAGACAGTCAGACAGACTCCCGCATGCGCCCGACTGGGATCCACCCGCCACGCCCACCAGGGGCGACGCTCTGCCCACCAGGGGGCGATGCTCTGCCCATCCTAGGCGTCGCCATGTTGCGACCAGAGCCACTCTAGCGCCTGAGGCAGAGGCCACAGAGCCATCCCCAGCGCCCGGGCCATCTTTGCTCCAATGGAGCCTTGGCTGCGGGAGGGGAAGAGAGAGACAGAGAGGAAAGCGCGGCGGTGGGGTGGAGAAGCAAATGGGCGCTTCTCCTGTGTGCCCTGGCCGGGAATCGAACCCGGGTCCTCCGCACGCTAGGCCGACGCTCTACCGCTGAGCCAACCGGCCAGGGCTGGGGTGACATTAGTTAACATAATTATATAGGTTTTAAGTATACAATTCTATAATACATAATCTGTGTTGTTTTACTTTTTGATGTAATTGTAAATGGGATTGTTTTATTACTTTTCCTTTCTGATAGTTCATTATTAGTGTAAGAAAATGTAACTGATAAAAAAGCTGTGGTATATTTACACAATGGAATACTATACAGCTGTAAAAAAGAATAAAATTTTATCTTTTGTGACAGTATGATGGTCCTGGAGATTATTTTGCTAAGTAAAATAAGCCAGTCAGAGGAGGACAAATACCATATGATTTCACTCATATGTGGAATCTGATAAACAGAATTAACTAACAAACAAAATAGAGATAGCCTTATAGGTAGAGAGCTGGCTGACAGCTGTCAGGGAGAGGGACAGGGTAAGGCAGGGCATGGAGCTATTGAGCAAAAAAAGACAAAAAAAGAAAAAATTTATGGACATAGAAAACTGTGGTGACTGCTGAAGTGAGGGGTGGAATGGGAATAAAGGGGATAAATGGTGATTGATGAAGACTTGACTTGGGGAGTTGAACACACAATATGGTGTACAGAGCTGTGTTGTAGAGTTGGGCACCTGAAACCTCTATAATTTTGTTAACTAGTGGCACCCCATAAATTAAATTAAAAATGCAACTAATTTCTGGATATAAACTTTGTATCTTGCTACTCTACTAAATTAATTTATCAGTTCTAGGTTTTTGGTGGAACCTTTAGGTTTCTTCATATAGAGTATCATGTCATCTGCAAATTATGACAGTTTTACTTTACAACATAATATTAAAGTAAATTGTAACTGAAAAATTAAAAAAGGTAAAGTAGGAAAGAATACACACTAGAAAATTCTTAGTCTGTACCACATTAAAAATAAATTCTAGATGAATCAAACATACAAATGTAAGAAAAATTTCTTTAAAACTTTCAGAAACAAATATAGAAATACCTTATTTTAAACAGGACCATAATAAGAACAAAGCTGAAAGAAAATAATTAATAATTCTTTTAAAATGCAAGGTGAGGTTCTTTTTATAAGATACCCTGAAGTCAATAAAAATAATCCAAGAGATAACAGAAAATTGATATCTCATTACAGTAAAAAAGTCTTCTCAAAATGAGTAAAACATATTGATCAATTGAAGAAAAATCTATTTTAAAAGAGCTGGAATTGCTGACAGGAGAAAAGATCTTTAATCTGATTAGTTGAGGTGAAAATGCTTATAGATTTGGAACTGGAATATTGTTTCCCATTCACCATTAGTAGACATCTGACAAAATCTCTGATAATTTCCAGCTTTTGGAGATGTGGGGAAAGAGACTCGAATACCCTGTTGATGGCAGAGTAAACTGATCAACACTTTGGATAAACACTTAGACAACGTCAAGCAAACAAGACTATGGGTATAATGCATATTCCAGAAATTCTACTTCTATGTATATGCTCTAGTAATGTTTCTCAGCCACTGGTCCACAGACAATTTTGTGCAGTTGCGCAAAAGCGTTAACCACCCTGATGTTGTCTGAAGATTACAGGCCCACTGATCTTAGTCAAATTCACTTATGCTCAATGTGATTTCTGTCTTTGTGGTTCCCACATTAATTTCCCTATTTTTACCAGTCTTCAAGTGTAAAAAGGTTGAAAACCATTGCTCTAGAGAAACAGTTGTATATGTACATGAGAATAACTGTATAAGATTACTCCTTGCCGCATATGTTGTATATGTACATGAGAATAAATGTATAAGATTACTCCTTGCAGCACTATTGTTAAAAGAGAAAAAAAAAGGGAAACCATATAAATATTTGATAAAGAAATGATTGTGTAAATTATGGTATTTTTAAAAGCGATTACTATGCAGCAATTAAATGAAGTAGTTCTACATGTACTAACTTTGGTATATTTTGAAAGGTTTAGTTTAAATTAAAAATTAAGCTGCAAATATATATTCTACAAAATTTAAAATACTATAATATGATGCCTATAATTTTTATGGTTCTATACATATTTGGTAAAAGTAATTAAAGCCAAGACAAGAAGGGTGCACAATCCTTTAATATATTATTTCTGGAAAAGAGGAGGCAGGTAGGAGAAGAATAATTCAGGACAAAAGACTGGGGAAAGTGTGAAAAAGATTTTTTTCTTTATCTGACATTTTTCATTTCTTTACAGAAGTTTCTGCAACAGTTAAAAATTTATCATTTGTAAAATCTAGTTATTGGGTATAAACTGATTTCTATATGTTTAAAATATTTTATAAAAGAAGGGACAATAAAAGTTGACAAACAAAAAGAAGTATATAGTCACTTTCTATGTCTGTGCATAGTGATGAACAGCTCTATAAGCTATAGTGTTGAGCAGCAAAGAGTTTCAAATTTCTGCTGACTACATGTGATCCTGAACTAAACCTCACAAAATGAATATATAATTATAAGCTAGAAGGTCAAAGCTGAGAGGAAGGAAGTTTACTGCTACTGCTAATTATTGAAAAGGAAAAAGTTAAAAAAACAAACAAAAGAACTTATGGAACTCCCCCCACAAACTCATGTAATTATGCACCTAAAATAGAAATTCGGTCCATTATGCTATTACTCTTTATACTTACCTTTCTCCTCTGAGAAAGGGGGAAAGTTTTTGCAAAATATATTTACAAAAAAGAATTACTGGTGTTTAATTGCTAGAAAACCACATACTAAAATACAGTCATATGGAATAGTTTTATTTTATCTTCCAGTTTATTTTGTATAATTTAAAGCATGTACCTCAGAGAATAAATTAATGCTTCATTTAAATCTTTAAATTTTCTGTTTTCACTCTATATTTGACTTAAAGAATTTCAAAATATAAATGCTAAAATGAATTTTAGTTTTTACAGAAAGTTATCTCTCTTTCTCACATGCATGTGTGTACACACACACACACACACACACCACACACACAATTCCAAAAAACTTTCTCCAACTAATCTTTCATTTTAAATAAAATTAACTGATTACTGATAAAAAATTATGTACATATAACCATAATTAGCCATTTAAATCAATGAAAGCAGTTAAAATGGTTGTGTATGTTACCCTGTGATGATGTTTTTCAAAACAAAATAATTTTATTATATTACAATTTTAAATAATTACTCTGCCTGTGAAGGAAAGTTATAGTTAGCTGATGTGATGGTTGATTTTATGTGTCAACATGATTAAGCAATAGTGCTTAGTTGTTTGGTTAAACACCAGTCTAGATGTTGCTATGGAGTATTTTTTAGATATGATTAACATTTAAATCAGTAGACTGTGTAAAGCCTATGTGGGTTAGGCCTCATTCAATCAGTTGAGGCCCAAATAGCATGACAGGTTTCCTGAAGGAGTTCTCCTCCAGACTGCAACATAGAAATCCTATATGAGTTTCCAGCCTGCTGGCCTGCCTAATACATTTTGGACTTTTCAGACCCCACAATTGTGTGAGCCAGTTCCTGAAAATTCATCTTCCTCTCTTTCAAATACTTTCTCACTCTTTCTTTTTATCCTACTGGATCTGTTTCTTTGGAGAACTCTAATTAGTATAACTGGCTATAGCTCATGGAATGAACTGATCCCCAATATCAGAATTTTCCAACTGTTTTAACACATTCTATGCATACAAACTTAGTGAACACTTAGGCTGTATTGGGTGATCAGGACAGTTTTTAAGTCCTGAATAATTAAGCTGTATTTACTGCACAGACTGAAAAAAGAGTTGCTTGTATTTTAGTTACACAAATGATTCCTTAGGGCATAGGCTGAATCCTTCCATGTGACTCTCTCCTTAAAGCTTCCCACCCTTCCATGACATATAGAAGCAAAGAATGGGGGGCAGTGGGTAGGAGGAGTCCCTGTGTCCCAAAGAGCCATCCTGATGGAGAAAGAACTGAAGTGAACACAAACATGTAGTAGTTTACATAAGGCTATTTCACAGAGTGGGAAGGAAAAAGGAAAACAGAAACTGAAGGGGAAAATGAATCTTTAGGATGTCAGCTGTCAGTCGTTAACATAGGAAGGGAAAAATAATTTTCTAATTTCTGTAAGACCTGGAGATAAAACAGTGTGGCCCCCACACATGTTCACCCTGTGTGTACTGAAGTAGGAGTGAAAAAAAGCTTTGGACCCACTGGCAGGCAAAAGAGGATGTTAATAACTACACCATTTCCTCTTCATTGTGCTTGAATCTTTGTGTTCTATTTTGTGATCTGGACGCTTGGGAGATGATTTTTCTGGAAAGAGTGGTTAGAATGTTTGCAGAGGGTCGAGAACAGAGTTGAATAATAATTGCAAATTTTAAATGGCAGAACACATGACTTATTAGGGTTTCCCACACACTTAGTTCTGCCAATAAATATATGAGCTCAGTTTTCTCATTTGTGAAGTAAAGGAATTGGATGTCTCCACTAGGGAATTTCTACAGTCTCTTCCAGTTTAAAAATTTCATGAAAATGGACAATGCAGAGAAAAAAATTAGTTCAGGTCCCTCACAGAACAAATAGAATTATAATTTGGTTTGTTGTTTTCCTTATGAATAATGGTTGACATGAATAAGGAACAGAAAAAGAATTTATTTCATAAACTAAATTAACAAAACATTATTCCCAATAGACTTGATGTCAGCCAGGAGTTTAATGATATTATGTCCTTTCATTTTTAAATGTAAAGCAAGATTTTTATTGGTTAATTTAAAAGGAAGCTTTACAAATATTTAATTTTAATAGAGGAGTAAAATATTGTTTCAAAAAATTATTTTTCCATTTTCTGCTGTACAACTTTGAAAAAGCTCATAATTTTTATGAGCCTTAATGTTTTCATCCTTAAAATTGTAATAACAACTACTTATAAAGGAGGTTATAAAGATTAAATAAAACATTATATGTGAAGTCTCTAACATACCCTGAACATATGCTGAGCTCCTTTTTTCAAAACTTTCTCCTCCTTCCTTCTTCTACACTGCTCACAAAAATTAGGGGATCAGGTAATGTGCAGATACTCCAGTACATTCAGCCTTTTGTATAGTGCATTTTCACCAATGCAAAAAGTTGGTTCTGCATCTCATTTGCATAATCGAACAACTTTCTTTGACTTATTGTTTGCTTATCTGATGTTCTTGTTTAATAAAAAAAATCAAATGCTTCTTTTTTTATTGCTTCATACTCATTTGTAAATATTTCCTATTTTTGTGAGCAGTATATATTCCCTCATCTTGATGGTTTATCCATCAGCTTTTTCTTTTTTAGAGAGAGAGAGAGAGAGAGAGAGAGAGTGACAGGAACATCAATCTGTTCCTGTTTGGGGCCTGACCTCAGGATCCATCCAGCAACCTCTGTGCTTTGAGATGATGCTCCAACCAAGTTCTCTGGCCAGGGCATTATTTTTTATTGATTGACTTATTTTTAGAGAGATAGAAAGAGGAAAGGCGAGAGGAGAGGGGGAAGGGAAGCATTCATTTGTTGTTCCACTCAATCGTGCATTGAATGGTTGCTTCCTGTGTGTGCCCTGACCTGGGACCCTACCTACAACATCGTTGTTTTGGTACTACACTCTAACTGACTGAGCTAACTAGCCAGGGCCTCCATCAGTTTTTCTTTGGTGCCACACTAGAAAGCTGGAGTTTACCCTAAATCAGTATTTTCAACTGTGGTTGTGGGGAAAACAGCTGTGTTAGGCTTACTCGCTGATTTCCTGGCTGCAAGCACTTTGTAAGATCAGTGTGTGAGCACATGGCAAAAAGCCATGTGAGTGTCTCTATGGAAAGCTATGGGTGCTTTTCCTTGGAGGCAATTCTCCCAGATCACTCTTTTGCTACAGCCGGGTGCGGTTCCCTGATTCCCTCAGCCACCACGGTGAGGGGTGGTTTCCCTGATTCCTTGCCTTCTACTGAGAAAAGCAGTTTTCTTTTGCTTATTTGCTCACCCATTTCTGCGAACCTCCAATAAATGGGTAATGGCCTGATGCTTTCCAGCTTTACAGTTCCTCTACTGTCTGCCTGAATTCAGTGTGAACCTGCCTGGCCTCAACCATCAGCATTACAGTGGTAATGTAATAAATTTATGCCACCAATACTTAAAGAAGAAACAGCAAAATATAAAACATATTGTAGAGCAGTGCACATACTAAAGTTATGTAGTATTTTGTAAAGTTTTTGTATCTACAGCGTATGTTTCTATAGGGGTAGGCTTGAAGAAGGGAGGGTCTTCCTGGTGTGAAATGTGTTTCTTCATATGGGTTACAGTCAAACATGTCTGAGAACAACTGTCATAGGATATACTGTATCTCCCCTGTTTCCAGCCTGTCAGCTTTACCTCCTAAAAAATGTTCTTCCATTGCTCTAGTAGTGTAAGCCCTATTTATGTCAGTTTCCTTGTTATCAAACATTTCCACGCTGGAAGCATACTTGAGAGATCTTTCTAAAGTGTATATCTAAACAGGTCAACACAAATATTATTTTTTAGGGTGAGAGGTTGTAGGGAAAACAGCTGTGTTAGCCTTGAGCTCTGGTTTACCAGCTGCAAGCACTTTGCTTGATTAATGTGTGAGCACTTGGCAGGATCATGTGTTGATAGTGTATGTAATGCTTGCACTCAGGGCGGATGGTGGATGGCCTATTGTGGATTGTCTACCCACCCCTGTGAGGAACCATTTTTGCTGTTCATTTGCCTGAGAAGTGGTTTTCTCTTGCCTTTTGCTCATCTGCTGTTGCAAGACTTTATTAAACGTTAATGGCCCAATGTTTTTTGGCTCCATAGTTTTTCTACCATCTGCCCAAATCCAATGTGAACCTGCCTGGTCTTGGCCACCAGCATTACAGAGGTCAATGTTTAATCACTATCATATGGATTGGCTGCATTTTAAATGTATGATTGTAAAATAAATGAGTACCTCAGACAACTTATTGGGTTCTCCACATATTGTTCTCGTATCTGACCCTAGCCTCAAATTGCGGAACAGTTAATTCCTTGCAGGATTCCACAATCCACTTTCCAGTGCTGTACAACTTCTATTGCATGTCCTTTGTTTTCTGTTCCTGGGCCTCTCTGAGGTTGTGGAGGGAGATACCAGTGGGTGGCTTGCCACACGTGCATGCAGCAAGGGCACGTGAGTGTGCGTGTCCATCCTGTGCATGCACGTGCATGTCTGTCTGTGCATGTGTGCACAAGCCTGATTAAATGAAACATTATATATGAAAGTCACTAAGATAACCCTGAACATATTCTCAGCTCTTTTCAAAACTTTCTCCTTTTTCATCAAAAGTGAGGGATGGAGCTGCTCAGAAAATGCTTCTCTTTCTCCATCCTTACATGAAAGATTCTGTGAGATTTTCTACATGTTCCTTAGAAAAGGTCCAGGTGGTACTGAGTTCCAGCTGCTAATAATGGTGGTGAATACAATAAAGCACCCTAAATTTGACTTTTCCTTTTTTCCTGTGTCTACCTAGTGCCTCTTTTTTGCTCCTTGTGCAATCATCTCACAAATAAACTACTTGCACACAAGTCCTGGTTCTTTTTTAAAAATTAATTTTAATGGGGTGACATTGATAAATCAGGGTACATATGTTCAGAGAAAGCATCTCCAGATTACTTTGACATTTGATTATGTTGCATACCCCTCACCCAAAGTCAAATTGTCTTCCATCACCTTCTGTCTGGTTTTCTTTGTGCCCCTCCCCCCACCCCGTTACCTAGTTCTGGGCTCTATTTTCAGGGGGAAACTAAACTCCATTTCTGGACACACCAAAATATATATACCATTTAAAGGTAAACAATATTTGTGTAGTGCAGCAGGGGAAAAGTTTGTTGAAACATTTATTGAGTTTGGAGAATGCAAATGTACTTAATTTTTTAGAATAAGACCTCTCAAAATCTAGTCTCTACTTGTCTAGCTTAGTCTTTATTATTTCTTAGGTTCTTCATGCTCTATCTTAATCTTGCCACTATAGTTTCTGGACTATGCCTTTCTTTCTCTTGCTTGTCTGCTTTTGGACAAACTGTTGCATCAAAATGCGATAGAAATGTGGGTCCCCTGTAAGGGAAAGAATCTTGAATTACAGTCTTTATATCTAGAACAACTGCCACATAGTCTGGCACAAAGTAATTGCCAAAAAATGTCTATTGACTGAAGAAATGAGCAATTTACATACTATGCATTGCATTCTTTTTTCCCCCTCCTTTTTTCAAGTGAGAGAAGGGGTAATAGAGAGGCAGACTTCCACATGTGCCCTGATCAGGATCTACCTAGCAACCGCCATCTGGGGCCTATGCTCTGCTCATTTGGTGCCATGTTCACAAGTAAGCTATTTTTTTTTAAGAGACAAAAATGAAGGCTATATCAGATTTGTTTATTTTTGTTATGCATATATTAACAAATTATTCTTTTTTTTAACTTTTAAAATAATTTTATTTTTTTAATGGGGTGCCATCAATAAATCAGGATACATATATTCAAAGATAACATTTCCAGGTTATCTTGTCATTCAATTATGTTGCATACCCATCACCCAAAGTCAGATTGTCCTCTGTCACCTTCTATTTAGTTTTCTTTGTGCCCCTCCCCCTCCCCTTTCCCTCTCCCTCTCCCCCCTCCCCCCCGTAACCACCACACTCTTATCAATGTGTCTCAGTCTCACTTTTATGTCCCAACTATGTATGGAATAATGCAGTTCCTGGTTTTTCTGATTTACTTATTTCACTTCGTATAATGTTATCAAGATCCCACCATTTTGCTGTAAATGATCTGATGTCATCATTTCTTATGGCTGAGTAGTATTCCATAGTGTATATGTGCCACATCTTCTTTATCCAGTCATCTATTGATGGGCTTTTTGGTTGTTTCCATGTCCTGGCCACTGTGAACAATGCTGCAATGAACATGGGGCTGCATGTGTCTTTACGTATCAATGTTTCTGAGTTTTTGGGATATATACCCAGTAGAGGGATTGCTGGGTTATAAGGTAGTTCTATTTTCAGTGTTTTGAGGAACCACCATACTTTCTTTCATAATGGTTGTACTACTTTACATTCCCACCAACAGTGTATGAGGGTTCGTTTTCTCCACAGCCTTTCCAACATTTGCTATTACCTGTCTTGTTAATAATAGCTAGTCTAACAGGTGTGAGGTGGTATCTCATTGCAGTTTTGATTTGCATTTCTCTAATAACTAACAAAGATGAGCATCTTCTCATATATCTGTTGGCCATTTGTATTTCTTCCTGGGAGAAGTATCTGTTCATGTCCTCTTTCCATTTTTTTATTGGATTGTTTGTTTGTTTGTTGTTGAGTTTTATGAGTTCTTTGTATATTATGGATATTAGGCCCTTATCTGAGCTGTTGTTTGAAAATATCATTTCCCATTTAGTTGGCTGTCTGTTTATTTTGTTATCAGTTTCTCTTGCTGAGCAAAAACTTCTTAGTCTGAAGTAGTCCCATTCATTAATTTTTGCCTTCACTTCTCTTGCCTTTGGAGTCAAATTCATAAAATGCTCTTTAAAACCCAGGTCCATGAGTTTAGTACCTATGTCTTCTTCTATGTACTTAATTGTTTCAGGTCTTATGTTTAGATCTCTGATCCATTTTGAGTTAATTTTAGTACAGGGGGACAAACTGTAGTCCAGTTTCATTCTTTTCCATGTGGCTTTCCGGTTTTCCCAGCACCATTTGTTGAAGAGGCTTTATTTTCTCCATTGTGTGTTGTTGGCCCCTTTATCAAAAATTATTTGACTATATATATGTGGTTTTATTTCTGGGTTTTCTATTCTATTCCATTGGTCTGAGTGTCTATTTTTCTGCCAATACCATGCTGTTTTGATTGTCGTGGCCCTATAATATAGTTTGAAGTCAGGTATTGTAATGCCCCCAGCTTCATTCTTTTTCTTTAGGATTGCTTTGGCTATTTGGGGTTTTTTATAGTTCCATATAAATCTGATGATTTTTTGCTCCATTTCTTTAAAAAAATGTCATTGGAATTTTCATGGGAATTGCATTGAATATGTATATTGCTTTGGGTAATATGGCCATCTTGATTATATTTATTCTTCCTAACCAAGAGCAAGGAATATTCTTCCATCTCATTATATCTTTTTCGATTTCCCTTAAAAATGGTTTATAGTTTTCATTATATAAGTCCCTTACATTCTTTGTTATGTTTATTCCTAGGTATTTTATTTTATTTTTTGTTGCAATCATGAAGGAGATTATTCTTTTGAGTTCGTTCTCTAATGTTTTGTTGTTGGCATATAGAAAGGCTATGAACTTTTGTATGGTAATTTTGTATCCTGCGACCTTACTGTATTGGCTTATTGTTTCTAGTAGTCTTTTTGTGGATTCTTTGGGGTTTTCGATGTATAGGATTATATCATCTGCAAAAAGTGATACCTTTACTTCTTCTTTTCCGATATGGATGCCTTTTATTTCTTTGTCTTGTCTGATTGCTCTGGCTAGAACCTCTAGTACCACATTAAATAAGAGTGGAGAGAGTGGACAACCCTGTCTTGTTCCTGATTTAAGGGGGAAAGCCTTCAGTTTAGAGCCATTTAATATGATGTTAGCGGATGGTTTATCATATATGGCCTTTATCATGTTGAGATATTTTCCTTCTATACCCATTTTGTTGAGAGTCTTAAACATAAAATTGTGTTGTATTTTATCGAAAGCCTTTTCTGCGTCTATTGATAAGATCATGTGGTTTTTGTTTTTTGTTTTGTTGATGTGTATTACGTTAACCATTTTATGTATGTTGAACCATCCTTGAGATTGTGGGATGAATCCCACTTGATCATGATGTATTATTTTTTTAATATGTTGTTGTATTTGATTTGCTAGTATTTTGTTTAGTATTTTAGCATCTGTATTCATTAGAGATATTGGTCTGTAGTTTTCTTTCTTTGTGCCATCCTTGCCTGGTTTTGGTATGAGGGTTATGTTGGCCTCATAAAATGTGTTTGGAAGTATTGCTTCTTTTTCCATTTTTTGGAAGACTTTCAGTAGAATAGGAACCAAGTCTTTGAATGTTTGATAAAATTTGCTGGTATAGCCGTCTGGGCCTGGACTTTTATTTTTGGGGAGGTTTTTAATGGTTTTTTCTATTTCTTCTCTACTAATAGGTCTGTTTAGGCTTTCTGCCTCTTCTTGATTCAGTCTAGAAAGGTTGTATTGTTCTAGGAATTTATTCATTTCTTCTAGATTGTTGAATTTAGTGGCATAAAGTTTTTCATAGTATTCTACAATAATTCTTTGTATATCTACGGTGTCCGTGGTGATTTCTCCTCTTTCATTTTGGATTTTGTTTATATGAGTTCTTTCTCTTTTTTCCTTGGTAAGTCTTGCCAAGGATTTGTCAATTTTGTTGATCTTTTCAAAGAACCAGCTTCCTGTTCTATTAATTTTTTCTATAGTTTTTCTGTTCTCTATTTCATTTATTTCTGCTCTGATTTTTATTATCTCCTTTCTTCGGCTGGTTTTGGGTTTTCTTTGTTCTTCTTTCTCTAGTTCTCTAAGGTGTGAAGTTAAGTGGTTCACTTGGGCTCTCTCTTCTTTGTTGATATATGCCTGAAGTGATATGAACTTCCCTCTTATCACTGCTTTTGCTGCATCCCATAGATTCTGATATGTCGTACTGTCATTTTCATTTGTCTGTATATATCTCTTGATCTCTGCACTTATTTCTTCTTTGACCCATTGATTTTTTAAAAGTATGTTGTTTAGTTTCCATATTTTTGTGGGATTTTTTCCCTCTTTTTTGCAGTTGAACTCTAGTTTCAAGGATTTATGATCAGAAAATATGCTTGGATTATTCGCAGTGGCCAGGACATGGAAACAACTAAAAAGCCCATCAATAGATGACTGGATAAAAAAGATGTGGCACATATACACTATGGAATACTACTCAGCCATAAGAAATGATGACATCAGATCATTTACAGCAAAATGGTGGGATCTTGATAACATTATACGAAGTGAAATAAGTAAATCAGATAAAACCAGGAACTGCATTATTCCATATGTAGTTGGGACATAAAAGTGAGACTGAGACACATTGATAAGAGTGTGGTGGTTACGGGGGGAGGGAGGAGAGGGAGAGGGAAAGGGGAGGGGGAGGGGCACAAAGAAAACTAGATAGAAGGTGACAGAGGACAATCTGACTTTGGGTGATGAGTATGCAACATAATTGAATGACAAGATAACCTGGACTTGTTTTCTTTGAATATATGTATCCTTATTTACTGATGTTGCCCCATTAAAAAAATAAAATTATATATATATTAAAAAAAAGGAATCATGGAAAAAAAAAAGAAAATACGCTTGGTACAACTTCGATTTTTCTGAATTTGCTGATGTTGTTTTCGTGGTCCAACATATAGTCAATTCTTGAGAATGATTTATGTACACTGCAGAAAAATGTATACTCAGTCAGTTTGGGATGAAATGTCCTATAGATGTCTTATCATATCCAGGTGTTCTAGTGTTTTGTTTAAGGCCACAATATCTTTGTTGATTCTCTGTTTGGATGACCGATCTAGAGCCGTCAGCGGTGTATTGAGGTCTCCAAGTATGATTGTATTTTTGTCAGTTTTTGTTTTAAGGTCAATAAGTAGCTGTCTTATATATTTTGGTGCTCCTTGGTTTGGTGCATATATATTAAGAATTGTTATGTCTTCTTGATTCAGTATCCCCTCAGCCATTATGAAATGGCCATTTTTGTCTCTGAGTACTTTTGCTGTCTTGTAGTCAGCATTATCAGATATGAGTATTGCTATGCCTGCTTATTTTTGGACGTTATTTGCTTGGAGTGTTGTTTTCCAGCTTTTCACTTTGGATTTGTTTTTATCCTTGTTATGTAGATGAGTTTCTTATAGGCAGCATACTGTTGGATATTCTTTTTTAATCCATTCTGCTACTCTGTGTCTTTTTATTGGTAAGTTTAATCCATTTACATTTAGTGTAATTATTGACACTTGTGAGTTCCCTATTGCCATTTTATATCTTGCTTTCTGTTAGTTTTGTGTCTTGTTTGATCCTTCTTTTTCATTTTTCTATATTTTGTTTTCATTTGGTTGTATTCCTTACATCTTTTCTCTGTTGCTATTTTTTTTAAATAATGTGCTTCTGTGGTTGATTTTTCAATGGTGGTTACCTTTAAGTAATGAAAAGGGTTCCTACCCTGTTCATTGTAGTGCACTATTTTGTGAGTACTTTTGCACTCCATCGTCCTTTGCTACTGTTAATCTCCATCTTCTCCCCCTCTTCCTTTTTGTTGTTGTCACAGTTTAAATTTGGTTTTATTGTTTTCTTCTTGGAGCTTTTACTTGTGGCTTTGTTTTTTTTTTTGTTCTTTTTATCTGATTGGAGAACCCCCTTTAGTAATTCCTGGAGTGGGGGTTTTCTGATGATATATTCCCTCATCTTTTCTGTATCTGTGAATGTTTTTATTTCTCCTTCATATTTGAAGGATAGCTTTGATGGGTATAGTATTCGTGGCTGAAAGTTCCTCTCTTTCCGGACTTTAAATATTGAGGTCCACTCTCTTCTAGCTTGTAGAGTTTCTGTTGAGAAATCAGATGATAACTAATTGGCCTTCCTTTATATGTCGTAATATTCTTTTCCCTGGCTGCCTTGAGAATTTTTTCTTTGCCGTTGGTTTGTGCCAATTTCATTATGATGTGCCTTGGAGTAGGTTTGTTGGGGTTAAGAAAACTCAGAGTTCTGTTTGCTTCTTGAATTTGAGGCTTTAGTTCTTTCCACAGACTTGGGAGGATCTCATGTATTATTTGTTTGAGTATGTTCTCCATTCCATTTTCTCTCTCTTCTCCCTCTGATATACCTATTATTCTTATGTTATTCTTTTTTATGGAGTCAAATAATTCCTGTAGGGCTACCTCATTTTTAAAAAATTTTTTTTTAGGACGTCACGGAAATGGCGCCGTGAGAAGCGAGTCCGACAGCTCTCCCCTAAATCACAACAAATTTATCAACTAGAAACAGAAAAATTTATCCTCGGAGCATTCCGGAGTTCCACACAAACTGAAAGCAAAAGGACTGTTATCACTTGAATCTGAGAGACGAGGGTGTGGAGGAAGCTAGCGCAGCGACACTCATTCAAGCCGCCAGGGAGTGCGCCTGTGGTGAGTCAGCCCATATACTTGGGAACCGCAAGCCGCCGCGAGCCCCCCCCGCGAGCTGCCGCGAACCCCCGCGAACCGCCACCGCGAACCGCCACCGCGAGCGGCCGCCACAAGCCGCCGCGCGCCCGGTCCGGTTGAGCACCACTGACGTTCCCAGCGGCCCGCTCACTGCGAGTGGGGGTCGCCGGCCACCGGAGCCCGAAGCGCCCCATTCGCGCGCGTGCCTTGGGCATTCCACGCGCCCAGGGCACCCTACTGGCCCGCACACCCAGGGGGCTCCATTATCCTGCGCCTGGTGCGGTCCAGCCGCCAGCGGCGGGGCGAACGGGAGAGGCTTGGGAGATTCTCTCCGTGGGCGGGGCACCTCACCCAGCCATTCAAGCTAACAATCAAGCGTTGGGGGAGGGGCGCGCGCAGGCAGCCTAAAATTCCTTCAGAAACACAGCTGCGACCCAATCACTGAAATTAGCTTAACCCATAAAATCTGCGCACCCTCGGTTCTAATTGATAAGATCTCTCTCAGTTCAGCGATCCAAGACAAGAGGCGTGATATTTTTTAGTGCCTCTCGCTAAAGGGGCGGGGGCAACTTCTGATTGATAGAGCCTCCATATTCAGGGATAAACGCTAACAAGAAGGACTTGGCAGATAATAAGGTCTATACTACACTAGTCGTAAGCAGAGACTAGTGCCTCTTCTTCCCTGCAAAAACAGGCTACAAAGTGTGGAAAGCCTGGGTTGAGAGGTCCAACTAAATGATAGGCGCTGAACAGTCACCTTGACAACAATTGACTCCCACCCCCGCCTGATTACACTGGAGGCCCTGACTCTCAGAGCCTTTCCCAAAGCCTTGCACTGAGTGGGGATAGAGTGGGGATTTCCCAGCTCTTTGAGCCTCTTACTCCCCAGGCAGAAGCAGTTGCAGCCTTATAGCTGGATCACCAGGCTGCTAATTCAGAAAGGGGGGACTAGGAGAGAGAATCCAGGAAAGCAAACTCTCTCATCGTTGGACCCTGCAAACGCCAACAAGCCTTTACTTCCAGCAAGACTAAAGCCAATTATATGACATTGCCATAGAATCCCATCAACTGCAAATCCCTAACTAAGAGTGACACAGGGGCAGAGCCTGGGGTACAGAGTCACCGACCAGGAAGAGGGAGAGAAAAGAAAAAGGAAGAAGTTAACCTCTCAAAATCAAGAAAAACCCACAGACTTTACAACTTGATCCACTAATTTTTTGTTGTTGTTGTTGTTGTTTGTTTCTTCTATCTTTCTGCCTTTATTTCCTCCACCTCGATCCTTCTATTCTCTGCCCATCTTATGCTTCCCCTTTCTTAAACTACACTACCCATGAGTGTTGCATTTTATTTTTCTTCTTCATCCTCACCCTCCTTTAAGGTTATACTCCAAAACACTTAACTCTCAATCTCTCCTCTTTTGTTTTTTTTTTTTTTTGTCTTGCTTTATTTTGTTTTTTTCTCTTCCTATTTTATTTCTTCCTTCGTTTTTCTCTTTTTCTTATTTTTTCCTTTCTATTCGTTTTTTCTTTTCTCATTTTACTTTCCTCCCATATAATCCTCAATCACGAACAAATTAGTTAATTTGGGACTCAAGGCTTTTTTTTTGGCTTTATTTCTCTTTTTTGCTTTTGTTTTATTTTTTTTTCTTGTTTGTTTATTTTTGTGGCATTTTGGGTCCTCCCAACCCAAGGTCTCCATTGTATTTAGTCTTCGATCCACTTAATACAACAGATTTTTACTTATTATTTTTATTTTTTCTTCTTTATTATTCTTTTTTGGTCCTTTTTCTGGTTCCCTCTTATCCCTCTCATTATATCTATTAGTTGACCATCACTTACAAGCAAATCATCTTATGCTTGTTTAAGATTTTCTTCCTTTATTTTTTTTTGCATTTAGTAGGTCCCTACTCCCTTTTTTTTGCCCCTTGAACTCTTCACCTCAAATCAGGCCCTCCATTATAGGCACGATATTTCCCTGAGGAGGGGAGAGGAGGGAAAGAGAAGAGAGAAAAAAAGGGGGAAATAATAAATTATTACTGTTTTTTTTTGTGGGGTGTTTTACCTTTTTTTTTTTTTACTTTTTACTCTTTATTAATTCTAATTAGTGATATCAATAAGACCACCCTCAGATGCCGATAAGAAAGAGGAAATCGAATATTATGGATACAAAAGAAAGAGAGGTAACACAAATAGATGTGGAAAAATCTATGGAGAAAAGACTTAACATATTGGAAGTCTTGGAGCTAAATGACAGAGAATTTAAACTAGAAATCTTAAAAATACTCAGAGATATACAAGAAAACACAGAAAGGCAATATAGGGAGATCAGAAAACAACTCAATGAACACAAAGAATATATTACCAAGGAAATTGAAACTATAAAAACAAATCAAACAGAAATGAAAAACTCAATTCACGAGCTGAAAAACGAGGTAACAAGCTTAGCTAACAGAACAGCCCAGATTGAAGATAGGATTAGTGAAATAGAAGACAAACAACTTGAGGCACAACAGAGAGAAGAAGAAAGAGACTCAAAAATAATAAAAAATGAGAAAGCCCTTCAGGAATTGTCTGACTCCATCAGAAAGAATAACATAAGAATAATAGGTATATCAGAGGGAGAAGAGAAAGAAAATGGAATGGAGAATATACTCAAACAAATAATAGACGAGAACTTCCCAAGCCTGTGGAAGGAACTAAAGCCTCATATTCAAGAAGCAAACAGAACACCAAGTTTTCTTAACCCCAACAAACCCACTCCAAGGCACATCATAATAAAGATGACACAAACCAATGACAAAGAAAAAATTCTCAAGGCAGCCAGGGAAAAGAAGAGTACAACATATAAAGGAAGGCCTATTAGATTATCATCAGATTTCTCAGCAGAAACTCTACAAGCTAGAAGAGAGTGGACCCCAATATTTAAAGCCCTGAAAGAGAGGAACTTTCAGCCAAGAATACTATACCCATCAAAGCTATCCTTCAAGTATGAAGGAGATATAAAAACATTCACAAATACAGAAAAGATGAGAGAATTTATCAACAGAAAGCCCCCACTCCAGGAAATACTAAGGGGGGTTTTCCAACCAGATTCAAAGAACAAAAGAAAACAACACCACAAGTAACAGCTCCACCAAGAACACAATAAAACCAAACTTAAACTGTGACAACAAAGGAAAAAAAGGGGGGAGAGGATGGAGATTAACAGTAGCAAAGGATGATGAAGTGCAGAAATACTTATAAGATAGGGTACTACAATGAATATGGTAGGTACCCTTTTCATTACTTAATGGTAACCACCCTTAAAAAAACCACCACAAAAACACTTGACTTAAAAAAGGTAGCAACAGAGGAAAGAAGTATGGAACACAAACAAACAAAAACAAATGATAGAAAAACAAAAGAGAAGAATCAAACTAGATACAAAAGTAACAGAAAGCAATTTATAAAATGGCAGTAGGGAACCCACAAGTGTCAATAATTACACTAAATGTAAATGGATTAAACTTACCAATAAAAAGACACAAGAGTAGCAGAATGGATTAAAAAAGAAAATCCAACTATATGCTGCCTACAAGAAACACATCTAAGCAACAAGGATAAAAACAAATTCAAAGTGAAAGGCTGGAAAACAATACTCCAAGCAAACAACACCCAAAAAAAAGCAGGCGTAGCAATACTCATATCTAATAATGCTGACTACAAGACAGAAAAAGTACTCAGAGACAAAAATGGTCATTTCATAATGATTAAGGGGAAGTTGAATCAAGAAGACATAACAATCCTTAATATATATGCACCAAACCAAGGAGCACCAAAATATATAAGACAGATACTTATTGACCTTAAAACAAAAACTAACAAAAATACAATCATACTTGGAGACCTCAATACACCGCTGACGGCTCTAGATCGGTCATCCAAACAGAGAATCAATAAAGATATAGTGGCCTTAAACGAAATACTAGAACACCTGGATATGATAGACATCTACAGGACACTTCATCCCAAAGCGACAGAGTATACATTTTTCTCTAGTGTACATGGAACATTCTCAAGAATTGACTATATGTTGGGCCACAAAGACAATATCAGCAAATTTAAAAAAATTGAAATTGTACCAAGCATATTTTCTGATCATAAAGCCTTGAAACTAGAATTCAACTGCAAAAAAGAGGGGGAAAAACCCACAAAAATGTGGAAACTAAACAACATACTTCTAAAAAATGAATGGGTCAAGGAAGAAGTAAGCGCAGAAATCAAAAGATATATACAGACAAATGAAAATGAAAATACGACATATCAGAATCTCTGGGATGCAGCAAAAGCAGCAATAAGAGGAAAGTTCATATCACTTCAGGCCTATATGAACAAACAAGAGAGAGCCGAAGTAAACCACTTAACTTCACACCTTAAGGAACTAGAAAAAGAAGAACAAAGACAACCCAAAACCAGCCAAAGAAAGGAGATAATAAAAATCAGAGCAGAAATAAATGAAATAGAGAACAGAAAAACTATAGAAAAAATCAATAAAACAAGGAGCTGGTTCTTTGAAAAGATCAACAAAATTGACAAACCCTTGGCAAGACTCACCAAAGAAAAAAGACACAGAACTCAAATAAATAAAATCCAAAATGAAAGAGGAGAGATCACCACAGACATAATAGATATACAAAGAATTATTGTAGAATACTATGAAAAATTATATTCCACCAAATACAACATTCTAGAAGAAATGGATAAATTCCTAGAACAATACAACCTTCCTAGACTGAGTCATGAAGAAGCAGAAAGCCTAAACAGACCAATCAGCAGGGAGGAAATAGAAAAAACTATTAAAAACCTCCCCAAAAATAAAAGTCCAGGCCCAGACGGTTATACTAGTGAATTCTATCAAACATTCAAAGAAGACTTGGTTCCTATTCTACTCAAAGTCTTCCAAAAAATTGAAGAAGCAATACTTCCAAACACATTTTATGAGGCCAACATAACCCTCATACCAAAACCTGGCAAGGATGGCACAAAGAAAGAAAACTACAGACCAATATCTCTAATGAATACAGATGCTAAAATACTAAACAAAATACTGGCAAACCGAATACAACAACATATTAAAAAAATAATACATCATGATCAAGTGGGATTCATCCCAGAATCTCAAGGATGGTTCAACATACGCAAAACGGTTAACATAATACACCATATCAACAAAACAAAGAACAAAAACCACATGATCTTATCAATAGATGCAGAAAAGGCTTTTGATAAAATACAACACAATTTTATGTTTAAGACTCTCAACAAAATGGGTATAGAAGGAAAATATCTCAACATGATAAAGGCCATATATGATAAACCATCAGCCAACATCCTATTAAACGGCATAAAACTGAGGACTTTCTACCTTAAATCAGGAACAAGACAGGGTTGTCCACTCTCTCCACTCTTATTCAACGTGGTGCTAGAAGTTCTGGTCAGAGCAATCAGACAAGACAAAGAAATAAAAGGCATCCATATCGGAAAAGAAGAAGTAAAGCTATCACTTTTTGCTGATGATATGATCCTATACATCGAAAACCCGAAGGACTCCACAAAAAGATTATTAGAAACAATAAACCAATACAGTAAGGTCGCAGGATACAAAATTAACATACAAAAGTCCATAGCCTTTCTATATGCCAACAATGAAATATTAGAAAACGAACTCAAAAAAATAATCCCCTTCACGATTGCAACAAAAAAAATAAAATACCTAGGAATAAACATAACAAAGAACGTAAAGGACCTATATAATGAAAATTACAAAGCATTGTTAAGGGAAATCGAAAAAGATACA
This sequence comes from Saccopteryx bilineata, assembly GCF_036850765.1. Lineage (NCBI taxonomy): Eukaryota > Metazoa > Chordata > Mammalia > Chiroptera > Emballonuridae > Saccopteryx > Saccopteryx bilineata. The sequence goes on along the minus strand of NC_089494.1, from coordinate 49,005,446 downwards.
ATGAGATGGAAAAATATTCCTTGTTCTTGGATAGGAAGAATAAATATAATCAAAATGGCCATATTACCCAAAGCAATATACAAATTTAATGCAATTCCCATCAAAATCCCTATGAGATTTTTTAAAGAACTGGAACAAAAAATCATCAGATTTATATGGAACTATAAAAAACCCCGAATAGCCAAAACAATCCTAAGGAAAAAGAATGAAGCTGGGGGCATTACAATACCTGACTTTAAACTATATTATAGGGCCACGATAATCAAAACAGCATGGTATTGGCAAAAAAATAGACACTCAGACCAATGGAACAGAATAGAAAGCCCAGAAATAAAACCACATATATATGGTCAAATAATCTTTGATAAAGGGGCCAACAACACACAATGGAGAAAAGAAAGCCTCTTCAACAAATGGTGTTGGGAAAACTGGAAAGCCACATGCAAAAGAATGAAACTCGACTACAGCCTGTCCCCGTGTACTAAAATTAATTCAAAATGGATCAAAGACCTAAATATAAGACCTGAAACAATAAAGTACATAGAAGAAGACATAGGTACTAAAATCATGGACCTGGGTTTTAAAGAACATTTTATGAACTTGACTCCAATGGCAAGAGAAGTGAAGGCAAAGATAAATGAATGGGACTACATCAGAATTAAAAGTTTTTGCTCAGCAAGAGAAACTGATATCAAAATAAACAGACAGCCAACTATATGGGAACTGATATTTTCAAACGACAGCTCAGATAAGGGCCTAATATCCAAAATTTACAAAGAACTCATAAAACTCAACAACAAACAAACAAACAATCCAATAAAAAAATGGGAAGAGGACATGAACAGACACTTCTCCCAGGAAGAGATACAAATGGCCAACAGATATATGAAAAGATGCTCAGCTTCATTAGTTATTAGAGAAATGCAAATCAAAACTACAATGAGATACCACCTCACTCCTGTTAGATTAGCTATTATCAACAAGACGGGTAATAGCAAATGTTGGAGAGGCTGTGGAGAAAAAGGAACCCTCATTCACTGTTGGTGGGACTGTAAAGTAGTACAACCATTATGGAGGAAAGTATGGTGGTTCCTCAAAAAACTGCAAATAGAACTACCTTATGACCCAGCAATCCCTCTACTGGGTATATACCCCAAAACCTCAGAAACATTGATACGTGAAGACACATGTAGCCCCATGTTCATTGCAGCACTGTTCACAGTGGCCAAGACATGGAAGCAGCCAAAAAGCCCTTCAATAGAAGACTGGATAAAGAAGATGTGGCACATATACACTATGGAATACTACTCAGCCATAAGAAATGATGACATCAGATCATTTACAGCAAAATGGTGGGATCTTGATAACATTATAAGGAGTGAAATAAGCAAATCAGAAAAAAACAAGAACTACATGATTCCATACATTGGTGGAACATAAAAATGAGACTAAGAGTCATGGACAAGAGTGTGGTGGTTACCAAGGGTGGGGGGGGGGAGGGAGGACATGGGAGGGAGGGAGGGAGAGAGTTAGGGGGAGGGGGAGGGGCACAGAGAACTAGATAGAGGGTGGCGGAGGACAATCTGACTTTGGGCGAGGGGTTTGCAACAGAATTTGATGACAAAATAACCTAGACATGTTTTCTTTGAATATATGTACCCTGATTTATTAATGTCATCCCATTACCATTAATAAAAATTTATTAAAAAAAAAATAAAAAAAATTTTTTTAGTATTTTTTTAATTAAATTTAATGCAGTGACATTGATAAATCAGGGTACATATGTTGAGAGAAAATATCTCTAGATTATTTTGACATTTGATTGTGCTGTATACCCCTCCCCCAAAGTTAAATTGTTTTCTGTCACCTTCTATCTGGTTTTCTTTTTGCCCCTCCCCTCCCCTAACCCCTCTCTCCTTCTTCACCCCCTCCCGCCTCCCCCAACCTCTGGCCCCTGTTGACATCACATTCTTGTTCATGTCTCTGAGTCTCTTTTTTATGTCCCTTCTATGTATGGATTCATCTTAGTTTTTTTTTTTTCTGATTTACTTATTTCACTCCATATAATGTTGTCAAGGTCCATCCATGTTATAGTAAATGATCCGATGTCATCATTTCTTATGGCTGAGTAGTATTCCATAGTATATATGTACCAAAGCTTTTTAATCCACTCGTCCTCTGACGGACACTTGGGCTGTTTCCAGATCTTCGCTATTGTAAACAATGCTGCCACAAACATGCGGGCGCATTTCTCCTTTTCGATCCGTTCTATGGTGTCTTTGAGGTATATTCCTAAAAGTGGGATAGCTGGGTCAAAAGGCAGTTCGATTTTCAGATTTTTGAGGAATCTCCATACTGTTTTCCACAGTGGCTGCACCAGTCTGCATTCCCACCAGCAGTGCAGGAGGGTTCCCTTTTCTCCACATCCTTGCCAGCACTTATTCTGTGTTGTTTTGTTGATAAGCGCCATTCTGACTGGTGTGAGGTGATATCTTATTGTGGTTTTAATTTGCATTTCTCTAATGATTAGTGATGTTGAGCATTTTTTCATATGCCTATTGGCCATCTGTATGTCCTCTTTGGAGAAGTGTCTATTCATCTCTTTTGCCCATTTTTGGATTGGGTTGTTTGTCTTTCTGGTGTTGAGTTTTACAAGTTCTTTATAAATTTTGGTTATTAACCCCTTATCAGATGTATTGTCAAATATGTTCTCCCATTGTGTAGTTTGTCTTTTTATTCTGTTCTTGTTGTCTTTAGCTGTGCAAAAGCTTTTTAGGTTGATATAGTCCCATTTGTTTATCCTGTCTTTTATTTCACTTCCCCGTGGAGATAAATCAGCAAATATATTGCTCCGAGAGATGTCGGAGAGCTTACTGCCTATGTTTTCTTCTAAGATGCTTATGGTTTCACGGCTACATTTAAGTCTTTTATCCATTTTGGGTTTATTTTTGTGAGTGGTGTAAGCTGGTGATCTAGTTTCATTTTTTTGCAGGTAGCTGTCCAATTTTCCCAACACCATTTGTTAAAGAGGCTGTCTTTACTCCATTGTATTTCCTTACCTCCTTTGTCAGATATCAGTTGTCCATAGAACTGTGGGTTTATTTCTGGGTTCTCTCTTCTGTTCCATTGATCTATATGCCTGTTCTTATGCCAGTACCAGGCTGTTTTGAGTACAACGGCCTTGTAGTATAACTTGATATCAGGAAGTGTGATACCTCCCACTTTATTTTTCTTTTTTAAGATTGCTGAGGCTATTCGTGTTCTCTTTTGGTTCCATATAAATTTTTGGAATATGTGTTCTATATCTTTGAAGTATGTCATTGGTATTTTAATTAGTATTGCATTGAATTTATAGATTACTTTGGGTAATATAGACATTTTAATGATGTTTATTCTTCCTAATCATGAGCACGGTATATGCTTCCACTTGTTTGTATCTTCCTTGATTTCTTTTATCAATGCTTTGTAATTTTCCGAGTACAAGTCTTTAGTCTCCTTGGTTAAGTTTACTCCTACATACTTTATTTTTTTTGGTTGTAATTGTGAAGGGGATTGTTTCCTTAATTTCTCTTTCTGACTGTTCATTGTTGGTGTATAAAAATGCTTCTGATTTCTGAGTATTGATTTTATATCCTGCCACTTTGCTGAATTTATTTATCAGGTCCAGTAATTTTTTGACTGAGACTTTAGGGTTTTCTATATACAATATCATATCATCTGCAAATAATGATAGTTTTACTTCTTTTCCAACTTGAATGCCTTTAATTTCTTCTTCTTGTCTGATTGCTGTGGCTAGGACTTCCAGGACTATGTTAAATAAGAGTGGTGAAAGGGGGCATCCCTGCCTTGTTCCTGATCTTAAGGGTATTGCTTTTAATTTTTGCCCATTGAGTATGATGTTGGCTGTGGGTTTCTCATAGATGGCTTTTATCATGTTGAGGTATGTTCCCTGTATTCCCACTTTGCTGAGAGTTTTGATCATGAATGGGTGCTGGATTTTATCAAATGCTTTTTCTGCATCTATTGAAATTATCATATGGTTTTTCTCCTTCTTTTTTGTTTATGTGATGAATCACATTGATTGATTTACAAATATTGTACCAGCCTTGCCTCCCCAGAATAAATCCCACTTGATCATGGTGTATGATTTTTTCCATATATTGCTGGATCCGGTTTGCTAATATTTTGTTGAGGATTTTAGCATCTATATTCATCAGAGATATTGGTCTATAATTTTCTTTCTTTGTGTTGTCTTTGCCTGGTTTTGGAATCAGAATTATGCTCAGCTCATAAAAGGAGTTTGGAAGTCTTCCTTCCTCTTGAATTTTTTGAAATAGTTTGAGAAGAATAGGAGTTAGTTCTTCTTTGAATATTTGGTAGAATTCTGTTGTGAAGCCATCGGGCCCCGGACATTTCTTTGTTGGGAGTTTTTTGATAACTGTTTCGATCTCATTTGGTGTAATCGGTCTGTTTAGGTTTTCTGATTCTTCTAGATTGATTTTTGGAAGATTGTATGTTTCCAGGAATTTGTCCATTTCATCTAGGTTGTCTAGTTTTTTGGCATACAGTTCTTCATAGTATTTTCTTACAATATTTTATATTTCTGTTGTGTCAGTTTTTATTTCTCCTCTCTCATTTCTAATTTTATTTATTTGAGTCCTCTCTCCCTTTTTCTTGGTGAATCTAGTTAAAGGTTCATCAATCTTGTTTACCTTTTCAAAGAACCAGCTCCTAGTTTCATTGATCCTCTGTATTGTTTCTTTAGCCTCTATGTCATTTATTTCTGCTCTGATCTTTATTATTTCCTTCCTTCTACTACATTTGGGCTTTACTTGCTGTTCTTTTTCTAATTCTTTTAGATGCAGGGTTAAGTTGTTTATTTGAGCTTTTTCTAGCTTCTGAAAGTGTGCCTGTAGTGCTATGAACTTCCCTCTCAGCACTGCTTTCGCTGTGTCCCATAAATTTTGAGTTGTTGTATGCTCATTGTCATTTGTTTCTAGGAATTTTTTAATTTCTTCTTTGATCTCATTCTTAATCCATTCATTATTTAGCACCCTGCTATTTAGTTTCCATGTGTTTGAGAATTTTTGAGCTTTTCTGCTGTGATTCATTTCTAGTTTCATGCCGATGTGTTCGGAGAAAGTGCTTGATATGATTTCAGTCTTCTTAAATTTGTTGAGAGCACTTTTGTGCCCTAACATGTGGTCTATCCTAGAGAATGTACCATGAGCGCTTGAAAAGAATGTATATTCTGCTGCTTTAGGGTGAAAGGATCTGAAGATATCTATTAAATCGAGTTGATCTAGTGTTTCCAATAAGTCTGCTGTTTCTTTGTTAATTTTCTTTCTTGAGGATTTATGTAGTGATGTTAGTGGGGTATTGAATCCCCTACTATTATAGTATTGCTGTTGATCTCGCCCTTTAAATCCATCAAAATCTGTTTTATATATTTGGGTGCTCCTATATTAGGTGCATAGATATTTATAATAGTTATATCTTCCTGTTGGATTACTCCCTTTATCATTATGTAGTGGCTTTCTTTATCTTTTACTATATCCTGTGTTTTAAAGTCCAATTTGTCTGATATAAGTATTGCTACCCCAGCTTTTTTTCATTTGCATTTGCATGAAATGTTTTTTTCCATCCTTTTACCTTCAATCTATGTGTATCTTTTGTTCTAAGGTGTGTCTCTTGTAGACAGTATATGTATGGGTCCTGTTTTCTTATCCACGCAGCTACCCTATGTTTTTTGATTGGATCATTTAATCCGTTTACATTTAAGGTTATTATTGATATGTAGTTGTTTATTGCCATTTTCTTCTTTAAAGGTGTATTCCTTTTTTTGCTATATTCTTTTCCAACTTTGATCTGTTTACAACAGGCCCCTTAACATTTCTTGCAGCGTTGGTTTGGTTGTAATGAATTCCTTGAGTTGTTTTTTGTCTGGGAAGGTTTTTATTTCTCCTTCGATTTTAAACGATAGCCTTGCTGGATAAAATAGTCTTGGTTGTAGGTTCTTGTTCTGCATTATTTTGAATATTTCTTGCCATTCCCTTCTGGCCTCAAGTGTTTCTGTTGAGAAGTCAGATGTCATCCTTATGGGGGCTCCTTTGTAGGTGATAACTTTTTTTTCTCTTGCAGCTTTTAATATTTTCTCTTTATCGCTTAGCTTTGGTATTTTAATTATGATGTGTCTTGGTGTAGGTTTCTTTGGGTTTCTCTTTAATGGAGTTCTCTGTGCTTCTTGGACTTGTAAGAGTTTCTCTTGCATTAATTTAGGGAAGTTTCAGTTATGATATGATTGAACAAAGTCTCTATCCCTTGTTCTTTTTCTTCTTCTTCAGGAACCCCTATGATGTGGATGTTATTTCTCTTCATGTTGTCACAGAACTCTCTAAGTGTTTCCTCTGACTTTTTGAGTCTCTTTTCTCTTTTCTTCTCTGCTTTCATGCCTTCATTCCAGTTGTCCTCCAACTCACTGATTCGATCCTCAGCTGTATCCATCCTGTTTTTAATTCCTTCCATTGTGGTCTTCATTTCTGATATTGTATTTGTCATCTCTGACTGATTCTTTTTTAATATTTCAATATCCTTTTTTATACTTGCTATTTCTTTATTTAGGTTTTCAAACTGCCCCTCTATTGTTGTTCTAAGATCCCTAAGCATCCTTACAATCATTATTTTGAACTCTGCATCTGGAAGTTTGATTATTTCCATATCACTCAGCTCATCTCTCAAGGGTGCCTCTTGTGGTTTCATTTGGGTTGCACTCCTTTGTCTTCTCATAATGGTGTTTTATTTGTAGAGTTGCTTGAGTCTAGGCTTGGTGTTTTCTGCCTCCTGTTTTCAGTTGTGTTATTTCTAGGTCTTCTTGGGTTGGTATCAGCTATTATTTGTAATCCACTTTCGGATTTGGGCAGCTTTGAAGTCTTGATTTGTTTGTTTTCTTAACAGGTGATAGTCTTGTTAACTGATCTCAGCAGTGGGCTTCCTTGAAACTGTAACCAGGAATGCTGTGGGTGTAACCTGAGATGCTGAAGGTCTCTTCCACCAACTAATCTCACTGGGTGCAGGGTTTTTTCTCAGCTTCAGTAGGGGGAGGTGTATCTCAGATCTCCATGGAGACCTGACTTACTGCCCTCCTCCCCACTTCTTGCTTTCAGCTGTGTCTTGTTGCGCTGATTGGAGCTGGATAGATGTCCGGAGATCTCTGATCCGGAAGCACTTCAGCTCTGTTTTGTGAAAGGTTCAGTCCCTTCCCCAGCTATGGCCACCTCCAGCACGAATGAGTCAGCTTTTTTATTTTGTTTCTTGCATACCTTAGCCCCTCACAGTCTGTCCCTCTCCTTGTCCTTTCCACTTGGGAGATAAGCTGGTCTTTTCAACCCACCTTGCTCCCTGGTCGTCAGGTAAGTGGCTGTGAGCAGTAGTTTCTGCTCTTTTTCCTCTGTGAAATCCTCTCTGGGCTCTCAGCCTCACCCCCCCCCCCCCAGCGTTCCTGTAAGCAGAGGAGATTCAGGCACTCCTTACCAGGATTATTGTGGCTTCCTCTTTGCTCCTTGGTTTTTGAGAGCTGTTCTTGCAGTTCAGTGTTGGTTTTTCATGCTGATTTTTCCTAAATTGATTTGTATTCCAGTTTGGTGTTGAGAGCTGGGTGTCTGTGCGTCCGCCTACTCCGCTGCCATCTTCAAAAGCCCTGTCATTTTTTAAAATTTTTGAGTCTCTTTCTTCTTCTCTCTGTTGTGCCTCAATCTGCTTGTCTTCTATTTCACTAATCCTACCTTCTATCTGGCCTGTTCTATTAGCTAAGCTTGTTACCTTGTTTTTCAGCTCGTGAATTGAGTTTTTCATCTCTGTTTGATTTGTTTTTATAGTTTCAATTTTCTTGGAAATATATTCTTTGTGTTCATTGAGTTGTTTTTTGAGCTCCCTAAATTGCCTTTCTGTGTTTTCTTGTATATCTCTGAGTATTTTTAGGATTTCTATTTTAAATTCTCTGTCATTTAACTCTAAGGTTTCCAATATTTTAAATTTTTTCTCCATAGATTTTTCCTCATCTATCTGTGTTACCTGTCTTTCTTTTGTATCCATGATATTTGATTTTCTTTTCCTTAATGCCATCTGAGGGTGGTTTTGTTGATAGTATTAATAAGATTTAATAAAGAATAAAAAGTTAATAAAATAAAAAGAAAAAATCAAAGAGTTGTTTTTTTTTTAAAAAATTAATAATTAAATAAACAAAAATTAAATAAAATAAAAATTATAAAAAAGGAAATTATTCCCCCCTTCTTTTTTCCTCTCCTCTCCTCTCCCCTCTTTCTTGAGAAAGTCTTGTGGTGAACTGTGAATTATATTGTATTTAATAGAACAAACAATGCCTGTAATGAAGAGCCTGAATTGGGGAGATCTAATAAAGGGGAAAAAAAACACAGAAAAAAGGGGGTGTGGACCCACAAAAAGCAAATAAGGAAAAAATTTGGGTCAAGAATAAAATGATTTGCTTTTAGGTGTTGGTTGACTAAGAGTTATGATGTGAGGAATAAGAGGGAAACAGGAAAGTGGGGGGACAAATTAAAAAATTACTATTGTATTTAGTGGAACAAGAACTAGATGAAATGGAGAGCCAGGGATGGGAGCACTGCTAGTGAGTTAAAAAGGTGAAGTAAAATCCCCCCAAAATGCCACAAACATAAGTTTGAGTCTGAGATAAGATAATTTGTTCGTTATTGAGGTTTGAATGAGAGGAGACATAAAGGAGAAAGGAAGAAACTAATATAGAGGGAGAAAAAAAAGAGAGAGAGAAGAAAAAAGAGGGAACCACTACAAGAAGAAAAAAGAAAAAAGAGGAGAGAGAGAGAGAGAGAGAGAGAGAGAGAGTTAAGGGTTTTGGAGTGCAACCCTCATAGAGAGAAAGGAAGAGGGAAGAGGAAAGAAAACATAATGGGAGATGTAACACTATGGGTAGTGTAGTTCAAGGAGAGGAGAGAGTATGACCGGCAGAGAGTTAAATGACCAAATTGGAGGAGGAATAAAAAAAATCAAGGATGAAGATAAGAGAAACAAACGAACAAATATAATAAAATGGGATAGGTTATGAAGTCTGTGGATTATTCTTGATTTTGATAGGTTATCTTCTTGCTTTTTCTTTTCTCTCCCTCTTCCTGGTCGGTGACTCTGTACCCCGGGTTCTGCCCCTTTGGCACTCTCAGGTAGAGATTTGCAGTTGATAAGTCTCTATGGCAATGTCATGTATTGTGCTTCAGTCTTGTTGGCAGTCGAGGCTCATTAGCATTCATATGCTCCAACAGTGAGAGAGTTCGTGTTCCTGGAGCCTCTCTCCTAGTCTTTCCTTCCTCATTTAGTTGTGTGATAATCCAGCATAGGGTTGCTGCTGCCTCTGCCTGGATAGTAAGAGGCTCAAAGAGCTGGCAACTCCCCACTCTATTCCCACTCAGCACAGGGCTCTGGGTAAGGCTCAGTCAGTCAGAGCTGCTAGCATAATCAGGTGGGGCTTCCGCCCACTCAAAGACCTCTGGCTCTGCCACTCTGTCTGGTAACATGGGTGGGCGCCCACTCCCGGGATGCTTGGAGGAAACTCTCGCTCACTATCTGTGAGCAGACCAGGATATCAGGCCGGAAGTCTCACACTCTGAGTGAAACCCCCGCCTGCACGGAAAAGTTCCAGCGTTGGAATTGGCTCTCGCTTTCTCCCCGTGTGTGGCTTTTTCAGGGTGCTGGGGCAGCCTGGAGATTCTGCTTTTGGCCCACACAAAGGCCCCTGACTCTGCCCCTCTGTGGGATAACACGGCGCGCACCGCCGAGGCACTCGGTGGAATCTCTCACTAAGTTAGCTATTTTTAGCACCTGAGGTGAGACTCCACAGGGCCATCTTCAGTGCCTGGGATGATGTACTCAAACCAATGGAGCCATGGCTGTGGGAAAGGAGGACGGAGAGAAAGAAAGAGAGAATGGGGAGCGGGAAAGGTAGAGAAGCAGATGGTCGCCTCTCCTGTGTTCCCTGACTGGGAATCAAACCCAGGACATCCACACACCAGGCCAAAGATCTACCACTGAACCAACCAGCCAGAGCTACCCATTGCATTCTAATTCTTGGTTTATTCATTTTTCCTCAGCCTGTATGCAGGCTTTTTTAGGTCAATTAATTGATGTATTTCTTGAATACCTCATATAAGGCCAGGAACAAATTATGGATCTGATGAATGTTTATTAAATAAATGAATAATAAGATGTACTGTATTTAAATTTTCTGTTTAACATTCTATCTGACTCAATATAGGTTGTAAGATTACATAAGAAAACTAGTTGATTTCTCTATACCTAATGTACATTCAGGGGCTAGTCAATATATTCATAATTAAAAAAACTGTATCGTGGATATTTCCCATATTTCTTACTAGTAATAAATGCCTTCATAGGCAATATTGATGGGTAACAAAAACATAAACAGTACAAAGAAATCAATAAAATGTAGCTTTGTATCAGCAGTCATCTTAATGATTGATTTTGTAGCAATAATTAATTTGAATATTCCAATTTGATTGCCAGTATATAGTTAAAAGAAGCTGGCTATTTGTTACGAAATTCCTTGGAAAAGGGTGGAGATGTCACCTTGACATAGCTGTATGGACAAGTATTAATCAAATTGTGAATATTTAGTAAAAATAAAAGAAGAAATGCATCAAGATTAGCCAGATGAAATGAAAGGAGTAGTCAGTATTTGTAGGAAACAAGTAAATCAGATATTATGGAGAGAAAGAGATTTCACTGAGACAGGGTGACAAAACAAGGATTGAATGAAGGTTTTGGATTTTTATCCACAAATGCAGTGGGAGTCTAGCCAGCAAGAGATAAAACTGAAATGCTCTATACAACTTTGGGTACTTTCTACTTTCTCACTAACTTTGGAGAAAATGATGTTAATAAATTATGTCATTAAAATACACATTTTCTCACCTTTTTTTCTTGTTGGAAGTAAATCTAATTAGTAACTAGGATTGAGAAGAGGCAAATGATCACTCTCCAGCTGACTGTCCAGATCAATAGACTAGAAAAATTATCTTTTCAAACTTTATGTTTGACCATTTCACTCTGTTCAACTCCTCACATTGGCCTACAAGTGTCTACATAATAGGCTCCCCATGTCTTTATTTCATAGGTCAGTTCATTTTCTTCACCTCTGGATCACTCCCTTATCACAAATTTTGTCTCTGTTATTATTGTTGTTGTTTCAAATTGAGAATTAAAAAGGAACCAAGACTGACTTAAGATAATTATCTTTGGGAAGGGAAATTTTGAGTTGGGCTCATTCAGTGGTTTAGGATTTAGTCAGCTGAGTAGGTGTTTAACTGTCCAGGACAAAAACGTGGTGTCAAGGTGTTTTCACGGATGCCCTCCCAAACCTGCCTGATCAAGCAAGTTGATTTTTGCAAACCACCTACCTTATCAAGGTTCGTTCCTTCAGAGGATCCCTTCAGAGAGAGAAATTTGTTTCATCTCTCTCTTTTAGTTTCTGATGGTTTTCTGTCAATTTTTGGTGTTCCTTGCTTTGTAAAAGTATCATGATCTGTGCCTCCATCTTCACATGAAGATGAAATGATCTCCCTGTGTACGTGTCTGTGTCCACAGTTACCCTTTTAATAACAACACTAGTCATAAAGGATTAGGGATCTCTCCTTTCCAGCATTACCTGATCTTAACTAGTTACATCTGTAATGATCCTATTTCCAAATAAGGTCAAATTCTGAGGTATTAGGGAGTAGGATTTAAACATATAAGTTGGGGGATAGATAATTAAATCCACAATAGCATTTAAGTTTGACTTATCAGGAGTTTGAAGTAATAAAATCAGCTATAATATATTTTTTAAATGCTCAAGTAAACCTGGAAATCTTCTTTTAAATAGATTTAAGATTATTTTTTTGTGTGTTGATACAAATAATTAATAAGCATTTAGGTTAAAGTTTTCTTAAATTAATAAGTTAAAATATAAGCAATTTAAAGTATTTCTTTCCACACATAAATCCTCACAGATTGCTCTTCACCAATCAAAGGCTAATCAACTGTAATATATATCATGGCCTTGATCAGTAATAGTTTTTGATATGTATTCAACTTGTTTCTAAGGAATAAATAGCATACTTGGGGTATCTAGTTCACCTCAAAATATAATTCAATATGGATTTATCTTTATTTTGTAAATAAATCTAATCAAAATCATTAACTAAACTAGGTTGAAGTGGCTCACTTCTATAATGGAAACTGGAACCTGAAAATTAAACTACTTTATTATTATGGAGCCAATCATCTCACAATCTATACAGGGTAGACAAAATCAATATTCGTATAGTTCATATTATAGGATTGATGATGCTTATTCTGATTCTCCTGTATATCAACTACACAAAGATTTTTTTTTCAAAATATTATATATTTTTGTTAATAATTTTTATGTATTTTGAACTGATCTGATTAAATACCATATTTCTAGGTTTCTTTCTCCATGCTGTACCAATAGTACTTTTAAGCATATAGTGTGTCTATTTAAAAGAAAAATGTATTTATGCTTGTTTTGAAATGAGCTAGGTACATTGTTTGTCAGGTAATGATGTCTTCTACCATAAACCATTAAGTAGATATTTGCCAATAATGCTTTCTCTTTTAGAGTACTAAAACTTGGTTCTTAGTCTCTTCATTTTTTGCCTTTTAAACTACTCATTAAAAATATTTATATATATGACTAGGTATTTCATTTAGTGTAATATTCTCACAATAAAAAACCCTACTTTCTTTAGGGTTATTTGCAATATCAAGAAAAATTAAATTTCATCACCAGATAATTTTAATATTAAAATTTTCAAAAGGAAATACTAAGGGGGGTTTTCCAACCAGATTCAAAGAACAAAAGAAAACAACACCACAAGTAACAGCTCCACCAAGAACACAATAAAACCAAACTTAAACTGTGACAACAAAGGAAAAAAAGGGGGGAGAGGATGGAGATTAACAGTAGCAAAGGATGATGAAGTGCAGAAATACTTATAAGATAGGGTACTACAATGAATATGGTAGGTACCCTTTTCATTACTTAATGGTAACCACCCTTAAAAAAACCACCACAAAAACACTTGACTTAAAAAAGGTAGCAACAGAGGAAAGAAGTATGGAACACAAACAAACAAAAACAAATGATAGAAAAACAAAAGAGAAGAATCAAACTAGATACAAAACTAACAGAAAGCAATTTATAAAATGGCAGTAGGGAACCCACAAGTATCAATAATTACACTAAATGTAAATGGATTAAACTTACCAATAAAAAGACACAGAGTAGCAGAATGGATTAAAAAAGAAAATCCAACTATATGCTGCCTACAAGAAACACATCTAAGCAACAAGGATAAAAACAAATTCAAAGTGAAAGGCTGGAAAACAATACTCCAAGCAAACAACACCCAAAAAAAAGCAGGCGTAGCAATACTCATATCTAATAATGCTGACTACAAGACAGAAAAAGTACTCAGAGACAAAAATGGTCATTTCATACTGATTAAGGGGAAGTTGAATCAAGAAGACATAACAATCCTTAATATATATGCACCAAACCAAGGAGCACCAAAATATATAAGACAGCTACTTATTGACCTTAAAACAAAAACTAACAAAAATACAATCATACTTGGAGACCTCAATACACCGCTGACGGCTCTAGATCGGTCATCCAAACAGAGAATCAATAAAGATATAGTGGCCTTAAACGAAATACTAGAACACCTGGATATGATAGACATCTACAGGACACTTCATCCCAAAGTGACAGAGTATACATTTTTCTCTAGTGTACATGGAACATTCTCAAGAATTGACCATATGTTGGGCCACAAAGACAATATCAGCAAATTTAGAAAAATTGAAATTGTACCAAGCATATTTTCTGATCATAAAGCCTTGAAACTAGAATTCAACTGCAAAAAAGAGGGGGGAAAACCCACAAAAATGTGGAAACTAAACAACATACTTCTAAAAAATGAATGGGTCAAAGAAGAAATAAGTGCAGAAATCAAAAGATATATACAGACAAATGAAAATGAAAATACGACATATTAGAATCTCTGGGATGCAGCAAAAGCAGTAATAAGAGGAAAGTTCATATCACTTCAGGCCTATATCAACAAACAAGAGAGAGCCGAAGTAAACCACTTAACTTCACACCTTAAGGAACTAGAAAAAGAAGAACAAAGGCAACCCAAAACCAGCCGAAGAAAGGAGATAATAAAAATCAGAGCAGAAATAAATGAAATAGAGAACAGAAAAACTATAGAAAAAATCAATAAAACAAGGAGCTGGTTCTTTGAAAAGATCAACAAAATTGACAAACCCTTGGCAAGACTCACCAAGGAAAAAAGGCACAGGACTCAAATAAATAAAATCCAAAATGAAAGAGGAGAGATCACCACAGACATCATAGAAATACAAAGAATTATTGTAGAATACTATGAAAAATTATATGCCACCAAATACAACAATCTAGAAGAAATGGATAAATTCCTAGAACAATACAACCTTCCTAGACTGAGTCATGAAGAAGCAGAAAGCCTAAACAGACCAATCAGCAGGGAGGAAATAGAAAAAACTATTAAAAATCTCCCCAAAAATAAAAGTCCAGGCCCAGACGGTTATACTAGTGAATTCTATCAAACATTCAAAGAAGACTTGGTTCCTATTCTACTCAAAGTCTTCCAAAAAATTGAAGAAGCAATACTTCCAAACACATTTTATGAGGCCAACATAACCCTCATACCAAAACCTGGCAAGGATGGCACAAAGAAAGAAAACTACAGACCAATATCTCTAATGAATACAGATGCTAAAATACTAAACAAAATACTGGCAAACCGAATACAACAACATATTAAAAAAATAATACATCATGATCAAGTGGGATTCATCCCAGAATCTCAAGGATGGTTCAACATACGCAAAACGGTTAACGTAATACACCATATCAACAAAACAAAGAACAAAAACCACATGATCTTATCAATAGATGCAGAAAAGGCTTTTGATAAAATACAACACAATTTTATGTTTAAGACTCTCAACAAAATGGGTATAGAAGGAAAATATCTCAACATGATAAAGGCCATATATGATAAACCATCAGCCAACATCCTATTAAACGGCATAAAACTGAGGACTTTCTACCTTAAATCAGGAACAAGACAGGGTTGTCCACTCTCTCCACTCTTATTCAACGTGGTGCTAGAAGTTCTGGTCAGAGCAATCAGACAAGACAAAGAAATAAAAGGCATCCATATCGGAAAAGAAGAAGTAAAGCTATCACTTTTTGCTGATGATATGATCCTATACATCGAAAACCCGAAGGACTCCACAAAAAGATTATTAGAAACAATAAACCAATACAGTAAGGTCGCAGGATACAAAATTAACATACAAAAGTCCATAGCCTTTCTATATGCCAACAATGAAATATTAGAAAACGAACTCAAAAAAATAATCCCCTTCACGATTGCAACAAAAAAAATAAAATACCTAGGAATAAACATAACAAAGAACGTAAAGGACCTATATAATGAAAATTACAAAGCATTGTTAAGGGAAATCGAAAAAGATACAATGAGATGGAAAAATATTCCTTGTTCTTGGATAGGAAGAATAAATATAATCAAAATGGCCATATTACCCAAAGCAATATACAAATTTAATGCAATTCCCATCAAAATCCCTATGAGATTTTTTAAAGAACTGGAACAAAAAATCATCAGATTTATATGGAACTATAAAAAACCCCGAATAGCCAAAACAATCCTAAGGAAAAAGAATGAAGCTGGGGGCATTACAATACCTGACTTTAAACTATATTATAGGGCCACGATAATCAAAACAGCATGGTATTGGCAAAAAAATAGACACTCAGACCAATGGAACAGAATAGAAAGCCCAGAAATAAAACCACATATATATGGTCAAATAATCTTTGATAAAGGGACCAACAACACACAATGGAGAAAAGAAAGCCTCTTCAACAAATGGTGTTGGGAAAACTGGAAAGCCACATGCAAAAGAATGAAACTCGACTACAGCCTGTCCCCGTGTACTAAAATTAATTCAAAATGGATCAAAGACCTAAATATAAGACCTGAAACAATAAAGTACATAGAAGAAGACATAGGTACTAAAATCATGGACCTGGGTTTTAAAGAACATTTTATGAACTTGACTCCAATGGCAAGAGAAGTGAAGGCAAAGATAAATGAATGGGACTACATCAGAATTAAAAGTTTTTGCTCAGCAAGAGAAACTGATATCAAAATAAACAGACAGCCAACTATATGGGAACTGATATTTTCAAACGACAGCTCAGATAAGGGCCTAATATCCAAAATTTACAAAGAACTCATAAAACTCAACAACAAACAAACAAACAATCCAATAAAAAAATGGGAAGAGGACATGAACAGGCACTTCTCCCAGGAAGAGATACAAATGGCCAACAGATATATGAAAAGATGCTCAGCTTCATTAGTTATTAGAGAAATGCAAATCAAAACTACAATGAGATACCACCTCACTCCTGTTAGATTAGCTATTATCAACAAGACGGGTAATAGCAAATGTTGGAGAGGCTGTGGAGAAAAAGGAACCCTCATTCACTGTTGGTGGGACTGTAAAGTAGTACAACCATTATGGAGGAAAGTATGGTGGTTCCTCAAAAAACTGCAAATAGAACTACCTTATGACCCAGCAATCCCTCTACTGGGTATATACCCCAAAACCTCAGAAACATTGATACGTGAAGACACATGTAGCCCCATGTTCATTGCAGCACTGTTCACAGTGGCCAAGACATGGAAACAACCAAAAAGCCCTTCAATAGAAGACTGGTTAAAGAAGATGTGGCACATATACACTATGGAATACTACTCAGCCATAAGAAATGATGACATCAGATCATTTACAGCAAAATGGTGGGATCTTGATAACATTATAAGGAGTGAAATAAGCAAATCAGAAAAAAACAAGAACTACATGATTCCATACATTGGTGGAACATAAAAATGAGACTAAGAAACATGGACAAGAGTGTGGTGGTTACCAAGGCTGGGGGGGGAGGGAGGACATGGGAGGGAGGGAGGGAGAGAGTTAGGGGGAGGGGGAGGGGCACAGAGAACTAGATGGAGGGTGACGGAGGACAATCTGACTTTGGGCGAGGGGTTTGCAACATAATTTGATGACAAAATAACCTAGACATGTTTTCTTTGAATATATGTACCCTGATTTATTAATGTCATCCCATTACCATTAATAAAAATTTATTAAAAAAAAAAAAAATTTTTCAAATCTTGAGGGAGTTAGAGGTGGTGTAATGGGGACACAGGAGTGCGGGGTGAGGGTGTTATATTGAGTGGGACACTTGAATTCATGTTAACACAATAAACTAAAATTAATAAAAATTAAAAAAAATATTTCAAATCTTTTCAATTAGTATTAGATATATATTTTTTCAAATATTAGTATTGAATATAGCCTTTGGAACCTTCTGCCACACTCCTCTTGAGTATATACATGCAATTGTGGAATGAAGTAGCATAACCACCTTCTTTTTCTTTATTCTTTCCTACAGGATAAAAATTGCTGAATTTGTGTAAATAGATTGTTAGGACAGCAGAGGTTGTTAATTCTTAATTTTTTCATGTGATTAGAATATGACAAAGTTTATTTCCATATTTGGGGAAATAGGGATAAAGTCCAGAGGAACATATTTCAGTCTGAGGTGTTGCTCTGAGGACCTATAAAAGTTTGTGTATGTCAGAATCACTATAGCAATAGTTTTAGAATTAGGAGAGCACTGCGAGCCATAGGGAATAGTGCAAATCAGAAGGAAAAGTGAAAGAGGGTGAAAGTGTAGTTGTAAGAATTTGTTTAGAGAGAACCACAGTAATCATTAGTACATGTAAATATACAACATGACTTCTCTGGGAAGAGAGTTTTGTCAGATTTTGTAAAATCTGATGTTTTCTAGACTGTTTCTACCTTCTATTGTGTTTTACTCAGTAGATTTGCTGTATAAAGTGTCCTCGAAATGTCATTGTAGCTCAGCAAACTATATCCTTGCAATCTAGCCTAGAGAAGTCATTTAGAGAAGCTGAACAGTGTCATACTCTTCAATGTTTAGTTTAAATAATTGCATGACCAAACAAAAAACAAAAGAACCCACCCATATTTGGAAGAATAATAATTCCTGATCTCAAACAATCCTTTTAAAAGAGTTTAAATTCTTACATAACGCTCTTTTCTCTAGAATTTTATAGCTTAAGGTTTCCTTTTAAGATGTATAAAACTTGCAAATAAAAATGTTGTTTCATTCAGGGTTAGAATAAATGATTCTGTCTGTTGAACAACTATCTGGGCAAGCCTTCAGTGGAACCCTAAAGATACTAATGAAAATATTAGTTATCTTTGTAGCAATTTAGAATTGTTAGAGCTGAAGGTTTAAAAAATTCTAAAAAATGATAGATTAAACAGTTAAATTATAGGAAGGCCATACATGAAAGTTTTATTATCAGAATGCTAGCTACTGTCTGAGGCAGAACCAATATTCAGTTGAGTTGCCTTATCACAGTGACATCACGTGTAATTATCCCCATTTAATAAGTGAGAGGCCCAAAGGCCATAAAAGTGATAGAATCTGACAGAGGCATATAATTACTTCAGGAAAAACAGAGTTCAAATTCACTTCTCATTTCAAAAGTCTCTTTCTTTCTCCATACACTATGTGACAATATTTAAAACAAAAAAATATTGTTATTTATCCCGTTGGTACACTGAGAGTGACAGTTTTTAATAAGTAGAAAAATAACCAAAACAAATACAATAAAGATTTCATCCCATTTTTTTTCCAGTTTTGTCAGTTGATGTTAAGTTTGATATTAAAACTAAAAATGAAGTTTTCATTAAATAGAAAACTTTTCAGCAGAGAACCAAATGTTTTTCACGGAAATCTCATTTCTTTATTTTTCTCTAATAGGGCACATTAACTAAAGATGGGATCTTCAATTTTTTCCCCTGCCAAAGTGATGGAGTGAAGCTTAAAGAAAAACACAAAACCAAATAAAAAACAAAAAAAACAACCCCCCCTCCCCCAAACTAAGAGCAAGTGCCTTTTAAAAACTTTAAGGAATGGAAGATGTGAAAGCTTAAACTTGCTTTTCAGGTAAAGTTTTCTTCTGGACAGCTCTCCTGAGTACCTTCAGGTAAACAAATGTACAGAAACTCCACAACCATTGTTTGTGGGAAAAGTTTGAAGTACTTTGAATACATGTATGTTTTACCTTGAATGCTGAGAGTTTGGATAGCAATACAAATTGTTGAGTTCATGTTTGAGTCAATGTTGCAACTCTTTAGAGTTTTTGCTTCTTTGGGAAAATATTTCCTTTTTAAATGGTTTTAATTTTTGATATGTGTTGTGAAGATGTGATTTTTGTTCACTTTGAGAGTAGGCTAAAAGTGGTCCCAGCTAGAATAACTGAGGGTCTTTACAGAATTTTAGTAGAATACCTACTATGCAATATGAACAAATAGGTTATACTGCCCTACTAATCCTTATAAAAATTGCTTACAATGCAGTGCTAAAGTCGTGGATAATATATTTAAGATAGACAGCTGCTCTACTGCCAACACATTAAGTAAGGCATAAGCAGTAAAGTGGGCATAAAATCAACTGCAGAAGATTATTGAATATCTCAGAGCAGCTGGGGACAAGCTATCCCCCATACCCAGCTGAGAGTTTATACTCTTTTTCCCTAGCAGGTTTCATATTCAAGGTGGATCCTAGTTATGTTTAGAAGTATCCTTCCTCTAGGGAAAGGACAAATAACTTGTGTCAGAGGTAAGTACTTAAATTGGACTCAGACACCAACTAGCCACATGTCTATGAATAAAGCACTGCATTTTTAAATTGCCCAAATTAAGTACCGTACTCTTGTCTCTTGTGATGCCTTTTTAACTAAAGCAACCTCTGGTTCACAAGTGGAAGAACTTAGACAAAGTCTCGACGAAGGTCTAGCAGGCATAGCATCATGCTTTAAGAAAGACTGTGAAAATGGATTTGGACTAGACTTGGCACTAACCAGTGTGTAGAGAACTACTGATGCCCTTGTTTACAGTATTATTTAAAATTAAACTATCTGTATGTACTGATGTTGGATTATTATGGTCAGAAATAAATTTCTTATTGGGTAAGAGGGCTAAGCAAACCCAATGACTTGTGTTTTTGGTTTCTAAAGGCAGACCTTGCACTGTTAAACATCCAGCGAAGTAACTCACCTTGAACTGGGAAAATAAAGCATGGTGGTGGTGGTGGGGTTTAAGCTATGGGGTTATTATTATTTTTTTCTCTAAGAGTTAAGCTGTTATACTGGAACTTGTGCTATGTGCTGATTTCTACCCTATCTACTCTTCTGACTGAGCTTGAGCTTGCAACATGGAAGTAGGGACCACATCTGTTTTATTTATCATTATTTATTACAGTGACTTCCATATTATCTGACACATAATATGTGCTTTCCCCATTTTTAATTAAGATATAATTTACATAACAATGAACTATATAGATTTAAGACTATAGTTTGATGGGCTTTTACAAATTTTTATTTATTTATCTATTATTGAATTTGTTGGGTGACATTGCTTAATAGAATTATATAGGTTTCAGGTGCACAATTCTACAATATATCATCTGTATATTCGGATGCGTGTTCATCACCCCAAGTCAAGTCTCTCTCCATCACCTTCTATTCCACATCTACCCTTCTGCACCTCCCCCAATACCCCTTTCCTTCCTACAATCTCCACCCTGTTTTGACAAATTTATACATCTGTGTAACCACCAGTACAGTCAAGATATAGAACATTTGTATCACTCCAGGAAGTATCTTCATGCCTCTTTCCAGTCAGCACTGTCCTTCCCCAATAGGCAATCACTCTTCTGACTTCTTTCAATCTTGAGTAAATTTTGGCTGTAATAGCAACAATACAGTATATATTCCTGTGACTGTCTTCTTTCACTGCACAGGTTTTTGACATTCATTCACATTGTTGTTGTATAAATACTGTGTTCCTTTTTATTTCTGAATATTATGATGGTATATGACTCCACCGCACATTTTTTTTTTTTACCATTCATATGTTGATGAACCTTTGAGATGATTCTAGTTTGGGACTGTAATGAACAAAGCTACCATAAATATTCTTGTACAAGTTTTTTTGTAAGAAATATCTTTTCATTTCCTTGGGGTAAATATCTAGACATGAAATTGTTAGATAACTTGAGTAGTTGTATATTTAACACAGTTCCAAATATTATCCTGAAATGCTTGATAATTTTATACTATCTATCAGCAATATATAAATGAGAGTGGCAGCTGCTTCATATTCTCAGAAGAAGTGGTATTTTAAGCCCTTTTTTAAAAGACTTTATTTATTCATTTTAGAGAGAGAGAGAGAGCGAGAGAAGGGGGAGAAGCAGGAAGCATCAACTCTCATATGTGCCTTGATCAGGCAAGCCCAGGGTTTTGAACTGGTGACCTCAGCTTTCCAGGTTGGCACTGTATCCACCACAGGTCAGGCTTAAATCTTTTAAATTTAACCATTCTCATTGTAATTTTAATGCACATTTCCTCATAAAGTAATGATATTGAGAAGCTTTTCATGTGTTTATTGTTCATTCATATTTTTTCCTTTGTGAAAAGTCTATTAAGGGTTTTTCTGTTTATAAAATTGGGTTGTTTGGAGGGTCTAGCTGGGTAGCTCAGTTGGTTAGAGCATTGTCCTGGTATGCCAAG
This sequence comes from Saccopteryx bilineata, assembly GCF_036850765.1. Classification (NCBI taxonomy): domain Eukaryota; kingdom Metazoa; phylum Chordata; class Mammalia; order Chiroptera; family Emballonuridae; genus Saccopteryx; species Saccopteryx bilineata. The sequence continues at coordinate 48,983,565 of NC_089494.1, read as the reverse complement.
GTGCAGGCTTGATCCCTGGTCAGGGTACATAAATGATTCAACCAATGAATGCATGAATAAGTGGAACAACACACTGATGTTTCTCTTTCTCTGAAATCAATCAATAAATATATAGTACATATTTTTAATTACAATATACTTACAATAAATATAATGTAAATATTTTGTACATATTATTCCCTAGTTTGTACCTATTTTATCTGCTGCTATTTCTAAGAGTATTATTTTCTGATTAATAGACATTTTTATTTTTATTTTTATATTTTTAAAAATTTTATTTATTTATTTTTTACAGAGACAGAGAGTGAGTCAGAGAGAGGGATAGACAGGGACAGAGAGACAGTAACAGAGAGAGATGAGAAGCATCAATCATTAGTTTTTCATTGCGCTTTGCAACACCTTAGTTGTTCATTGATTGCTTGCTTTCTCACATATGCCTTGACCGCGGGCCTTCAGCAGGCTGAGCAACCCCTTGCTGGAGCCAGTGACCTTGGTTCCAAGCTGGTGAGCCTCGCTCAAACCAGATGAGCCCGTACTCAAGCTGGCGACCTCAGGGTCTCGAACCTGGGTCCTTCCGCATCCCAGTCCTACGCTGTATCCACTGCGCCACCACCAGGTCAGGCTAGACATTTTTAATTTTGATTAAATCTATTTTATTTTTTTCTTCAGTAGTTTGAATTGTTTGTGTTCTCTTTAGAAGTTTTTGCCTCTTCTAAATTTGCAAATGTATTCTATAAATTTCTTTTAAAAATTATCATAATTAAAATTTTTATGTTTATGATCCATGTCAAATTAATTTGTATATGGTCTGAGATGGAGGTCAAACCTGTTGGAAGTGGACAGGGAATGTCTTTAAAGAAATTGGAGAATATAACTTGACCTGTAACCTCTAAGAATAATTATATGTGGTAACTATTTAAATTATTCTTTATGTTGTCTGGCTTTCTTTATAGTAGAACACTCAGTAAAATTTGTTCAAGTTGATGTGTGGTCTCTGAATTGCTGTTGCATGCCAGGAGATTGAGCTGCAAAGAGGAGAACTTTATTTTCTCCCCATCACCCTACTTTATAAAAAATTTGGAGAACAGCATGGTGAGAGCAATAGCATCTTGAGGGATGTCAGTAGATCCACAGCTATTGAAAACAAGAAACAATGGTTCTTGTCATGTGCTAAAAAAAAAAGGCTGGAAATAAGCTAAGTGGCTTCTGCTCTTAAGAGCACCTTCAGGGACTTAAAAAACACATAGGAGACATTGTAAAGATAAATAAATTCTTGCATTTATATTGTAGGTGCTCTGAGTTATAATAGTTTATATTATACATGTATTAGTAGAACATGACCTTATGTTTTTACTCTCATAGCAATGAGGCCTGAAGATACTTATTCTAAATATTAATAAATGCATAAATATTTAAAGATTTTATTTATTTATTTTAGAGAGGAAAGAGAGAGAGGGAGGGGAGAGAGAAGTAGGAAGCATCAACTCCCATATGTGCCTTGAAAGGGCAAGCCCAGGGTTTTTGAACCGGCAACCTCAGCATTTCAGGTCAATGCTTGATCCACTGTGCCACTCACTACAGGCCAGGCTATGTTTAAATACATAGCTACATACCTGATTGAAGTAATAGTCTTCATTTAATAATGGCATTTGGGGAGAATACAATAAAGATAATTCCTGATTTTTAAAATAAAAGTAAATTGATTATGAGCGGCATGCAAAATGCAATGAAAAATCTCTGCAGCAAGAAGTGTCTGATTTCTTCAATAAACTTTCAAGGGTGGTGGGAAAGAGAAAGACCAGTTGATAGCTAGTCTATGGATTAAAAGAGATGAGATGTTAACAACTAATTAAACTGGGCCTTATTAAGATCCTATTTCAAATTCTAAATATATGACAATTGGAAAAATTGGAACACTATTTAGAAATCTGATAATAGTGAGAAACTATCAATTTTTGAAGTATAGTAATGATAACATGGTTGAGTTGGTGATTGCTGAGGAGGGGTTATGTGTAGAGAAAGGTTCATTGAACTCTTTCCTGTGTGTGTGTGTGTTTATGAAACTTTTCATAATGAAGAGTAAAAACAGGAACTTCATACTTTTTTGAGATATCTTTCCATTTGGCAAGATATGTTAAAAACTTTGGTAAAATATAAAAATTTGGCTTAGATTTCATCTTGAAATTTCTATTAAGTTTATTACAAATAATGTGAAACATTATGGTTAGGATAATTATTAATTACCAGTCAGAGCTGTGCCCAACCCATTTTAAAAATGAAACCTCACTATTTTCTTAAGTAGACATATTTAAATATTACCAAATGCAGGGCAGAAACTCCATAGCTATTAAGATTTTACACTTACTGAATTGCTTTCTCAAATCATTTTCTTGGGTAACTCATCAACTTTGCCTTTTGATGTCAGTTTCTCTGCAGAAAGAGAAAGATAATTATTTTTGTCTTGTAAGACAATTATCAGGGACTGTTGATAACAAAGATTTTCCTCAATTTAAACATTGGAATCTGAGGCTGAGATCCTTACTTGAAAACCTATTAATCTTTCTGTTTGTGTGACCCCCCAAAATTCCACAGTGGCCTCTCTCTGCAACCCTTAACTCTAACTACATGCTCTTCTTGATAACATTATACGAAGTGAAATAAGTAAATCAGAAAAAAACAAGAACTACATGATTCCATACATTGGTGGGACATAAAAATGAGACGAAGAGACATGGACAAGAGTGTGGTGGTTATGGGGGGGGGGAGCGAGGGGAGAGGGCATGGGAGGGAAGGAGGGAGAGAGGAAGGGGGAGGGGGAGGGGCACAAAGAAAACTAGATAGAGGGTGACGGAGGACAATCTGACTCTGGGCGATGGGTATGCAACATAATTGAATGACTAAGATAACATGGACATGTTTTCCTTGAATATATATATATATATATATATATATATATATATACACACACACACACCCTGATTTATTGATGTCACCCCATTAACATTAATAAAAATTTATTTTAAAAAAAAGTGTCACCACATTGACTAAAATAACTAGTCAGTTTAGTGTGTAAAGAAAGGTAAGGGAAACTATATAACTAACTAGTATTAAAAATTAGTAGCTAAGAATATTGATTGAGTTCTTACAGTGTATGCAGCACTAAACCATATGCTTTGTAAAATTTCTGTTATTTCTTGCAATAAGCCAGTGAGATAGATGTAATTCTTACCATTTTCAGATAAAACTGAAGCACAGAACATCTTAAACAGTTTTTCTATTATAATATTGCTGGATAATTGTAGATGATGGATCTTCAATTTGAAGGCAGATATCAGTCATAATTTTTGTGAAGATTTTGCCATTGGCAAGGATACTAGCTTTTTACCTTTTTCGAAACAGAAAAATATTGGTTCAACTATATATCCTACAGTCAAAATTAGAAAAAATATATTTTCAAAATAGAAAGAATTAATAAGAACCTATGAAGTTTGGGAGAACTTTAATAAGTGTCTGATTTAAATAAAGGGTGGAACTAGTGAGCACATGAAAATTAATGTTTTTTCAGGGCAAGAGTATGATCAATCACACTTAGTGCTAATAGATTGAAGATCAGCTAAATGGGTCTCTGACCACAATAGAACATAGGATATGAAAACAGAAACATTTCAGAGAGCAGGCTAAATTGAATGAGTAAAGTAAGGGGTTTATAACATGACTATATTAATTATTTTTATGTTGTATTAAATGGAATGAAAAGTTGATTATAATCCTTATTCTGTATCCAATCAGTGTCAAAACTCTCTATCTTCTCTTCCTGATCTATGAAGTTAGTCATCACACACCCTTGGAGTATACTAACCATTGTCTGCCTTCTGATTTCTTGATGTCTTTATTATTGCTCTTTTCCTCCCTGCCTTACCCTTATTATTTCCTTCTAGCAGCTATCCTTACATGTTTTGAAGGAATTTACCAATCAATGTGTTATGTGTCTGGATAAAATAAAAAAAAGTTGGGGAAATAGTTAAAATATTTAGAGGCATCAATCAACCAAATGTGGCACCAATGCCTTCCATTAATAAACCAGAATGAGTTCACTTTTACTTCGGGCTTATTTTGTCTATCCTAATCATTCCAACAGAAAATTCTGGCTCTGCTATTGGCTATGAATAGACAAGTTATAAAATAAGTAGTTTTAATTTCTTGGTATATGTTACTGTAATAGAAAAATTTTTAAATGTTATTTTTCTTATAAAATATATATAATGTAATATTTGCCATTTAAATAAATACTTCAGTGGCATAACATACATTCACATTGTACAACTATCACCACTATCCCTCTCCAGAACTTCTTAATCTTTCCAAACTGAAACTTTGTATCCATTTAATAGTAACTCTCCATTACCCATTCTCCCCAGGTCAGGTAATCTTTATTCTATTTCTGTTTTTATGAATTTGATAATTGTAAGTACCTTATTTAAGTGGAATTATACATTGTTCTTTTGTGTCTGGCTTATTTAATTTAGCATAATCTTTTCAAAGTTCATGCATGTAGCATGCATCAGAATTGTTAATAGATTTTTAATTCAAACTGCACTAGGATTTCCCATTTGGCTCATCTGCAAATGCAGCCATTGCTAAGAAGATATTTTCCTGTCTTGAAAGATTAATACAATAAATATTAACTTTTTTTATATTTTCTAGGGTACTTGACTACATTTAAAAAATTTTTCTTACAATAATAAATTTCTGAAAAAAATGTACACAGGGAATTATATAATTGGCCAAACTCTCTGGAGGAGGTAGTTTCAGAATGCCTATCATTATAAAATGGTCATAGGTCTCTGAAAGTTGGACATATTTTTTTATCATAAATATTATGTGATTTGTAAGCTATAACCTTTAAGTTGCTCCTTTCATCAACTATAAGACCAGATTCCTGGCTCAATATGATAGCATTACAACATTTATTGAAAACAGATGATTTCCTTTATTGAAACAAAGAGAATAAAACTAAAATCCTCTAAATTTTCACTTAGCTTTTAAGATCTCTTTCACCAGTATATTTAATTATATGCCTGGAATTTGACAGTCTGCCATGCAAAAGTCTTAATTTATTTAATTAATTAATTTTTTATTGCATATACATAAAATCATTGAAACTACCCATTTTATCTGTTGCTATTGTTGTAGTTTCCTAACATAAAAACATGTAAGTTATTGAATAAATATATATTAATTGACCATTTGAATTTGATATTTATACATGAAGTTTTACCATATTGCATTTTGCACAATTTTTCACATAATCTTTTTGCTAGGTTCATTCAACTGATTTTACTGAGAAGCTACTATGTCACTTTTCTGTTCTAGAAAATTAAAATACAGTTATAAAAAAGATAGAAATTGACTCTTTATAGAAATTTATTAACTACTAAGGAATATAGAAAAATAAATAAGCAATTGTAATGCAGTATGACCTATGCTATTATAAGATCAGAGGGCTAACGGGTTCATAGAAGAGTGTATAATAAAAATATTATATAAAAGGTGAGGGCCCTAAAAAGAAGATATGCCTGAAGAGAAAACCATGTGATCTTTGCTATGTGGTGAGTCAAAGAAGTACTTATGGAGTACTTATGGGCACACCAAAATACTCTTCAGAAAGTTGCTATAAATCTTGTTGATGGACAAATGAATAATTATCAGTTCTATTTTTTCAATTAAATTATGGTTGTTATAACTTGTGATTTAGTTTTAAAAAATTTAAGGCACTAATAACCAGACACCCACAAAAAACACTCAATGACTTAGATCAAGCATTGCTACTTTTAAGTATATACATAAAATTATCTGAAAGATGTACTTCAAGGAAAGTTGTATTGCAATTATTTTCAAATCATTTGAAATCTGGTGAGTATTTACCAAAGATGATCATTTCAGCTTTAGCATCCTTGCTATGTTGCTTGTCTTTCTAGGAAGAGTTAGTTAGCAAGGTCTGTTGTATATAAACCTTAATATATTATAAACAAATTTATTGTATATAAGTTGAATAGTGTATATTTAAGCAAATTCCCCATGTACCCAACATGCTTTCTTCAGTTTATTAGCAACTGTGTCCAAAGAAATCCTCTTTCTCTATTCCAATATATCATGTGCTTCTCTACCCACTTCAAAAGCCAGAGATGTGAACATCTAAGTGAGAGCTGATTCACAGACAACTCTTTGGCAATCCTACTTAAATGGCCTAATATTTCACATGGGAATGGTAAAATAGTTGGCACCTACTATCCTGGACCTCAGTAGAAATGGAGACAGAAACAGTTCCATTCAATATCCTATTACCAAATCGATCCTAGACTTGTCTATCCTGGAAAGTGCACAGCCAGTGGCTAAAGCTATAGAAAATGAGAACCAGGCCTGGGAGATAGTGTGGCTGGCAGGAATAAAGCAAAATATTTAATAACAGTCAGATAGGCTGATGTTCAATGCACAATTCCTGTGTCAAAGGAGATCGTACTGTCAGAAGATTATAGCAAAAATTTGTTCTAAGTCTTAGGCAAGAGCAGAGCTGGGTTGGAAAAATCTGCAGGCTGGTATCAGTCTGCTTATGACACACACTCTACCCACTGGTTGTTAATATATTAGGTGTGTTTTTATTGTTTCAAGTACTATATGAACTGAGGTGTTAATGACATATGTGTTGAGCACCTGAGTTTTGATAGCTGCGTGCTAGGGGCTGGGGAACAAGCTAAGTGCTCTAAAGTGAGGTCTCTCTGAGTCCAGGTTGGAGTGGATGACATTATTACTGCTATTCTGTTTTTACCCTCTTTGGTACTTCCATCCTCTCTGTTGTATTTGTATTTCCAGTTTAAAGGGAGCAAGGATAGACTGAAACTGGTTAAATTGATGGAAATTCTAATACTTGTTAAAGTTTAGGTGAGATTTGCATAAGAAGCTAAAAGCAAAATGAAGTTAGTTATCAGGGAATATAAATTGTCAGTGCTTCTATGCATATGAGTAATAAAATGCTTTCTAAATCACAGTTTTTGTAATTATTGAATCAGAAAACAATAGCTGAATTTATTTCCTTTCTCAAAAGTCTCAGGCATTAAGAGAAAAAAATACTTTCTTGTATTAACCTTCTTAGATTTTATTTTATCCTGTTTTTTTTTTTAGTGTTTGCTTTATTTCTAGACTAGCCTGTAGCAAAAGGCCAGCTGCAATCTGAAAGAAATCTGTTACAGTCTTTGGTGTATTAAGAATATGTTCATATTAATAGATTTCCTCTAAGGATATCTCACAGCACCATTCCCGAGCTAAGTTTAGAACAAAATGTGTAATACTTTGAATACTGTAATTACATGGAGACAAAGTTGCCAGTCTGTGTATGTGTATGTTGTTGATTGCTGTCATTAAATGGGTTTAATTTTATTGAATGTGAATGTGGTTCTTTGTTTTTGAGTCTCTATGAATTGAAGTACTACTGCTAAACTAAGCGTCTTAATAATTTTCACTTTTTCTTGCTGTAAGTAGCATATTGCATATCAATACACTTTTGAAAGTTAAGTCTCCTGGGGAAAAAAAAAGAAGCAAAAGAACACAGGATAATTCAGTTCTGAGATAAAAATTAGAGGTTGGATTCCTTCACTAGCTTTTTGGAAATAAAACTTATAAATCTTGAAGTTTGGATGAGACCTTAGAGATCATATAATCCAATCATCAAATTTTACATATGAGAAACTCATAATAGGTATTTGACCAAATATATTTTGGAGCATTACTAATATGCAGAATCACTTTTATAGCAGTGGAAGCTAGAGATTGTCATACATTCAGTGCTTATTTGAAATAGTGTCATATATACAGTGCTTATGTGAAAAGATGTTTTTGTTTAAATGTGATATTGATCACATGCAATGATCACATGAAGATTAATAATAGTTTGTGTGTAAGTTACTTGGTCAGTGGTTTTAGATCTCAAGTACTAAGTTTGAAATTGGCAATTGGCTCAAAACTGTCAGTTTTCTTTACCCTGTAGTATAACTTTAAATTGAGCATTTCCAATGGAAACCTAATAGTCTAATTAATCTGAGCTCTGGAAAGGAATCAAAGATATACTGTTCTCTATATAAGCTTGAGTGAGAATGCGATTATTACATGAATGGGTGGAGCAGTTTACTATCTTGGACCTGCTCTTCATTTGGACTGAGGTGGCTGTAAGTTCCAGGAGGCAACCCCTCAGCAGGAGGCTGTCTGGGGTAGCAGTGTAAATACAATCACTTATAGTCCATGTGAGTGTAAAGATTAATAAGAAAAACACAATCAAGGGAAAGCATTATTTTCCTTGCCCTGGATATTAACACCTAGAATTTATATTATTTGCTTAAATGAAAACTGAGCCTGGTCATTTTATCATGCCCTATTTTTCCAAATACCTTTTGATTATTTTCTTTTTTTTATATATTTTTTTATAATTTTATTTTTTTAATGGGGTGACATCAATAAATCAGGATACATATATTCAAAGAAAACATGTCCAGGTTATCTTGTCATTCAATTATGTTGCATACCCATCATCCAAAGTCAGGTTGTCCTCTGTCACCTTCTATCTAGTTTTCTTTGTGCCCCTCCCCCTCCCCTTTCCCTCTCCCTCTCCCCCCACCCCCCGTAACCACCACACTCTTATCAATGTCTCTTAGTCTCACTTTTATGTCCCACCTACGTATGAAATAATGCAGTTCCTGGTTTTTTCTGATTTACTTATTTCACTTTGTATAATTTTATCAAGATCCCACCATTTTGCTGTAAATGATCCGATGTCGTCATTTCTTATGGCTGAGTAGTATTCCATAGTGTATATGTGCCACATCTTCTTTATCCAGTCATCTATTGACGGGCTTTTTGGTTGTTTCCATGTCCTGGCCACTGTGAACAATGCTGCAATGAACATGGGCTGCATGTGTCTTTACATATCAATGTTTCTGAGTTTTTGGGATTATATACCCAGTAGAGGGATTGCTGGGTCATAAGGTAGTTCTATTTTCAGGTTTGTTTTAAGGTAGTTCTATTTTCAGGTGTTTTATATATATATATATATATATATATATATATATATATATATATTTTTTTTTTTTTTTTTTTTTTTTTTTTTTTTTTGTATTTTTCTGAAACTGGAAACGGGGAGGCAGACAGACTCCCGCATGTACCCGACCAGGATCCACCTGGCACGCCCACCCGGGGGCAATGCTCTGCCCCTCTGGGACATCGCTCTGTTGAGACCAGAGCCATTCTAGCGCCTGGGGCAGAGGCCATGGAGCCATCCCCAGCGCCTGGGCCATCTTTTGCTCCAATGGAGCCTTGGCTGCGGGAGGGGAAGAGAGAGACAGAGAGGAAGGAGGGGGGGAGGGGTGGAGAAGCAGATGGTTGCTTCTCCTTTGTGCCCTGGCCGAGAGTCGAACCCAGGACTCCTGCATGCCAGGCCGACGCTCTACCACTGAGCCAACTGGCCAGGGCCTATTTTCAGTTTTTTGAGGTGATTATTTTCTGAATCAAGAATTATACTTTGCAAAAGAGGAAAGTGGGAAGCTACGATGTGTTATATCTTTTGATCACAGTGATTTTACTGACACCCCAGATATCCTAAAGCATAAAGGTCTTTAAGGTACTGTATAAAAGTGTGACAGCTTTGTGTAATTCTTTTTAATATTTTAAGAGCAATGACAGATTCTAAATTGTTTCTGTTCCTCCTATTGTAACTGCTGTCACCATTGCTCTTTTATTGTTGTGACAGATGAGAAGGCTCTGTGTTAGCATAGACTGATTTTTCTTTCAGTCCTCTGCCAACCCCAAAGAATAAATATAATACCAAAGTATAAGTATAATGGGAATATTTATAACCTGGCAATTTCAGATACAGAAAGAAAAAAATTAATGATTATATCTGAGGAGCTAAAACAGTCTTCTTTTAAGATATTTTATTGAAATATTTTCTGTCTCCAAGGCAATTTATACTTCCTGAGCATGTACTACTAGCTTTACTATTAGGGTACCCTGGCCTTGCTGGGGGAGATGAGACTCATATAGTACAAGCATACACGGTGATGTAAAAAGACTTTTAGAAGAAATATCTGCAACTGAAAAAAATCAAAAGTACTTACCACATGCTAGCTACTACATTATGTTTTTCACATACATCACCTCCTTTAAATTTGATACCCTTGTACATATGAATAATTGTACTTGTTTTCAGGTGAGAAATTTCAGTAACAGAGAAGTTAAGTAACTTGCCTAGCTTAAATCATGTCAGTTAAAGGTGCAGTCAGAGTAATAGATGTTTGACTCCAAGATTGAGAGTTTTATGGAGAGAAATGAATGTGGTCTACCTTTGCCTTCTTTTTTTTTCAAGAAAAGCAATGACTGCACACTCTGACATTCTCCCCTCTGTTGGTATAGCTTGTAGGAAGCGACAGACAGAGGTTCTACATAAGGTATAATGGGAACAATGATTGATTGTAAGGGATCGAACTTGACTCATTCCTCTCCCTTAAAACTCCATCAAATCTATAACCTAAACCTCTCCATTCTCTAGAAAGCACACCTCAAATATATCTATGTCTCTATTGTTCTATTTTTATGACCCTGGTCCAAATCACCATTATCTGTCTTTGCCTGGACATTCACAATATTTTCCTCATTCTCCTTGCTTCTGTTCTTGTTACCTTCACTATAATCTTCAAAGGCTAGCAAAAAAAAATTTTTAATTAGAGCATGTCAGTTTTCTGGGACTCTTTAATATCTTCCTAATCGCTTTGGAATAAAATAAACATTTCTTATTTTGGTAGACAAATTCCTTAGTTATATGTCTTTTGGTAACTTTCATGCTTTCTTCTTATACCACTCTCCTTAACATATTCCAAACTTTAACTGCACTATTCTCTTTCCTGTATGACAAGCTTTGTTATGCCTTAGGAGTTTGTATATGTTTTACTTTTGCCTGGAAGATTCTATATAATTCTGCCATAACCGAGTGTTTAAAAAAATTCTTTTTCCATGAGTATAAACCTAAATGTCAACTACTCAGGTAGGCTTTCTTTGATTATCTGAACTATGTCGTTTAAGTCCATATGCTTCTTCTTAACACTTAAAGTCAATTTGCCAATTTATGCAGGGTTTTGTTCGCTTTATTGCTTTTTTTATTTTAAAATTTTATTTAGAAAATTAACTTTAACAGGGTGACATTGATCCATAAGAATACATAGGTTTCAGGTAAACATTTTTATAGCATTTGAACTGTTGATTATGTTGTATATACATTATCCAAAGTAAAATAATTTCCTGTGACCTTATATTTGCCCCTTTTTACACCCTTTCCTCCACTCCCTCTCTACTCTCCCTTCCTCACATCCCCTTTCCCCTGATGACCACTTCACTTTTATCTATATCCATGAGTCTTAGTTTATATCCCACCTATATGTGAAATCGCACAGTTCTTAGCTTTTACTGATTTACTTATTTCACTCAATATGATGTTCTCAAGGTCCATCCATGTTGTCATAAATGTCACTATTTCATAATTTCTAATGGCTAAGTAGTATTCAAATGTATATATGTACTATATTTTCTTTATCCAATCCTCTGTCGAGAGACACTTAGGTTATTCCATGTCTTACCCATTATAAATAATGTTGTGATAAACATAGGGTGCATGTGTTTTTATACACCAATGTTTTTGAGTTTTGGGGATAGATACCCAGTAGAGGGATTGCTGGTTCATATGGTAGTTCTATTCATAGTTTTTTGAGGAAGCATACTTTCTTCCATAATGATTGTCCTAATTTACATTCCCACCAGCAGTGAATGAGGGTTCCTTTTTCTCTACAGCCTCTCCAACACTTGTTATTACCTGACTTGTTAATAATAGCCAATCTAACAGGTGTGAGGTGATATCTCATTGTAGTTTTGATTTCTCGAATAGCTAGTAAAGATGAGCATCTTTTTATATATTTATTGGCCATATGCATGTCCTCTTGGGAGAAGTGTCTGTTCAGGTCCTCTCCCCATTTTTTTTTAATTGGATTGTTTGTTTGTTTGTTGCTGAGCTTTGTGAGTTCTTTATATATTTTGGATATTAACCACTTATTGGAGCTCTTGTTTGCAAATATCATCTCCCATTTAGTTAGCTGCCTATTTGTTTTGTTGTCAGTTTGTTTTGCTGGGCAGAAGCTTTTTAGTTTGATGTAGTCCCATTCATTTATTTTTGTGTTACTTCCCCTGCCTTTGGGGTTGAATTAATCAATTGTTCTCTATGACCAGAGCCATAAATTTAGTATCCATGTTTTCTTCTGTGTAATTTATTGTTTCAGATCTTATATTAGACTTTTCATTTTGAATTAATTTTTGTGCATGGGAACAAACTATAGTCAAGTTTTACTCTTTGCATGTATCTTTCTAATTTTCCCAGCACCATTTATTAAAGCCATAAGAAATGATGACATCAGATCATTTACAGCAAAATGGTGGGATCTTGATAACATTATACGGAGTGAAATAAGTAAATCAGAAAAAAACAAGAACTACATGATTCCATACATTGGTGGAACATAAAAACGAGACTAAGAGACATGGACAAGAGTGTGGTGGTTACCAGGGGTGGGTGGAGGGAGGACATGGGAGGGAGGGAGGGAGAGAGTTGGGGGGAGGGGGAGGGGCACAGAGAACTAGATAGAGGGTGGCGGAGGACAATCTGACTTTGGGCGAGGGGTATGCAACATAATTTAATGACAAAATAACCTAGACATGTTTTCTTTGAATATATGTACCCTGATTTATTAATGTCATCCCATTACCATTAATAAAAATTTATTAAAAAAAAAAAGGCTTTCTTTTCTTCATTGTATGCTTTTGACTTCTTTCTCAACGATGATTTGAGGATATACATATGTTTTATTTCTGGGCTCTCAATTCTATTCCATTGGTCTGTATGTCTGTTTTTTGCCAATACCATGCTGTTTTGATTATCATGGCTCTACAGTATAATTTGAAGTGAGATAATGTGATACTTACGGCTTCATTTTATATTCTCAGGATTGCTTTGGCTATTCACAATTTTTTATGGTTCCATATAAACCTGGAGATATTTTCTATTTCTTTAAAAAATGACATTGGGATTTGATGAAGATTGCATTAAATTTATATATTGCTTTTGGTAATATGACCATTTTAACTATGTTGATTCTTCCAATCCATGAACATGGAATATTTTTCCATTTAACTGTGTCTTTTTCAATTTCTTTCAATAGTGTTTTATAGTTTTCATTATATAGGTCCTTCACATCTTTGTTAAGTTTATTCCTAGGTATTTTTTGTTGTTGTTGCAATTGTAAAAGTAATTGTTTTTTTGGGGGTGAGAGCTGTTCATTTTCTGATATTTCATTCTTGGTGTATTAGAAAGCAGTAGACTTTTGTATACTGATTTTGGATCCTGAGATTTACTGTATTGGTTTACTGTTTCTAATAGTTTTTTGATGGAGTCTTTGGGGTTTTCTAATACAGAATCTTGTCTTCTGCAAAAAGTGATACCTTTACTTTTTCTTTCTCAAAATGGATGCCTTTTATATCGTTCTCTTGCCTGATCACTCTACCTATAACTTCCAGAACTATGTTGAATAAGAGTGAAGAGAGTGGGCATCCTTGTCTTGTTTCCGATTTTAGAAGATAAGCCTTCATTTTTTTCATTGATGGTTTGATATATATGGCCTTTCTTATGTTGAGGGATTTTCTTTTCTATTCTGATTTTATTGAGTGTTTTAAACATTAAGGGATGTTGTATCTTATTGAATACTTTTTATGCATCTATTAATAGGCTCATATGATTTTTGTTCTTTGTTTTGTTGATGTGGTTTATTTCTCTCTTTCAGTACTTTGAGTGTTTGGATCCACTTTTTTCTGGCTTGTAGAGTTTATGCTGAGCTGTCTGATGATAACCTAATGGGCTCTCCATTGTATGTTATGTTCTTGTTTTCCCTATCTGCCTTGAATGTTCTTTCTTTGTCATTGGTTTTTGACAATTTTATTATGATTTGCCTTGGAGTAGGTCTGTTTGGGTTGAAGTAGCTCAGCCTAATTTTTGCTTCTTGGATTCAAGGTTCTGAAACTTTCCATAGGATTGGGAAATTCTCATCAATTTTTTTGTTTAAATAGGCTCTCCATTTCCCCTTCTCCCTCTTTTCTTCTTCTGATATACCCATTATTCTTATGTTATTCTTTCTAATGAATTCAGAAAATTCTTGTAGCAAGAAAATTCTTGTAGCAAGTAAAAAAATTCTGTGTTTTTTTTTAATTCGTAAGTCTTTCTCCTCTTTTTTCTGTAGTATCTCTTATTGCCTGTCTTTGATGTCACTGATTCTTTTCTCTATCTGCCTTGTTCTGTTAGCTAAACTTGCAACCTCAGTCTTTAATTCATGTATTGAGTTTATCTCTGTTTTTAAAATTTCAATCTCCCTTGGTGAGGTATTAATTTTGTTCATTAATTTGTCTTCTGAGCTCATTAAGTTGCCTATTAGAGTCTTCTCACATCTTGTTGAGTATTTTCGGAAGTTCAATTTTAAACTCTTTATCATTTAACTCTAAGGTTCCCTATGATTGAGATTATTTTCTGGAGATTTTTAATTTTCTTTTTGAAATATGTCTCTGTCTTGTGTAGCCATAATATTCAATTTCTTCTTCCTTGATGCCATTTGAGAGTAGTATCATTAAGAACCCTAACAAAAAAACTAAAAAATGAAAAATTAAAAAATACAGTAAAAAATATAAAAAGTAAAAAAATTTTGACAAGAAAAACCACAGAAAATATTAAAAGTAAACAAAAAAAGCAAAACACCCACAAAAATAAGTATTAAAATATTAAAATTAAAGAAAAAGATGTTTAAAAGAGAAAAAGGAATAAGAAGAAGAAAAAAAGAAAAAAGGAGGACAAAATGAAAAAAAAACTTTGGGGGTTCTTTTCTTCTTCTTCTTTTTTTTTATTTTTCTGAAGTGAGAAGTGGGGAGGCGAAAAGATTGACTTCCTCATGCGCCTGACCAGGATCCACCTGGCAAGCCCACTAAGGGGCAATGCTCTGCCTATCTGGGGCCCTTGCTCTGTTGCAACCAGAGCCATTCTAGTAACTGAGGCAAAGGCCATGGAGCCATCCTTAGCACCCAGGCTAACTTTGCTCCAGTGGAGCCTTGGCTGCAGGAGGGGAAGAGAGAGATAGAGAGAGAGGAAAGGGGGAAAGGTGGAGAAGCAGATGGGTGCTTCTCCAGTGTGCCCTGGCCAGGAAACAAACCTAGGATTTTTACACACTGGGCTGATACTCTATCACTGAGCCAACTGGCCAGGGCATAAATTTTGGCTTTGAGAGGTTTCTTTCAGTAGGTATTACTATATTATAACCCATAGGTCTGTAAATTTCCTGGGTTGTCCTCCACTGAGATGTTGTTGCAACGATGTAGACAGGACCACAATCATGCTGGTGTGTGTGGAGGGGGTGTTGTGAGGGCTTCATGGCTTTGGCTTTCTGGTTCTAGCAATGGCAATCTCATGATTTTGAGCACTCCTTCTCACTTCTCCAGAGACCTGGGCACCAGAACTGGAGCATATCTGTTCTTCGGGGGATAATGTGGTTCTGGAGATCTAGCTATGGGATTTGTCTCTGCTCCTTTTGATACTATGAGGGAGGAGACTGGGATCTGTGAGGCTGAGGGGCTGCACTTTAGCTTTCTCTGTCTCTGCTGAGTACAGGCTGCAGACAGACTGTGGGAACCCTGACTGTGACCACACACTCTGGCCTATTTGGTTTATCTTCCTGTCTGCCCCTTCATCTCACTGCTCCTTCCAGCAGAAGGAGACCCAATCACTCTGAGTTTCCTTCTCTGTACCCCTCAGACAAATCCAGAGAGCTAGAGCTTCCCTCCTCCCTGTAGTCCAGCATAGAAAAAAAATAGTCACTCCAGGTTTGTCTCCTCTCCTCTCCAAAGCCTACCACAAATGAGCTTTTATCTTCTGCTTCCCTTTTCAACTCTTCCTACCTTTAGTACATTCAGTGCATGGATCTTTTAATCATGCCTACAAGTCCAGCTGGGGTTTGTTTTCTGCATTATAGTTGTTCAATTGGTTAAAATTTCAAGGGGAGGCCCTGGCCAGTTGGCTCAGTGGTAGAGCATCGGCCTGGCGTGCGGAAGTCCTGGGTTCGATTCCCGGCCAGGGCACACAGGAGAGGCGCCCATCTGCTTCTCCACCCCTTTCCCTCTCCTTCCTCTCTGTCTCTCTCTTCCCCTCCTGCAGCTGAGGCTCCATTGGAGCAAAAGATGTCCCGGGCGCTGGGGATGGCTCTTTGGCCTTTGCCCCAGGCGCTAGAGTGGCTCTGGTCACAACAGAGCAACGCCCCGGATGGGCAGAGCATCGCCCCCTGATGGGCGTGCCGGGTGGATCCTGGTCGGGTGCATGCGGGAGTCTATCTGACTGCCTCCCCGTTTCCAGCTTCAGAAAAATACAAAAAAAAAAATTTCAAGGGGAGAGATCAGGAGTATCTCTCATGTCACCATTACTCTGATGTCATCCAATATAGAATTTCTTATACTTCTAAGTACATATGTATGTATATGCAAGAATGCACATCTGAGAAAGGCAATGGAATTTTGTCAGGGCTAAAACAAGTTTTTTTCTTTTAGAAATATTTATGTATGCTATGCAATTTTAAACATAATTTTAATTAAAAATAAAGGAAACATGATTTTGTTAGCTATATAACTTACATGCTTTTAATATAGAGTATTAAGACATCTGAAGAAAGGATGCCTTAATTTGATGTAAGTTGGTTAGTCATGGGAGCCTTTAGAAATAAGTCACAAAGGCAAATTTGGCAATTTCCATCCAAGCACTGCCCAGGAGAAAAAGACATTTAGCCAATATATTTGAGTATACTGACTCCTTTGGCAAGCTTATTTGAAGATGAATTCATCATCAATCTAAGCCTAATGTCATTAAAAATTGGATTCATCTAACTTTTTTTGTTTTGATTTCACATTTATTAAACAAACTTCTGGTTATTATTTGTCTTTCTGTGTGTGCCTACAAGGACAAAATGTGTTGCTCACATGAGCTTCAAGTATTTTAGTCCCTGTAGCAATTGTTTCACAATGTAATTAAGTCACATTCTGGTTTTATTTATTTACCTCAGGAACTTGGATAATGTGATCTTGTTCTTGAGAAGTGGATTTGCCTTTGGAATGCTGACAAAATCAAGTTATTAGGCATGTAAATCTGCAGGCCAATTCATGGGCCATGGTGAATTTACACAGGTAAAGAAAGGCCCTGTGAGGCCTTTTGGGAGTCAGCCAACCTCACTTCTGGCAAACTCATGTATAAACACTGTGTACCTTGTCTGTACTTGGAACTCTGGCTCAAATTTTGTTTCTTCTGTAATACCTTCTCTGGGCCTTCCATCCACTTTCAGCTGTCTGGGGGTGCATTTTATAGATCACATGATCTTCTGGGCTCACAGAGAAGCTTGTCTGCTTACAAGTAATGTTCTCCAAGAATCAGTTCTTATAAGAAAGTTACATGACTGATTGATGTTTGTCCTTAGAATCCCCCAAGCAGATTGTTTTCTTCATAGTTTTGGTCTAGAAGATAAGGCTCTAACTATGTCTTTATTCACATACAATATCTCAGGATTCTTGCAGGCCCTACATTCATACAAGTGTTTCTATAGTGCACTTTTGTGTTGAAATCGAATGATCTTTGATATGGGCAGGAATACATACACATCAGGTTTTCTGATGTTAATAAAAATAAAAATTTTGCTCACTGTCATGTGCCAGTTCTCAATGAAGGTACAGCTATGGTAATTGATATTCAAAAGTAATTATTTATGTCAATGTAAATGTGTCGGAGAGACAATATAATTTATTATTTAAACTAGGACACGTTTACAAATGAAAGTGTACACTATTAATTATATCAGGAGATATCCTTTATAGGGGCTTGATTAACAATGAATCAGTACAGATCAGTACATTTATACTGATTTGTAGCTGATTATGGCTGGTAACCATAATACAATTGGTCTCTGCCTTATTTTAATATGTGCTGTACTATTTGAAAAAAAAATTTAAATGACATACTGGCATATAAGGATAAAAGAATTCATAACTGAAAGATTTATACATAGAAACTTGCTAAAGTTGTAAGAGAATAAAGCTAAAGGGCAATTATTCTAAGCAATGAAGTACAGAAAAATAAAATTTATTCATAATATAGGATCTCATTTGATTGTGAATGATAATATATAACTATAGTATAACTTTTTTAATCATTAAGAGAGATTATATTACACAGAATGCATTAAAATATGGTACTTTGGGATAAGGGCTATTTTTAATTTAATTTATATGTACAAGGTGAGCAAAAGTAGGTTTATAGTTGTTATACAAATAAAACATATAATAATAATAAAATAGTAATACAGAATAAACTGTGTTTTACATACAATTATAAACCTACTTTTGCCAACCCCAGGAGTTATAGCTTTTTTAATAGTTATAAATTTAGTTTGGAATCTTTTTAATGCATTCTAGTGAAAGAACAGAAAGTAACACAGTTTAAGTATAATAGGACATTATCTTAATATTAAAGCAAATCTAAAATAAAGGTGTTTTAAAGGTTAAAAGGAGGATTCCAAGATGGTGATAGAGTAGATGAATGTTCCAATTGTCATCTCCCAGGACCAAATTGGATGATAACTTAATTTACAAATAATCATCTTGAAAAACCAACTTTGGAATAAACAAGAAATTTAGTACAACCAAACCAGTACTGCAAGAAATGTTAAGGGGTCTGTAAAAAAAAGCAAGGGTTATTATGGATATGTACTTATTTATTGCTATTTTATTCTTTAAATCTCAAGGATAGAAACAAATTCAAAGTGAAATTTTGGAAAACAATACTCCAAGCAAATAACATCCACACACACAAAAAAGTGGTGTAGCAATACTCATATCTAACAATGCTGACTGTAAGATAGCAAAGGTAATCAGAGACAAAAACGGTCATTTCATAATGATAAAGGGGGCGGTAGGGACCAAGTTGACTACCACTGCACTAGATCAACTGGATTTAATTGATATCTTCAGTACCTTTCACTCCAAAGCAGCAGAATTTATTCTTCTCAAGTGCTAATGGTACATTCTCTAGGGTAGAACACATATTAGAACACAAAACAAGTCTCAATAAATTTAAGAAGATTGAAATCATATCAAGCATCTTCTCGG
Organism: Saccopteryx bilineata; assembly: GCF_036850765.1. Classification (NCBI taxonomy): domain Eukaryota; kingdom Metazoa; phylum Chordata; class Mammalia; order Chiroptera; family Emballonuridae; genus Saccopteryx; species Saccopteryx bilineata. Next base: position 48,964,251 of record NC_089494.1, on the reverse strand, counting down.
ATCACAGTGGCATGAAACTAGAAATCAACTACAATAGAAAAACTGAGAGGATTGATGTCAGAGAAATGGTGCTGTGAGGAGTCCTCCTGATATCTCTCCCTGAAACTGCAACAAATTCAACAACTAGAGACAGAAAGACGATCTCAGAAGCATCTGAAATACACAAACATCAAATAAAGGTGTTACATTTTCCACTCTTTATTTTTTCTATGAGTGTTACATTCCAAAAAACTTAATTTTTTTTCTCTCTTTTTGTTTCTTCTTTTCTCTTTCACTTTTTCTCTCATTTGAATCTCACCTACAAACAAATTGTTTTATTCTGGATTCAAATTTTTTCTTTGTGACATTTTGTGAGCTTTTTACTTCACTTTTTATCTCTTGAACATTTCCCCCAACTCTCCATTCTATAGTTTTTGTGCCACTTAATACAATAGAATTTTTATTTTTCACTGTATTTTTTTCTTTACTCTTACACTATTACTCTCATTCAACCATTATTTACAAACAAATTATTTTATTCTTGATTTAAATTTCTTTCTTGTGGCATTTTGTGGGTTCTTGCCTCATTTTTGCCTCTTTGTCACTCCCCCCCAACCCAGGACCTCCATTCTATGTATTTTTGTTCCACTTAGCACAATAGAATTTTTAATTTTTCACTGCATTTTCTCAAAAAAATTTTTTAGCAACTCTTATTAGTGTTATTAACAATACCACTATCAAATGCCATTAAAAAAAAGAAATCGAATATCATAGATACAAAAGACAGTGATGTAGCTCAGATAGATGAGAAAAAACCTATAGAAAAAAATTTCAATAGATTAGAAACCTAGGAGTTAAATGTCAGAGAATTTAAAATTGAAGTCCTAAAAATACTCAGGGATATACAAGGAAGCACAGAAAAACAATTTAGGGAGCTCAAAAAAACTATTCAGGCCTGACCTGTGGTGGCGCGGTGGATGAAGCGTCGACCTGGAAATGCTGAGGTCGCCGGTTCGAAACCCTGGGTTTGCCTGGTCGGGGCACATATGGGAGTTGATGCTTCCTGCTCCTCTCCCCGTCTCTCTCTCTCTCTCTCTCCTTCTCTCTCTCCTTCTCTCTCTCCTCTCTAAAATGAATAAATAAAATTAAAAAAAAAACAAAAACAAAAAAAACTATTCAATGAACAGAAAGAATACTTTACCAAGGAAATTGAAACTATAAAAATGAATCAAACAGAGATGAGAAACTCAATTCATGAACTGAAAAATGAGGTAACAAGCTTAGACAATAGAAAAATCCAGATAGAGGAGAGAATTTGTGACATTGAAGACAGGCAACTAGAAGTACTACAGAGAGAAAAGGAGAGAGACTCACAAATTAAAAAAAAGAGAGATAGCCCTACAGGAATTGTCTGACTCCATCAGAAAGAGCAACATAAGAATAATGGATATATCAGAAGGAGAAGAGAAGGAAAGTGAAATGGAGAACATATTCAAACAAATAATAGATGAGAACTTCCCAAGCCTGTGGAAAGAACTAAAGCCTCGAATTCAAGAAGCAAAGAGAGCACCATGCTATCTTAACCCTAACAAACCTACTCCAAGGCACATCATAATGAAATTGGCACAAACCAAAGGCAAAGAAAAAATTCTCAAGGCAGCCAGGGAAAAGAAGAATACAACATATAAAGGAAGGACTATTAGATTATCATCGGATTTCTCAGCAGAAACTCTACAAGCTAGAAGAGAGTGGACCCCAATATTTAAAGTTCTAAAAGAGAGGAACTTCCAGCCAAGAATACTATACTATACCCATCAAAGTTAGCCTTCAAATACGAAGGAGAAATAAAAACATTCACAGATACAGAAAAGATAAGGGAATTTATCACCAGAAAACTCCCACTTCAGGAAATACTAAAAGGGGTTTTCCAACCAGACACAAAGAACAAAACAAAACTAAATTACAAGTGAAAGCTACATCAAGATTGCAATAAAAACAAGATTAATCTATGACAAAGAAACAAGAAAGGGGAGAGGAAAAAGATTAACAGTAGCAAAGGACAATGGAGTGCAGAAGCACTCATGAGATAATGTACTACAATGAACATTATATGTATGCTTTTCATTAATTACTTAATGGTGACCACATCTGAAAGAACTACCACAGAAGCACATGTCTTGAAAAACGAATTAACAGAGAAAAGAAGTATAAATTACAACCAAACAAAAACAAATGATAGAAAAATAAAAGAACCAAACAAGATACAAAACTATCAGAAAGCAATATATAGAATGGCAATAGGAAACCCTCAAATGTCAATAATTACACTAAATGTAAATGGATTGAACTCACCAATAAAAAGATGCAGAATAGCAAAATGGATTAAAAAAATCCAACTCTATGCTGCCTACAAGAAACACATCTAAGCTATAAGGATAGAAAAAATTCAAAGTGAAAGGTTGGAAAACAATACTCCAAGCAAATAACATCCAAAAAAAAGTGGTGTAACAATACTCATATCTAACAATGCTGACTACAAGACAGCAAGACAGCAAAGGTAATCAGAGACAAAAATGGTCATTTCATAATGATAAAGGGGACATTGAATCAAGAAGACATAACACTTCTTAACATATATGCACCAACTAAGGAGCACCAAAATATATAAGACAGCTACTGACTGACCTAAAAACAAAAACTGACAAAAGTACAATGATACTTGGAAACCTCAATGCACCGCTGATGGCTCTAGATCATTCATCCAAACAGAAAATCAATAAAGAAATATTGGCCTTAAATGAAACACTAGAACAAAATGGATATGATAGACATCTACAGGACATTTCATCCCAAAGTGCCAGTTTTCGCTAGTGTACATGGAACATTCTCAAGAATTGACCATATTTGGGCCACAAAAATAACATCAACAAATTCAGAAAGATTGAAATTATACCAAGCATATTTTCTGATCATAAAGCCTTGAAACTAGAATTCAACTGCAAAAAAGAGGTAAACAAACCCACAAAAATGTGGAAACTAAACAACATACTTTTAAAAATGAGTGGATCAAAGAAGAAATAAGCGCAGAGATCAAAAGATACATACAGGCAAATAAAAATAACAATGCAATGTATCAGAATCTCTGGAATGCAGCAAAGCAGTAATAAGAGGGAAGTTCATATCACTACAGGACTATATGAACAAAAGGAGAGAGCCCAAGTAAACCACTTAACTTCACATCTTAAGGAACTAGAAAAAGAAGAACAAAGACAGCCAAAAACCAGCAGAAGACAGGAAGTAATAAAAATCAGAGCAGAAAGAAATGAAACAGAGAACAGGAAAACTATAGAAAAAATTAATAAAAAAAGGAGCTGGTTCTTTGAAAAGATCAACAAAATTGACAAACCCTTGGCAAGACTCACCAAGGAAAAAAGAGAAAGGACTCAAAGAAACAGAATCCAAAATGAAAGAGGAGAAATCACCACAGATATCATAGATATACAAAGAATTATTGTAGAATACTATGAAAAACTATATGCCACCAAATTTCACAATAGAGAAATGGATAAATTCCTAGAACAATACAATCTTCCTAGACTGAGTCATGAAGAAGCAGAAAGCCTAAACAGACCAATCAGCAGGGAGGAAATAGAAAAAACTATTAAAAATCTCCCCAAAAATAAAAGTTCAGGGCCAGACAGTTATACTAGTGAATTCTATTAAACATTCAAAGAAGACTTGGTTCCTATTCTACTCAAAGTCTTCCAAAAAATTGAAAAAGAAGCAATACTTCCAAACACATTTTATGAGGCCAACATAATCCTCATACTAAAACCTGGCAAAAACAACACAAAGAAAGAAAATTATAGACCAATGTCTCTAATAAATACAAATACTAAAATACTAAACAAAATACTTGCAAATCGAATACAATAACACATTAAAAAAGTAATTCATCATTATCAAATGGGATTCATCCCAGAATCTCAAGGATGGTTCAACATATGTAAAACGGTTAATGTAATATACCATATCAATAAAACAAAGAACAAAAACCATATGATCTTATCAATAGATGCAGAAAAGGGATTTGATAAAACACAATATCACTTTATGTTTAAAACACTTAACAAAATGGGTATAGAAGGAAAATATCTCAACATAATAAAGGCCATCTATGATAAACCATCAGCTAACATCATAGTAAATGGAATAAAACTGAGGTCTTTTTTCCTAAAATCAGGAACAAGACAAGGCTGTCTACTCTGTCCACTCTTATTCAACATAGTGCTGGAAGTTCCAGCCAGAGCAATCGGAAAAGAGAAAGAAATAAAAGGCATTCATACTGGAAATGAAGAAGTAAAGGTTTAACTTTTTGCAGATGATATGGTCCTGTACATCAAAAACCCCAATGACTCCACAAAAAGACTACTAGAAACAATAAACCAAAACAGTAAGGTCACAGAATACTAAAATTAATATACAAAAGTCCATTGCCTTCCTATATGCAGCAGTAAAACATCAGAAAATGAGCTCAATAAAACAATCCCCTTCATGGTTCCAACAAAAAAAATATAAAATACCTAGGAATAAACATAACAAAGAATGTAAAGGACCTATATAATGAAAACTAAAAAGCATTGTTAAGGGAAATCGAAAAAGATATAATGAAATGGAAAAATATTCCTTGTTCTTGGATAAGAAGAATAAATATAGTCAAAATGACTATATTACCCAAAGCGATATACAAATTTAATAGAATTCCCATCAAAATTCCAATGACATTTTTAAAGAAATGGAACAAAAAATCATCAGGTTTATATGGAGCTATAAAAAAATTGTGAATAGACAGAGCAATCCTAAGGAAAAAGAATGAAGCTGGGGACATTACAATACCTAACTTCAAATTAAATTATAGAGCCACGATAATCAATACAGCATGGTATTGGCAGAAAAATAGACACTCAGACCAGTGGAACAGAATAGAGAGCTCAGAAATAAAACAACATGTGTATGGTCAAATAATTTTTGATAAAGGGGTCAACAACACACAATGGAGAAAAGAAAACCTCTTCAACAAATGGTGCTGGGAAAACTAAAAAACCACATGCAAAAGAATGAAACTCGACTACAGTTTGTCCCCTTGTACTAAAATTAATTCACCAAAATGGATCAAAGACCTAAATATAAGACCTGAAACAATAAATTACATAGAAGAAAACATAGGTATTAAACTCATGGACCTTGGTTACAAGGAGCACTTTATGAATTTGACTCCAAAGGCAAGGGCAGTGAAGGCAAAGATAAATGAATGTGACTACCTTAGACTAAGAAGCTTTTGCACAGCAAAACAAACTGAAAACAAATAGATAGCCAACTAAGTAGGAGATGATATTTTCAAACAACAGCACAGATAAGGGCCTAATATCCAAAATATACAAAGAACTCATAAAACTCAACAACAAACAAACAAACAATCCAATAAAAAAAAATGGGAAGAGGACATGAACAGACACTTCTCCCAGGAAGAAATACAAATGGCCAACAGATATATGAAAAGATGCTCATCTTCATTAACTATTAGAGCAATGCAAATAAAAACTACAATGATTTATCACCTCATACCTGTTAGAGTAGCTATTATCAACAAGACAGGTAATAACAAATGTTGGAGAGGCTGTGGAGAAAGAGAAACACTCATTTTCTGTAGGTGGGAATGTAAAGTAGTATAACCACTAGGGAAGAAATTATGATGGTTCCCCCAAAATTAAAAATAGAACTACCATATGACCAGCAATCCCTCTACTAGGAATATACCCCCATAACTAAAAAACATTTGTATGTAAAGACACATGCAGCCCCCTGTTCGTTGCAGCATTGTTCACAGTGGCCAAGGCATGGAAACAACCAAAAAGTCCTTCTATAGATGATTGGATAAAGAAGATGTGGTACATATATTCTATGGAATACTACTGAGCCATAAAAAATGATGACATCGGATCATTTACAACAACATAGATGGCCTTGATAATGTTATACTGAGTGAAATAAGTAAATCAGAAAAAACTAAGAACTATATGATTCCATACATAGGTGGACATAAAAATGAAACTCAGAGACATGGATAAGAGTGTGGTGGTTACTGGGGGTGGGGAGGGGAAGGGAAGGGGTGGGGGGAGAGAAGGGGCACAAAGAAAACCAGATAGAAGGTGACAGAAGACTATATGACTTTGGGTGAGGGGTATGCAACGTAACCAAATGTCAAAATAACCTGGAGATGTTTTCTCTGAACCTATGTACCCTGATTGATTAATTTCACCCCATTAAAATTAATAATAAATAAATAAAAGAAAAACTGAAAAACATTCAAACACTTGGAGACTAAATAGCATGTTATTAAATAACGAATGGATTAACAATGAAGTCAATCAAAAATTTCCTTGAAAGAAATGAAAATAACCATACAACTCAAACATTATGGGACATGGCAAAAGCAGTTTCGTGAGGGAAGTTCATAGCATTACAGGCATACTTTAAGAAGAAAGAATAAGCTCAAATAAACAACTTAACCTTGCATCTAAAAGAAGTAGAAAAAGACCAATGAATAAATCCCAGAAGAAGTAGAAGGAAGGAATTAATAAAGACCAGAGTGGAATTAAATGATATAGGGGCTAAAAAAAACAATAAAAAATCAACAAAACAAGAGCTGGTTCTTTGGAAAGGTTAACAAGATTGATGAACCTTTAACCAGACTTATCAAGAAAAAAAGAAAGGCCCTGGCCGGTTGGCTCAGCGGTAGATCATTGGCCTGGCGTGCAGGAGTCCTGGGTTCGATTCCCGGCCAGGGCACACAGGAGAAGCGCCCATCTGCTTCTCCACCCCTCCCCCTCTCCTTCCTCTCTGTCTCTCTCTTCCCCTCCCGCAGCCAAGGCTCCATTGGAGCAAAGATGGCCCAGGTGCTGGGGATGGCTCTGTGGCCTCTGCCTCAGGTGCTAGAATGGCTCTGGATGCAACAGAGCGACGCCCCAGAGGGGCAGAGCATAGCCCCCTGGTGGGCATGCCAGGTGGATCCCGGTCGGGCGCATGCGGGGGTCTGTCTGACTGCCTCCCCATTTCCAGCTTCGGAAAAAAGAAAAAAAAAAAGAAAAAAAGAGAAAGACTCAAATATATAAAATTAGAAATGAAAGTGGAGAAGTAACAACTGACACCGTAGAAATAAAAAGGATTATAAGAAAATACTATGAGGCCTTGGCTGGTTGGCTCAGTGGTAGAGCGTCGGCCTGGCATGCGGAAGTCCTGGGTTCGATTCCCGGCCAGGGCACACAGGAGAAGCGCCCATCTGCTTCTCCACCCCTTCCCCTCTCCTTCCTCTCAGTCTCTCTCTTCCCCTCCCGCAGCCAAGGCTCCATTGGAGCAAAGAAGATGACCCAGGCACTGGGGATGGCTCCATGGCCTCTGCCTCAGGTGCTAGACTGGCTCTGGTGGCAACAGAGCGACGCCCCGGATGGGCAGAGCATCCATTGCCCCCTGATGGGCGTGCCAGGTGGATCCCGGTAGAGCGCATGTGGGAGTCTGTCTGACTGCCTCCCTGTTTCCAGCTTCAGAAAAAAATACAAAGATACAAAAAAAGAAAAGAAAAGAAAATACTATGAAAATCTATATGCCAAGAAATTGGACAACCTAGGTGAAATGGATAAATTTCTAGAAATATACCAACTTCAAAACTCAATCTGTAAGAATCAAAAAACCTAAACAGACCCAATACAACAAATGAAATTGAAACGGTTATCAAAAAACTTTCAGCAAACTAAAGTACTGGACCAGATGGCCTCACAGGTGAATTTTACCAATTTTTCAAAGAACTAACACCTATTCTTCTCAAGCTATTTCAAGAAATTCAAGAGTGAATACTTCCAATCTCCTTTTATGAGACTAGTATTATCCTCATTTTAAAACCAGGTAAAAACACTACAAAAGAAGAAAACTATAGGCCAATATTCCTGATGAACATAGATGTAAAAATTTTCAACAAAATACTAGCAAACCAGATCCAGCAATACATTAAAAATATCATACATCATGATCAAATGAGATTTATTCTGGAAAGGCAAAGCTGGTACAGTATTCACAAGTCAATGTGATGCATCACATAAACAACAGGAAGAATTAAAATCACATGATTATATCAATAGATGCAGAAAAAACATTTGATAAAAACCAGCACCCATTCATGACCAAAACTCTCAGCAAAGTGAGATTACAGGAAACATACCTCAATATAATAAAGGTCATCTATGACAAACCCACAGCCAACATCATACTCAATGGGCAAAAATGAAAAGCAGTCTCCTTGAGATCAGAAAGAAGGAAGGAGTGCCCCCTTTCACTGCTTTTATTCAACATAGTTCTGGAAGTCCTAGCCACAGCAATCAGACAAATAGAAGAAATAAAAGGCATTGAAATTGGAAAAGAAGAAAGAAAACTGTCTTTATTTGCTGATGACATGATTCTGTACACAGAAAAACCTAAATTCTTCATTAAAAAACTGCTAGACCTGATAAATGAATTTGGAAAGGTGGCAGGATACATAATTAATGTTCAGAAATCAGTGGCATTTTTGTACACAAATAATAAACTGTCTAAAATAGAAATTAAGGAAACAATCCCCTTTACTATTACAACAACAATATAAAGTACCTAGGAGTAAATTTCATGAAGGAGGTAAAAGACTTGTACTTGGAAAATTATAAGACATTAAAAGAAATCAAGGAAGATACAAACAAGTGAAAACATAAACTGTGTTCATAGATAGGAATAATAAACATCATTGAAATGTTTATTACCCAAGGCAATCTATAAATTCAACAAAATTTCTATTAAAATACCAATGCATATTTCAAAGATATAGAAGAAATATTTCAAAAATTTATATGGTCCTGACCTGTGGTGGCGCAGTGGATAAAGCGTCTACCTGGAAATGCTGAGGTTGCCGGTTTGAAACCCTGGGCTTGCCTGGTCAAGGCACATATGGGAGTTGATGCTTCCAGCTTCTCCACACCTTCCCTCTCTGTCTCTCTCTCTCTCTTTCTCTCTCCTCTCTAAAATGAATAAATAAAATTTAAAAAAAAATTTATATGGAACTGAAAAAGAACGTGAATAGCCTCAGCAATCTTAAAAATAAAGAATATAGTATATCAAGTTATACTACAAGGCCACTGTGATCAAAACAGCATGGTACTGCCATAAGAACAGGCATATAGATGAATGGAACAGAAGAGAGAACCCATAAATAACTCACACGTTTATGGTCAATTGATATTTGACAAAGGAGGTGAGAGCATATAGTGGAGTAAAGATAATCTCTTTAATAAATGCTGTTGGGAAAATTGGACAGGTACATGCAAAAAAAAGAAACTAGACCACCAATTTACACCATTCACAAAAATAACCTCAACATGGATACATTACTTAAATGTAAGTTGCAAAACCATAAACATCTTAAAAGAAAACATAGGTAGTAAACTCTCTGATATCTCTTGTTAGCAATATTTTTGCTGATTTATCTCCATGGGCAAGTGAAATAGAGGACAAGATGCACAAATAAGGCTATATCAAACTAAAAAGCTTTTGCAAAGCAAAAGACGTCATTAATAAAATGAAAAGACAATCCACACAATGGGAGAACATATTCGTCAATACGTATGATAAGGGGTTAATAACCAAAATTTATAAAGGACTTCTAAGACTCAACACCAGGAAGGTAAGCAATCCAATTTAAAAATGGGCACTTTTTTTTTCTTTTTTTTCTTTTTGTATTTTTCTGAAGCTGGAAACGGGGAGAGACAGTCAGACAGACTCCCGCATGCGCCCGCCAGGGATCCACCCGGCATGCCCACCAGGGGGCGATGCTCTGTCCACCAGGGGGCAATGCTCTGCCCCTCCGGGGCATCGCTCTGTTGCGACCAGAGCCACTCTAGTGCCTGGGGCAGAGGCCAAGGAGCCATCCCCAGTGCCCGGGCCATCTTTGCTCCAATGGAGCCTCTGCTGCGGGAGGGGAAGAGAGAGACAGAGAGGAAGGAGAGGGGGAGGGGTGGAGAAGCAGATGGGCGCTTCTCCTGTGTGCCCTGGCCAGGAATCAAACCCGGGACTTCTGCACGCCAGGCTGACGCTCTACCACTGAGCCAACCGGCCAGGGCAAAATGGGCACTTCTTTATAGAGGACATACAGATGGCCAATAGGCATATGAAAAAATGTTCAATGTCACTAATCATCAGAGAAATGCAAATTAAAACCACAATAAAGTACCACCTCACATCTTTCAGAATGGTGCTCATTAAGAAGTCAATACACAATAAGTGCTAGTGAGTTGTGGAGAAAAGGTAACCCTCCTCCACTGCTGGTGGGAGTGCAGACTTCTGCAGATACTGTGGAAAACAGGATAGTGTTTCCTCAAAAAATTAAAAATGGAACTGCCTTTTGACCCAGCTATCCCACTTTTAGGAATATATCCTAAGAATAACAAATCACTGATTCAAAAGGAGAAATGCACCCCCATGTTTATTGCAGCATAGTTTACAATAGCCAAGACCTGGAAACAACCCAAGTGTCTGTCCGTGGATGAGTGGATTAAAAAAGTGTGGTACCTACACACAGTGGAATATGATGTTGCCGTGAAAAAAAGGTAAATCTTACCTTTTGTGATGGCATGAATGGATCTGGAGATTATTATTTTTTTAAATTTTTTAATTCATTTTAGAGAGGAGAGAGAGAGAGAGTGAGAGAGAGAGAGAGAGAGAGAGAGGGAAAGGGGGGGGAGGAGCAGAAAGCTTCAACTCCCATATGTGCCTTAGACCAGGCAAGTGCAGGTATTGAACCGGTGACCTCAGCATTCCAGGTCGATGCTTTATCCACTGCACCACCACAGGTCAGGCCAGATCTGGAGATTATTATGCTAAGTGAAATAAGCCAGTCAGAGAAAGACAAATATCATATGATCTCATTTATATGTGGAATCTAATGAACAAAGTGAACTGAGGAATGGATTGTAGGCAGGTTGGGTTACAGGGAGCAGAGGAACAGATGTCAGAGGGAAGGGGAATGAGGAGATGGGATCAGAGAAAATGAGAGTATTAGTGAAATTATAAATACATAACACATAGATACAGATGACAGGACAGCAAATCCCAGAGGGAAGGGAGGAGGGTGTTAGGGGGAGCAAAGGGGATATAATGGGAAACACAGAGTGGGGGTGAGGATGTTATATTGAGTGGGACACTTGAATCTATGTGAACACAATAAATAAAATTAATAAAAAATTTTTAAAAAGGTTAAAAGAACTCTGTAACCATAAGGCAGTGGTTATTATTAGATTTAATTATATGGTTTTATAATAACATAAGGACTGGACCAGACATGGCAACATGACTTAGATTAGGTAAAAATATATGAGTATTTTCCATATGGTTGACATAAAAGTGTTCATAGTCTTTCACTGAAGTAAATGTTGAGAGAAAAGAATGAAGGCAAATTACATTTATATGATTAGTTTGCTAAGGTAAATAAATCGCTTCATTTAAAAAGTTGAATAAGTATATAAAGAAAGCTTTTAATATAATTTCTTTAAGATTTTGTTGTTCTGAATAAGGACATTTGTATTTTGGCATGTATTCTTTACCACAACACCCTGCAAGGTCCTAGACTTCAGGAAAACTGTTACAGAAATTCCCAGTTTTAATTACCCAGGGATTCTCCTGAGGCCCTTGAAAAATTATTGGATGGGGAATATTTTCATAAATGAGAATTCTACTTCACAAGGGACAAAAAATATAATATTCAAATCCGATAGTAGAGAATCTCAACAAATGCTCATATTTCTCCTATTTGCAATTTCCCCTGAAAGTGTCTTGGCATTTGTTAAAAGTCAGAGTTAAGATTTAACAGTAAGGGCCAATTTGGCCAATTACACAGAGCAGATCTGTAACTGCTGAGAAAGAGAGTGGTTCATGTATGGGAGTCCAAATCAATATCTGTTGAAAATTTATCAGTATTTTCAACAGCAGAAGAGAAAAATGTGTCAAATAGGCCTTCAAATATAAACAAGTGACAATTAATATTCAAAACAATGAAAATTAATTCTTAAACATAAGAACAATGTAGTAGTATAAATGCAGGCTGGGGCAAAGGTAGGCTTATGGTTGTGAGTTTACAAAACACAGTTTATTCTTGTAATATTATTTATTTTTGTATTATCTTCCATATGAACAATTGTAAACCTACTTTTGCCTCGTCCTGTATGTTAGAAATAACCATTCCATGTGAAAAAAAATATTGATTCTACCTGGCTCCAAATCTGAATGTTGTTTGTAGTCCAGGATATTACACTGTGAGAGCAATGAACGGAAGCCTTCAGATTATAAGCATTCTGTACAGCAGTCATGTAAAGAATAGTGAAGTATCTGGGAATGGTTAATTGGATAAAGGAGACTCTTAAGACTTCTGTGTAGTACTATAAGAATAAAGAACAGTAGATGAACTTTAAAGAGAGGTGGAATTGAGTCCAATTTAAGGAATACATATATTAAACATGGTAGTATCTCTGGTGTCTAGAGTTGTATCTGGCAAGTGTGAGTTCACAAGAAATGTTGACAGATAGATGATCAAAGACGAATATATTAAGCTTTTTATAAAAGTACTGAGCTCATTGTCACTGCGTATATCAGGCAGAGGATATATCAATTTTGTGAAAAGGTACAAAGAATTCTTGTATTGGGAGTGATGTTGGACATGCCCCACCTCTTATTTGTGTATTTGTAATTATATAATTTTTTATCCAGATCAAATAGTCTTATATTGATGTCTCTATGCTAAGCATAACATTTATAAAATAAAAGTTTTCTTTTTAATGTAAAAGGTTTTCCCTTGAATTTGTAGATTTGAAAGCTCAATTTACACTTTTAATGGAATGAATATTTTAGGAATTTACAGACTGGCTTGTTCAAAATCCCAGTTTCAGTCCCTAAAATTATAATAATTTGAAGTTTAGCAAGGAAACATTTTTACTCATGTTTCTGTTTTTGAATAAACAATGTCCTTATTTCTGATGAAAATTTTGACTTCCAGCTCCATTTCTAGTTACTTTAAACAAATAGAATTTATTGGGATAACATTGGTTAATAAAATTATATAGATTTCAGGTGTACAGTTCTATAATTCATCAACTACACATTGTATTGTGTGTTCACCATTCAAAGTTAAGTCTCCTTCCTTCACCATTTATTCCCCCTTTACACTCTTGTATCTCCCCCTCCCCTGTTCCTCTGGTAATCACCATACTGTTGTCTACAGTCTATAAGTGTTTTTTTCTTAATACTTTCACCTTTCTCCTTCGAAGCCCCCAAAGCCTTTCTCTCTGACAGCTATCCGTCTGTTCTCTGTATCTATAAGTCTGTTTCATTTTGTTTATATTGTTCATTAAATTCCACTTATAAGATAAATTATATGATATTTTTCTTTTTCTGACTGGTTTATTTCACTTAGCATAATATTCTCTGGGTCCATAAGGTAAGATTTCTTTCTTTTTTTCTGTTTTTTATGGTCAAGTAGTATTCCATTGTATAAATGTACCATAGTTTTTTAAATCCATATTTAGTTTCTGGTCTGGTTCTACCTTTGGTCAGTGATGTTAGGACCCTGATCTCATGTCACATGGGGCAACAGTGGTGGTCTGTCTTGCCCCTTACCTTGGCCTAATTTATATTACATGTTCCCTTTCCCAACTTTAGCCATCCTTCATTGCTCAAGAAATACGAGAACTCAATAAATAATTGTTACTTTGGTTTTTTCTCTTTGTTGTTTGATTAGTTTTTGCCTCATTTATTTTGATTCTCAGTCTTAAGCACATACATATTAAGGATTATTGCATCTTTGTGGAGAATTGATTCTTTTATTATATAAAGTCCTTCTTTATCCCTGACAACTTTTCTTGCTTTAACGTCTGCTCTGTCTGAAATTAATACATTTTCTGACTTTTTTTGTTAGTGTTAGACTGGTAAATTTTTCTCTATCCATTTACTTTTAAACTAGATGTATTTTAATATTTAAAGCAAATTTTGTATAGATGACATATAGTGGGTTTTTAAATTTATAAAAAATTTCTGTTAATTGGTGTATTGAGACTATTGATGTTCAAAGGGCTTATTCTTATAGTTGGGTTAATATCTACCACATTTGTTACTGTTTTCTATTTATGCCCTTATACTTTGTTACCATTTATCTTCTACCTCTTTTCTCCTATTTGTGATTTTAATTGAGCATTTTATAATTTCATTTTTTCTCTTAACATAGCAGTTATACTTTGTTTTAGTATTTCTTTTTTTAGTAGTTGCTTAGAATTGCAATATACATTTAGAGCTAATTCAAGTCCATTTTCAAATAACACTAAACCTCTGTAAGGGTAATATGAGTGTGTAATAATAAAACAATAATTTGAGGCCCTGGCCAGTTGGCTTTGGTGTGTGGAAGTCCCAGGTTCAATTCCCGGTCAAGGCACACAGGAGAAGCTCCCATCTGCTTCTCAACCATTCCCCCTCTCCTTCCTCTCTGTCTCTCTCTTCCTCTCCTACAGCCAAGGCTCCATTGGAGCAAAGTTGGCCTGGATGCTGAGGATGGCTCCATGGCCTCCACCTCAGGCACTTGAATGGCTCCAGTTGCAGTGGAGCAACAGCCAGAGATGGGCAGAGCATTGCCCCCTAGTGGACATGCTGGGTGGATTCCTGTCAGGTGCATGCAGGAGTCTGAATGCCTCCTTTCTTCTAACTTTGGAAAAATACAAAAAAATAAAAATAAAAATAAATTGAATTCCTCCCTCAATTTTTGTATCATTGCTGTCACTCATTTTATTTCTACACAAGCATATATATATTATATATATATGTATATATACACACACACATATTTGAACACATTGTTGCTATTATTTTAAACAAACTGTTGTCTGCTTTATCAATTGAGATTTTCTCACATAAATTTATTCTCAGCATTATAAATTTTTCAACTGATAATCTCACTCAGTTTCAGAAAATATATCACTCTTTTGTGTAGAACAGATTAAACAGTATCTGTCCAGGAGAACAAGAAAAATAACTTTATATTTTACTTTCACTTATTTCTCTCTAATATTCTCCCTTTATGTAAATCCAAGTTTCTGACATATTTTCCTTCTTTCTAAAGAATTTTTAAAAACATTTCTTATAAGGCACACCTATTGGCAACAAATACCCTCGATTTTTGCTTGTCTGAGAAAGGCATTTTATTGCTTTATTACTTCTGAAGGATAATTTCATAGGTACAAAAATTCTGCATTGTTAAGATTTTATTTCTTTGAACAATAAATATTTCATTCACTTGCCTCTTGCTTGCAGAGGCCAATTCTGCAATACAAAATTCTGCATTAATAAGGTTTTATTTTTTTGAACAATAAATATTTCACTTCACTTGCCTCTTGCTTGCATGTTTTCTGAGGAAAAATCAGATGTAATTCTTATATTTTCTTCTCTATAGGTCAAATGATTTTTTTCTTCTGGTTTCTTTCAGGATATTTTCTTTAGTTAAAATATAATGTTCCTAGGTGTATTTTTGTTGTTGTTGCATTTATTCTGCTTGGTGTTCTCTGAACTTTTTGGATATGTATTTTAGTGTCTGTGATTAATTAAAAATGCTCAGTCATTTCTTCAAATATTTCTTTTGTTCTTTTCTCTATTTTGGATATTACCATTACATGTTATATCTTTTAGTTGTTGTCTCACAGTTCTTGGCTATTCTGTCATACTTCTAAATCTTTTTTCTTTTTAGGAGGTTTCTTTGAGATATCCTAAAATTGGTCTATTCTTTCCTCAGCTGTGTCCAGTCTACTAATAAGCACATCAAAGGGATTCTCCACTTCTATTAATGTTTTTTATGTCCAGTATTTCTCTTTGGTTTGCTCTTAGAATTTTCATACCTATGTGTACATTGCCCATCTATTTTTATATGCTGTTTACTTTATCCTCTAGACAACTGTGTATAAATCATACTTGTTTTAAATTCTCAGTCTGATAATTTCAACATTTCTGTCATGTCTTGTTTTCATGCTTACTCTGCTTCTTCTAACTAGGTTTTTGCCTTTTGCTATGCCTTGTAATTTTTATCTTGATAGCTGGACATGATGTACCAAAAAATAAATAAATAAATAAACTGCTATAAATATGTCTTTAGTATAATACAGTAGTAAGGTGTGGAGGGAGGAATGAATTCTACAGTCCTATGATTAGCTCTTAGTCTTTTAGGGAACTTATGCCTTTGGGGTATGAACTTCTTAAGCACCCATCAGTTACTCCTCCCTGTTGAGTGGAACAGGATGGCTAGAGGGATCTGGAGGTGGGGATTCCTATCCTGCAGGTCTGTTAGGCTCTAATAAAACTCCAGCAGGTTAGAGTCTGGTTAATTAGTTTCCCCTGAGGGCAGACAATGTTAAGAAGAGAGTGCTGTGATGTGTTTCAAAATGGTCTTTTCTCCTTTCCTGCCAGACGCATAAGGGAATTTTTTTCTGATATTCATTATGAGAACATGGTTGAGCTCCTGCAGGTAAAACTCACAAAAATTGGGGTAGGGGAGGCCCATGACTAGGTTCCCCTGGAGGTTTTTTTTTTTTTTTTTTTAGCACTTAGAGCTATCCACCCTGATCTTCCAGGTTCCTCAGTTCCTGTTCAGTTTTTCCAGCCCCACCACTTGTTCCTGTGGCAGTTCCTGCTTATGCCTTTCTGGTCTGTTAAGTTGTGATTCTCTGTGTTTGCCTGTTGGTCTCTTCAATTTGGGGGGAGGGTAGCAGTAGCAGTTTTCCCTGTGACCTACTTCTCTTACATATCTAAGAAGAGTTGTTGATTTTTTAATATGTTCAGATTTTTACTTGTTGTTGGGACTGAGTAGTGAGTTCCAAGCTCCTTGTGTTCTGTACCAGAAACCAGAAATCTGTCTGTGGTTTTCCAAAGTAATCAGAATTTATCAGTTTGGTGTTTTTTTACTTCTAATTGAAGCAGATAATCAATATTATCTTCATTTTCAACATATACCTCTACCTCTGGCTAATATCAACTTAATTTTACAAGTAATAATACATTTAAAATATTATGTTTATCATAGAATAATTTCCTCAGATAAATCTATTCTAAGCATTATTATAAATTATTCAATTGATATTCTCACTCAGTTTCAGAAAATATATCACTCTTTTGTGTACAACAGGTTATACAGTATCTGTCCAGGAGAACACTATATTCTTGTTCTACCTCCTCAATTGTGTATTAGGTATATTAGTTAGGATTAGTTATTTTAACTACATGATCACATTCATTTATGAGTCATATTACTAGGTCATGAAAAGCCACCTTTGCATCTACTCAATAAACATGTGTATCACCTAGACACCCTACACTTGGATCTGGCTCTGTAACTGCATGAAATTTTGAGGATTTTTTTAAAGATATATTTTCTTTTTGAGATAATATTGAGGCATTATGTTAGGTAGGTACATTTACAAAAGGAGAAGTCAATTGTTATTTCTTGCCTTTTACTTCTTACACCTATTTCTCTTCTTCTGAAATTCTTTTTACTGCTGTATACCCAGTCCACTTGGTATCAGTGGATATGAAAAAGTTTCTCTTTCTATAATAATAAAAATGTAATTTAGTTTCACTAATCACAAAATATTGTTTTAAATTTGAACACATGATGCAAACAGGGCTAAAGAGTCTGTTTAGGATACAGTGCAGGCACCAAGAAAATTAATGTCTTTCCTGTTTGGGATGTTAAATTGGCATTATCTAGAGCTACAACCATCTTTCTTGCATAGTTAGAAGAAGCCATTTTAACAGAGCAAAAGAGGCCAGTGAAGGTGGATGGCAGAGAAAATAATGAGTCCTGACAATAGTGTGACATACCAGCATGTCAGCAGTCAGACTTAAAGCAAGAACACAGGATAGCCAGGTTGTCTGAATGAGAAATTAATGTGTACAGGAATATGTTAACTCCCCCCCCCCCATTAGTTAAAAGAACTTTAAGTTAATATTAAGATTTGAGGAGCTGTATGATGCTATAGATATTTATAATACCTGTGATGAGTAAGTGATAATAATCAGGAGAATTCTAGTAAAAGCCAATATTAGAGAAATCACATTCATAGAATAATCTTGAAATCAAACTATTATGATGCTTAAGATCACAAAAAATTTGTCCCTCAAACACTATACACTTAATTCTCTTGGACTATTGCCAGACATCTTTGTAATTTCTTTATACCTAGTTCAGGTCCGGTCATATACATTGAAAAGGATTCACTGCTAGGTGGATGTTGGCTTGGTAAATACTATAAAAAGAGCATTAGCACAGGGTATATATTTATTTCATGTTTAAAATTTTCCTTTTATTGTTTTGCATTTTATCATTTTCTTTTGAAACTTTTTCTGTTGTTGAAGTGAGAAAATTTGTAAACATGTAGTTGATGTAAAAGGTGCCAAATAAATACTCCTCTCTCTTGTTGTTGGCATCTACTAAGGAGCTCTTTAGCAATAAGTAAGATTAGTATGTTATATGTTATGGATTGAGGCATTTTTAAGAGGCCAGCAGTGGCTCTCAAAAGTGTGTGCCAGGGTGCACTGGTGCACCCTAGAAGATTTCCAGGTGCACCCTATGGTATTCCAGAGAAATATGTGCCTGTTGGGGACCAAAAAACCAACAGGATTTTTGGAGTTTAGATTTTTGGGGGACAGAGGTGTGGCGAATTGGCTGTAAGCTGACTGTCTGCCCAAACCCCCACCTCCCTTGCCTGATTAGGTTGCAAAAGGCTGTTAAACTGTGGTACTGGATTGTTTACACTACCCCCTATGTTCCCCGGAAAGACTGGAGGCATGTTTCTTTTATCCTTTGTTTGGTGTCAAGTTAAGATGATATGTATGGTGGAGGTTTTGGATTGATGATTAAACAGAAGAAATTGTCTCTAGAAGCCTCTTGAATTTCTATAAAAGAAGAATATGTGGCAATATCTAAAAAAGCTTTAAATATTTTACTACAATTTTCAACATCCTATTTATGTGAATTAAGATTGTCTACCCTCAACACAATCAAGAGTAAAAAGAGAGGAATTCTTCAATGTATTGATGAGGA
Source organism: Saccopteryx bilineata (assembly GCF_036850765.1). Lineage (NCBI taxonomy): Eukaryota > Metazoa > Chordata > Mammalia > Chiroptera > Emballonuridae > Saccopteryx > Saccopteryx bilineata. The sequence goes on along the minus strand of NC_089494.1, from coordinate 48,945,077 downwards.
AATGAGAGTTTGCCTTTTAAATATATGTCCAAACATTGAAGAAATTGCTAGGACATATCAGGCTCATGTTTCTCATAAACACAAGAATGAAAAAAACTTAACATATTCACGCTGGGACCTGCCGAATTTACTAAATCTTACTAAGAATATATCTATATATATAAAAAGATAACTTTTTTGTCGTTTTTTTAATATTTTGACCCCCCCTTTTTTTTTACAAATTCTAAAAAGCATAACTCAAACAATGTAACATAAAAATGTTTTTTAATGTCAGAAAAAAATTAATTTTGTCATATTTATTTTGCTTAATTATCATAAAAGCATGTTTGGACTTTATATTTTTTCTTTAATATTTGACTTATTATTATTTTTAAAATAAATTTTTATTAATGTTAATGGGATGACATTAATAAATCAGGGTACATATATTCAAATAAAACATGTCTAGGTTATCTTGTCATTAAACTATGTTGCATACCCCTCGCCCAGAGTCAGATTGTCCTCCGTCACCCTTTATCTAGTTATCTCTGTGCCACTCCCCCTCCCCCTAACTCTCTCCCTCATTCCCTCCTGCGTCCTCCCTTCCCCCACCCCTGGTAACCACCACACTTTTGTCCATGTCTCTTAGTCTCGTTTTTATGTTCCACCAATGTATGGAATCATGTAGTTCTTGTTTTTTTTCTGATTTATTTATTTCACTCCGTATAATGTTATCAAGATCCCACCATTTTGCTGTAAATGATCTGATGTCATCATTTCTTATGGCTGAGTAGTATTCCATAGTGTATATGTGCCACATCTTCTTTATCCAGTCTTCTATTCAAGGGCTTTTTGGTTGTTTCCATGTCTTGGCCACTGTGAACAGTGCTGCAATGAACATGGGGCTGCATGTGTCTTTACGTATCAATGTTTCTGAGGTTTTGGGGTATATACCCAGTAGAGGGATTGCTGGGTCATAAGGTAGTTCTATTTGCAGTTTTTTGAGGAACCACCATACTTTCCTCCATAATGGTTGTACTACTTTACAGTCCCACCAACAGTGGATGAGAGTTCCCTTTTCTCCGCAGCCTCTCCAACATTTGCTATTACCCGTCTTGTTGATAATAGCTAATCTAACAGGGGTGAGGTGGTATCTCATTGTAGTTTTGATTTGCATTTCTCTAATAACTAATGAAGCTGAGCATCTTTTCATATATCTGTTGGCCATTTGTATTTCTTCCTGGGAGAAGTGTCTGTTCATGTCCTCTTCCCATTTTTTATTGGATTGTTTGTTTGTTTGTTGTTGAGTTTTATGAGTTCTTTGTAAATTTTGGATATTAGACCCTTATCTGAGCTGTTGTTTGAAAATAACATTTCCCATTTAGTTGGCTGTCTTTTTATTTTGATATCAGTTTCTCTTGCTGAGTAAAAACTTTTTATTCTGATGTAGTCCCATTCATTTATCTTTGCCTTCACTTCTCTTGCCATTGAAGTCAAGTTCATAAAATGTTCTTTAAAACCCAGGTCCATGAGTTGAGTACCTATGTCTTCTTCTATGTACTTTATTGTTTCAGGTCTTATATTTAGGTCTTTGATCCATTTTGAATTAATTTTAGTACACGGGGACAAGCTGTAGTCGAGTTTCATTCTTTTGCATGTGGCTTTTCAGTTTTCTCAACACCATTTGTTGAAGAGGCTTTCTTTTCTCCATTGTTGGCCCCTTTATCAAAGATTATTTGACCATATATATGTAGTTTTATTTCTGGGCTTTCTATTCTGTTCCATTGGTCTGAGTGTCTATTTTTCTGCCAATACCATGCTGTTTTGATTATCGTGGCCCTATAATATAGTTTAAATTGACTTAATTATTATAATATATTTCTCAGAAATGTGTATATAGTGCGCAAAAATTGTTTGTAGGATTTTATATGTGCCCGACTTCAAAAAGTTTGAGAACCACTGGGCTAAGGCAATCTGTTCCCATTACTTAAACTTTTGTGAACTATTCTAGTTGCTGTCTTTACAAACTAGAGAGATCTCTTTAAAGTACACAAAACACGACATATACTCTAAGTATCTATTACTACACAACTCAACTTTGTGAACTCAAACCATTATTTATTTTGTTTGGTAATTGGGTTTGAGTGAGATTGTAAATAAATGGAAACCACCATTGTCAGCAAACTGAAAAACATTTAATGGCATTTTTTGATGTGTTTTACTCTATAAATTAATCTTTTAAAAGCAGTTACTTCTTTGAATGAGGATATAATTTGATTTTGATAAGGCTGATAGACAGTATTCAGATCTGCATTAGAAACCTGGTCTTTGCAGAAGAGCCAGTTGTGGAAAGAAGCACAGAAGGCAAGCCAGAAATGTCAGATGATAAGCTAACAATCACGGTGTATATAGTGAACTGGTTCTCTGGACTTCTGAAAGAAGGGGTCACCACTCTGATTGGAGAAAAATTTAAACATATAATTCCAATGAAGTAAAAAACCACTATAATACAGGCCATAATGGGTACAAAGAAAAGTATCCATTTAATTGTATCAATAGTGAAATACTTAATAATATAAGATGCACATGTGTTTGGCTAGGAAAATATAGAAGTGGTGTATGCATGTGCAAATGACTGGGACCTAGAAAGGACATGAGACTTCCTGAAAATTACATGTCATTCAATCTGGCCAAAGAACAGGATGTGTGGAGGTATGTGTGCAATAGAAAGTTTGACAATTTTCTTTCTTTCTTTTCCTTTTTGTAAAAAAAGTTTTCCATTAATTTGAGAGAAAGAGGGAGGAAGGGAAAAGGAGAGGGGAAGAAAAGAGAGAGAGAGAAGCATCAACTCATTGTTTCACTTAGTTGTTCTATTTAGTTGTGTACTCGTTGACTGCTTCTGGTAGGTGCCCTGCCGGCGTCAAACCTGTGAACAGATGCTTTATCCACTGAGGCCCCTGGCCAGGGCTCAATGATTTTTCTTATGATGAGGAACAGATACTGCCATATTCTAAGACAGGAAGAAAATGGTCATATTTTCTCTTTTTTTTTCTTTTAATTACCTGCTGTTTATTCTTTTTTATTATTATTGATTTTAACTTATTGTGTTTACATAGATTCTAGTGTCACACCGAATGCATCCCCCCTCCCTTGTATTCCCCTCAACATCTCCCTTGCCCCCTACCCACAGCACCCTCCCCCTTTCCCTTCAGGTTTATCCCATCCTATCATCCCCTTTTCCTCTGTCCTCTTTTTCTCTGGTCCCTTTGATCCCTCCTCTGTCTCAATTCTGTTCCTCAGTTCACTTTGTTCATTAGATTTCTCAAATGAGTGAGGTAATATGATATTTTTCTTTTTCTGCCTGGCTTATTTCACTTAGCATGATAGTTTCCAGGTCCATCCATGTTGTCTCAAAAGATAAGATTTCCTTTTCTTTCATGGCCCCATAGAATTCCACTGTATATATGTACCACTGCCTTTTAATCCACTTGTCCACTGACAGACACTTGGGCTGTTTCCAGATCTTCGCTATTTTGTGAACAATGCTGCCATAAACATGGGTGTGCGTTTCTTTTTTTTTGAATCAGTGCTATGGTGTTCTTGGCATATATTCCTAAAAGTGGGATGGCTGGGTCAAAAGGCAGTTCTATTTTTAATCTTTTGAGGAATCTCCATACTGTTTTCCACAGTGGCTGCACCAGTCTACATTACCACCAGCAATGCAGGAAGGTTCCCTTTTCTCCACATCCTTGCCAGCACTTCTTCTGTGTTATTTTGTTAATGAGCACCATTCTGACTGGTGTGAAGTAATATCTCATTGTGGTTTTAATTTGCATTTCTGTAATGATTAGTGATGTTGAACATTTTTTCATCTGTCCACTGGCCATCTGTATGTCCTCTTTAGAGAAGTTTCTATTCATTTCTTTTGCCCATTTTTTATTGGATTATCTTCCTGGTGTTTTTACAAGTTCTTTATAAATATTGATTATTAACACCTTATCAGACGTATTGTTGAATATGTTCTCCCATTATGTGGTTTGTCTTTTTATTCTTTTCATATTGTCTTTAGCTGTGCAAAATCTTTTTAGTTTCATATACTCCCATTTGATTATTCTGTCTTTTATTTCACTTGCCTGTGGAGATAAATCAGCAAATATATTGCTGTGAGAAATGTCGAAGAGCTTACTGCCCACGTTTTCTTCTAAGATGCTTATGGTTTCACGCCTTACATTTGAGTCTTTTATGCATTTTGAGTTTAATTTTGTGAACAGTGGAAGTTGATTGTCTATTTTCATTTTTTTTTTTCAGGTAGCTGTCCAATTTTCCCAACACCATTTGTTAAAGAGGCTGTCTTTACTCCACTGTATGCTCTTACCTCCTATCCATTGTCCATAAAAGTGTGGGTTTATTTCTGGGTTCTCTGTTCTGTTCCATTGATCTATACACCTGTTTTTATGCCAGTACCAAGCTGTTTTGAGTACAGTCACCTTGTAGTATAACTTGATATCAGGAAGTGTAATACCTCCCACTTTATTCTTCTTTTTCAAGATTGCTAAGGCTATTATTGTTCTTTTTTGGTTTCATATAAATTTTTTGAATATTTGTTCTATATCTTTGAGTATGTCATTGGTATTTTAATTGGTATTGCATTGAGTTTATAAATTGCTTTGGGTAATATAGACATTTTAATGATGTTTATTCTTCCTATTTATGAACACGGTATATGTTTCCACTTGTTTGTATCTTCCTTGATTTTTTTTAATCAATGTTTTATAATTTTCTGAGTTCAAGTCTTTAATCTCCTTGGTTAAATTTACTCCTAGGTACTTTTTTCTGTTGTTGCAATAGTGAAGGGAATTGTTTTCTTAATTTCTCTTTCTGACAGTTTATTGTTGGTGTATAAAATGCCTCTGTTTTTTGAGTATTCATTTTATATCCTGCCACCTTGCTGAATTCATATATCAGGTCCAGTATTTTTTTGACTGAGACTTTAGGGTTTTCTATTTACAGTATTATATAATCTGCAAATAATGATAGTTTTTCTTCTTCTTTTCCAATTTGGTTGCCTTTTATTTCTTCTTCTTGTCTGATTGCTGTGGCTAGGACTTGCTGAACTGCATTGAATAAGAGTGGCAAAAGGGGACACTCTGCCTTGTTCATGATATTAAGGGGATTGCTTTTAATTTTTGCCTATTGAATATGATTTTGGCTGTGGGTTTGTCATAGATGGCCTTTATCATGTGAGGTATGTTTCCTGTATCCCCACTTTGCTGAGAGTTTTGATCATAAATGGGTGCTGGATTTTATCGAATGCTTTTTCTGCATCTATTAAAATTATCATGTTTTTTTTTTCCTTCCTGTTGTTTATGTAATAAATCACATTGATTGATTCACAAATATTGTACCAGCCTTGCCTCCGCAGAATAAATCCCACTTGATCATGATGTATGATTTTTTTTCATTTATTGCTGGATCGGTTTGCTAATATTTTGTTAAGGATTTTAGCACTAAATTCATCAGGGATATTGGCATATAATTTTCTTTCTTTGTGTTTGTCTTTTCAAAATTAGAATATGCTTGCCTCATAAAGGAGCTTTGAAGTCTTCCTTCCTCTTGAATTTTTTGAAATAGCTTGAGAAGGATAGGAGTTAGTTCTTCATCGAATATTTGGTAGAATTCACTTGTGAAGCCATCTGGCCCAGGGCTTTTTTTGGGGGAGTTTTTGATACTGTTTCAATATCATTTGTTGTAATTGGTCTGTTTAGGTTTTCTGATTCTTCCAGATTGATTTTTGAATTATATATTTCAAGGAATTTATCTATTTCACCTAAGTTGTCTAATTTTTTGGCATACAGTTCTTCATAGTATTTTCTTACAATTTTTTGTATTTCTGTTTTGTCAGTTGTTATTTCTTTACTCTCATTTCTAATTTTATTTGAGTCCTCTCTCTCTTGTTTTCTTGGTGAGTCTTCTTAAGGGTTCATCAATCTTGTTTACCTGTCAAAGAACCAGCTCTTGGTTTTATTGATCCTCTTACTGTTTTTTTAGTCTCTATGTCATTTATTTCCACTCTGATCTTTATTATTTCCTTCCTTCTACTACCTCTGGGCTTTAGTTGCTGGTCTTTTTCTAGTCCTTTTAAATGCAGTTGTTTATTTGACCTTTTTCAAGCTTCTTAAGGTATGTCTGTAATGCTATGAACTTCCCTCTTGAACTGCTTTTGCTGTGTCCCATAAAATTTGAGTTGTTGTATGCTCTTTATCATTTGTTTCTAGGAATTTTTTAATTTATTTTTTTTATCTCATTGTTAACCCATTTGTTATTTAATAACATGCTATTTAGATTCCAAGTGTTTAAGTATTTTTCAATCTTTCTCCTGTTGTTGATTTCTCGTTTAATGCCATTGTGATCAGAAAAGATGCTTGATATGATTTCAATCTTCTTAAATTTGTTGAGACCTCTTTTGTGCCCTAACATGTGGTCTATCCTAGAGAATGTACCATGAGCACTTGAAAAGAATGTCTATTCTGCTGTTTGGGGTGAAAGATTCTGAAGATATCTATTAAATTCAGTTGATCTAGTGCTGTGATGGCATACCTTTTTATAAAAACCACCTACTTTTGCATTGCTGGTCAACCTGGTCCCTCCCGCCCTCTAGTGGGCATTCCAGCTTTCATGGTGCACCAATCTTGGTGCCGTTTGGTTGCTCCGCTACCACCCATCATGATAAACTTTTTTCTCTAACAGCTTTTAATATTTTCTTTATCTCTTAACTTTGGTATTTTAATTATGATGTGTCTTGGTGTAAATTTCTTTGGGTTTCTCTTTAATGGAATTCTCTGTGCTTCTTGAACTTGTGTGACTTTTTTCTTCATCAATTTAGGGAACTTTTTAGCTATAATTTCTTCGAACAAGGTCTCTATCCCTTGTTCTTTCTCTTCTTTTTCAGGAATCCCTATGATGTGGATGTTGTTTCCTTTAGGTTGTCACAGATCTCTCTTAGAGTTTTCTCAGACTTTTTGAGCCTCTTTTCTTTTTGCTGCTCTGCTTCTGTGTTTTCATCTATATTGTCTTCTAAATTGCTGATTCGATCCTCTGCTTCATCCAGGCTCCTTTTTATTGCTTCTAGTGTAGTCTTCATTTCTGATATTGTATTTGTCATTTCTGACTGGTTCTTTAATATTTCAGTGTCCTTTTTGATGCTTGTTATGTCTTTATTAATGTGTTCATTGTGTCCATCCATTGTTGCTCTAAGATCTTTGAGCATTCTAATAATCATTATTTTAAACTCTGCATCTGGTAGTTTGGTTATTTCCATTTCACTCAGTTCATTTTCTGGGGTTTCTCTTGTTGATTCATTTGGATTGTACTTCTCTGTCTTCCCATTTTGTCTGTGTATACACTCCTCATTTGGGTGTGTTGTTTGTGAAGCTAGCTAAGTCTATGGTTGGTATTGTGTACTTCCAATTTTTAGTTGTGTTATTTCTAGATCTTCTTGCGTTGGCATCAGTTGTTGTTTGTAATCTGCTGTGGGCTACTTATATGATGTCACTGTTCTTTTTGCTGTTTGTGTTAGAGTTTTCTATGTCTTAGCTGGATCAGGTATGAGGAGCCCTTCATTAAGCTTTCACTTTAACAAGGGTTGTTAGGTCCTGAACTGGTGCTTTCCATATCTGGCTGCTGAATGTGCCTGTCCTGGACCTTCCTGGCTGGCTCCTGGCACAGATCATAGGGGGCACTGCCAATGACTGGCTCTTATCAACCTTTTGAAAGCTACAGGTAATCCAGATCTTGTTGCTGCCTCTTCTGGGTCCAGGTACCATTGTAAATATCAGCTTCACTCCTAGGCTTGCTTTTATCTACTCTTGGCCTGGGGGAAGTTTCTTTAAAAGTTCAAGTTCCCCTAAGTTCTGCTTTCTATTGCCTTTTATTGCTGGCTACTTGTTGGGCTCAGTATTGTAATTCAGTGATTAGGTATGGTATTGGATGTGGCCTACTCCTTAGCCTCAGGTGTCATTCCATTAAAACTTTTTATTTATTATTTATTTATTTTTCTTTTTCAGCACTCAGTATTGTGTAGTCACAGGGGTCTAGTGGGTGTGGTCCCTGTGTTCCCATTGTTTGGTCTGTCCACCAGGCTGCCGCAGCTGTTGTTGTCTGGGCTGTTTGGGCTCAGGTGCTGCTGGTGCCAGCCCGTTTCCACAGCCACTGCTTCCCCAGGCAGGCTTCCACATGTGCCCGTAGGAACTGTTTCTGTGGCTGCCCCAGCCTCCGCCACTGCTGAGGGCCAGTCTGCACTGCAGGCACCTTTGCTCATAAGCTTGGGCCTCCACAGCATTAGCCCTTGCCAGTGGGTCCACACATGCCTGCTCGGACCACTTCTAGGGCTGCCAAGGGCTGGTCTGTATCGCTGGGGGTCTGCGCGTTGCCTCAGACCTCCTTAGCAGCTGCTGCGGGGGGACTTGCGTGTACCTGCTCAGGCCATCCTCAAGGTTGTCCAGCTTCCACAGCTGCTGAGAGTGTGCCTGCACCATGGGCAAGTTTGCGTGCCAGCCTGGAGCTCTCAGCAGTCGCCTCAACTTCTTCCCTCTCTGGTGGGCTTGTGTGCACCTGTGTGGACCCCTTCCACTGTTGCTTGGGCCTCTGCCCCTGCCAAGGGCAGGCCCATGCAGCAAGCAGGACTGTGTGTGAGCCCGAACCTCTGCAGTGGCAGTGGTGGTTCCTACCTCCACAGGCCAGCCTGTGTGCGCTTGCTTGAAATGCCCTGGCCTGCCCTGCCCTGTGCCTCTGGCCTGCCTGCCTAGGGGAGCAGTGTGGGGAGTGGTGTAGCTTAGACCTCCGCACTCCCTATTTGTGTCCCTAACATGCTGCCTGCCTCTAAGTGCCTTTGTTCTAACTGGGGCAGGTGAGCCTCCATTGACAGAGTAATTTCTTCCCTTTGCTGGTGATGCTGTTCCCAGGTAAAATGTTCACTTTAGATTTGGGGAGTGACTCAGCCCAGGGGTTCGGGTGTCCATCACTCAAAGTGTCTCCACCTATGCCTCCGAGACCACTCTCTCCCCTGAAGGCATCTCCAGGCCTCCCAGCGCTCTCCACTCCTGGAGCTCCAGGAAAGTGGCTGTGAGGGAAGCTTTTTGTGAAGTCCCTTAATACAGAGCCTGGGTCTGAGAGTTCTGCCTCCTTCTCTCTAACAGTGTCTAGGCTCTTTTCTCAGCCAAATATAGTCCTTAAGCCCCTTCCAGGCTCCAGGGCTCTAGGTTGGGATTCCGGTTTTGGGGCTGAGGACCCACAATTAGCTGGGCAACCTTCCCTGTTGCCAGAATCCCTCCTGGTTGCTGCTCACTCCTGGGAGCAAGGCAGCCCTTTCCGTGTCTCCACCTTTCCTACCAGTCTCAGTGTGGTTTCCTTGGTGGTCCTTGGCTGTATAATACTCTTAGTTTAGTCCAAAGTTGGTTTTTCATGATGAGTGTTCTCAGATTTAAGTTGTAATCCACCTTGGTTCTGGGAAATGGGAGTTGGAGCGTCCGCCTACTCTGTGGCCATCTTGTCTCTCTCCATATTTTCTCTTTTAGGAAGATTGCACTGATTTTAGTATGCCTTATTTGAAGCTGTGTGGAATTGGAGTTTGGAGCTTGTCTAACAGTCACACTACAAGTTGATGAAAATCTGTACTATGTTATTGGTAATGGGAATAGAGGAGACTGCAGATTCAACAGAAGTTTAGAATGTGAAATGAAGACCAGGAAGTGCTCTAGATTCCTGTTTTGGACCTGAGTTGTCTGGGGAAATATCAAGTGGACACATCCAAAAGATGTAAATGTGGTCCTATAGGAATAGAGTTTAAAAAGTCATCAAAAAATATGTGCAGGTGAAATCATCAGAGTGTGGATTGAGAAGAGAAAATGTGCAAAGTTGGCACCATGAGTACAATTAAAAGTTAAAGGAAAATATTATGGAAAAGGAATAGTTGTGACAGTAGGAAAAGTAAGAAAAAGTAGTGCTATGAAAGCCATGAATAAAAGAGACATACAATAATTAGGTATGGTTAATATTATAAAATGCTGTTCATCTATAGGAATTTATTATCTAAATAGTTGTTGGTGTCTTTAACAAGAAATTATTACATTGGTGATAGAAGCCAAAGCATATTATGAACATTCCATTAACTAAGTGTAGTAGAGTCCTGACAAATTTATCACAAGATATAATTGTTTGTCTTTCTTATTTTCTTTTCTATGTCTGAGAACAAGAACAGCCAGAAGTACAGTTAGTGCTTGGGTACAGGGTATTTTATCCTTTTATTACTTAAAAAAAAGTAACAGCACAAAATGTAACTACACTTCTATTTTCCCCACATAGGGCTAAGACAATAACTTTCATTTCTTTTTCCAAGTGGCCAATAAATCTACTGGAAGTGGAAGCCAAGAATAATGAACAATTGTTTATTTGTATCTAAATGCATTTAATTTCTTAGTTCTCTTTGTTTTATATTTGGAGGACAGATTTTTTTTCCAATTAAAGATGGTTGGTGCTGTTAAACTTTATGTAACTAAAGTAAGTTAATAAGTCAAAATTACTTATATTTATAAAGAAGCTCTTTTACCCTGTAACAGTCTTGGAACATATTACAAAAATTTTGAATAGAGTGATGTTCACTAACTGACTTTAAAGTCATTTAAAGATATAAATAAGCTACAATTGGTGAATAAAAAAAATGTTTGCAAAAATTTATGGAAAACCTGTTATGTATTTCTTAGTTATTATATATGAAAATTTTATTTTTATGTATATATGTCCACTACAATATTTTTGTTACATTATATTTTAAATAAAAATCACTAGTAATTAAAATACTAGTTTCTGAATGCTTTAGGCTACTATTTCTATCAGATAATAACCAATTCTCAATTTTAATTTTAATTATTTAATTTGAGTAATATTTTGCCCTCCTTTTACTGAAGTATGCAAATATTATTTTGTAAAATAATATGATTAGAAAGGCAAGGATATAGATTTGATTAATATGGTGGTTTTTATTTGCTTGTAGTGAACTCTGTTTCTTCCTATTTTACCTTAAATTTTTTAGCCATTCTTTTTATGTAAGTACTTTTATAATTTTTTAAAAATATATTTTCAAAATAATGTTTCAATGTTTTAAACTAAATAATTTGATTCCATGACCTTTTATCTCAACTACCAAATCTATAGATCCTACCTTTGTTGTCTTCCTCAGAATTTATTCCTTTAGATTCCTACTAAACTTTGGAATATATATAAGAATTTGGGAAACTGTTCTACATGATATTCAACAGTTAGAATATGAATCAGACTAGCAAATTTAGGTCTAATTTTAACAAGACTATGGAGAGACAATTTTTATTTCCTACCAGTTTCCATCTGGCAGTGAATAAAGAGAAAATAAAAGATGTCTTTTAGGAAGGAAAACAAAACAATGCTTCTCATTAGTCAATGGAAGAGTTTCTCGAGGGAAACAAATGAAGGTTATTTATTGAAACTCAAAAGTACAGAATCATACACAGCAGTAATTTCTAATATTAACATATGTTCTAAAATAGTTATAACTTCAGTTGAACAGTTTCTGGTAATATAGAAGCACATCTACTTTTTTTAAAGATTTAATTCTTATTCAGATAAATTAGTATTTAATATTATAGGCAACCATTGGATTTTTTTTTTTTTTGTGAGAGAGGGACAGATAGAGACAGACAAGGACAGACAGCCAGAAAGAGAGAGAGAAAGAGAAAAGCATCAACTCATAGTTGCAGCACCTTAGTTGTTCATTGGTTGCTTTCTCATATGTGCATTGACTGGGAGGCTCCAGCTGAGCCAGTGACCCTTTGCTCAAGCCAGTAACCTTGGGCTCAAGCCAGTAACCTTGGGCTCAGGCCAGTGACCTTGGACTTTAAGCCAGTGACCTTTGGGCTCAAGCCAGCAATCATGGGGTCATGTTTATGATCCAATGCTCAAGCCAGTGACCCCACACTCAAGCTGGTGAATCTGCACTCAAGCCGGCGACCTCAGCGTTTTGAACCTGGGCTCTCTACATCCCAGTCTGATGCTCTATCTACTGTACCACTGCCTGGCCAGGACAAACCATTTATTTTAAAAATGATTCTTAATTCTTAACATAGTTAGTTTATTTGAGATTATTAAAGACAATAAAATATGGAGTAAAATCTGAACCTACAATAAAACCAAAGAAATTACAAATTATTTTTATTTCTATTTCGTTTTACTTTATAAAACTCTTTCTATGCATGAGGTATGATGACATACTAAATATATCTTTCTCAGATGATGGTTTTTAATTAGTTAATAAGTTTATTAAGTCCTAACTCTGTACTAGGTACTTTACTAAATACAGAATGAACCAAGAAGCATGGGAATTGTCAAAATCATGAGAATATTTTCATAATCTTAACACTTTATACTCTCCCTAGGAAACTTACACATTCAAAAATACAAATATTTTAGATATAGATTGGCAGAAAGTTAAATTCACAAGATATAATAGAGCAAAGCTGTTAATGATGTTTGGGCTGATGTTCTGTAGTTACAGTGACGGCTTTAGAGTATTGCTACAAAAGCTCCTCTCATTCCTCTTTCTGTAGTCATTTTAAAGGAATATAAACAAAGAAAAGCCTGGGGAAAAAATAGGTCAATATGTAACTGAAGAAGAAGAACAAAAACCCAATGAAATTGATGGTTCTCACTGTCAATGCTGTTAAATCAAACTTTTCCACCTATACTCAAGCTGTTTTCTTCTCTGGGAAATTTATATACAGATTAATTTGGCACAGAACTGCTGTTGAATGAAATAATAGTTGAAGGAAGAAAAGTCAGAAACTTTCAAACAGTATTTATGGTTCTAAGCAAGTACATACTTTTAACTTTTTTTAACATATTCTTTACAAATTCCCTCACTTATCAATTCTCTCTTAGAGATATTTGATATAGTATAAATATTATTTTATTTTTTTAGCAAGAGAGAGAGGGAGGGACGGACAGGAAGTGAAAGAGATGAGAAACATCAAATCTTCATTGTGGAACCTTAGTTGTTCATAGATTGCTTTCTCATATGTGCCTTGACTGGGTGCCTCCAGCGAAGACAGCAGTGATTCCTTGCTCAAGCCAGTGACCTTGGGCTTTAAGCCAGCGACCTTTGGGCTCAAGCCAGCAGTTATGGGGTCATGTCTATGATCCCACGCTCAAGCCGGTGACTGCGTGCTCAAGCCTGATGAACCCGTACTCAAGTTGGTGACCTCAGGGTTTTGGACCTTGGTCCTCTGTATTGCAAGCTGATGCTCTATCTTATGCACCACTGCCTGGTCAGGCAGTATAAATATTTTTAAAGAAATAAGTTCAAGAAATCCAGAGTATTAAGAGTACAATCTTTCCAGCTCATTTTTATATGTTTGCTTCTTTTGACAAGCTCTCAAAAGCACTCTTCTTATGGTGCTAAATTTTTTATATTTGTTGTTATGATCTATTATTGAGATGACTAGAATCATACTTAGTTTATTCATGAACTGCTTATCTTTACTGCAGTCAAGAGAAGAAGAGACCAAATTTCATGTTTATTGCAATTAATTTTTTAAAAGTTAGCTTTAAACTCTTAACTAGAAGGCCAAACCTTAATTTGATAATTAGCAGTAGAAAAAAACTCGTTATCTTATCTAAAACCCAATGGAATTTATTAAGAAGATACTGGGTTAATTCATGGGGTGCAAGGAAAATTTAACAATTAATTCTCAGGAATAGCAAAAAGCAAGACAGTGCTGTGATTCTTAGTAGCCACAATATAGTGAGCTGTTTCTTATGAAAGGGTCTGGGACTTGGACCTGGAACACCACTATGTATCTAAATGTTCTTTTTGTGCTTCTGACCCAGGGTCTATCCTACTACCATACCAAGTAACATTTCAGGCACTTCTCCTTTTATACTCATACTGTATAATTTACACATTGAAAATTATTACTATGAAAGTAAGGAATAATAAATCCAAGGAAAGAAAGGCAGACAAACATTGCCCAATGCCCAGAGAACAGACTGTCTACCCAAGCTTCTCCTAGATAGGGTATATGTTACTCATGAAAGTCTAGCCCTTGGATGCATAAACTCTAAACTATGCCTAGGGAGTGAAAGGAAGATGATGGTTTGATGATGGTTAGATGATGGTAATCTTTAGGTTCCAATTTACTAACAATAAAAATCTCATATTTTAAGAGAATAAAATTCTTGGATTTTTTTTTTTACCACTGTTGCTTCATGATCTTCTGAGTTATGTTCTATAATTTTTGTTTTCATTGAAGCATTTAGAAGCTTTCGAGCCTTATAGCCTTTTCCTTTAAATCACCAGAATGGCAAATGCAGTGGTCACTAATCCCTGCATGTTTGCAGCAGAACCTCTTTCCTCCAATCATTTCCCAACTGCTTCTGATCTTATCAGTTCCACCCTGACCTTCTATTCATCTCTCATTTTTGCCTTCCTGTTTTATTTTACTATTTATTAGTTTTTCTTCTTGGTTTGCTTTACTGACTTTGAGCATGGTTTCTCTTTTTGGTCATAAACTAGGTATGCTTATTTTGCTTTAGGCAATTTAGAATAATCACTCCTGCAAGCCAGAAGAATGCCTTCACACGATGTTTCATTAGCATCACCCTAGTCACAGAAGTGGAATCAATAATGGAATTGATAGTTCTAGAGGGGAATTCTTCAAGAGATATAGTTTTGAAACAACAGATGAATAAATTCTGCAGACAAATGTTTTTAAATATGTACATCTTCTCTGATAAAATACAATTTCAGAATTTCTATAGACAACTATATATATAATTTATTTTTATTTTTTATTTACTGATTTTAGAGAGAGAGGAAAGGAGAGAGAGAGAGAGAGAGAGAGAGGGAGGAGAGATAGGAACATTGATCTGTTTCTATATGTGCCCTGACTGGAGATTGAACTGGCAAATCTCTGTGCTTCAGGGCAATGCTCTAACCAACTGAGCTATCCAGTCAGGACCTAAATGTATGCTTTAGATATAACATATTAATGTTTAAAAATGTACATTAAATTGAACTCCTCAAGATTAGTGACAATATTAACATACAAATAATTTTAGAATTGGTCCTTAAAATATCTGTATATACTATGTATTAATACAGTAATTTGGTTGCATAGATAGTACTTAAGATTTAATTGGTCTTTAAATAAGATTTTAGTTCTGGTTAATTATTATTAACTCCAATTTACATAAATTATGATAATTTAGGTCTACTACACAAATATGTAAGGCACAGGATATTTATTTTAAGTTGCTTTCAGAACTCTGATTAATGTTTATATGATAAGAATACTATTAGAATTTTAATTTATTTTAAGTGTAATAGATGCTTGAATGTACTTTAAAAAGCATAATGTTGTCTGGCCCCAATATCTGTTCCTTTTTTTAAAAATTGCCAATAACATTTATAAATTTCCAGGATAGCAGCTTATTTCTTATAAAAATATTAAATTTGGCTATTTAAAAAAATAAATATTATCTTTATTTAATGGCCTTGCAACATCAAGTTGTACGTTAAAAATAAATTAATCTAAAATGAAGGTTTAGTAAATAAATCTCTAAGCTTGGTTATTTATAACAGTTTCTATTTGATTCACTAACATTTCCAACACTATTGTTTATCAACTGACACAAATAGGATACCACTAGTTCATCTCTAGCTATCTGGCTTTTGTATGTGTCTAGAATTGTCTAAGTTACCTCTGATTGGAAGTACTGTGAGGTCTCAGCAACTCCTATGGGAGTTTTCATTTGTTCACATAAGACTTCATTTTAAGTGTTTCTCAAGGACTTCTGGAAATCTCAATTGAGTGAATCAAATGTATGGAGGAAGGAGTCCAGTCATTTTGGACATTGTGCCATTACTCCTGGCATTCTACTTTTTCCTGGCTGCTGAAGTTATTTTCCAGAATACAGTAGTTTCCCAGGGCTTCAATGAGTGGCATTGTCTTTCACGAGGATGCAGTTCCTCTCCATTTTCCTGGGCACTGCTGTCCTGATGCTAGCACACTGAAACATGGACGCTTCCCATGTTTCCTGATCACTGTTTGTGCTTTACTAAATCTTCATGATGCGAAAGTTGCCCCATGGTCCCTAGGGAAGGTGAAAAGTACATCTCTATTCATATTCTGAGAGTCCTAAAGCAGCTTTGTATTCACTTTCAGTGTTCCAAAATGCCCTAAGCACTATTTTTGCCTAATAATGCAAATGAGAAAAATGAAAAATTACTAATATCTTGGTTATTTTCTTACTATCTCATAGTTTCTTCTCTGTTCACCACTTTTAGTTTTCAATTTAATTCATGGAATGTTATATTAAATATTTACCATTTGGATCACATTATTTTATTCATTGAGAGGAACTTCAGTGTGGTATAAATCCAACCTCAAAGGTCTCACAATCTACTGTAGATGTTTTATTCATTTTTCAGTAACGACTCATTGGAAATAGTGATGTAGTTGGTCCTAAGCTAATTGTTCAGAGAATTCATATGAAATATTAACTCTTATAGGAATGATCGGTGTTTATGATGAAGGTGAAATTAGGGTTTGTCCTTGAAGGAAGAGATTGTTTTTTTATTAAGTTGGTTTTGGGTGAGAGAGAAGAAAAAGGGCAGTCTGTCTAAAGCACACATCAGAAAATCATATGGGAAGTTCTAGTACCATGGGAAACTAGAATAATCAGGGTTTGAGAGGATATAGTGAGGTAAGACAAAAGGTAAATTGTCATTAGTTTATGGAAGATTAAAATTGCATGTTGAGGGGTTTGCACTTTGTTCTAAGTGTATTGTAGACAAATAGAAACTTTTACTTCAAAATACACAAAGAAATTAGTTTCAGGAAGAAACTGATAACATGGTTTAGTTACAAGTCTCTTTTTACAATTGAGGCAGCCATAAGATGCCAAATAGAATATTTACTATTAATCCTGAAGCGGCTAAGACCCAAATCTAAAAACAACCCTCATTCTAAAACAAACAGCAACCATCATATAATTGAAAATAGCCAACTACTACTAGACTCATTGAATACTGACCAAACCCCCAACAATATCTCACCCCTTTCCTTTCCAGTAACAGTAAGAAGAGTACCTTTCTAGGTTGAACATTATTTTAGTGAAAGTTTATTACCACTCCTTGAAGAGTGTTGGTGCTTTTTTGTAACATGAAGCCATATTTTTAAAAAAAAATGTCCAGAACACAGAAATTAGAGGTATCTGAACAAAGATTGACATCTAACTCTCTGGCTGGAAGCATGAATAGCTGTAAAACATATGGGCCCACTCTCATATTATGCAGATGAGAGTGTGTGTAGTGAGAAAGTCCTTGGGAGATAGGATTCTGGGAATATGTGGTGGTTTTCTTCTCAGTTTCTTCCCTCAACTATTGGGATGAAAAGGGACTGTCTCATGTGTGCTTTCTGAAGTTTTATAGGGAAATCCTTGGACAGGATTTGGAATAATTAAGGTTACCAAGACTTGAAGCCCTGTAGAGAATAAATTTTGAAAAGTTTAGGAAAACTTGCATTATGGAAAAGACCCCCAACTGCATTTATAGCATCATCTGAAGGATCAAGAAGTTACATGAGGGACAGGAACCAAGGGGGCACTGGATGGCACTTTAATTTTGCAAAGGCATTAGAGATTTATTAAAAGCAGACACAAACATCCCCTGAAGGAGTCCTCAGCTTAAAGCTTTTGTGCAAATTAGACAAAAATCATGGCTCTGGGTATATTTTGACACAGCCTTGAGAAACTGAATAGGGACTGGATTTCAGCATCTACTCATCTCCTTGACTGGGAGTCCTTATGCCTGGCAGCAAGGAGGTTAGGGGTGATGCTGGACACCGCCCAAAGAAACCACAGGCAATTTTGAGAAGACCACTCCATCAGCAGAGGACATTAGCATCAGATAGAACAGACTGAACCACAGTAATTCAAAGAACACTTTTCACTGATATGTAGGCAGTAACAATAGACATTTTCCCTTCTTCATCTTCCCTCCTGCCTTCAATGGTAGTGAAACTTATGTCAAAAAAAAAAAAAAAAAAAAAGAAAAGAAAAGAAATAGAAATGTCTCTGAGTCAGGCCAGGCATGCACCCCCTCATTCTTTGCAAGCAAGACTGAGTTCTGCTCTTTGATGTGGGGGTTGGAGGGTGAGAGTACACAAACATTGAATCAAGTTTGAGAATGTTTTAAAAACAGCAGAACTGAATCTTAAAAATAAAATGAGACAGTGATAATAGCCAAATGTTACAAGAAGGGGATGGAATTTAGTCAAGATATCATTAAGTGAAACATAACATAGCTGGAAGGCAATTACTGGAAAAATTAAAATTAGTCTATGCTTATATCCTGATGACCTGAAACTTTTCAGTAAACTGGTTACCCATTAAACTATGAGGGCTTAATTTTTTTTTTTAAAGCAAGGAAATAGAAATATAAGTCAAAATAAATTAATCTTATTTATAAATTACTCAACTATTAAACATATTATCTCTGTTCTTCTATTTTACTTGTCTTTCTACATCAGCAATTTTGCAGACATTGTGAGCCATGTGCACATTATGCATGTTCTCATTGCCAAGGGTTATATTTTTGAATATTTCCCAGTAAGCTCTTTAAAAACTTTGCAGCACCCTCAATCTCTACTCTCTTCAGTCTCTGAAATATGGTCCTTTTAACTCAGGGTGGTATTACAGTTGTCCCTCATGTGGTTCACTTTACACGGTCTCACTGTATCACAGATTTTTAAATTGTATATATATAATTTTGTATTGTGGATTTTTTGCTATATCGTGGGATTTTACTTGGGTTTAAGAGTGTAGAAAGTGCTTAAAAGCATAGGAGGTGTTTATAAGAGTGTGGGGAGGGTTTATAAAGCCTTAAAATATATATAAATAATAAAATAAATATAAGGTTGCTACTTTGCGGATTTTCACCTGTCACAGAGGGGTCTGGAACATAAACCCCACGATAGACCAGGGACCACTGTATTTTTTAATAACAAAAAAGGAATATATTCTTCCTTAAAAGCCCTATAACAGAATATTATTATTTACAAATATATTTTGATAATCTTCAGTTTCTCTAATGACATGTATTTCTCTATGAAATTTCTTTTTATTTCTTTTGCTTTCAAATGAGATGAAAATTACATTAAGAAAACTGAAAAAATAAATCTAAAATTTTTTAGTGAATTTTATTTTGAGAATATTTATTCTTTGGATCATTTATATTTTCTGTGAAGTATATTTTGGATTTAAGAAATCCAAGATGAAAATCTATGGACATCCCATCTATTTATTTTAAAGCAATATAGTCGTTAAAAGAACAATTGATCATTTAAGTGTAACTCTCAAAATCAATGGTTTATTTTGAAATATATAGAATCACTAAAATTTTTAAAGGAAATTCTAACTATATATCAACACACAATACAATTCAAATATAAAATTTTGTACCAGAATTAAAAATACATATATAAATGCAGATACATTTTGCCTTTCCACTGGAGAAAAAGAAACACAGCTCTAATGTACAGTTTCAGCCTATATTGACTAGAGAATACTAAAATTAGTCAAAATACTGCTCTTTTATATTATTTCAGTCCTAGACTTTGTACTAAATTTGGGAGACACCTTATTCTCATAGGGTGATATATTTACTTACCAAAAACTACAGTGGATAATTTCTGTGTATGGCTTATATGTACATTTTATGTTATTTTATATTTTCTTTAAGTTCAGGGTGAAATTGTTGGATACAGTATCAAATTATGAGATTATACATTTTTTCAGAGCTAACAGAGAAACCTAAGTGATTTAATGTAAAGATCTCCCAAATCTGATTCTCCACTTTAAGGCTTATTTCATGTTCAGTGACAAAACCTGAATTTATACCAAAGAATCCAAACTTCTCAGTTTTATGTTGTACTTCCCCTTACCCCCCTGCTGTCTGACTTCTAAGTAAACAACCTTTTTTTTAAACAAAAATACTGTCATTTGACTGAATTTAAAATATGTATCAGTTCTGTTACTTGTAAAGATGTTGAAATTCTTGAAAAACAAGAAAATGGTATGAAGGAAAATGATGGAAGATAGTCACTTGATATTACTCATCTCTTCAGTTCTCCTTCCTAATTTCCCTTTGAAACCAGCATTTTTTTTAATACTCTCAATGTCAACAATAACTCCTTTAAGAGAGAAAAGGAAGAAGATGTATTAGAAAGTGTATCATTCTACTGTTAAATGACTGAAAGAAATTTAAACCTCCCAAGAATCCAGGACCTAGTCTTGACTTGTTATTGTGGGAAGAACACAGAAATATGTAAAGTTTAAAGTAGTCTAGGAGTCATAAAACCAATGAAGTCTATAGCATTTTTATTTTATTGCTATAAAAATGTAGAAAATAGTATTTCTAAAGAAGAATAAAGATAATTTTCTAAACAAGAGAAAAGGAGAGGAGAGTACAGTATTTGTAACCTCAGTCCTCAAGAATTTTTTGAAGTGCATTAACCTCAGGATATAATATGAATTTCCTTAACTTAGTAAACGAGAAACTTTTTGAGTGGCCACTTCTCCACCTCCTGTCTCCCTGTGCTTTCTTCACTCTGGGCTAGGTAGCTTCCTACACTTTCTTTCCTCTGTATTTTTTGCAAATGCTAGTCTCTGTCTTCCCTCAGCTCATTTTTTCAAAGCTCAGTGCAGGTGGATACCACTCTGTGCAATTGTAGTAGTATTCTGTATAACCCTTCATCTAATAGTTTTCAAGAGATATTTTACCCATTTTTCTTCCTTAAGACTGAATGAGCAAACATGCCTTTTATCCCTTTATCTGTAATAATCCAGTACATAGTTTTTGGCTCATAAATATTTCTTAAATAAATAAATACTTGAATGACGTTAACTTTGAGATTCAAATAAATAGACACAAAACATGTGTGCCAAATTAAGGAGCGTTACTTCCTTTCTCCAGTAGATAAGACCTTGCCTGCCTTCTGAAAGCAGATCTTGTACATTTTATTTGAAACTTTCTCCTAGAATAAAAATTTAATACAATGAAAATGTTCTTGTGTTCACACATTATTCACAACAGAATGACACAGAGTTTTACAAATAAAGAAGTCATTGTCACACTCAGTGATATCTGCCAGGCTCAGTTCTGACGTCAGTGAGTACACTATATAGTCAATTTTCACCTGGTTGGATAGTTTATGTTATTAAAGACTCATGAGGAGTACAGACATTTTGGCAAAGCACAGATGGAACAAAATTACAGGGCCTCATATCAGTTAACATAATCTGTGTTCTTACCAATGAATTTCAGCTGACCACAGTAAAATTTACAATTAAATTAAGAAGGAGACTGAAAATCCAGGCAAATATTTACAATGGACTAGCTCCTCACTGTTAATGATCAGAGCTATCACCAGACATTTCAATTTTTTTTTATTAAAATGATGTGACACACACCATGACTATATCTATCATCATGAGATTTTTCTTTCTTGTCAGTCATTTAAAAAAGAAAGATAGCAATTTTTTTTCATATTAAGATTTGGCTAAAAAACATAGTCTCTATTTTTATTGGAAAAAGTTTCTCTCCTTCCAGGATGGGATTCTTTCAGTTGTATTTTAATACTTGTACATCAGAAATTTTTCATTAAAAAAAACCTCACAAATAAATTATTCCTGGCAATACTCTGATTTTAACTTTATTTTTAATCCTCCCTTACCTATGCATTTTACATAAAGACCTTCAGACACTTCAAAAGATTGAAAAGAACTTAAAGCAAGGCAACTTCAAGAAGTAGGAAATCATTGCTCTAAAAATATTAACTATTAAGATTATCATTTTAAATTTACCTATGTTTTTTTAATAATTTATTGAATTTACATAGATTCTAGTGTCCCCCCCAAATACATCCTCCCCTCCCCCATGTTCCCCTGTGCATCCCCCTCCTTCCCCCTCCCCGTAACACTCTCTCCCCCTTCCCTCCAGGATTTACTTTTCTGCTCTCATCTCATCCTATCAGCTTATCATCCCCTTTCCCTCTGTCTGCTTTCCTTCTGGATCCTTTGATCCCGCCTCTGTCTCTATACCTGTCCTCAGTTCATATTGTTCATCAGATTTCTCAGATGAGTGAGGTCATATGATATTTTCCTTTCTCTGCCTGGCTTATTTCACTAAATAGTTTCCAGGTCCATCCATGTTGTCACAAAAAATATTTCCTTCTTTTTCATGGCTCCATAGTATTCCATTGTGTATATGTACCACTGCTTTTTAATCCACTCATCCACTGATGAACACTTGGGCTGTTTCCAGATCTTGGCTATTATAAACAATGCTGCCATATATGATACATGGGGGTGCATTTCTCTTTTTGACTCATTGATGTGATGTTCTTGGGATATATTCACAAAGTGGGATGGCTGCAATTTTTAATTTTTTGAGGAATCTCCATACTATTTTTCACAGTGGCTGCACCAGTCCACATTATCACCAGCAACACAGGAGGGTTCCCTTTTCTCCACATCTTTGCCAGCACTTATTCTGTGTTGTTTTGTTAATGAGCACCATTCTAACTGGTGTGAGATGATACCTCATTGTGGTTTTAATTTGCATTTCTCTAATGATTAGTGATGTTGAACATTTTTTCATATGCCTATTGGCCATCTGTATGACCTTTTTGGAGAAGTGTCTATTCATTTCTTTCGCCCAGTTTTTGATTGAACTGTTTATCTTCCTGGTGTTTTACAAGTTCTTTATAAATTTTGGTTATCAACTCCTTATCAGACTATTGTCATATATGTTCTCTCATTGTGTGGTTTGCCATTTTATTTTGTTCATATTGTCTTTAGCTGTGCAAAAGCTTTTTAGTTTGATGTAGTCCCATATGTCTATCCTGTCCTTTATTTCCCTTGCACGTGGAGATACATCAGCAAATATATTGCTGTGAATGATGTCGGAGAGCTTATTGCCTATGTTTTTCTCTAGGATGCTTATGATTTCATGACTTACATTTAAGTCTTTTATCCATTTTGAGCTTATTATTGTGAAAGGTGTAAATTGGTGGTCCAGTTTCATTTTATTGCCAGTAGCTGTCCAATTTTCCCAACACCATTTGTTAAAGAGGCTGTCTTTACTCCATTGTACGCTATTACCACCCTTGTCAAATATCAATTGTTCATAAAGGTGCTGGTTTATTTCTGGGTTCTCTGTTCTGTTCCATTGATCTATATGCCTATTCTTATGCCAGTACCAAGCTGTTTGAGTACAATAGACTTGTAGTATAACTTGACATCAGGAAGTATGATACCACCCACTTTTTCTTCCTTTTCAAGATTGCTGAGGCTATTCTTGTTCTTTTTTGGTTCCATATAAATTTTTGGAATATTTGTTCTATATCTTTGAGGTATGTCCTTGGTATTTTAATAAGAATTGCATTGAATTTATAAATTGCTTTGGGTAATATAGACATATTAATGATGTTTATTCTTCCTAACCATGAACAAGGTATATGTTTCTACTTGTTTTTTATCTTCCTTGATTTCTTTTATCCATGTTTTATAATTTTCCAAGTACAAGAATTTAATCTCCTTGGTTAAATTTACTCCTAGGTATTTCTGTGTTTTTTTTTTTTGTGGGTTTTTTTTTTTTTGCAATAGCGAAGGGGATTGCTTTCTTTATTTCTCTTTCAGACAGATCATTATTGGTGTATAAAAATGCCACTGATTTCTGAATATTGATTTTATATTCTGCCAACTTGCTGAATTTTTATATCAGGTCCAGTAGTTTTTTTACTGTGACTTTAGGATTTTCTATGTACAGTATCATATCATCAGCAAATAATGATAGTTTTACTTCTTCTTTTCCAATTTGGATGCCTTTGCCTTTATTTCTTCTTGTCTGATTGCTATGGCTAGGACTTCCAGAACTATATAATGAGTAAGTGTGGTGAAAGGGGGCACCCCTACCTTGTTCCTGATTTTAAGGGGATTGCTTTTAACTTTTGCCCATTGAATATGATGTTGGCTGTGGGCATGTCATAGATAGCCTTTATCATGTTGAGGTATGTTCCCTGTATTCCCACTTTGCTGAGAGTTTTTATCATAAATGGGTGCTGGATTTTATCGAATGCTTTTTCTGCATCTATTGAAATTATCATGTGGTTTCTTTTCCTTCCTGTTGTTTATGTGATGAATCACATTGATTGATTTGAAAATATTATACCAGCTTTGCCTGCCCAGAATAAATTCCACTTGATCATGATGTATGATTTCTTTCATGTATTGCTGGATCCGGTTTGCTAATATTTTGTTGAGGATTTTAGTGTCTAAATTCATCAGTGATATTGGCCTATAGTTTTCTTTCTTTGTGTTATCTTTGCCTGGCTTTGGAATCAGAATTATGCTTGCCTCATAAAAGAAGTTTGGAAGTTTTCCCTCCTCTTAAATTTTTTGAAATAGCTTGAGAAGGATAGGAGTTAGTTCTTGGAATGTTTGGTAGAATTTACCTATGAAGCCATCTGGCCCAGGGCTTTTGGTTTTTGGGAGTTTTTTTGATAACTGTTTCAATCTCATTTGTTGTAATTGGTTTATTTAGGTTTTCTGATTCTTCCAGATTAATTTTTGAAAGATTACTTTTTTTTTTTTTTTTTTACATAGGCAGAGATAGACAGGGACAGACAGACAGGAACAGAGAGAGATGAGAAGCATCAATCATCAGTTTCTCTTTGCGCATTGCGACTTCTTAGTTGTTCATTGATTGCTTTCTCACATGTGCCTTGACCGTGGGCCTTCAGCAGACCGAGTAACCCCTTGCTGGAGCCAGCGACCTTGGGTCCAAGCTGGCGAGCTCTTTGCTCAAGCCAGATGAGCCCGCGCGCGACCTCGGAGTCTCGAACCTGGGTACTTCCGCATCCCAGTCCGACGCTCTATCCACTGCGCCACCGCCTGGTCAGGCGAAAGATTACATTTTTCAAGGAATTTGTCCATTTCACCTAGGTTGTCTAACTTTTTGGCATACAGTTCTTCATAGTATTTTGGCATACAGTTTCTTCATTGTATTTCTGCTGCATCCATTGTTACTTCTTCACCCTCATTTCTAATATTATTTACTTGAGTCCTTTCTCTTTTTTTCTTGGTGAGTCTAGCTAAGGGTTCCTTATTCTTGTTTACTTTTTGAAAGAACCAGCTCTTGGTTTCATTGAGCTTCTGTATTGTTTTTTTAGTTTCTATGTCATTTATTACCACTCTGATCTTTATTATTTCCTTCCTTCTACTTCCTCTAAGCTTTACTTGCTGTTTTTTTTCTAGTTCTTTTAGATGCAAGATTAAGTTGTTTATTTGAGCTTTTTCTAGCTTCTTAAGGTATACCTGTAATGCTATGAACTTCCCTCTCAGGACTGCTTTTGCTGTGTCCCACAGATTTTGAGTTGTATGCTCATTTTCATTTGTTTCAAGGAAATTTTTTATTTCTTTCTTGATCTCATTGTTGACCCATTCATTGTTCAATAACATGCTTTTTAGTTTCCAAGTGTTTGAGTGGTTTTCAGTTTTTCTATTGTAGTTGATTTTTAGTTTCATGCCATTGTGGTCAGAGAAGACACTTGATATGGTTTCAACCTTCTTAAATTTGTTGAGACTCATTTTATGCCCTAATATGTGGTCTATTCTAGTGAATGTACCATGCGCACTTGAAAAGAATTTATATTCTGCTGTTTTAGAGTGTAAGGTTCTAAAGATATCTGTTAAATCCAGTTGATCTAGTGCAGGGGTAGTCTACCTTTTTATACCTACTGCCCACTTTTGTATCTCTGTTAGTAGTAAAAATTTTTAACCACCCACCGGTTCCACAGTAATTGTGATTTATAAAGTAGAGAAGTAACTTTACTTTATAAAATTTATAAAGCAGAGTTACAGCAAGTTAAAGAATATAATAATAATTACTTACCAAGTACTTTATGTCAGATTTTCGCTAAGTTTGGCAGAATAAATCTTTATAAAACAACTTACTATAGTTAAATCTTTTTATTTATACTTGGTTGCTCTGCTACACCCACCATGAAAGCTGGAACACTCACTAGTGGGCGGTAGGGACCAGGTCGACTACCACTGATCTAGTGTGTCCCTTAATTCTGCTGTTTCTTTGTTAATTTTCTTTCTTAAGGATCTATCCATTGGTGTTAGTGGGGTATTGAAATCCCCTACTATTATAGTATTGCTGTTGATCTCTCCCTTTATGTCCATCAAAATCTGTTTATATATTTAGCTGTTCCTATATTAGGTGCATAGATATTTATAATGGTTATCTTTTCCTGTTGGTCATTATGTAGTGACCTTCTTTTTCCCTTTCTACAGTTTTTGTTTTAAAGTCTATTTTGTCAGATATAAGTATTGCTACCCTAGCTTTATTTTTCATTTCCATTTGCATAAAATATTTTTTTTCATCCTTTTACTTTCAGTCTATGTGTATCTTTTGTTTTGAGGTGGGTCTACTGTAGACAGCATATGTAAAGGTCCTGTTTTCTTATCCATTCAGCTACCCTATGTCTTTTGATTAGAGCATTTAATTCATTTACATTTAAGGTTATTATTGATATGTCATTTTTTTTTTAAATAAATTTTATTAATGGTAATGGGATGACATTAATAAAGCAGGGTACATATATTCAAAGAAAACATGTCTAGGTTATTTTGTCATCAAATTATGTTGCAAACCCCTCGCCCAAAGTCAGATTGTCCTCCGTCACCCTCTATCTAGTTCTCTGTGCCCCTCCCCCTCCCCCAAACTCTCTCCCTACCTCCCTCCCATGTCCTCCCTCCCCCCCCACCCTTGGTAACCACCACACTCTTGTCCATGTCTCTTAGTCTCATTTTTATGTTCCACCAATGTATGGAATCATGTAGTTCTTGTTTTTTTCTGATTTACTTATTTCACTCCTTATAATGTTATCAAGATCCCACCATTTTGCTGTAAATGATCTGATGTCATCATTTCTTATGGCTGAGTAGTATTCCATAGTGTATATGTGCCACATCTTCTTTATCCAGTCTTCTATTGAAGGGCTTTTTGGTTGTTTCCATGTCTTGGCCACTGTGAACAGTGCTGCAATGAACATGGGGCTACATGTGTCTTCACGTATCAATGTTTCTGAGGTTTTGGGGTATATACTCAGTAGAGGGATTGCTGGATCATAAGGTAGTTCTATTTGCAGTTTTTTGAGGAACCACCATACTTTCCTCCATAATGGTTGTACTACTTTACAGTCCCACCAACAGTGAATGAGGGTTCCTTTTTCTCCACAGCCTCTCCAACATTTGCTATTACCCGTCTTGTTGATAATAGCTAATCTAACAGGAGTGAGGTGGTATCTCATTGTAGTTTTGATTTGCATTTCTCTGATAACTAATGAAGCTGAGCATCTTTTCATATATCTGTTGGCCATTTGTATCTCTTCCTGGGAGAAGTGTCTGTTCATGTCCTCTTCCCATTTTTTTATTGGATTGTTTGTTTGTTGTTGAGTTTTATGAGTTCTTTGTAAATTTTGGATATTAGGCCCTTATCTGAGCTGTCGTTTGAAAATATCAGTTCCCATATAGTTGGCTGTCTGTTTATTTTGATATCAGTTTCTCTTGCTGAGCAAAAACTTTTAATTCTGATGTAGTCCCATTCATTTATCTTTGCCTTCACTTCTCTTGCCATTGGAGTCAAGTTCATGAAATGTTCTTTAAAACCCAGGTCCATGAGTTGAGTACCTATGTCTTCTTCTATGTACTTTATTGTTTCAGGTCTTATATTTAGGTCTTTGATCCATTTTGAATTAATTTTAGTACACGGGGACAGGCTGTAGTCGAGTTTCATTCTTTTGCATGTGGCTTTCCAGTTTTCCCAACACCATTTGTTGAAGAGGCTTTCTTTTCTCCATTGTGTGTTGTTGGCCCCTTTATCAAAGATTATTTGACCATATATATGTGGTTTTATTTCTGGGCTTTCTATTCTGTTCCATTGGTCTGAGTGTCTATTTTTTTTGCCAATACCATGCTGTTTTGATTATCGTGGCCCTATAATATAGTTTAAAGTCAGGTATTGTAATGCCCCCAGCTTCATTCTTTTTCCTTAGGATTGTTTTGGCTATTCGGGGATTTTTATAGTTCCATATAAATCTGATGATTTTTTGTTCCATTTCTTTAAAAAATCTCATAGGGATTTTGATGGGAATTGCATTAAATTTGTATATTGCTTTGGGTAATATGGCCATTTTGATTATATTTATTCTTCCTATCCAAGAACAAGGAATATTTTTCCATCTCATTGTATCTTTTTCGATTTCCCTTAACAATGCTTTGTAATTTTCATTATATAGGTCCTTTACGTTTTTTGTTATGTTTATTCCTAGGTATTTTATTTTTTTTGTTGCAATCGTGAAGGGGATTATTTTTTTGAGTTCGTTTTCTAATATTTCATTGTTGGCATATAGAAAGGCTATGGACTTTTGTATGTTAATTTTGTATCCTGCGACCTTACTGTATTGGTTTATTGTTTCTAATAATCTTTTTGTGGAGTCCTTCGGGTTTTCGATGTATAGGATCATATCATCAGCAAAAAGTGATAGCTTTACTTCTTCTTTTCCGATATGGATGCCTTTTATTTCTTTGTCTTGTCTGATTGCTCTGGCCAGAACTTCTAACACCACATTGAATAAGAGTGGAGAGAGTGGACAACCCTGTCTTGTTCCTGATTTAAGGTAGAAAGTCCTCAGTTTTATGCCGTTTAATAGGATGTTGGCTGATGGTTTATCATATATGGCCTTTATCATGTTGAGATATTTTCCTTCTATACCCATTTTGTTGAGAGTCTTAAACATAAAATTGTGTTGTATTTTATCAAAAGCCTTTTCTGCATCTATTGATAAGATCATGTGGTTTTTGTTCTTTGTTTTGTTGATATGGTGTATTACGTTAACCGTTTTGCGTATGTTGAACCATCCTTGAGATTCTGGGATGAATCCCACTTGATCATGATGTATTATTTTTTTAATATGTTGTTGTATTCGGTTTGCCAGTATTTTGTTTAGTATTTTAGCATCTGTATTCATTAGAGATATTGGTCTGTAGTTTTCTTTCTTTGTGCCATTCTTGCCAGGTTTTGGTATGAGGGTTATGTTGGCCTCATAAAATGTGTTTGGAAGTATTGCTTCTTCTTCAATTTTTTGGAAGACTTTGAGTAGAATAGGAACCAAGTCTTCTTTGAATGTTTGATAGAATTCACTAGTATAACCGTCTGGGCCTGGACTTTTATTTTTGGGGAGGTTTTTAATAGTTTTTTCTATTTCCTCCCTGCTGATTGGTCTGTTTAGGCTTTCTGCTTCTTCATGACTCAGTCTAGGAAGGTTGTATTGTTCTAGGAATTTATCCATTTCTTCTAGATTGTTGTATTTGGTGGCATATAATTTTTCATAGTATTCTACAATAATTCTTTGTATATCTATGATGTCTGTGGTGATCTCTCCTCTTTCATTTTGGATTTTATTTATTTGAGTCCTGTGCCTTTTTTCCTTGGTGAGTCTTGCCAAGGGTTTGTCAATTTTGTTGATCTTTTCAAAGAACCAGCTCCTTGTTTTATTGATTTTTACTATAGTTTTTCTGTTCTCTAATTTATTTCTGCTCTGATTTTTATTATCTCCTTTCTTCGGCTGGTTTTGGGTTGTCTTTGTTCTTCTTTTTCTAGTTCCTTAAGGTGTGAAGTTAAGTGGTTTACTTCGGCTCTCTCTTGTTTGTTCATATAGGCCTGAAGTGATATGAACTTTCCTCTTATTGCTGCTTTTGCTGCATCTCAGAGATTCTGATATGTCGTATTTTCATTTTCATTTGTCTGTATATATCTTTTGATTTCTGCGCTTATTTCTTCTTTGACCCATTCATTTTTAGAAGTATGTTGTTTAGTTTCCACATTTTTGTGGGTTTTTCCCCCTCTTTTTTGCAGTTGAATTCTAGTTTCAAGGCTTTATGATCAGAAAATATGCTTGGTACAATTTCAGTTTTTCTAAATTTGCTGATATTGTCTTTGTGGCCCAACATATGGTTAATTCTTGAGAATGTTCCATGTACACTAGAGAAAAATGTATACTCTGTCGCTTTGGGATGAAGTGTCCTGTAGATGTCTATCATATCCAGGTGTTCTAGTATTTCGTTTAAGGCCACTATATCTTTATTGATTCTATGTTTGGATGACCGATCTAGAGCCGTCAGCGGTGTATTGAGGTCTCCAAGTATGATTGTATTTTTGTTAGTTTTTGTTTTAAGGTCAATAAGTAGCTGTCTTATATATTTTGGTGCTCCTTGGTTTGGTGCATATATATTAAGGATTGTTATGTCTTCTTGATTCAACTTCCCCTTAATCATTATGAAATGACCATTTTTGTCTCTGAGTACTTTTTCTGTCTTGTAGTCAGCATTATTAGATATGAGTATTGCTACGCCTGCTTTTTTTTGGGTGTTTGCTTGGAGTATTGTTTTCCAGCCTTTCACTTTGAATTTGTTTTTATCCTTGTTGCTTAGATGTGTTTCTTGTAGGCAGCATATAGTTGGATTTTCTTTTTTAATCCATTCTGCTACTCTGTGTCTTTTTATTGGTAAGTTTAATCCATTTACATTTAGTGTAATTATTGACACTTGTGGGTTCCCTACTGCCATTTTATAAATTGCTTTCTGTTAGTTTTGTGTCTTGTTTGATCCTTCTCTTTTGTTTTTCTATCATTTGTTTTTGTTTGTTTGTGTTCCATACTTCTTTCCTCTGTTGCTACCTTTTTTAAGTCAAGTGTTTTTGTGGTGGTTTTTTTAAGGGTGGTTACCATTAAGTAATGAAAAGGGTACCTACCATATTCATTGTAGTACCCTATCTTATAAGTATTTCTGCACTTCATCATCCTTTGCTACTGTTAATCTCCATCCTCTCCCCCCTTTTTTTCCTTTGTTGTCACAGTTTAAGTTTGGTTTTATTGTGTTCTTGGTGGAGCTGTTACTTGTGGTGTTGTTTTCTTTTGTTCTTTGAATCTGGTTGGAAAACCCCCCTTAGTATTTCCTGGAGTGGGGGCTTTCTGTTGATAAATTCTCTCATCTTTTCTGTATTTGTGAATGTTTTTATATCTCCTTCATACTTGAAGGATAGCTTTGATGGGTATAGTATTCTTGGCTGAAAGTTCCTCTCTTTCAGGGCTTTAAATATTGGGGTCCACTCTCTTCTAGCTTGTAGAGTTTCTGCTGAGAAATCTGATGATAATCTAATAGGCCTTCCTTTATATGTTGTACTCTTCTTTTCCCTGGCTGCCTTGAGAATTTTTTCTTTGTCATTGGTTTGTGTCATCTTTATTATGATGTGCCTTGGAGTGGGTTTGTTGGGGTTAAGAAAACTTGGTGTTCTGTTTGCTTCTTGAATTTGAGGCTTTAGTTCCTTCCACAGGCTTGGGAAGTTCTCATCTATTATTTGTTTGAGTATATTCTCCATTCCATTTTCTTTCTCTTCTCCCTCTGATATACCTATTATTCTTATGTTATTCTTTCTGATGGAGTCAGACAATTCCTGTAGGGCTTTCTCATTTTTTATTATTTTTGAGTCTCTTTCTTCTTCTCTCTGTTGTGCCTCAAGTTGTTTGTCTTCTATTTCACTAATCCTATCTTCAATCTGGGCTGTTCTGTTAGCTAAGCTTGTTACCTCGTTTTTCAGCTCGTGAATTGAGTTTTTCATTTCTGTTTGATTTGTTTTTATAGTTTCAATTTCCTTGGTAATATATTCTTTGTGTTCATTGAGTTGTTTTCTGATCTCCCTATATTGCCTTTCTGTGTTTTCTTGTATATCTCTGAGTATTTTTAAGATTTCTAGTTTAAATTCTCTGTCATTTAGCTCCAAGGCTTCCAATATGTTAAGTCTTTTCTCCATAGATTTTTCCACATCTATTTGTGTTACCTCTCTTTCTTTTGTATCCATAATATTCGATTACCTCTTTCTTATCAGCATCTGAGGGTGGTCTTATTGATATCATTAATTAGAATTAATAAAGAGTAAAAAGTAAAAAAAAAAAAAAAAAGGTAAAACACCCCACAAAAAAAACAGTAATAATTTATTATTTCCCCCTTTTTTTCTCTCTTCTCTTTCCCTCCTCTCCCCTCCTCAGGGAAATATCGTGCCTATAATGGAGGGCCTGATTTGGGGTGAAGAGTTCAAGGGGCAAAAAAAAGGGAGTAGGGACCTACTAAATGCAAAAAAAAAAAAAAAAGGAAGAAAATCTTAGACAAGCATAAGATGATTTGCTTGTAAGTGATGGTCAACTAAGAGATATAATGAGAGGGATAAGAGGGAACCAGAAAAAAGGACCAAAAAAGAATAATAAAGAAGAAAAAATAAAAATAATAAGTAAAAATCTGTTGTATTAAGTGGAGCGAAGACTAAATACAATGGAGACCTTGGGTTGGGAGGACCCAAAATGCCACAAAAATAAACAAACAAGAAAAAAAAAATAAAAACAAAAGCAAAATAGAGAAATAAAGCCAAAAAAAAGCCTTGAGTCCCAAATTAACTAATTTGTTCATGATTGAGGATTATATGGGAGGAAAGTAAAATGAGAAAAGGAAAAACTCATAGAAAGGAAAAAATAAGAAAAAGAGAAAAACGAAGGAAGAAATAAAATAGGAAGAGAAAAAAACAAAATAAAGCAAGACAAAAAAAAAAAAACAAAAGAGGAGAGAGTGAGAGTTAAGTGTTTTGGAGTATAACCTTAAAGGAGGGTGAGGATGAAGAAGAAAAATAAAATGCAACACTCATGGGTAGTGTAGTTCAAGAAAGGGGAAGCATAAGATGGGCAGAGAATAGAAGGACCGAGGTGGAGGAAATAAAGGCAAAAAGATAGAAGAAAGAAACAACAACAACAACAACAAAAAATTAGTGGATCAAGTTGTAAAGTCTGTGGGTTTTTCTTGATTTTGAGAGGTTAACTTCTTCCTTTTTCTTTTCTCTCCCTCTTCCTGGTCGGTGACTCTGTACCCCAGGCTCTGCCCCTGTGTCACTCTTAGGTAGGGATTTGCAGTTGATGGGATTCTATGGCAATGTCATATAATTGGCTTTAGTCTTGCTGGAAGTAAAGGCTTGTTGGCGTTTGCAGGGTCCAACGATGAGAGAGTTTGCTTTCCTGGATTCTCTCTCCTAGTCCCCCCTTTCTGAATTAGCAGCCTGGTGATCCAGCTATAAGGCTGCAACTGCTTCTGCCTGGGGAGTAAGAGGCTCAAAGAGCTGGGAAATCCCCACTCTATCCCCACTCAGTGCAAGGCTTTGGGAAAGGCTCTGAGAGTCAGGGCCTCCAGTGTAATCAGGCGGGGGTGGGAGTCAATTGTTGTCAAGGTGACTGTTCAGCGCCTATCATTTAGTTGGACCTCTCAACCCAGGCTTTCCACACTTTGTAGCCTGTTTTTGCAGGGAAGAAGAGGCACTAGTCTCTGCTTACGACTAGTGTAGTATAGACCTTATTATCTGCCAAGTCCTTCTTGTTAGCGTTTATCCCTGAATATGGAGGCTCTATCAATCAGAAGTTGCCCCCGCCCCTTTAGGGAGAGGCACTAAAAAATATCATGCCTCTTGTCTTGGATCGCTGAACTGAGAGACATCTTATCAATTAGAACCGAGGGTGCACAGATTTCATGGGTTAAGCTAATTTCAGTGATTGGGTCGCAGCTGTGTTTCCGAAGGTATTTTAGGCTGCCTGCGTGCGCCCCTCCCCCAACGCTTGATTGTTAGCTTGAATGGCTGGGTGAGGTGCCCCGCCCACGGAGAGAATCTCCCAGCCTCTCCCGCTTGCCCCACCGCTGACGGCTGGACCGCACCAGGCGCAGGATAATGGAGGCCCCTGGGTGTGCGGGCCAGCAGGGCGCCCTGGGCGCGTGGAATGCCCAAGGCACGCGCGCGAATGGGGCGCTCCGGGCACCGGTGGCCGGTGACCCCCACTCGCAGTGTGCGGGTTGCTGGGAACGTCAGCGGTGCTCAACCGGACCAGGCTCGCGGGGGCTCGCGGCGGCGGCTCGCAGGGGCTCGCGGCGGCTCGCGGTGGCGGCTCACGTCGGCCGCTCGCAGCAGCTCGCTGTTCCCAAGTATATGGGCTGACTCACCACAGGCGCACTTCCTTGCGGTTTGAAAGAACGTCCCTGTGGTGGATTCCTGCACACCCTCGTCTCTCAGATTCAAGTGATAACAGTCCTTTCGCTATCAGTTT
This sequence comes from Saccopteryx bilineata, assembly GCF_036850765.1. NCBI lineage: Eukaryota > Metazoa > Chordata > Mammalia > Chiroptera > Emballonuridae > Saccopteryx > Saccopteryx bilineata. The sequence goes on along the minus strand of NC_089494.1, from coordinate 48,910,755 downwards.
GTGTGGAACTCCGGAATGCTCCGAGGATAAATTTTTCTGTTTCTAGTTGATAAATTTGTTGTGATTTAGGGGAGAGCTGTGGGACGCGCTGCTCATGGCGCCATTTCGTGACGTCACTTGCCGATATGTCATTGTTTATTGCCACTTTTTTCTTTAAATCTATATTTCTCTCTCTCTCTCTCTATATATATATATATGTATATATATATATATTTGCACTTTGTTCTGTCTACAGCAGGCCTCTTAACCTTTCTTGCAGCATTAGTTTGGTTGTGATGAATTTCTTGAGTTTTTTTTTTTTTTTCTGGGAAGCTTTTTATTTCTTCTTCAATTTTAAACGGTAGTCTTGCTGGATAAGGAAGTCTTGATTGTAGGTTCTTGTTCTGCATTACTTTAAATATTTCTTGCCAATCCCTTCTGGCCTCCAGTGTTTTTGTTGAGTAGTCGGAGGTCATCCTTATGGAAGCTCCTTTGTAGGTGATTGACTGTTTTTCTCTTACAGCTTTTAATATTCTTTCTTTATCTTTTAGCTTTGGTATTTTGGTTATGATATGTCTTGGTGTGGGTCTCTTTGGATTTTTTTAAAATAGGGTTCTCTGTGCTTCTTTAACTTCTGTGACTCTTTCCTGCATCAATTTAGGGAAATTTTCATCTACAATTTCTTCAAAGAGCTTCTCTAGTCCTTGTTCTTTTTCTTCTCCTTCAGGAATCCCTATTATGCAGATATCCAGCCTGCTAGTGTAGTCTTCATTTCTGATATTGTGTTTGTCATTTCTGTCTGGTTCTTCTTTATGATTTCTTTCTTTTTTTAAATTTTTATTTATTTATTTATTCATTTTTAGAGAGGAGAGAAAGAGAGAGAGAAACAGAGGAAAAGAAGGGGGGAGGAGCTGGAAGCATCAACTCCCATATGTGCCTTGACCAGGCAAGCCCAGGGTTTCGAACTGGTGACCTCAGCATTTCCAGTCGATGCTTTATCCACTGTGCCACCACAGGTCAGGCCTTTATGATTTCTGTGTCCTTTTTGATGCTTACAATTTCTTTATTGAGGTATTTATTAAGTCCATCCATTATGGCTTTGAGATCCTTAAACATTCTAACAATCATTATTTTATACTCTGCATCTGGTAATTTGATTACTTTGATTCATCCAGGGCTTTTTCTGAGAACTTATCTTGTTGAAGCATATGAATTATGTTTCTCTGCCTACCCATTATTCTGTATGTTCTTTCAGTTGTGATCTCCTTACCTAGTAGAGCCACTTTGAAGTCTTGATTTGTTTGTTTTCTTCTCAGTTTTCTTATCTCAGTGGTAATCTTGTTTACTGATCTCAGCAGGGGGCTTATTTGAAACTGTATCCCAGGAATGAGGTGGGTGTACCTGAGACTCTGAAGGCTTGATCTGTTCAGCTTCTGTCTGGGGGTGGAGTGCTTTCTCTGCTTCAGTAGGGGGAGGTGTATCTCAGATCTCCATGGAGACAAGAGTTACTGCCCCTCCTCCCCACTTCCTGTTTTTAGCTGTGTCTTGTTGCGCTGATTGGAGCTGGAGAGCTTTCTGGAGATGGGTCACCTGGAACCACATTAGGCTTATGCTGTGTGGAGGGATCGACCCCTCCCCCAGCTATGGCCACATCCACACTGGATGAGTCAGCTTCTCAGTTCATCCTATGCATTCCTTTGCCTTTGACCATCTGTCTCTTTCTTTCTACTTTCCTTTTGGGAGACAAGCCAGCCCTCTCAGTACACCTCGTTCCCAGGTCCCCAGGCAAGTGGCTGTGAGCGATACTTTCTGCTCTTCTCCATGTAATGAGAGCCCTCTGGGTCTCAGCCTCACCCCCCCCTGGAAACAGGGTAGCTTCCACTGTGCCCCTCACTCCCTACCAGGCTCAGTGTGTCTTCTTCTTTGCTCCTTGGGTTTTGAGACCTGTTCTTGTAGTCTAAAGTTGGTGTTTCACGCTGATTGTTCCTAAATTAATTTGTAATCCAGTTTGGTGGTGTGAGCTCAGAGTCTGTGTGTCTGTCTACTCTGCTGCCATCTTGGTATCCAACCTATATTTTGTTTTTATTGATGGATTTTACCTATTTAGGAAGAGACGGGACTCAATATTAGGCTTGACTTTATTTCTTCCTTTGACCCAATGAGCTTAAAATCAAGTCACAGAACCTTTTTGTTTTCTCTGATGCCATCAACCCCAAAGTTTTTTTTCAAAGTTTCTGAAATCACTTGATTATACAATTTATTGTAGATTAAATTCTGTTTCCCTTGAGTCACTGCAAAGATTTAATTATGAAGCAACTTTTTAGTTCTGAGAGAAATCTATTCTTTCCAAATGTGATGTTAATTTAATTCTAAATTTGAACATCAAATTTCAAAGCTAATGAAACAAATATAATGGGCTCATTTAAAAAGTATATTTGAATATAGAATTATATTCTGATCTGTGAATCTTACTAGCAATTTCCATTTGCAATGTACTATCACATGAAGGAGGCACTAAAGGCTAAATCCTAGATCATAATTTTTCAAAAAAAAAAAAAAGGTTTCTAATATAAACCTAGAAAAAGGTGAGTTTGAATTAGATTCTTTATTTTCTTTCCCCTTCCCTCTTGCATTATGCTTAAACAATAAATAACATTTTTCCTAATGTAATTTTTTATGTTGGAATTATAACACCTAATGTGATAACATTAAAATATGGGGCCTTTGGGAGTTAATTAGGTCATGAGGGTGGAGGTAGAAGTCTTCAATGCAAAAGAGAGCCTTTATTCAACCATGTCAATATGCTGAACTTGGACTTTCAACCTTTAGAAATGTGGAAATAAATTTCTATTGTTAATAAGCTACACAGTCTAGGGTATTTTGTTATAGCAGTTCATATGATCTAAGACAGAAGAGAAGGGGAAGAAACAGTGGAGACTAGGGAAAAAAATTCAAAGAAAAGGAATACCAATGGCATAACCAGTGGTGGGATTCAGCCAGTAAACACTGGTTTGGCAGAACTGATATCTCAATTTTTTTCTTGAGTTTGGCAAACTGGTTGTTAAATGGCACTTATAATCAGGATTCTCTCTAAGGTGGGTGCCTGGGCAGCTGCCCAATATATTCCTTACTCTTTTTTAACATTCATCTGTGCAACAGCATATTCTAAGTGCCTGTAGTAATATTTATTTTATCCATAGTTTAAAAAAAATTGCAAGTGAGGATGACAATCAAGACACAATATGAAAATATTTTATTTATTTATTTATTTATTTATTTATTTATTTATTTATTTAAATTAGAGACAGGGAGGCAAGCAAGCAGAGAGACACATTCCTGCATGTGCTTCTACTGGGATGCACCTGACAAGACCCCTTTAGGGCGATGCTCTGCCCATCTGGGTCCACTGCTCTATTCCTTAGCAATTGAGCTATTTCAGTGTCTGAGATGAGGCCATGGAGTCATCCTCAGTGGCAGGCCAACTTATTTGAACCATAGGAGCCATGACAATGGGAGGAGAAGAGAAAGAGGAGAGGGAGAAGTGTGAAGAAGCAGCTGGTTGCTTCTCCTATGTGCCCTGACAGAGAATCAAAGCCCAGATTTCCACACGCTAGGTTGATACTCTATCACTTAGCTAACCAGCCAAGGCCTGAAAATACCTTAAATGGCCCTGGCCGGTTGGCTCAGCAGTAGAGCGTCGGCCTAGCGTGCGGAGGACCCGGGTTCGATTCCCGGCCAGGGCACACAGGAGAAGCGCCCATTTATTTCTCCACCCCTCCGCAGCACTTTCCCTCTCTGTCTCTCTCTTCCCCTCCCGCAGCCAAGGCTCCATTGGAGCAAGGATGGCCCGGGCGCTGGGGATGGCTCTGTGGCCTCTGCCCCAGGCGCTAGAGTGGCTCTGGTCGCAACATGGTGACGCCCAGGATGGGCAGAGTATCGCCCCCTGGTGGGCAGAGCATCGCCCCTGGTGGGCGTGCTGGGTGGATCCCGGTCGGGCGCATGTGGGAGACTGTCTGACTGTCTCTCCCTGTTTCCAGCTTCAGAAAAAAAAAAAAAGAAAAAAAGAAAATACCTTAAATAACTGTTTTATTGTGTTTTTTGGTCAGGTATTATTTAATATATATATATTTTTAGTATTTTAAAACTCTTTCTTATAACATAATCTAGCTTTGTGTATCTTTTTTATTATTCTCACTTAAATATTAAATGCATGAAATAATAAACTACCTTTTAATATATCATTTTTTTATACTTAAAATGGTCATTAGGGGAGAGAACTGGTTGTTAAATTATTTGAATTCCATCACTGGGCATAACCTAATAGAAAGAGTATCTTTTAACTGCTGGTTTTGGTTTCTTCCTTTCCATTTTAGTGTAGGTTACTATAAATAGTCATTCTAGGTTCAGTTGATGGAAGTATGATAAGGATCTCTAATTTTGTTTTATAAGAAATTAAAGGTAGCATAATATTTTACTAAGTATATTGATATTAGATATTGACATGTATAATTAGTGCAAATTAAATCTGAATATATATAACCATGTTACTGCAACTATATATTTTTCATAGGTTCAATAAATATTTATCATAAGGTACATATAGGCTAGAATTGAAACCCAAAAGTCATTAGGTACAGTGTCAGGTTTAGAGATGATACAAACAACTCTGTCTCCATACTATGGGCAATAAAAATAAACCTTTTTCTTGTGGTTTGTTCTGTAGCATTCCTTTTGTATGTGTACTCTAATCTTCTATTACTCGTGACAGGTTGATTTCTGATTTTTTCTCTCCAGTCACTTTAATTTTTCTTTTCCTTATTGCTTCTGGTTATTTAGGCTATAGTCCTCAAAGTTCTTAATTCTACCTCAATTTTTATAGTCTTAACTCTGCTCCATATCTTCTTGTGGCTTTAGCTCCTGCTGCTACCTGCCTGGTTCTCTTTAGACTTCCCACTTTAAATTTTCAAAGATACTTGATTAACTCAACTCCTCTTTTGTCATCAGACCATGTTATAAATCTACTTCAGTCTTTAGATGGGATGTTGTTAGGTCCAATCCATTGTAGAGTTGTAGTCACATCATGGGATATGATCACATTTAAAATTGACCTTTTTTGTGATAGAAGTAATACTGCAGAAAAGGCAGTCAACTCTGACGTGTCAGGAGTAGAGGAGATATCTGTTTAAGTTTCTTAGCATAGCACTATTGGCAAATGAAAATTTATAATATAATCTTGATGGCCATTCATTTAAATAATATTTTTTAATTACCATTGAATGACTGTGTGCCAAACACTGTTGTAGGCCCTCAGATTGTAGAACTAATCAAAAGTAAAAATAAATTGCTTCCTGTGGTATAGCTTGCATTCTTGTGGAGACAGGCAACAATAGAAAATGAAAAAAAAATGTATTAGAAAGATGGTAAATGCTATGAAGATGGTGGTAAGTGCTATGAAAAAGAAACATTGTCTGGGTTGTTCTTTTTAAAAGATGATGTTTAAACAAAGATATAACTTAAACCCCTCTTTCACTAATTATCTTACTATTCTTAAAGGAGTTTTCTCACACCGATAGGTTTTAATACCCTTAAAATGTAAAAGGATATGAATGTCATTTGTTGTTTTTATTCATTTGTTTTTTGCTTTACTACTGAAGAAAGAGGATGTTGATAATAAATATGTTCTACTTTTACAGTTGGTACTGAATGAAGTAAAACCCCAAGGGGTAGAAAGAGTTGCGTACTTTCCAAGAGAAAAATAAAGAAACCCGGGTCCTCAATGATGTTAAAAAGAAAGGGAGCCAGTCAGCTTTATCCTGAACCTGACGTGAGGTCTTGGGTCTTGGATATTAGCTACACCATGGCCCAATAATATCTCAAACAGAGCTCATTTTCCACCATATGCCAATCTTATATTTTTTATTATATTGCATTATATTAAATCTGTCCAACTAGATTCCCACACTCAATTTCAGTCTTATTTTCTCTCACCTCTCTTTTTCAGACAATTAGTCACCAATTCCCTTCTATCGTCTTATAGAACCATCTACAAACTATTGTATGCCTACTGCTTTCTGTTTCTTTTGCCATGACCTTTATCCAGGCCTTCATAATTTCTATCTTGAATTATTGCAACATCCTTCCAACTAATCTCCCTGATACCAATCTCTTCTATTCCTGATCATACACTAATCCCAGACCCATCTTCTTAAATGGACAAAAGTTTTCTTTCCTCACATTGATTTAATATCCTCTGAAAGCTTTTCATGGTCTCATGTCATAATTCCAAACATGAGCTCTGGTGTCCATCAGACTTGGATTTGAATGTTTACCATTCCATGCTTTAGTTCTCTTATTTCCCTCTTCAACATACCATAATCTGGAAAACTCTTACCCTTACTTCATAAGCCAGTTCAAATGTCACCATTAAGGGAAAAGAAAAATGCTTCTGATACATTTTAACTCATTTCATTAGGAAAGACTTTACATACTCTCTTGTCTTCTTCTCAAGAGAGGTAGAAAGACTCTCAGATTGGTGAGTTTTGGAGGAAGAACTATGCATACACATGGTTCTGCCCCCTCATCTTACCTTATTCTTGGGAGCTGACATGTTGAGAGGATATCTTTTCTACTCTTCTTTCTACCATGTGGTAAAAGTGCCTAGCCTTATTTTCTTAAACCTGAGGCTCAGTATTGCTAAGTTCATTGTTACTCACATTATATAAGGCATCTGGCATGGATTAGGTGCTCAATAAATAATTATTAAACAGATACTGAATGACTAATAAAAGTGATATTGGTTTTTCATTATCCTGCAGAACTCTGAAAAAGAAAAGCTATATTTTGTTGTACCATTTCTGAGTTCCAGTAGTCAACTACTTGAAAACTACTTCTCTACCATTTTCAGAAAGTGTGAATTCCTCTTCAGTGGATCTGATTGTACATTAAAAGTTACCTTGGGGTGCTTGGTGTTGGGAAAACAGCTGTGTTAGGCTTGCGCGCTTGTACTTTGCTTGATTATTGTGTGAGCACATGGCAGTGCCACATGTGTATAGTCTATGTAAGGGTAACGGTGCTTGCCTTCAGGGCGGATTATGGATTGCCTGGCTGCCACTGTGAGGGTCTGTTTTTGCTGTTTTTTCACCTGCTACCATGAGAAGCAGTTTTTCCCCTGCTTGTTTACTCGTCTGTTGTTGAGAGACTATTAAACCAGAATGGTCAATGATTTCCAGCTCCACAGTTCCTTTACCATCTGCCTAAATTCAATGTGGACCTTCCTGGCCTTGGCCACCAGCATTACACTTGGAAAATTTTCTACAAACTCTTTGGTGGCCCTAAAGATGATGATTCAGTAGGTTTAGAGTCTAGGTCAATAACTGCCCACTTTAATTAGCATCACCAAAGATCCTTTAAATAAAGCTTGGCTACCATCTTTAGGTTCTTTTTTTACTCTTTCCTTTTTTTTAGTGAGTGAGTGAGAGAAAGAGAGAAATAGAGAGGGGGACAGACAGAAAGGAAGGGAGAAAGATGAGAAGCATCAACTCATAGTTGCCGCGCCTTAGTTGTTCATTGATTGCCTTTTCATATGTGTTTGACCAGGGGTCTCCAGCTGAGCCAATAACCCCTGGCTCAAGCCAGAGACATTGGACTTCAAGCCAGAGACTTTGGGCTCAAGCCAGTGACCATGGGGTCATATCTATGATCCCATGCTTAAACTGATGACCTCTGGGTTTCAAATCTGGGTCCTCAGCATCCCAGGTCAGTGTTCTATCCACTGTGCCACAACCTGGTCAGGCTGTCTTTGGTTTTTAAGCAGGGGAGATTCAGGCGCTCTCTACCAGGTTTGTTGTGGCTTCTTCTTTGCTCCTTGGTTTTTGAGAGCTGTTCTTGTAGTTCAGAGTTGGTTTTTCATGCTGATTTTTCCTAAATTGATTTGTATTCCAGTTTGGTGGTGAGAGCTGGGCGTCTGTGCGTCCGCCTACTCCACTGCCATCTTTCCTGTCTTTGGTTTTTAAAGATATTTTTTATATCTTATTACTGGATTTTATCTATTCACATGCCTATTTTCCCTAGTAGATTACAAACTCACTGGGGCTATTTGTATCATCATTTCAAACTCAAAACACAGAACCTAAAACTTGGTACCTAGTCAATACATGTTTATTGAATAAATATTTGTTGATAAAGACACACAAGAGGCTTATGCTTCCACTTTTACTTATAAAGCCAGCATTTTAGGGTATTTGAAAAGGATACAATGAATACATCATTGTTCCATTAATGAGCTCACTATAAGCTCACAAGCAGTCCAAAACTCACGGTTTACAAAGTGTGTACCTCTTAGCATGTTTTAAATATCTTTTTTTCCATGCATCATTCATGGAACTATCATAAAGTATTTATTTTAAAAAGCATGGTAAAATGATAAATAGATTCATATAATTCATTTGATTTATTTTTATCCTAAGACTTGGTCAGTTTTAATGTTCTAGCTATCCTAGCTTTTATTTGCATGGATTTTTGTCAGACCTGAAGAACATGTTTACTGGGAACAAAAAAAGGAAAATTTTTCAAAACATAAATCCATGAATTTCCCTAAATGAGGAAAAGGCAGTATATAACTGCTACATTGCTTAGGGAGGGAAAAGAAAGATGAAGAAATCCAATCCACTTCTCTGTAGCTGTGCTCTAGCATTCAAAGCCACACCTGGGCCTGGTAAACTTCTCTGACTATAAACCTTTGGCTAAAAGGAAAAGTTGCTGCTTGAAAAAGCAGACTATGTCTTTGGGTATTCAACAGATGTACTAGCTTAAGCTTTCTATTCTGAAAATAGCGTGAAGTATGTGGAAGCACGACATTGCTTCCTATTGAAAATTCCCACAGTGAACTTGGATGTTTAAAATGTATCTAGAAGTTAGCAAGGTAGCAACTAGAAATATGTCCTTAAATCTCTTTTTTTTATACTAACTAAAAGTATAATTATTGTGGAGTTATGTTAAGAGAATTGTTTTTATATATTCTAATTACAAAACTGATACACCAGTAGTTTTGCAAATAGTTTACTGTTTCAGGTTGGGATACATGTATATTCATTTCAAGTCTGAATAATCAAAAGGCAAATATTTATTGTACCAACTGCCTCATTTATACATAAGAGATACCCTAAGGAGAAACACACACACAAACATGCATTCTGTACTTTGGTAAAAATAAGTCTTCATATCAATAGTAAAATAATTATGTCTTCCTTATTTATCAGTTTAATAAAACTTACAAATATTTTTGTAGCATACTATTCATAGTTAACATTAAGATAAAGTTAAACAATAATTGACTAACTTCCTTCTGTAAACATCCATTGTCTCCACACAAAATTAAAATATATTTTGATCAAAATGTTCTAGTACATAGCACTAACAAAAAATATCTAAAGTCAATGCTATTTTAATGGCTTTGAGTCATGGAAACTTTTTATATTCAATGGCAATACTAGAAACTGTCATTAAAATTATAATGATTCCTATAAGAATTCTTTTACAAAGACAAGCATTGTATTTTAAAAAGCCACTCAGGAAGGATTATCAAAGTAATTGTACTTATATTGCCAATACTATTGATTTTCATCGATTATATTGACAATTAGTTTCCTCTGAAACTTAAGGTATAAAATGAGTATCTGTTGAATTGTCCAAAAACTGTATTATTGTTTTGTGGACTCACAGGACTGGGTTATGCCCCAAAGTTCTTGACTTTTTGGATATTATGGAAGTGGGTGGTGTTGGTAGTGGATGGTTTTTTTTGTCTGAGGTCACTTGTGGTGAAGGAGAGAGCTGGAAGAAGGAAAAGAAGAAGGATACCCTCGCCGTATCCCACAGATGTTAGCGGCAGGTCTGTCTGTCTGAACAAATATAATAGTTTCCTAATTCGCCTTTCTCTCTCCAGTCACTTGCCTCACACTTTTTCTAGTTTAACACTTTTTGGGTAGTTTCTCTTTAGTCACAGGAAAAGTCTAACCTTCTTAGCAAGACATATAAGGCCTTTATTTATGTCCTGACTTGATCTCATGGCTACAGTATGCATCTCAATGTCCAACTGTTCTACTTTCCATCTCCTCTGAATTTAGTTTTCCACACACATTGCGCTATTTTATATCTCTATGCAAAATATGCATGCTTTACACTTTCTAAGCATCCTTTCCCATCTCCTTGCCTTTAAGAATATGCTCACTCTTTAATGAACAAATGTATATTTTCTCTGAGTTTGAATAAGTTGTGTGTGGCTTTTAAAAATTAATATGAAACAAGTAAATGCAATTCTCACAAATATTAGTCAACTTAAAAAAATCATTCTTGAAAAGATACAAATTTAACATTTAGAAAAATAACTAGGGCTCTCTGAGAAGAATGTTTATCAGCAAGGTCATTAATTATTTTGAATCTGCAAATTGTTTATTTATTTATTTATTTTCTATTTTTTTCTGAAGCTGGAAACGGGGAGAGACAGACAGACTCCCGCATGCGCCCGACCGGGATCCACCCGGCACGCCCACCAGGGGGGATGCTCTGCCCACCAGGGGGCGATGCTCTGCCCCTCCAGGGGGTAGCTCTCCTGCGACCAGAGCCACTCTAGCGCCTGGGGCAGAGGCCAAGGAGCCATCCCCAGCGCCCGGGCCATCTTTGCTCCAATGGAGCCTTGGCTGCGGGAGGGGAAGAGAGAGACAGAGAGGAAGGGGGGGGTGGAGAAGCAAATGGGCGCTTCTCCTATGTGCTCTGGCCGGGAATCGAACCCAGGTCCCCTGCACGCCAGGCTGATGCTCTACCGCTGAGCCAACCGGCCAGGGCCTGGTTTTGTTTTTTAATAGCCATAATAATGGTGCAGCACTAGAAAGATCTGGAAAATGCTGTCAAATTTACTTCAAAGTGAGAATGTGGTGTTTCTCTATTTTATTGTTTTCGATAAAACTTCATAAATGCTTTGAACTTCTTGAAATTCAAAATAAAATATGCACACTGGTTTCTCAAGATCCAGGTTAAATACAAACCCTTTTCTAAAGTTTTCTGATTTCTTAAAGTTTGTTTCTTGCTCCTCTGTATGGTTTACCACTGTGTACCTCCTTTGATTGTAATGCTTTTCATATTACATTGTGCATATTTGTTGGAATATCAGTTATCTTTGCCAGAAACTGAATTATTCTAAGACAGAGGTATCATTTATCTTTCTAAGTTTTTATACTGTCTCCTCCTCAACATGATCCTGGTTCCTATAGTAGAAGCTTACTGTAGGTTTTTAGAAAAAAAGGGGTGTGGGAGAAGAAGAATGATTCATATCACTTGTTGCCCTACTTTCCTTGTTGAGATTGTTTCTGTTGTTCCTTCTTTCTATTTTTTTAATTTAAATCTATCAATATGGTCCTTCACTTTATTAATGGGATAGAGTATGATCCTGCAACACTTCTAATTCATGCACACTTAAAAAAATTAAAAATTACTTTCTCAGTACTCCACTTCATTTATCTGAATTGACAGTTATAGGGAACTATTACTATGTAAATAAGATGTGAATTATGTTTTTTGATAAAAGAGAGAAAATATTATTATTCAGAATTTTAATTTTATTTTGACAAACTGTATATTGTATTCGGGAGCTCAATAACAAAATTGGTTTTTATTTTTGTCAAAATTGGAACTGTAAGGCAAAGACTTTCTGTAACCTTGGACCTTAAATAGAGGTCTTTTATTGTGAAATGGACACAGCAAACTCTGGAGACAGTGACACATTATTGTCATGTATATTCTGTAATTATCCAGATATAATTATATTAGTCAATAATCTGACAAGTGCCTAGCATGCAAAATTTGAGAGGGTTTTAATATAGGAATAGATAGGTCTTAAATTTCTAAAGTTTTGGGGAAAACATGCAAAAAAAGCAATTATTAAATAATGGAGATGTTAGTCTACCTGCTTTAGAATTTAAAAATTTGGGGGGGGAAACAAGAGAAGACAAAAAAACCCCGAAAAATTTCTGGGAAATAGCAATACTTATGAGGTGCTGTATTAAGTACTCTGCATAACGTTGTGTTATTATTTCATTTAGTCACAATTTATTGTGATGGTGTTATCCCCACTACAGTTTAAAAAATGGTTATTTGAAGCAATTAAGTAATTTGTTCAAAGTCACAGAGTTAGTACTTTTGGAACCAAGATTCAAATATGCTTTATAAGGCTAATAAAGTCTACTCTTAACCATTATACTATAAATCTTAGACTGTATGTAGTAATGCTTCATGTAAGCTACATGAATTGTATGGAATGCTGAGAAAAGGTTAAAGCAATCTGAATGTCTTTGAGCTACATCATACTTACAAAAAGATCATCTATCACCATTTTCTCTCTGAAAGCTTTTAGTGTATCTTAAAATAGCAATAAAGTTAAGGATACTTCCTGGGGATTAAGGACTGGCTAGAATTAAAGGCCAAATGCTTTCAACAACTTCTCTTAATCAGAGATAAATCCTCAGGAAGTGCCTTGTGTCCTCATCATCATTGTTTAATTCAAAGTTCCCTACTTGTGTTTAATCTACTACCTCCTTAATCTTTGTTAATTATTAACATTGAGGCCTCAGTAATAACTAATCTTTCTCTGAGACTTAATATCCATACAATCTCCCTCTCCTAAATACACCTTCCTGGGGGAAAATTACTTAATCCTAAATTAGGTTATAAAATGTATATATTAAAGCTTAATGGCAATATTCATTTGTTATAATGGTATTTAAATTAAAATATGATTTATATACTACCTCCCTCCATCCTATAAATGACATCCTTGCCTAGTGCAATGACAATATCAATTTTCTAGTCATCTTGAATTTAAGTCACTTTCCATATATAATCTTATTTGTAATTATAATACATACAAAGAGCTGAAAGAGGGCAATCAAGACAATTTACTTTTACTTTTTTGGTAAATAAAATCCTGCAACTATTGAATGATTTGCTTTCATTTGAACACTGAAAAGTCCATGTATGACGAATGGGAATACTTTGTTTTGAAATTACAATCAGGTATCTCTTTCAGTCTCTCAGCAGCTAAATTTTCTCTTGGTATTTTAAAATTTAGGGCCATCTTTAAGTTGTTTCCTTTGTAATTTGGCTCATGTGAGAAATGTTAACACAAGGAGAGTAATATACATATATGATTTGTTGTTTCAGAGTATTATTATTAATAGCTGCCTTTTATATGTACTCTTTAAAAATATATATATAGGTTGTAATTCCTTCTACTAAATCCTGGGAGTAGATAAATAATGAGGCAAAGCTCAGGAAATGTCAGAGGAAGGTGCATCCTGGGAGTGTGTTAGTCCATCACTTTCAGGAAGTGACAATCTAGTCCTCTGTCAAGTTGGTCTGTTCAGGCTTTCTCAATGTGGCAAGCTTCCTCCGTTTCATGCCTCTGTAAGTAGTTATGGCTCAAATAGGAGTGGCTCTTCTAGGCTTCAAACTCCCCTTCTAGGAAAATGTTTCCATCATTCACCATTTCCTACAATTGTTATACCTCAAGCTGAAAAAGCTATGCCTAGCTGGGAAAAGGCGGGATTCTGGAACTCTCCTTTTCCTGTCTATCACCTGAATTAAAGCCAGAGGGAGGGGAAAAGGATATAGCACATTATGACATCTCCACTGAAAATGGAATTGTACAAAAAGAGTTTTAGAAACTCACAGCTAATTCCTGAATGGATGCTTTACTTCACATAGACATAGAACCAACTAGTGAATGTAATATTTCTAAAATTAGGTTTATAGTTTTCTTGAAATGTTTTTCTCCACTTTACCTTTTTACATATCACAGAATTCTAAGTCACCTTGTTTAAAACGGATTGAACAGAGTTGGGAAAGAATCACCCTTTTCATTTTTTCTCTTGGTTTCCTATTGCCAAATGGATCCAGCTCAAAGTCATGGAGCTGATGACGAATTATGCAGTCTGAGTTTGATTATTCCAGAGCGTGGTTGTGCATTTCTCAGGCACTGTACACTCACTTGTTCTTTCTTTCTTTATGCAGTAATTATTGATAAAATAGAGGTAAAAAAATTAAAGAACAGTAGCCTATAAATTCTTCCTACTTACTGCTATTACAAGAAGTAGGGTTGTCTCTTTTGTGAACATTTGTCAAACCCCTAGCCACCGAGTCCTATAAGGAAATCACACTCTCATGTTATCCAAGAGAAAAAAGACCTCTCTTATTTTCTATCAGTAAGAAAATAGTTTTTAGGTCAAGAATGACCGTTGACCTGATGTCAGTGTAAATGTATAATATCCATGCCTTCTGTTCAGCATAAAAATTGAAAATGATATAATTAAAGGTTTCCTTTTTATTACCACAGAACGTGGAGATTTACTCTTGTTAACTTACATTTTTTTCATCAGCAATTTTTACATGTGGGTAAAACTTCAAAGGTAATATGTGAATGCCCTTGTTGAAAACAGGGGAAAATCCTTCTTTCTGACTAATTTATCCTCTCATTGTTGAGTAAATTAGAAAGAATTATCATTTATGCAAAAACATCAGAGAGGGAAACACAAACTAACTGATATGCAGTTCCCAGACTGTTTTCTTTTAGTTAAATACGGAAACAAAACTACTGATGAATACTTATAGAAATATTTACATACTTTCCCCTTCTGGACCCAACCCTACTTTCTTGATGTTAAAGAGAGAGGATGAAAACAAAAGAAAAAGTCATTTGTCAGGCCTCTTATTTCCTTTCTTGCTTTGTAAAATTAAATATATTCCACACAAAGTTATTTTGCTTAAACCATTCTGGAGGGAACTCTAGTAGCTGTGATGCAACTCAACTTTGCAATGGCTCCTTTCTGCAGTTTCTTTTAGCCGCCAAGGAGATCCTCCAGCGTGTAACAGCCAACAAACATTGCTGCCCCTGCTCTCAGGAGCTCTCTGTGCGACTGTCCAGCAGGGTGCAGTGGCTTTCTTGGCTTTTGCTTTATTTTTCAGGATATTTCCTGGCCTCATTGTGAGCACTTTTTCATTGTCAGCCAGCTCGTGAACTCTCAGGAACAGACATCCTCACAAACAAAATGACATTATGAGAAACAGACCCCAGATATTGGCACAGCAGCAAAACAGATGTGGATTTAGGAAAGAAAAAAAAGATAGAGAAAAAACTTCTTTGAAAGATTGACATGATCCTGTTGTATACACAAAGTCGATCCATTCTCTACTACTTAAAGCAATACAAATGCTAATTTTAAACAAAGGAATTTTAATGTAATTACATTCAGAGAGAACAGTGTATGAATCCATAAAGGAATTTAATCATGGTATTTTAAAGAAGTTACTTGGCAAATCTCTGGGTTACTTGTAGTGAACTTATATTTAAAAAGTCTTTCTAGACTTTTTTACTGAATTTTTACTCAGTAAATTTAAGCAATTGAACCCAAAACTTTATAAAATCTGTTTTACATATATTAAATATTTATTTTGATTAAAATACTTAGTTATCCTAATTAACCCCAATTCAAAATAATGATTGATTAAAGAATTGTGAGCCTGACCTGTGGTGGTGCAGTGGATAAAGTGTTGACCTGGAAAGCTGAGGTCACTGGTTCAAAACCCTGGGTTTACCCAGTCAAGGCACATATGGGAGTTGATGCTTCCTGCTCCTCCCCCTTTGTGTCGCCCTTCTCTCTCTCTCTCTTTCTCCTCTCTCAAATGAATAAATAAAAATCTTGAAAAAAAAAAGAATTGTGAAATAAAGAATTTTTTCTAAAATTGAGCTCTAGCATTTATTGGGCATTTACATTAGATTTAGGCACTATACTAAACAAACAAACAAACAAACAACCAAACAAAATACCCCTGCATTATCTTACTTTAGTCTCACAATACCCCGCTGATGAAGATAACTTTATCATCTCATTTTTTTTAAATGAAGAAACTGAGTTTTGTGATAGAACTGGGATTGGATCCCTGGGCAGTCTGATTCTAGAGCCATTGCCCTTAACTACTATGCTCTACTAAATAACACTCATCATTCAGTCATTCTTGATGTCTGTGGTTCTCAACTTTGGGTACACACTTATTAATCTCGAAACTTTAAAAAAATAATAAAAACATAAGGTCAAACCTAACCTTAGAGTAACTGAGTCAGAATTTCTGTAGTCGGGAGATTTGGTCTATTCATTAGTAATTTTTAAGTTTTGTGGGTTTTTCTGAATTGCAGTCTAGATTTAGAATCTCAGTTTTAGACCAACAATATTTTAGGCAGTGAGATTACAAAATGAAAATGATAAAATTCATTCCTTCATAAAGGAATGTATTAGTTTCTTGTGGCTGGTGTAACAATTACCATAAAATTGGTGGCTTAAAAAAACCCAGATATTAATTTTCTCACAGTTCTGGAGGTTATACATCTGAAGTTAAGGCTATGGCAGGCCATGTTTCTTCCAGAGGAAAGTCTGTTCCTTGTTTTTTCCAGCTTCTGGTGGCTGCTAGCAATTATTGGCTTGTACCAACACGTAATTATGTGTAGGGTCACCTAGGTAATAGAAGATAATCTTTTCATCTCAAAATCCAAATGTAATCACATCTGCAAAGATCCTTTTCCCAAATAAGGTAATATTTACAAATCCCAAGCCATTTTTCATCCTACTATAAGGAGTCAAATGACTGAAGATGGAATTAAAAAATGGAAGAGGTGAAGAAGGGGATAAAGGGTGATGGACGGAGACTGGACGTGGGGTGGTGAGCACACGACTCGGTGTACAGAGATGTGTTGTAAAATTGTGTACCTGAAACCTGTTAAATAAATTTTTTTTTCTATTTTTCCGAAGCTGGAAATGGGGAAAGACAGTCAGACAGACTCCCGCATGCGCCCAACCGGGATCCACCCGGCACGCCCACCAGGGGGCAATGCTCTGCCCACCAGGGGGCGATGCTCTGCTCCTCCGGGGTGTTGCGACCAGAGCCACTCCAGCGCCTGGGGCAGAGGCCGAGGAGCCATCCCCAGCGCCCGGGCCATCTTTGCTCCAATGGAACCTCGCTGCGGGAGGGGAAGAGAGAGACAGAGAGGAAGGAGAGGGGGAAGGGTGGAGAAGCAGATGGGTGCTTCTCCTGTGTTCCCTGGCCGGGAATCAAACCCGGGACCCCTTGTACGCCAGGCGGACGCTCTTCCACTGAGCTAACTGGCCAGGGCCTAAACTTTATTTTTAAAACAAATAATAAATGCGTCCTGGCCGGTTGGCTCAGCGGTAGAGCGTTGGCCTGGCGTGCGGGTGACCCGGGTTCGATTCCCGGCCAGGGAACACAGGAGAAGCGCCCATCTGCTTCTCCACCTCCACCCCTCCTTCCTCTCTGTCTCTCTCTTCCCCTCCCGCAGCCAAGGCTCCATTGGAGCAAAGATGGCCCGGGCGCTGGGGATGGCTCCTCGGCCTCTGCCCCAGGCGCTGGAGTGGCTCTGGTCGCGGCAGAGTGACGCCCCTGAGGGGCAGAGCATCGCCCCCTGGTGGGCGTGCTGGGTGGATCCCGGTCGGGCGCATGCGGGAGTCTGTCTGACTGTCTCTCCCCGTTTCCAGCTTCAGAAAAATACAAAAAAAAAAACAAAAAAAAAAAGAACAACAACAACAACAACAAAAAACAAACAAATAATAAATGCTATGAAGAAGGGAAATCTTTACAGTGATTAACATTAGGTCCAGAGGAATTATGGAAAAAGGGGAAGCCAACACTTGAGGTGTTTTAGGCTATTCATATGAGTGTCTTAAATATAACTTATTCTCTGTGTTTAAAGGCCCTTCCTTAGTGACTATTGCTTCCAGATTTAACTTTTATTTTAAAACAGTGGGTCTCCAATTTCCTTTTGTGAATCAGACTTACTAGAGGAATTTTTTTAAAAAAGATATATGTGGTACGTGGATGACCAACTATTTCAGAATTTCTGAGCACAGGTCTAAACCTGCTTTTGTGAATTCCTCCAGGGATTCTGATGAAAGCAGAGTTTGAGTTTCCTGAAAGGTTTTATTTTGTATTTTAAAAATATATTATTTTTGTCATAGTGTGAACCTTTGCCAAAGTATAGAGATTAACTTTACACTTGGGATTTGAAAATGCTATTATTACCTTTTTTCTCTTAATTTTCTCAATTTGTAACATATCTATAAACAGAT
Source organism: Saccopteryx bilineata (assembly GCF_036850765.1). Taxonomy (NCBI): domain Eukaryota; kingdom Metazoa; phylum Chordata; class Mammalia; order Chiroptera; family Emballonuridae; genus Saccopteryx; species Saccopteryx bilineata. The sequence continues at coordinate 48,892,597 of NC_089494.1, read as the reverse complement.
GTACTTTCATCATATTTTTATATTTATATATGTAACTGCAATATTACTTGTTTTTCCCTTTAAAGTTTACCTCTATCTTTTTTTTGATTTTTATTTCATTTACTTTAAAACTTATTTCATGTTTGTCTACTTTTCTTTTCTACTGTTATGAAGCTATAGTAAACAATATCACATGTTATATATGTGAACATTTCTATTTATTTAAGATAATAGTGAAAGTGAACCCTGAAGAACAAATATATCAATAGGAATTTTCAATATTTTTAGTATATGAAATATAAATATATAAAGCAAAAAAAATGACTAATTTACTGAGACTCAAGGACATAAATAAAAATGAAGTAGTTACCAGTGGGAGGGTGATGTACTGTCACAAATATATGGTGACAGTAAATGATTTCACTTTGGATCAGTGGTGGGATTTAAATAATTTAACATCTGGTTCTCTGCCCTAATGACTGTTTTAAGTATGAAAAAACTATATACCAAAACGTAGTTGATTATTTCATGCATTTAATACTTAACAACAATAAAAGAGGTACACAAAACTAGATTGTTATAAGAGTTTTAAAATATTAATAAGAAAATATTAAATAGTACCATATAAAAACAATAAAACTGTTATCGAAGATATTTCCATATTGCTTTTTTGCTTGGCATCTTCACTTGCAATGTTTTTTACCTATGGACGGGATGAACATTACTATGGGCGCTTAGAGTATGCTGTTGTGCAGATAAATGTTAAAAAAGAGTAAGAAGCCTGACCAGGTGGTGGCGCAGTGGATAGAGCATTGGACTGGGATGTGGAGGACCCAAGTTCGAGACCCTGAGGTCGCCAGCTTGAGCGCAGGCTCATCTGGTTGGAGCAAAGCTCACCAGCTTGGACCCAAGGTTGCTGGCTCGAGCAAGGGGTTACTTGGTCTGCTGAAGGCCCATGGTCAAGGCACATATGAGAAAGCAATCAATGAACAACTAGGGTGTCGCAACAAAAAACTAATGATTGATGCTTCTCATCTCTCTTCGTTTCTGTCTGTCCCTATCTATCCCTCTCTCTGACTCTCTCTCTGTCTGTGTAAAAAAAAAAAAAAAAAAAAAAAGAGTAAGGAATGTAAACTTGTGATTTCCACAGTGAGTAGCTAGCTGTCCAGGGACCCACCTTAGTGAGAATTCTGATGAGAAGTGCCATTTTAACAACTGGTTTGCTGAACTCAACAAAAAGTTAGGTATCAGTTCTGCCAAACCGTTGCAAACCGGCTGAATCCCACCACTGCTTCGGGTGATGGTATATACACAATCAACAATTCATAACCTATGGAAACATTTACCTGAAACCTGTGTACTCTTATTGATCAATGTCACCCTATTAAATCTAATTTTCTAAATAAAATAAAAAATAGTTAAGGGGCAAAGTAATAATATGTATCGGTGAGGAAGGAAAAAAATGCTCTACTCTCTTTGGGTCTCTGGCTAGACTTAAGAGTTAAACTGAGATGCGACAGATGGAACAAGAGAGAAGTTTATAAATTTTGTTAAATTATTACATGTAATTTGCACCATTAACAAGAGACTGTAGATCTGAAGAAGTGGCCACAGCAGAAAGCTTTTATACCTTTTTAGCAACTTTTCATAATTCTGCTTGCTCACTCTTGTAGCTCTGCCATTGCAATGAGAAGAGAATGCCCAGCTCAGTCAACTCGTGCCTCTGAAGCAGAGCAAATTACCTCAGCTGAACTCAGCCTGGATCCAAAGACCCTCAGGTGACCTCAGCAGAAGGAGGTTGGTAGAGCTGTCCAGCCTTGAGCTGCTGAACTCTGAGATACCCAAAGAATAAATGTTCATTGTGGACTCTATTAAGTCGTTGGGTGATTAGTTAAGCATGAAATGCTGAAGCTTGTAGGGACATTTTGATAAGAAAAGTATTTATACATTCAAGCACAACAAAGCATTTTTTTGGAAAGTAAAGCAAATAATTAACTGTGATTAATTTAGCTTTTTATTTTTATTTTTTTTTAATAATTTAATTTTTTTAGTGGGGTGACATCAATAAGTCAGGATACATATATTCAAAGATAACAAGTCCAGGTTATCTTGTCGTTCACTTATGTTGCATACCCATCACCCAAAGTCAGATTGTCCTCTGTCACCTTCTATCTAGTTTTCTTTGTGCCCCTCTCCCTCCCTCTTTCTCTCTAATTTAGCTTTTTAAATATGGGCAATTAAAATTTTTCCTTATACTTAAATATACTTTAAAATATTTGTAAAATAACATGTATTATTTTCTATAAATAGAATTTTAAATAAAAATGATAGATAAACATGTTATCTTGTCATTACAAAGAGAATAAATTACTGTAGAAACTTTCTTATTGTTAATCCAAATAAAATTTTCCCCTGGAAAATAAGAAATAATTCCTGAAAAGTGATAGGAGTAAATGCATATGAATCAACAATTCAGTATTATAACTTCTGGATTTAGTGGATTTTCCTGATTAGATTTTGGGCATGTAAAAAATCAGTGTAATGCTATATCTAACTTAAAAACAACTTTAAATATTTAGTTTACTTAGCCAAAATGTGAGCAGTGTGTTTTTTGCTTTTGACAGTTTTATCCAGCTTTTTCATGGCCACAGATAATTTTCCCAGGGATGCTGTATTCTCTTAGAAATGTTAGAATAATATATTAAATGCTCCTACGGTACTTGCTGAATATTTGAGACAAATCAGAACCTCTTTGCTTTTGATCTAAAATAGGTAAGACTAATTCATCCATAGGTTTAGAATTATCCTGGAAGATTTTTAGGTTTTATGGTAAGTTATTTTCACAAATGATTACTTCAAAGTCTGAGAAAATTTGTAAGTTATGTTTTATATTTCTCTTTTCCTCTGTCCCTACATTCAATTCATCAGCAAGTCATGCTACTACTTTTTAACACTTTCACTTCTTATCATTATGACACTGGAAAAATGACCTCCAGGTCCAGCTACCTGTTGCTGTGAAAGCAAATCACATCATACAAGTGCTGATGAGAAGGAAAGAAGTTTATTCAAGTTCCAGACACCTGAGAAGATGGGAGGACTCCTGTCCTCAAAAACCCATCTTTGCCTTCTGGTATAGCCAGGGTGGGAGGGGGGAGTTATAAGGAGGGAGAAGGAGACAAGGAGTGGAATAAGCAAAACTAGAAAAAAGAAAGGAGGGAATTGAGAGTTCTTTGCTGAGGGGACTCAGCACTATTTGTTCAGATATATAAATGAAAGCCAGTGCATTCCAGAGGTGGTGTATCTGAAAGCCGGAATTTGTCTCTCTCTTACAGAAACTGAAGCTCGTGAGTGACTTATAAACGAGGGTGTTTGTTCTATGTAACAAGTGTACATAGATCCCCACTGTCAGGTGAGAGTCAGGACTGCAAGCCTTAGCATGATGGGAGTAAGGAGAAGAGGTTATTCTTCTTGCTCAGATGTTAGCCTGTAATGTGTGTCAGCCAGAGGCAGAAGCACAGGACTGATTATATATTTTTGATTTATTACAGGACACACTAGTGATCTCTAAACTAGTAATACTGGATCATGATGCAACAAACTGGATTTAACATTTTACAGGAATTCTTTTATAAGCTTTCTTTGTTAGTACATACGTTCTTATTTAGGTCTATTTTATGGCTAGTCGGACTAGTATCAGTAAAGCAGTGATATAGCCTATTTATTACCAGTTATATTCCCACTACAGTGACTCCTGTGGTAGCCAGGGCTTACATCTTATACATTTTAGGTTCCTCAAACACTTAACACAGCACCTTTTACACTTTCTATGCCTTCTTTATAGTAGATTCTCAGTGAAAGTTTACTGACCTATACTTATAAATTCTCAGTTATAGTTTAGTCACTCCTTTTGTGCTCATTGTCTGGTGTCTCCTAATGAGTCCTTCTCTCTGTTCCCAGCATGGGAAGCTTGTAAATATTGAATACATTGCCTAGACAGCCATATTCATTTTCTCCTCCTATGACAAACTGCTTACTTTGGAAGGAGACTCTTCAAGATTAAATGTTCAATGTATTCATTGTGGTTGATTAATACCAGCTGAACAATCAGCAGAAATTTTGATTACTTTTTCAAGATTAGCTGCAATTTCTGAAACTATAATAAATCATAAAATTTGAAATTATATTTATGCTAGATATTTTACAGTTCTGCTTATATGATGTGAAAGCTTGATAGAATTTCTCCATGTAATTTTTTTAAATTGAGCTTTTACCTCTCAAAGAATCTCTTACTACTGTGACAATTTACATGTCTAAAAGCGAGTTAAATACAGGTTGCATTCATAGAACACTTTTTAAAACAATAGTTTTTTAGGCATTTCAGAAATTAAATCTGAACAGGCTACCTTTAATAAGTGAGGTAGAGGTCAAATGATAGATAAGGAGTAATATAAAGCATGTTGAATTCATGAATAACAGAGCAAGACAGATAATATTTTCTGGTCTTGGGGAAATGTAATTGTAAAAATTCTACTTTCTAATTTCTGGAGTTTGTATTGTTTGAAAGTAAACTAAAATCCTAGAACCCATTTCAGACGATTCAGTTCATCTAGCCTCATCTCAAAAAAATGCTATACCTACTTCTTCAATAGCAGATTATCACCTAATTAATTGAGATCTATAGATATATTCATAATTGGATTTCCTTTGGTCAAAGTCAGCTTCTGTAAACTTTCAGCTAATGAATTTATTTCTTATTATTATATTCTACAACAAAGAGCTTAATTTTGAGGTTAGGTTTTATTTATTTTAAATTTTATGCGACAGGAGGGGAGATAGTGAGGCAGACTCCTGCATGCCCTTCTGGGATCCACCCAGCAACTCATCTGGAGACAATGCTTAAGTACCAACCTATTTTTAGTGCCTGAGGTTGATGTGCTCCAACAGAGCTATCCACAATGCCCAGGGCCACACTCAAACCAATTGAGCCACTGGGTGTGAGAAGGGAAGAGGGAGAGAAGGGGGAGACTGTTGGGAGGAGAAGCAGATGGCTGCTTCTCCGATGTGCCCAGACTGGAAATCAAACCAGGATGTCCATACTCCAGACTGATGCTGTATCCACTGAGCCACTGGCCTGAGCCAAAGTTAGGTTATATATCTATAAATCTATCTATATCTATATCTATATCTATATTTATATATCTATATAAAATTTACCTTTTTCTTATAAGTTTCAGAGCATAGTTCAACAGTACATTTGAGCTGTTTACTATTGGAATATATTTACTTCACTTTGAAAAGATTATTTTAGGCTATTTTGTTTTTCTGGATTAAATTTATGGCATTAAAGTTATACTTTAATAAAGTAATTAATATGGTTTAATTAGTATTAGAGTGAATATCATCAGTGTTGGTACTCAGATAAAACTCATATTCTCTTCCTCAATAATTTTTTAGGGGGCTATGTTATCCTGGAAATCACTTTAACTCATTCCCTCTATTTGGTTTAGGAACTGCCTGGCATTGTTTAAAAGAGCATACCTTAGGGTACTCAGATTTTCCATGAAACTTAATTTGCTCCACTTAAAGAGTCAGCTGTTCTATATTTGTTTTAGCTGTCCTCTGCTATGCTTCTTACTCTGGTGGCAGGAATCACCTTGGAAAGGTCACCCAGAGCCAGTAAAAGCCATTCAGCCAGTGCCAGTGGTATTCTGGTGACCTGTCCCATCATTATTCAGAGCTATAGAGCTATAGTCTTGAAATTGATTATCCATTTAGTAATCATATAACATTGGGGAGAAGGTTATTTCCTTTTGGCTTTAACAGAGTAGGTTAAAGTTCTGTGATTTTTATGTACCTGAAATATATTCTAAGAGGCCCATCTAACTAGATCAGCTCTTTTAAAAAATTATTTATTGATTTTAGAGATAGAGAGAGAAACATTGGTCCATTGTTCTACCTAAACTATGTCAGCTTTTTATCACTCCACCAACCCAGTCTTCATACATTTGCGGTATGTGTAGCTTTTTCTGTCATTGCTAATAGCTTAATTAGATCTTAAACCTTTAGAAAGTTACTTTGCTTCAATCGTCTTTGAGTAAAAATACTAAAATTGATTCTGAGTTTTCTAATACTTAAAAGCTAGTCATTATGTGAATGAAACTATGTGAAGTTGGTCCTGAAATCAAAGAAGTAAGCTCAGTAGAAGCTCAAGATTGGCTTTAGGGGAATTTATTGCTTTCCTAATGTTTACTGATACTTCCCCGCCACCCAACCCATGCACACATACAAGTACACAAAGAGATGACTTTATCAATAAAAACAATGAACATTTCCTTATATTGTGTAAGATATTATGCAAAGGCAACATCAAAGTTTGTCACCTAATCTCATCCCCTTCCTAAATCTCTTCTATGTAAACATTTGGTAACTGCCATTGATGTCACCCTCGAGTTCCTTGTGTATTTCTGCAGGTATTGGATTAGATGGTAGATGGTTTCTTACACCGTTAAATTTCCGTACAAAATATTTTCATCCAGTGTTATTGTTAAATGTAAATATTAAACTATAAAATCATCTGCCAACAGAATCCATATATTTGTGTAGGAAGTGTATAGATATTATTTCAATGGTTTCTCATCATTGAAGTCGGCAGTAATCTACTCTTACAGGCTGAATACAAACTATTCACAGATTGCAATATAATAAACATAGACAACACATTCCTTTAAGGGGATCACTCTTTTCAGGAGGAGAAAGGACAAACACTATATATTGGACTTAGGAGATGTCAGTCATCTGGACTGATACATACGAAACGGTTCTTGTTACATGATAGCTAACCTTTTGTCTCATCAAAAATTTTTTATTGTATAATTGACATATAACAGTAAATTAGTTTAAGGTGTAATACAATGGAATATATATAATTATATCATATATATATATGATATGACCACCACAGGAATTCTTGTTAATGTCTATCATCACACATAATTATTAATATTTTTTTCTTGTGATGGGAACTTTTAAGATCTATTCTTTTAGCAACCTTTAAATATACAATACAGTATTAACTGTAGTCACTATGCCCTACTTTATATCCCCAGGGCTTATTTTATTGCTGTAATTACCTAACATTTTGAAGAGATGTAATTTGATTATTCTGTGTTCTTTATATTAGAAAAGTGACAACACTCTAGTTTATTCATGTCACAACCCTGGATTCCTTGATTCTCATTTCCTTATTTCCGTGTTTTATTCTCCACATCTATCCGATTCATCTATTGAACATGCCCACTTTTTGCCATCCCCACTAAACTGCCATAATTCAGAACACTGTAATCTCTTTGCTAAATTAAAGCAACAGTTTAGCGTAGCTGGCCTTTTCTTTTTGTGCTATTCTACAACGTGCCTTCCAAGCTTCACTCATTCTGAAGTTTTTTTTGTTTCTAGAATTTCCCATAGTTTGATACTGTTGTAACTGCTCTCTCTCTCTCTTTTTGTTCTTGTGACACCATATTCTGTTTATTTCCAGTGAATTTCTCAATTTGGATATAAGTTATTTCTGGTAATTTTTCTGAGACCCACAATCTGGGTTAGTGGTCTTTTCAACATGCTTATACAGAATATAGTACCACCTCCATTGTTACTCTCATTTTGTTATATTGTAACTGTTTGTTTAATGGTATCAGTGACTAGACCATAAATTCTCTGAGTGCTAAGAAACTGTTAGTTCAGTGTTGGATCTTCAGCACCTAGCTTGATGCCTATTATAGGTATTCAATAATCATTTATTGAGTAGTTATATAATATAGGATAAGGGTTGGCATACTATTTATGTAAATAAAATTTTATTGGAACACAGATATGACCATTAGTTTATAGACTGTCTATAGCTTTTATTGCACTACAACAGCAGACATGAGTAATTGGAACAGACATTCTATAGTCTGCAAGGTCTGCAGTAATTACTGTGTGGTCTGTTTGATAAAAACTTTCGGTGTCCATAATATAAGGCTATGTGGTTTTTCTTTTTACTTTTCCATGAGTGACCTTTGGTAATTTGTGTCTTTCATGAGATTTGTCCAGGTAATTAAAGTAATCAAATTTATTGATAAAGTACAAAATATTTCTGCATTATCTTTTCAAATGTCTGAGGATCTGCAGTGATTCTCCTTTGTTATTCCTGATATTGATAATTTGTGTTCTCTTGCCTTTTTCTTGATTAATTTGGCTAGAGATGTATCAAGTGTTTTTGTATTTTCAAATAACTATATATTATTTTGATTGATTTTCTTTACTGTTTGAAAACTCACTGATTTTGGCTCTTTTCTTTATTATTTCGTTCCTTCTATTTACTTAGGCTGTAATTTGCTCTTCTAATAGAGTTCTTTTTTTTTAATACTTAGTTTTTTTTTGTTTTTTTGTTTTTTTTCTGAAGTTGGAAACGGGGAGACAGTCAGACAGACTCCCGCATGCACCCGACCAGGATCCACCCAGCATGCCCACCAGGGGGTGATGCTCTGCCCATCTGGGGCATTGCTCTGTTGCAACCAGAGCCATTCTAGTGCCTGAGGCAGAGTCCATAGAACCTTCCTCAGCGCCAGGACCAACTTTGCTCCAATGGAGCCTTGGCTGTGAGAGGGGAAGAGAGAGACAGAGAGGAAGAAGAGGGGGAAGGGTGAAGAAGCAGATGGGCGCTTCTCCTGTGTGCCCTGGCCGGGAATCGAATCTGGGACTCCTGCATGGCAGGCCAATGCCCTACCACTGAACCAACCGGCCAGGGCCTTAATACTTAGTTTTTAAAGGATGTTTTCTTGATTATAGTTTTCTAGGTTTCTTTGACTGGTGGTTCTTTGTTGTTGCTGTTTTTTTAATTTTTGAAAATCCCCAGACATTATTTTTTCAAATATTTTTTTTCTGTATTTTCTTTCTTTTTTCACTCTGAGATGTCAACTGCACATAATGTCACACAGTTCTTAAATGCTCTGCTCTTTCATCTTTTTCCCGGACACTTTTGCTTTTTGTGTTCTACTTTATAAGCATGTAAATGAGTAGACTTTGAGTAAAGCAGATTGCCACCCACAATGTAGGTGGGTCCAATCCAATCAGTTGAAAGCCTTAAAAGAAAAAAGAACTGGAGTCCTCTGATGAAGAGGGAATACTGCTTCCAGACTGCCTTGAGAACTGAGCTGCAATAGTAACTGTCCCCTGGGTTCACAACCTGTCCGCCTGCTCTGCAGATTTAAGGCTTCCTGCCTCTTATAACTAACTGCATGAGACAAGTCCTTGAAATCTCTTTCTCTCTGTGTGTCTGATGTAAATGTGTGTGTGTATCACCCATTGTCAAAGTCTTAACCTAAGACTTCTGGGAACTCATCTGCAATGAGTAACTTGGGTGGATTAGTCATTACAGTGAGGGAGACTGTCTACCATGAGGGACAATGGAGTTCTGTGGCAATAGGGTGATTAAAAGACTTGTTATAGGATTTGGGCTTTGGTTGTGTGATTTTGGACAGGGTCAAAAAGATTGAGAATTTATTGTAAATCGGTTGTTGTCAGAAAGAGAGGACTGTTCTATGATCAAATTCCAAATGAATTTTATCTTTAGGGAAGGTAGATGAGAGCAAGACTAGAGGAGCTATTGTAAAGTACCCATTAACTGGCAGTGGAGAATGTTTGGGATTTTGTGCTTGGACAATGTTTATTGTCTGTGTTCAGACATGACAATAGAGTGGTCCCGTTTTTTGCCTGGATCCCTTCTGTCTCAGAGTAGCCTTGTCTGATATTGATGTTCTGTGTGATTGTATTCAACAAGAGAGAACCAAGACCTTGCTGTCAGCACCATGGCAGGTGCTGGATGTCAGGGGCTGCTTCTCCCTCTAGTTCTTGCTCCCTTATTCTACCTTAGTTGGGGACATTAACACTTAATGGAAAATTCTGTTTCGTTGTGTTCAAAGTAAATATGCTTTATATGGCAAGTAAGAAGCTCTTTGGAGACTATCTGTATTAGCTCCAAGTTTTATTCTTTTAAATTCTTGGCCTGGACACGGAATGAGCCTCATTGAATCTGCAGAGGAAATCCCTGTGCCTCTCTCTCCGTATTCTACAAGCTTCTACATGTATCTCACAGGTTTCCAGAATCCAGACTCTGCCTCCGAAGCACCACCCTCAGCGTGTCCTTTTGTGCTGAGCGTTTTGGACTTTTCCTCCTTAATTACCCATCAGGATATACTTGCCCTGCCTCATTTCCTCAGTTCCCACAGCTGCATTAGAAATTTGGCTAACAAATCCTTGTGAAAGCTTTATTATTTTTTAGCACTTCATGGCAAATCCTGTTTCATTGTGGCTTCCTGGAGATAATCCTTGACTTCAAAATGCAAGGAAATAATCCTTGACTTCAAAAATGCTAAAGCTTTCTGGACTGGAAATTCAAGAGTTATTTGGGACCAGACAGCAATTTTCTCCCCTTCAACTTTCCCAAACAAAGCTGGTGGTGTTCTACCTTGTAAGCCCTAGTTACAGACTATTCCTCTTACAAAGTAGAACATTTTTTTTATTAATGTTTTCTCATACCTTGGAAAGTATGAAACCTAGCAGCTTCATTCTGAGAGGGGTGCAGTAGTGAGATTCATTTGGTTTGCATCAGTTTGGCAGAAACAATACCTAATTTTTTGTTGAGTTCAGCGAATTGGTTGTTAAAATGGCACTTGTAATCACGGTTCTCTCTGAGGTGGGTGGCTGGGCAGCCACCCAATGTGGAAATCACAATTTTACATTCCTTACTCTTTTTTAATGTTCATCTGTGCAACAATATATTCTAAGTGCCCATAGTAATGTTCATTTCATCCATAGGTGAAAAAAATGTGATGGAACTATGCCTTTAATATTTAATTATTCATTTCATAAAACTCATTATACCTTTGATAAAATACTACATTTTAATTCCATCGCATTTGTTACCTCAGTAAACAACATATGACGAAAAGAGAAAAAGTGCCAAACAACCAGAGGATGACAAGCTGTCATTGGAAATATCTTAAATAATAATTTTATTGTTTTTTGTCAGGTATCATTTAATATTTTTCAGTAATATTTTAAAACTCTTTATTATAACATAACCTAGTTTTGTGTACCCTTTTATTATTATTTAAGTATTAAATGCATGAAATAATAAACTACCTTTTGGTATATCTATTTTTTAAACTTAAAATGGTCATTAGGGCAGAGAACCGGTTGTTAAATTATTTGAATTGCACCACTAGAAGGGTGTTAAGGACACCCCGTGCTTCGGTATACTGGTTTTTTGGTAGAAGATAGAGGAAAGAATGTTTCATTGTTTTATTGCCGATTTTTCAACAATAAGATAGCTTTCTTTAAACTATAAATGTGATGTAGTTGAGATATGGGATTATTCTGATTCTAGTGCAAAGTCCAAATAGTTACGTAACTCAACAGATGGTTATTATCATTCTCTTCAAAAAAAAATGTAATCTCCCTTATCAAAAAGTAAGTGTTCTGTGAAGAGAATTCAAAGAATAAAATCTCAATATTTGTAGGGAAATTAATTATTTTTATACACATGTCCTATCATCAAAGAGGATTTCACACGCATCCTGTCCTGAGAGTACCACATGACTTTCATAATTGTTAGATTTCTTCCCAGGATGAAATATTTAAATAGTTTTACTGCTGAGTAATGTATTTAATATGTGAGCTAGAATGATTCCCAGTGGTTATTGCAAATTATCTCTTTGCAACCCTGATGCAGAAAAAGGCTTTCAACTGCTGCTGCAGTAAAACAGATGAGGTGACTTCCATCGCTGGGAATGTTGGCTATATTTGAAGGGGGATGGCCAGGTAGCTAATTATCGCAGGGTATATTAAAACAATTAATGTAATTCCTGGCATTCCTAGGAAAGACAGATGCATTCACCATGGCTTTTATAAAGAAACTTCCAATAAATAAAAATGGAGATTATAGAAAATTTAATTACTGAAATTTATTTTGAGTTTTAAATATTTATTTTTATTAACTAATGCAGTAAATCTGGGTGATTTAAGAGTGAGAAACATACAAACAGAACACATTGGAAACAAGATAAAGTTCAAAACTAACCCTCTAGAAAAATATGTGATGTCATGAAAAATATGTCCCAAATGCAGGCATGTCCCTGCATTTTTCACTGACTTCAGCAAGGACACCAGCTTTATTGGGTGATGGCCCCACCCTACTCTATGACCTCATCTTAACTAATTATGTCAGCAGTGACCTTACTACCAAATAAGGTCTCGTTATGAGGTACTAGTGGGTGGAACTTCAACATATGTTACAAAACACTTGTTGATAAGATGAATAAACTCCAACATGTCTACTCTTCGATATTTATAAATAAATAAATCTAATTCCAAGGCAAGACTATACTTTCACTTTTTTTAAAATAGTATTCCTTGATGCACAAAAGTTTTTAATTTTGATGAGTTCAATTTATCTATTTTTCTTTTGTTGCCTATGTTTTTGGTGTCACATCCATGCAATCATTGCCAAAACTAGCGTCATAAAGATTTTCCACAATTTTTTATTGAGAATTTTATAGTTTTAGCTCTTAAGTTTAAGTCTTTTGATAAAAGATTCTACTTAAAAAAAACCCATATTCATTTAAGTCTTTTGATAAAAATAGGTCATCAAATTTAAAAAATATAATTAAAAAATATATAACATTATAAAATAATGAATCTCTATATTTCATTGTATATTTTAAGTTCTATCCATTAATCAAATTAGTCTTCCACATAAAAATGAGACTAAGAGACATGGACAAGAGTGTGGTGGTTACCAAGGGTGGGGGGGGAGGGAGGACATGGGAGAGAGGGAGGGAGAGAGTTAGGGGGAGGGGGAGGGGCACAGAGAACTAGATGGAGGGTGACGGAGGACAATCTGACTTTGGGCGAGGGGTTTGCAACATAATTTGATGACAAAATAACCTAGACATATTTTCTTTGAATATATGTACCCTGATTTATTAATGTCATCCCATTACCATTAATAAAAATTTATTAAAAAAAAAAGAAAAAAAAATTAGTCTTCCAGAAAACTACAGTTTTGGGAAGCTAGCTTCAGAAATATACTGAAACATTTTATTGATAGTCTCTAGGATTTAACAAAGGTTGTTAAAATTGACTTTATTAAGAATGCTCTAATTTGCATAAAAATTCTTTAAAATGTTGATCATTACTTTTAAAAAATATTCAATTACTCTTGTGAGTGAGCTCATGAAGTAATTATTTTTGTGAATGTTATGCTGGTGAAATTTTTTTTCCCCTTTAAGTAGATACTATTTTATCTTTTGTGAGATGATAATTATACAACTCCCTTGTGGTTATATATATTTTTAGGGGCTCTTGGAAAGCTCAAGCTAAGTTTTTTGTTAAATGACATCAATTCTATTAACCTCAATAGCCAAATGTATTTGCTACTGCTCCTTCCCACAGAGTTTATTTCCTTTTTAAAAGATAATATATATATTCTTAGTTTTAAATATATATCTATATATATATTTAAAATAATATTTTATTTTAAGCTTACAGAGATAGAATATTTGAATTATGTATTTGTGGATTCAATAATTTACAAATAATAAGACTGAATTTTAAGTGTGAAACATACATAGCAGCTTTGTCAGACTATGCAAGCTCCCACAGAAATTGACAGCACTTTTTCAATGTATAATTGAAAACATTGTAGTCATTTTGATTATGTAGTATGTTCAGTAGCTATAACAGATACAAAATAACAGTGGCTTAAACAGTCTAAAATTTCTTTCTCACCTATGTAATAGTTTAGGCATACAGAGTCCAGATCTGGTACTACAATTATACAAGGACCCAAACACTTTCTTTCTCAGTGCTCTTCAAATTCCTGTGTATTGCCTGAGTTGTGCAGGTAAACTGGTTTTCTGGGGGGGGGGGACATAATTCATGGTATTTTCTGATTTTGCGGTTGCAAATACTTCATAATAGCTGATTTTTTTTTTTTGTATTTTTCTGAAGCTGGAAACGGAGATAGTCAGACAGACTCCCGCATGCGCCCAACCGGGATCCACCCCGCACGCCCACCAGGGGGCGATGCTCTGCCCCTGTGGGGCGTCGCTCTGTCGCGACCAGAGCCACTCTAGCACCTGGGGCAGAGGCCAAGGAGCCATCCCCAGCGCCCGGGCCATCTTTGCTCCAATGGAGCCTTGGCTGCGGGAGGGGAAGAGAGAGACAGAGAGGAAGGAGAGGGGGAGGGGTGGAGAAGCAGATGGGCGCTTCTCCTGTGTGCCCTGGCTGGGAATCGAACCTGGGACCCCTTGCACGCCAGGCCGACACTCTACCACTGAGCCAACCGGCCAGGGCCAATAGCTGATTTTTTGCTATACATAATTTAACCGCTGGCTAACAAAATTCCCTAAAATTTAACAATCAGCTCTGAATATTTGGCATGAGCTTTGCTCCAGCATAGCACTGGGTGTTGCTCTTACTCTTGTGGTCATGATGGCTCACCAGCAGGGCCACATTCCAGTCAGAGCAAAGGGCTCTTCTCTTAGGAGTGTTACTTGATGTTGCACAAATCATTTCTAGTTCTAATCTACTAGCCAGAAGTTAATCACATGCCTACACCTAGCAGAAAGATAGGCTAGAAAATATTGTATTTATTCTATTTAGCTAATTAAGTAGGTAGCTAAAAACTGGAATTTGAGTCTTATGAAAAAGGTAAGAAAGACATTGTTGAATAATAGATTTTTGCCACAGACATGCATTAAAAAAATTAGTGTTATTAATTTATAGCCTTACTATGACAATGAGAACAATGACTAATAACGTTTATGTGAATTAATGTGACAGGTGTTAATTTGAAGTTTTCCATTTCAACTAACATTGGAATGAGCATAAACCAAAGTGTCTCAATTATAAGCAAAGAGCAAAGCAATGCTAACTTAAAACAATGACAAGGACAGATATCACTGAGATAGTTTCAGATAGTGGTGATAATCCATTATCATTATACCTTTTTCATAAGGTGACCTGATGGAGTTTTTAAAAGGTTATTTAAAATTACATATTAATAAATGGATTAAGAAATATATTGAATTCTGAGAAGTCTTTCCCTCTCCCCAGATGTCTATTTATGAAAATAAAATGACAATGGCATTTCAGAATTTTATATTCTTAAGAGTTCAGATTAATGAATGAGTAATTTATGAGAAGTTGTCTATGAATGACAACTGAACAACTTGGCTAAGTTTGTTTATAAAGAAACATGAAGAAAGGTGTCCAGGAAAACCAGTCTGTTTCACATTAGATTATAGAGTTCATATTAAAAACGCATTTATGTTATACGCCTCAGACTCACAAATCACAATACCATCTCTATGCTGTGCTACTCCCTGCAGAGTGCTCTGCCCTCCCTTTCTACATAGCACCACCTGTTCCACCTCCTTCAGCACTTTCAGATGGAAAGTGTGACCTTAAAATGGCTGTACTTATCTTTTCTTAGAGAATTGTCACGTGATTTCCAATCACATAAGATATTTGTTCATTTATATCTGTCAATTTTTCCTCAGTTTTAATAAAATTAGGTATAACTGACAATAAAAATTGTATATATTTAAGATAGACAATGTAATAGTCTGATATTTGTATACATTTTACATATTATGTATACATTATGAGATGTATACATGTTCATCACCTCACATTATTACCATTTTTTTCTTTTTATTTTGGTGTGGTAAAAACCCAATTGCTACTCTCTTAGCAACTGTCATGTACGTAGTAGAGTATTATTAACCAAAGTCACCATGCTGAATGTTAGAGTTGCCAGAACTTACTCATTTTATAAGTCTGTTTCAATTCTTTATGATTTTTAGGAAATATTTTTAAAAAATGCTTTATCGCTTTTAGACATTTTATATCATAGTTTTCACTTCTTGTTAAATGAATTAAAACAAAAAGCAAGTCTCATTCCTAATATAAAAGACTGATCCTAAAGCAAATTTTGTGTAGATAAATCTGTTCTGTGTGTGTGTGTGTGTGAATTTTCTGTACTTCTACTTGGTTTAACACCCTAAGTCTACTCTTTTACCACTCTCAGTCATCAGTCTTGTGGTTACCATTTCTCTTTAAATTTTTTTTCATGCTGCCTCTCTCTTGAATCAAGTGCCAGACATTACATATGAAAAAAGTTAAATATGATGTTATGTTTTTAGATCACATTATCTTTCTCTGGGGAGAATTTTTCTTTTGCTTCTGGTAGGTAGTTATATAGTAGCTGGTTCAGCTTAATCCAATTAGACTCTTAGCTGATTTAAAGGTGGTCTTGAATCTTTGTAAGAGTGAGTTTATTTATAGCTCACATTTATTCCTACAATGTACCACTTTGAGAATACCAAACTAAGTCCTCAGGGTCTATAATAGGATTCTTCTATCTTGGTTGATTCTGGGATCTCATTTTTTTGTTTAGTATTATGAAATTGTCAAAAGTCGCCCACCCTGCCCCAGCTTCTTAGCCTGCCAGATTTTTATCCTTCCTCTTATCTTCTCAGACACTGTTGTACAACCAGCAAATGCCTCCATGGGATATTTCATCCTCCTCATCCTAACTTTAAATGTTCTCCTACCCAGTAACCCCTTCAACCATTATGTGTGTTTTTGGGGGAGGGTAAGAGAAAGTGGGGAGAATCAGGAAATCTAGTTACTGTTCCTTAGCTACCCTGGAAAATGTAAAAACCTTTTGAGGTCCTTCTTCGTTTATACTTCTAAGCTTTTCTGTTCTACTGCTTGGGCATCATGATTTAAATGGTGGTTCTCTATAAGATTGCAGACTCATGAGATCTTGGGATGCTAGGCTACAGGTTGTTCAGCCTTGAATTCTTTCAATTATATGAGGGAGAAATCTCGGCATAAGGGTTTCTGTTGTCTTAGCTAACAGACAGAGCTTAGCATTGAAGTTAGGTAATTAGGTTCTTTCTCAGAAACTCATCAGTGTTTAAAATTCAGTCACATTCTTTTTTATTTTCCCATCCTTGGTCACTTGTCCAAATCTTACTATGTTAGGACAAGGGAACAACTTTTGTCTCCTCAATTATTCTTCTTACTCTACGTTTTATGTGTTAAATTGATATTCTATATTTATACATACTTTTACTCTTGATAAAGTCAGGTTACTGAAATTACCAATAACATACAGAAATTTTTTTCTCTTGCAAACATTTCTTTTAATTGGAACACGGAGCTTTGAAAATATAATGTGCTATAGTTTTATAAAATTTAACTTAAGGGAACAGTGCTCCGCTTGTTGTGAGGCACTATACTCTTTCAGTGCATGAATTCAGGACATGAAACTTGCCACTAAATTGCTTAATTTTGTCATTTGGCAGCAGTGGTGATGAGATGGGACCTAAAGAGGTCTGCTGAAGATTCTAAGGACTGCCCCCAGATGAAGGAGAAAGTACCGACAGAGCCCTTTGGTGTACTGATTCTTTGGCCACTCTTCAAGATGTCAGGTAAGCATCTCACAGGTTGAGCTTTGCCTATTTTGCCTTCTGAGCTCTTCATGTTTGTTTACCCTGTCCTTCAGGCCCACGGGAGACTCCATATTTTCGCAGTCAGCCTTAGTGAGCCACACATTTGGGTTTGTGGCTGACTTCATCTTCAGGTTATGTGCCTTTGGGAGGTCCTGACAGATCTCAGAAACTGTATACAGGCAGCCAGAAATAGTAAGTCTGGTTGAATTCTGGAGATTATTTCAAGAGAAAATAATGGGTGCCCCTCAATCTAAAGAAAGCAAGATGGCAGTTCTTAGGGGTTCACAAAGCCTCAAGGTAAGTCCACAGCATAAGTCATTGGTGGAGTCAGGGAAGTAAAGACAAGAAATTTAGACTTTTTTTTTTTTTTTTGTGTGTGTGTGTGTGTGTGTGTGTGTGTGTGTGTGAATGGCACATCAGAATCTAAGTAAGCACAAGTCAAACTGTAAAGAGCCATTAGGGTGTCTGTTACTATTAATATAAAGAAATCATCTCTTGAAATGAATAATATATCTATTGCTAATGAGAATTTTGGAAGCCAAAGCTGAAAAATTTGTGGGCACTTGTTAAGCACTTGAGAGCTGATGGACACTTGCCACCAAACGCTGAGACTCCCATGCTAGAGTAAGTCAGTTACAGAATGGGTTAGATGAACACGAAGTCACCTACTAACATCAAGAAAATTTCCAAGCAGTAGGGTACACTGTAAAATACCACAAAATCCCCAGCCCAACCCTCTTTTGCTCCAAGAAACTCAAGGCTTAGTTAAAGGAACATGATCCTCAAGTTTTAAAGAATAGAGCATGGCACCTTGCAGAACAACTGCTTATTTACTGTCTAAGAACTATGGCACTGGAAGCTGTAAATAGCTACCAAAAAATGGCAAAATTTTACTAAGTCAACGTAGAATTAAAATGGCCATTGTGGAGAAAGTTCTAATTAGACAAGATCATTCATTTAAAACATTTATTTGAAAACAAAGGTTCCCAAGTTAAATAACTAAGAGATACCGATTTTAATTGGTGTGCAGAAACCTTTGGAAAGCTTCAAGATTCCAAAATTGCTTCTTGGAAACATAAATAACAATCTTCACAGAGGGTAAGAATTGTATGCAAACTGTCTGAATCGTAATAGCCATAAAATATATCACTCCTTTCTAGTCACAACCTAGAATTCCCATGGGGAGTCTGTTGCTACAGAATTTTAACAGTCAAATGTATTTAACTATAATGCATGTCATAGGTATCAGAAATGATGGTCTATATGAAACCTCTATAGTCTAGCACAAAACCTCCATAATGTTATTTGTTATTGGGCAGAAAAGGAATATGTACTCAGTGCTTGATCTTACCTAATTTTACCCAGGTGTCCTTTTGCTATTATAAACTCAAGATAATAATTTGACCTTACCCATGAACTTTAATTTTTTTTTATCATGTATTTTTAGGCTCCTGAATTAACAGGAAAATAATCAGTGCTGTTTCTCTTCTGCACAGCCCACATTTTGTTCACATTTCCTCTTCTACCACCCATCTTCCTAGGCAACAGAGCAACCGAGCAAACAAAGGAAAACCATTTATTTTTAAAAAATTAAAATAAAAAATTTAAGATAAAAATTGAAGACTAAATGTGGGTTGTCCTTCAGATGCTTATGTAACTAAAAAAAACCCAAAAAACAAAATCATCTCTCATTTAAATTCTTATATTTGTACGTGGGCTGCTTGCCTCTCTGGGAAACCTCTGGGGAAATCTGACTCCAAAGACCTTGCAGGTGAGAGCATAAGAATAGCAATTAACCTTTGGACTTAGGGGATCTCTACATTATACATGATTAAATCTTCCTTTTTTCTTTCTTTTCCTTATGTGAAACCATATATGCTGTCAGGATAAAATCATTTGACATGGTCTAAGTAAAAAAAGCTGCTCATTCTAGTCGAACATCCCTCAGAAGTTTCTTCCAGGGAAATACTGAATCAGAAAAAAAAAATTATATAATTTTCAAATTATGATCTTAATATGTTTACAATAATTTATTTGTCATGGTCCCTAAAAATTTGTTTAAAAAGATTCGGTTCAACTCAAGAAAACCCTGTTCTAATTAAAAAATAAAGAAGGACAAAATACCAGTGAAGTCTGTTAAATAAAGTACCAATTCTGGACTAAATCCTTAGTCAAAAGTGTTCTGCAGATTTAGTTTGTAATGCATGGTTATTGGAGCTTGGAGTTGTAGCCAGGGCATCTGGAATCATCAGGAAAAAAAGGCTTCTGCAATCTATGCTCAAATTACAGCAATATTTCTTAATATCCTGGAGAAGTATTTCTTTAACCTTTGTATACTATTAGAAACCTTTAGTTGTTTCAAATAAAAGTTGGCAGAAAGAAGTCAGGAAAACAAGAAGGCCATGGTTGCTTTTTACAAGAGGATAGTGGCCTATGTATTTTCGGGTTGAACAATTTTTTTTTCAGTATAAGGTTAATATGATCCAAAAACCATATGGTCAATGGTCAATTAGAAATTTCCTGTCAGAAACTTTAAAAAACAACTGTGATGAATTTATCATTTCATCATACAATGTATTCTCCACCTCCAAAAACATTCTACTACATATCAGATTTATAACTTATTCATCACTCCAAGTATTATTGTAGAAGAGGGTTTCTTCTGAAACCACTATATAAGTATGTTATGAAATTAGTGCCACCTTGGCTGTCTAGCTCAGTTGGTTAGAGTATTGTCCCGGAGCACAGAGGTTGCTGGTTTGATCCCTAATCAGGGCATATATAGGAGCAACTCAATGTTCCAATCTCTCTCTCTTCCTTCCTCTTTTGTTAAAATCAATAAATAAAAAATAAAAGAAATGAGTGCCCTGTCTGCTTCAGATCACATTTTACTCATACCCAAGGCTGGCAAATAATGATCAGATTATATATGGTATTTCTCCATGTATAAGACACACCTATTTTCCAAAAAATTTGGATTCTAAAAACTGGGTGCATCTTATACAGTGGTTGTAGATTTTTTTTGCTTGCATTTCCTGTGGATGAGGAGTTGTATAAATTTTATGATGAATAAAACTTGAGACAATAACTTTATGTACTACATTTTTTTCAAATTTTGGGTCCCCAAATTAAGGTGCATCTTACACATGGGAGTGTCTTATACATGGGGAAATACAGTATACTGCTCACATAAATTAGGGGATATTTCAAAATGAACCCGAGGCAATAAAATATCCCCTAATTTTTGTGAGCAGTGTATATGTATCCTATTTGCAACCACATGTTCCTATATCACCCTATCACAGGCCAGGTTAGTATACCTCAGTGGACTAATATGGGACATGAATGCTATTTAATAAGCACCAACTTTCTCTCAGGCTCTGTGCTAAATGGTCATGTAAACATTTCTAACTAGCCATAAATAATATTGTTTTTCTAGTAAATATGCAAGAAAATGAAAACTTGGGAAGGTCAAATTGTTTGCCAATGATACCAATCTACAAAATGGCAACCCCAGAACTGAAATACAAATCTCGTTCCTGAGTCCAGAGTATTTCTACTACAACTTACTGTGTTGTATACAGGGGTAATCAATGGAATGAAACAATTACTGGATGGAACCGATAGAAATGGCCTTGTTTCATGCTCCAAAACTGTGACATTAATTTCTGGTAATCATTACAGAGCACTCATTTCTTTTATTATTATTAACTTGAAATATTACTAACAGGTTTCTAGCTTGTGTGACTGACAGAACAAGATGTTTGGGAAAAAAAATTCATTTAGTTTAAATATGTTTGCATATACTGAACTACTGAACTTATGGTATTTGTAGGATATGCAGTTTACCTTTTTAAATTCAATGGCAAGGAAAATGTAAGTAATCAGCAGCCAGGGTGCATTGAGGGGACAGTGTCTTTTGAAATGTACTTTCTCAGTGAACACAGAAATCCAATGATGGTCTTTTTAATGTCATTTGAGTATCATATTGAATCACTGTAAAGGGACAAAACTAATTATTTTCAGAGCAGCCAGCTGGAATCTTAAGGAAATTCTTCAGGAAGACAAATGCCTATTAATTCTTACAGTTGTTTATTACCTATACAAATAGCTGGATCATTAATTCTTAAGAGATTATTATTGTCACTGTATTGTTTTAGTTGTGTGAAGTTGTTTCCTATTTCTTGTGATTTTATAACTCTACATCCTTATGAATGATAACTCTTTTCTATAGGCAACTGTGCAACAAAAAGAAAGGATTAAAAGGTAGTTGATCCTATATCCTGAGTAGTAACTTTTATCTGTGTTGTTAAAAATTCTTTTAAAAATAATTATTTACTCACCTGCCTTTAAATGTTGTGTAATGGACAGGTATTTTCCCAATTATGCTTGGCATTATACAAGCCAATTATCTAGAGTACAGTGAGTGATTCATTAATAAGAAGCAGACAATGCAAAGTACACATATGTAAAGTCATGTGGCTTTAAATTATTAAAATTTTAAAACATATATCTGGTTATTAAAAAAGACAAATTCTCTTTAACTACTTTCATAACTTACTTTGAAAATATATATTTAATAGAATTTCTTTTGATAGTAATAAAAATGTGAACTGAATTACCTGATTACCAATAAGTAGAGCACAGAATCTACCAAGTTCTGAATGATCAATTACCAATGAGTAGAGTGCAGAATCTACACAGTTCTATAAATTATACTTAAACACTGAATTCAACACAAGTAAACATAATTTTTATTATAAATTCATTGAAGTATGTATATAGACTATATTTTTAATGACTATATTTTAAAATAACTCGTGTGTGTGTGTGTGTGTGTATGAACGGGCTTCCCACTCTCTCCACTCTTATTCAACATAGTTCTGGAAGTTATAGCCAGAGCAATCAGTAAAGGAAAAGAAAAATAAAAGGCATCTATATCATGAAAGAAGTAATGTTATCACTTTTTGCAGACAACATGATCTTGTATATAGAAAATCGCAAAGACTCCACTAAAAAACTATTAGAAACAATAAACTGGCCCTGGCCGGTTGGCTCAGTGGTAGAGCGTCAGCCTGGCGTGCATGAGTCCCGGGTTCACTTCCTGGCCACGGCACATAGGAGAAGCGCCCATCTGCTTCTCCACCTCTCCCTCTCTCCTTTCTCTCTGTTTCTCTCTTCCCCTTCTGCAGCCCTGGCTCCATTGGAGCAAAGTTGGCCCGGGCACTGAGGATGGCTCTGTGGCCTCTGCCTCAGGCGCTAGAATGGCTCTGATTGCAGCAGAGTGACGCCCCAAGATGGGCAGAGCATTGCCCCCTGGTGGGCATGCTGGGTGGATCCTGGTCGGGCGCATGCAGGAGTCTGTCTGACTGCCTCCCCGTTTCCAACTTCAAAAAATACCAAAAAAAAAAAAAAAAAAAAAAAAAAGAAACAATATACCAATGCAGTAAAGTTGCAGGGTACAAAATCAATAAACAAAAGTCAATTGCTTTCCTATATGCAAATGATGAAAATAAATTAAAAAAACCAATTTTTTTTACAATTGCAACAACAACAAATAATATAATACCTAGGAATAAACTTAACAAAGAATGTGAAGGACCTATATACTAAAAACTACAAAGCATTATTGAAAGAACTTGAAAAATACACAATGAAATGGAAAAATATTCCATGTTTATGGATTGGAAGAATTAACATAGTTAAAATAGCCATATTACACAAAGCAATCTATAAATTTAACGCAATCCCCATCAAAATTCCTATGTTTTTTTTTAAGAAATACAAAAAAAAATCACCAAATTTGTAAGAAACCATAATAAAGCCTGAATAGCCAAAGCAACCCTGAGAAAAAAGAATGAAGCTGGAAGTATCACACTATCTGACTTCAAATTGTACTATAGAGCCATGATAATCAAAACAGCATGGTGTAGGCAGAAAAACAGACATACAGACTAATGAAACAGAATCAACAGCCCATAAATAAAACCACATATATATGGACAAATCATCTTCAACAAAAGAGCCAAAAACACACAATGGAAAAATAAAAGCTTCTTCAATAGATGGTGCTGGGAAAATTGGAAAGCCACATGCAAGCGAATGAACTTGACTACAGTTTTTCTCCCTGTGCAAAAATGAATTCTACATGGATCAAAGACTTAAATATAGATGTGAAATAACAAATTTTATAGAAGAAAATATAGGTGCTAAACTCATGGGCCTTGGCCATAGAGAACAATTTAAAGATTTGACCAAAACAAGGGAAGTAAAGGCAAAAATAAGTGATTGGGACTATATTAAACTGAATAGCTTCTGTAGAGCAAAAGAAACTGACAGCAGAACAAATAGGCAGTCAACTAAATGGGAGATGATATTTGCAAACCACAGTTCCAATAAGTGGTTAATATCCAAAATATATAAAGAACTCACAAAGCTCAGCAACAAACAAGCAAACAATCCAATTTAAAAATGGGGCGAATACCTGAACAGACACTTCTCTCAAGAGGACATACAAATGGCCAACAGTTATATAAAAAGATGCTCATCTTCACTAGTTATTCAAGAAATGCAAATCAAAACTACAATGAGATACAACCTCATACCTGTGACATTGGCTTTTATCAACAAGACAGGTAATAACAAGTGTTGGAAAGGCTGTAGAGAAAAAGGAACCCTCATTCACTGCTGGTGAGAATGCCAATTAGGGCAACCATTATGGAAGAAAGTATGGTGGTTCCTAAAAAATTTAGGAATAGAAGTACCATATGAACCAGTAATCCCTCTACTGGTTATTTACCCCCCCAAATCTGAAAACTTTGGTACATAAGGTCACATGCACCCCCATGTTCATCACAGTGGCCAAGATATGAAAACAACCAAAATGTTCCTCGATAGAGGATTGGATAAAGAAGAAGTGGTACATATATACAATGGAATACTACTCAACCCTAAGAAATGATGATATAGTGACATTTACAACAACATAATTGAACCTTGAGAAATTATAGTGCATGATATAAGTAAATCAGAAAAAGCTAAGAACTGCATGATTTCACACAAAAACCTTTGTCATGTACACCATAAGACATGTACAAGAATATTTTAGCATCATGGTTTGTAAATAAAAACACTGGAAGCAAACAGCATGAGCAGTAACAAAATGAATTTAAAATTTGTGGTGTTTTCACAAAACAAAGCACTCACAAAATGAAAGAACTATTGTTTTGTGAATGTAGTGGTGTGCCAGAAGATTCTCCTCTTCAGCAGTGAGCCACTCATTTTATGAACTGCCAGGAGTATTGTTTGCTATTGGGCAACAGCTGAACCCCTCCTAGGGAATCACCCCTGGTCAAACATGGCTATCTCTACAGGGGCAGCCCACATCCAAGGGGATGTGAAGGTCTGGCCACTTTCTTTTATTTTAGTACATTTCTGAAGGGTCACCCTAAGTTCAGAGCTGCCCCTGGGTTTAGCCCAGTTCTCGTTTGTTGCATTGCAGTTCAGAGTCTCCCTCACTCCATTCTTTCCTCATCTCTTACAAGTGTGGTTCCTGAGAACAATTCCCAATAAACCACTTTTTTTGCAAGTTTTCTCAGAGTCTTTTTCTAAGAATCTTGCTTAGGGAATAAAGTATTGAGAAAATAATCTATATTAAAAATGTGCCTTTAAAAACAATTACATAGTGACCCCAAAGTTTGATGCCCCTTGCAAGGTCCGGAGCTTCCAGACTTCCCCAGAATCACAAGCAGCCCCTCTTTCCCTACTCATCCTCTGTGTTCTCCTAGAAAGCCAGAATTTTGTGTGGCTGACAACACTCACTTGGCAGGTTTATCAACGTGCAGGAAATGCTGACAAAGAAGAGTGTAGAATTACTGAAGAAAAAGGAGGAAAAAGGTAACAAACTGTGGAAAGCAAAATCTCAGATATGGTATGCCTGTAATGCCTACCATTGAGGATGTTTACAAAGACTTAATAAGATTATGTGTGTCAAGTAAAGTAAATAAACATAATGGACTCTGGATTCTATGGTTGGAGAATGGCTGAAGTTCTCACCTTCAGTTACTACCTGTGTAACCTTGAGAAAATAATTTAATCTCTCAGCTTCAGTTTCTTCATCTCAAAAATAAAGTCATAGAATTCTTGGAGATGGTAGATATATTTTTTTCCATAAAATAATGTTTATTGGTGAGAAAGAAGATGGTGATGGAGTAGGTGGACATTCCAACTCCCACCTCCAGAAAAAAAGTGGATTACAACTTAACTTGGAAGCAATCATCTTGAAAAACTGACTTTGGACTAAACTAAGAGGAATCTATAACCAAGGATCACCAAGGAAACCACACTGAGACTGGTAGAAAGAGCAGAGATGTGGAAAGGGCTGCTGCACTCCTAGGAGTGAGTGGCAACCCGGAGGGACTTTCATGATGGGGTAGGTTGCCCAGGGAGTTGTGGATCTTCAGCCCCAGGATCAGAGCCCTAGCCTAGAGCCCCAGAGACTAGAAGAGGCGAAAGGACAGTATTAAGCTGAGAGAAGAGCCAGGTTACTGTTTGTGAGAGGGAGACAAAACTCTCAGACCCAGGCTTCATCTTAAAGGGACTATGCAGAAAACCTCATTCACAGCCTATTAACCGGGGCTCAGGAAGTGGGGAGTGCTGAGAGGAATGGAGTTGCAAGAGGACAGTATAATCTTGGAGGCACAAGGAAAGACACTGTGGGGGACAGCTACCCTAACCCTTGTGCTGAGTCACTCCCCAAATCTAAAGTAGCCATTTTCCTGGGAGAAGCAACACCAGCAAAGGGAGTTATTAACCCACCCACCAGAGACTCTCTTACTCCGGTCAGAGCAAAGAATGGCTTAGAAGCAGGGGGCATGTCAGGGACACAGGTTTTGAGTGCTGAGGTCTGGGCTACACTGCCCCCCCACACTGAGTACCCACTGAAGGGCGAGCCAGCCTGGTTGTGGCAGTGGCGGAGTCAGCATCCACACCTGCACACTTGTGGTGGCAGTGGCGGTGGCCTGGTGGGCAGACCCCACCTTGGGAACACAAAGGCCACACTCACTGGCCAAGAGTAGATAAAAGCCAGCCTAGGAATGCAGCTAATATTTACAATGGCACCTGGGCCCAGCAGAGGCAGCCATAAACTCTGGATGGCCTGTAGCTCCAAGAAGGTTGCTAAGGGCCTGTCATAGACAGTGACCCCCACAGGTCTGCACCAGGTTCCAGCCAGGAAGGTCCAGGGCTAGCACATTCAATGCCAAATATGAAGAGCATCAACCCAGGACCTAACAATGCTTGTTAGAGTGGTATCTTAAAAAAGGGCTCTTCACACCTGACCTAGCTAAGGCATAGAAAATGCCAACACAAGTAGCAAAAAGAACAGTAGCAGAAGACAAGTAGTCCATGGTGGATTACAAACAACAGCTGAAGTCAACACAAGAAGATCAAGAAACAACACAACTGGAAGCTGGAGCAGACAACAAGCCTATACTCAGCTAGCTACACAAATAGCACGCCCAAAAAAGCAGTATATAACCAGACAAAATGTGAAGACAGAGAAATGTAATCCAAATGAATCAACAAAAGAAATCCCCAGCCCTGGCCAGTTGGCTCAGTGGTAGAGCATCGGCCTGGTGTACAGGAGTCCCGGGTTTGATTCCCGGCTAGGGCACACAGGAGAAGCACCCATCTGCTTCTCCACCCCTCCCCCTCTCCTTCCTCTCTGTTTCTCTCTTCCCCTCCCGCAGCCAAGGCTCCACTGGAGCAAAGTTTGCCCGGGCAGTGAAGATGGCTCTGTGGCCTCTGCCTCAGGTGCTAGAATGGTTCTGATTGCTGCAGTGCAAAGTCCCAAGATGGGCAGAGCATCGCTCCCTGGTGGGCATGCTGGGTGGATCCCGGTTGGGCGCATGCAGGAGTCTGTCTGACTGCCTCCCCATTTCCAGCTTCAGAAAAATACAAAAAAAAAAAAAATCCCCAGAAAAAGAACTGAATGAAATGGAAATAACCAAGACATCAGATGCAGAGTTTAAAATAATGATTGTTAGAATACTCAATGATCTTAGAGCAACAATGGATGAACATAATGAGCACCTAAATAAAGACATAGCATCAAAAAGGACATTGAAATCATAAAAAGGAATCAGTCACAAATGACAAATACAATATCAGAAATGAAGACTACACTAGAAGGAATTAACAGCAGGCTGGATGAAGCAGAGAATCGAATCAGCAATTTAGAGGACAAGATAAATGAAAGCATGGAAATAGAACAGCAAAAAGAAAAGAGGCTCAAAAACCTGAGGAAACTCTAAGATAGCTCTGTGACAACATGAAGGGAAACAACATTCACATCATAAGGATTCCTGAAGGAGAAGAGAAGAAGAAGGGATAGAGAACCTGATTGAAGAAATCATAGCTGAAAACCTCCCTAAATTGATGAAGGAAAAAGTCACACAAGTTCAAGAAGCACAGAGAGTCCCATTAAGAGGAACCTAAAGAGACCTACACCAAGATACATCATAATTAAAACACCAAAGTTAAAAGATACAGAAGGAATATGAAAAGCTGCAAGAAAAAAAAACAGTCAATCACCTAGAAAGGAGCCCACGTAAGGATGACATCTGACATTTCAACAGAAACACTTGAGGCCAGAAGGGATTGGCAAGAAATATTCAAAGTAATGCAAAAGAAGAGCCTACAACCAAGACTTCTTTATCCAGCAAGGCTATTATTTAAAATTAAAGGGGACAAACAAACAAAGAGAGAAAAATATCTCAAGGAATTCATTAAAACCAAACTAATGCTGCAAGAAAAGTTTAGGGGCCTGCTGTAAACAGAACAAAGAGAAAAATAATCCAGAAAAAGAGGAATATAAATTTAAAGAATAAAATGGCAACAAACAACTACATATCAATAATAACTTTAAATGTAAATAAATTAAAAGCCCCAATCAGAATACATAGGGTAGCTGCGTGGATAAGAAAACAGGAACTACATATGCTGTGTACAGGAGACCCACCTCAAAACAAAATATACACATAGACTGAAAGTGAAGGGATAGAAAAAAACTATTTCATACAAATGGTAATGAAAAAAAAGCTGGGGTAGCAATACTTATATTGAACAAAATAGACTTTAAAGCAAAGGTTATAGGAAGAGATAAAGAAGGTCACTACATAATAATAAAGAGAGCAATCCAACAGGAAGATATAAG
Organism: Saccopteryx bilineata; assembly: GCF_036850765.1. Taxonomy (NCBI): domain Eukaryota; kingdom Metazoa; phylum Chordata; class Mammalia; order Chiroptera; family Emballonuridae; genus Saccopteryx; species Saccopteryx bilineata. Next base: position 48,863,839 of record NC_089494.1, on the reverse strand, counting down.
CATTATAAATATTCATGTGCCTAATATAGGAACACCTAAATATATAAAGTAAGTTTTGATAGACATAAAGGACAAGATCAACAGCAATACTATAATAACAGGGGATTTTAATATCCAACTAACATAATTGGATAGATCCTCAAGAAAGATAATTAACAAAGAAACAGCAGCCTTAAAGGACCCACTAGATCAACTGGGTTTAATAGATATCTTCAGAACCTTTCACCCCAAAGCAGCAGAATATGCATTCTTTTCAAGTGTTCATGGTACATTCTCTAGGATAGAACACATGTTAGGACACAAAACGAGACTCAATAAATTTAAGAAGACTGCAATCATAAAAAGCACCTTCTCTGATCACAATGGCATGAAACTAGAAATCAACTACAATAGAAAAACTGAAACATTTTCAAACACTTGGAGACTAAATAGCATGGTATAAAATAATGAACAGGTTAACAATGAGATCAAAGAAGAAATAAAAAATTTCCTTGAAACAAATTAAAATGAACCTACAACTCAAAATTTATGAGACATAGCAAAAGCAGTCCTGAGAGGGAAGTTGACAGCATTACAGGTATATCTTAAGCAAGAAAAAGCTCAAATAAACAACTTAACCCTGCATCTAAAACAACTAGAAAAAGAACAGCATGTAAAGTCCAGAGGAAGTAGAAGGAAGGAAATAATAAAGATCAGAGTGGAAATAAATGACATAGAGGCTAAAAAAAACAATACAGAAGATCAGTGAAACCAGAGCTGTTTCTTTGAAAGGTAAACAAGATAGATGAACCTTTAACCAGACTCAAGAAGAAAAAAAGAGAGAGGATTCAAATAAACAAATTAGAAATTAGAGTGGAAAAGTCACAACAGACACAGCAGAAATACAAAGGATTGTAAGAAAATAATATGAAGAACTGTATGCCAAAAATAAAGACAACAGACAAATTTCTTAAACATATAATCTTTCAAAAATCAATCTGGAAGAATCAGAAAACCTAAACAGACCAATTACAACAAATGAGATTGAAACAGTTATCAAAAAACTCCCAACAAACAAAAGTCCTGGGCCAGATGGCTACACAGGGGAATTCTACCAAATATCCAAAGAAGAACTAACTCCTATTCTTCCCAAGCTATTTTAAAAAATTTAAGAGGACGGAAGACTTTCAAGCTCCTTTTATGAGGCTAGCATAATCCTCATTCCAAAACCAGGCAAAGACACTACATAGAAAAGAAACTGAGGCCCATATCCCTGATGAAATTAGATGCTAAAATTCTCAACAAAATATTACAAACTGGATCCAGTAATGCATAAAAAAATCTTAAATCATGATCAAGTGGGATTTATTCTGGGGAAGCAGGGCTGGTACAATATTTACAAATCAATCAATGTGATTCATCACATAAAAGGAAGAAAAAAATTACATGATAATATCAATAGAGCAGAAAAATCATTTGATAATACCTAGCATCCATTTATGATCAAAACTCTCAGCAAGATGGGAATACAGGGAACATACCTCAACATGATAAAAGCCATCTATGACAAACCCACAGCCAACATCATACCCAATGGGCAAAAATGAAAAACAATCCCCTTAAGATCAGGAACAAGGCAGGGGTGTCCCCTTTCACCACTCTTATTCAACATAGTTCTGGAAGTCCTAGCCACAGCAATCAGCCAAAAAGAAGAAGTAAAAGGCATTCAAATTGGAAAAGAAGAAGTAAAACTATCATTATTTGCAGATGACATGATACTGTCCATAGAAAACCCTAAAGTCTCAGTCAAAAAACTGCTAGACCTCATAAATGAATTCAGGAAGATGGCAGAATATAAAATCAATATTCAGAAATCAGTGGCATTTATATTCACCAACAATGAACTGTCTGAAAGAGAAATTAAGAAAACAATCCCCTTCACTATTGCAACAGCAAAAAAAGTACCTAGGAGTAAATTTAATCAAGGAGGTTAAAGACTTGTACTCAGAAAATTATAAAACATTGATAAAAAAAATCAAGGGAGATACAAACAAGTGGCAGCATATACCGTGTTTATAGATAGGAAGAAAAGACATCATTAACATGTCCATATTACTGAAAGCAATCTATAAATTCAATAGAATTTCTATTAAAATACCAGTGGCATACTTAAAAGATATAGAACAAATATCCCAAAAGTTTATATGGAACCAAAGAAGAACATGAATAACCTTAGCAATTTTGAAAAAGAAGAATAAAGTGGGTGGTATCTCATTTCGTGATATCAAGTTATACTACAAAGCCATTGTACTCAAAACAGCTTGGTACTGGCATAAGAACAGGCATACTGATGAATGGAAAAGAATAGAGAACCCAGAAATAAACCCACACCTTTATGGACATTTGATATTTGATAAAGGAGGTAAGAGCAGACAATGAAGTAAAGACAGTCACTTTAACAAATGGTGTTGGGAAAATTGGACAGGTACTTGCAAAAAAGTGAAACTAGACCACCAACTTACACCATTCATAAAAATAAACTCAAAATGGATAAAAGACTTAAATGTAAGTCGTGAAACCATAATTATCTTGGAACAAAACATAGGCAGTAAGCTCTCAGACATCTCGCAGGATGAACAAATGGGACTATATCAAACTAAAAAGCTTTTGCACAGCTAAAGACAATATGAACAAAATAAAAGACAAACCACGCAATTGGTGAACATATTTTCCAATACGTCTGAGGAGGGGTTTTATAACAAAAATTTATAAAGAACTTGTAGAACTCAACACTAGGGAGGTAAACAATCTAATCAAAAATGGACAAAAGAAATGAAAAGACACTTTTCCAAAGAGGACATACAGATGCCAATAGGCAGTTGAATACATGTTCCCCACCACTAATCATTAGAGAAATGCAAATTAAAACCACAATGAGATACTACCTCACACCTGTCAGAATGGAGCTCTTTAACAAAACAACACATAATAAGTGCTGTCAAAGGTGTGGAGAAAAGGGAACCCTCCTGCATTGCTGGTGGTAATGCAGACTGGTGCAGCCACTGTGGAAAACAATATGGAGATTCCTCAAAAAATTAAAAATAGAACTGCCTTTTGACCCAGCTGTTCCACTTTTAGGAATATATCCTAAGAATACTAAATCACTGATTCAAAAGAAGAAATGCACGCTCATGTTTATTGCAGCATTGTTTACAATAGCCAACATCTGGAAACAGCCCAAGTGTCCATCAGTGGCGGAGTGGATTATAAAGCTGTGCAACATATACACAATGGAATAACTACACGGCCAAAAAAATAAATGGAAATCTTATCTTTTGCAACAACATGGATGGCCCTTTAGACTATTCTACTGAGTGAAACAAGCCAGGTAGAGAAAGTAATATATCATATGACCTCATTCATTTGAGGAATCTAATGAACAGTGTAAACTGAGGAACAGACTAGAGGCAGAGGCAGGATCAAGGGGACAGAGGGAAAGTGGACAGAGGGAAAGGGGATTAGAGGATGTGATCAGAGAAGTGGGAAGAGATTAGTGAAATTATATATATCAATACATAACACAACGTTATACAGAGCAGGACAGCAAATCCTGGAGGAAAGAGGTGAAGGCATTGGGGGAAGGTTGCCAGGAGGGTGTTGAGGGAAACATGGTGGTGTGGGGGATATATTTGGTGGGACACTTGACACAATAAATTAAAATCAATAAAAAATTTAAAAAACAATTACATAGTAACTATGTTCAAAAAGATATGTGTCCCATCATAATATTTGACTTACTGAGGAGCTGACTAATTAATCATGACAATGGTAGGTGTTGTCTCTGGATCAGAGACTCTCCCAGTGTTATTGTAATTTGTGCAATGTTTTCTCTTGATACTATGTACTTATTTGTGACAGATATTTCAAGACCATCCCTTGCTTCAAGCATAACAAATAGAATTCCCTCTATTCTTTTACTATTCCTTAGAAGAAAATTTCTTAATAATATTCTTTGATTATGTAATGAATGCTATTTCAGGTGAGAAAATGATTTATTCATAAAATATGTTAACCATTGTTTATGTGCATAAGTTTAATCTTTAGTTGGGTCTCATGTTGTAGTGACCTATTTATTTCTGCTTTAACCCTTGACCAGATTCTAACCTTAGATTGTCCTTATTTATTCCTTACTGGAATCTACCAGTGAATAAAAACATGCCATTGTTTAATCTTCTTTCAAATGGCAAAGTTTAATGGGGATTACACGCTGGTAATAAACTCATTTGGGAAATGAAACTGATTGTGAAAAGCATGCCACAAATTTGTTTTAGGCAAATGCCTTTTAAAAGTGAGAGCTTTAAAACTGAATTTGACCTTTGTTTATGGGAGGGTGAAATAATCTGGTCTGTGAGCCAGAAACTATGTAACCTTAGTCCCTTAACCACTTTGGTCCTTATTTGCCACATTTACAGAGTAAGAACATTGAACTACATCACTTTCATTGGTGCTGCTGCTCTATGTTTCTATGATTTTCCTTTTTGCTTCATGCATATGCCTCCAATATGTATAAGCAAAACAAATATCAAAAGAATAGCCCCTTGTATAGGATGTTGTCAGCTTTAATAAATAATTAATTGAATAAATGGTACTTTGAAAGGAAATCAATATGTTATGCCACTTTGTCTTTGAATTTGCTCTTCCTTCTGCTTCATTTTCCTTTCCCCAGTTCTTTACGTGACAGGCTCCTTAGCACTTTTATTGCAGATCAAATATCACTTCCTCTATGTTGTCCTCTTTGGCCACCTGTCTCAGGGAAGTAGTGGAAAATCCTTTACAAAAGTCCAGTTTATCACACAAGAAGTAAGTTTGTAAAACTCTAGGTGATTTATCTGGGAATGCTTATATAATGACCATGTTAATTATAAACACATTATTTTGACATAATGAGTTAAATAGTGTACTGGAGGGAATTGAGCATTCAAATATAATGAGTTTAACTGATTGAAAAGGGTGTTCACTTGGGATTAAGCAATAATTGCAGATGTTGAGTTTACTGCTTGAAACATGTGCTGATTCCAGGGACTTGAATGTTGAAAGCGTTTGATTGATTACAAAATACTGTAAAAATGTAAAAATAATTGATTCAATTATTTCTTTGGTCAAACATGTAGCATTCAAAAAAGGATGACCATATCAGCTAAACCCTATTAAAGTACTAAATTAACCTTCGAAAACTGGGGCAGTCCCTGTGATTGAGTTATGATCCTCTGTGACTTTCTCGTTTTTGATGATTTTGGCAGCTTTGAGGAGTGCTGGCATGAAATTTTGTACAATATCTTTCAATCTGGGTTTGTCTGATGTTCTTCTCATAGTTAGATTATGATTTTTTTTGAGAAATGCTAATTTCACATGATAGGGCTTTATATCCTGTTCATCATGATGAGACATCACTCTATATAATTACCTGAAATTATGTTATATAGATTATTGATAAGTTTTTTTGTTTTGCTTTGTTATATATCTGGTAGGAAACTTATTTTGTATAAATTTATTTAATGTCTTTTTGTTCATGTATGCTACTCCATAAAATTGGAGCAGCAACTGGGAAAACGTTATTACCTGCAGCCCATGATTACTATACCATTAAGACGGTTGCTCCTGGAGCTGAGCTGCCTGTGTAGGAACCCAGGATTCTGCACTTGCCTAGTGTTGCTGCTTCTCCCTCCACCGTAGCCCCTGCTAAGCACTGTTAGAACTGGATAAAATGACCTCTTTTTCTTCCTACCTTTCAATCTCTGTCAGTGCCTCCCTAGACAAGTGACTAATAGGTAGTCATATCTGCAAAGGGAGTCTAGGCAATGTGTTTACAGGCTTATCCATGCTTGGAACAGAGAGAAGGCTCGGTTGAGAAATACCAGACAATGAGCACAGGAGGAATGACTGAACTATAAGTGAGATTTTAGTCATAGGTCAGTAAGCTTTCATTGAGTATCTATTATAAAGAAGGTATACAAAATGTACAAAGGTGCTGTATTAAATGTTTGAGAAACCCAAAGTGTATAAGATATAAGCCGTGGCTACTATAAGAGTTACTTGTAGTGGGCCTGACCCGTGGTGGCACAATGGATAAAATGTCAACTTGGAACGCTGAGGTCACCGGTTCAAAACCCTGGGCTTGCCTGGTCAAGGCACATATGAGAGTTGATGCTTCCTGCTCCTTCCTGTTCCCCCTTCTCTCTACAATGAATAAATTAAAACATTTTTAAAAAGTTACTCTAGTGATAATGTAACTAGGAATAAATATGCTATATTACTGATTTATTAATATTAGCCTAACTAGCCATAAAATAGAGCTAAATAAGAATGTACTAAAAAGCTTATAAAAGAATTTCTGAAGAATGTTAAATCCAGTTTATTGCTCATATAAACCATGATTCAATATTACTAGCTTAGTGATCACAGTTATGTATTCTGTATCAAGTCTAAATGATATAATCAATTCTGTACTCTCACCTATGGCCAAGCTCTCATTACAGTTAAAAGGCTTGTTCCCCTCCGGCTGACACACTTCAAAGGTTAACATCTGAGCAAGAAGAATAAGCATAAGTGAGAGCTACACCTCAGACCACCTCCGCTTCTTCTCACTTCCACTATGCTGAGGCTTGCAGTTCTGGTTCTCAGGGCCAAGAGGACATCCTGACTATGGAAATCTGTGGACAATGGTCACATAAAACAAAAACCCTAATTTATAAGTTACTTGCTAGTTTCAGTTCCTGTAACAATGGGTAGATTTCAACCTTCAGATATGCCAGCTCTGAGATGTATGGGAATTTCATCAACTCATCTAAAACAAATTGTGCTGTTTACTCAGCAAAGAGCTCTCAGAGCTTTCCTTTTGATTTCTTGGTTCTAATAATGCTTACCCACCCTGCCTCTTTCTTATAAAAATCCCTGCCTGCACTAAAAGTGGGAAATAGGTTTTGAGGACCGGAGTCCCCCTGTCTACTCAGCTGGCTGTTGTTACTTCTCTTTCATTTCTGATTATCTTTATTTGGGTCTTCTCTCCAGTTTTCTTAATGAGTCTGGTTAAAGGTGTCCATCTTGTTTACCTTTTCAAAAAAACCAACACTTGAATACACCTTTATTCTTCTCAACAGCACCTGTGTCATGTAATTTGTTTTCATGGTGATAGGCCACTGGATCTGAGGGTTGTTCTTCTGGTTTTAGGAACAGATATGTTTATATTTAAAAATATGCAAGGCAAATGGTAACAAATATTCTACTAAGAGTATAAAAAAGTAGTAAATCCACAAGGACAAACTTATTAATTTTAATTGTCAAGACCACTGATTTAAGGGGTTGAACTATGTAACTGAGTTGGCTTAATTCAAATTTTGGTGCTGCTGTTTCCTTTCAATGTAACATTAGGCATGGTTTTCAATGTTTTGTTCTTCACTTTCTTCCTCTATGAAGTAATAATAATGATAAAAATAATAGCACCAGCTTCAACCGATTATGAAAGAATGATGGGGACATTTATATAAAGCTGAAAGTAAAATATTGTAACAGCCCTGGGACAAAATAAGGGCCTGTAAATATTTATTAGGTTCTTGTAAAAGTTTTGGTTATGAGAAAAGAAAAAAAAAAGGACTTGTGTATTTTCCATTGATCTGTGTGCTTCTAAAATGGCCTTTGGACACAGTGCTTTCATCATTAAACATAGATATTCTATTTTCCTAGACAGATATATCTTTCTAGTGGAAAATCAAATTTTACAATTCAAGAATACAAATTTGTCATCTAATAGAAAATTTATTTTTAGATTAATAATTTTGTTTTTAGACAAAATCCTGTGTGTATTAAAAAAATCAAACTCTGGTTGCTCTCAGTACATTTAATATTGGTGATATCTCATACAACCAAAAAATATCATGTAGGGTGTAGATGTAGATAAAAAAAGTTAGAGGATAAAGACTAATCCTTGAAGTCCCACACTAATTGTAGTGAGATGAGAAAAGGCAACAAAAGGGGTTGCAAAGGAACAACCAGGAAATTGGGGCAAAACCCAGAGGACTCTGGTGTCTTGGAATCCAAGAGAAGAATATCGTCCAAGAAGAAAACAATGATAAACCGTGCCAAGTGCTGTTATTCCGACAGGTACAGAGAGAAAAGACTGGTTTATTAAATTACAATGAGGCTATCATTGTATGTCTTTAGAAGAATGTTATTATAAATTTTAAACAACACATATATGTGGACAATTTTTTCCACAGAATGTGCCATGATCTCAACAAATCTTTTTGTCTTTGCAAATATTCTGAGTAAGAGAACCTCTTTAGATGTTATTACAATAGACTGTGGACTTGTGCTGTTACAGTTAAGATTTTGGATCAAAGAACAAATATTGTATCTTGGAAAAAGCTGCATTAATATAGTTTTTATCTGGCTAGGTCACAGACTGCAGTAACATAAAGAAGAAACACACTCCCTCCCCAAAGACACACACACAAACACACACACATTTTCTTGAAGATTGACAACTGTCTTTCTAATTTGCTACAAAAAATATTTCTCTTTTAAAAATTTGTCCTATAAAGTATAAGTTTCTTATCAATCAAGTTTATATTCAGTAATACCTTGGCAACTGTTATAAATAGAACTGGATATATACTTTATTTCCTAACAAATAATCTAGAGTTATGTAAGTCTCATTTATGAATCCAACTTTAAAGAAATTATTAGATACAACTTAAATGGTGTATTTAAAAATAGAGCCCATGTTCATTGCAGCATTGTTCACAGTGGCCAAGACATGGAAACAACCAAAAAGCCCTTCAATAGAAGACTGGATAAAAAAGATGTGGCACATATACACTATAGAATACTACTCAGCCATAAGAAATGATGACATCGGATCATTTACAACAAAATGGTGGGATCTTGATAACATTATATGGAGTGAAATAAGTAAATCAAAAAACACCAAGAACTGCATTATTCCATACGTAGGTGGGACATAAAAATGAGACTAAGAGACATGGACAAGAGTGTGGTAGTTACGGGGGGGGGCGGGTGGAGGAGAGGAAGGGAGAGGAGAAGGAGAGGGGGAAGGGCACAAAGAAAACTAGATAGAAGGTGACGGAGGACAATCTGACTTTGGGTGATGAGTATGCAACATAATTGATTGACAAGATAACCTGGACATGTTTTCTTTGAACATATGTACCCTGATTTATTGATATCACCCCATTAAAATTAATAAAAACAAAAAAATAGAGCCACTATCTAGTATATTCACTAATATTAAACATTTGAAAAATTATATAAAAGGTATATAATTTAAATTTAAAGAAAAGAATTATATTATTAAATTAAAAAATTTATTTGAGAGAGAGAGAAGACTGGAAGGGAGAGAGGAAGAAGATGAGAAGCATCAAGTCCTAGTTGCTTCACTTCAGTTATTCATTGATTTCCTCTTGTACATTCCTTGACTGGGGAACTCAAGCTGAGCCAGTGATCTCTTGCTAAAGCCAGAAACCTGGGGTTCAAACCAGTGACCTTGGGCTTCAAGCCAGTGACCTTGGAATCATCTTGATGATCCTGCACTCAAACCAGCAAGCCAATGAGCCTGTACTCAAGCCTGAGACCTTGGGTTTTGGAACGCAGGGACCCCAGCATCCCAGGTCAGCACTCTTCCACTGCAACACCACGGGTCAGGCTTAAATTTAATTTTAAATGTCAATTTAATTTAGGCCTTCAGTTTTTCAAGATTATATTTATTTATCCAATCAAATTATTAATAATGAATTAAATAAGTTATCTTGGTTTTAGTTTCTTCTTTGGAAAGCTTGGCTATAGGTGGAGAAATGAATCTATTAAATAGTTTATGTAAGAATAATATTTGACTTGGAATGCTGAGGTCACCGGTTCAAAACCCTGGGCTTGCTTGGTTAAGACACTTATGGAAGTTGATGCTTCCTGCTCCTCCCCCTGTTTTACTTCTCCCCCCCTCCTCCCTCTCTAAAAATGAATAAAATCTAAAAAAAAAATTAAAAAAATAAAAGAATAATATTTGTAACCTCAAGCAATATTTGTAACCTAACCTATACTTTAATTTTAATGTATTATCTATTGTTGCCGCTTTTTGTATTAGTGCTTGGGAACATGAGGTGTGGGGCTATATATTTTTTTTCAAAAAGTTATAATATGTAAGACCTAAGTGTGTTTTTATGGGCAGCATTTTATAATATTCCAGTTGACATTTGATTTTAAGTTCATCAGCTGAGAAATCAATGTGGAAAGGTAAGGCCTTATGTCAGGACTCCACCCAAAACTGATGATGATTACATTTCAAAAGATTTCCTCTGAAGACTTTCCAGGCCCTCTCAGGAACTCTGAAGCACTTGGGATGAGACATTGTTTCCTTTAGTTACCGGAAGTGTTGCTAAGTTGGGGCTTCTATACTTACCATGACATTTTGCTTCAGAAAGATAGGAGAAAGGAAAATAACCAGTACTTTTGGCAGATGGTTTCTGCATGATTATGAAATGGTTACCTGAAAAACGGTGTGTCCTAGGAGAATAACAAGAGTGAAAACAGAAGGGTTATGAGATAATCATTGTTCATAGATGTTTTGGGCTATTTTTTATATAGAGAAATTGCTAATTTGTTTTAAATGCTATTATTAATAATAATATTTTAAATAAATTGTCACGTAGAGCTATGAGATTAAATATTAAATTATAGCTTTCAGTGAATAAGTCAGGGGCTCATTCAGTCAACCTACCACTTTTGATTTCAGCTACATAGGAGATAGGCCAAGAGAGGTCACTTAAGAGTGCAAAATTGACATAGCAACAAAGTTAAATTTCTCTCCATTGGAATCCTTCTCTAATTGCCTTCAATACATGCAGAAATATTTCATTGCTTCAAAAGGAATTCTATACAGAATTTGCAATACCCAAGGCTAATTCTTCCTTTGCATTGTGCACATATTTTGTCAGCACATGTCAACACAATTTAACTCACATTTCCCTGCCCAAGAATCCATTTGGACTTAATTTTGGGGTTTCCAAAAAATTGTTAGTAATAAAAATATAAATTGGGAAATGACAGACATTATTTTCTCATGAAATATTAATGAAATTAAAGATGACATTTTAAATAGAAATTGAACTCATATATTTTATTTTTATAGTAACATGAAATAGCACTTTTATTTTCAGCATAATTATTGAAATACAAACATGAGTGCTACAAGGAGAAAATTGTGTATTTAGACGGATGCTTGCTTACTTAAACTGTTGATCAAGAGTTCATTCTAAGTAGTGAAAAAATGGAATTAGATCTACATGAGGATAAGACCAGATTTTCTTGAATACCACTGAGATTAAGGTTTATATTAACATAGTAATGTGGGATAAAAAAAATCTCTGTGAAGTAATAGCTAGTGCCTAATGCTCACATAAATTAGATATTTTTCTCACCTATGTTAGCCAGTTTAAAAGAAATCAATTCTATAAACTAAATTCTGTTATTGTGCCTACTTAACACATGAAGAAACTGAATCTAGGAAAGGTAGCTAGCTACCTTACCTGTGGTAGCACAGTGGATAAAGCATCAACCTGAAATGTTGAGGTGGCTGGTTCGAAACCACAGTCTTGGCCAGTCAAGGCACATATGAGAAGCAACTACTACGAGTTGATGCTTCCCACTCCTATGCCCTCCTTTCTCTTCTATATTTAAAATCAATAAACAAAATCTTAAAAAAAAAAAGAAGAAAGAAAGGTAGCTGACAGCCACAAGTCCCACAGCTAAAAGTGGCAAAGCTAGAATACAAAAACTAAGTTGTCTTCAGAGTCCATGGTCTAAAAATTTTCTTTAAAATGTAGAAATACACTTGTGTGTACATTTACACAATGGATTTCAAGCTGGCCGTAACAAAGAATCTCAGCTTGTGTGACAGCATAGATGGATCCGGAGAGCGCTATGCTAAATGAAATAAACCAGTCAGAGAAGGACAAGTACCATATGATTTCATTTATATGTATAATCTAATGAACAAAATAAACTAAGAAACAAAATAAAACAGACTCATACATGGAGAACAGACAGCTGTCGGAGGAGATGGGGGTTCCGGGGCTGGGTGAAGGGATTAAGCAAAGAAAAAAAACAAAACACCCTCATAGACATCAACAGTATAATGATTACCAGAGAAAAAGGAGATAAGGGATGTAGAAGAGGGTAGAGGGTGGATAAATGATGATGAAAGGAGACCTGACTTGGGGTAGTGAACACATAATACAATATGCAGATGATGATAGAAGTGTATACCTGGAACATAAAAAAGAAAAAAACCCAAAGTGTAAAAATACAAATATTAGTTCATACCAGTAAATTTCTTTACTCCCTCCACTCAAGCATAGTAGCTTTGAATAAAGATAGAATGGTTCTTTTCAAATATTAATGTCTATGCAAATCACTACCAGACCTTGCCATAATGCAGATTCTGATTAGTAGACCTGAAGTGGGGCCCCAGATTCTGTATATCCAATAAGTTCTGTTAAAAATGATTAAAGAAATCAATTTAGGTAATACAAATTTTATTCAACACTCATGAAGCAGACTATCTCCTTGGGAACACTGCGAAACAGGGCAAAAGATAAGAAGCTTCCAAGGGATAAAGAATAAAGAACAAGAAAGAAACAAATATCTTATTGGCTTGGGCTTGGGCCATGCAATTGTTTGGGGTGAGAAGAAACAAGGAAATAAGGATAGGGCACAGAGATGGCTTGGCTGTGGGGTTTGGCTGACTAAAACTGCATTTCTGGTTAAGCAGAGCATTTACAGAGCATGAAAGTTACCTAAGTTTCAGTTGTTTTAGATGGAACACTGGGGAAGGAGTGGCCTTTCTTGGGCCTAGAGCGTTATCTAGATAGTTCCCATGTGACACTGATGCTATTGGTTCACAGATCAATTCTATAAGTAGCGAAGGTTTAAAACTCTACTTCTGAGAGGAGTTGGGGTGGGAGCAATGTGAAATGACAGGGAGAATGGTAAGGAAGGATTCAAAGCACCAAGGTAGAGTTAAAACAAATGATTTTCTATTTTTTTAAGTGAAAAAGAGAGAGGGACAGATAGACAGAAAGGGAGAGAGATGAGAAGCATCAATTCATAGTTGTGGTACTTTAGTTGTTCATTGATTGCTTTCTCATATATGCCTTGACCAGAGGGATCCAGCCGAACCAGTGACTCACTGCTCAGGCCAATGACCTGGGGCTTCAAGCCAATGACCATGGGGTCATGTCCATGATCCCATGCTCAAGCTGGTGATCCCATGCTCAATCCAGGGACCTCAAAGTTTCAAACCTAGGTCCTCAGCGTCCCAGGCTGACACTCTATCCACTGCACCACCACCTGGTCGGCCACAAATGATGATGATGATGATTTTTTTTTCAAATGATTATTTATAGACTGTTAGAGATGAGGTAATCTTAGAGGTCATCACACCAAATGTCTTACTCATCCATAAGAAGGAATGAAATACTGCTGTTGTGACAACGTGGGTGGATCATAAGAATATCATGCAAAGCAAAGTAAGTCAGACAGAAAATGTTAAGAACCATATGATTTTACTCATATGTGGGGTATAAAACTGAAAGCAGCAAATGAACAAACAAGAAAACAAAAACTCATAAATGCACCCAACAGTATAGTGGTTAGCAGCAGGAAAGGGGATGGTGGGGTAGCAAAGGGTAAGGGGACAAATATATGGTGATGGCACAAGATTTGACTTTGTGTGGAGGGCACACAATGTAGATGATATATCATAGAATTGTATACTTGTAACCTATATAATCTTATTAACTAATGTTACCCCAATAAATGTAATAAAAAATAAGGTCACACTTGAAGGGACTTATGGCTTGTTTACACAGCAGGTCAGTGACAACAAGCTGTGAGTCTCTATTTATTCTGAGACAGCAATTCTGAAGGATTTACCCAATATCATTGTCTAGTTTAGTCATTAAGGAGGTTTAATCATGCCTATATTTTAAAAAAGAATTTGAGAATGTTGTTTACTAACCTTCATTAAAACATATAACTGGTTTGAAATGTGGAGTTATAAATGAAAGGGCTTTGTGTTAGTAAAGGTTCCGTAGAGAAATAGAACCCATTAGATTTAGCATGTATGGAGTATGCTGTGTTCCACATTAGAAAAATTTCCACATATTAAGTTCTCAAAGAATAAGTGCCAGGAGAAAACATATTAAGTTGTTGTATTCAACAGTAAGAAAGGTATTTTTACATAAATTTTTAATGCTATAATAATTTTAATGGATATTTTCAGCCACCTCGTTCATAAAATCTTACTGTTAGTGTGTGTTTGGCAATTTAACAAAATTACATTTCTTGTATGTAGATTCTTTTATGGCTTACTCTAGCTATTAGAGATTTCATTCTGTCCCACTTTGGAAGGAAAAATCATGACAATAAAATTCAAATGGATAAGACTATGTAATTTAGACTATTTTAGTGTTTGGCATTATTTAGCTATGACTATTCGTGCTAATGACCTCTGAGTATGAAGATCATCAGTTTGCTGAAAAGAGTGATTATCATGCTAAGCTCCTTGTGAAATATCTTGCAGGTTATAATTAAAATGTTCAGCTAATATAATAACATAGTAAGTGGTCTATTAAAGTTATCAGTTAAAAGAATATTGCTAAAAATATTTACTGACAAGAACTGATTTTGTTTGTTTCTTTAGAGGAAAGGATCTCAGTACATCTTAATAGCTGTATCTAATTCGTTGAGATATCTACTCAAGGGTAATAGAACTTAGCTCCTCATTCCCACATACTGCTTTTTGGGCATTCTCCACATATCTTTTATTTCATGCTAGAAAACTGGCATGTCTCCCCCGACTCTTTCTTTTGTTCATTCAGCACAATCAGTCACTGATTTGTCCAGGGCTGCACATGAGATTATTGCTGATATAACCAAAGAAAATTTCAAAATATTTGTAAACCTTAATATACAAAAGAAGCTCTTGTTTATTTATTTTTATATAGGTTTGGTATTATGAGGCTGAGAGACTGGAGCTATTATTGCCCCTTTGTCTCATTGAGAGAAAAAAATGCATGAAAATAGAGCTAAGTTGGGGGAAGTAAGGCTGGGATATGGAACCAACACAATGGACGAGAGTGACATCATTAGTGGTCTTCATCAGTTTGTACTTATACTTGGGCTTTTCTCTCCCTCTTTGCTATTGTTTTGGGTTGGTTTCCATTTGCTTGGACATGAAAGATTTCTGACATACACAATTCTCCATCATTTCTACTTTTGTTTAGAATTTCATCACTTCTTTCACGGATTACCCTAAACTCTCCCTATTGATCTCTCCTGCTGTAATATTTATTGCCTCCAAACAGTTCTCATAATGACCTAACACACAAATCTATGTCATGTCACTGCTTAAAACATCTTTTCTTGACTATAGAATAAAGGCCGATATCTTTACCTTGTGTGTGAACCTGTACAAATAAAACCCTCACCTAACTCTATGACTTAGTTTATCATTCTTTCCCCCTTCTCTCAATATTTGTATATTAGCAGCACTAAATGGCAAGTATATTAAGTGTATTTTTCTTATAAACTCACTGTCGTGTTTTTCAACACCAACACTTCACTCAAGTTCTTTTTTTTGCATAGAATACCCTTTCATTTTGCCTGTTGCAGAGTCTACCCAGTACCATTCACTCTCCTGTTAAGAATCGAATTACACTTATTATAATTCACCCGATTCGTGCCACACTCTTTTTTAAAAAAAAAATGGAATTTATTGGGATGCCATTTGTTCAAGAAACCATGCAGGTTTAAAGTGTACAACTCAATAAAACATCACTGCACATGGCGTCATGTGCCCATTGCCCCAAGCATCTTTCCATCCTCATTTTCCCCATTTTGCTCACCTCCACCCAGCCCCCACCCCATTTCCCTCACATTACTTCTTTAAACCTGGAAGAGGTGTTCTTAACCTTTCCTTAAGAGTCTATTGTTTTTCTCATTGTATTTACCATATTATATTGGAAGGATGTGGCGATCTCTAATTAACCCACTTTCCTTCAGCACCATCCAACCTACTTATAAGACCACATCTTATTTTTCTCTGAGTCACTGGCATCGTATTAGTTCTTAAAAGATAATGCCCAATAAATGTTTATTGAACAATTGAATGTGTAACAGAAAAGCACCACCTTGTACTTGACTCTTACATTGAAAGACTGTTATTTAACAGAGACTATGGAAATATATTTTCATAGAAAACAATATTAGAGAGAGTGCATATTTCAGTAAAAAATATATTTTCAGGCTTATGTGTAGAAAATATGATTGTAGTCTTTTCTTTCAACCACTTTAGAAACTGAGATACTTAATTCTGCAGAAGAAGAGAATTTCGTACTGTATACTGGCCCAGTTTGACAGAGGTTGAATTTTTACACCAAATTAAAAAACAAGTTTACACAATTTTTCATGGCAGATGAATATCTCTTTAATATCCATTAAAGTCAAATTGTCACTTCTGTTTTCAATTGAGCTAATGTATCGCATTAAAATTTCCTAACCTCATTATACTTTACTTACTGACAGGCTAATGACTGCTGTATATTTCAATTTTACAAGAATAGAAAGTACAGGAACCTATTCTAAATTTTATTTGATATTTAAGCCTTTCCATCTGGCTGCAAAAAACACTTTTTCCCTTCTTGCTCCAGTAGGGATTTTCCTTCCTCTTTCTCTTTATTTCTTTCTTTTGTTCACAACAAAAGCCAATGCTGCCCAGTCTCCCCAATTCTCCCAAGTCCCTACCTATAATACATTTAATCCTATTCTTCATTTTATCTCAACAACGTTTTAGCACACTGTAGATTAGGGTCCTGTGTTAAAGGTCTGACAGGATTTCTGAATAAGGTGAAAGGGGGAGAAACCCTTTGTTGAGGTTGTTCCCTTCTGTTCAATGCTCAGTCCCACTCTACTGTTCTATATCTTTGCATTTTGAGTCTTACAAGAAAGTAGATGGATTTATAAGACTCTTAAGTCACCTGAAAGCAAAACATCACTCCTCTCTCTTTTTTCCCCTTTCATAATGCAAGCTAAAAATTTAGTCCAGCTTCTCTGAACCTAAGAAAAATAAAAATTATCTCACTTCAGTGGCATTTTTAAGTTGTTGTTAGTGAGAGGAAGGGAGGCAGAGAGATAGACTCCCACATGCACCCTGACCAGGATCCACCCAGTAAGCCCACTAGGGGGCAATGCTCTGCTCATCTGGGGCATTGCTCCATTGCTCAGCACCTGAGTCAGAGGCCATGGAGCCATCCTCAGCACCTGGGACCAACTTGCTCCAATTGAGCTATAGCTGCAGGAGGGGAAAAGGGAGAGAAAGAAAGAGAGACAGAGAGAAGTGAGAAGGGTAGGGAGGGATGGAGAACAGATGAGCACTTTTTCTGTGTGCCCTGACTGGGAACCACACCTGTAAAATCCAACACCAATCTGAAGCTCTACCACTAAGCCAACCAGTCAGGGCCTCGTTGTTGCCCTTTTAACTCTCCTTACTACCTTCAAGAGCTGTCAAAGCATACACTATGATCTCCTCTCCATCTTTTATTTTTTCTTTGTCATTAATTTTATTGTGATATGCAACCTACATAAAAAGAATATAGAAAATATATACATTCATTTTGAAGAATAATTATAAAGAAAACACCTCTGTTACCACCCACCACCCAAGTCAACAATAAGACATTGCCAAGCATCCTGGAAATTTCAGATGTCTTTCTGCAATCACAAATCCCTCTTTCTTTCTTAAAGTTATAGACTAGTATGATCTTCTATACTAATTTTGTGACTTCCTTTAGTTTTACTGCCTTAAATAGATACATAAAAATATGGCTTACTTTTACCTATTTTTCTATTTTATACATATACAATAGAGTATGTGTTTTCTGGGGTTTTTTTTTTTGTGTGTGTATTTTTTGCAAGAGAGGGAGAAACAGAGAGAGGGATAGGGACAGACAGATAGGAAGGGAGAGACAATAAGCATCAATTTTTCATTGCGGTACATTAGTTGTTCATTGATTTTTTTTTCATATGTGCTTTGACCAGGGGGTTACAGCAGAGTGAGTGACCCCTTGCTCAAGCCAGCGACCTTAGGCTCAAGCCAGTAACCTTGGGCTTCACGCCAGTGGCCCTTTGCACTCAAGTAAGCGACCATGGAGTCATGTTTATGATCCCATGCTTGAGTTAGTGACCCCACGCTCAAGCTGGTGAGCCTGTGCTCAAGATAGAGACCTTATGGTTTTGAACCTGGGTCTTCTGCATCCCAGGCCAATGAATACACTGTGCCACCACCTGATCAGGAGACTATGTGCGCTTTTGTTAAATCCATATAATATCTGTGACTTTCATTAATTTGTCTTATGTAGCTATATTTATTTTTACCTATGTACATTTTTACTAATAATGAACAAGATATATGTTATTGTATATATTTCCTGCCTTATGTATAACAATTTATCTTGATTATATATGTAGGATAGATTTGCTGGCTTGTACACTATGTGCACCTGCAACCTTCATAATTAAGAACAAACTGTTTTCCAACCTGGCTGTATGAATTTAAAATCATACCAACACTCTCTGAGAGTTACTGTTGCTGAATCCTCACCAGCATTACTTGTCAGATTTCACAATTTTTGCAACCAATATTCAAAAACTATCTTAATGGTCATCTGAATGTGCTCCTCTGATTTCTTTCTTTTTGTTTTGATGATAGGGAAAAAAAACGTAGAGAAAAGAGATACAAAGCTAGTGTAGTGGGATAAATGGTGGCCCGCTCAAAAGATGTCTACTCAGATCTTGTGAATGTAACCTTATTAAGAAAAAAAATATTATTTTTTTTGCAGATGTAATTAAAGTAAAGCTCTTGAGCTGAGATTATCTTGAGTAACATGAGCTCAAAATCCAACAACAAGTGTGTTTTATAAGAGAAAAGAGGAAAGGGGGAAAGGACACACAGGGAAAAAAAAGACCACGTGAAAACTGAAACAGAGATTGGAGTTATGCAGCTCCAATCCAAGGAACACCTAGAGCCATCAAGCAAGGAAGTATTCTTTTCTAGATACTTCACAGGAACAATGGCAGTGGCAAAATTTTGATTTTGTGATTCTGGGCTCCAGACTGAGAGAATAAATTTCCACTGTTTTAAGCCACGTAGTTTATTTCAGAGATATAAAGAGGCCAGGAGTATTAGATTTGACTGCTGTTGCAACAAATTACCACAAATTTAGCGACAGAAACAGCACAAATTTACTAACTTACTGTTCTGGAGGTCAGAAGTCTGAAATGTTTCTTACTAGCTAAAATCAAGGCATTAACCAGGATGAGTTTCTTCTAGTTTCTAGAGGCGTGTCTTTTTGCGTGGCCTTTCCATAGGCTGTCTACAATTCCTTAGCTTGTGGCCTCCTTCTGTCTTGAAAGACAACACTAGCCAGCTGAGTTTTCTCAGTGAGAAAAGTAAGAAGGCACAGTTCAAAATGAGCAGAGGAAATGACAATGGAAACATAAAAGGGAAGATAAATACACAAAAAGAAACAAGTAAGCCTGAGACCACAGCCACTGGCTGGGAGTTCCACCCACCCCTCCACTCTGCTGCCTACTATGACCGCTCACCTTCCTGACTCGTTCCCAGGTTCTGGAAGTCTTGTCCTGCTACATAATATCTGCCACATATGTTTAAAATAGTCTTTGTTTCCACTAAATTAATTTCATGAAAATTAACCTTGAAAAAAACCAAAATCTTGTATAATTGCTTGAAAATAGATAAAAGTAAACTTACTTGCACACAATATGTATTACTTCTCTAAATCTGCAATTCATACTTTTCTGTTTCAAGTAATTATTTCAATGTGTGTTATTCAAATATGGGTACATAGCATACTTTTGTGATTTAACTTAGTTTGGTTCTTCATAAATTTCTTTTCTTCAAAGAAATAGAAAACCAACACACTCTGGACTTAATCATCACAGGTTTCATTGTTATTACCTTTAAGGATAGGAATAATTAGTGAACATTTGCCTATTTGTTTTTTTGGTTGTTTGTTTTTGCCTTTTCAGTCATAAAACACAAATTAATCAATGCTGTTATTATCTATAATGTCCAATTAAAAATTTTAAACTACAAATAAATATGTATATAGACTTCTACTTTATGAAAGCATGGATAATGAACTCTCTAGATTCATTCTGAAAGAAACCCAAAGCACTAGGTGTTATAAATGGGTCACTTAAAATATATTAGCCATATTTTCTTTTGATAAAAAATTCTAGCAAGGAAGTAGTGCAATATAGAAAGCGTTTTCTCCTTATAACACATTTATGCATATAAAATATTTTGTCAAATATCTCATGGGATTCTCAAAGCAACTTTGTAATGTACATAAGATACATAATCTTATCCTAATTAAGAGAGAATATTAGCCTAATAATAGCCTTGAACTCAGGGCCATGTCTGTTAACTCTTTGCATTCTGTGGCTTTTCTGACTATAATGTTTTATTTAAAAAAATTTTATTTTTGTATTTTTCTGAAGTGAGAAGCAGGGAGGCAGTGAGACAGACTCCCGCATGTGCCTGACTGGGATCGACTAGGCATGTCCACCAGTGGGCAATGTTTTGCCCATCTGGGGCGTTGCTCCGTTGCAACCGGAGCCATTCTAGCATCCGAGGTGGAGGCCATGGAGTTATCCTCAGTGCCTGGGCCAACTCTTGCTCCAATGGAGCCTTGGCTGTAGGAAGGGAAGAGAGATTCAGAGAGAGGAAAGAGAGGGGGAGGGAAAGAAGTAGATGGGCATTTCTCCTATTTCGCCCTGGCTGGGTGGCTGGGAATCAAACCTGGGACATCCATATGCCTGGCTGATGCTCTACCACTGAGCCAACTGCGCAGGGCCTCATTTACAATTTTAAACTGCAAATATGTATATAGAATAGTAATTGAATTCAGATACTGACTTTGTCAGTTTGAGATCTGAAAATGTTTGCAAAAGGATGTATCCAAATTAATGTCAGAATAATGTCTACTAAAATTTTAGTGATTCTGGATCCTCCCCTTTTTTTGTAATTTAGTGTAAATTGGGGGTGGATTGGGCTTTTGAATTATGAATATTCACATGTGATAACAAAGTAAATTTTCATAGGTGATGAGGAAAGTCTTGATTGACTATTCTCCCACCATTGTCATTATTACCTTTTGCAGATATGATACCTATTCTGCAGGGAATGATGAGATGCAAATGACTCATCTCTCCTTCCTTCTCATGAATTAGGGAGCAGTTACATAATGACCCTTATTTTTCCTGCTACTCTAGAAGCCATCTTTAGGTGCCCTGGCTTCTATGGAACCAGGATACTCATCCAGTGAAATTATAGAGAAGAGCTAGAATACCAGTATATCTTCCCACTTACCCACCTTTCCCCCCAGTCCTTCCTAGAAGAGATATATCTGTGCCCAAAGGACCAATGTAAGTTGCTCCACTTGATTTATAGCAATAGCAATAACAGAATATTTAAGATAAGATTAAAGAAAATGCACTAAGAATATGTTGATAGCTGATTATGCAAGTGTCTCTAATTTTATATGCATTTTAATAAAATATTTTAAGATAAATAAAATAGTTATATATAAGCATTTAGTATATTTTCTCTAATTCATATAACTATTAAAAATTTTCTAATAAAATTTCACTTTAGCATAATATAGATTTTATTTTTAAATAGATTTTGCTGCATGACTCACAAATTACAATTGGCTACATTGCTTAGAAATAAAATTGTAAGCAAAATTTCATATGACTAATATCTAAAACCATTTAAAATATATAACCTCTTTATAAGTTGGGAACTATATGGTACTTGATAAATTAAATTTTCAGTGCATCTGGTTATTCATGTTGTATACTATATTAATGCTTTTAATTAAACTTTTTAGAGCATTTCTAGGTTTACAGAAAATTGCGCAGATCAGAGTGGCCATATGCTCCATTTCTCCCCTGCTTTTATTTTCTCTATTAACAACTTACATTAACATGACACATTTGGGACAGTTAATGAGCCAATACTGTACATTATTATTAACTAAAGACTATATTTATATAAGGTTTACAGATTGTGTTGTGCAATTCTATGAGTTTTATACCAAATGCAAATTACATACTACATTGCAGCATCATGCAGAATAGCTTCACTGCCTTAAAAATCCAATGTTCTGGAGGAGAGACAAGATGGCGCTGGAGTAGGCGGACATACCAGCATCTATCTCCCAGAACCAAAGTGGATTACAAACTAATTTTATGAACTATCATCTGGAAAAACCAACTTTGGACTAAACTAAGAGGACTCTTCAACCAAGAAACACTGAAGAAGCCACACCGAGACTGGTAGGAAAAGCGGAAACGCAGAGAGGGCTGCCCAGCTCCGTGGAGCAAACGGCAGCAGGGAGAGACTCGTGTGGCGGGAAGTGAATTTAGCAGAGGAGAAAGGGTCCTGAGCCCCAGGAACAAAGCCCCAGCCTGCAGCCCCAGAGCCCAGAAGAGGCATAAGGACAGTATTTAGCTGGAAACAAGTCAGGATACTGTTTGTGAGAGAGTCTGATTTCTCAGACCCAGGATCCTTCTTAAAGGGACTGCGCAGAACATCTCTCTCAAAAACAATCACCTGGGGCTCCTGGGGATGGGGGGGAGAGAGGAGAGGACCAAAGAAACAGGAAGAGAGTGTAATCTAGGAGGCATAGGGAGAAACATTTTGGGAGATAGCCACCCTAACCCCTGGGACGAGTCACTCCCCAAAGCTGAAGTGAATATTTCCCCCGGAAACAGCAATACCAGCAAAGGGAAGCAGGAGAGCAGCCAAACAAGCTCCCCCGCGGCATTCAGAGCAGAGTCGCATAGAAGCAGGGAGCTTTCGGGTCTACAGTAGTGAGTCTTAGGGTCTGAGCTGCAACGCCCCCACCCACACGGCTGAGGGCGCACCAGAGAGCGGGCGGCAGCGGGAGACAAAAGCGTGGTTCTGCTGGCAGGGGCGGAAGCTGGCTGGCCACCACTGGGCTCAGGTGTGAGCTCAATCTTGCCCGGCTGGGGAGAAGGGGGCGTGCAAAAGTGGTCAAGCTCAGCTGCCGGCAGCCTGTAATCCAGCCTCTGGGAGAAGGGCAGGAACCCCGGAAAGGGTGGAGACCAGCCCCGGAAAAGGGCAGAGGAGCACAGCCCTGCCCCAACCGTGCATCCCACGCTTGCGGTCTGACTTGGTAGCCGGCTCCTCCCGTGGGGGTGGAGCCAAAAGCCTAGAAGAGGCAGAGTTCCACTATGGAGCTAAACTTGGGCACACAGCCCTGCCTGGCGGTAGAGCCAAGGCTAGCAGCTGTTCCTTGAGTGGGATCCTCCTGCAAGGGTGGGGCGAAAGCTCGGAAACAGGCGGAGACCCACAGCTGAGCAAAGGTGCTCGCCAGTGCCCTCAGGACCGAGCATAATGTCACACATGGGGGCGGGGCAAAGGCCAAGGCCACCAACCCTTGTGCAACCGAGCATATGATCAAAGCCACTCCCATGAAGAGAAAATGCGGAGGCAGAGATATACAACACAAATAAACCAAGAGAAATCCCCAGAAAATGACCTAAGTGAATCGGATATAACCAAATTACCAGATGCAGAGTTTAAAATAACGATTGTTAGGATGCTCAAAGATATTAGAACAACCATAGATGGCCATTACAAAAACCTAAATAAAGAGATAACAAATATAAAAAAGGACATTGAAATAATAAAAAAGAATCAGTCAGAAATGACAAATACAATATCTGAAATAAAGAATACAATGGAAGGAATTAAAAGCAGAATGGATGAAGCAGAGAATCGAATCAGTGAGTTAGAGGACACAATAAATAAAGGCATGGAAGCAGAGCAGAAAAAAGAAAAGAGACTCAAAAAGTCTGAGGAAACTCTAAGAGAGCTCTGTGACAACATGAAGAGAAATAACATCCACATCATAGGGGTTCCTGAAGAAGAAGAGAAAGAACAAGGGATAGAGACGTTGTTCAAACATATTATAGTGGAAAACTTCCCCCAATTAAGGCAGGAAAACATTTCACATGTTCAGGAAGCACAGAGAACTCCATTAAGGAGAAACCCAAAGAAACCAACACCAAGACACATCATAATTAAAATACCAAAGCTAAATGATAAAGAGAAAATATTAAAAGCTGCTAGAGAAAAAAAGACTATCACCTACAAAGGAGCCCCCATAAGGATGACTTCTGACTTCTCAACAGAAACACTTGAGGCCAGAAGGGAATGGCAAAAAATATTCAAAGTAATGCAGAACAAGAACCTACAACCAAGACTACTTTATCCAGCAAGGCTATCATTTAAAATTGAAGGAGAAATAAAAAGCTTTACAGACAAAAAGAAACAAGGATTTCACTGCAACCAAACCAAGGCTGCAAGAAATGCTAAGGGACCTGTTGTAAACAGATCAAAGGAAAAAAAGAATATAGCAAAAGAGAAATACAGTTTTAAAGAAAAAAATGGCAATAAACAATTATATATCAGTAATAACCTTAAATGTTAATGGATTAAATGATCCAATCAAGAGACATAGGGTAGCTGCGTGGATAAGAAAACAGGACCCATACATATGCTGTCTACAAGAGACACACCTTAAATCAAAAGATGCACACAAACTGAAGATAAAAGGATGGAAAAAAAATATTTCACGCAAAAGGAAATGAAAAAAAAGCTGGGGTAGCAATACTTATATCAGACAAAATGGACTTTAAAACAAAGACCATAGTTAGAGATAAAGAAGATCACTATATAATGATAAAGGGAGCAATCCAAAAGGAAGATATAACCATTATAAATATCTACGCACCTAATATAGGAGCACCTAAATATATAAAGCAGACTTTGATGGACTTAAAGGGCGAGATCAACAGCAATACTATAATAGTAGGGGATTTCAATACCCCATTAACATCATTAGATAGATCCTCAAGAAAGAAAATTAACAAAGAAACAGTAGACTTAAAGGACATATTAGATCAACTCGATTTAATAGATATCTTCAGAACTTTTCACCCTAAAACAGCAGAATATACATTCTTTTCAAGTGCTCATGGTACATTCTCTAGAATAGATCACATGTTAGGGCACAAAAGCGGGCTCAACAAATTTAAGAAGATTGAAATCATATCGAGCACTTTCTCTGATCACAATGGCATTAAACTAGAAATCAACCACAATAGAAAAATTAAAAAAACATTCAAACACTTGGAAACTAAATAGCACGTTATTAAACAATGAATGGGTTAACATTAAGATCAAAGAAGAAATTTAAAAATTCCTAGAAACAAATGATAATGAGCATACATCAACTCAAAATTTATGGAACACAGCAAAAGCAGTCCTGAGAGGGAAGTTTATAGCATTACAGGCATACCTCAAGAAGCTAGGAAAAGCTCAAATAAACACTTTGACCCTGTATCTAAAAGAACTAGAAAAAAAACAGCAAGTAAAGCCCAGAGCTAGTAGAAGGAAGGAAATAATAAAGATCAGAGCAGAAATAAATGACATAGAGGCTAAAGAAACAATACAGAGGATCAATGAAACCAGGAGCTGGTTCTTTGAAAAGGTAAACAAGATCCATGAACCTTTAATGAGACTCACCAAGAAAAAAAGAGAGAGGACTCAAATAAATAAAATTAGAAATGAGAGTGAAGAATTAACAACTGACACAACAGAAATACAAAATATTGTAAGAAAATACTATGAAGAACTGTACGCCAAAAAACTAGACAACCTAGATGAAATGGACAAATTCTTTGAATCATATAATCTTCCAAAAATCAATATGGAAGAATCAGAAAACCTAAACAGACCAATTACAACAAATGAGATCCAATCAGCTATCAAAAACTCCCCAAAAAGAAAAGTCCTGGGCCTGATGGCTTCACAAGTGAATTCTACCAAATATTCAAAGAAGAACTAACTCCTATCCTTCTCAAACTCTTTCAAAAAATTCAAGAGGAAAGAAGACTTCCAAACTCCTTTTATGAGGCGAGCATAATTCTGATTCCAAAACCAGGCAAAGACAACACAAAAAAAGAAAATTATAGACTAATATCCCTGATGAACTTAGATGCAAAAATTCTCAACAAAATATTAGCAAACCGGATCCAGCAATATATGGAAAAAATCATACACCATGATCAAGTAGGATTTATTCTTGGGAGGCAAGGCTGGTACAATATTCGCAAATCAATCAATGTGTTTCATCACATAAACAAAAGAAAGGAGAAAAACCACATGATAATTTCAATAGATGCAGAAAAGCCATTTGATAAAGTCCAGCACCCATTCATGATCAAAACTCTCAGCAAAGTGGGAATACAGGGAACATACCTCAACATGATAAAGGCCATCTATGACAAACCCACAGCCAACATCATACTCAATGGGCAAAAATTAAAAGCAATCCCCTTAAGATCAGGAACAAGGCAGGGGTGCCCCCTTTCACCACTCTTATTCAACATAGTTCTGGAAGTCCTAGCCACAGCAACCAGACAAGAAAAAGAAATAAAAGGCATCCAAATTGGAAAAGAAGAAGTAAAACTATCATTATTTGCAGATGACTTGATATTGTATATAGAAAACCCTAAAGTCTCAGTCAAAAAACTACTAGACCTGATAAATGAATTTGGCAAGGTGGCAGGATATAAAATCAATACTCAGAAATCAGAGGCATTTTTATACACTAATAATGAACTGTCAGAAAGAGAAATCAAGGAATCAATCCCCTTTACCATTGCAACCAAAAAAAATAAAGTACTTAGGAATAAATCTAACCAAGGAGATTAAAGACTTGTACTTGGAAAATTATAAAACATTGATAAAATAAATCAGGGAAGATACAAATAAGTGGAGGCATATACCGTGCTCATGGTTAGGAAGAATAAACATCATTAAAATGTCTATATTACCCAAAGCAATTTATAAATTCAATGCAATACCGATTAAAATACCAATGACTTACTTCAAAGACATAGAACACATATTCCAAAAATTTATATGGAACCAAAAGAGAACACGAATAGCCTCAGCAATCTTGAAAAGGAAGAAAAAAGTGGGAGGTATCACACTTCCAGATATCAAGTTATATTATAAGGCCATTGTACTCAAAACAGCATGGTACTGGCATAAGAACAGGCACATAGATCAATGGAACAGAACAGAGAACCCAGAAATAAACCCACAGCTCTATGGACAACTGATATTGGACAAAGGAGGTAAGACAATACAATGGAGTAAAGACAGCCTCTTCAACAAATGGTGTTGGGAAAACTGGACAGCTACCTGCAAAAAAATGAAACTAGACCACCAATTTACACCACTCACAAAAATAAACTCAAAATGGATAAAGGACTTGAATGTAAGCCGTGAAACCATAAGCATCTTAGAAGAAAACATAGGCAGTAAGCTCTCTGACATCTCTCGCAGCAATATATTTGCTGATTTGTCTCCACAGGCAAGTGAAATAAAAGACAGGATCAACAAATGGGACTTTATCAAACTAAAAAGCTTCTGCACAGCTAAAGACAATAAGAACAGAATAAAAAGACAAACTACACAATGGGAGAATATATTTGACATAGCGTCTGATAAGGGGTTAAAAACCAAAATTTATAAAGAACTTGTAAAACTTAATACCAGGAAGACAAACAATCCAATCCAAAAATGGGCAAAAGAAATGAAAAGACACTTCTCCAAAGAGGACACACAGATGGTCAACAGGCATATGAAAAAATGTTCAACATCACTAATGATTAGAGAAATGCAAATTAAAACCACAATGAGATATCACCTCACATCAGTCAGAATGGCGCTCATCAATAAAACAACACAGAATAAGTGCTGGCGAGGATGTAGAGAAAAGGGGACCCTCCTGTACTGCTGGTGGGAATGCAGACTGGTGCAGCCACTGTGGAAAACAGTATGGAGATTCCTCAAGAAATTAAAAATCAAACTGCCTTTTGACCCAGCTATACCACTCTTAGATACCACTCTTAGGAATATACCCCAAGAACACCATAGCACTGTTTGAAAAGAAGAAATGCACCCCCATGTTTATGGCAACATTGTTCACAATAGCAAAGATTTGGAAACAGCCCAAGTGTCCATCAGAGGACGAGTGGATTAAAAAACTTTGATACACACACACACACACACACACACACACACACACACACACTATGGAATACTACTCAGCCATAAGAAATGATGACATAGGATCTTTTACAACAACATGGATGGGCCTTGATAACATTATACTGAGTGAAAGAAGTAAATCAGAAAAAACTAAGAACTATATGATTCCATACATAGGTGGGACATAAAGATGAGGCTCAGAGACATGAATAACAGTGTTGGGGTTACAGGGTGAGGGGAGGAGAGGGAGGGGGTTGGGGGAGGGGAGGGGCACAAAATCATGGCTTTTCAGAAAAGAAAAAAAAGGAAACAAAAAAAAACAAAAGAAAAAGAAAAGAAAACAAACAAACAAAAGAAAGATAAAAAAAAATCCAATGTTCCACCTATTAATCTCTCTGTCCCTCTCCTCAGACTTTTGAAAAGCAATCGTCTTTTTACTGTCTCTATTAATTTTAGATTTTCCAAAATTTTATGTAGTTGGAATAATTCATTATGCCTCCTTTTAGGTTGGTTTTCTTAACAATAGCAAAAAGGTCCTCAGCAATAAGTATAAGCTTTCTCTTAGCAATAGATATAAGGTTTTCCCATATTTTTGTGGCTTGGTAGCTCATTTCTTTATATAGCTGAGTAATATCCCATTGTTGGGATATAGCCCAGTTTGTTTATCCATTCATTTTTTAAGGGACATATTGGTTGCTTTTAGTTTTTGACAACTATAAATAAAGCTGCTATGAAAAAACCCATGGGCCAGTTTTTGTACAGACATAGTTTTCAACTCATTTGGGTAAATTCCTTGGAGAGCAATTGCAGGGTCCTATAGTAAAACTATGTTTAACTTTGTAACCAACTGTCAAACTGTCCTGCAAAGTGACTGCACCATTTTGCATTTTCCCAGATCATGAATGAGGGTTCCTGTTGCCCTATATTCTTGCCATTATTTGGTAATGTCAGTTTTTGGATTTTAGTCATTCTAATAGGTGCACAGGGGGTCCTTGCATTACGACACAGTTCCGTTCCTACAACAGTGACATAACCTGAATTTTGGTGTAAGTCAATACACACCCTAGCCTAAGTCACTTACCTATCCTAACACAGTTATAAAATCATAATCTAGAACATGAAAACACAACTAAGCCACAGAAAAAGGAAAAGGACATAAATATACCATACTGTACACCATACTGTAGTAACAAAAAAAATGACAAAAAATGAGTATAAAAAAATGTTCCTTATCTTTATTCCTGTGGTTGGCTTGCACACTGAAAGGGGCATTGCAAGGTGGGAGAGAGTGACCTATTGGGAGGAGGAAGCTGGAGAGGCAGGAGAACCTGCAGAAGGTGCTGTAGATACTGGGTCAAGTGAATCAGGATTGGCTAAAGAACATGCAGGAGACGCTGGAGATGATTCTACCTGTACTACAGGTGTTTCATCTCGAGAAGCAGCTGATGTAGAAGGTACAGGATCTGTTTCAGGCCTCTCTACCTTCTTAAAGAATTGTTCCAGGCTAGTTTGGTAGGTTGATGACTTCTTCTCTTCTAAAATCTGGCAATAACATTGCAAGGCATCCATAGCAGCTGTGTAGACCTTACTGAATATGGTCCTCAGCCTGAAATTTAGCCAACCCATCCTCCACCATAGGAAAACCGTCTGTAGAGTGAGCATCGTCAACTCAAAATGTCATATGTTGAGACTGTCGTAACCTGAGGACCCCCTGTATAGTCATATATCATTTTTGCTTAATTTTAATTCCCTGATGACAAATTGGTAAGCTTTTTTTCCTTTTTTCAATTTTCTATCTGTATGCTTGCTTTGGTGAGGTGTCCGTTCAGGTCTTTTGCTTTAAATTTTTTTTTCTTTGATTTTTTTTCTATGGAGTTATTTGAATATTTTGTATACAAATTTTTTTCAGTCATGCATTTTGCAAATATTTTTCTCAGTCTGTGGCTGTATTTTTATCTTACTAGTATCTTTTTTAGAGTCATTTTTAATTTTAATGAAGTCCAATTCACCATTTTTTTTCTTTCATGGACCTAGCTTTCAGTGTTGTATTTAAGTCATCACCAAATTCAAGATCGTCTAAATTTTCTGTTACCTTCTAGAGTTTTATAGTTTTACAGCTTACTTTTAGGTCTGTAATTTACATTGAGTTAATATTTGTGAAAAGCACAGCATCAGTGTTTAGATCTATTTATTTTTGTAAGTGGATTTCTGATTTTCCACTACCATTTTTTGAAAAGCTTGTCTTTTCTCCTCTGAATTGCCTTTGCTTCTTTGTCTTTTTTCTACTTGGGTATTATGACATTTTAGCCATTACAAATGCATCAAGAACAGGTTCTGTTTAAAACTAATTCTCTAAATTTTTTTGAATCTTGTTATATAGTCTATGCTTAATCAACTTTATTCTCTAAGTTTGTTTGAGTCAGATGAGTAAGTGGTAGGTATAGTATTCTATACATTATTGATCAAGCATATTAATTGTGTTATTAAAATCTTGTATAGGGTCTGACCAGACAGTGGTGCAGTGGATAGAGCATTGGACTGGGATGTAGAGATCCCAGGTTTGAAAACTTGAGGTCATCAGCTTGAGTGCAGGCTCATCCAGCTTGAGCATGGGGTCACTGGCTTGAACCCAAGATCGGTGGCTTGAGCTGGCTTTGCTGGAGCTCTCCAGACAAGGCACATAAGAGAAAGCAATTAATAAACAATAACTAAGGTGCTGCAATGAAGAATTGATGCTTCTCATCCCTCTCCTTCCTGTTTGTCCCTATCTGTCCCTCTCTCTGTCTCTCTCACTACAAAACAAAACAAAACAAAACAAAACAAAAAAAAGAAATCTTCTATAGGTTGAAAATGTTGAAACATTATCATATAACAATTGAAGATTGTCCTTCAAGAATAATATGGCCAAAATACAAAGTATTCATATAAATACCAAATAATTTTGTAAATCTTTGTACAATAGATTTAGACATTGTAAGATTGGCTTTTTTCTTTTTTTTTCACTGTTTTTCTTTCTCTCATTCCTATCTTTAATTTTTATTGATTTTAATTTAATATGTTTACATAGATTCAAGTGTTCCCCCGAATATATCTCCTCCCACACCCCCGTGTTCCCCTCGACATCCCCCTTGCCCCCTCCTCCCAACGCCTTCCCCCCTTCATTCCAGTATTTGCTGTCCTGCTCTCTATAACACTGTGTTATGTACATATAATTTCAATAATCTCTTTCCCTTCTCTGATCCCATCCTCTCATCCTCTTTCCCTCTGACCACTTTTCCTCTGGTCCCTTTGATCCTGTCTCTGCATCTATTCCGCTCCTCAGTTCACATTGTTCATTAGATTCCTCAAATGAGTGGGTCATATAATATATTTCTTTCTCTGCCTGACTTATTTCACTCAGCATAATATTTTCTAGGTCCATCCATGTTGTCCCAAAGGTAAGATTGCCCTCTTTTTTTTTCTTCTTCAGCCTCTTACTATTCAATTATGTATATGTTCCACTGCTTTTTAAACCACTCGTCCACTGACAGACACTTGGGCTGTTTCCAGATCTTGGCTATTGTAAACAATGCTGCCATAAACATGGGGGTGTATTTCTTCTTTGGAATCAGTGATTTGATGTTCTTAGAATATACTCCTAAAAGTGGACAGCTGGGCCAAAAGGCAGTTCTATTTCTAATTTTTTGAGGAATCTCCATACTGTTTTCCACAGAGGCTGCACCATTCGGCATTCCCACCAGCAGTGCAGGAGGGTTCCCTTTTCTCCACATCCTCGCCAGCACTTACTCTGTGTTGTTTTGTTGATGAGCACCATTCTGACTGGTGTGAGGTGAAATCTCATTGTGGTTTTAATTTGCATTTTTCTAATGATTAGTGATGTTGAACATTTTTTTCATATTTCTGTTGGCCATCTGTATGTCCTCTTTAGAGAAGTATCTATTCATTTCTTTTGCCCATATTTTGATTGGATTGTTTGTCTTCCTGGTGTTGAGTTTTACAAGTTCTTTATAACTTTCCGTTATTAATTCCTTATCAGATGTATTGTTGAATATGTTCTCCCATTGTGTGGTTTGTCTTTTTATTGATATTTTGTTCATGGTGTCCTTTTCTGTGCAAAAGCTTTTTAGTTTAATAAAGTCCCATTTGTTTATCCTGTCCTATATTTCACTTGCCCGTGGAGATAAATCAGCAAATATATCACTGTGAGAGATGTCAGAGAGCTTACTGCCTATGTTTTCTTCCAAGATGATCATGGTTTCACTATTTACATTTAAGTGTTTTATCCATTTGGAGTTTATTTTTGTGAATGATATAAGTTGGTGGTCTAGTTTCATTTTCTTTTTTTGCATACACTTGTCCAATTTTCCTAGCACCATTTGTTAAAAAAACAAAACAAAACTGTCTTTACTCCACTGTATGCTCTTACCTCCTTTGTCAAATATCAATTGGCCATAAAGGTGTGGGTTTATTTCTGGGTTCTCTGTTCTGTTCCATTGAACTGTACACCTGTTCTTATGTTAGTACCAGGCTGTTTTGAGTACAATGGCCTTGTAGTATAATGTAATATCAGGAAGTGTGATACCCACCACATTATTTTTCTTTTTGAAGATTGTTGAAGCTATTCGTGTTCTTTTTTGGTTCCATATAAATTTTTGAAATATTTGTTCTATATCTTTGAAGTATGCCATTGGTATTTTAATAGGAATTGCATTGAATTTATAGATTGCTTTGGGTAGTATAGACATTTTAATGATGTTTATTCTTCCTATCCATGAACATGGTATATGCTTTCACTTGTTTGTATCTTCTTTGATTTCTTTTATCAATGTTTTATAATTTTTCTAGTGAAGGTCTTAAACCTCCTTGGTTAAATTTACTCCTAGGTACTTTATTTCTTTGTTGTTGCAATAATGAAGCTGATTATTTTTTTAATTTCTCTTTCAGACAATTCATTGTTGGTGAATATAAATGCCACTGATTTCTGAGTATTGATTTTATATTCTGCCACCTTCCTGAATTCATTTATCAGGTCCAGCAGTTTTTTGACTAAGACTTTAGGGTTTTCTATGTACAGTATCATGTCATCTGCAAATAATGATAGTTTTACTTCTTTTTCAATTTGGATGCCTTTTATTTCTTCTTCTTGTCTGATTGCTGTGACTAGGACTTCCAGAACTATGTTGAATAAGAGTGGTGAAAGGAGGCAACCCTGCCTTATTCCTGATTTTAAGGGGATTATTTTTTATTTTTGCCCATTGAGTATGATGTTGGCTGTGGGTTTGTTATAGATGGTCTTTACCATGTTGAGGTATGTTCCCTGAATTCTCACTTTGCTGAGAGTTTTGATCATAAATATGATAGGTGCTAGATTTTATCAAATGCTTTTTCTGCATCTATTGATATTATCATGTGGTTTTTCTCCTTCCTTTTCTTTATATAATGAATCACATTGATTGATTTACAAATATTGTACCAGTCTTGCCTCCCCAGAATAAATCCCACTTGATTATGATGTATGATTTTTTCATGTATTGTTGAATCCTATTTTTATTGAGAATTTTACCATCTAGGTTCATCAGGGATATTGGCTTACAGTTTTCTTTCTTTGCAGTGTCTTTGCTTGTTTTTGGAATGAGGATTGTGTTTGCCTCATAAAAGAAGTTTGGAAGTTTTCCCTCCTCTTAAATTTTTTGAAATAGCTTGAGAGGAATAGGAGTTAGTTCTTCTTTGAATATTTGGTAAACTTTACCTGTGAGGCTATTGGGCCAGGGCTTTTGTTTGTTGGGAGTTTTTAGATAACTGTTTCAGTTTCATTGTTGTAATCGGTTTGTTTAGGTTTTCTGATTCTTCCAGATTGACTATTGAAAGATTATATGTTTAAGAATTTGTATGTTGCCTTACTTTTTGGTATACAGTTCTTCATAATATTTTCTTACAATCCTTTGTATTTCTGCTGTGTCAGTTCTTACTTCTCCACTCTCATTTCTAATTTTATTTAATTGAGACCTCTTTATTTTTTTTCTTGGTGAGTAGTTAAAGGTTCATCAATTTTGTGTACCTTTTTAAAGCACCAGCTCTTGGTTTCATTGATCTTCTGTATTTTTCTTTTTTTTGCTTCTATGTCATTTATTTCCACTCTGATATTTACTATTTCTATCCTTCTACTTTCTCTGGGCTTTACTTGCTGTTCTTTATCTAGTTCTTTTAGGTTCATGGTTAAGTTGTTAATTTGGGCTTTTTCTTGTTTCTTAAGGTATGTCTGTAATACTGTGAACTTCCTTCTCAGGACTGCTTTTGCTGTGTCCCATATATTTTGGGTTGTTGTATGTTCATTTTCATTTGATTCAAGGAAATTTTTTATTTCTTCTTTGATCTCATTGTTAACCCATTCATTATGTAACAGCATGCTATTTAGTCTCCAAGTGTTTGAATAATTTTCAGTCTTTCTATTGTAGTTGATTTCTAGTTTCATGCCATTGTGATCAGTGAAGATGCTTGATATGATTTCAATCATCTTAAATTTATTGACATTCATTTTGTGTCCTAACAAGTGGCCTATCCTAGAGAATGTACCATGAGCTGTTGAAAAGAATGTATATTCTGCTGTTTGGGGTGAAAGGTTCTGAAGATATCTATTAAATACAGTTGATTGAATTTGTCATTTAAGGCTGCTGTTTCTTTGTTAATTTTCTGTCTGGACGATCTATCTATTGATGTTAGTGGGGTATTAAAATCCCTTAATATTATAGTATTGCTGTTGTTCTAGCCCTTTTGTCCATCAAAATTTGTTTTATATATTTAGGTGCTCCTATATTAGGCACATATATATTTATAATAGTTATATCTTCCTGTTGTAATGCTCTTTTTATCATTATGTAGTGACCTTCTTTATCTTTTACTATAGCATTTGTTTTAAAGTTTATTTTGTCAAATATTAGTATTGCTACCCAGCTTTTTTTTCTTTCTGTTTGCATGAAATATTTTTTTTTCCATCCTTTACTCTTAGTCTGTATGTATCTGAGGTGGGTCTCTTGAAGGCAGCATATGAATAGGCCCTGCTTTCTTATCCATTCAGCTACCCTATGTTTTTTGATTGGAACATTTAATCCATTTATGTTTAAGATTATGATTGATATTTAATTGTTTGTTGCCATTTTATTCTTTAAATCTACAATTCTCTTTTTCTGGATTTTTTTTTCTTTGCTCTGTTTACAGCAGGCCCCTTAGCATTTCTTGCAGTTTTGGTTTAGTTGTGATGAATTCCTTTAGTTTAGTTTTTTTTTTTTTTTTGGTCTGGGAGGCTTTTTATTTCTCCTTCAATTTTAAATGATAATCTTAATGAATAAAGAAATCTTGGTTGTAGGCTCTCATTTTGCATTACTTTGAATATTTCTTACCATTCCCTTCTGGCCTCAGGTGTTTCTGTTCAGAAGTTGGATGTCATCCTTATGGGGGCTCCTCTATCAGTAATTGAGTTTTGTTTTTTTTTGTGTGTGACTTTTAGTATTTTTTCTTTATCTCTTAACTTTGGTATTTTAATTATGATTTGTCTTGAAGTAGGCTTCGTTGGGTTTCTCTTTACTGGGACTCTCTGCTTCTTGAACTTGTGTGACTTTTTTCTTCATCAATTTAGGAAAGTTTTCAGCTATGATTTCTTCAAACAGGTTCTCTGTCCCTTGTTCTTCATCTTCTCCTTCAGGAACCCGTATGATGCAGATGTTATTTCTCTTTGTATTGTCACCAAATTCTCTTATAGTTTCCTCAGACTTTTTGAGACTCTTTTATTTATGCTGCCCTGTTTCTGTGTTTTCATTTATCTTGTCCTCTAAGTCATTGATTCAATCCTCTGCTTCATCCAGCCTGCTGTTGATTTCTTCTAGTGTAGTCTTCATTTCTGATATTGTGATTTTCATTTTGATTGATTCTTTTTTATGATTTCAATATCCTTTTTGATGATTGCTATTTTTTTTATTTAGGTGCTCATTATGTCCATCCATTGTTGCTCTTAGATCCTTAAGCATCCTAACAATCATTATTTAAAATCTGCATCTGGTAATTTTGTTATTCCATCTCATTCCATTCTTTTTCTATGGATTTCTCTTGTTGATTCATTTGGATTGCATTTCTCTCTTCCCATTTTTTCTGTGTGCCAATTGCAAGCTTGTTGGGTTAGGGCATCTGAGGTTGGTACAGGAAATGCAATCCCGTCGGCCTGGCGTGCGAGGGCCCGGGTTCGATTCCTGGCCAGGGCACATAGGAGAAGCACCCATTTGCTTCTCCACCCCCACCCCCTCCTTCCTCTCTGTCTCTCTCTTCCCCTCCCGCAGCCAAGGCTCCATTGGAGCAAGGATGGCCCGGGCTCTGGGGATGGCTCCTTGGCCTCTGCCCCAGGTGCTAGAGTGGCTCTGGTCACGGCAGAGCGATACCCCGGAGGGGCAGAGCATCGCCCCTGGTGGGCATGCCGGATGGATCCCGGTCGGGCGCATGTGGGAGTCTGTCTGACTGTCTCTCCCCATTTCCAGCTTCAGAAAAATGCAAAAAAAAAAAAAAAAAAAAAAAAGAAAAGAAAAGAAATGCAATCCCTTCTCCAGGGCTTAGTCCTTCAGCTTCTGCTGGTTTATTGGATTTTAATTCTCCCTAACAAGGTGAGCCACATAAATGTCTTAATTTCCCCGCTGTTTGTTTGCTGAGCCCAGACGGGAACTTCTGTGATTTGGACAGGGGTAGTGGGGGTATCTTGCTCCTTGGCCCCAGTTGAAACTGTATCCATACCTTTTATTTTCTGTAAGTCCAGAGGAATGCAGTGGGTGTGACCTCTAAGAATCCATGGTGTGATCTGCCCACCTACTATCCAGGGACAGGTGCATTCTTTGTATCAGGATGGTCTCCCCAGAAACTTGAGTCACTGCCTCTCCCCTTTACTTCCTCCTTTCCAAATGGCCTTTTTGCACTGATTGGAGCTGAAGAGATTTCTGGAAGTGGGTCAATTGGCCTTATGCTAGGCTCATGCTGGATGGAGGGAGTGCCCCTCCTTCTGCATAAGGCCACCACAGAACTGGAGAATGACTCAGCACAGGTATTCTTCTTCCCATCGCCATTTGTGTTCCTGTGCCTCAATCCTCCCACTCTCCTCACACCCTGAACCCCAGGTAAGTGACTGTGAGCAAGATTTTATGCACTAGCCCTTTAAGGCTATATCTACTTCTTTGCAAGCTGTTTCCCGTAGACATAAATCCTGCTCTTTTCCCCACTTAATGATGTCAGGTTGTCTCTTCTAGTTTCTGGGTCTCTAGGCTGGGGCTCCAGTCCTGGGGCTGAGGACCCCCACCTCTCAGGGTCTCTCTCCCCACAGTGAGAGTCCCCTTGGACCCTCAGTCACCCCTTGCTCCTGGGAGCAAGGACGCCCCCACCATGTACTCACACTTCCTACTAGTCTTGGTGTGATTTCTTCTGTGCTCCTTGGTTTTCAAGTCCTGTTTTTTTTGTTCAAAGTTGGTTTTTGATGATGATTGTTCTTAAACTAATTTGTAACCCAGTTTGGTGCTGGGAGGTGGCAGTCTGCCACTCCACTGTCTTCTTGGAATCCTGATTGGCTTTTAATATATTATTATTATGCAAGATATAGTCATTTGGTTATTCAATATTTTATTCTTGTTGCTCTGTTTTTGAAAAAGTCAGAAATTGCATTAAGTTTTCAGAATTTAGAAAATAGAAAAATTGATCCTTTTTCCTAAAAAATATAGTTTATGTTTGCAGGTAGTTTATATGTGTTTTTTCATGTACCAAAAATTTTATATAACATTCATCATTAATTTTACATATTGGAGAAGATTTATTATGGTTTTAAATTGCATAATACTACTTCAGTTTTATCAATAAGTACTTTAATCATATATTGAATGATTTTTCATAAGAATTAGCAACTCAGTGTCTTAATGAGGTGAGGACTCAATCCTTAATTTAAAGGAGTCATATTTCTTTTGTTTTGAGATATCTACAATATTATGTTACTCTTTTTCACAGAGTCCCAAAACATTTTACAAAGGACAAGTATAAATCAACAGAAGATTAAATGTAGAATTCAAAGCTTAACTACCTTAGTATTTTGAAGGATATAACATATTTCTTTATCAATCTGATATGTTCTTAATTTTGAAAAATGGTATATAAGACAAGATGACTGTTAAAACTAAAACATCAAGCAATTGCTTCATTTGACAATATCTGACAATCAAAATGAGGTTATACCTTGGATAGACTTTATTGTAGTTTAAATGTGTGTTGTGATACAAATAATTTCAGTCAAATATTTCCACTTTCTTGAACTCTTGGTCACTCTTTATTTTTACACAGTGATACTAAACAATCTATGGACTAAGTGTTATATATCATATTTTTTGCTCCAAAAGACATAGTTTTTTCTTCCAAAAGTGGAAGAGAAAATGCCTGTGCATCTTATGGAGTGAATGTTCATTTTTTTAGCTACTGCGGGGTGCTGCACCAGTAAACATATATAGAATGAACACTAGTGGAAGCATAATCATACCTGCCATGGTGGCGTGTGGAACCCCGGCATCTGTTGAGTGATCTCCTGGTTCCGGTTTTCACAGTTCCATGCAGCGCAGGAGAGAAAGTGAGCGAACTTGTGTGTGTGTATTCATCTGGCATCATGGAGGGCAGATGTGAGAGGCATGCTGCAGTGGTGGAGGCCTGTGCTGCAGCTGCTGGAGCTCTGTGTGAAGTGCTGACATCACTTACTGCCCTATTAGTGTTTGACCAGTTTAGAGAACATATTAGCAAAACCACACACACAAAAAAAACTTTAAAGAAGTAAAGACTCACCTAGCTATAATTCCTGGGGGTTTTACCAGCCAGTTGCAACCTCTTGACATTTTCCATCAACAAACCATTTAAAGTCTTTATGCAGAAAGAGTGAAACAAATGGATGGCTGCTGGTAATCATGATCTGACATGAACTGGACAAATGAAGAGACCTACTATCACTCATATTTGTGAATGGCTGAAAACATCATGGCAGTCAGTGAAGAATAAAACCGTTGTATGGTCATTCTAAAAATGTTGCATTAGCAATGCCTTAGATGGCACTGAAAATGGTATCATATATAAAAATAACAAAGAAAATAATACCAGTGATTGTGAGCAACTGAGCTTCTTAAATTTTGACACAATGATGAGTTCCTGGGGTTCACGGACAACTAGGAGAGTATTTGAACATTAAAGTCTCTTCTCATTCGTTAATAATGGTGCTAATGGTTGTTAATATTGCTGTTGAGTTTACATTGTTGAAATATATATTATTGTGGTATATTTTATTAAATATTTTAACACACCATTTGGTTTAGAATATTTTTTTCTTATTTTCCTCCTTAAAACCCTAGGTGCGTTTTATGGTCAGGTGCATCTTATGGAATGAAAAATATGGTAATATATCGTAAATTTGTTATATACATAGTGCTGATTACCTTCCACAGATTCCTAATTATTCTTGATGCCTTAGCTGGTTTCCCTACTAGATAGTTTTCATTTGAATAATATGTACTGAATACTCCTTTAGTTCTCATTGAATATACAATTAAATTTAAACACATTAGCCTAGTATTAAAGATCTCCTTTAAATAACATGATCAAACTTCCTGGTATGCCTGAGTCTTACTAGGTTTATACATGTTTGCCTAGCATAATTATTGGTAGTATCTCTCTCACTCTTCAAAGTGTCACGTTTCAGAATAGATAGTCATCCTATCCATTATAAAATTTCAGCCAACTTTCCCAGTTAATTGTTACACTGAAGTGTGTTTTATGCATCTCATTCTCAGTCCAAAGTAAAATGCTTGTGCTTTTCCTTCTCCTTTTCCTCTTCTGCCTCTGTTTATACGATTCTTGTGGCCTCTCTGAAATGATCTTCATCCCTGATTGCTTTTGTCTCTTCTTCAATATTCACATTAGATGTCAGTCACCTCTTTCACAAAAACTTTCTTGATTCCTAACTAGTGGCAATCATTTTATTTCTCTAGCTTGTATAGTATTTTCCCTAGATATATTTAATAGTACAATTTTCTGTCTTGACTTGAAGTTATTTAGTAAAATCTGATCTCTACTCCTTGATTTAATGTTCCTTTTAAGGCAGAATTGGTACCTTATTGTTTTATCATTTGTAATGCCTAATATCCAGGAAGTGCTCAACAAATATTGTTTGATTAAATAAATGAAAATGTTAAAGCATATATTATATATAATATAATATAAGGTTTTATATCTAAAATAATTATATTAATCTCTGCAAACAAATTATTAAAAAGTCAAAATAAATTTAACATTATTGAATATTTTATTAGATTTATGTCTCTTACATTAATGGGTATTTAACCTTATAGTTTATATGGAATAATTAAATAATTCATAATTTTGAAATTCACATTTTAAATTTTAACACCTATAGAAAACACTTTGATACTATTAATTAGTGATAGTTTTCCTGCCTACTCATTTTCAAACCACTAAATTCTACCCCTGTGTGATTACTGAAACCAACAACTTTCTATAATTAATTTACAACAAAATTCAAAGTCCTACACCAGTCTTAGCAATTACTTAATATTATTTTAGTTTATTTATAAGTAGTTTGTTTTGAAGTTGATTTACACATAAAATATATTTTTTTATAATTAAACAAAAACAAAAATAGCAAAACCCTTCTCTAGAAAAAGAAAAATAATTATATTTGAGGAAAAATGCTTTTTTTTATTCAAAATTGACTTGCTATTAAAAGGTTAATGTTACTGTAGATCATATAATTGGAAATGAAATGAAAAAAATGCAATGATCAATAACATTTTCTGTACCATGAATAATAATTTTAAACAGTATAAGTGATATGCTAGTAAAGAAAGATTATAGTGTATTACTTTATAATATTCCAAGGTTATAAAGTAAAAATACTTTTAAAATTATATAAATATATTTCATATAGCAAACATATACATATACATTTAAGTGGTAAAATAGTTACTATTTTTTAAGAAAATATTGTAATGAATTATGTTGCTTTTAATGATCTTATCAAAAGGTATAAGACAAATTATTATATTAGTATACTGTGTAATGTCAGTTTTTACATTTACTCCTTACAGGGTATTTAAATAAAATCTTTAGAAAATATCAATTCATGTCCCAAGTACAAATCTAGATATTTTGGTTTTAAAAATTACAGTATTTTATATATTACTAGCAATTGAAAATGCTTCCTGAGCTGATGAATCTTTTCTTTAAACCTTACTATCTTGGGGAATTCCAGCCAAACCCAGCCTAATAAGCTCCACTTTCTTCAAGCCAAGTTTCTTTAAGTCTTGTGCTTTACAAATTGCTGAAGATAGAGCCTCCACTCTAGACCTGGACGGTGGCAGTAAATCCATGAGAAAGTCAATGAATAGTAGAGGAGTAAGAAATCAGATCTTTTGCATTCTAAGTTGTTTTTGTTGTTGTTTTCCTACATTTAAAGCCTTTTTTACATTATAGAGTCAGGAAAATTATGTCTAAAATCAGAAATAAATATTTATATTGAATTAAGTAAGCCCCTAAAAATCAAGTGATTTGATAATAAATATCCCTTGGCACTAAAGTAATGAACCAGTAGGTACTAAAAACATGCACTGTGATAAAAACAATAATGAAATTCAAAGAGAAAAAGGATGCATTCTATTCAAAGGATTCAGCTGCTCTAAAGATCTACTGCATCAGGGGCAGTAGCTAAAAGGAATTACAATCCTTGGTTCTTTGCTTGACTGTCATTTTGCCAAGGTGATTGGACCTATGAATCTCTTTAAGACAGGCTCTTCTGTATCCTAAATGCTTCAACTGACATGGACACAGAGAGAATATTAATGTGGCTTTAATTGTAACAAAAATGTGCTCAAGTGATGCTATAGAAACACAATTACAAGTAACCTTTAACAGCATCACTGAATAATACAGACCTGAGGATTTTACAAGTTTTAAAAATTCATGTCCAGAAGTTTAAAAGTTTTATTTTACAGTTCTTATGCAATAAACATATTATATATTTTTAAAAAAACACATTGACTATACATACTGACTCTCTTATACTAGAAAATTTCAGTCCTGTATATCATCACAGAATTAGAGATCTAAAAGCTCTCATCCAAAGAATTTGATGAAGTATTAAATTTAACCAGTTCTGGTTTTAAACATTGACTTTTTTTAAAATAAAAAATTTAAATAATAGAAATTAGTTATGGATAGCAGTAAAAAAAGGTTTTATTTATCATTTCAAATATAGTAATATATACTTTGTTTATATGGTGTCCATGAAGACTTTTAATACTCTTTTGATTACTTAGCTTCCTGTCTACTTGAACGATTTCATGTATTCCTTGTAAGGGTGTTGGTCTTTCCATTCTAAGAAATCTAAATGATTTTTTTTCTATTTTTTCCAGCTTTTCTGCAAAACCCTCTCCATTTCATCTTATTTTTCACTTTAGTCCTACTTTTATCTCTTTCTATATAAAATCATTCAGCTATCTGAAGTTCATATCCGTTTCTACTTATGAAGTGTTCATTGATGATTCAAAGTTAATTTAACAGTATTTGTGTGCATATTATGTAATATATTCCATAATTATATTCAAGTACCTCTGTTTTATACCATCTTGAATAGTACTATAATTTTTTATTCCACATGTACATCTTCTCTTTCAAATAAGAATACAAGTAGTCAGAAGTCTGTGGTTAAGAGCAAACCACACATAGAACAATTCTTGTATAATTTTTATATTTACAAATGTGCTTAACATTTAAGGGAAATTTATTTTATACTACAATTGGTTCA
The DNA here is from genome assembly GCF_036850765.1 of Saccopteryx bilineata. Taxonomy (NCBI): domain Eukaryota; kingdom Metazoa; phylum Chordata; class Mammalia; order Chiroptera; family Emballonuridae; genus Saccopteryx; species Saccopteryx bilineata. The sequence continues at coordinate 48,820,685 of NC_089494.1, read as the reverse complement.
TTATCCATTCTGTGCTTTGTATAAGTTTCTGAAACATACTAAAGAAAATACTTTTGTAGAAAAATTTTTTAGGAGGTAATAGCAAGATGGAGGAGTAGAAGATACCAGCCATTGTCCTCACACAAAAAACAACAATTAGACAGTTATTCATGACTAAATCGCACTGGGAGAGCTCAAAAATCTAATTAAGAACCTGCCGTCATACAGGGGAGCAAAAAGAATGAAGAATAAGCATACAAAAATGATTGTTGGGGTGATCAGGCCCAGCTGTGACATCTGAAGATGGCTAATAACAAGAAAGGGTGGGAAATATAAGGATTAACCATGCAGAGAATGGTACTGCAATCCCAGTGGCCTGTTCTGTACAGGAACCTGTTAGCCTTTGCCACTGAGGACTGCAACAACCTCCACAACAGCCATGGGTCTCCATAACTTTCACAGTGGAGGAGACTGTAGTGCCCATTGGCAGGACACCAGTGGCCTGCTTGTCAGAGGATTCTGGCATCTTTTTCCACTGAGGTAACCAACAAGCATGCTGTTGCACCATCCTGGCCAGGGGCTGCCAACCTTCTCTCAACCTTGTGTACTACCTGGACCCAAGAACAACAGCTACTCCATGAGCACCTGAATTCCAGACCCTGGTTTCATGGTCACCCCATGAGCGCTTACAACTGAGACACTGAAGCCACAGCCACTGTGAGCTAGCCTATTACCCCAAACCTCAGGGCTGCTGTTGTTCATTTTGTGCTGGTACTCTGGAACCAGCTCTACAGTTGCCCCACAAGTGCCTGTGCACACACCATTACCAATGCTGCACAAAGGGCCCCTGCAAGTAAAACATCAGTGCCACTGCCAATGCAAGCAATCCTACAAGCTGGACCCCTTGGAAATAACAAAGATCAGGGCAGAAATAAATGAAACAGAGACTACAACAGTAATAGAAAAGATCAACCAAAGTAGGTGTTGTTTTTTTTAAAGGAGATAAAACTGACAAACCTTCACCTATTCTCACTAAGAAGAAAAGCGAGAAGATTCAAAAATATAACATCAGAAATCAAAGAGAATATATTACAATTAATACCAGATACAAAGCCTCTGTATGAGGATGGCTTACCTAAAAGTCTATATTTAAATACATAGGTTTCCATCTATACCAACATCAGAACCAAATTACTCAGTCAATAATATTTTCAATTTTTATGATCATAGCATAATTCATCAAATATAACTATTCAGTCATTGAATTTACTTTGTACATAGTGGCTACATGTACATGTTTGTTAGAGATATTTTATATTTCTCCTTATATTTATCATACTAATTTTGCTTTACCTAGTATATCTTCTGGATATTGTCTTCTGGCTTGCCAGCTGACAATCATTAAACAATTCAATGATAAATATTTTAAGGCTTTTACTTGTTAGTTGGTGGAATTCAGAGTTTTCTTTTTCACAGACTTGTGCACAAAGATTCCAAATAACAATTACTGATATTTTCTATCTGCAAGTTTAAAAGTCACTTGGTTATATCAGAAAATTTTCTCATAATATGATATATGCCAAATGTGAAAATGTATAGGGCTAGGGAATGATCTACTTTAAAAATGTCACAGGCCAATAATATCTGTGAAATCACAACTTTAATGTGCTGGTCATATTTTTAGTATACTCTATCAGAGGTCCCCAAACTTTTTACACAGGGGGCCAGTTCACTGTCCCTCAGACCGTTGGAGGGCCGCCACATACAGTGCTCCTCTCACTGACCACCAATGAAAGAGGTGCCCCTTCCGGAAGTGCGGCGGCGGGGGGGGGGGGGGGGGGGCTGGATAAATGGCCTCAGGGGGCCGCAGTTTGGGGACGCCTGCAAAATAAACAAAAAATTAGCATACTAATGTTCTTTTATCAACTATAATTATTTACTCTTATTTCCATTATAATAGCAATGAAAGGTTTATAATTTTATTTCTCTGACAGTTGAAGAAATATTATGCGCTCATTGTATTCACTCAGTATTTCCCAATGAGATGTTCAAACACTGTCCCAGTGATAATGTAGGTTCAGTTTCAAAGTTAAGTGAGATACAGAATCGATCACAACAAGTAGGGCTTCTGGTTACCTTATATGAGACAGAAAAAAAAAAATCTGCGCTGTTTCCTTAGTGTCTTAGTTATTCCAGCTTGGTGGAATGGCCTGCTGTGAACTCTGGTTTGAGGAATATAATATAGCTGCTCCAACCCAAGTAGTCTGACAGTTTCACCCTTAGAGGAGTTAGATAATGAAATATAAGAAAGTGCTTGGTATTTGGAGAGAATGAGCATGGAAACCGAGGAGTTTAGAAAAGTAATGGATATTTTTGAAGCATGTGAAAACCCAGAGAAAGATTCTGCCTGAGATATACTGTAGTTTGGAAACAAAAGGAATACACCATTTACCCTAGGGTAAGGGTGAGAAGACTAGAAGGGAAATTGGGAGAGCAGCTCAAATAAACTTTACCTAGAGCTGACTGCAAATTCTGTAGTATGGAAACATTTGTTTCAGACACTTAGGATACTTAATGTACCTAGCTCAGTATCTTCAAGCTTAGTGCTTTAGAAGAATTAACCAGACTATCAGTGCTTGATTAAGCTCAGGACATTCTAAGCATGTCATATGCTGTAGCTGGAACAAAGCATCTTGTTGTTTGTGTCAGGAAGATATAAACTTTGTCTCTCTTTACTTTGGACAAGGATAACGTAAGTACTACACTGTATATACCTTGTGTTTCAATCAGAGGAAAAGGAGGACATTGGTGCTCTACTAGTACAGAGAATTCTCATGGGAAAGGAAAAATATTGGCCCAGGGAATGAGAACAGCTAGTTAAATGATTACAATCTATTGTATCACTCTCTGAGTCCACCCTGTTATGTCATGGAACAGGATATCACGTTATGTACAGGGGTGGGCAAAAGTAGATTTATAGTTGCACTGTGACATTCTTTTGAGTTAATAAAGCTATTGTGATAAGCATGCCTGCATGTCTTTTTTCATACAAACAACTATAAACCTACTTTTGTCCACCCCTGTATGCAATGGAATTTGTATTCAATATAAGAAGCATTTGTTTCTTGATTATTTCAGATATAAAACAGTAGAGATTACTAGAAAGATTTAATCTGATATAAGATACTATGTCAAAGTATAATTAGAAGCTTTGTTCTTTCAGAAATTTGAGTCCAAAATTTAAGGAATTATATTGGCTATATTGTACTGGTTATTTTCGTACTTAAAAAAATATTTTCATGGTCAACAATGGTATTCATCATATTTCTTTCTTCCTGGCTATACCAAGAGCTTTTGTTATTTTTCTATTGGATTGAAAGTGTAAAGAAACTTTTTCTTCAGCCTATAATTGTGTGTGTTGACTTTCATGTCATTTAGAAGAAGGATATAATGAGAGTTAATTCATTTTGCTGTCTTTTTTCAGTTGAAGAAATCTTTGTTGAAAGAATAATATATAGTGATAATGGTGCCAATTTTTATAAAATTTAGTTTATTTCTTAATACATATTTTATGTATTAATAACATATTAATATATATTAATAATTTCCCTGCATTTTATGTGAACACAGTATTAATTGGAAACTGTATTCTGATGGCTAGAAAAGGTATAGGAATTTATTTTATTTAAGCTTTTTTATTTTTATTTTTGGTTTCAAGAAATTGTGTGTCAATTATTGTAGGAGATTATAGTTTTGTTGGAAAAATATGTGTATATATTCTATGTATGTTTATATATGAACACATACATATGTACTCTATATATGTATATATATTCTATGTATGTATATAAACATGTGTGTATATATATAATATATATGCAATTCAGAAAAAGCTGGACACAAAAAACTTGTTAGAGTTGAGCAACACATAGATCTCTGAAATAGTGACTTTATTAAGAAAAATAATTGAGACACAGCTGTGTATTTCTGTACAGTACTCCTATCTTTACCAGTTGGCTTCTTCAAACTTCTTCTTTTTATCTTCTCTCTACCTCATTAATTTTGCTTACTTATAATTTTGATACCAATTAATAAAGCCCTTACAACCCACTCCTCTGTGTTCTCTTTCTTATGACTATTCAGGGTCTGTATCTGTCATTGCTCTTACATACTCACTTGAAACTCTCATCTCACAAGCATATTGGCTAATCCCACCTTTCATTTTAGACATCATAAATGACTGTTCAATATCTGGCTTGGTTTCCTTTGGATTATATATTCATTTTCAGTCCAATCTTTGTTAGGCACTACGCCATATGAGTCTAAATATGGCTTAAAAGTTCATCAGAGAGAGAACTAGGGCTCTTTCTTTAGGAAAAACTTTAGGCTTGGAAAAAACAATAACTGGTAAAATTGAAATAAAATATTCTGTGTTGTCTAACACAAGAATTTTACTCCAATATTATACATAATTTTTCATTTATGTTGTCTTATTTGGCACTCAATTCATATGTGATATACATAACTATTATTTAGAGTAGAATATATAGAACTTTGTATATTTTCTTAATCCAAGAATAAAGGTATTTGTGAGTGGTTTATCAAAGTAAATTATTAGTGATACCAACTGCTGATATGTTCCTTGAAAGCTAGGTAGGTCATTAGTGATCTCATATTCTTTATTTCATAAGCTGATCCTCCAACACCCATACCATCTAAAATCTTCAGAAGCATATATTTCTTATAGGATCAAACTTCTTGGTATTTTGTATCTTTGAACATATCAGTAATGACTCCTGTAACTGCCTCTGTCCAGTGGGAATTTGGTTCCTTCTAGTCCAAACTTTTCTTGGTATACTTGGAAGTGGCAGTATTATTGAGCTTAGTATTTTCATTTTATCATCATAGTTTTTCATTTTAAGATGTTCTTGGTACTCAGTGCTGCACAGAGATTCTTTGTAATAAACAACTGGCAGTTCTTAATTGATCTTTACTTGTTTGTAAAAGGCAGAAACCATGGGATGAACCAAACACACGAGGGTAGTGTTCATTGATTGCTTTCTCATATGTGCCTTGACCATGGGCCTTCAGCAGACTGAGTAACCCCTTGCTGGAGCCAGCGACCCTGGGTCCAAGCTGGTGAGCTTTGCTCAAACCAAATGAGCCCACACTCAAATTGGTGACCTCAGGGTCTTGAACCTGGTTCCTCCACATCAAAGTCCAATGCTCTATCCACTGCTCCACTACCTAGTCAGCGGAATTTGAGTTTTAAAGGACCAATTTAACCCTATCAGTTTGTTTCCCACAAAATGAGAATAAGTCCTGTATGCAGTAGACATTCTGATTTTAAGGTTTAATGTCAAGGTATTACTATAAACATCATTAATTTTATAGTTAAGTCACATAGCTATTAGAAATTGTGTGTGGCATTCTAATCTTTTATTTTATAACATAGACATATCACACAGTACTATATGTGCCCCTAACACTTCATTAAAATTATACATGTTTAATCACATAATTCTACAACATTACCAAATTTCAGTTGAATTTATAATAATAAGCTCAAGTTGTAATTATTCATTCACTGATTCCATAAATAGTCTTTGAAGTCCTACTGTGTTCTGGGCCATATGTTACATATTGGAGATATAGGTATAAAAATGAGCATGTTACAGTCTACAGAGGGGTTCATAATATGTATAGTGCTGGGCAAGATAGTAGATTAAGTGCTATGAAGAGAGTGTATGCATATGCTGTGGGAGCCACATGTGGTCACGGGAGTTACTGAGGAGTTTCCATATGAAGTGATTTTTAATCAATTTATTGAGGTATTTTACATATAATAAAATGAATACATTAGCAAATATAACATGTTGATGAACTTCTGACTAATATAGACAGCTGGTTAATCTCCATTCCAATTAAGATATAGAACTTTCAATATTCTGTTAAATTCTCTTGACCTTTTGCAGTCTTTCCTTGCGGAATCTGCCCTATCAGCACTCTTAGAACAACTAGATTTGAAATCAGTTTTTAACAGGTCTATGAGCAGTTAATTCTATAAGAAGACGGAAAAGCACCTGATTGAAAGGAGAGATTCCATCAGAGAGTACAAGCAGATGGAGTTAGAGGAATTAGTACAGTTACATATAGTTAGAAAAACCCTGCAAGCCATCTTAAGGTTTTCAGTTTTAGTCCTGAATATAATGGAGAGACTTTAAAGGGGTTTAAGCTGAGGTGAGTTATAATAATAGCAATAAAGTTAATAATAATAACAGTAACCTTAATAGTGAGTGCTTATTATGGGTAGGCATTTACATGTGTGACCATTTAACTTTGTAAGGAGGATACTTTTCTTATCCATTAAAGATGTGGGCAGATAGAACCTCAGAAATATAAAGTCCCGATTTAGAATTAGTAAGAATTCCTGGGAGGATTTTACACAAAAAGCCTATGTCATTTCACCTTCAATGTCAAGTTAAAACAAAAATTAACAAATTAACAGATAAATTGAGATAAACTAGGCTGGTAGCAAAGGTATAACACAAATGAGAAATAATGAGGCCTGTATAATGGAGGAGGATAAGTGTCCAGTTTGAGATAATTAGGAGATTGAATCTATCGGGCTAAATGATAAATCTTTAGAGCAAGGATTTAATAAAGAGAGGACTGAAAAGTGTTCACGACTTAGGTGATTAGATGATGTAATTACCTCAAACAATAAGAATAGAATAGAAAGAGAAATAGGCATGGACATGACCAGTTCAGTGTCAGCCACACTGAATTTAAGCACCTATGTAACTTCCAAGTTCAGAAATGTTGGTGGTCTCTATTGTTATTAACTACCTCTCAAGAACTGTCCCTGCTTCCTCCTGTTATGGGTATATTTTTCTTGTGCTAGTCTGTTGCTTAGACTTTTTTTTCTGTGGTTCTTTCTGTTGCTTTCTCATTGAATTTTCTTATCTTTTCTCACATGTGTTTCCTTTGATAAAGCCGAGCTCCGTCCTCCCCGGTTTCTTCAGTTCTACATTTGACATTCTACATAATACTTCTCTCACTAAATCATCCTTGTTTTTTTTAGCTGGGGGAGGGGATGTATGGTGGGGCAAAGAAAAAGATGAAAGTATTTCTAGAGAGAGACAGAGAAGGTGTGAGTGCAAATAGTGAGGGTTGTATCAGTAGCCGTTTATCTTGTGTCACTTTCTTTCCTGCAATTTCAGTGATGATGTGTAAGGCCAGTGGCCATCGTCATGCAGGTTCTCATTTAATTTGGGCAGACAGATGGTAAAGGAACTGTGGAGCCAGAAAATGGTGAGCCATTCCATTTATTAGAGTCTCACAATGGTGGACAAGCAAGCAGGCAGGGAAAAACATTTCTCTCTCTCTCTCTCTCTGGGCTGATGAGCAAACTGGCCAGGAGTGGGGGAACCCCTTCTCCGCAAAACAAAAATGGCCCCTCCCAGTGGTGGCAGGCAATCCACAATCTACAATCTGCTGCTCTGAGGGAAAACATCTGCAGCCTTACATAGACTATACACACGTGGTGCTGCCCCGTGCTCATGCTCCCATCAGGCAAAGCAAAAGTGAACAAGCCTAACACACTTGTTTGCCCAACATGGTGTTTCTGATAACACTGGCAAGCTTTTAATAGAACTATATTTTCCCGATTTTTAATATATGCTTCAGTAACTACTGGTTCAAGTTATACTATAACTTTAAAAAGTTAAAGAGGAAGACACAATTCCCTGGTAAAACTTGAGAAAATATGAGACCTTAATTTCAATGCTAGACAGAAATATTTTGTGTGTAAAATAATTGAGAGTTATTCTGTGACATGCAAAATATTGAAATAATTTGTGTAAGCATGCCAATAAACAGATCATATAATAACAAAAACATAAAATAATTAGAGTACAAAAATATTCTGTAACATCAATGCCAATTAGATATCGTGAAGAAAGTTGACTTAGCCATGTAGATACTCTATTTACTACTTTAGAAAATTCAGCTAAATTAATTGATTTTGATCATATAGTCTTCCAGAGCAGTATATGTGTTTGTCTTTGAGACTAGGCAATATTTTATTGCAATATATCTCACAGGACATATACAAGCTTTTTTGTGTAAAAATAAGGTAATTTTTTAAAGATTTTTTTTATTTATTATAGAGAGGGGAGAGAGTGAGAGAGAGAGAGAGAGAGAGAGAGAGAGAGAGAAGGGGGGAGGAGCAGGAAGCATCAACTCCCATATGTGCCTTGACCAGGCAAGCCCAGGGTTTTGAACCGGCAACCTCAGCGTTTCCAGGTTGACGCTTTATCCACTGTGCCACCACAGGTCAGGCAATAAGGTAATTTTTTAATAGCACATATATTTGTTTGAAAGTATCAGCAATTCTAAGAGTGCTATATTTCACAGTCACGTATGTCAATAGAAAACATTCAAGGACAGAAAATAATAATAATCCACACCTTTTTATTTTATTAAAGTTATTGGGGTGACACCGGTTAATAGGATCATATAGGTTTCAATGTACATTTCTATGATACATAATCTATATATTGCATTGTGTGCCCACCACCCAAAGTCAGATCATCTTCCATCACCAAATATTAGGCCTCCATAACCTCCCACCACCCCCTTCCCCACTCTTCTTATCATTTCTATTGCAATATCTCACAAGATTCTTATTTCTCTAAAGAATAGTACTCTGATGTATTTATTTATCCTCAACATTTGGCATTGTTCCCATCATATAATAAATTCACAACAAATGTTTGTTGAATAAATAAATGTAATTGGAACAAACTGTTCTAATTCAAGTTGACCAGTGTGTAGATAGACATTTTAGAGATGAATGAGATTTGATTTTGAGTCTTGGAAAAAATCTAAACTAAACAAGCTCAGTTTTCCAGTTTCATTTGAAAATGCTAATTACATAATTAGTTCCTGCTCCATTCAAGAAACTGCCTATTTTACTAAACAATGGTACTTATTTGAAAAGAGGTATTACACCACTTCCTTTAGAGTGAAAATCCTCATTGAGCTTGTTATAACTTTTATTCCTATGAACAATGCTATAACAATTACTATATATATACAGCTATGTACACATCTCTTCATATTTTCCAGCTACATTCCTAGAAAGAATTCCTGGGAAGAAAGATATCACTAATTAACGTTGTTGATACACGTGTAGTTTGCAAAGTCACTCTCTTAGCTTTTACAACAAGTAGGTAAGAAGGGAAAGAAACTAGGAAAAAGTGTATTACTGCCATTAGGTTCTCAGCAAGAAAGTGGTACCCATCAATTCTACTCTGAGCTGCTGCTAAATTCTTTGGTAAAAACTTGTTCACATAGACACTTTTGTTTGTATGTTTTTAATAATGAATAACCTGTAGTGTGATGGCTTTAGGATATGGGTAAAAAATAGTACAAAATGTTTTTACTGTATAAACAAATTCTAACTTAAAAACTGTTGTTATTGACCTCCTATCACGACTTTCCTTGTTTGTGTATAAATTATCTAACTTCAAGTGTATAGAATTCTTCATGAAAGAATTCTATGTTATTTATTATACCCCTATATAGGTATTAACTACATTAGGTGCCTGTCTCTGTCAGAAACACTGTTTAGTACAAATCATATCAGAATTAAAATATGGACTGTCCCAGATTTTGACCAATGGTTTTTCAACTTTACGATGGTGTGAAAGCAACATACATTCAGTAGAAACCTTATTTGAATTTTGATCTTTTCCCAGTCTAGTGATATGTGGTACAATATATTTTCTCATGATGTTAGGCAGTGGCAGCAAGATCATTTAGCCAGCTGTAGGCTAATGTCAGTGTTCTTAGCATGTTTAAGCTAGGCAAGGCTAAGTTAGAGTGGTCAGCTGGTTAGGTACATTAAGTGCATTTTTAACATTCAATAGTTCCAACTTATGTAGGTTTATTGGATGTAACCACATTGTAAGTTGAAGAGCATCGGTAGTTAAAATAGGTGAAAATAGATAAAACAGAAAAGTGATTAAAGACAGTATGTCCTGTTAATAGTTACTGTATAAAATATGGAACCATAGCTCAGAGTGCCATTTTCCTTTTATGCTTTGATGTTTTTGTTTGTAGTTGCCTTCTTTGGAGACTCAAATAATACTCAGTAAATTAGTGTAAAATTCCTGAGCTACAGACTTTTATGTCATTTATGTAACTGGGTTTTTTTTCCCTTGGTATCATCTATTAAGTTATTTTCACAATTTGTTACAAGTTTTAACAGTTCAATGGCAAAGAATAAGCTTTACCACATTTAATTAAAAATAGAACCACTTCAGAATTAATTTTCATATTATTTTTACTGATTTTATTGAAGCATACATTGTTTCTAGCAACATACTTGGATAAACAGTATCTTACATTCAGCTCAAATAGATTTTTTATACCATAATTAAAAGTTTATGCTCAGAAATGCTTGGTAATCAAGTTAGACTAAAAGTTTAATTTCAAGTGGTAAGTTGTTTTTCAAAAGTGTCAGATGGAAAACAATATCTGAGGGCTTTATTTTTTCCTTTTTTTAAAAAAACTTTTAATTTTTATTTACTTATTCATTTTAGAGAGGAGAGATTGAGAGAAAGAGAGAGAGAGAGAGAGAAAGGGGGGGGAAGAGCAGGAAGCATCAACTCCCATATGTGCCTTGACTAGACAAGTGCAGAGTTTTGAACCGGCAACCTCAGAGTTCCAGGTCGATGCTTTATCCACTGCACCACCACAGGTCAGGCCTGTCTGATGGTTTTTAAAATCATACTTCCCAAAGAACTCCTTATATATTTTATTGACCAAGCAATATCATGTAATAAGTTATTTATATTCCTATGAACTTTGAATTGTTCCCATAGTATAAGGTTTTAAAAATAGTTTCATATATATATTTAATATATATAATAAAGATAACAAAGTTGGGTACTCTTTAAATTTATTTTGTTATCTTATTTAAAAAAAATTTTTTCCCCCAAATAATAGCAGGGAAACAAGGAACCTAATCTGTTCCATTGACTCTGGTTAAGTAATGAAACAAAATAGGTGCAGCAATGCAGTTAGGCAGTGGATGGGATCACACAACTGTATCATCCTCACTCATACTGCATCTCCAGAAAATGCACTCTTTTTGCTGGCTGTATGAGAATCCAATTCTGTTCTATGAAAGTTTTGTGAAACAGGACAGTATATCACTTCTGTCTTCCCAAGAAAAAAATGCCGAATACAGTAAACAGTATTTGGTATCAACCCTCCATGAAAATGAGAGAGGAAATTTTAATGACAATAATAATCTTCTGTATTTATTTCTCCAAATTAAGTTGGGGATAGCCATAGGCATGGGAATAATATAAAATATTTAGAAACTTTGTAGAAGACTGTGGCATGGAAATATGATATAGAAATGGTTACCTGAAACTTACCTACTCTTATTGACCAATGTCACTCCATTAATTTTATTTTCTAAATAAAAAAAGGAACAAAGAGACTTGAGACAATCACTTTCATTATTATACAGAGATATGGCAAAAGTAGGGTTATAGTTATTTATATAGAAAACAATATACTAATTAATAAATAACACAAAATAAACTCTGTGTTTTGAATACTCACAACTGTAAACCTACTTTTGTTCATCACAGTAAAAGATAAATTGCTCATTTTTCTTATAAGGTAACATTCTGGTTCCTAAAAATATATATTAACATAACAGTGAAAAGATGGCAAAAATAGAGTGTATTTCAGAAACTATTACCAAAACTGCTATTGATAACACAATGTACAAAATTACAACTTCAGATTAAGCATGACACAAAAGAAGGACACATAGGAATCACATTTTACAAAGACTTACACCCTAGAAGCTTAGAGTGTGTGTGTATATATATATTTAAAATATTATTCTAGAAAAAGAATGTACAACTTTAAAAATTAAAAAAATTAATATTTTGAGTCTGAGTGATAAAAGATGCAAGATGAAATGCAGTTTTATTGTGAAAGAAAAAAATATTTAGCAAACTCTTCCCCTTTTCTTAGTTGTTTATGCTTTGTCTTTATTAGACAAGACGTACACCTTATGAAAGGGGCTCCTCTACTGGAACTGTTAGCTTGCAGTGTCCTTACATTTTTTTTAACATACAGAAATATAGTATTGTCACTTAAACTTGGAGCAATTAGAAACATTTATACTGGAAGTACTATTTCTTAGAGAAAACTTTAATAATTTTGAAAGTGAGGTATTTATTATGATTATAGACTTTCAAGTCCTCCAATTGAAATAGCTTTTAATTTTAGAAAATAGTCTTTCATATATAAAGTATTCCTGACTTTACTTTTATAATATTAATGGTAATCATAATATTGATTTTCTTGTTTTTAGCTATGAAATAACTTTTTTTTAGATGAGAGGAGCAGAGATAATGAGGCAGACTCTCATATATACCACAACCAGGACCAACTTGGCAACCTCATCATGAGCTGATATTTGAGTACCAAGCTATTTTTAGTGCCTGAGGCTGATGCTCTCCAATAGAACTATTCTCAGTGCCTGAATGAATCGAGCCACTGGCTTTGGGAAGGAAAGAGGTAGGAAAGGGGGAGAGGGTGGGGAGAGCAGATGGTTGCTTTTCCTGTGTGCCCTACTACTATTATTATTTCTCCTTCTTCTTCTTCTTCTTCTTCTTCTTCTTCTTCTTCTTCTTCTTCTTCTTCTTCTTCTTCTTCTTCTTCTTCTCCTCCTCCTCCTCCTCCTCCTCCTCCTCCTCTTCCTCTTCCTTCTCCTCCTCCTCCTCCTCCTCTTCCTCTTCCTTCTCCTCTTCTTCTTCTTCTTCTTCTTCTTCTTCTTCTTCTTCTTCTTCTTCTTCTTCTTCTTCTTCTTCTTCTTCTTCTCTTTCCTCCTCCTCCTCCTCCTTCTCCTCTTCTTTTTTTATTTTATTCAGTGACAGGAGGGAAGGTAGAGACAGATTTCTGCATATGCCCTGACTGGTATCCAGCTGGCAAGCCAATTAGGGAGCAATGCTCTGCCTATATGGGGTGTTGCTCTATTGCTCAGTAACCAAATTTTTCTTAGCTCCTGAGGCAGAGGCCATGAAGCCATCCTCAGTGATTGGCGCCAACTCACTCCAATCGAACCATGACTGCAGGAAGGGAAGAGAGAGTTGGAAAGAAAGAAGTGAAGGGAAAAGATTGAAGAAGCAGATGGGTGCTTCTATCTGTGCCCTGACCAGGAATTGAACCAGGGACACCCACTCACTGGGACGATACTCTACCACTGAGCCAATAGGCCAGGACCAAGAACTTCTTTATATGAGTAAATTTCTCCATTATCAGTTCCCAGTTATGTAGAGTATTGGCTAATGAATGCCAATAATATCAATTACTGTTTTTGAGACATGAGCAAAAAAACATGGAAGTAGAAATTTACTTTCTCAGTGAGCCATGGGCAGAACTTAAAATTGTACCATGTTGGTGATATTTTATAATAGTTTATGATTAATTTTTATTGTCCTTTTCTCAAGTATATAGGAGAAATATTTATTTATTAATTCTGTACCCAAAATAAACATAATAAATTCTGCCTAAAATTAATACTGGGTACAATAAACTTCTTTCAAGATAAAATCATGACAATTATGTATGAAATTTACCAAACGATAATGTTTTCTAAACTCAAAACGAAGAAATGTGTTAGGTTGAAAGGTAGCATGTTTAATTAGATGGCATTTTAAAATATAATTTTAAATCAAGTAAATAATGATAGCTAAAATTCAAAATGATAGGAGGCAGAACATATAAGATCTTAATGAAACTAGGAGACTAGTTAGATGTATTCCTCAAATCTGATTCAAACACTTCTGACTTTTCAAAGAGCAAACACAATTTTTAATATTCTCAGTTGGATGAAGAGGCATATCTATTTAGTTTTATCACCATGAACATTGGGTCAGAGGTTAAAATTATGGTAGAGGATCAACTATTTTTCTATGTCATGTGCTTCCAAAAATATAATGGAATAGAATTAATACTGAGCTTAAAATCACAACAGGTCCAAGTACCCAATCACATTTTATTACTACATGATTGTAACATAAATCACTTTTAACTTTTCAGTTCCAGTTTTGTTATAAGCAAATGGTGTTATCAGCAAATGATAGGCACTAATGGTGCCCACACTGTAATGAAACTAAATTTGAATTGTGAGAAATTGTTGTAATTAATAATAATAATAATATTCAGAAACAAATTATTATTTGATACAACTCCGAGTTATAAATGTATCTTTTGCCTGAGATAAATGAGCTTTTTGTAAATTATTACTAAAATCACGTTGCTTATGCACAATACCTGGAGAGAGTAAGTATTGCACAAAGCTGTTTCAAAGCACAGAAAATTTGAAAATAATCATTATTGAGAATGCAACGTTAATTGTTTGTAAGATGAGAAGCTCATTTCTACTTTATTAACATCTTTAAGCAATTTGCTTCTATTACAGCAAGGAATACTGGGATTTATTTAATCCATAGAATAATGTAAAAACCCTTACTCAGAATATCTTTTCCTTTAACTTTTCCTTGGTAGAAACAGTGCCCAAGCAGAATTTGTAACAATGAGTTAATGCTTTGCTTCTTAAAACTTATTCAATCAATAGAGATGATGCAAACCTTTCTATTCCAACATCTCCTCTACTAAGGACAGAATAAATTTGATAATGATATATATAAATATAAGGTATGATTTACAATACTTGGTCATATCAACACACTTTAAATTAAAACTCCTTTCATTAAGCATGTGATTCCATTGATGAAACTGCCTATTATATTCTTAAACATTTCCCTATGTCTATTCTCTTTATCTGTTTTTTAAAAAATGAGTTATCTTTTGATTTTGATGAATCTTTTGAATAATTTCTTCAATCCAACTCTCTTATGATTCTGTTCTTATCATTGTCTTCAATGTCTCACTCTCTAGCTCTCTGTTCTAAAACTAAAAGTATTTTTGAGGGTTCTCCTCCTATGTAAACTTTTTTATTATTATTAAATTTAATGCAGTGACATTGATAAATCAGGGTGCATATGTTGAGAGAAAATATCTCCAGATTATTTTGACATTTGATTATGCTGTATACCCCTCACCCAAAGTCAAATTGTCTTGCGTCACCTTCTATCTGGTTTTCTTTGTGCCCCTCCCCTCCCCCACCCCCTCTCTCCTTCCTCACCCCATCCCACCCCTCTCCCATCCCCCACCCCCATTACCATCACATTCTTGTTCATGTTTCTGAGTCTCATTTTTGTGTCCCATCTATGTATGGATTCATATGGTTCTTAGTTTTTTTCTGATTTACTTATTTCACTCTGTATAATGTTATCAAGGCCCATCCATGTTATTGTAAATGATCCGATGTCATCATTTCTTATGGCTGAGTAGTATTCCATCGTATATATGTACCAGAGCTTTTTTATCCACTCATCCTCTGACGGACACTTGAGCTGTTTCCAGATCTTCACTATTGTGAACAATGCTGCCACAAACATGGGGGTACATTTCTCCTTTTGGAGCCAATCTATGGTGTTCTTAGGGTATATTTCTTAAAGTGGGATAGCTGGGTCAAAAGGCAGTTCAATTTTCAATTCTTTGAGGAATCTCCATACTGTTTTCCACAGTGGCTGCACCAGTCTGCATTCCCACCAGCAGTGCAGGAGGGTTCCCTTTTCTCCACATCCTTGCCAGCACTTATTCTGTGTTGTTTTGTTGATGAGCGTGATTCTGGCTGATGTGAGGTGATATCTCATTGTGGTTTTAATTTGCATTTCTCTAATGATTAGTGATGTTGAGCATTTTTTCATATGTCTATTGGCCACCTGTATGTCCTCTTTGGAGAAATGTCTATTCATTTATTTTGCCCATTTTTTGATTGGATTGTTTGTCTTCCTGGTGTTCAGATTTACAAGTTCTTTATAAATTTTGGTTATTAACCCCTTATCAGACGTATTGTCAAATATGTTCTCCCATTGTGTAGTTTGTCTTTTTATTCTGTTCTTGTTGTCTTTAGCTGTCCAAAAGCTTTTTAGTTTGATATAGTCCCATTTGTTTATCCTGTCTTTTATTTCACTTCCCCGTGGAGATAAATCAGCAAATATATTGCT
The DNA here is from genome assembly GCF_036850765.1 of Saccopteryx bilineata. Lineage (NCBI taxonomy): Eukaryota > Metazoa > Chordata > Mammalia > Chiroptera > Emballonuridae > Saccopteryx > Saccopteryx bilineata. The sequence goes on along the minus strand of NC_089494.1, from coordinate 48,804,531 downwards.
CCGAGAGATGTCAGAGAGCTTACTGCCTATGTTTTCTTCTAAGATGCTTATGGTTTCACAGCCTACATTTAAGTCTTTTATCCATTTTGAGTTTATTTTTGTGAGTGGTGTAAGCTGGTGATCTAGTTTCATTTTTTTGCAGGTAGCTGTCCAATTTTCCCAACACCATTTGTTAAAGAGGCTGTCTTTACTCCATTGTATTTCCTTACCTCCTTTGTCAAATATCAGTTGTCCATAGAACTGTGGGTTTATTTCTGGGTTCTCTGTTCTGTTCCATTGATCTATATGCCTGTTCTTATGCCAGTACCAGGCTGTTTTGAGTACAACGGCCTTGTAGTATAACTTGATATCAGGAAGTGTGATACCTCCCACTTTATTCTTCTTTTTTAAGATTGCTGAGGCTATTCGTGTTCTCTTTATTTTGGTTCCATATAAATTTTTGGAATATGTGATCTATATCTTTGAAGTATGTCATTGGTATTTTAATTGGTATTGCATTGAATTTATAGATTCCTTTGGGTAATATAGACATTTTAATGATGTTTATTGTTCCTAACCATGAGCACGGTATATGCTTACACTTGTTTGTATCTTCCTTGATTTCTTTTATCAATGCTTTGTAATTTTCCGAGTAGAAGTCTTTAGTCTCCTTGGTTAAGTTTACTCCTAGGTACTTAATTTTTTTGGTTGTAATTGTGAAGGAGATTGTTTTCTTAATTTCTCTTTCTGACTGTTCATTGTTGGCATATAAAAATGCCTCTGATTTCTGAGTATTGATTTTATATCCTGCCACTTTGCTGAATTCATTTATCAGGTCCAGTAGTTTTTTGACTGAGACTTTAGGGTTTTTTATATACAATATCATATCATCTGCAAATAATGATAGTTTTACTTCTTCTTTTCCAACTTGAATGCCTTTTATTTCTTCTTCTTTTTTTTTAACTTTTTTTTTTATTTTATTTATTCATTTTTTTTTTTAGAGAGGAGAGAGAGACAGGGGGGAGGAGCTAGAAGGATCAACTCCCATATGTACCTTGACCAGGCAAGCCCAGGGTTTCGAACCGGCGACCTCAGCATTTCCAGGTCGATGCTTTATCCACTGCGTTACCACAGGTCAGGCCTTATTTCTTCTTCTTGTCTGATTGCTGTGGCTAGGACCTCCAGGACTATGTTAAATAAGAGTGGTGAAAGGGGGCACCCCTGCCTTATTCCTGATCTTAAGGGGATTGCTTTTAATTTTTGCCCATTGAGTATGATGTTGGCTGTGGGTTTGTCATAGATGGCTTTTATCATGTTGAGGTATGTTCCCTGTATTCCCACTTTGCTGTGAGTTTTTTTTTTTATAATAAATTTTTATTAATGGTAATGGGATGACATTAATAAATCAGGGTACATATATTCAAAGAAAACATGTCTAGGTTATTTTGTCATTAAATTATGTTGCAAACCCCTCGCCCAAAGTCAGATTGTCCTCCGCCACCCTCTATCTAGTTCTCTGTGCCCCTCCCCCTCCCCCTAACTCTCTCCCTCCCTCCCTCCCATGTCCTCCCTCCCCACACCCTTGGTAACCACCACAATCTTGTCCATGTCTCTTAGTCTCATTTTTATGTTCCACCAATGTATGGATCATGTAGTTCTTGTTTTTTTCTGATTTACTTACTTCACTCCTTATAATGTTATCAAGATCCCACCATTTTGCTCTAAATGATCTGATGTCATCATTTCTTATGGCTGAGTAGTATTCCATAGTGTATATGTGCCACATCTTCCTTATCCAGTCTTCTATTGAAGGGCTTTTTGGTTGTTTCCATGTCTTGGCCACTGTGAACAGTGCTGCAATGAACATGGGGCTACATGTGTCTTCACGTATCAATGTTTCTGAGGTTTTGGGGTATATACCCAGTAGAGGGATTGCTGGGTCATAAGGTAGTTCTATTTGCAGTTTTTTGAGGAACCACCATACTTTCCTCCATAATGGTTGTACTACTTTACAGTCCCACCAACAGTGAATGAGGGTTCCTTTTTCTCCACAGCCTCTCCAACATTTGCTATTACCCGTCTTGTTGATAATAGCTAATCTAACAGGAGTGAGGTGGTATCTCATTGTAGTTTTGATTTGCATTTCTCTAATAACTAATGAAGCTGAGCATCTTTTCATATATCTGTTGGCCCTTTGTATCTCTTCCTGGGAGAAGTGTCTGTTCATGTCCTCTTCCCATTTTTTTATTGGATTGTTTGTTTGTTTGTTGTTGAGTTTTATGAGTTCTTTGTAAATTTTGGATATTAGGCCCTTATCAGAGCTGTTGTTTGAATATATCATTTCCCATTTAGTTGGCTGTCTGTTTATTTTTATATCAGTTTCTCTTGCTGAGCAAAACCTTTTTATTCTGATGTAGTCCCATTCATTTATCTTTGCCTTCACTTTTCTTGCCATTGGAGTCAAGTTCATAAAATGTTCTTTAAAACCCAGGTCCATGATTTTAGTACCTATGTCTTCTTCTATGTACTTTACTGTTTCAGGTCTTATATTTAGATCTTTGATCCATTTTGAATTAATTTTAGTACACGGGGACAGGCTGTAGTCGAGTTTCATTATTTTGCATGTGGCTTTCCAGTTTTCCCAACACCATTTGTTGAAGAGGCTTTATTTTCTCCATTGTGTGTTGTTGGCCCCTTTATCAAAGATTATTTGACCATATATATGTGGTTTTATTTCTGGGCTTTCTATTCTGTTCCATTGGTCTGAGTGTCTATTTTTCTGCCAATACCATGCTGTTTTGATTATCGTGGCCCTATAATATAGTTTAAAGTCAGGTATTGTAATGCCCCCAGCTTCATTCTTTTTCCTTAGGATTGTTTTGGCTATTCGGGGTTTTTTATAGTTCCATATAAATCTGATGATTTTTTGTTCCATTTCTTTAAAAAATCTCATAGGGATTTTGATGGGAATTGCATTAAATTTGTATATTGCTTTGGGTAATATGGCCATTTTGATTATATTTATTCTTCCTATCCAAGAACAAGGAATATTTTTCCATCTCATTGTATCTTTTTCGATTTCCCTTAACAATGCTTTGTAATTTTCATTATATAGGTCCTTTACGTTCTTTGTTATGTTTATTCCTAGGTATTTTATTTTTTTTGTTGCAATCGTGAAGGGGATTATTCTTTTGAGTTCGTTTTCTAATATTTCATTGTTGGCATATAGAAAGGCTATGGACTTTTGTATGTTAATTTTGTATCCTGCGACCTTACTGTATTGGTTTATTGTTTCTAATAATCTTTTTGTGGAGTCCTTCGGGTTTTCGATGTATAGGATCATATCATCAGCAAAAAGTGATACCTTTACTTCTTCTTTTCCGATATGGATGCCTTTTATTTCTTTTTCTTGTCTGATTGCTCTGGCCAGAACTTCTAGCACCACGTTAAATAAGAGTGGAGAGAGTGGACAACCCTGTCTTTCTTGTTCCTGATTTAAGGTAGAAAGTCCTCAGTTTTATGCTGTTTAATAGGATGTTGACTGATGGTTTATCATATATGGCCTTTATCATGTTGAGATATTTTCCTTCTATACCCATTTTGTTGAGAGTCTTAAACATAAAATTGTGTTGTATTTTATCAAAAGCCTTTTCTGCATCTATTGATAAGATCATGTGGTTTTTGTTCTTTGTTTTGTTGATATGGTGTATTACGTTAACCGTTTTGCGTATGTTGAACCATCCTTGAGATTCTGGGATGAATCCCACTTGATCATGATGTATTATTTTTTTAATATGTTGTTGTATTCGGTTTGCCAGTATTTTGTTTAGTATTTTAGCATCTGTATTCATTAGAGATATTGGTCTGTAGTTTTCTTTCTTTGTGCCATCCTTGCCAGGTTTTGATATGAGGGTTATGTTGGCCTCATAGAATGTGTTTGGAAGTATTGCTTCTTCTTAAATTTTTTGGAAGACTTTGAGTAGAATAGGAACCAAGTCTTCTTTGAATGTTTGATAGAATTCATTAGTATAACCGTCTGGGCCTGGACTTTTATTTTTGGGGAGGTTTTTAATAGTTTTTTCTATTTCCTCCCTGCTGATTGGTCTGTTTAGGCTTTCTGCCTCTTCATGACTCAGTCTAGGAAGGTTGTATTGTTCTAGGAATTTATCCATTTCTTCTAGATTATTGTATTTGGTGGCATATAATTTTTCATAGTATTCTACAATAATTCTTTGTATATCTATGATGTCTGTGGTGATCTCTCCTCTTTCATTTTGGATTTTATTTATTTGAGTCCTGTGCCTTTTTTCCTTGGTGAGTCTTGCCAAGGGTTTGTCAATTTTGTTGATCTTTTCAAAGAACCAGCTCCTTGTTTTATTGATTTTTTCTATAGTTTTTCTGTTCTCTATTTCATTTATTTCTGCTCTGATTTTTTTTTAAATTTTTTTTCATTTTTCTGAAGCTGGAAACGGGGAGAGACAGTCAGACAGACTCCCGCATGCGCCCGACCGGGATCCACCCGGCACACCCACCAGGGACGATGCTCTGCCCACCAGGGGGCGATGCTCTGCCCATCCTGGGAGTCGCCATATTGCGACCAGAGCCACTCTAGCGCCTGAGGCAGAGGCCACAGAGCCATCCCCAGCGCCCGGGCCATCTCTGCTCCAATGAAGCCTTGGCTGCGGGAGGGGAAGAGAGAGACAGAGAGGAAAGCGCGGCGGAGGGGTGGAGAAGCAAATGGGCGCTTCTCCTGTGTGCCCTGGCCGGGAATCGAACCCGGGTCCTCCGCACGCTAGGCCGACGCCCTACCGCTGAGCCAACCGGCCAGGGCTTCCTCTGATTTTTATTATCTCCTTTCTTCGGCTGGTTTTGGGTTGTCTTTGTTCTTCTTTTTCTAGTTCCTTAAGGTGTGAAGTTAAGTGATTTACTTCGGCTCTCTCTTGTTTGTTCATATAGGCCTGAAGTGATATGAGCTTTCCTCTTATTACTCCTTTTGCTGCATCCCAGAGATTCTGATATGTCGTATTTTCATTTTCATTTGTCTGTATATATCTTTTGATCTCTGCGCTTATTTCTTCTTTGACCCATTCATTTTTTAGAAGTATGTTGTTTAGTTTCCACATTTTTGTGGGTTTTTCCCCCTCTTTTTTGCAGTTGAATTCTAGTTTCAAGGCTTTATGATCAGAAAATATGCTTGGTACAATTTCAGTTTTTCTAAATTTGCTGATATTGTCTTTGTGGCCCAACATATGGTCAATTCTTGAGAATGTTCCATGTACACTAGAGAAAAATGTATACTCTGTCGCTTTGGGATGAAGTGTCCTGTAGATGTCTATCATATCCAGGTGTTCTAGTATTTTGTTTAAGGCCACTATGTCTTTGTTGATTCTCTGTTTGGATGACCGATCTAGAGCCGTCAGTGGTGTATTGAGGTCTCCAAGTATGATTGTATTTTTGTTAGTTTTTGTTTTAAGGTCAATAAGTAGCTGTCTTATATATTTCGGTGCTCCTTGGTTTGGTGCATATATATTAAGGATTGTTATGTCTTCTTGATTCAACTTCCCCTTAATCATTATGAAATGACCATTTTTGTCTCTGAGTACTTTTTCTGTCTTGTAGTCATCATTATTAGATATGAGAATTGCTACACCTGACTTTTTTTGGGTGTTGTTTGCTTGGAGTATTGTTTTCCAGCCTTTCACTTTGAATTTGTTTTTATCCTTGTTGCTTAGATGTGTTTCTTGTAGGCAGCATATAGTTGGATTTTCTTTTTTAATCCATTCTGCTACTCTGTGTCTTTTTATTGGTAAGTTTAATCCATTTACATTTAGTGTAATTATTGAGACTTGTGGGTTCCCTACTGCCATTTTATAAATTGCTTTCTGTTAGTTTTGTATCTAGTTTGATTCTTCTCTTTTGTTTTTCTATCATTTGTTTTTGTTTGTTTGTGTTCCATACTTCTTTCCTCTGTTGCTACCTTTTTTAAGTCAAGTGTTTTTGTGGTGGTTTTTTCAAGGGTGGTTACCATTAAGTAATGAAAAGGGTACCTACCATATTCATTGTAGTACCCTATCTTATAAGTATTTCTGCACTTCATCGTCCTTTGCTACTGTTAATCTCCATCCTCTCCCCCCTTTTTTTCCTTTGTTGTCACAGTTTAAGTTTGGTTTTATTGTGTTCTTGGTGAAGCTGTTACTTGTGGTGTTGTTTTCTTTTGTTCTTTGAATCTGGTTGGAAAACCCCCTTTAATATTTCCTGGAGTGGGGGCTTTCTGTTGATAAATTCTCTCATCTTTTCTGTATTTGTGAATGTTTTTATATCTCCTTCATACTTGAAGGATAGCTTTGATGGGTATAGTATTCTTGGCTGAAAGTTCCTCTCTTTCAGGGCTTTAAATATTGGGGTCCACTCTCTTCTAGCTTGTAGAGTTTCTGCTGAGAAATCTGATGATAATCTAATAGGCCTTCCTTTATATGTTGTACTCTTCTTTTCCCTGGCTGACTTGAGAATTTTTTCTTTGTCATTGGTTTGTGTCATCTTTATTATGATGTGCCTTGGAGTGGGTTTGTTGGGGTTAAGAAAACTCGGTGTTCTGTTTGCTTCTTGAATTTGAGGCTTTAGTTCTTTCCACAGGCTTGGGAAGTTCTCGTCTATTATTTGTTTGAGTATATTCTCCATTCCATTTTCTGTCTCTTCTCCCTCTGATATACCTATTATTCTTATGTTATTCTTTCTGATGGAGTCAGACAATTCCTGTAGGGCTTTCTCATTTTTTATTATTTTTGAGTCTCTTTCTTCTTCTCTCTGTTGTGCCTCAAGTTGTTTGTCTTCTATTTCACTAATCCTATCTTCAATCTGGGCTGTTCTGTTAGCTAAGCTTGTTACCTCGTTTTTCAGCTCGTGAATTGAGTTTTTCATTTCTGTTTGATTTGTTTTTATAGTTTCAATTTCCTTGGTAATATATTCTTTGTGTTCATTGAGTTGTTTTCTGATCTCCCTATATTGCCTTTCTGTGTTTTCTTGTATCTCTCTGAGTATTTTTAAGATTTCTATTTTAAATTCTCTGTCATTTAGTTCCAAGGCTTCCAATATGTTAAGTCTTTTCTCCATAGATTTTTCCACATCTATTTGTGTTACCTCTCTTTCTTTTGTATCCATAATATTCGATTTCCTCTTTCTTATCGGCATCTGAGGGTGGTCTTGTTGATAGCACTAATTAGAATTAATAATGAGTAAAAAGTAAAAAAAATAAAATAAATAAAATAAAAAAATAAAAAAAAAAAGGTAAAACACCCCCCCCAAAAAACAGTAATAATTTATTATTTCCCCCTTTTTTCTTTCTTCTCTTTCCCTCCTCTTCCCTCCTCAGGGAAATATCGTGCCTCTAATGGAGGGCCTGATTTGGGGTGAAGAGTTCAAGGGGCAAAAAAAGGGAGTAGGGACCTACTCAATGCAAAAAAAAAAAGAAAAAAAAAAAGGAGAAAATCTTAGACAAGCATAAGATAATTTGCTTGTAAGTGATGGTCAACTAAGACAAATAATGAGAGGGATAAGAGGGAACCAGAAAAAAGGAACAAAAAAGAACAATAAAGAAGAAAAAAAATAAAAATAATAAGTAAAAATCTGTTGTATTAAGTGGAGCGAAGATTAAGTACAATGGAGACCTTGGGTTTGGAGGACCCAAAATGCCACAAAAATAAACAAACAAGAAAAAAATAAAAACAAAAGCAAAAAAGAGAAATAAAGCCAAAAAAAAGCCTTGAGTCCCAAATTAACTAATTTGTTCGTGATTGAGGATTATATGGGAGGAAAGTAAAATGAGAAAAGAAAAAACAAATAGAAAGGAAAAAATAAGAAAAAGAGAAAAACGAAGGAAGAAATAAAATAGGAAGAGAAAAAAACAAAATAAAGTAAGACAAAAAAAAAACAAAAAACAAAAGAGGAGAGATTGAGAGTTAAGTGTTTTGGAGTATAACCTTAAAGGAGGGTGAGGATGAAGAAGAGAAATAAAATGCAACACTCATGGGTAGTGTAGTTCAAGAAAGGGGAAGCATAAGATGGGCAGAGAATAGAAGGACTGATGTGGAGGAAATAAAGGCAATAAGACAGAAGAAACAAACAACAACAAAAAAAAAATTAGTGGATCAAGTTGTAAAGTCTGTGGATTTTTCTTGATTTTGAGAGGTTAACTTCTTCCTTTTTCTTTTCTCTCCCTCTTCCTGGTCGGTGACTCTGTACCCCAGGCTCTGCCCCTGTGTCACACTTAGGTAGGGATTGCAGTTGATGGGATTCTAGGGCAATGTCATATAATTGGCTTTAGTCTTGCTGGTAGTCACGGCTTGTTGGCGTTTGCAGGGTCCAACGATGAGAGAGTTTGCTTTCCTGGATTCTCTCTCCTAGTCCCCCCTTTCTGAATTAGCAGCCTGGTGATCCAGCTATAAGGCTGCAACTGCTTCTGCCTGGGGAGTAAGAGGCTCAAAGAGCTGGGAAATCCCCACTCTATCCCCACTCAGTGCAAGGCTTTGGGAAAGGCTCTGAGAGTCAGGGCCTCCAGTGTAATCAGGCGGGGGTGGGAGTCAATTGTTGTCAAGGTGACTGTTCAGCGCCTATCATTTAGTTGGACCTCTCAACCCAGGCTTTCCACACTTTGTAGCCTGTTTTTGCAGGGAAGAAGAGGCACTAGTCTCTGCTTGCGACTAGTGTAGTATACATCTTATTATCTGCCAAGTCCTTCTTGTTAGCGTTTATCCCTGAATATGGAGGCTCTATCAATCAGAAGTTGCCCCCGCCCCTTTAGCGAGAGGCACTAAAAAATATCACGCCTCTTGTCTTGGATCGCTGAACTGAGAGAGATCTTATCCATTAGAACCGAGGGTGCGCAGATTTCATGGGTTAAGCTAATTGCAGTGATTGGGTCGCAGCTGTGCTTCCGAAGGTATTTTAGGCTGCCTGCGCGCGCCCCTCCCCCAACGCTTGATTGTTAGCTTGAATGGCTGGGTGAGGTGCCCCGCCCACGGAGAGAATCTCCCAAGCTTCTCCCGCTCGCCCTGCCGCTGGCGGCTGAATTCCACCAGGCGCAGGATAATGGAGCACCTGGGTGTGCGGACCAGTAGGGCGCTCTGGGCGTGTGGAATGCCCAGGGCATGCGTGCGAATGGGGTGCTCCGGGCACCGGTGGCTGGCGACTCTCACTCGCTGTGTGCGGGCCGCTGGGAACGTTAGCGGTGCCCAACCGGACCGGGCGCGTGCGCGGCGGCTCGCGGCGGCGGCTCGCGGCTCCCAAATGTGGGCTGACTCACCACAGGCGCACTTCCTCGCGGCTTGAATGAATGTCGCTGCGGTAGATTCCTCCACACCCTCGTCTGTCAGATTCAAGTGATAACAGTCCTTTCGCTATCAGTTTGTGTGGAACTCCGGAATGCTCCGAGGATAAATTTTTCTGTTTCTAGTTGATAAATTTGTTGTGATTTAGGGGAGAGCTGTCGGACGCGCTGCTCACGGCGCCATTTCTGTGATGTCACTGCTGTGAGTTTTGATCATGAATGGGTGCTGGATTTTATCAAATGCTTTTTCTGCATCTATTGAAATTATCATATGGTTTTTCTCCTTTTTTTTGTTTATGTGATGAATCACATTGATTGATTTACAAATATTGTACCAGCCTTGCCTCCCCAGAATAAATCCCACTTGATCATGGTGTATGATTTTTTCCATATATTGTTGGATTCAGTTTGCTAATATTTTGTTGAGGATTTTTGCATCTATATTCATCAGAGATATTGGCCTATAATTTTCTTTCTTTGTGTTGTCTTTGACTGGTTTTGGAATCAGAATTATGCTCACCTCATAAAAGGAGCTTGGAAGTCTTTCTTCCTCTTGAATATTTTGAAATAGTTTGAGAAGGATAGGAGTTAGTTCTTCTTTGAATATTTGGTAGAATTCAGTTGTGAAGCCATCAGGCCCTAGACTTTCCTTTGTTGGGAGTTTTTTGATAACTGTTTTGATCTCATTTGGTGTAATCGGTCTGTTTAGGTTATCTGATTCTTCCATATTGATTTTTGGAAGATTGTATGTTTCAAGGAATTTTTCCATTTCATCTAGGTTGTCTAGTTTTTTGGCATACAGTTCTTCATAGTATTTTCTTACAATATTTTGTATTTCTGTTGTATCAGTTGTTATTTCTTCACTCTCATTTCTAATTTTATTTATTTGAGTCTTCTCTCTTTTTTTCTTGGTGAGTCTCATTAAAGGTTCATCAATCTTGTTTACCTTTTCAAAGAACCAGCTCCTAGTTTCATGGATCCTCTGTATTGTTTCTTTAACCTCTATGTTATTTATTTCTGCTCTGTTCTTTATTATTTCCTTCCTTCTACTACATTTGGGCTTTACTTGCTGTTCTTTTTCTAGTTCTTTTAGATGCAGGGTTAAGTTTTTTATTTGAGCTTTTTCTAGCTTCTTAAAGTGTGCCTGTAGTGCTATGAACTTCCCTCTCAGTACTGCTTTCGCTGTGTCCCATAGATTTTGACTTGTTGTATGCTCATTGTCATTCGTTTCTAGGGATTTTTTTTATTTCTTCTTTGATCTCATTTTTAATCCATTCGTTATTTAACAAGCTGCTATTTAGTTTCTATGTTTTTGAGAGTTTTTGAGCTCTTCTGTTGTGGTTCAGTTCTAGTTTCATGCTGTTGTGATCGGAGAAAGTACTTGATATGATTTCAATCTTCTTAAATTTGTTGAGAGCACTTTTGTGCCCTAACATGTGGTCTATCCTAGAGAATGTACCATGAGCACTTGAAAAGAATGTATATTCTGCTGCTTTAGGGTGAAAGGTTCTGAATATATCTATTAAATCGAGTTGATCTAGTGTGTCCAATAAGTCTGCTGTTTTTTTGTTAATTTTCTATCTTGAGGATATATCTAGTGATGTTAGTGGAGTATTGAAATCCCCTACTATTATAGTATTGCTGTTGATCTCACCCTTTAAATCCATCAAAGTCTGTTTTGTATATTTGGGTGCTCCTATATTAGGTGCATAGATATTTATAATAGTTATATCTTCCTGTTGGATTACTCTCTTTATCATTATATAGTGGCCTTCTTTATCTCTTCCTATATCTTTTGTTTTAAAGTCCAATTTGTCTGATATAAGTATTGCTACCCCAGCTTTTTTTTTTCATTTCCATTTGCATGAAATTTTTTTCCCATTCTTTTACCTTTAATCTATGTGTATCTTTTATTCTAAGGTGTGTCTCTTGTAGACAGCATATGTACGGGTCCTGTTTTCTTATCCACACAGCTACCCTATGTCTTTTGATTGTATCATTTAATCCATTTATATTTATGGTCATTATTGATATGTAGTTGTTTATTGCCATTTTATTCTTTAAAGCTGTATTCCTTTTTTGCTATATTCTTTTCCCACTTTGATCTGTTTACAACAGGCCCCTTAACATTTCATGCAGCATTGGTTTGGTTGTAATAAATTCCTTGAGTTGTTTTTTGTCTGGGAAGCTTTTTATTTCTCCTTCAATTTTAAATGATAGCCTTGCTGGATAAAGTAGTCTTGGTTGTAGGTTCTTGTTCTGCATTACTTTAAATATTTCTTGCCATTCCCTTCTGGCCTCAAGGGTTTCTGTTGAGAAGTTGGATGTCATCCTTATGGGGGGCTCCTTTGTAGATGATAGCTTTTTTTTTTTCTTGCAGCTTTTAATATTTTCTCTTTATCGCTTAGCTTTGGTATTTTAATTATGATGTGTCTTGGTGTAGGTTTCTTTGGGCTTCTCTTTAATGGAGTCCTCTGTGCTTCTTGAACTTGTGAGAGTTTCTCCTGCATTAATTTAGGGAAGTTTTCAGCTATGATATGATTGAACAAAGTCTCTATTCCTTGTCCTTTTTCTTCTTCAGGAACCCCTATGATGCGGATGTTATTTCTCTTCATGTTGTCACAGAGCTCTCTAAGAGTTTTCTCCTACTTTTTGTGTCTCTTTTCTTTTTTCTTCTCTGCCTTCATGCCTTCATTCCAGTTGTCCTCCAACTCGCTGATTCAATCAATCTATCTCTCAGCTCTATCTATCCTGTTTTTAATTCCTTCCATTGTGGTCTTTATTTCTGATATTGTATTTGTCATCTCCGGCTGATTCTTTTTTATACTTGTTATTTCTTTATTTAGTTGTTCATAATGACCATCCATTGTTGTTCTAAGATCCCTAAGCATCCTTACAATCATTATTTTGAACTCTGCTTCTGGAAGTTTGATTATTTTCATATCACTTAGTTCATCTCCTGAAGGTATTTCTTTTGGTTTCATTTGGATTGCACTTTTTTTGTCTTCTCATTGTGTTTGGGTGTTTTGTTTGTAGAGTTAGTTGAGTCTAGGCTTGGTATTGTCTGCCTCCAGTTTTCAGTTGTGTTATTTCTAGGTCTTCTTGGGTTGGTATCAGCTATTATTTGTAATCCACTTTCAGATTTGGGCAGCTTTGAAGTCTTGATTTGTTTGTTTTCTTAACAGGTGATAGTCTTGTTTATTGATCTCAGCATAGGACTTCCTTGAAACTGTATCCAGGAATGTGATGGGTGTAACCTGAGACTCTGAAGGCCTCCTCCACCAACTAATCTCTCTGGCGGCAGGGTGTTTTCTCAGCTTCAGTAGGGGGAAGTGTATCTCAGATCTCCATGGAGACCTGAGTTACTGCCCCTCCTTCCCACTTCTTGTTTTTAGCTGTGTCTTGTTGTGCTGATTGGAGCTGGAGAGATGTCTGGAAATCTCTGATCCAGAAGCAATTCAGTACTGTTTTGTGGAAGGTTCAGTCCCTCCCCCAGCTATAGCCACCTCCAGCATGGATGAGTCAGCTTGTTTAGTTCTTTAGCCCCTCACAGTCTGTCCCTCTCTCTGTCCTTTCCACTTGGGAGATAAGCTGGTCTTTTCAACACACCTCTCTCCCTGGTCGCCAGGCAAGTGGCTGTGAGCAGTATTTTCTGCTCTTTTTCCTGGGGTGAGATCCCATCTGGGCTCTCATCCTCCCCCTCCCCTCTGTTCCTGTAAGCAGGGGAGATTCAGGTGCTCCCTACCAGGTTTGTTGTGGCTTCTTCTTTGCTCCTTCATTTTTGAGAGCTGTTCTTGTAGTCCAGAGTTGGTTTTTCATGCTGATTATTCTTAAATTGATTTGTATTCCAGTTTGGTGGTGAGAGCTGGTGTAAAGCCAGGAGGCAAGGCCAGGGCCACCATCACAGCAGCCTGGCTCTTGCAGGTTCGCATTGGATTCGGACAGTCGGCAAAGAAACAGCGGAGCCAAAAACTGGTGGGCCATAGTCTTTAATTCTAGCTTTGCACCCGGCGGGCAAGTAAAAATACACACTGGGCTCCAAAACCCAGTCACATTCAGTGCTCACGAAGCTACTGACTTATCCAAGTTTCCTAGAATCAAAGGTTTCTAGCTCACCAGACTTATTCACCTCTGTTCCCCATCTCCTTTCCTTATCCCAGATACAAACTCTACACAAACTGGCATCTCACTCAGCACTCCGCCATCTTGGCTGCTTCTCCTGGCCTCCTCGTGGCCTTTCTCTGTTCTCCTCTGCTCTCTCTTCTAATCTCAGGAACCAAGAGCCCAAGCTCCCACTTCATCCCCATTTTATAGTGTAGCAATCCAAACTCTTAATCCAATATACAAAACAGGGAAGTCTCTAATACAAAGTCACTTCTCTGAGGCATGATTGGATTGTACTGCCCTACATCAAAAAGGGTAGGAAAGGCTTAATCCCAAAACCAAGCCCCAGGCTACAAGGATTCTCCCTGCCTTTAGCCCACCCCAACACACATTAATATCACCTGGGCAATGGCCTCTTTAACAAAGTGAGCATAATACATTTTATCTGCCCAACAGCTGGGCGTCTGTGCGTCCACCTACTCTGTTGCCATCTTCTAATCTCCTATGTAAACTTTTTAATGTAAATTTTATTCTTTTTATTTTTCTTCTTTTCCAAGTTGAAAAAAAAAAGGAAATAGAGAAACTCCTGCATGCGCCCTGACCAAGATCCACACAGCAACCCTCATCTGAGGCTGATGTTCTGCCCATCTGCAGCCTATTTTTAGTGCCTGAGGCAGAGGCTCCAGGGAGCCATCTTCAGTGCCTGGGGCCTATGTGCTCGAACTAATTGAACCATGGTTATGGAAAGAGAAGATAGAGAGAGGAGGTGGGGGAGCAAGAAGAGTAGAGAAGTAGATGGTGCTTCTCCTGTGTGCCCTGATTGAAAGTCAAACCTGGGACATCCACATGTTTATTGCCACTGACCAATTGGCCAGGGTCTAAACTTTTAGTCTTAACTAAATCTGTTAACAGTCTGTAATCACTTTTCCTAATTCCTTGTAACTCATACATGTCATAAATTTTCCTTTACAATCACTTCTCTACTGAAAGCTGTTCCTGTATTTAACATGCCTTACCTTCTATTTTCATCCTCTGAATTCTTAACAGCATCCATCACTATTGTCTGTTCAATATAAGGGCATGGTTTGATGGTACTCAACAGTATTTGACTAGAGCCCTCACATGCATAAATCTTGCATTACTAGTTGCCTCTCTCTTGATATCCTTTTTTAAACTTTATTTTTTATATTATAGTTGGTATACAATCTTATATTGAATATATCAGTTTCAGGTATATAATATAATGATTTGATAATTTATAACTTACAATGTGATCACTCCCATAATTCTAATAATCATCTGTCACAGTGTAAGGTTATTTTGATATTATTGACTATATTCCACTTCCCCTTTTCACCAAACTGTCCCACACCCTTCTTTCTGGTAATGATCCTTTATATGTCTGTTTCTATGAGTCTGTTCTTGTTTTGTTTTGTTCATTTGTTTTGTCTTTATTTTATATTCCACATACAAGTGAAACCATATGGTATTTGTCTTTTTGTGACTTTCATTAGCATAATACCCTCTAAATCTATCCATGTTGCAGCAAATGGCAATATTTCATTTTTTGATGGCTAATAGTTCATTGTGTAAATATAACATATCTTCTTTATCCATTCATCTATCAATGGTCACTTTGGTTGCTTCCATATCTTGGCTATTATTAATAATACTGCAATGAATATAAGGGTACATGTGTCTTTTTGGAGTAGAGTTTTCATTTTCTTTGGATAAATACCTAAAAGTTAAACTGCTAGGTTGTATGAACATCTATTTTTAGTTTTTTGAGAAATTTCCATATTGTTTTGCCTAGAGGCTTTACCCATTTACAGTCTTACCAATGGTGAGCAAGGGTTTTGTTTTCTCCACATCCTTGTCAAGACATGTTATTGTTGACTTTTTGGTAATAGACATTTGACTGGTGTGAGGTGATATCTCATTGTGGTTTCGGTTTGCGTTTCCCTGATAATTAGTGATGTGTCCCCTTGAATAAGAGAAACAAAAGCAAAAATAAATGAGACTACATCAAACTAAAAAGCTTCTGCACAGCAAGAAGGAAATCTTCAGTAAGACAAAGAAGCAAACTACTGAATGGGAAACTATATATATTTACAAATGAGATATTTGATAAAGGGTTGATATTCAAAATATATAAGAAACACATACAGCTCAAAAACAAAACATTAAACAATTTAATTAAAAAAATAAGCAGAGGAAAATAAAACATTTCTCCAAAGAAGACATACAGAAGGCCAATAGACATATGAAAAAATGCTCAACCTTACTGATCATCAGTGAATATAAATTGTCATCATTTTCTAAAGGAGGAAAGCCTAAGGAATTACAGTGAATGGGAAACAAAATATTACTTTATTTTCAGCTAACCCAGTCCCAATAAACCCCATTTCTAAGTTCTTATAGAAATAGATTATTATATGTTTCATCCCCAAAGCTTTTAATCACCTCTTCTTACCAATCCAAACTTTATAGGAAAAGTGAAAAATCACAAAAATCAAAGAGATATTAAAGATATTCATTTGCAAAATAAAACTTTTCTTTGAATAAGTTCCAAAGTAATTAAACTTTATTGCTTTCTTCTCCTTTATTGTCTTATTTTGTTCATCTCAGAAAGCTTTTCACTCAGATGTCTGGGTAGTCTGAATTCCTTCTGCTGCATCTGTAATATGGGCCACCTTCATTGGCATGGGGGTAGCCTTTTTAGTACATCCAAATTTAATCATTCAATTTCTTTTGTGTTCCACATTTCTAAAATTTCATGAATAACCAGATTCACACACAAAATATATGCTTACACTCAATAAATTTAGAATGTACCAGGCCCTGGCCCATTGTCTCAGCAGTAGAGCATTGGCCTGGCATGTGGAAGTGCCAGGTTCAATTCCCAGTCAGGGCACACAGAAGAAGCACCCATCTGCTTCTCTACCCTTCCACCTCTCCTTTCTATCTCTCTCTTCCCCTCCCACAGCCAAGGCTTCATTGAAGCAAAGTTGGCCCAGGTGCCAAGAATGGCACCATGGCCTCCACCTCAGGTGCTAGAATGGCTCTGGTTGCAACAGAGCAATGCCCCAGATGGGCAGAACATCGCCCACTAGTGGGCATGCGGGTGAATCCCAGTTGGGCACATGCAAGAGTCTGTCTCTCTGCTTCCCCACTTCTCACTTCAGAAAAATACTAAATAAATAAGTAAATTTAGAATGCACCAAAAATAGCATAACAATTATCTAATGTAGTATCCTCTTTGGGATACTAGTTAGTCCATGCCAATTGTCCAAAAGTGATAATTTGTTGATTTAAACTGTACTGGATAAAGTCTTCCTTCATACAGTTTATTATCTTGTTATAGAAGTCATAGAATTTCTCAGCTTTGGATATTCCATACAAATTTCTCAAATCTAGGGACTCAGAACAAAGTCCAATGAGTAATATTACCTCCTGCCAAAATCTTTCTATTTTTCAGAGTTTTAATTGCCAGAGTCCTGATTAATTTTCATTATAACCATCCTTTTTCATCATCTATTATTTCGTCTTCAGTTGCAAGTCCTCATTTTCTTACAGAAAGAAAACAAACAAATCATTTCTCCAATTAAATGTAAATACAGAAGAAAAAGGAAACAAGCAAGAAATCACCTAAAGGGAACCAATTTTAGAGCCCTAATCTTGTGTATCTTATCAATTTAGATCATTATAATGATACTGGTCCATACTTCATGAACTAGACTTTTCCTAAAGATTATTTCTTCAGTATTAGTGGACAGCAGGCATTTTTGGAATACATTTATATTCTCAAGATAAGGGTATTTTAAGGTGATCTTTTTTTTATTACAAGTTCTTTACTTCTCCACAAATGACTGTGAAGTCTTGAAGAAATGATACTTCTTTTATTATCAGAATCCCCAGGCATCTAGGCTTCATCAATTATCTTTTACTATAATCACTAGATTTAATTACACCTGATAATTCTAGTTATAACCCAACTCTACTAAATATTTTTGAGCTTTAAATATAACTATGTAGTATTAGGCCCAAATTGTGGTCTATGAATATGTCACTATTGAGACTTTTGGGATACATATTTTGGGAAATAGTGGTGAGATTTTGATGGAATTCAAGCTAAGGTTCTAAGAATTAATTGTGTGTGTTGAGTAGTGTCTTTTGTCTGTCATGTATATCATTCTTCATTTGTACCTTTGATTGCTGGGGCTAAAAGGCTGAATACTCAGCTTTCTGTTATGTTACACAAATAGGTGGCACTGATGGAGGATTGGAAGGAGGCAAGAAGAGCCATTTCCTTTTATTTGTTTATGAGATGCAAAAACTCATATTGTTCCAAGAGAAAAGGAGGAAATGACACCTCTTTAACGGTAATGGTATTTTTTTTTTTATTCATTTTAGAGAGGAGAGGGAGAGACAGAGAGAGAGAGAGAGAGAGGAGAGACAGAGAGAGAGAAGGGGGGGAGGAGCTGGAAGCATCAACTCCCATATGTGCCTTGACCAGGCAAGCCCAGGGTTTCGAACCGGTGACCTCAGCATTTCCAGGTCGACGCTTTATCCACTGCGCCACCACAGGTCAGGCGACACCTCTTTAGCAACTCAACCTCAGACTTAATAACAGCTGCTTAATCTCTGTGGAAAGTCCTTTTTTTCCCTTTTGCTTTTCCAGTACCATTTATACCATGGATCCTTCAGCACTTTCAAAAGATTTGTAATCAGTTTCATTACTTAAGTAGTCACTGTCTACTAGATTTTCAGAATTATGTTTTCCCTGACTGAACATTGACTGATAGAATTTTTGGTATAGGGAATGAGATCAAGAATTATATCTACAAAGATAGTCATCTAGGATTTGTGATTTGATCTAACTGAATTTAAATACAGTAAAGACCTTAATGCAAGTGGAAAATTGGAGGCTAGTAATTAAAAGTACGCAGTAGTAAAAGAGTCATTCAAGAGACTTTCTGTGACTGTCTTGTATGAGGTACCTAAGAAAAAATGAAATTTTGGGATACCAATCAGAATGTTTTAGCATAGCTTAATTGTTTAATTTCTAGGACTGAAATAGATAGCCCACCTTCTAAAATATTACTGATCTATGTTAGAAAATAAAAAAACAACAATGCTAAACCTGACTTGCATCATCAAAACAGGCATTATTCAATTTCAAGAACCTAGCTATTTTACATACATTTCCAGAACAAAGATCCAGAACATCTTTAGTGGAGATGAGACCAGTAACCTTGAAAAGGGACATGACATACAAGTATGTACTGTGAATTACCCTCTGTGCTTTTCCCAAAGTGACCAATGGCCATTTTTCAGAATTATTGTGCCTTAAAAAATGGAAATACCCAGACCTTAATAGGATTACTCGAACAATGGCTTTGAATTGGCTTTAATAACTAAAGAGCTGAATCATTATTATGGTCTCCAGAACAAAGAGGGGAGTTATTGATGAAAGGTAACAAATATTGTTTGGAACTCAGACTATGTCATAGTAGATCCAGTGGATACAGACTGTGATTATTTTCCCTATATGCAAGGAACATATTTAGCAACTGTCACAATACCCACATGATTTCCTGATCAATGGAGTAAGAGCTATTATAAAAAGAAAGATTATATAAAAAAGCTTTGAAATGACTCTCCTTACCTGAACACTAAACCAAAAACAATACTTTTCTCCTGGTAAAATTGCAAAAATGAAACCATCATTGGAAACCTGAGAGATGCATATGTGATTACATTCACATTTCAGTTCTACTTTATTATTTAGCATGCAAGATAATTACCTGCAAAATATATGCATACAAAAGGTAGACAAGTTTTGAAAAATTACATTTAATTATTACAAAATTCATCAAATTGAAGATGCTATTCTCTTTACTTGACGCATCAACACTGTCTTGTTGGCATGCACTATTTTTCTTATTCTCATGGTTCTATCTTCTGAGCTTTTTTTTTCTCTTTGTGCCCCTCCCCCCCAACCCCTCTCTCATTCTTCACCCCATCCCCTCTCCCCCCACCCCCACCCCTGTTGCCATCACATTCTTGTTCATGTCTCTGAGTCTCATTTTTATGTCCCTTCTATGTATGGATTCATATAGTTCTTAGTTTTTTTTTCTGATTTACTTATTTCACTCTGTATAATGTTATCAAGGTCCATCCATGTTATTGTAAATGATCCGATGTCATCATTTCTTATGGCTGAGTAGTATTCCATCGTATATATGTACTAAAGCTTTTTTATCCACTCGTCCTCTGACGGACACTTGGGCTGTTTCCAGATCTTCGCTATTGTGAACAATGCTGCCACAAACATGGGGGTGCATTTCTCCTTTTGGAGCCGTTCTATGGTGTCCTTGGGGTATATTCCTAAAAGTGGAATAGCCAGGTCAAAAGGCAGTTCGATTTTCAGTTTTTTGAGGAATCTCCATTCTGTTTTCCACAGTGGCTTCACCAGTCTGCATTCCCACCAGCAGTGCAGGAGGGTTCCCTTTTCTCCACATCCTTGCCAGCACTTATTCTGTGTTGTTTTGTTGATGAGCGCCATTCTGACTGGTGTGAGGTGATATCTCATTGTGGTTATCTTCTGAGCTTTAAAATTTTTTTTTCTTTACAGAGACAGAGAGAGAGAGAGTCAGAGAGAGGGATGGACAGGGACAGACAGACAGGAACGGAGAGATGAGAAGCATCAATCATTAGTTTTTTGTTGCACGTTGCAACACCTTAGTTATTCATTGATTGCTTTCTCATATGGGCCTTCAGCAGACCGAGTAACCCCTTGCTTGAGGCAGCAACCTTGGGTCCAAGCTGGTGAGCTTTTGCTCAAACCAGATGAGCCCACGCTTAAGTTGGTGACCTTGGGGTCTCGAACCTGGGTCCTCTGCATCCCAGTCCGATGCTGTATCCACTGCACCACCATCTGGTCAGGCTATCTTCTGCATTTTTGAATAACACTATTCACAGAGGCTAATTTTACTAAGATATATATATATCTGGGAAATCTAGCTAAAACATTTTCTCTTTCTTTCTTTCTTCTTTTTTTCTTTTTCTCTTTCTTTCAGCTTAATTACTATTGTAGTGACTTCTTCACTTTTGTATAATACTTCACAGTTTGCAAAGTATTGTTTCATATGTTTATATTGTCTTTTAAATATAGATATTTTTAAAATTTTTTTATTTATGATTTTAATTTATTGTGTTTACATAGATTCAAGTGTCCCACCGAATATATCTCCCCCCAACCCCGTGTTCACCTCGGTCTCCCCTTTTGTCACCTCCCCCAGTGTCTTCCCCCTTTCCCTCCAGGATTTGCTGTCCTGTTCTGTATAATGCTGTGTTACGTATATATAATTTCACTAATCTCTTTTCCTTCCCTGATCCCATCTTCCCTTCCACTTTCCTTCTGACCGCTTTCCCTCTGTTCCCTTTGATCCTGCCTCTGCCTCTGTTCTGTTCCTCAGTTCACATTGTTCATTGGATTCCTTGAATGAGTGAGGTCATATGATATTTTTCTTTCTCTGCCTGGCTTATTTCACTCAGCATAATAGTTTCCAAGTCAATCCACGTTGTCGCAAAAGGTAAGATTTCCTTCCTATTTTCTTTGGCTGCTTAGTATTCCATTGTGTATATGTACCACAGCTTTTTAAACCACTCGTCCACTGATGGACACTTGAGCTGTTTCCAGATCTTGGCTATTGTGAACAATGCTGCCATAAACATGGGGGTACATTTCTTTTGAATCAGTGATTTGGTATTCTTAGGATATATTCGTAAAAATGGAAGAGCTGGGTCAAAAGACAGTTCTATTTTTAATTTTCTGAGGAATCTCCATACTGTTTTCCACAGTGGCTGCACCAGTCTGCATTCCCATCAACAGCGCAGGAGGGTTCCCTTTTCTCCACATCCTCTCCAGCACTTGTTATGTGTTGCTTTGTTAATGAGCACCATTCTGACAGGTGTGAGGTGGTATCACATTGTGGTTTTAATTTGCATTTCTCTGATGATTAGTGATGTTGAATATTTTTTCATATGCCTATTGGACATCTGTATCTGTATGTCCTCTTTGGAGAACTGTCTATCCATTTCTTTTGCCCATTTTTTGATTGGATTGTTTACCTTTCTGGTGTTGAGTTTTACAAGTTCTTTATAAATTTTGGTTATTAACCCCTTATCAGACGTATTGGCAAGTATATTCTCCCATTGTGTGGGTTGTCGTTATTTTGTTAATGGTATCTTTTGCTGTGCAAAAGCTTTTTAGTTTTATATAGTCCCATTTGGTCATGCTCTCCTTTATTTCACTTGCCCATGGAAATAAATCAGCAAAAATATTGCTACGAGAGATATCAGAGAGTTTACTGCCTATGCTTTCTTCCAAGATGTTTATGATTTCACAACTTACATTTAAGTCTTTTATCCATTTTGAGTTTATTTTTGTGAATGGTGTAAGTTGGTGGTCTAGTTTCATTTTTTTGCAAGTGCCTGTCCAGTTTTCCCCACACCATTTGTTAAAGAGACTGTCTTTACTCCATTGTATGCTCTTACCTCCTTTGTAAAATATCAATTGTTTATATAGGTGTGGGTTTATTTTTGGGTTCTCTATTCTGTTCCATTGATCTGTATGCCTGTTCTTATGCTAGTTCCAGGCTGTTTTGAGTACGATGGCTTTGTAGTATAACTTGATATCAGGAAATGTGATACCTCCCACTTTATTCTTCATTTTCAAGATTGCTGAGGCTATTCTTGTTCTTTTTTGGTTCCATATAAATTTTTGAAATATTTTTTTTATATCTTTGAAGTATGTCATTGGTATTTTAATAGAAATTGCATTGAATTTATAGATTGCTTTGAGTAATATAGACATTTTAATGATGTTTATTCTTCCTATCTATGAACACAGTATATGCTTCTACTTGTTTGTATCTTTCTTGATTTCTTTTATCAATGTTTTATAATTTTCCAAGTACAAATCTTTAACCTCTTTGGTTAAATTTACTCCTACATATGTTTTTTGTTGTTGTTGTTGCAATAGTGAAGGGGGTTGTTTTCTTAATTTCTCTTTCAGACAGTTCATTGTTGGTGTATAAAAATGCCACTGATTTCTGAGTATTGATTTTATATCCTGCTACTTTGCTGAGTTTATTTATCAGGCCAGCAGTTTTTTGACTGAGACTTTAGGGTTTTCTTCTTTTTTTTTCTTTCTTTTTCTTTTATTTATTTTTAATGGGGTGACATCAGTAAATCAAGATACATATATTCAAAGATAACATGTCCAGGTTATCTTGTCGTTCAATTATGTTGCATACCCATCACCCAAAGTCAGATTGTCCTCTGTCACCCTCTATCTAGTTCTCTTTGTGCCCCTCCCCCTCCTCCTTCCCTCTCCCTCTCCCCCCTCCCCCTGTAACCACCACACTCTTATCAATGTCTCTTGGTCTCACTTTTATGTCCCATCTAGGTATGGAATAATGCAGTTCCTGGTTTTTTCTGATTTACTTATATCACTCTGTATAATGTTGTCAAGATCCCACCATTTTGCTATAAATGATCCGATGTCATCATTTCTTATGGCTGAGTAGTATTCCATAGTGTATATGTGCCACATCTTCTTTATCCAGTCATCTATTGACGGGCTTTTTGGTTGTTTCCATGTCCTGGCCACTGTGAACAATGCTGCAATGAACATGGGGCTGCATGTGTCTTTACGAGTCAATGTTTCTGAGTTTTTGGGGTGTATACCCAGTAGAGGGATTGCTGGGTCATAAGGTAGTTCTATTTTCAGTTTTTTGAGGAACCACCATACTTTCTTCCATAATGGTTGTACTACTTTACATTCCCACCAACAGTGTATGAGGGTTCCTTTTTCTCCACAGCCTCTCCAACATTTGCTATTACCTGTCTTGTTAATAATAGCTAATCTAACAGGTGTGAGGTGGTATCTCATTGCAGTTTTGATTTGCATTTCTCTAATAACTAAAGAACATGAGCATCTTTTCATATATCTGTTGGCCATTTGTATCTCTTCCTGGAAGAAGTGTCTGTTCATGTCCTCTTCCCATTTTTTTATTGGATTGTTTGTTTGTTTGTTGTTGAGTTTTAGGAGTTCTTTGTATATTTTGGATATTAGGCCTTTATCTGAGCAGGTGTTTAAAAATATCATTTCCCAATTAGTTGGCTGTCTGTTTATTTTGCTATCAGTTTCTCTTGCTGAGCAAAAACTTCTTAGTCTGATGTAGTCCCATTCGTTAATTTTTGCTTTCACTTCTCTTGCCTGTGGAGTCAAATTCATAAAATGCTCTTTAAAGCCCAGGTCCATGAGTTTAGTACCTATGTCTTCTTCTATGTACTTTATTGTTTCAGGTCTTATGTTTAGATCTTTGATCCATTTTGAGTTAATTTTAGTACAGGGGGACAAACTGTAGTCCAGCTTCATTCTTTTGCATGTGGCTTTCCAGTTTTCCCAGCACCATTTGTTGAAGAGGCTTTCTTTTCTCCATTGTGTGTTGTTGGCCCCTTTATCAAAAATTATTTGACTATATATATGTGGTTTTATTTCTGGGCTTTCTATTCTGTTCCATTGGTCTGAGTGTCTATTTTTCTGCCAATACCATGCTGTTTTGATTGTCGTGGCCCTATAATAGAGCTTGAAGTCAGATATTGTAATGCCCCCAGCTTCATTCCTTTTCTTTAGGATTGCTTTGGCTATTCGGGGCTTTTTATACTTCCATATAAATCTGATTATTTTTTGCTCCATTTCTTTAAAAAATGTCATTGGAATTTTGATGGGAATTGCATTAAATTTGTATATTGCTTTGGGTACTTTAGGGTTTTCTATGTATAGTATTATATCATCAACAAATAATGGTAGTTTTACTTCTTCTTTTTCAATTTAGATGCCTTTTTATCTCTTCTTCTTGTCTAATTGCTGTGGCTAGGACTTCCAGGACTATGTTGAATAAGAGTGGTGAAAGGGGGCACCCCTACATTGTTCCTGATCTTAAGGGGATTTCTTTTTAATTTTTGCACATTGATTATGATGTTGGCTTTGGGTTTGTCATCTGACCTTTATCATGTTGAGGAATCACCTCTGTTTCCCCACTTTGCTGAAAGTTTTGATCATAAATGAGTGCTGGATTTTATCAAATGCTTTTTCTGCATTTATTGATATTATCATGTGATTTTTGTCCTTCCTTTTTTTATGTGTTGGATCACATTGATTGATTTGCGAATATTATACCAGCCTTGTCTCTCCAGAATAAATCCCACCAGATCATGATGTATAATTTTTTTTCATGTATTGCTGGATTCGCTTTGCTAATATTTTGTTGAGAATTTTACCATCTAAGTTCATCAGGGATATTGGTCTATAGTTTTCTTTTTTTGTAGTGTCTTTGTGTGGTTTTGGAATCAGTTATTATGTTTGCCTCATAAAGGAGCTTGAAAGTCTTCCTTTCTCTTGAATATTTTGAAATAGTTTGAGAATAGGAGTTAATTCTTTGAATATTTGGTAGAATTCGCCTGTGAAGCCATCTGGCCTGGACTTTGTTGAGAGTTTTTTGATAACTGTTTTAATCTCATTTGATAAGATCGGTCTGTATAGGTTTTCTGATTTTTCTATTTTGATTTATGAAAGATTATATATTTTGAGGAATTTATCCATTTCACCCTGGTTGTCTAATTTTATGGCATACTATTCTTCATAGTATTTTCTTACCATCCTTTGCATTTCTGCTGTGTTAGTTGTTACTTCTCCTCTCTCAGTTCTAATTTTATTTATTTGAGTCCTCTTTCTTTTTTTTCTTGGTGAGTCTGGTTAAAGGTTCATTAATCTTGTTTACCATTTCAAAGAACCAGCTCTTGGTTTCATTGATCCTCTGTATTGTTTTCTTAACCTCTATGTCATTTATCTCTGCTCTGATCTTTATTATTTTCTTTCTTCTACTTCCCTGGGTTTTATTTGCTGTTCTTTTTTTAGTTCTTTCAGATGCAAGGTTAAATAGTTTATTTGAGCTTTTTCTAACTTGTTATGGTATGCCTATAGTGCTATTAACTTCCCTCTCAGGACTGCTTTTGCTGTGTCTCATAAATTTTGAGTTGTTGTATGCTCATTTTCATTTGTTTCAAGGAAGTTTTTTATTTCTCCTTTGATCTCATTGTTAACCCATTTGTTATTTAATAACATGCTATTTAGTTTCCAAGTGTTTGAATGTTTTTCAGTTTTCCTAATGTAGTTGATTTCTCGTTTTATGCTACTGTGATTTGAGAAGATGCTTGATAAGATTTCAATCTTCTTAAAATTATTGACACTCATTTTGTGTCCTAACTTGTGGTCTGTCCTAGAGAATGTACCATGAGCACTGGAAAAAAATGTGTATTCTGCTGTTTTAGGGTGAAAGGTTATGAAGATGTTTATTAAATTCAGTTGATATAGTGTGTTCTTTAAGTCTGCTGTTTCTTTTTAAATTTTCTGTCTTGAGGATCTATCTAGTGATGTTAGTGGGGTATTAAAATTCCCTACTATTATAGTATTGCTGTTGATCTTGCCCTTTATGTCCATTAAAATCTGCTTTATATATTTAAGTGCTCCCACAGTGTGTCTGTAAAGTCATGGTGCACTTTTGACTGGTCACAGGAAAGCAATAAAAGATGATAGAAATGTGAAATCTGCACCAAATAAAAGGAAAACCCTCCCAGTTTTTGTAGGATGATGTGGCAGCATGTACGCATGCACAGATGATGACATAACGCCTTGTATACAGTGGAGCAGCCCACGGCCATGCCAGTTGAGATGTGGATGGTACAGAGGAAAGTTCAGTGTGTTCTGTAGCTTGCTAAATTAGAATCTATGACCAAAGTACAACGTGAATATCGGCACATTTATAATGAAGTGTCACCACATAGGAATGACATTACTCAGTGGGATAAGAGTTGAAGGAAACCAGCAGTTTGGTGGAGAAACCCCATCTGGTAGACCATCAGTCAGTGATGAGTATGTAGAGGCTATACGGGATAGCTACCTAAGGAGCTCTAAAAAATCAGTGCATGAGCCCACATCAAACTGCACTGAATAGGTATGAAACTGGGAGTGTTTTCCTTTTATTTGGTGCAGATTTCACATTTCTATCATCTTTTGTTTGTGACCAGTCAAAAGTGCACCATGACTTTACGGACACACTGTTATATGAGGTGCATACATATTTACAATGATTATATCATCCTGTTGTATTGTTTTCTTTATCATTATTTAGTGATCTTCTTTATTTTTAATATACTTTTTGTTTTAAAGTCTATTTTGTCAGGTATAAATATTGCTACCCCAGCTTTCATTTCATTTACATTTGCATGAAATATTTTTTCTCATCCTTTTACTTTCAGTCTATGTGTATCTATTGTTTTGGGGTGGTTCTTTTGTAGACAGTATATGTACGGGTCCTGTTTGTTTTTTTTTTGTTTTTTTAAATAATTTTATTTTTTTAATGGGGTGACATCAATAAATCAGGATACATATATTCAAAGATAACAAGTCCAGGGTATCTTGTCGTTCAATTATGATGCATACCCATCACCCAAAGTCAGATTGTCCTCTGTCACCTTCTATCTTGTTTTCTTTGTGCCCCTCCCCCTCCCCCTCCCCCTTTCCCTCTCCCATTCCCCCCTCCCCCCAGTAACCACCACACTCTTATCAATGTCTCTTAGTTTCACTTTTATGTCCCACCTACGTATGGAATAATGCAGTTCCTGTTTTTTTCTGATTTACTTATTTCGCTTTGTATCATGTTATCAAGATCCCACCATTTTGCTGTAAATGATCCGATGTCATCATTTCTTATGGCTGAGTAGTATTCCATAGTGTATATGTGCCACATCTTCTTTATCCAGTCATCTATTGAAGGGCTTTTTGGTTGTTTCCATGTCCTGGCCACTGTGAACAATGCTGCAATAAACATGGGGCTGCATGTGTCTTTGCGTATCAATGTTTCTGAGTTTTTGGGGTGTATACCCAGTAGAGGGATTGCTGGGTCATAAGGTAGTTCTATTTTCAGTTTTTTGAGGAGCCACCATACTTTTTTCCATAATGGTTGTACTACTTTACATTCCCACCAACAGTGGATGAGGGTTCCTTTTTCTCCACAGCCTCTCCAACATTTGCTATTACCTGTCTTGCTAATAATAGCTAATCAAACAGGTGTGAGGTGGTATCTCATTGCTGTTTTGATTTGCATTTCTCTAATAGCTAAAGAAGATGAGCATCTTTTCATATATCTGTTGGCCATTTGTATTTCTTCCTGGGAGAAGTGTCTGTTCATATCCTCTTCCCATTTTTTTATTGGATTGTTTGTTTGTTGGTTGTTGAGTTTTAGGAGTTCTTTGTATATTTTGGATATTAGGCCCTTATCTGAGCTGTTGTTTGAAAATATCATTTCCCATTTAGTTGGCTTTCTGTTTATTTTGTTATCAGTTTCTCTTGCTGAGCAACAACTTCTTAGTCTGATGTAGTCCCATTCATTAATTTTTGCCTTCACTTCTCTTGCCATTGGAGTCAAATTCATAAAATGCTCTTTAAAACCCAGGTCCATGAGTTGAGTACCTATGTCTTCTTCTATGTACTTTATTGTTTCAGGTCTTATGTTTAGATCTTTGATCCATTTTGAGTTAATTTTTGTACAAGGGGACAAGCTGTAGTCGAGTTTCATTCTTATGCATGTGGCTTTCCAGTTTTCCCAGCACCATTTATTGAAGAGGCTTTCTTTTCTCCATTGTGTGTTGTTGGCCCCTTTATCAAAAATTATTTGACAATATATATGTGGTTTTATTTCTGGACTTTCTATTCTGTTCCATTGGTCTGAGTGTCTATTTTTTTGCCAATACCATGCTGTTTTGATTGTCGTGGCCTTATAATATAGTTTGAAGTCAGGTATTGTAATGCCCCCAGCTTCATTCTTTTTCTTTAGGATTTCTTTGGCTATTCGGGGTTTTTTATAGTTCCATATAAATCTGATGATTTTTTGCTCTATTTCTTTAAAAAACGTCATTGGAAGTTTGATGGGAATTGCATTGAATTTGTATATTGCTTTGGGTAATATAGCCATCTTGATTATATTTATTCTTCCTAGCCAAGAACAAGGTACATTTTTCCATCTCATTATATCTTTTTCAATTTCCCTTAAAAATGGTTTATAGTTTTCATTATATAAGTCCTTTACATTCTTTGTTATTTTTATTCCTAAGTATTTCATTTTTTTTGTTGCAATCGTGAAGGGGATTATTCTTTTGAGTTCATTCTGAATTGTTTCATTGTTGGCATATAGAAAGGCTATTGACTTCTGTATGTTAATTTTGTATCCTGCAACCTTACTGTATTGGCTTATTGTTTCTCGTAGTCTTTTTGTGGATTCTTTGGGGTTTTCGATGTATAGGATCATATCATCTGCAAAAAGTGATACCTTTACTTCTTCTTTTCCGATATGGATGCCTTTTATTTCTTTGTCTTGTCTGATTGCTCCGGCTAGAACCTCTAGTACCACATTAAATAAGAGTGGAGAGAGTGGACAACCCTGTCTTGTTCCTGATTTAAGGGGGAAAGCCTTCAGTTTAGTGCCATTTAATATGATGTTAGCTGATGGTTTATCATATATGGCCTTTATCATGTTGAGATATTTTCCTTCTATACCCATTTTGTTGAGAGTCTTAAACATAAAATTGTGTTGTATTTTATCGAATGCCTTTTCTGCGTCTATTGATAAGATCATGTGGTTTTTGTTCTTTGTTTTGTTGATATGGTGTATTACGTTAACCGTTTTACGTATGTTGAACCATCCTTGAGATTCTGGGATGAATCCCACTTGATCATGATGTATTATTTTTTTAATATGTTGTTGTATTCGATTTGCTAGTATTTTGTTTAGTATTTTAGCATCTGTATTCATTAGAGATATTGGTCTGTAGTTTTCTTTTTTTTTGCAGTCCTTGCCTGGTTTTGGTATGAGGGTTATGTTGGCCTCATAAAATGTGTTTGGAAGTATTGCTTCTTCTTCAATTTTTTGGAAGACTTTGAGTAGAATAGGAACCAAGTCTTCTTTGAATGTTTGATAAAATTCGCTGGTATAGCCGTCAGGGCCTGGACTTTTATTTTTGGGGAGGTTTTTAATGGTTTTTTCTATTTCTTCTCTACTGATAGGTCTGTTTAGGCTTTCTGCTTCTTCTTGACTCAGTCTAGGAAGGTTGTATTGTTCTAGGAATTTATCCATTTCTTCTAGGTTGTTGAATTTAGTGGCATAAAGTTTTTCATAATATTCTACAATAATTCTTTGTATATCTACGGTGTCCGTGGTGATTTCTCCTCTTTCATTTTGGATTTTGTTTATATGAGTTCTTTCTCTTTTTTCCTTGGTAAGTCTTGCCAAGGGTTTGTCAATTTTGTTGATCTTTTCAAAGAACCAGCTCCTTGTTCTATTAATTTTTTCTATAGTTTTTCTGTTCTCTAATTCATTTATTTCTGCTCTGATTTTTATTATCTCCTTTCTTCGGCTGGTTTTGGGTTGTCTTTGTTGTTCTTTTTCTATTTCCTTAAGGAGGGAAGTTAAGTGGTTCACTTGGGCTCTCTCTTGTTTGTTCATATATGCCTGAAGTGATATGAACTTCCCTCTTATCACTGCTTTTGCTGCATCCCATAGATTCTGATATGTCGTATTGTCATTTTCATTAGTCTGTATAAATCTTTTGATCTCTGCACTTATTTCTTCTTTGACCCATTCATTTTTTAAAAGTATGTTGTTTAGTTTCCACATTTTTGTGGGATTTTTTTTCTCTTTTTTGCAGTTGAATTCTAGTTTCAAGGCTTTATGATCAGAAAATAGGCTTGGTACAACTTCAATTTTTCTGAATTTGCTGATGTTGTTTTTGTGGCCCAACATATGGTCAATTCTTGAGAATGATCCATGTACACTGGAGAAAAATGTATACTCAGTCACTTTGGGATGAAATGTCCTGTAGATGTCTATCATATCCAGGTGCTCTAGTGTTTTGTTTAAGGCCACTATGTCTTTATTGATTCTCTGTTTGGATGACTGATCTAGAGCCGTCAGCGGTGTATTGAGGTCTCCAAGTATGATTGTATTTTTGTCAGTTTTTGTTTTCAGATCAATAAGTAGCTGTCTTATATATTTTGGTGCTCCTTGGTTTGGTGCATATATATTAAGAATTGTTATGTCTTCTTGATTCAGTGTCCCCTTAGCCATTATGAAATGGCCATTTTTATCTCTGAGTACTTTTCCTGTCTTGTAGTCAGCATTATCCGATATGAGTATTGCTACACCTGCTTTTTTTTGGATGTTATTTGCTTGGAGTATTGTTTTCCAGCCTTTCACTTTGAATTTGTTTTTATCCTTGTTACTTAGATGAGTTTCCTGTAGGCAGCATATAGTTGGATTTTCTTTTTTAATCCATTCTGCTACTCTGTGCCTTTTTATTGGTGAGTTTAATCCGTTTACATTTAGTGTAATTATTGATACTTGTGAGTTCCCTATTGCCATTTTATATCTTGCTTTCTGTTAGTTTTGTGTCTTGTTTGATCCTTCTCTTTCGTTTTTCTATCTTTTGTTTTTATTTGATTGTATTCCATACATCTTTCCTCTGTTGCTATCTTTTTTATCTCATGTGCTTCTGTGGTGGTTTTTTCAATGGTGGTTACTTTTGTGTAATGAAAAGGGTCCCTACCCTGTTCATTGTAGCAAACTATTTTGTGAGTACTTTTGCACTCCATCGTCCTTTGCTACTGTTAATCTCCATCTTCTCCCCCTCTTTCTTTTTGTTGTTGTCACAGTTTAAATTTGGTTTTATTGTGTTCTTCTTGGAGCTTTTACTTGTGGCTCTGTTTTTTTTTTGTTCTTTGTATCTGATTGGAGAACCCCCTATAGTATTTCCTGGAGTGGGGGTTTTCTGGTGATAAATTGCCTCATCTTTTCAGTATCTGTGAATGTTTTTATTTCTCCTTCATATTTGAAGGATAGCTTTGATGGGTATAGTATTCATGGCTGAAAGTTCCTCTCTTTCAGGACTTTAAATATTGGGGTCCACTCTCTTCTAGCTTGTAGAGTTTCTGCTGAGAAATCTGATGATAATATAATGGGCCTTCCTTTATATGTTGTATTCTTCTTTCCCTGGTTGCCTTGAGAATTTTTTCTTTGCTGTTGGTTTGTGTCAATTTCATTATGATATGCCTTGGAGTAGGTTTGTTGGGGTTAAGAAAACCCGGAGTTCTGTTTGCTTCTTGAACTTGAGGCTTTAGTTCTTTCCACAGGCTTGGGAAGTTCTCATCTATTATTTGTTTGAGTATGTTCTCCATTCCATTTTCTCTCTCTTCTCCCTCTGATATACCTATTATTCTTATGTTATTCTTTTTGATGGAGTCAGATAATTCTTGTAGGGCTATCTCTTTTTTTTTAATTTTTGAGTCTCTTTCTTCTTCTCTCTGTTGTGCCTCAAGTTGCTTGTCTTCTATTTCACTAATCCTCACTTCTATCTGACCTGTTCTATTAGCTAAGCTTGTTACTTCGTTTTTCAGCTCGTGAATTGAGTTTTTCATCTCTGTTTGATTTGTTTTTATAGTTTCAATTTCCTTGGTCTTATATTCTTTGTGATCATTGAGTTGTTTTCTGAGCTCCCTAAATTGCCTTTCTGTGTTTTCTTGTATATCTCGGAGGATTTTTAGGATTTCTATCTTGAATTCTCTGTCATTTAGCTCCAAGGTTTCCAATATATTAAATTTTTTCTCCATAGATTTTTCCTCATCTAGCTGTGTAACCTCTCTTTCTTTTGTATCCATGATATTTGATTTTCTCTTCCTTAATGGCATCTGAGGGTGATTTTGTTGATAGTATTAATGAGATTTAATAAAGAATAAAAAGTTAAAAAAATAGAAAAAACGAAAAGAGTTGTTTTTTTTTAAAAAAATTAATAATGAAATAAAGAAAAATAAAATAAAAATTAAAAAAAAAAGGAAATTATTCCTCCCCTCCTTTTTTCCTTTCCTCTCCTCTCCCCTCTTTCTTGAGAAAATCTTGTGGTGGAGTGTGAATTATAACAAACAATGCCTGTGATGGAGGACCTGAATTGGGGAAAAGTAATGAAGGGGCAAAAAAAAAAAAGGAAAAAAAAAAAAAGAAAAAAGAAAAAAAAAGAACGTATGGACCCACAAAAAGCAAATAAGGAAAAAATTTGGGTCAAGAATAAAATGATTTGCTTTTAGATGTTGGTTGTCTAAGAGTTATGATGACAGGAATGAGAGGAAAACGGAAAAATGGGGGGGGCAAATTAAAAAATTACTCTTGTATTTAGTGGAACAAGAACTAGATAATATGGATAGCCAGGGATGGGAGCACTGCTAGTGAGTTAAAAAGGTGAAGTAAAACCCCCCCAAAATGCCACAAACATAGGTTTGAGTCCCAGATAAGATAATTTGTTTGTTATTGAGGTTTGAATGAGAGGAGATGTAAAGGAGAAAGGAAGAAACTAATATAGAGGGAGAAAAGAAAGAGAGAGAGAGAGAAAAAGAGGGAACCACTAAAAGAAGAAAAAAGAAAGGAGAGAGAGAGTTAAGGGTTTTGGAGTGCAACCCTCATAGAGAGAAAGGAAGAGGAGAAAAAAGATAATGGGAGATGTAACACTTATGGGTAGTGTAGTTCAGGGAGAGGAGAGAGTAAGACCGGCAGAGAGTTAATCGGCCAAATTGGAGGAGGAAAAAAAGTATCAAGAATGAAGATAAGAGAAACAAACGAACAAATATAATAAAATGGGATAGGTTATAAAGTCTGCAGATTATTCTTGATTTTGAGAGGTTATCTTCTTGCTTTTTCTTTTCTCTCCCTCTTCCTGATGGTGACTCTGTACCCCGGGTTCTGCCCCTTTGGCACGCTCAGGTAGAGGTTTGCAGTTGATAAGTCTCTATGGCAATGTCATGTATTGTGCTTTAGTCTCGTTGGGAGTCGAGGCTCATTAGCATTTATAGGCTCCGACAGTGAGAGAGTCCGTGTTCCTGGAGCCTTTCTCCTAGTCTTTCCTTCCTCAATTAGTAGCCTGATAATCCAGCTATGGGGTTTTTGCTGCCTCTGCCTGGATAGTAAGAGGTTCAAAGAGCTGGCAACTCCCCACTCTATTCCCACTCAGCACAGGGCTCTGGGTAAGGCTCAGTCAGTCAGAGCTGCTAGCATAATCAGGCGGGCTTTCCGCCCACTCAAAGACCTCTGGCTCTGCCACTCTGTCCGGTAACACAGGCGGGCGCCCACTTCCGGGGCGCTTGGAGGAAACTCTCATTCACTATCTGCGCGCACAGACCAGGATATTCGGCCAGCAGTCTCACGCTCTGAGTGAAACCCGCAACCGCATGGAAATTTGCAGCGCTGGAATTCGCTCTCGCTCCGTCCCCATGCGCGGCTTTTGCAAGGCGTTGGGGTGGCCTGAGATTCCACTTTTGCCCACACAAAGGCCCCTGACTCTGCCCCTCTGTGCGATAACACGGGCGCGCACTGCCGAGGCACTCGGAGGAATCGCTCACTACCTATCTGCGCGCGCCCACCAGGATATGAGGCCGGCCGCGTTTCCCTGAGTGAAACCCTCACCAGCACGGAAAATTTCCACTGTTGGAATTAGTTCTCGCTCCCTCCCATGCGTGGCTTTTTCAGGGCGCTGGGGCTGCCCAGAGATTCTGCTTTCAGCCCACAGAAAGGCCTCTGACCCTGCCTCTCTGTGAGGTAACACGGACACCCACTTCTGGGGCTTAGGAAGAGATCTCTCACCCACTAACTGCGCACCAACCAGGAGAACGGGTAAAATGGCTGCCCCGCTTGTGTTTCTTTGTTTGGGTTTGGCGCGAGTGTTAGCTTGTATTGCCCAGCTTGCCACAGGATCAGTTTTTCCTCCGCTAGGATCTTCGTGCCACAGCCTGGTTCAGCCGTTTGTGCGCAGCCTGGATGTATTCACCCCCTTTGCCCGCCTCAGTTTCTATATTCACAGTTACCAGAGAAAGCCGCCCTGTTTAGGTTAGTGAGGAAGGCGGAGCATTTCTTACTCCCTATTTCCTTCAGGGTTTGGTTATATATTTAGCCAGTTTTTCACTCGACCATACCTTCGGGTGTATTGTGAAGCATCTGGAGGCTCCAAGTATAGGTTTTTCTGTTTCTGTTTGAAGATCTTGTTGAGTTTTGGGGGAGATTTATCGGTATCGCTTCCTACTCCGCCATTACTCTGACATCATCTTGGGTCCTGTTTTTTATCCATGCAGCTACCCTATGTCTTTTGATTGGAGCATTTAATGTATTTACATTTAAAGTTATTATTGATATATAGTTGTTTATTGCCATTTTATTCTTAAATCTACATTCCTTTTTACTAGATTTTCCCCCCTTTGTTCTGTTTACAGCAGGCCCCTTAATATTTCTTGTAGCATTGGTTTGGTTGTAATAAATTCCTTGAGTTTATTTTGTCTGGGAAACTTTTTATTTCCCTTTAATTTTTAATGATAACCTTGTTGGATAGAGAAGTCTTGGTTGTAGGCTCTTGTTTTGCATTACTTTTAATATTTCTTGCCATTCCCTTCTGGCCTCTATTGTTTCTGTTGAGAAGTCAGATGTCATCCTTATGAGGGCTCCTCTGTAGGTAATTGACTGCTTTTCTCTTACAGCTTTTAGTATTCTTTCTTTATCTCTTAATTTTTTTATTTTAATTATGATGTGTCTTGGAGTAGGCCTCTTTGTGTTCATCCTTAATGGGATTCTCTATGCTTCTTGAACTTGTGTGACTTCTTTCTTTATCAGTTTAGAAAAGTTTTCAAGTATGATTTCTTCAATCAGATTTTCTATTCTTTGATCTTTCTCTTTGCCTTCAGGAACCTCTATGATGCGGATGTTGTTTCTGTTCATGTTGTCAAAGAGCTTTATTAGAGTTTCCTCAGTTTTTGAGCCTCTTTTTTTTTTTTTTGCTTCTTTGCTTTGTTGCTTTCACTTATCTTTTCCTCTAAATTGCTGATTTGATTCTCAGCTTCATCCATACTGCTTTCCTTCTAGTGTCGTCTTTATTTCTGATGTTCTATTTGTCATTTCTGACTGGTTCTCTTTTATTATTTCAGTGTCTTTTTGATAATTGCTATCTCTTTATTTAGGTGTTCATTATGTTTATTCATTGTTGCTCTAAGATCTCTGAGCATCCTAAGAATCATTATTTTAAACTCTGCATCCAGTAATTTGGTTATTTCCATCTCATTCAGATCTTTCCCTGGGGAATTTTCTTGGTGATTAATTTGGGTTGCATTTCTCTGCCTTCTCATTTTGTCTTTGTATAAGAAGGTTGTGGCCACAGGAGACCAATGGGTGTGACCTCTGTGTTCCCTAGGTGTGGTCTGTCTGCAGGCCCGCCACACCCTCTTCTTCTGCCTTGGCCATTCAGGCACAGGTGTTGCCAGCATGGGCCTGCCACTGTTGCTTCTGCCTTGCCTCTGCGGGCTGGGGCTTCATGTGCCGGGGCTGCAAGCCTTGGCTGGCCCCTGGCCTCCACACTGTCCTTGTGTGTGGGACTGCGCATGTGAGCCTGGGCTGCAAGTCCTGCCTGGCCCTGGCTTCAACTCTACACCTGTGGGCAGGGCTGCATTCACACATTTTGGCTGCAAGCCATGGCCCACCCCCAGCCTCTGCCTGGCCTCTGCAGGTGGGACTGTGTTCACAAATCCAGGCTGCAACCCTAGCCAGCCCCAACCTCTGCCCCACACCCATGGGCAGGATGGCACGCATGTGCCAGGACTGCAAGCCTCTGCCCCACAGGCAGGGCTGCACTTGTGTGCCTAGCCACAAGCTGCAAGCCTCAGCTGGTTCCCCAGCTTCTGCCTTACCTCCGTGGGCAGGACTGAAGTCGGGACCCCTGTTGCACACCCTGTCCACAGCTGTGGCTGACCCCGCCTTCTGCCCCTGCCAATGGGATGGTGCTCCCACATCCCACCACTGCCAGCCCTCCGGGAAGCACTCAGCAGTGTGGGGGTGGTAATGCAGCTCAGACTTTAGCACTCAATACTGTATCCCTGATAGCTCTCTGTTTCTAAGTGATTCTTTGTGCTGACTGCAGCAGCAGAGCCTGTTTGGCTGGTGACCTGCTTCACTTTTCTGGTATTGCTGGTTCCCAAAAAAATATTCATTTTAGATTTGGGGAGTGACTCAGCCCAGGGGTTAGCATGACTGTCCCTCAAAGTATTTCTTTCTGTGCCTTCTAAATTACACTCTCTTCCTCCTACTTTGGTCCTCTCATCTCTTCCTGTCTTCTGGAGCCCCAGGTGAGTAATTGTGAAAGACATTTTCTGTGCGGTCCTTTTAAGATGAATCCTGATTCTGAGCAATCTGTCTCTTTTTCACAAACAGTATCCTGGCTTGTTTTGCAGCTAAATACTGTTTGTATGCCTCTTCTAGTCTCTGGGGCTGTGGGCTGGAGCTTCAATCCTGGGGCCCAGAACCTTCTCCTCTCTGAGAAACTCACTTCCTGCCACGTGAGTCCCTCCGGGCTACCACTAGCTCCTGGGAGCTGGGCATCCTTCTCTGCATTTCCGCTTTTCCAACCAGTCTCAGTGTGGCTTCTTCTGTGATCTTTGGTTATAGATTACTCTTGGTTTAGCCCAAGGTTGGTTTGTTCAGATGATTGTTCTTAAAATTAAGTTATAATCCACTTTGGTTCTGGGAGGTGAAAGTTGGAAAATCTGCCTATTCCTTTTAAATATATTTTGAAGTAATTACTTTTATTTTCCCAGTGAGGGAACTAATGTTACATATATAATTTTTCTTATAAATTTTTATATATTTATAATGGTTTTCTCAAGGGCAAAAGGTACTTAACCAAGAAAAGGTGACTACAGTTTACATTTTCTTATGTGAATCCTAGAGTCTGTGAGTGTTCACTGAGGAAAGATCAAAAGGCATGTCAGCCTGACCAGGTGGTGGTGCAGTGGATAGAGCATTGGACTGGGATGTGGAGGACCCAGGTTCAAAACCCTGAGATTGCCAGCTTGAGGGCAGGCTATCCAGCTTGAGCACCGGCTCACTTAATTGAGCAAGGGGTCCCTGGCTTGAGCCCAAAGGTCTCTGGCTTTAAGCCCAACATGGGTGGCTTGAGACCAAGGTTTCTGGCTTGAGCAAGGGTTCACCCATTTTGCTGTAGCCCCCAGGTCAATGCACATATGAGAAAGCAGTCAATGACCTGACCAGGTGGTGGTGCAGTGGATAGATTGTTGGACTGGGATGCGGAGGACCCAGGTTCAAGACCCTGATGTCACCAGCTTGAGTACAGGCTCATCTGGTTTGAGCAAAGCTCACCAGCTTGGACCCAAGGTCACTGGCATTAGTAAGGGGTTAATTGGTCTGCTGAAGGCTCACAGTCAAGGCACATATGAGAAAGCAGTCAATGAACAACTAAGGTGTCACAACAGAAAACTGATGATTGATGCTTCTCATCTCTCTCCATTCCTATCTGTCAGTCCCTATCTATCCCTCTCTCTGACTGTCTCTTTCTGTCAAAAACAACAACAATACAGAGTAGTCAATAAACAACTGAGGTGCTGCAACAAAAAATTTATGCTTCTTATCTCTTTCCTTTCTTGTCTGTCTGTCCCCATCTGTCCCTCTCTCTGATTCTCTCTCTCTCTCTGTCTCTGTCAAAAAAAAAGGTGACGGATTCAAGATGCTGGCATGCTGCCTTCAGTAGAAATACATCTCTCTATGGAATTATAAATTATGAAGAACTAGAAAGACTCCAGGATCCAACCCACTCATTTTACAGACAAAGTGACTATTATAAATAGTTTGAAAAGCATTACAAATTATATACTAAGGGGATAAAATTTTATTTTCCTAATCTAGTACATAAATTTCTAAGAGAAAACAGTTGCTTGTCATTCTGATTCTGGTAAATGATTTCTCTATTTTACAACTATGGTATATTTTAAATAATATATCATATCTAAAATGTTTCTTAAATTTTATTCTTACAATTAATAATTATAATTACATTAAAGTTATTAAATTATTTTAAATTATAATTATATAATTGATAATTATCAATTATAAGAATAACTACTTAGCTGGTATTTCTAACCCTTTATGAGTAAATGAATACAAGTAATACTGAGGAGATCAAAATAAAGCAAATCTAACTAATTATTATAAATCAGTATATCAGCATATCCATGCTGAATTCAAACTCCTTTCTTTCCTGGAGTATTTGTAAGTAGTTTAGGCAAACAAATAGGAATTTCACGCTGTATAGAGTCAAGACAGCTGGTAATTGTTAACACTATTCATGGGTCATATTAAAGCCAGTGGAAAGAAGTGGTGAGTGAGGAAATGTCTCTCTTTTGCAGATGGCTTCTTGTAGCCTACCCTGTCAGAATTGAAGCCTGATGGTGAAACTGAGTATGTACATTGAGGCCCAAGCTTACCAAAGTTTTGAGGGGGCAGGAAGATGTTCCTTAATATTCTGGGTCCATTCTTTATATCATTTATCTAAGGAGGTATCATACCATTTCGAATAAAACACAGAAATTAATGTTAAAACATTTCAGTTACAATCCTCTCTTTGTGGCCTTGGGCAAGTGCTTTCATTACTTTAGGTTAAGCATATTAATTCATAAAAGAAAGACAAAAAGTAAAACTAATAGAAATAATATCTT
The DNA here is from genome assembly GCF_036850765.1 of Saccopteryx bilineata. Classification (NCBI taxonomy): domain Eukaryota; kingdom Metazoa; phylum Chordata; class Mammalia; order Chiroptera; family Emballonuridae; genus Saccopteryx; species Saccopteryx bilineata. Next base: position 48,765,415 of record NC_089494.1, on the reverse strand, counting down.
CCCAAGGTTAAACAGTGGTTGTGAAATTACAAACTATTAATCATTCCCTAAATTTTAATTTAATAAATGCTACATATACATGTATATATAGTGAGTGAATATCAAGGATGAGTCTTTTCTGATCATTTTAAATCTATAATGGCATCTTCTGCTTCTGAAGTAATGGAACAGCTTGTTTCAGTGATCCCTCATAGAAACTGTAATGCCAGTGGCTGAGGCCAGGCAGGTCCACAGTGGATTTGGGCAGATGGTAAAGAAACTGCGGAGCCGGAAAGCATTGGGTCATTTCCATTTGTAGGGCCAGTAGTTGCAGCCGGGGCCGTCATGGCCATTCACATGCAGGTTCCAATTGAATTTAGTCAGATGGTAAAGAAACAGTGGAGCCAAAAAATGGTGGGCTATCCTTTTATTAAAGTCTCGCACTGGCAAACGAGCAAACACACAGGGAAAATGCTTCCCTCTTCATTCAGAGCTCACAAAGCCCTGACACATTATCTGGTTTCACAACCAGGAGAATCTTCTTCAGTTCCTTCTAGAATCAAAGGCCTCACCAGTCTCAGCAGAGCTCACAAAGCCCCTTACCTCTGATTCCCCATCTGTACACCTTCTCTGTCTCTGCACAAACTGGCTTCTTCCTCAGCACTCTGCATTCTCTCTGCTCCCTCTGCAAAACAGGGCTTCTTTCTGCCTCTTCTTCTTCTCTCTCTTTTCAAAACTTTCTGGCGGGAAAGCCTCTCCTCTAGCAAACATTAGCTAAACAGTGGCTCTTCCCAAACAGAAAGGTAATTTGCAATTTCATAGACCATATATACCTGGTGCTGCCTGATGCTATTTTGTAACAATAAAGTGATCAATCTCAAAAAATACAAATTTTAAAAACCTCATTTGCCCAACACCATTGAATAGAGTCTCTCAACAGGTACAAGCAAACAGGCAAGGGTAAACCTCTTCTTACACAAACAAACAGCAACAATGGCCCCTCACAGTGGCGGCCTGGCAATCTGCCATCTGCCCTGAGGACAAGCACCCATAGCCTTACATAGACTATACACAGTGGCGCTACCATGTGCTCATGGACTAATCAGACAAAGTACAAGCGAGCAAGTCTAACACAGCAGTTTTCCCAACAATAATTAAAGAGCTAAAGTAAATATATGAAAAAACTGTTTTCAGATATTGAACAAAAAATATGAAACTGTAATGCTAAAAAAGGAAGTGAATGAGATAAATTTCAGAATCATCAGTGTTCTTCCTGGAGCCGCTTTCTGAATGTCAACACATCGAGTGAGGGTGGGGATATTATGCTGAGCAGACAAAACAGAGAATGGCCATTTACATCTACTGGCGTGACTGAAATTGGTGGGAGACCAGAGTAAAGAGAAACAACCAATGAACTGAGAATAAGGAGTATTCTACTAGTGTCTTTATAATATGCTCCAAATATTAAAGCCATCACATACTACTACACAGGAAAAAATAATATATTTGAACAATCTTTGAAATATTTCAGAATATTCTATCTTTTGATTCCTTCTGGATTTAGAACATCTATGTCTCACACTGCTCTCACCTACAATAACCTTTGAGAAAATCTCAAATCATTGTTCTAAAAAGAGGTGTATTACCTAATTTATGTCCTAAGAATGAGTGTTATTACAAATGCCTGGTGCTAATCTTCTATAGGGTCACAAAGTATAACACAAGTTGCCCAAACTCTATGTAAATATTAAAAAGTGGATTTTTTTATAACTTACATAACATATATTCTGATTTTTCTGTTTTTAAAATTGTTTTAAATATATAAACTGTTTCAAGTATATGAAAAAGTAAAAGAAATAAGGAAATAAAACAAATTATGTAATCCAGTGATTTAACACATGGCCTCAAGAGATAAAACACATGAGTTCAAACCCAGTTCAACCTTTATTTATTGTGCAATTTTGAACAGCTTATTTAACTTCCTGACTCATTTTTTATTCTATAATATAGAAGGAATATGGTACTTTTTTTTACAGGTGGTTATGAAAATAGATCTAAAAGACTTAATGATATTAGTGAGACTTAGTAAACAGCTGTTCATTATATAAAATATTCATTTTTGTCAAATCTTTATATTTGGCCATATTTGCTTTAGAGCTATCTTTTTATAAATCAAAATATGATATGTAGTTCAAAGTCCTTTAAATATTTTTTCCTGTTTTTGTTCCGCAAAGGTGATGAATGAATTTTGCTTTTGTCATTCCCATGACTGTTATTTTAATTTTTATATATTTATGAAACTATAATTAATACATACATTGTTTTATATATATACTAAATTAAAAAGTTTACACTTAATGCCACATTTAATAAGTAAGAATACTAATTTTTAAAAATGTGTATTGTTTAAATTACCATTAAAAGAATTGTACAATTATACCTTCTATTGAGCAAAAGTTCAGCCTTTTATGATTTAATGTATTAGATAAAAGATTAGACAAATAGACTCAAATTATTTTTTAGAGGATATATGATGGTGTTCATTTGTTAAAATATATTCCACAGTTATAAAGTGATTACATTCTAAACAAGGGGCTATTCTTATAACTAAAGCATTTGTTGGTAAATAATCTTGGACTAATACAGTGAATTCCTTTCAAGCTGAAAGATGGGCTTAGTTTAGAGGCACACATGAGGAACTGAATATTGTTATGTGTAAAAAACAGATCAGTAAAATACTGTAAGAATCTCAAGAAACGGCCGAGAGAAAGAGGGATAATAAGGAGGGAGAGGAGGAAGAATGGGGAAAGGGAGAGGGAGAAGAGAAATGGCTCCAGCTGACACTACTCAGAGACATCTTAGCAAAATGAGCTTCTGTTACTAGCGCTGTTCAAGAATTCAGGAGCTAGATATCATGGGAGTAAGGAAAACAGTGCCTGAATGGTACATCAGTTTGACTTGATGGACCCCTAGGGCTTTCTTGTTCTTGTGTGAGAATGTGCTTCTGTGTTTCTTCATCAAAGGTGGTGCTATAGCATTTCATCATAACAGAAACATATTTTTAAATCAAGGTCTCATGGAATCTGTTATAAATGGTCTCTTCATAAGACACTTCGTTTTATGTTTCTGCTTCCAAGGTGTTCTTACATAACTCACCTTGAATTTCACTTACTCTCCTTAGCCACAATCATGTTATTTGCCAGAAAATCATAGCCTAAAGAGGACTTATGAATCAAAACAATGAAATCTTACAGCCAACAAAGGCATTTATTCACTCAATTAATTTCATTATATTAAATGATGGTTCAGAATTATTTTAAAATTAAATGGTAATTTTGACTCCCTCCATCTCCCCTGACTCCTCTCCCTGGCTTTTTTTTTTTCCCCACTTTGTTATTTTCTGAAAACTATTTTGGACAAAGACTTATGCTAGGAAATTAAGGTGGTTAAAAAAATAAGTTATATGAACCATATATTTGAGTACTGTACATTTAATCTGAAGATATCGGATTTAGACAAGCACAAAATAAATATATATAGGTATATACAGCTTAAAGATGTTAAGAATCTTACCTTAGAATAAACAAACTAGTTTCAGAACACAAGCATGTGCAGGACTAACTAAAAAGTTAAGAGAGAAGTAAAATTACAGTGCATTAAATTTTAAAAAATGATAGAAATTCAATTAATGAAGATGGATGAGAAATAGAAACATGCATAGAAATGTGAGGAAGAGTAGTAAGAGAGTAAAATAAAGACAGACCATAGGGGATTCTGAGCACCCAAAGTCTGAATTTCAGTAGGCAATGAGAACACGTGAAGAATTTGAGTAGCTGACTGTCCTACGATTAGATAAGCTTCTGGAAGTTTTTCTGATTTGAAAATGTTTGAAATTTTCTTTGTGTTTTTAAATTTAGAAAATTGCATAGATTCATGTGGTAATAGAATGTTTTCAAGAGGTCTGTGTCTTCTGTTCATTCATTTATTAGTAATTTCTACTTTTATTGCATTGTGGTCAAATATGCAATTCTGGTCCTTCCTTTGTTTTGCATACTCCACTGTCTCATTTAAGATTCAATGTGCCTTCTAAATATATCTCAATTACTTTGCCTTTTGCACCCCTATTCTAATTGCCATTGTCATATCATCCTCTACTTCAGTCTGTCAGCCAAGCGGTAGAGATTCAGTTTCAAATGCTATTTTGATTATACTACTCCTCCACTAACAATCATTTAATAACTCCTCATTGCTAAATTGCTTATAGGTTTAAATCAAAACCTGTTTTTTTTACACCAAGAATTCAAGTACCTTCATGACTTATGTCATTCTTTTCAGTCTTATTTCCTATATCTGTCAGAACTTTTTGTCCTAATAGTCATGAAGAAATAATTTCTTTCAATGGAATGTCTTTTTAATCTTTGAATTTGCTATGGTTTCTACCCCAAATGTTTTTTTTTTTTTTTTGGTCACTGCATCTCGTCTTTATTCCTCGATATCAGTGACCCATTTCACTTTTCCTGCCATCATCCATAGGTAATTATGGAGACCACGGGAACGTCCAATTTCTTTTCAGTTTCATTAACTCTTGCCTTGGGTTCTTACCTGTGGGTGCAGCACGGAGCAGCCCGGCCACTGCCCCAAATGTTTTAATTCTCTTTGATTTTATATCTTCTGTTCTTCTGTAATAATGCACTGCAAGTATCCCAAATGGATTTTTTTCTGACTTCTATAGGTACAATTACTTAATCCTGTTCTATAATTTTTTCATATAACTCTCATCATTTTGCTTTTTGAAATGCAACAACTTGAGTCATTAGACTATATATTCTTTTATTCTATGCCTTCTTTACTATAAAATAGTAGCAGCAGGTATATAGCAAACATAAATTTTTATTGATTGGATGAATGAAAACATTAATTTATTTTACAGAATGGAAATGAGTGTAATAAAAATAAGTATCATTGAGTGGATGAATGGATAAATATTCATATTAGGTTTTTTTTTATATACCCTTAAATAAGAAACTTATGTATATTTATTATAATTGATATATGCTGATTTATGCTTTTATCTCAAATGGTCATTTAATTATAGATCATTTCTGACATTTGGCACAGTTGAAATGATTATAAAAATCAGATATCTTTTATTTCTACCATTAATTTAAATGTAGACAGCTACTGTGCTTTATCCTATAATTGCATATACACAGCGTGCTTAAATATAATAGAAATAGCAGTTAGTGCTATAGTCAAGCATATAAAACATAGCAGTAGTAGAACCTAAAGAGAGTTAATTCTCAGGAGAGCCTAAAATTGATTCATTGCTGCCAGATCAAAACCATGATGACTGTAGGTCAGAAGAGGGCAGCAAAGAACAGTCCAGGTCAGAAATCTGGACTTGACAAAATGGCTTCAGGTGAGATGAAGAGTATACTTGAAGGAATTCTGGAGGCTAGGCACAGCATTGAGCAATGAAAAAATGTAGGAGACCCAAGAAGCTAATTTACAATCTTTGTACCCAAGGACAGTATAAATATATGTTTTTATAAAAACAACAACATTGTTTTACCTTCGTTACAAATTTTAATCTTTCAAGCAATTCTCTGTGTTATAGATAAGTAGATACTACCTGAGGAAAGTAATGCTCGAAAAGGATACTCCTAGAAAAGAATAGAACCAGAAGTTCTCTCATTAACCCAGCCAAGATGAGCATGAGAATGTCGGATTGACAAGAGGCAGAGTCAGTAAGGATTCAACCTAGAAAGCAAAGGCTAAGAACATGGTCCAAGTATCAGAAGCAAAAGGAGAACAGCAGAAAAAGAGAGATTGAGAATCTCTATTCGCGATAGCATTTTAGAGAATGGTGGGAATAGCAATTCTCTTGGATAAAGGTAATATGTCACACCCAGAGTCAATGGGAACCCTTACATGGCTACCAGATCTGTCTTGTTGGAACTCAATCTTTTAATATCTCTTCATTACCCAAAGTTATAGCATGTTATTTAAAGTGGAGTATTATTTATTCAGAACTTAGTCATCTCATTGCATTGCCGCCTTCTTATCTGGTGCACGTACAACATGTTATATAATTTAAAACATTCTATTAAATTTTGGTTGAAATGTCTCCTGTTTCTTCCCTCCCAAACCCCTACCAAGTTTGAATTGCTCAAGGAAAGAGATAGGATGTTAGGCTCTCAAGCAGTTTTTGTTAAATGAATGCACTATTAGCAATTACACCAATATAGATGAGATTTTTTTTTTTAGCACTGTCATTGGACATAAAATTTTGCAACTGAATTGTAGTCTACCCTCTACTAGTAACGGGTGATCATTATTGCCAAAATTAACCTAGCTCTTTTCCTCTTGCAATGGCAGAGGTAGGTGTTCTCTGACTTGGGGCCTTGTTCTTTTTGGTTTTTTTAAAATTATAACTGACATTCAATATTACTTTATATTAGTTTTAGGTGTACAACAGAGTGTTTAGACGTTTATATATATTACAAAGTGATCCCCCTGAAAGACTAGTACCCACCTTTCACCATACATAGTCATTACAATATAATTGACTATATTTTCGACATTGTACTTTACATCTCTGTGACTATTTTGTAACTACCAAAATCTACTTCTTAATCCCTTCACCTTTTTCACCCAGTCCCACAAACTGCCTTCTTTCTGGCAACTATCAGGTTGTTCTCTGTATCTATGAGTCTGTTTCTATTCTGTTTGTTTATTTATTTTGTTCTTTAGAGTTCACATATAAGTGAAATTACACAGTGGTTTCTTTCTTTGTCTGACTTATTTCACTTAGCTTAATACCCTCTAGGTTCATCCATGTTGTCACAAATGGTAAGGTTTCATTCTTTTTATGGCCAAGTGCCGTTCCATTATATATATATATCCCATCTTCTTTATCTGTTGGTCGACTGATTGAGACCTTATTCTTAAAGGAAGTAGGTTCTAAGAGGCCTCATCTACTCCACAAGCCTGTTGGAAAACTGCCAATGCAGAGAATTTCAAGACTTTCTGCTATTATAGTCACAAATGTACAAGGGCACAATCAAAAGGCCGTCTAAGAAATACACATTGTGAACACTTCCTTACCCATCTTCCGTCCCCATCCCTCATTGCATTCTTTCTTGCTGTACTTTTTGAGGCCCTACATGTGGAAGAAAAATTTTCTTGTACCAAATAAATTATGATTATTTCCTTTTTACTCATAAACATATTTTCCCCTTGGCCTACATATAATATCAATACAGATATTGATTGACTTATGACCTATGCAACTTACGACCATTTAAGTTTATGACCACAATTGCTAGCCACGACTGCTCCACATCTGGCAGCACAAGCATTGCCCAGCTGGGTGTACGACAGTGCAGACCAGCTTCCGGCAGCACTACCATCTCTGCATGCACCATTTCAACTGTTATCCCAGACTCGGTACAGTAATTTGTGTTTTGTGTCTTGGATATTTTTCATCAAACCCCTCCCAAGATGTCTATCAAGAGGAAATTGTCTTTGTCTACGCCTCAGCCTGCCAAGAAGGAAAGAAAGGCTATCAATCTCAATACAAAAATGAGTGCAGTCTCATCTAGCTTGAGCATGGGTTCACTAGCTTAAGTGCAGGGGTGCTGGCTTGAGCATGAAATCATAGACATGACCCCATGGTCGCTGGTTTGAACCCAAGGTCACTGGCTTGAGCAAGGGGCCACTCACTCTGCTGTAACCCCCTGGTTAAGGCACATATGAGAAAGCAATCAATGAACAAGTATGAAGGAGGAAAGAAAGTGAATGTGATAGCACATGTTTATGAAAAAAACAACTCCGGTAACCCCAACTGCTGCCTCAGATGACGACATCAATGATCCGCAGCCAAACACCAGCGGCCAATAAAATGTTTCATACATGTTTATATATTTTGATATGTTTTGCAATTGGGAAAATGTTTCCTATGGTATTTTTTACACCTGTATTTTGTATTTTTGTATGCACCTGTATTTTGTAATTTTGTATGTTTTGCAAATATTAAACCAGTTGTACTGGTAATGCAGTGTTTTACTTAAACCTGATGAATGTAAAAATAAGAAACAAAATGGTGTAGAGATGATACAAATGGCACAAAATGAACAAAGAAATTTATGATAGCCTGACCAGGCGTTGGCGCAGTGGATAGAGCGTCGAACTGGGATGCCGAGGACCCAGATTCAAGACCCTGAGGTGCCAGCTTGAACGTGGGCTCATCTGGTTTGAGCGAAAGCTCACCAACTTGAACCCAAGGTTGCTGGCTCGAGCAAGGGTTATTTGGTCTGCTGAAGGCTCACGGTCAAGGCACATATGAGAAAGCAATCAATGAACAACTATGTGTCGCAATGCGCAACAAAAAACTAATGATTGATGCTTCTCATCTCTCCATTCCTGTCTGTCTGTCCCTGTCTATCCCTCTTTCTGTCTCTGTTAAAATAAAAAAAAGAAATTTATGATATATAACAATAATGAAAGAAAATTATGATAAAATATGACTTAAAGATTTTTATAACATCATTTCACAGTACTGTACATATAGCCTACTCAACTTATGACCAAATCGTGTTACGACCGATCTGTTGGAACCAATCATGGTCGTAAGTCAAGCACTAGCTGTATTTACTTATTAATTATTGAGTTACATTTCATGCTTTCTAATTATAATTATATTTGTTTATATTTTTTTATCTTAAATTTAGTCAGTGTGTATTGTACCCAGTAAAGGAACATGTCTAAATCTTGTTACAAAGATCAAAAATCAATGTTGCTCAGTTAGGTGATTTTATTACTAAGGACCAGCTTTATTTAATCCATTGTTCATTTTAACTCATCTAAAAGCAAGTTCATATGCCGCTATCATGGTTGAAAGTTTGTCTGAAAGATATTATTAACCACCTCAGTACCAAAATCAAATGCTCTTGGCCCTGGCCGGTTGGCTCAGTGGTAGAGCATTGGCCTGGTGTGCAGAAGTCCCGGGTTCGATTCCCGGCCAGGGCACACAGGAGAAGCGCCCATCTGCTTCTCCACCCCTCCCCCTCCCCTTCCTCTCTGTCTCTCTCTTCCCCTCCTGCAACTGGGGCTCCATTGGAGCAAAGATGGCCTGGGCGCTGGGGATGGCTCCTTGGCCTCTGCCCCAGGCGCTAGAGTGGCTCTGGTCGTGACAGAGCGACACCCCGGAGGGGCAGAGCATCGCCCCCTGGTGGGCAGAGCATCGCCCCCTGGTGGGCGTGCCGGGTGGATCCTGGTCGGGCGCATGCGGGAGTCTGTCTGACTGTCTCTCCCCGTTTCTAGCTTTGGAAAAATACAAAAAAAAAAAAATCAAATGCTCTTAAGCCATTGTCTAATTTTATATCTATACTTTATTTTTATTTATTTTTTTTTGTGGGGGGGGGGGTTGGATTTTTTTTTGTATTTTTCTGAAGTGAAAAGTGGGGAGGCAGAGAGACAGACTCCTGCATGTGCCTGACTGGGATCCACCTGGCATGCCCACTAGGGGGCGATGCTCTACCCATCTGGGGCGTTACTCTGTAGTGACCTGTTGTGACCAGAGCCATTCCAGCACCTGAAGCGGAGGCCATGGTGCCATCCTCAGCACCTGGGCCAACATTGCTCCAGTGGATCCTTGGCTGCTGGAGGGGAAGAGAGACAGAGAGAAAGGAGAGGGGGAAGGGTGGAGAAGCAGATGGGTGCTTCTCCTGTGTGTCATGACTGGAAATCGAACCCGGGACTTCCACATGCCAGGCCAACGCTTTACCACTGAGCGAACCAGCCAGGGTTATATCTATACTTTAAAAGCATATCATAATACAGTATAGATTTCCCAGTGCACTAAGGAAATTATTTTTTGTTTGTTTTCAGCTGTTGTAACACAAAGTTCTGAGATTATTTAAAAGTAATCATTGCATTATATAAAAAAATATTTCTAATACATTTATTTTAACCCAGTCTATGAATATTTTAGTAGTTATCTTTACAATGGTCATGTAATTAAGATTTTAAAATGACAAAACCAAAATCTGCATGTTGTTTCAAAAAATAAATTTAAGTTTTAATAACAATGCATTTATAAGTGTATGTTTAAGCATGAAAGGTTAAATGTTATAGCTCTACAATTTAGTTGGCAAATTAAAGATATATATATAATATTCTGCAAATACTTATAATGGTGTCTAACATTGAAAAAATGTTTCCAATGGTAATTAAAATATTTTATACTCGATTTCTAAGTTTCCTATAAAGCATCATATAATAAAATGTTTTCTCATTTCCGAAATATATATTTAACATGGAAAAATAAATTTAAGTGAAAGTTAAAAATTAACCCAGTAAAGAAAAATATTCTTTTTAAGTGTTTTTATTCACATCTTTCATAGAAATGTTTAATTATTTTCTGTTAGTAAGAAAAAAGGGTTAATATTACAGATGTCATGTTGATATTAGAAACAGATACCCATTCATTGCAATGTGTATTATTTTTTAAGCTCTGATTTAGCAAGACTTCTTTTTATTTTTTTAAAAAGCTAAAAATCATTTAGAATATGCATCTGGACAACAACAGCTCCATTTAGAAAAAACACAAGTGAGCAATGAAGAATGCTTTTCTGTGTGTACTAACTCGGCGTGGCAGAAGTTCAAAAGCAGCAGGACTTTCTCATCTGTTTGCAAACAGCCCTGGAACATTTGATTCACAGAAATTCAATTTTCTTTTGAGAAAAGCACACTTCTCTAAGATATGAAGAGACATTTTAGTGGTGATCAGAAGGAGAAGTAGTTACATAATAGAAAACCTAATAACACTTTATTTGGTAATAAAAATTTTATTTAAAATAATACAACCACTAAAATAGTGTTATTTATTGAACAATACAGAAGAAGCAAATAAAAATAGATAATATAAAATCATTTAAAAGCATAGTATTTATGTGATAAAATGGATTGTAAAATATATAGAAGATTAATTCAACCATTGACAACATTGTGGAGAGATGTGTACACACGTGTGAATGCATGCACACACACAGACACACACACAGACACACACACTTCCTTTTCACAGTGGAAACATTGCCCTAGTATTTAGTACCCAGTTTTATCCTATTGTTTTTGAAAACCAGGATGTGATTCATTCTAAAAATAGTTTTCTCCAGTATAAAATGTCTGAATAAAAATAGTTTATTGTTGTAGTATTCAGGAAAGTTTAAAGACTGTGTGTGTGTGTGTGTGTGTGTGTGTTTTAACATTAGCAGGCTAAAGAATTACAAGACAGTAGAATAGTATGCATAGAGAAATCACTCCATCACTTGAGATGTTAAGGACACAAAGAATATATTGGTTCTTAGATATAATGGTTATCTGATTTAAATGTCTTTTCTATTAACAACTGAACATAGTTTGGTTTATTTTATGTAATACCTTTTAATAATAATAACCTAGTTAGATTTTTTTTTTCCAATTAAGTGAGAGGTGGTGAGGCAGAGAGACAGACTCCTGCATGTGTCCTGACCAGGATCCACCTGGCAAGCCCTGTACCGGGTGATGTTCTACCCATTGGGGCTGCTGCTCTGTGGCTTGGCAACCGAGCTACTTTAGTGCCTGAGACAAGGCCATGGAGCCATCCTCAGCACCCTGGGCCAACTTGCTTGAACCCATTTGAACCATAGATGTGGGAGGGGAATAGAGAGAGAAGGAGGAAGGAAAGTGGTGGAGAAGCAGATGGTTGCTTCTCCTGTGTGCCCTGAACAGAAATCGAACCCAGGACTTCCACATCCCCAGCTGATGCTCTACTGCTGAGGCAACTGGCCAGAGCCAACCTAGTCATATTTTAAATAAACTTATAAAATTTCATTTTTTCTATTTTAATTTATACTATATTTTATGTGTTTTATCAAATGAACATTCCACTGGAAAATGTTTTTACATTTAATATTTCTCATTATTATTGTTTGTTGTATAATTTTGTAATGATTCTGTACTTTCAATAATTTTTAAATATAAGAGAAAAAACTTTTCGGCAAAAATGCAAAGAAAGTAAATGAGAAATTGCTTATGCTTGTTAGTTCTTGTTTTCCTATTGTACTTTTTTGTTTTATTTTATTTATTTATTTATTACAGAGACAGAGTCAGAGAAAGGGATAGATAGGGACAGACAGACAGGAATGGAAAGAGATGAGAAGCATCAATCAGTTTTTTGTTGCAACACCTTAGTTGTTCATTGATTGCTTTCTCATATGTGCCTTGACCATGGGGTTGCAGCAGACTTAGTAACCCCTTGTTCGAGCCAGTGACCTTGGGTCCAAGCTGGTGGGCTTTGCTCAACCCAGATGAGCCCGCGCTCAAGCTGGCGATCTCGGGGTCTTGAACCTGGGTCCTCTGCATCCCAGTCCAACGCTCTATCCACTGCACCACTGCCTGGTCAGGCTTATTTTAAATGAGATTGTTTTTAATTTAATATTATAGCAATAGACAGTTTTTGAGCTTTTTGAAATTCAACAATACTGATAATCAAAGGTTGAATGATGTTAGATACAATATTCATGTAGTAGGAGCGTTAACAAAGTTTCTTATCTCACAGAAGTAATTATAATTTATCTAAAAAAGACCCTACTCAGCAAAGCAAATAAAAACTTTAATGTCATTAGAATCTAAGAGTGTTGACAATGAAGCATGTCTTTGTTGGGGACCAAATAAGCCAGCAGGGTATTTTGCAGTTTGGATATCTAGGGGACAGAGGTGTTGGGCCCAACCCCCTACCTCACCTGCCTAATTAAGTTAACAAAGGGCTGTGCTTCAGTACACAACCCACCCACCTATGTTCCCCCCCTGCCCCCCTCCCAAGGACTGGAAGGAAGTTACTAAGGTTGTTTATGTTAAGTATTGGTGGGGACTTTCTGCACCTGGTGGTTTTCTTGGGTTGCCTTGGAAATGTCATTGAATTGCTAATGGCCCACCTTACCCAAAAGAATAAAGAAAGATGTTTTCTGGGGGCGGCCCTATTTTTGTGGCTCAAACAGTAGTGACTGTTGGCAATGAGCTGTGGCATCTTCCCAAACCTATTCTGTATATATCTTTAAGTCTGTCTATTTTTCATTCAATTTCATACAATTTCCTGCTCGAGATCGTGGAATAGATTCATCGCGAGGGTCGTGGCACATCTTTTTTTAATAATTAAGAGTATAATATTTGAGCTTTTTTTTCTGCTGAAGTCCAAAGTAATCATTCTTTTAGTCTGCTTCAGAATTCATTTAAAAATTTGAGATAATACTTACTAATATTAGCACAATAAGTTGTATTTGTGAATGACAACACAATTACAGAGCATACAAAATATTTTGAGACTAAAATTTTTGAGATTAAACTTCTTCAATGATATTGTTAAGCCTAATCCGGAAGGACCCGAAACATTGAGGACACGAACAAAGTCTGTCGATTACACACCAAAGCTTTATTGTCTAGCTTGGCCAAGCGACGGTTCCTCCAACAGAGGTCTGATGGAGTGCGTGCTGGCCCTTTGTTCTACTTGGTTTTTATAGTTTTGTAAGTGGGAAGTACAGAAGCAAAAATTGCAATTAGGAGCCCTTTACCACTATTGGTTATAGTTATATGTCCTTTAACATGATAGGATCGTGTTCAATTTGCAAGCCATACATCCTTTTGGAGAAAACAAAATTTACAAGTCAACACAATGGCAGAAAGATATCTTTTTACATATTAAAAGGCATTCCAATATTATCTAGTGTTCATCTGCTATCTCTCTGTCCAGAGTCACACATGTTAACTACACGCATTTACATAGGAGAGGTAGTTTCCGTGGGGACAAATGCCCGCAAATGGCTCATAGTTATAAGAAAAGGTTTATTTTGGCTTTTCTCTCCCTGCACCTGGCTTTCACCTCTTTCCCCACAGGTGTGGTGGAATGTCTGGGGATCCATGTTTTCCTCCCCTTTGCATTTATACAATACAATGCCAAGGGCCATCCTGGTTATACCAATCACACACTACAGAGACTATTCTCACAATTTCTCTGCACACCTTAACCCAAATTAATAAAATGTTCTCCAAGCCTCTTAAAATATTAATATTAATTCTGTAGTTTTTGGTGATTTATAAAGTAGAGAAGTAACTTTACTTTATAAAATTTATAAAGCAGAGTTACAGCAAGTTAAAGCATATAATAATAATTGCTTACCAAGTACTTTATGTTGGATTTTTGCTAAGTTTGGCAGAATAAATCTTTACAAAACAACTGACTATAGTTAAATCTATCTTTTTATTTATACTTTGGCTGCTCTGCTACCACCCACTATGAAAGCTGGAACGCCCACTAGTGGGCGGTAGGGACCAGGTTGACTACCACTGATCTAGATAAAGGCCAAAGGGTTTTGTTTGTTTGTTTTCTTAACAAAATGTGAGACTATCTGAAGTAGAAAATACCTTCTTATATTTAGTCAATATGCATGGGGATGGGGCATTTCTGTCTTATAAGAATCATATCTTCCTAATATAAATCTGTGTTAATATTTTGGATACTAAAATATTCTAATTAATTTTGTGTTTTCTTGTGTTGAAATGTGGACCATATTTAAACTGAAAGAAAATGCTCACATGTGTTAGAAATATGTTACCTATATTTAATGAAAATTTTTCTGTATTTTCTGATTTTATATTTTAAAAATCTGTGTTAATTTGTAGTAAATTAACACATATTTGTTCAATTTAAGTCATAATTAGAAATAGTAAAACTACATTTTGTTCTCAAAATACTAAATTTTTGTTTTTTGGGTGTTTTTTTTTTTTTGTTTGTTTGTTTGTTTTTGTATTTTTCCAAAGTTAGAAGTGGGGAGGCAGTCAGACAGATTCCCGCATGCACCCGACCAGGATCCACCCAGTATGCCCACCAGGGGGCATTGCACCCTTGCCGCTGGATTATAACACCTGAGGCGGAGTCCATGGAGCCATCCTCAGTGCCCAGGGCCAACTTTGCTCCAATGGAGCCTTGGCTGTGGGAGGGGAAGAAAGAGATAAGAAAGAGAAGGGAAAGGGAGAAGCAGGTGGACACTTCTCCTGTGTGCCCTGACCAGGAATCGAACCCAGGAATTCTACATGCTGGGCCAACACTCTACGGCTGAGCCATCCAGCCAGGGCAAAATACTTAATTTTTCATTGAAAGTCTTTCCTCTTTGACTGTGTAGTATTCTATATTATATAGTACATATGTACCATATCTTCTTTATCCAATCAACTATCAAAAGTCACTTAGTCTCCTTGAATTCACCACTGTGACTAATGCTGCAATGAACAGAGGGGTGTATATGTCTTTGTAAATAAATTTTTCTGAGTTTTCTGAGTAGATACCCAGAAGGAGAATTGTTGGCTCATGTGGCAACTCTAAAGTTTTTTTGAGGAACCACCATAGTGTTTTCCATAGTGGCTGTACCAGTTTACATTCCCAACATCAGGGAATGAAGGTTATTTTTTCTCCACAACCTCTTCTCTCCAATATTTATTATTTCTTGTCTTGTTGATAATACCTAATGTAACATGTATGAAGTGGTATCTCATTATAGTTTGAATTTTCATTTTGCTACTAGTTAGTGAAGTTGAACATCTCTTCATATATCTTGGCCATTTGTATATCTTCCAGGGACAAGTATCTGTTCAGGTCCTCTGTCCATTTTCTTAGAGAGAGACAGGAAGAAAGAGACAGCAGTGGGAGGAGAGAGATGAGAAGTATCAACTTGTAGTTGCTTCACTTTACTTGTTTTTATTGATTGATTCTCATATGTGCCTTGATTGGGAGGCTCAAGCAAAGCCATTGACACCTTGCTCTAGCCTGCGACCTCGGTGTTTCAAACTTGTAACCTTGGCATCCTGGGTTGATGCTGTATCCACTGTTTGTTTTTTGTTAAGTTTTATAAGTTGTTTATATATTTTGAATATTAACCCTTTGTCAGAGCTGTTGTTGCAAATATCATCTCCCATTCAGTTGGTTGCCTTTGTGTTTTATTGTCAGTTCCTTTTGCTGTGCAGAAGTTTTTAATTTGATATAGTCCATTATTTATTTCCCTCTACTTTGGGGTCAAATTCATAAAATGTTCTCTTTGGCCAAAGTCCATAAGTTTACTACCTATGTTTTCTCCTATGTACTTTTTGTTTTAGAACTTATATATTTAAGCTTTTGCTACATTTTAAATTAATTTTTGAACATGGGGACTAACAGCAGTCTAGTTTCATCCTTTTGCATGTGGCTTTCCAATTTTCCCAGCACCATTTATTGAAGAGGCTTTCTTTTCTCCACTGTGTATTTTTGGTTCCTTTGCTAAAAATTAACTGCTCATGGACATCTGGTTTTATTTCTTGGCTCTCAATTCTGTTTCATAGCTTGTGTGTCTGTTTTTGTGCCAATATCATGCTGTTTTGATTATCATAGCTCTGTAGTATAATTTGAAGTCAGATTGTGTGATACCTCTGGCTTCATTGCTTTTTTCTTAGGATTGCTTTGACTATTCAGTGTCTTTTTATTTATTTTTTTTACTTTCTTTTATTTTTTCAAAGTATGAAGTGAGGAGATAGAGACAGACTCCCTCATGTACCCTGACTGGGATCCATTTGACACCACCTGTCTGGAGCCGATGCTCTGTCCAACTTGAGCCATGCTGGCAACTGAGCTATTTTCAGCACCTGAGGCTGAGGCTCCTTGGAGCCATCCTCAGCACCCAGAACCAAAGTACTTGAATCAACCGAGCCATAGCTGCAGGAGAAGAAGAGAGACAGAGAGAAGTGGGAGGGGAGGAGTGGAGAAGCTTATGGTCACTTCTTCTGTGTGCCTGGCCTGGGATATAACTAAGGATATCCACATGCCAAGATGACGTCAGCATAATGGTGCAGTAGGAAGCGATACCAATAAATCTCCCCCAAAACTCAACAAGATCTTCAACCAGAAACAGAAAAACCTATCCTTGGAACCTCCAGATGTTTTGCAATACACCCGAAGGTATGGTCAAGTGAAAAATTGGCTAAATGTATAACCAAACCCCAAAGGAAATAGGGAGTAAGAAATACTCCGCTTTCCTCACTAACCTTAACAGGGCGGCTTTCACTGGGAACTGAGAATATAGAAATTGAGGCAGGTAAAGGGGGTGAATAGATCCAGGCCGCGCACAAACGGCCGAACCAGGCTGTACCCATCAAAGCTATCCTTCAAATATGAAGGAGAAATAAAACATTCACAGATACAGAAAAGATGAGGGAATATATCATCAGAAAACTCCCAATCCAGGAATTACTAAAGGGGGTTCTCCAATCAGATACAAAGAACAAAAAAAAAACAACAAAAAACAAAGCCACAAGTAAAAGCTCCAAGAAGAACACAATAAAACCAAATTTAAACTGTGACAACAACAAAAAGAAAGGGGGGAAGAGGATGGAGATTAACAGTAGCAAAGGACAATGGAGTGCAAAAGTACTCACAAAATAGTGCACTACAACGAACAGGATAGGAATCCTTTTCATTACTTAAAGGTAACCACCATTGAAAAAAACCACCACAGAAGCACATGAGATAAAAAAGATAGCAACAGAGGAAAGATGTATGGAATACAAAAATAAAAACAAAATATAGAAAGATGAAAGAGAAGGATCAAACAAGACACAAAACTAACAGAAAGCAATCTATAAAATGGCAATAGGGAACTCACAAGTATCAATTATTACACTAAATGTAAATGGATTAAACTCACCAATAAAAAGGCACAGAGTAGCAGAATAAATTAAAAAAGAAAATCCAACTGTATGCTGCCTACAGGAAACTCATCTAAGTAACAAGGATAAAAACAAATTCAAAGTGAAAGGCTGGAAAACAATACTCCAAGCAAATAACATCCAAAACAAAGCAGGTGTAGCAATACTCATATCTGATAATGCTGACTACAAGACAGCAAAAGTACTCAGAGACAAAAATGGCCATTTCATAATGGCTAAGGGGACACTGAATCAAGAAGACATAACAATTCTTAATATATATGCACCAAACCGAGGAGCACCAAAATATATAAGACAGCTACTTATTGACCTTAAAACAAAAACTGAGAAAAATACAATCATACTTGGAGACCTCAATACACCGCTGACAGCTCTAGATTGGTCATCCAAACAGAGAATCAACAAAGATATAATGGCCTTAAATAAAACACTAGAGCACCTGGATATGATAGACATCTACAGGACATTTCATCCCAAAGTGACTGAGTATACATTTTTCTCCAGTGTACATGGATCATTCTCAAGAATTGACTATATGTTGGGCCACAAAAACAACATCAGCAAATTCAGAAAAATCGAACTTGTACCAAGCATATTTTCTGATCATAAAGCCTTGAAACTAGAATTCAACTGCAAAAAAGAGAAAAAAAATCCCACAAAAATGTGGAAACTAAACAACATACTTTTAAAAAATGAATGGGTCAAAGAAGAAATAAGTGCAGAGATCAAAAGATATATACAGACTAATGAAAATGACAATACGACATATCAGAATCTATGGGATGCAGCAAAAGCAGTGATAAGAGGGAAGTTCATATCACTTCAGGCATATATGAACAAACAAGAGAGAGCCCAAGTGAACCACTTAACTTCACACCTTAAGGAACTAGAAAAAGAAGAACAAAGACAACGCAAAACCAGCTGAAGAAAGGAGATAATAAAAATCAGAGCAGAAATAAATGAAATAGAGAACAGAAAAACTATAGAAAAGATTAATAGAACAAGGAGCTGGTTCTTTGAAAAGATCAACAAAATTGACAAACCCTTGGCAAGACTTACCAAGGAAAAAGGAGAAAGAACTCATATAAACAAAATCCAAAATAAAAGAGGAGAAATCACCACGGACACCGTAGATATACAAAGAATTATTGTAGAATACTATGAAAAACTTTATGCCACTAAATTCAACAACCTATAAGAAATGGATAAATTCTTAGAACAATACAACCTTCCTAGACTGAGTCAAGAAGAAGCAGAAAGCCTAAACAGACCTATTAGTAGAGAAGAAATAGAAAAAACCATTAAAAACCTCCCCAAAAATAAAAGTCCAGGCCCTGACGGCTATACCAGCGAATTTTATCAAACATTCAAAGAAGACTTGGTTCCTATTCTACTGAAAGTCTTCCAAAAAATTGAAGAAGAAGCAATACTACCAAACACATTTTATGAGGCCAACATAACCCTCATACCAAAACCAGGGAAGGACTGCAAAAAAAAAGAAAACTACAGACCAATATCTGTAATGAATACAGATGCTAAAATACTAAACAAAATACTAGCAAATTGAATACAACAACATATTAAAAACATAATACATCATGATCAAGTGGGATTCATCCCAGAATCTCAAGGATGGTTCAACATACGTAAAACGGTTAACGTAATACACCATATCAACAAAACAAAGAACAAAAACCACATGATCTTATCAATAGATGCAGAAAAGGCTTTCAATAAAATACAACACAATTTTATGTTTGAGACTCTCAACAAAATGGGTACAGAAGGAAAATATCTCAACATGATAAAGGCCATATATGATCAACCATCAGCTAACATCATATTAAATGGCACAAAACTGAAGGCTTTCCCCCTTAAATCAGGAACAAGACAGGGTTGTCCACTCTCTCCACTCTTATTTAATGTGGTACTAGAGGTTCTAGCCAGAGCAATCAGACAAGACAAAGAAATAAAAGGCATCTATATCAAAAAAGAAGAAGTAAAGGTATCACTTTTTGCAGATGATATGATCCTATACATCGAAAAGCCCAAAGAATTCACAAAAAGACTACTAGAAACAATAAGCCAATACAGTAAGGTCGCAGGATACAAAATTAACATACAGAAGTCAATAGCCTTTCTATATGCCAACAATGAAACATTTGAGAACGAACTCAAAAGAATAATCCCCTTCACGATTGCAACAACAACAACAAAATACCTAGGAATAAACATAACAAAGAATATAAAGGACTTAAATAATGAAAACTATAAACCATTGTTGAGGGAAATCGAAAAAGATATAATGAGATGGAAGAATATTCCTTGTTCTTGGTTAGGAAGAATAAATATAATCAAGATGGCCATATTACCCAAAGCAATATATAAATTTAATGCAATTCCCATCAAAATTCCAATGACATTTTTTAAAAAAATGGAACAAAAAATCATCAGATTTATATGGAACTATAAAAAACCCCGAATAGCCAAAGCTATCCTAAAGAAAAAGAATGAAGCTGAGGGCATTACAATACCTAACTTCAAATTATATTATAGGGCCGTGACAATCAAAACAGCATGGTATTGGCAGAAAAATAGACACTCAGACCAATGGAACAGAATAGAAAACCCAGAAATAAAACCACATATATATAGTCAAATAATTTTTGATAAAGGGGCCAAGAACACACAATGGAGAAAATAAAGCCTCTTCAATAAACGGTGCTGGGAAAACTGGAAAGCCACATGCAAAAGAATGAAACTGGACTACAGTCTCTCCCCCTGTACTAAAATTAACTCAAAATGGATCAAAGATCTAAACATAAGACCTGAAACAATTTTAAGTACATAGAAGAAGACATAGGTACTCAACTCATGGACCTGGGTTTTAAAGAGCATTTTATGAATTTGTCTCCAATGGCAAGAGAAGTGAAGGCAAAAATTAATGAATGGGACTACATCAGACTAAGAAGTTTTTGCTCAGCAAGAGAAACTGATAACAAAATAAACAGACAGCCAACTAAATGGGAAATGATATTTTCAAACAACAGCTCAGATAAGGGCCTAATATCTAAAATATACAAAGAACTCATAAAACTCAACAACAAACAAACAAGCAATCCAATAAAAAAATGGGAAGAGGATATGAACAGACACTTCTCCCAGGAAGAAATACAAATGGCCAACAGATATATGAAAAGTTGCTCATGTTCTTTAGTTATTAGAGAAATGCAAATCAAAACTGCAATGAGATACCACCTCACACCTGTTAGATTAGCTATTATTAACAAGACAGGTAATAGCAAATGTTGGAGAGGCTGTGGAGAAAAAGGAACCCTCATACACTGTTGGTGGGAATGTAAAGTAGTACAACCATTATGGAAGAAAGTATGGTGGTTCCTCAAAAAACTGAAAATAGAACTATGACCCAGCAATCCCTCTACTGGGTATATACCCCCAAAACTCAGAAACATTGATACGCAAAGACACATGCAGCCCCATGTTCATTGCAGCATTGTTCACAGTGGCCAGGACATGGAAACAACCAAAAAGCCCTTCAATAGATGACTGGATAAAGAAGATGTGGCACATATACACTATGGAATACTACTCAGCCATAAGAAATGATGACATCGGCTCATTTACAACAAAATGGTGAGATCTTGATAACATTATACGAAGTGAAATAAGTAAATCAGAAAAAACCAGGAACTGCATTATTCCATATGTAGGTGGTACATAAAAGTGAGACTAAGAGACATTGATAAGAGTGTGGTGGTTATGGGGGTGGGAGGAGAGGGAAAGGGAAAGGGGGAGGGGGAAGGGCACAAAGAAAACTAGATAGAAGGTGACAGAGGACAATCTGACTTTGGGTGATGGTTATGCAACATAATTGAACGACAAGATAACCTGGACATGTTATCTTTGAATATATGTATCCTGATTTATTGATGTCACCCCATTAAAAAAATAAAATTATAATAATAATAATAAAAAAATCCTGCTATCTCCTATACCATATGCAACCTTGAAATCTATCCACATGCCAGGCTGATACCCTAACCTCATGAGTCAACTGATCAGGGCCAACTAGTCAATGTCTTTTGTGTTTCCACACAAATCAGTTCATTTTTTGTTCTATTTTGTTAAAAAAAAAATAAGATTGGGGTTTTAATGGGGATTGCACTAAATTCATATATTGATTTGGATAATTTGGTCATTTTAACTATATTCATTCTTTCAGTCCATGAACACAGAATTTCTTTCCGTTTCATTGTGGGTTTTTTTTTAAATCTTTTTATTAATGCTTTGTAGTTTTCAGTGCATAGATCCTTCACATCCTTTGTTAAATTTACTTCTAGATATTTTATTTTTTGAGTGTAAAATTAACTTTTGTTTTCTTTCCTTTTTTGAAGTTTCATTGTTAGCATACAGGAAAGTAGTAATTTTGTATATTAATTTTGTATCCTGAGAATTTACTGTATTTATTTATTATTTCTAATAGTGTTTTTTGTAGAACCTTTGGGTTTTTCTAGATACATAATCATGGTCATCTGCAGAAAGTGACAAATTTACTTCTTTTTTCCCAATTTTGATACCTTTTAGTTCTTTCTCTTGCCTGATTGCTCTGGCTAGAAATTCCAGAACTCTGTTGAATAAGAGTCATGGTAGTGGGCGTCCTTGTCTCATTCATGATTTTAGAGAAAAAGCCTTCATTTTTTCCCACCATTGAGTATGATATTGGCTGAGGGTTTGCTATATACAACCTTTATTATGTTGAGATACTTTCCTTCTATACCTATTTTATTGAGTGTTTTGTGGTAAATAAATATGGTATCTTAGTGATTGCCTTTTCAGCATTTATTGATAGAATCATATGATTTTTGTCCTTTGTTTTGTTAATGTGGTGTATTACATTGATTGATTTGCATATGTTGAACCACTGTGCCCTTGGAGTAAACTCCACTTGATTGCAATGTATTATTTTCAAAATATGTCATTATATTTGATTTGCTAGTATTTTGTTTAAGATATTTGCAGCTGTATTCATCAGAGATATTAATGTGTAGTTTTCTTTTTTTCTGTTGTCCTTAAAGGTTTTGTTATCAGGATTATCTTGGTCTCGTGAAATATATTAGGAAGTATTGCCTCTACTTATATTTTTTGGAAGAGTTTAAAAAAGGTATCAAGTCTTCTTTAAATATTTGGTAGAATTCATAAGTGAAGCCATCTGCTCCTAGACCTTTATTTTGGGGGAAATTTTAGATGGTTGCTTCAATTCCTTTACTTTTTATCAGTCTGTTAGGTTTTCCTATTCTTCAGGATTCAGTCTAGGAAGTTTATATAGTTCTAAGAAGTTATCCATTTCTTCTAGATTATTGAATTTGGTGGCATATAGTCTTTCATAGTATTCTAGCATTACCCTTTATATATCAATGATGTCCAAGGTAACTTCCCCTCTTTCATTTCTGATTTTGTTATATGAGGCATTTCTCTTTTTTTCCTTAGTGAGTCTAGCCAGGGTTTGTCAATTTTATTGATCTTTTCAAAGAATCAGCTCTTTGTTGTACTAAGTTTTTGCATAGTTTTTTGATTCTCTCTTTCATTCAATTCTGCTCTAATTTTTATTATTTTTTCTTCTGCTGCTGACTTTGGGTTACTTTTGTTCTTTTATAGTTTTTAAAAGATGTTTATGATTATACCTTTGTCTGTTTTTTCTTTCAATTTTGTTAGATTTTAGTGTTCCATGATTCAATGCATATATATTAAAAAAGGTTATGTCTTTCTTTTTTTTTTAATTTGAGTGAGAGGAGGGGAGATAGGCAGACTACCTCATGCACTCTGACCTGGATCCACCTGGCAACCCCTGTCTGGGGCTGATGCTCTGCCCATCTTGGGCCAATGCTTTCAACCAAGCCATTTTTAGTGCTTGAGGCAGAGGCTCCATGAAGCCATCCTCTATGCCCAAGGTCAACATGCTTGAATCAATCAAGCCCACGGATGCAGAAGGTGAAGAGAGAAAGAAGGCGGAAGGGGAGGGGGGAGAATAAATGGTCACTTCTGTGTGCCCTGGCTGGGAATCAAACCCAGGACTTTCACATGCCTAGCTGACACTCTAGCTTTGAGCCAAGAGGCCAGGGCCAGGTTATGTCTTCTTGATGTAGTGTCACCTTTATCATTATAAAATGTCCATCTTTGTCTCTTGTTACCTTTGTTTTCTTGAAATCAGTTTTGGCAGATATAAGTATGGCTACACCTGCTTTTCTTTGGATGTTATTTGCTTTGAGAATCAATTTTCACCCTTTTACTTTGAATCTAACTTTGTTTGTACAGTTTAGATGTATCTCCTGAAAGTAGCATATAGTCAGTTCTTGTTTTTGTTTTTTTTTTCTTTCTTTTTTTTTTATCCAGTCTTCTACTCTCTGCCTCTATTGGTGAATTCAGTCTATTTAAATTTAGGGTAATTTTCAATGCATGAAAATTTTCTATAGCCACTTTAGCTTTTGTTTTCTGATAGCTCTGTGCCTCCATTGGTTCTTTTTCTTTCTGTTTCTGCCTATTGCTTTCATTTGGTGGCATTGCATACTTCTTTCTATAAGTGATATGTCACAGTTTTGGGGTTTTTTTGTTTTTGTTTTTGTGGGTGGTTACCAGTATGCTACTGAAAGAGAAAGTTACATATATACAGTAGTACTTTGTCTTATGAATGCGTCTACCCTCCCTCCTCCTTTGCTAATTTAGACTTTTTCCCTTCCCCTTTTATGTCTCACAGATTGTTGAGTATTTTCAGAACTTCCATCTTGAATTCTCTGTCATGTATATCCTAAATTTCCATGTGTTAAATTCGCTTTCTAGAGACTTTTCATTTTCTTCCTGAACTGTGTAACTCCATAGGTTATTCACAGCATTCAATGTTCTCCTCCTCTGTCCAGGCATTTGTATAAGTGACTCTTTTTAGTAGATTACTTCTAAGAGGTCTTTCTATTATTTCCAGTAGGTGGTGCTGAATTACAAGTTTTAGCTTTATAAAATCTCAGAGCTGCCCCCTACCATGATGCTGGCTGGCATCAGTATAGTGGCGATACTGACGGTGGGGTGAATTGGGGGAACCTGGTCCCTTTTTTTTGTTTTTTCTCCAGGTAATTGTCACCTTGGCCCAAACCAAGGATCAGACATAAAGCACCCCCTTTGCTCAGGGTAAACAGTACTTCTGTAGTCTCAGTTCTCAGTGTGTCATTGATATACTCTACACTCCAATACCAAGAGTCAGGAAGGCAAGATCTGCGAACTTAGGGGACTGCAGAACCTTGTGTCCTTCTCTTTCTGCCTGAGGCAGGGCCAGCAGGTGGATTACAGGATAACCAGCAGTGTCTCAGAGCTGCATCCCCTGCCCTCGGCCATTGCTCTAATTGTTCACTCCTGTGAGAGTTTCCACAAAATCTCTCTGCTCCTCCCAGTAGGTAAAAACCCAGATGCAACTGGATTTCTTCTGTCTCCTGGCTGAGCCTCACCATAAGCTCTCAGCTACAGGGCTGTGTCCCCAGCCCCCTTTTTATTTTTCAACCCCCTATCTGCTGCTACCTGCCTACATTTAGTTGATTCAATGTGTGGATCTTTCAGGCATGCACATATACCAAGCTGGGGTTTTTTCTTTGAGTTATCACTGTTCATACTGTTGAAATTTCAAGGGGAAAAACCCAGGAAATTTCCTCATACCACCATTCCTCTGTCATCCATCTAAATGACCCATTTAAATCACCACCTTAGGCCATTGTTTACCTTTTGAGAGGTGTTTATCTTCCAAATGGTTACTCTTTTTTTTTTTTTTTTTTTTTTAGACAGAGATAGAGAGAGACAGAGAGAAGGAAAATAGGGACAGTCAGGAAGGGAGAGAGAAGCATCAATTCTTTGTCGCGGCACTTTAGTTGTTCATTGATTGCTTTCTCATGTGTGCCTTGACCAGGGGGCTACAGCAGAGCAAGTGAGCCCTTGCTCAAGCCAGCAACCTTGGGCTCAAGCCAGAGACCATGGGGTCATGTTTATGATTCCACACTCAAGCCAGCAACCCTGTGCTCAAGCTGGTGAGCATGTGCTCAAGCTGGCGACCTCGGGGTTTTGAACCTGGGTCATCTGCATCCCAGTCTGACACTCTATCCCCTGCCCACTGCCTGTTCAGGCCAAATGGTTATTCTCGATAAACTGCTCCATCTTTAAAAAATAT
This sequence comes from Saccopteryx bilineata, assembly GCF_036850765.1. Taxonomy (NCBI): domain Eukaryota; kingdom Metazoa; phylum Chordata; class Mammalia; order Chiroptera; family Emballonuridae; genus Saccopteryx; species Saccopteryx bilineata. Next base: position 48,739,425 of record NC_089494.1, on the reverse strand, counting down.
TTAGATATAAAATTGACATGTAACATTGTAAGTTTAATGTCAGTGTCCATGAGTTGATATGATACATTTACATATTAGACTATGATTATCACTGTAGCATTAACTAACACCTCTATCACTTCACATAATTATCCTTTATTTTTTTGTGCTGGCAATTATTAATATCTAGTCTTTTACCAACTTTGTTTATAATACAGTATTGTTGTTTATAATCACTATGCTGTACCTTATGTCCAAGACTTATTTATCTACTAGTTGCAAGTTTGTACCTTTAAAACATATCTCCTCATTACACAGCTTCTGGTAACCACATTCTACTCTCTGTTTTTATGAGTTTGGCTTTGATAAACTGTTCAATCCATTTAAATTTTTTTCTAATTTATTAAGATGACATTGGTTAATAAAAGTATATAGGTTTTAAGTGTACAGTTCTGTAATACATCATCATACAATTCTATAAGACCTTGGGTTTGATCACCACTCAGAGTCAAGTCTCTTTTTATCACAATATATTTGAATTCCTTCACCCTTTTCTACCTCCCTGCACTGCCACCTTTTCTTCTAGTAAACAGAAAGTTGAGAATGAGAATGTTATTATTTATGAAATTTGCTTTGTCTAATGATGATGTGCAAAGTTCAGTAAATGGAAGGATAATGTGGTTCAGTTTAGCAGTTGCTAAAAGTGGGATAACTTCAATATGAAGATGATGGCCTCAAAGAAACTTCTCACAATATCTAACTGGGAGAATAATTGAAAAGTAATTTGTGTGGTATTGCTTTGTCTGATATTTGTTTGGATCTTGAACCTTAGTCATAAATAAAAATCCATATGATAGCTAGCATATGTCATATGTCAGTCTATATTTAGCAGGAACAGTTTTAAGGGCTATGTCCTTAAAACTTTTTACTGTTCTTAGTTATACCCACGTAAAATTATGATTCAAAAGTTTATATCATTGAAACACAATGAAAAAGCATCAATTAATAAAGAAATATAGAATTAAGCATGAAACTACATCTTTTTGCCTTCAGAATATGAAAAAAAGCCATCCTGGAATTATTTTATATGGCAATTTATGGCTAGTACTAATTTCATTGATGTTTGTATTTTCAAGAGCTAAGTTCTTTAGAGTATCAGGGAACCAAAAGTCATCTTCCTCTTTCCCTATTCTATTTGTTTGAATATTTAGGTACATTCACCCTTTGAATGTCTAAAATGAATATTCTCAGTCTTTCGCTGGCATTTCAATACTGGACATAAAAATATTGACAGGAGTTACCTGTGTTCTTAATTTAACTGTTTTTTGTTTGATATTTATAAAAATCTCTTTTCTTATACTAGAACATTCATAAAATATAAATATAAATATAAATATAAATATAAATATAAATATAAATATAAATAAATATAAATATAAATATGTAAGTTGTCCTTGTGCTATATCATGCTGTGTTATGTTATGTCATGTTGGTAGGAACCGGGTTAAAACCAGAAAAGGGGTTCCTTACTCTTTTTTATTTTTTGTTGCTTTAAATAGTGGACATTTTCTTTAGATGTCTGAAGGCTTCTAGGACCATGGTGTGGGTATGCAATGTCCTTTGTTAATTTGCACAAAGTCCGTACAACGTACTGACTAATAACACAGGCTCAAGACACAGAGGACCTCCATTCAAATCTTGGATTTATTGCTTCTTCATCTCTGGAAACTTCTGAAAACTACTCTGTACCTTCTTTTATGCATTGATAAAATGAAGATCATAATATTGTACTCACTTTACAATGTCCTTGTGAGGACTGACGGAACTAATGTATGTAAAGTACTTAGAATAGCTCTGGTCTGCACAAGAACTACACAAAATATTAGCTGCTAGACCATTGTTCTACCCTACTTCTATTGTTTAGTCCTTGGGTAATGTGAGAACAAGTTAGGAAATGAAACTGTAATATCAGAGAAACTGTAAAGATTATGTTGCAAAATACTTAGAAGAGTACCTGATAGATAGAACACATTAAGTAAGTGTATTCACCTAAATTTAACTTTCACTTAGTACATAGATTATTTTTATTAAAGTATAATTGACATAGAACATTATATTAGTTTTTGCTATAAAATGTAATAACTCAATATTTGTATATATTATGAAATAATCACAAGTCATGTTAATATCTATTACCATACATAGTTACAGAAAACTTTATAATTATAATTTTGTATAGATTTTATTTTATTTATTTACTTTTTAACCAAATGAGTACATGCTGAACGGCAAAGGAGTGGCCAAGAAATGTAATTTTTGTAATTATTTTAGAAAGGTCCTTCAGCTTTTATTGATCTAAGATTTTTTTAAAAATTAGATATTTTAGTTTTTTCTGATTTACTTATTTCACTCCGTATAATGTTACAGAGATGGGACATAAGAATGAGACTCAGAGACATGGACAAGAATGTGATGGTAATGGGGGGGGTGGGGGTAGGGAGGGGGCAATGAAGGAGAAAGAGGAGGTGGGGGGAGGGGAGGAGCACAAAGAAAACCAGATAGAAGGTGACAGAAGAAATTTGACTTTGGGTGAGGGGTATGCAATATAATCAAATGTCAAAATAATCTGAAAATGTTTTCTCTGAACATATGTACCCTGATTTATCAATGTCACTGCATTAAAATTAATAAAAATAAGATTAAAAAAAGAAGAAAAGGCTAAGAAAAATACACAGTTTATTCAATAAAATTAAATATATCATATTAAAAAATTAGATATTTTACAAATGGCCAACAGATATATAAAGAGATGCTCATCTTCATTAGTTATTAGAGAAATGCAAATCAAAACTACAATGGTATACCACCTCACTCCTGTTAGATTAGCTATTATCAACAAGACAGGTAATAGCAAGTGTTGGAGAGGCTGTGGAGAAAAAGGAACCCTCATCCACTGTTGGTGGGAATGTAAAGTAGTACAACCATTATGGAAGAAAGTATGGTGGTTCCTCAAAAAACTGAAAATAGAACTACCTTATGACCCAGCAATCCCTCTACTGGGTATATAACCCCAAAACTCAGAAACATTGGTACGTAAAGATACATGTAGCCCCATGTTCATTACAGCATTGTTCACAGTGGCCAAGACATGGAAACAATCAAAAAGCCCATCAATAGATGACTGGATAAAGAAGATGTGGCACATATACACTATGGGGTACTACTCAGCCATAAGAAATGATGACATCGGATCATTTACAACAAAATGGTTGGATCTTGATAACATTATACGGAGTGAAATAAGTAAATCAGAAAAAACTAAGAACTGCATTATTTCATACATAGGTGGTACATAAAAACGAGACTAAGAGACATGGACAAGAGTGTGGTGGTTATGGAGGGGGAGGGAAGGAGGGAGAGGGAAAGGGGGAGGGGAGGGGCACAAAGAAAACCAGATAGAAGGTGACGGAGGACAATCTGACTTTGGGTGATGGATATGCAACATAATTGAATGACAAGATAACCTGGAGATGTTTTCTTTGAACATATGTACCCTGATTTATTGATGTCACCCCATTAAAATTAATAAAAATTTATAAAAAAATAAATTATATATTTTTAGCCTGTCACATCTGGGATGAATGCTCTGCTGTGTCCTAACTAGTGAGCTTGGCCAAGTTATAAAACTTCTGTGAATATCTGTTTTTTATCTGCAAAATTGAGACATAAAGCTGAAAAAATGTATTGTGAAGATTAAAAAAATATATTTAGAAAACTTAGCATCATGTCAAGCACATAAGGTACCAATAAACCAATAGTATTAGCTCTTCTCTAATTTTTTTCCCGAATAGTCCAAATCATAATTTATTGTTATATTGACTTCAGCTTTTCCTCTTGCTCTTACATGGCCATTGCTCTTCCCTATCAAGTCAGACAGGTTAAGATGCACATGAAAACATCGATAACACAGAATTCACTACACACGGATAATTTTAAGATTAACATTAATAACCTCTGTACTACGACTATTATCATGTTTGAACTTAGACCATCTGTTTTTCTTTAAATGTTCTCTCACTATCCCCTCTTTTGTTTGACTTCAACAATCATCTTTCCAGATCCTTGGGCATGAAATTGTAGTCTTCCCATCTCCTTCTCTGTTTTTATAATTAAAATCTTGCAAAATATTCCTTCTCTTCTTCTGAGAAAATTTTATTTGTCCCCTTTTATCTATCCTAGTAGGATAATTCCTGGTGAAAGTTTTAGTTACATCATACAGTTTTCTTTCAAATAAATACTTCTTCGTTTTTTGATAAAAATACTGCACCTAACCTGCAGATTCTCTTATTCTTGAAATTTTAAGCTCATTGCCGAGGATATCAAGATCTTCAGATTCCTCCTCATCGAAATGACTTTTCTTATTCTATACTTTAGCACACATACCACTTTTTCCTTTAATTTCTATTAAAATTTGAATAATTTTACATTCATTGAAATCATTGACCATTTTGAACAGTAACAAATGATATAAATATTATTTTAATTTGTAGTATTAAATTAATAACATAGTTTTGAAAATTGAGTAATATAAAAACCAACAGTTGTTTATTCCTTCAAATCTATTAAATTCTAACTAGAGACATACACATTATAACATTATTTAAATATGTTTTAGAAACTGTTATCAGGTATAATTGTATATAGATATAATTATTATAATGTAATAGCCATAGTTTTTAAGCAAAAATTAAAAAGCTATTTTAATGCACAAAAAAGCCACATATACAGAAGGAAAGATATTTTTGGGCTACATATGTGATTGTTTAATTTACTGGACAAACAGTGGCTGGGAAAGTACGATGCAATCTGTGACTCCTTTAAAATTGGGAGTAATTCCAATTTGATGAATCAAAAGAGGAGAGTGGGGGAAAAGGAAATGTTTAAAAACATCACTTAAGTGACATTTGTCTTCTTAGCTATTCTTAATTATTGCTATAACAGATTCATAAACTTATGACATTCTGAGTTGGATTGAATTCAGCTGTTTAGAGGAAAGCAATTATGATTATTGTCCTCAAGCCAAGATAACAACACAGCATCATGACTAGCCAAGAAGCCTGGAATTCACAACCACCTTATATTTATTTATTTATTCATGTTGGCTGTTTATCAGGAAGTGACTTCATTAAAGAAGAGCTGTAATTCATTTATTAAGTAAACTCTCAAAACTTTGAGAAGGATGGTGCATATGCTATATTCAAAAACTATTCTTTCAGAATAAATATATGTGAATGTTCATTGCATTGAATTTGACTAACACTTTTTTTCCTTAAGTGAGAAGCAGGGAGAGAGAGAGATACAGACTTCCACATGCACCCCTATGAGGATCCACCCTACAAGCTCCCTATCTGGCGATGCTCTGTTCTGCCCATCTAGGGCATTGCTCCATTGCTCAATAATAGAGCTACACTAGTGCCTGAGGTGAGGCCATGGAGTCATCCACAGCGCCTGGGACTAACTTGCGCCAATTGAGCCATGGCTGTGGGAGAGGAAAAAGAGATAGAGAGAAAGGAAAAGGGGAAGAATGGAGAAGCAGATGGTTACTTCTCCTGTGTGCCCTAAGAATTGAACCCAGGACATCCACATAACAGGCCAATCTTCTGCCACTGAACCAACCAGCCAGGGCCAACAGTTTTATAATCATTGGGGAAAATGTGGTTATGACAACATTGATAAATTTTATTTTAATCTCATAATTTTTGTTTCTGAAACATCTTATTGCTTTATATATAAAACCTAACAGCACAGGATAGCTGTATATATGTTTAAAGTAATTTTTTCTTCAATAGTAAATTTAATAACGACATAGAGTACAAATTACAATTTGAGGTATCCTAAAAGACAGAATTCAATGTAAAGTTTATATAAATAAACTAAAGGCAAGTCTTGATTGAGAGGATTTTGAGAGTTGTAGATGTTATAATACTTTCCCATAAGTTGTAGCTAATTCTGGAACACCTAAATGACAGAGAAAGTTTTACTGTTTTAATCGCTCCTTTATTTCTATTCCAAATACTAAAAAAAAGTCAGCAACAATTTTGAAAGCAAATTATTTTTTTTGAATATCCTGTTTTATTTTAGAAGCCATCAACATTTTTTTTTAAATTTGGTCTCCCAAAAGTACTCTTAGTTATTGCTTTGGAATTATTTTATTTCTGATCTCATTCCTTCTCTCTTTTCTGGGTTTTTTTTTGTGTGTTCTTAAACTTTTGCGTAATATTAGGTCCCTTGAAGAATCTAACGAATGCTATTGACTCTCCTAGAAAGAAAAAATACTGTAAATCATTTCATATACTAAAGCCCATTCATGATGCCCATATCAAAAATCCTTGTTTTTTTTTTTATCTCACTCTTCCTTCTTATCTGTATACCTAAATACACATTAGTATAAACAATAGGCCTGACCTGTGGTGGTGCAGTGGATAAAGCGTCGACCTGGAAATGCTGAGGTCGCTGGTTCAAATCCCTGGGCTTGCCTGGTCAAGGCTCATATAGGAGTTGATGCTTCCAGCTCCTCCCCCCCCCTTCTCTCTGTCTCTCCTCTCTCTCTGTCTCTCCCTCTCTACTCTAAAATGAATAAATAAAAAAATAAAATAAAATACGAAAAAAAAGTATAAATAATAATATAAACATAGGGTGAAGGGGCATGACAATAATGTTCATTGGAACTGACTTGAGAACTATGCTTTTACAGTTCTGGGATGAGTTTTACATGTATATTTACACTGTCCTTGGACACAGTATTTTGGGGTAAGGAATAAACAGAGAAAGGATCTTTTCATTTTCTACATTTCTTATACAAGTTTATTGAATTTGTGAAATTTGCATTTTCTTCAAGACAATGTGGTAGTGTAATTGCATAAATAATATGTTTCCAATCTCCTCTGATCTATCCTTTAAAGTTTTCAGATGTCACTCATTAGCTATTTCAACTGCTGAAGTCCCTAACTTGTTTCTTGTTCATTGTACATAGCATACTGATTTCTCTTTTTATATGAAATTTAATTTATTATAAAAATTTTATGATATGCAGTTAGTAGTACAATACTTTGTAAATCTCTAGGCCAATAACAACCTAAACTAGAAGACTATAAATGCTGTGAGGGGAGGGCAGGCACACTGTCTTTATTCACTACGGATCGCATCTTTTGCACAGTGTGTTGCACATTGTAGGAACTGAATAAATATTTGTCAAATAAATGAGTAACTTAAAAAGAATCAGTTACTAATCAGGCAGGATCTTGCAATTGCTGTTGAGCAGAAATAGATTACAATAGCTTCTAGTAAACTTTAGTGCTCCTGAACATAACCCTTTATACTTGCAAGGAAGTAGAACAGACAATTAAAATACTTACAATGTCCTTAAACTTCATCACTAAAGCCATAAGTATTATTCTCTATGAGAGGCCAACAGATTCTTCCTTGAGGGTTATTTATTCTGTATAACACAATTATAAGATACTTAAAATTTTCAAGCCAAATCATATTTTAAAATTTATAGACTTAGCAGTAGAAAGAAAAACCATCCCTAAAACTATCTTGAAGGCCTGCAGCACTAAGACTACAAAGAGATGGCATTGTGTTGATGAATCTATGCATGCCTATAAGGTAGCTTGTAAATTATATTAGTGATCATTTTAAAACATATACAATATTTAAATAAATTTAAAAGAAATTAGGTCGTACCAAAATTTTAAATTAGTATTAATATAAATCATTATTACACTGAACACTGTCACATTAAGCTGAAAAGAGTATAAAGTAATTTTAAAAGGATTTTTGAATGAAATGTTGGCATGCAAATGTTCATTTATGCATATATAAATTCAAATTACTATGCATTTATTAATTAGGGATGGAGGCACAGATGAATAAAAACAGTATAGTAGAGAAGAAAGATGCCAGAACCAATTACTATCCCAGTATGTAATCACTGATGTAATCACTATGTGAACATGAAAACTTTGGGAAGATAAATACAAAATTACTTGCCTGAGGGAAGACAGAAAGGCTGTGAATGAGATTCACTTGAACCGGCAGTAAGTGATGTGTAGGAGTTTGCCAAAAGGAAAAGATGAAGTAGGGTGTCCCAGATATAATGTTCTGAAAGCAGGTAGTGTGTTCAGGATACCTAGGAAAGGTCATTGTCCTTACCACAAAGCTGGAGAAGGGAAGAAACGGTGGGGAGAAAAATAAATCAGGTTACAAAAGACTTCATTAACATCAGTGCAAAAAATGTTCAGCTTTATGCTGCAGGTAATAAGCCAGTGGTCTTAGGTTGTAAAATGAAGTGATTCAATTTGATTTGGGTAAAGAATATAAAATGTTGCCATTTAGGACAACAGGAATGGGTATTATGCTAAGGGGAATAAGTGAGACAGGGAAAGAGGACTACCATGTGATTTCACTTATAAGTGGAATCTAAGAAACAAAATAAGCAAAACGGAAACAAACAAAATAGAAACAAATTCAAATACAGAGAACGGACTGATGATTGCCAGATGAAAGGAGAGTTGAGGGAGTGAGTTAGATAGGTAAGGAGATTAAAAAGTACAAATTAGCAGTTATGAAAATAGTCATAGGGATGTAAAGTACAACATAGGGGGAATATACTCAATAATGCTGTGGTAACTATGAATGGTGTCATATGGGTACTAGATGGATTAAGGTGACCACTTCATAAATTATAGAGATGTCTAGTCATTGTTGTACACCTGAAACTAATATAATAAATATAATTAATATAATATAATTTGTGAAATGTAATTGGAATTTAAAAAATTATTTTAAAAAACGATTATTAAATGTCAGGAGAAGCATATGAATGATTGCCTAAGAGAGAGGAGAGATCAGCAGATGGGGGCCAGATAAGAGGAAGAAATAATGCTCCAAGTTAAAAATTATGGGGAGTGAACTGAGGCAATGGAGGAGGAAAACCGACTGATATTCCTGAGATATTATGAAACAAATTAGTAGGCAGTAGAGATTGATTAATAGATAGCCAAGAAATGGGAGTGTGTTAGGGGATTCTTCAAATTTGAGCTTTAGCAAAAACAGATGGCTAATTCATGACATATAGAGTACTAGGAAATACTGAGATTAATGGGCAAAGTAAGTAGTTCTACTTCAGACATATTGTTGTGAAATGATTGTGGGACATTAACTTTGTATTTCCAGTGGCCGTTTTCTCTCCCTCCCTCCTCCCCTTCCTCTCTTCCTTCCTCTTTCTTTCCTTCTTTCTCTCTCACTCCCTCCTTCTTTTTCTGTTTCTTCAATATAAATGTAATAGCTGAGGCCATGACACTGACTGGTATCACCCAGAGAGAACACAATCAGAGAAAATAATCTAGGGTAACCAGTATATAACTTGCATTTAAGAGACAGAAGAGCAGTGAGTAAAGGGGATAGAGAAAAAAAGAATGATTGCAGCAGTATGTAGGTAAACCAAAACTTAATAAGTTCTTAGAAGTTAAAGAAGAAAGTTTCAAAATGTCAATTTGTCAAACTTAAATTCTGCAGAGGCTGAAGAGTAAAAGGATATTAGTGCCCATGGTAAGAGCAGTAAATGTAAAAAATTTTAATTAATCCATTCATTCATTTATTTAATTAGCATTTTTCAAAGTGCTTGGGATACAAATATCAACAATATATATCACCGTGTACATTGCAGTGAAATAAGATTTCTATAATATCAGTAATTTTGGAAAATAATCCATTATGGGTACACATTCAGGCTGTACATTACAACGCTCTGTCTAGGAATGTTATTCCTGTCAAAGATTTATTTCATTATGTGTTATCTTTTCCCAGTTGGTTTATAAACTCTTTTTAATGAATCAAAGACATGAACCAAATGGAGACTTCTATCAACATGATTATGAATTATTTAGTTACTTGAAATGACAATTCTATAAAAAATTCTACTATTCATCCCCACCACACACATCATCACTGTCACCATACATGCTCATTCACCACTCATCCTTATCTAAAATTCCTGGATCAAATTGGAATTGTATAAGTGAACTTTTTAACTTATCAATTAGAAACACAAGGGTTCCATGCATATTTTAAGTATTACTCTTTAAAAACAAATTACACATCCAATTATAGACAGTATAAAAGTCTGGCCCCAGACGTTAATCCTTCACTCTCTCAATCATGGCCACATGAATCTGACAAATGACTTAATTTCTCTTCAATGCCCCAGTAGGTAAATTAGGAATTACAATATCTGCCTTGCAATGTTATGCATTAAGAGGAAATGAATTAATATGGGAGATAGCTATGAATTTTCTTAAATAATGATTGATATAACATAAAGAGTCTAGCAAAATACATAATAAATAGCTATTTTACAAGCTTAACCCTAAAATTGTGTTTATTAAAATGCCATCCGCTCCTTATATAACACAGAACATTATGATTATCTTAACTGATTTAATTTCTACAAAGTTTTAAATGTCGCTATTTTTGCCTTTTTGCTAAGGAGCAAAAGAAACAAAGATGCAACCAGTTGGCTAAGGTAGAAAATGACAGAACTAAGATTGGTACACTGACCTGTTAAAAAATAATTTTTATTTATTGATTGATTTTAGAGGGAAAAGAAGGTGGAGAGAAAAAAAAGAAAGAGAAACATGGACTTGTTTTTACACTTCTTAATTCTTGTATGTGTCCTGCACTACCCGGCCAGGGTTCAACACTGGCCTTTCTAAGTCAGAATCCTGAGCACCTAAACATTTTATTACGTGACCCAACGTGTTGCTTTAAAACTTCCTCAAAATCTGATTTAATTTCTCTTCTTCTATTTTTCATTTCCTATAAGTTGTAGCCAGACATCCAGAAAAGCAAGTTATTTTCCAAAATTCTTTTAGTATGAGCTTGTTCCCCAAATCTGTTACCTAGGAAGCTTCAGCTTCGGTTTTTACAAAGGGACACTGTATTGTAACCTTTAGCACTATCAATGATTTTTGTTAGATTTATTAAGATTTCGTTAATCTTAAAGTTCCAAATACTTTCACCAAGACTAAGATTTTCTCCCTTTATGATGAACACACTGATTTTATTTAACTGAAAGCAGTCACCCTAAAACTTAATCCCATTGGTGTAAGTAATGGAAAACCATGAAATGATAATTAAAGCTGTAGTTAGTGATGTAAGTTTTAGAGCTATATTATCTTTTTCCTTTTCATATATAAAAGAACAATATCAAATTAATCAAAAGATTGGCTGTTATCATTTACTACTTAGTAAATGTTCATCCTCCTGTACATGTGATATGATTACGGAGAATAATGGTTCTACTAATACTTTCTGAGCTGTGTTCTCTTTGAACCACAATAAGTCTTAGAATGTCTTAAAGATCTTGAATGCTTTCATTTATTTTGATATAAAAAGAAACTATAGTTTAGCATCTGTATTTTAATCATTCTGCCCTTTTTATGTCAATATAAAAGTAATTATATTTCACAGTGAAATGATCCAGGCCTTATCCTTTGAAAAATCTAAGTGGATTTTTTTCCTTTTTCTAAGTATCTGCAGTCAAATTTGGCAGGACTTATTTAAATGTATTAAAACCTGTTTGATTGCTTATTTCCCCACATTTTTGGTGATGTAGCTCTACTCTGAGTTCTGGCAGCTGCCCACTGTCCTGGGAATATTGTTTGAGTATACACATTTCTTTTTATCTAACACGCTTACATGCTGGTCTCCCACTTTTCTTCATTGACTCCCTTTATGCACAAATATTACCTTTTCTTTTAATATGTAAACTAAGCTTGAATTGAATGGTTGCATAGGCAAGGAACTTGGGTACTGGGTCCAGGAGAAAAAATGATGTTAGAATTCATAACTGAGCATCAGTTTCTAGAACATAGTGTGTGAAGAATACCATAGGTACTATCTTTTTTTCTTTTCAACTCTAGTCTGTGCATCTGTCTCTTCTTTCAGCAAGAAAGCGTTGTTAAATGTATAATCTAATCCATTAACACAGAAAAAACTTAGAAACTAATGAAAAATTCACAATCATAGGAGAGGTACGAAACAAGAGAGTGTATCACCATGCAACTTTTTCTTAATACTTTTGCCTGACAAGAGATAGACATATTTAGAGAAAATTAGACTCCAGAAGCAGCTAATCTAATTTGGAGCAAGACTAACACTGAATTGTAAATGCAAAATCAACCTTCAACATTTAAATCAATTAAAAATATAAAGACCCTTTCACTATTCATCAGTCCATATCAAGACGTACATAATTGGGTTAAATTCCTAACTCGGACAGGTTTCTAAAAAGTAACCTGGGTAGGAATAAGAGGAATAGAGTGAGTTCTCTATTATTACACTGCCTCATTCATTACTCAGAAGCGAGACTTCAAATGCCTGGTAGACTTGGAGACTTTGAGTTATGAGGGATGTACATTTGAAACTATCAAAACTAGACAATTTACTGTTTTGGTTCTTGAATACAGCGTCTTGACTACTTGCAGATTTCTTTCCTTAATCCAGGTAAAAATGTGTTAGTCTTTGATAATAGTGCTGGTGTTTCCTATTGATTAGTATTGTTATCATTATGAGAAGAAACTAGCTGTTTAAGATAGAAATCTTCATACAGTGGATTTGCTATGCTATGATAGCAAAGTCATTTGAGCATTCCTTTTTTTTTTCTCTCTTAAGATTTTATTTACTGATTTTACAGAGAGAGGAGGGTGGGTATAGAGCAAAAATATCAACTCATAGTTGCTTCACTTCAGTTGTTCATTGCTTGCTTGTTGTATGTGCCTTGACTGGACAAGGCCAGGGTTTAAAGCTGGCGACGTCATTATTCCAGGTTGATGCTCTAGCCACTGTGCCACCACAGGATATTGGTTGATTCTTGCTTGTGCTCTGATCGGGGATCAAACCATGAGCATTTCTTTTTAATGTTTGTGATCTTCAAGACCTTCTGAATTATTACTTGCACACATCCATATAAAATTTTAAAACAATTCTAGGCTTTGATTTTCAGAGCTGCCCATTCTTTCTTCCAAGCAATGCTATTATAGTCCTATACAGAGTGAAGTCCCTGGACCAGTGGCATCAGCATCACCTGGAAACATTTTCAAAATGCAAGTTCTCAGGTTTCCCCAAACTGGCTGAGTCAGAAACTCTGGGATTGGGGGTTCAGTATCAGGGTTTTAACAAGCTGTCCAGGGTACTCTGATACATGCTTGACTTTGAGACTCTTATAAACTAGGTTTTTCACTATTTTGTGCATCTTCGACTTCTTTGGCCATATAATGAAGCCAAATGACCTTTTATCAAAATAATGTTTTTAAATATCCATGATGAAATACATACATTACTAAGGAAATAGGTGATACTGAAATTCAGTTATGCAAATATTAAAAACAAATTGGTAATTGAATAATACCTGTACTTGTTTATTAACCCATATAACTCACAAGACTCACAGGGAAGTCTAATAATTATTCATAGTTATAAAATATGATGATTAAAAAAGTTATTTCCAGATATCTGTAACAATCACAATGTTATATGATGATAACTGTGATGTATATGGGTGACAAGGTTGCAGATATTACTAATACTATTTTGGGTTATGACTACCTTCACAATTGAAGGAGATATTGAATTTCATCTAGCATTTGAGAATAAAATTATGACTTTTTTTGTTTCTAAATTCATGTATCTTTTGAATTCTACCAATAAACCACTAAGAAAACAAAAGACTTACCAGATGGTGATTTCAGCCCAACTAAAAAATGCTTATCTTGTAATCTGCTAAATATGGTAATTTGGAAAATAATGTAGGAGAAAGGATATAAATCAAATGTGTTCTGGAAGTCATAGAATATATTGTTCTTCTTCAGGGCACCTCGTACTCTAACACCTGTGACATTTAAAGCATAGTTGATCTAGTTTACTAGAAATGAACAACAGTGCTACATATTTTCCTACTTAATCATACAAGACTTTCCTATTTAAAATTTTCTTTCCATATGCTTTGCAAATCTTTACCTGCCATGTTACCTATTAATTGACACTTTCCAATTCTTCAGATCCTTGTCGTAGCATTGAGTTCTCAACTATCTTCTTCATGTTGTCACTGCTAGTCCCATTTGAGAAAATGCATACTTAAAGATCACATAAACAAGTCAAAGTCATGGAACACAGTTCAAAGCCATGGCTCCTGCTTAGTTCCATATTTCCTGTTCTGTGTTCTGGGCTTGCTGGCCATGGAGCCAATAAAACCTGGCCATTTGAGATAGCTGAGCGGAGATACCAGTTGAATGAAAAGGACAAAATGAAAGAGGGTTCTTTCTATTTCAGCCACTGATGGCAAACTACTGAAACAGGAAATATGCAGTATAAAAGGATGACTCTACTTTCATTATGAGACAGAAAAGACAACAGATGGTCCCAAAAGGGACACATCCTTATTTTGTAGGTGAGACATTTTACAATAGGAATTTTTACCAATTTGTTGTTTCAGAAGCCATTATTTTTAAATATTATGTCTTTGCTTTTCAGCTCCTTTTGCATGAGAGGTTATTTCCCAAACTCTGGTTATCAAAAGGCATTAAAGGTTTTCTAAGGAGATTTCTTATAAAATATTTTCTTCTATGTTATCTTCTCTTGGTAGGAATAGTTTAACAGTATTTCTACTATCAAATATAGAGATTGATTTTTAGTCTTAACTTTATAATTTGGAAACAGTGTGACAGTCATTTTCAGATGCAGTTTAATTAAGCTAGTTGAGGATCACATTTGCCTTACTAATTCAAATATATTATTTAATAGATGAAGGAAGAGGAACAAATATTTACTGAGTGACTACTATGTGCCAAGCTCTCAGAATATAGAGGAAGCAGTATAATACAGAAAAGGCGGTAACACAGCCATGAGCAGGTGGAATGGAGGAAAAAAGTCTCTACAGATGCTACAGCAATTCGGGAAGTCATAGGCTGGCAGCAACACAGAGCCCACGGTGCAGCAAGAACCTGTCAGAATCTTAGTGGGATGTAAATATCTGCGAAAGAGAAGTAACTGGAATGACCGAAATGTTTGGTTAGGAGGAATGTTGACTTTTCCCCTTTACCTTTTACTAGGAGTATAAAAGTGTCTGCAAGCAACTGCACTATCACATTTCAGAATGATGAAAGACTGTGCCAATCTGTCTCATGTACAACTACATTTTCAGGGCAGGGAGAGCAGTGTTTTCTGTTAGTTTTTACTTATCACAAATAAAATGTACTTTTGGAGAGTGAACAAAAGCAGAGAGGACAAAACTTTACACAGCTCTATGCAGGAGGGAGGGTGTAGGAACCCGTGAGCCAGGGCTTTTACATGAAAACCAATGTCACTAGCAAAATAACTGTCCCGAGAGATGACGTCAGAGTAATGACGGGGTAGGAAGCGATACCGATAAATCTCCCCCAAAACTCAACAAGATCTTCAACCAGAAACAGAAAAACCTATACTTGGAGCCTCCAGATGCTTTGCAATACACCCGAAGGTATGGTCGAGTGAAAAATTGGCTAAATATATAACCAAACCCCGAAGGAAATAGGGAGTAAGAAATGCTCCGCCTTCCTCACTAACCTAAACAGGGCGGCTTTCTCTGGTAACTGTGAATATAGAAACTGAGGCGGGCAAAGGGGGTGAATAGATCCAGGCTGCAGCACAAACGGCCGAACCAGGCTGTGCCACGGAGATCCAAGCCGAGGAAAAACTGATCCTGTGGCAACCCGGGCAATACAAGCTAACACTCGCGCCAAACCCAAACAAAGAAAGACAAGCCGGGCAGCCATTTTACCCGATCTCCTGGTCAGTGCGCAGTTAGTGGGCGAGAGATTTCTTCCTAAGCCCTGGGAGAGGGTGCCCGTGTTACCCCACAGAGAGGCAGAGTTAGAGGCCTTTCTGTGGGCCGAAAGCAGAATCTCTGGGCAGCCCCAGCGCCTGGGAAAGCCGCGCACGGGAGGGAGCGAGAACTAATTCCAACGGTGGAAATTTTCCGTGCTGGTGGGGGTTTCACTCAGAGGGAAACGCAGCCGGCCTCATATCCTGGTCTGTGCGCGCAGCTAGTGAGTGAGAGATTCCTCTGAGTGCCTCGGCAGTGCGCGCCTGTGTTATCGCACAGAGGGGCAGAGTCAGGGGCCTTTGTGTGGGCCAAAGCAGAATCTCGGGCCACCCCAGCGCCTTGCAAAAGCCACGCACGGGGACGGAGCGAGAGCCAATTCCAACGCTGCAACTTTTCCATGCGGTTGGGGGTTTCACTCAGAGCGTGAGACTGCTGGCCGGATATCCTGCTCTGCGCATGCAGATAGTGAATGACAGTTTCCTCCAAGCGCCCCGGAAGTGGGCGCCCGCCTGTGTTACCGGACAGAGTGGCAGAGCCAGTGGTCTTTGAGTGGGCGGAAAGCCCGCCTGATTATGCTAGCGGCTCTGACTGACTGAGCCTTACCCAGAGCCCTGTACTGAGTGGAAATAGAGTGGGGAGTTGCCAGCTCTTTGAGACTCTTACTATCCAGGCAGAGGCAGCAGCAACCCCATAGCTGGATTATCAGGCTACTAATTGAGGAAGGAAAGACTAGGAGAAAGGCTCCAGGAACACGGACTCTCTCACTGTCGGAGCCTATAAATGCTGATGAGCCTCGACTGCCAACGAGACTAAAGCACAATACATGACATTGCCATAGAGACTTATCAACTGCAAACCTCTACCTGAGCGTGCCAAAGGGGCAGAACCCGGGGTACAGAGTCACCGACCAGGAAGAGGGAGAGAAAAGAAAAAGCAAGAAGATAACCTCTCAAAATCAAGAATAATCTGCAGACTTTATAACCTATCCCGTTTTATTATATTTGTTCGTTTGTTTCTCTTATCTTCATTCTTGATACTTTTTTTCCTCCTCCAATTTGGCCGATTAACTCTCTGCTGGTCTTACTCTCTCCTCTCCTTGAACTACACTACCCATAAGTGTTACAACACCCATTATCTTTTCTCTCCTCTACCTTTCTCTCTATGAGGGTTGCACTCCAAAACCCTTAACTCTCTCTCTCTCTCTCTCCTTTCTTTTTTTTTCTTTTAGTGGTTCCCTCTTTTTTTTCTCTCTCTCTCTTTCTTTTCTCCCTCTATATTAGTTTCTTCCTTTCTCCTTTACATCTCCTCTCATTCAAACCTCAATAACAAACAAATTATCTTATCTGGGACTCAAACTTATGTTTGTGGCATTTTGGGGGTTTTTTACTTCACGTTTTTAACTCACTAGCAGTGCTCCCATCCCTGGCTCTCCATTTTATCTAATTCTTGTTCCACTAAATACAATAGTAATTTTTTAATTTGTCCCCCCATTTTTCTGTTTTCCTCTTATTCCTCTCATCATAACTCTTAGACAACCAACACCTAAAAGCAAATCATTTTATTCTTGACCCAAATTTTTTCCTTATTTGTTTTTTGTGGGTCCATACCCTCTTTTTTATCTATTTTTTTTGCCCCTTTATTACTTTTCCCCAATTCAGGCCCTCCATCAAAGTCATTGTTTGTTATAATTCACAGTTCACCACAAGATTTTCTCAAGAAAGAGGGGAGAGGAGAGGAGAGGAAAAAAGGAGGGGGGCAATAATTTCCTTTTTTTAAAATTTTTATTTTATTTTATTTTTCTTTATTTCATTATTAATTTTTTTTAAAAAAACAACTCTTTTTGATTTTTTATTTTTTTATTATTATTTTTTTAACTTTTTATTCTTTATTAAATCTCATTAATACTATCAACAAAACCACCCTCAGATGCCATTAAGAAAGAGAAAATCGAATATCATGGATACAAAAGAAAGAGAGGTAACAAAGCTAGATGAGGAAAAATCTATGGAGAAAAAATTTAATATATTGGAAACCTTGGAGCTAAATGACAGAGAATTCAAGATAGAAATCCTAAAAATCCTCTGAGATATACAAGAAAACACAGAAAGGCAATTTAGGGAGCTCAGAAAACAACTCAATGAACACAAAGAATATATTTCCAAGGAAATTGAAACTATAAAAACAAATCAAAAAGAGATGAAAAACTCAATTCACGAGCTGAAAAACGAAGTAACAAGCTTAGCTAATAGAACAGGTCAGATAGAAGAGAGGATTAGTGAAATAGAAGACAAGCAACTTGAGGCACAACAGAGAGAAGAAGAAAGAGACTCAAAAATTAAAAAAAATGAGGTAGCCCTACAAGAATTATCTGACTCTATCAAAAAGAATAACATAAGGATAATAGGTATATCAGAGGGAGAAGAGAGAGAAAATGGAATGGAGAACATACTCAAACAAATAATAGATGAGAACTTCCCAAGCCTGTGGAAAGAACTAAAGCCTCAAGTTCAAGAAGCAAACAGAACTCCAAGTTTTCTTAACCCCAACAAACCTACTCCAAGGCATATCATAATGAAATTGACACAAACCAACAGCAAAGAAAAAATTCTCAAGGCAACCAGGGAAAAGAAGAATACAACATATAAAGGAAGGCCCATTATATTATCATCAGATTTCTCAGCAGAAACTCTACAAGCTAGAAGAGAGTGGACCCCAATATTTAAAGTCCTGAAAGAGAGGAACTTTCAGCCAAGAATACTATACCCATCAAAGCTATCCTTCAAATATGAAGGAGAAATAAAAACATTCACAGATACTGAAAAGATGAGGCAATTTATCACCAGAAAACCCCCACTCCAGGAATTACTAAAGGGGGTTCTGCAATCAGATACAAAGAACAAAAAAAAAAAAACAGAGCCACAAGTAAAAGCTCCAAGAAGAACACAATAAAACCAAATTTAAACTGTGACAACAACAACAAGGAAGAGGGGGAGAAGATGGAGATTAACAGTAGCAAAGGATGATGGAGTGCGAAAGTACTCACAAAATAGTTTGCTACAATGAACAGGGTAGGGACCCTTTTCATTACTCAAAGGTAACCACCATTGAAAAAACCACCACAGAAGCACATGAGATAAAAAAGATAGCAACAGAGGAAAGATGTATGGAATACAACCAAATAAAAAAAAAAGATAGAAAAATGAGGAAGAAGGATCAAACAAGACACAAAACTAACAGAAAGCAAGATATAAAATGGCAATAGGGAACTCACAAGTATCAATAATTACACTAAATGTAAACGAATTAAACTCACCAATAAAAAGGCACAGAGTAGCAGAATGGATTAAAAAAGAAAATCCAACTGTATGCTGCCTACAGGAAACTCATCTAAGTAACAAGGATAAAAACAAATTCAAAGTGAAAGGCTGGAAAACAATACTCCAAGCAAATAACATCCAAAAAAAAGCAGGTGTAGCAATACTCATATCGGATAATGCTGACTACAAGACAGGAAAAGTACTCAGAGACAAAAATGGCCATTTTATAATGGCTAAGGGGACACTGAATCAAGAAGACATAACAATTATTAATATATATGCACCAAACCAAGGAGCACCAAAATATATAAGATAGCTACTTATTGATCTTAAAACAAAAACTGACAAAAATACAATCATACTTGGAGACCTCAATACACCGCTGACGGCTCTAGATCGGTCATCCAAACAGAGAATCAACAAAGACATAGTGGCCTTAAACAAAACACTAGAGCACCTGGATATGATAGACATCTACAGGACATTTCATCCCAAAGTGACTGAGTATACATTTTTCTCCAGTGTACATCGATCATTCTCAAGAATTGACCATATGTTGGGCCACAAAAACAACATCAGCAAATTCAGAAAAATCAAAGTTGTACCAAGCATATTTTCTGATCATAAAGCCTTGAAACTAGAATTCAACTGCAAAAAAGAGGAAAAAAATCCCAAAAAAATGTGGAAACTAAACAACATACTTTTAAAAAATGAATGGGTCAAAGAAGAAATAAATGCAGAGATCAAAAGATATATACAGACTAATGAAAATGACAATACGACATATCAGAATCTATGGGATGCAGCAAAAGCAGTGATAAGAGGGAAGTTCATATCACTTCAGGCATATATGAACAAACAAGAGAGAGCCCAAGTGAACCACTTAACTTCCCACCTTAAGGAAGTAGAAAAAGAAGAACAAAGACAACCCAAAACCAGCCGAAGAAAGGAGATAATAAAAATCAGAGCAGAAATAAATGAATTAGAGAACAGAAAAACTATAGAAAAAAATTAATAGAACAAGGAGCTGGTTCTTTGAAAAGATCAACAAAATTGACAAACCCTTGGCAAGACTTACCAAGGAAAAAAGAGAAAGAACTCATATAAACAAAATCCAAAATGAAAGAGGAGAAATCACCACGGACACTGTAGATATACAAAGAATTATTGTAGAATACTATGAAAAACTTTATGCCATTAAATTCAACAACCTAGAAGAAATGGATAAATTCCTAGAACAATACAACCTTCCTAGACTGAGTCAAGAAGAAGCAGAAAGCCTAAACAGACCTATCAGTAGAGAAGAAATAGAAAAAACCATTAAAAACCTCCCCAAAAATAAAAGTCCAGGCCCTGACGGCTATACCAGCGAATTTTATCAAACATTCAAAGAAGACTTGGTTCCTATTCTACTCAAAGTCTTCCAAAAAATTGAAGAAGAAGCAATACTTCCAAACACATTTTATGAGGCCAACATAACCCTCATACCAAAACCAGGCAAGGATGGCACAAAAAAAGAAAACTACAGACCAATATCTCTAATGAATACAGATGCTAAAATACTAAACAAAATACTAGCAAATCGAATACAACAACATATTAAAAAAATAATACATCATGATCAATTGGGATTCATCCCAGAATCTCAAGGATGGTTCAACATACGTAAAACGGTTAACGTAATACACCATATCAACAAAACAAAGAACAAAAACCACATGATTTTATCAATAGATGCAGAAAAGGCTTTCAATAAAATACAACACAATTTTATGTTTGAGACTCTCAACAAAATGGGTATAGAAGGAAAATATCTCAACATGATAAAGGCCATATATGATAAACCATCAGGTAACATCATATTAAATGGCACTAAACTGAAGGCTTTCCCCCTTAAATCAGGAACAAGACAGGGTTGTCCACTTTCTCCACTCTTATTTAATGTGGTACTAGAGGTTCTCGCCGGAGCAATCAGACAAGACAAAGAAATAAAAGGCATCCATATCGGAAAAGAAGAAGTAAAGGTATCACTTTTTGCAGATGATATGATCGTATACATCGAAAACCTCAAAGAATCCACAAAAAGACTACTAGAAACAATAAGCCAATACAGTAAGGTTGCAGGATACAAAATTAACATACAGAAGTCAATAGCCTTTCTATATGCCAACAATGAAACAATTGAGAACGAACTCAAAAAAATAATCCCCTTCACGATTGCAACAAAAAAAAATAAAATACTTAGGAATAAACATAACAAAGAATGTAAAGGACTTATATAATGAAAACTATAAACCATTGTTAAGGGAAATCGAAAAAGATATAATGAGATGGAAGAATATACCTTGTTCTTGGCTAGGAAGAACAAATATAATCAAGACGGCTATATTACCCAAAGCAATATACAAATTTAATGCAATTCCCATCAAACTTTCAATGACGTTTTTTAAAGAAATAGAGCAAAAAATCATCAGATTTATATGGAACTATAAAAAACCCCGAATAGCCAAAGCTATCCTAAAGAAAAAGAATGAAGAATGAAGTCAGAATTACAATACCTGACTTCAAACTATATTATAGGGCCATGACAATCAAAACAGCATGGTATTGGCAGAAAAATAGACACTCAGACCAATGGAACAGAATAGAAAACCCAGAAATAAAACCACATATATATAGTCAAATAATTTTTGATAAAGGGGCCAACAACACACAACGGAGAAAAGCAAGCCTCTTTAATAAATGGTGCTGGGAAAACTGGAAAGCCACATGCAAAAGAATGAAACTGGACTACAGTCTCTCCCCCTGTACTAAAATTAACTCAAAATGGATCAAAGACCTAAACATAAGACCTGAAACAATTAAGTACATAGAAGAAGACATAGGTACTCAACTCATGGACCTGGGTTTTAAAGAGCATTTTATGAATTTGACTCCACAGGCAAAAGAAGTGAAGGCAAAAATAAATGAATGGGACTACATCAGACTAAGAAGTTTTTGCTCAGCAAGAGAAACTGATAACAAAATAAACAGAAAGCCAACTAAATGGGAAATGATATTTTCAAACAACAGCTCAGATAAGGGCCTAATATCCAAAATATACAAAGAACTCCTAAAACTCAACAACAAACAAACAAACAATCCAATAAAAAAATGGGAAGAGGATATGAACAGACACTTCTCCCAGGAAGAAATACAAATGGCCAACAGATATATAAAAAGATGCTCATCTTCTTTAGCTATTAGAGAAATGCAAATCAAAACTGCAATGAGATACCACCTCACACCTGTTAGATTAGCTATTATTAGCAAGACAGGTAATAGCAAATGTTGGAGAGGCTGTGGAGAAAAAGGAACCCTCATACACTGTTGGTGGGAATGTAAAGTAGTACAACCATTATGGAAGAAAGTATGGTGGTTCCTCAAAAAACTGAAAATAGAACTACCTTATGACCCAGCAATCCCTCTACTGGGTATATACCCCAAAAACTCAGAAACATTGATACGTAAAGACACATGCAACCCCATGTTTATTGCAGCATTGTTCTCAGTGGCCAGGACATGGAAACAACCAAAAATCCCATCAATAGATGACTGGATAAAGAAGATGTGGCACATATACACTATGGAATACTACTCAGCCATAAGAAATGATGACATCGGAACATTTACAGCAAAATGGTGGGATCTTGATAACATGATACAAAGCGAAATAAGTAAATCAGAAAAAACCAGGAACTGCATTATTCTATACGTAGGTGGGACATAAAATTGAAACTAAGAGACATTGATAAGATTGTGGTGGTTATGGGGGGGCGGGGGGAATAGGAGAGGGAAAGGGGGTGGGGAGGGGCACAAAGAAAACAAGATAGAAGGTGACAGAGGACAATCCGACTTTTGGTGATGGGTATGCAACATAATTGAACGACAAGATAACCTGGACTTGTTATCTTTGAATATATGTATCCTGATTTATTGATGTCACCCCATTAAAAAAATAAAATTATTAATCAAAATAACTGTCCCACAAATTCTTGATGCTTCAGTTAGTGTTTAGGATTGCAGGGATATTTATTATTATGTTAATACTAGGAGATAAAGAATTTTAAATGACCTTTAGGACAATGGGGAAGCTGGTTTTAAAAATGTATCTGTGGAAGAATGTATGACATCTGGCAGAACCCTACTGCAATTCTACTTAGCAAGTCAAAGGTAAAGATTGTTAGTTATCTTCAGGAGTGACTAATGCTTCGCAGGACCATGCAGGTTTTTGATTGATAGAGTTATCAATAAAATACATGGTTATTGCTAAGCATTGTTAAGATGTGATTAATTGGAACTAGCTGCTATTTGTGGGGTTTAGTATACCTAATAACAGCATGAAATAGATCTATGGGGAAAAAAAAGAAAGAAAAGCTTAACCACTTAAAATGTACTTTTATTGGTGACGGAGAAGTTTTAGACTAAAAGTGAATAATAGAACATATAACTCATTATCCAAAGAAAGAAACATTTATATATTTATGAAAATTCCTCAGGCTCCTCTCTAATAACTGTGAAGTCCAAGGTAAGAGTACTGATTGAAACCCATGTATTCGACATATTTCAAGTATATACAGGAAGCAACAAAATTATTAAGCAACTTTCTATTTGTATCTTTACAAAAAATATTCAAAACACCCAAGAAGATCAGTTTCAAATTTAGATGTTTCAGAATTGTCAG
Organism: Saccopteryx bilineata; assembly: GCF_036850765.1. Taxonomy (NCBI): domain Eukaryota; kingdom Metazoa; phylum Chordata; class Mammalia; order Chiroptera; family Emballonuridae; genus Saccopteryx; species Saccopteryx bilineata. The sequence goes on along the minus strand of NC_089494.1, from coordinate 48,715,484 downwards.
AATCCTTGCAGTTTAGTGCGCAAACATGCTGGTATGAGTGAACTGGTGCCTGGCCCCCAAAATGCCCTCTTTTGTCCACCCTCAGCTCTTCCTCAGACTGCTGGGACCTCTCACGTGAATGTCTGTGCACATTCAGCTTGCACATCTGAGTTCTGTTTATCTCTCAGTGTAAACAACTATCCTATAGCCACTCCGTAGGGCTAGGAGTGGGCAGAGAAGAGTCATGGTCCACCATCAGATTTAGTAATCCAGCCAAAAGTCTTGTGTAGTTCCTGGATAGAAGCATAAGGCATTTGGTCTAGAAGCTCTGGGGTTCCAAAGTGGCTGATATTTTAAGAAGGGGAGGATTATGTTCTAGTTGAACCTCTTTCCTTGGCTCAAATAATTCCTCATCACATGGAAAGAAGTCAAGCTAGGGCAAGGCCAGAGCTGGTGTCCCTAAAGTGCCAGGCCGAGGACACAGCCCCTTTCTCATGGATGTGGAAGTTCATGCCTCTTATTCCCCTTCACCTTTTCCACCCATTCCCCAACCACCTCCCTCTGGCAACCATCAGTCTGTTATCTGTTTTTATAAGCTTTTTCTTCTTAATTCCATTAATATAATGTATTCATAGATTTTTTTTTTCTTCTTTTTCCAAGTGAGAGGAGGGAAGATAGAAAGACAGACTCCCACATGTGCGCCAGCTGGGATCCACCCGGCAACACCCGTCTGGACTGATGCTCTGCCCATCTGGGGCCAATGCTTACAATGGAGTTATTTTTAGCACCCGAGGCAGTATCTCCACCATCCCCAGAGTCCAGGACCAACATACTCAAATCATTCGAGCCATGGCTGCAGGAGGAGAGAGAGAGAAAGAAAGAAAGAAGAGGGAGGGGAAGAGTGGAGAAGCCGGTGGTTGCTTCTCCAGTGTGCCCTGATCAGGAATCAAACCTTGGACATCCACATGCCGGGTGATCCTCTACCACTGAGCAAAAACGGTCAGGGCTAGTTAATAAATTTTCTAAATATTGATTTAGTCTTGCATTTCTGAAATATATTTTACTTGGTTATAAAACATCTTTTAGGCCCTGGCTGGTTGGCTCAGTGGTAGAGCGTTGGCCTGGCGTGCAGGAGTTCTGGGTTCAATTCCCAGCCAGGGCACACAGGAGAAGCACCCATCTGCTTCTCCATCCCTCCCTCTCTTCTTCCTCCCTGTCTCTCTCTTCCCTTCCCGCAGCCAAGGGTCCACTGGAGCAAAGTTGGCCCGGGTGCTGAGGATGGCTCTGTGGCCTCTGCCTCAGGTGCTGGAATGGCTCTAGTTGCAGCAGAGCGATGCCCCAGATGGGCAGGGCATCGCCCCCTAGTGGACATGCTGGGTGGATCCCGGTCAGGCGCATGCGGGAGTCTGTCTGACTGCCTCCCTATTTCCAACTTTGGAAAAATACAAAAATAATAATAATAATAATAATAATAATAATAAAACATGTTTTAAAGGTATTGAATTCTGTTTGCCAATATTTTACCTTAGATTTTTATCTAGGAATATTCATAGGATACTAATTGTACATTTTTTATGCAATATTAGATTATGAATATGATATTCTCACTTCATAAAAAATAAGATGGAGGGTTTATTTTTCTAAATATATTAATTATGTTTTTTGTTTCTTTTCTGATATTTTTGTCCACTTTATAATTGTTGAGGAAAAAGTCTCTGACTACTTTTATGTTTTTGTCCAGTTCTTTTTATGTCTCCTGTAATTTCTGCTATGTATTCATAACTGCACAGATATTCATAAGTGTTATGCTTTCTTTGGGACTTGCATCCTTTAGTATTATAAAATGCCCTTCTTTTTTTTATTTGATACCTTTGTAGGAAACCTAAATTCCTCCCTGCCTAGTATTAAATCAGGACCATTATTTTTTTTTATTTGTTAGTTTGGGTTTGTCTGATATTTTCAAAGTGTCTGAATTACATGGTTAGGTTTGTGTTGTCTCCCTCAAAAAGATAGTTTACTTGTGATCCAATCTGAAAATTTGTTAATATATAACTTAAGCCTCCGTTTATATGATCCAGATGCATTGGATTTAATTCTGCCAAATTATTTTTGTGTCATTTTTTTTTCCTACAGTTTTTGGTTATTTAAAAAAGTATTTTAAGATAATTCATTTCTCTGGAACCTGCTCAAATCAGGATTTTGTCTCAACAATTTCTCTGAAACTGCATTTGTTGATGTCACTAATGACACCCATGTTGCCAAAAACATTCATGGCACTCTTGGCTTCATTTGGGCTAAAGCCCCAGCAGCACGTGACAACGCTAGCTACCCTGTCATTTCTGAAACTTTTTTTTCAATTAGCTTCTGAGATAACACTCTCATCTGGTGTTCCCCCTACCATATGAATGTTCTGCGTTATACTTCTTCACTGGCTTCTCTGCTATAACCCACCTACTTCATGTTAGTGAAAAAGACCCTAAAACTCAGGTTCTGAGTTTCTTTTCTTCTGTATTTATTTTTACTTCCTGAATGAAGTTATCCAGCTTTAATGTTGTCAATGCCTTCAACATGTTGACAACTCTCATGTTCATACTCAAGTCCACATGCATCTCCTGATCTCACAGGCTGAATTCCACATCTCTACGTGGATACCTAATAGAATCCCGATCTTATCATGACTAACATCAAAGGCTTGATTTCTCCAACCAATGTGCTCTGTCTCATTCTTTCCTTAGTTAATAAACAGGGAATGTGACTCCATTCTCCTTAATGCTCAAGGAAACAGAACAACAAAAAACAAAATAAAACAAAATTGAAACCATCTTTGACTCAAATTCATAACCAATCAAAGAGCATATCCTGGTGGCTCCAGTGCTATGCACATCCAGAATCCTTTGAATTCCCATGACCTCTGCTAACATGCTATTTTAAGCTACCAACATAATTTCTTGCCTAGACAACTACAACAGCCTCTTAACAGTCTCCCTGTTTCACTGTTTCCATTGTGCTTTTACCCTTGCTATACTATAGTTCATTCTCCACTCACCAGTCAGAACCAAAAATCCCTGTCTGATGTCAGATTATTTCAGTCTTCTTTCTAAAATCCTCCTGTCATTTTAGAGAGAATAAAATAGCTTTCAAGGGACTTAGCTCTGAATCAGGGGTCCACAAACTTTTTACACAGGGGGCCAGTTCACTGTCCCTCAGACAGTTGGAGGGCCGGACTATAAAAAAACTATGAACAAATCCCTATGCACACTGCACATATCTTATTTTAAAGTAAAAAAAACAAAACGGGAACAAATACAATATTTAAAATAAAGAAAAGTAATTTTAAATCAACAAACTGACCAGTATTTCAGTGGGAACTATGTTCCTCTCACTGACCACCAATGAAAGAGGTGCTCCTTGGGCTGGATAAATGGCCTCAGGGGGCCACATCTGGCCCCATGGGCCATAGTTTGGGGAGCCCTGCTCTGAATGATATGGTTACTAGTGACTCTCTGGTCTCATCTCTCTCTGTCATCTCCTTCCCTCCACTCCACTACCTTCTTGAAGATCCTCAAACAATCTTGCTGTAAAACCTGTGTCCTAACTGGTCATGATGACTGTAATGCTTCCCATCCCTAATAACTGCACAGCTGTCTCATGTCTCTGCTCCAATGTCACCTATCGGGGAATCCTTCCTGATTACCTGATCTAAAATGATTATGTCTCCTAAACAATAAGTATTTGCTGAATGACAATGAAAAATCCTAGGTAGATCTGGAGTTCAGAAAAGGCTATTACCTCTTTTTCCATGATTCTTTTAAAAACAAGAATAAAAATGGAAGAAAAAAAATAAAGACAATCACCTTGAGTTGAAATAAGTTGCTTGTTTGCTGGGTGAATCCTGATTTTGTGTTGTACAAATAGCCAGAAATGTGGAGTTTGTGAAATCCTGTGAAGGAGGCAGAAATGTAGTTCCACTGATAATTCTGTAGAGTTCTGGCCACACACATGCAGGCAGAGCAAGGTTTCATGTGGGTATGAGATGAAATAGAGCTGACTTTCTGTCACTTTATTTATTCTGTTTGCATCCTTTACTCCTTGCACACTGTAAACTATTTAGTATAATGCTTACAGCACTTTTGGAATAAAGAGATAAGCAGTTTAATCCAAGAGAGGATTTGTCTCTGAGTCAAAGCCTGAAATTTTTTGCTATATCCTCCAATTGGAACACAGAAATGTTTGTTTTGCACTGGGAAGCTATGATACCAGATTTCATTCAACACTTTTTAATTCTACTTCTGCTCCTGTGAGATATGTTGTGAAATTTTCTGTATAGCTTGAATTGTAGCTTTCATAGATTCAGAACAAAGATTATATGGTGCACTGTATTTGGTGCAGAAATATTTGTTTGAAAGTAAGGTGAAATATATAAGATTGTAAAAAGACATTTAAATTGTAAAATCTCTATGGAGGAACTCCATTTTATACAGCAGTTTCTATGTTTGTGCTTTTAAAATAGATGCTCAATACACTAGGTTGATTTAAACTTATTTAATAATCTGATCTCTATTTTAAGGTAACATTAGCTCGATATTGTGAATTTAATAGCATTTCTTAATATATATATATATCATACTTCATATTTCACCAAGTGACATACCTTCAGATCTGATAGTGAATATACAATGGGTAGCATTTGTTCTGATATTTCAAATTTATAAATGTAAACTACAGTATAGATCTCACAGAAATAGTTTTCTAATTCTAAATGTGGTACATTGGGTTTATTTAAACCCTACGATTTAAAAGAATCATTATATACATATCATCAATAACTACAAGAAAGTCCATGGGGAAAGTAGGGAGAATAGGAGAAATAAAACTGGGACTAAGAAAGGTGTGTTGAATACCATCATTATGCAAATACCTGAAGAAAAAAGATACTATTCATTTTATAGAGATTTAAAAATAATTGCTTAAAATTTTTTTCTCTTACTTTGTCTATATTTGACCTTTACCTCCCCTATGGTTTCTCTTTCTCTTCACTTATATTTAAATTGTGAAAGACTTTAAAATGGTTAAAAATTGGAAAAGATGGGGAGTATTATTACTTCTAGTACAACCTTACAGGTCACCTTTGTTTTGTTCTGTTTTAGAGATATTCTATATAAGTTTAACTATATAAGTTGTAACAAACAGATGATAATATAAATAATTTTTCCATAGAAAGGCAAATCCTTTATATCCAGTGAAATGCAATTGATTAGTACCTTTGGATAGAGCTCTTTTTCATCTGTGTGAATTCATTTCAGAATTTCTCTGTCTGTATATGTATGGTACTTTTAATTGTCCTTTGAATGACAGTAACATATTATTACTGCTTCCCTCATTGAAGAACAAATTAAACAAAATTATTGCTGAGTTTTAATTTTATATTTGTGTGAGTCACAAATGTGTCCTCTTTAAAAATTATTTAAAAATATTTTTTCTTTTTCTTTCTACTTTTCAATACAAAACTACACAATGTAATATAATTTAAAAAAGATAAATCCTTCTACAATTTCCTCTTCGTGGGCATCTCTTTCTTTCAGTCTAGGAAGGAATTTACATATATGGCAGTTTGTCTGGAATTTTCTTACCAAAGAAAATAAAACTCATAACTCTTAATATATAATTTATGGACTAGTTTATGGGTTTACTGAAGACTTTAAAGAGGTTAATAGAGATAAAGTAATTGATTTTAACATGTATTTCGTTCAGACATTTGGTGTATGTGCTTGGCTGAGGAGCCAATGGGGCGAAGCTACCATCTGTGGGATTATGACTGAACGCCTAAAATGTATTTCACTGATTGTTGTAAAAAATTATGTTTATAAATTAGTACTACAGTACACATAAATGAAAATCAACTTTAACTCAAAACTTTTAATCAAAATATAGAGATATACGATAAGTAGGCACAGTATGAATTGATTTAATTGATCAAATAACTTGGATATATTTTGCAGATAAAAGAAATGATGGTTTCTATTAGCACATTAAAAACAAGAGAAAATTAATGTAAGTTCACATTTTTAAAAAAGCATTAAGCAATAAATACAGCACTACCACTACCATTAATTCTATGTACATTGGATTACATTTGAACAAACACTAAATTACAGAGTTGATAGTTTCTGAATAAATGTGCTGGAAAATAACTTTAGAAAATAAAAAAATGACAGATTAGAATTTTTAAAAAATTAAAATGTAACTTTTATAAGCACTTGTAGAAATATAGCAAGGAGATCTACATTTTAAAAATTAGAAATCCTCAGAATTATGTTTTAGATACCAAAGATGTTTACTTTTAAAAATATCAATTTTACCTTTTCCTTATGAGTAAGATACAAAGAAAATCTTAATTAACACTTCATGTTTAGAGAAATCTAATATTTAAAATATTGCTCCTAAAAACATATGGGTACAAAATTAACACCAACTAATCGAAGACTGTACAATAGATAAATCCTGGACATAAAGAAAATCTGATCTAATGTTAATATAATAAAAGCACAATAAAAATACTTGAAAATTGTATAATGTTAATATAATGCTGAGAGTTTGACATTTTCTACTGTCATTTATGGTTGAGACTCAACAGTTTGTCTAGAAAAATACTAAGCTATGCAAATGTATCGGCAAAGGGTTTGAATCTGTCTTTGAATATTAAATAGCAAAAAGTGAGTTAATTTAATGGCATTTTTGTATAATTTAGTCAGTAGATAGTCCAGAACAGCCCATGCTCCTTTTCTGACAGCTTGCTGTGAAATCCACAAATTTGAAACCAATAAAATCTTCACATGTGAATGGGTAAGTTATAAATGTACTGGTCAGACCATTTAATATGTTAATTATTACTATTTAGATAATTATCCTAAACAATTTCAAATGACCTCTGAATTTACCATCTATTGAAAGCTTAAGAAACAACCTGTGATTGTGATGACAGTCACTAGTTTAATCTATTATAAGGGATTGACAAACTGTAAAAACACAAACGCATAGTGATGTCTCCTCCCAAAATTGAATTTTATTAATTAATAGTATTTTGGTTTTTTTCAGATATTTCATTAGAAAATAACATTAGGAAAACTGAGTCCCATTTAAATGTCACTTTAATTCATTAGCAAGGATTTTTTTCATCTTAACTTAATTATTCCAGAAACATTCTGACAATTCTTCCTCAATGCTGTATTCAGATATTTCACTGACTTGTGTCATTATCTACCTTAGCTCTATTAAAATATTAAAATAATGTATTTGATATATGTTCCATTATTATAGTTTTAAAAATAGCCTGGAACATGTCAAAAGCCTATACTTTTATATAATGTAAGTCAGAAAATTAATATTTTTAATGGGGTAAAAACCATAAGAGTAGTAAATTGGCATTTATTATAGTAGGAGTTGCTTAAGTTTCTGAATTAGAATGCAAGTTCATCGTCAAAATAAAAAGAGAAATATGTGAAACACATCTTTTAAGGTATGAAATACCAAAGTTAATATGTTTAATAAACAATGGCCTTGAGTTTGTTTTTAATAAATACTTTATATCTTATCATAGATATTTCCATTAGTTCTCAAACTTCTGATCCTGGTATCTGGTTGTCTATAAAATATCTACCAAATAGAAGATTAAAGACTCTATTTTATTATAAAATCAGCTCAGAAACAGTATCAGATATTAAGATTCATGCATTATTACATTATGTAGTTGTTTTAAATATCTTACTTAGGTTGTATGTATTTGATTCAAGGCTATAAAATAGAACAACAGAGTATTTACAAGCTCATCTTTCACAATTTTTTTTACAAACTTCCAAGGAATAAGAAACCCTTCACTGATATTCTTCATGTAAAATACTTGCTAGTTTGTCTACACAGTAGAAATGGAAGGGACAAAGCTTTTATTTACAGATACAGGAACACTGATTCCCTCCCACTTATATAGTAAGATGGGAAACTAGATGATAAGGTGTTTTGTAGTATTAACCAAGGTATCTCCCTAATGATACCAAAGCATGATTGCATATCATACATATAATTTATCAAGTCTCAAAAATGGATATGGCACAGGGTATAACTGTGATGCATCAGCAAATGAGTACCCAAAAGGAATTCTTCTCAGTTGCCTTTATTGGGAAAAAGAGTGTAAACCAAAAAGAATAGTTACTATCTGGTTCATTTGAAAGGGTAAATGCAAAAAGGGCTAGAATACTCACTGAGCAAAAAATCAACTTCGCCAGTGAATACAGGATAAAGTTTTAAAATCAACAAATGAAAAGGTACTTTTCCTCTAAGTCTATAGGAATTACTGGGGCAGTAATCTTAGCCCAATATGTATATGAAATTTTACAGTCTGATTCATTTGTGAATGCATGCTGTAGTGTGCTAGAATTAGCTTATTCCAGTCACAAGAATTGATTGTGGTCATCTTTTCCTAACTACATTTAGTGATATCAAGTTGGTAACTTGAAATCAGCCATAGTATGACTATTTATACATCATAGATACTGTCAAACTTTAAAAATCAGGACTTTTTCTCTTCATAGAGCTAGTTGTTAAACATTGATCAACAAACTACTGAATACATGTGAAGGTTTCTTTGTGGCAATCAAGAAATTCATTTAATATTGAAGTCTTCTGGTTATAAAGTCATGCATAGAACTAAGTCCTAAGGAGCGGCACAAAATAGTTAAACAATACTGCCCCTATTGTAAAATGTAATCATTTTTTTCCGATTTTAAGACAACATTTTCAATTTCATGGATGCTTTTTCCATTTAAGTGTTCACTTGTATAGTCATGACTGTAAGCTGTACAATCACTGGTTGTTGATGCTGTGTAAGATGCACTACGAAGAGCATCTGAGTGGGCAAAGCTGCTTCCAAACTGAATTTTATATTGATTCCAGTTTCTTCTCAAAATTGCTTGAACCTGTCAATCAAAAGGAAACAAAAAGGACAAGAGTAATCTATTATTTATAATGATGATATTGTACAATAAAATAAGTTTATAGAATTTTTTTTACAAAAAAGGCATTAACATTATTAAGTGAATAATATTACTTTTTTAACTTAATTTAAAAAATTACATTGAGTGAAACATCTTTATATTAGGAAATTCATTGAAATTACTCTGTACTTTTAGATTATATTAATATTTCTTTCCCATGCTTTATTTTTGAAGCTTTAATAATAAATATAAATGTATTGTAAAACAAATAGTTAATCAAGATGTACTTACAAAATATGTGTTGTGCAACATTGAATTTTATATCAATATTTTTAAAAATAGAATGAGATGATGAGTGAAAGTTAAAAGAAGAGGGACAAAAGATTTTTAAAAAATAAGTGGGGATACAGGAAATATAAGTCATCATCCACCATCAGCATCAACTATAGCAACAACAACAACCTTTTATTGAATAATTATTATATGCCAAATATTGGGCTATATTCAAGGGAGAAAAAAACAGCAGGTGTTTTGTCCTCATGGAACTTACTACCAAAGGGAACAAAAGATTTCTTTCTTTAGTCAGAATGAGTTATTAGAATTTCCCAGTAGCTTTCTCTACTCTATAATTCAAAAATTATGTAATGAGAAATATAATAAATTGGTTTAAAATTTTCATTATTATAAAATTCAGAATTTAGGACTTTCAAGATTATTTCTTTATGTGTGCTAACAATATCTGAAAAAAATAATATAGCCATATAATTTTTTGAAACAAAATCATTTATAGAACAATAACTATATCTTGAAACAGTTGTACTTTGTTGCCCTTATGGTTTAGTAATATATTTCTAAATTCTCCAAATGACATATTTAAATTAAGGTAATTTAAACCTAACACTAGCTGGTTAGCTCAGTCACTTAGAGTATCGTCCCCAATATTCCAAGGTGATGGGTTCATTCCCCTGTCAGGGCACAGATAGGAATCAACCAATGAATGCATAAATAATTAGAACAAAAAATAATGTTTTTTCTCTCTTTCTCTCTCTAAAATCAATAAAAATAAATAAAAATATCTGCATAGGTAATATCTTGAAGAACATAAGCAAATGGCAAATAGAGTGGCTTTAGAGTGTGCTTTTAAATAGATATTCAGAGATTTGAAATAAAAATGACTTTTGGCCAATTATCTAGATGTTTATGATGGGAATTGTTTTGATCTTGAACATATGCTAATTCATTTCCCCTCACTTTGTTACTATGATAGACTGACTGAAGATATACACTATAAAGTTTTGGTTAAACCTGGCCAGATAGCCCAATTGGTTAGAGTGTGGAGGTTATTGGTTTGATCCCCAGTCAAGGCACATACAGGAACAGGTTGATGTTCCTGTCCCATTCTCTCTCTCCCTTTCTCTCTCACTAAAATCAATAAGTAAACATTTTTTTGAATAAAATTAATTAATTAATTATTTTTGGTTGAAAGGAAGTAGAATTATAAAATATTCTATGTTAATGTTATAAAGAATCTAATAGGAAGTAATATCTTAGCTGTAAATGTAGTACTTAATAGTCCTAAAAAGGAAAGCTTAAACTCTAAAAGTCAAAATGGCTTTTGGAATAGCTGACTGTTCTTGCACTACTTTGATTAATTTAAGATCATCACCCTATTTCTTCCTTGTACCTAAATCATAAAAAACAAACAAAGAAAAAGTCCCATGGAAATCTAATTTCCTGAACTGTGAGGACTTATTTATTAAAGTTAAAAATGAGCTTAACTAAAATGTATATAGGCCTTATAGATATCTGTTTTGTATTTTATTCTATATAAAGATGTTACTTTATCATTGGCTTTCTTTAAGACAATATCACACCTGTTCAACAGAATAGTAAAGTGTCCACTTTTAATAAACTTTTAATAAAAATATTTATTAGGCAAAAATAAGGATAATTGCTATTGGAAGGGAAGATAGTCTGATGTTATTAAAGATATTAAAATGTTCGTCATTATTTTACATGAGTATTATATAAATAGTAAGACAAACTGTTTAGAAAATAACATTGCAACTTTATATGCCCCTTATCACCTGATAAGAAGCCAACTCTATACTCCTTAACCTAAATCAATTAAATGATAGTTAATAGAGCTTTATATAAAACTTCTACCTAGTCTCATTACAGAATAAGGATTCTGTTGTTCTCAACAAAATTTTGTTAACTCTATAAAAATATCTATTCTCAGGTGTTGTTAAATGTACCCCTTAGACTGTAGAGGATACTTCTAATGACTAGAGTTCCTAGTTTATGCAAACTGCTCATTTTTTACTGAGTAGGCTAGAGACGAGATGAATGTGCCTGAGCACTTGTCAAGCCACAATTATGTAACTAGTGAGAAACGCAAATAGAAATATTTTGCCTAAAAAATAAAATCAATAAAATGTAAAAATAAGACAACAACAGAGTTATTAAGCTAAAGCAAGCTATCTGGCCTGATATGGAGAGCAAGAAGGAAACCAAGTCTTAGGAAATGCTTTTGAAGTACATGACATAGTTGGAACCACACCAAATGAATTTGGAAGCTGTGTTTTCATGTTATGAGAGTGGGAAAAACTAAGAGAGAGACAATAAAGACAGGATTATAGTATTTCTTAAAATGAGAATAAATCATACACAAATGGGGATTGTATCTTAAGAGACGAAGAAAAGGAGAGAGATATTGGCGATGTGAAGAACTGAAAGATTTGGCAACAACTTGGCTCAAAGATGTTGTATTATTGCAATTTTTCCCTGCCAAAATTTTCTCAATTTTAGGACATGGCAGAAGATCAAGGTTGAATCTCTTTTGCTTACACACATAGAGTGGAACATGAGTGTTAGGCATTAGTGTAGATATTCCCTGGGCACTTTTTATAAATTAAAGGGCCAATTTGAGATTTGAGTCCAATATGATTAATATCCTAATTGTTCATGTATTTTTTAAAATGGTGACCGGAAAAATCTAACAAGGAACCTATAATGTTCTGTGTATCTCCTGAAGGTGGAATATGGTGCTGAAAATTTTATATTTTTAGCTTACATTAATCCTTGTGTAAGGGATTTGCTTTTATTTTTCTCTAATAAAAGAGGGCACTGAAACTCCAGGACGTTCAGAGTATTGTCCAAGATATCACATACAAGAACAAAGTGGAATCTTTGGGGTTTAAACAAGTTACTACACCAGTGCTTTTATTCCATTTTGCCTCCTATCACAAAATATTTTACTAATGATGATGTTTTGTACATTTACAATTTACCCTTAATAAAAATCAGTTGTGTTTCTGCTGATGCAGAAGTACATCTTTCATATTTCACCCATTCTTTTACATGTGGTCCATATCTGTCTCATCTATGTTTAGTGGTAAAATCCTATATAGGCAGTAAATAAAATTGTCTAATTCAGTTTATAAATAGTAAGTTTATAGGGGTACATAACCATTGCTATTTGAATTTTATTATAAAAAATGATATATCTACTCTTCTTAATTGCATTTTCTGTCTATACTTCTAATTGACTTTAGAGAAAACAGTCACTCTTGTCCTCTGGAGAGCAGAAGAATTATGGAAGCACCACTCTAAGACATTAAATATACACTACTGTTTAATAGTCCTACACCCTGTTATAAATAAATAAATATATAAATACCTATATTTTAAAATATATTTTAGTTTTACTTTAAAATGTACACTTGATAGCTTATTATATTGCTAAGAGAAATAAGTAAAATATTACTTAAGCAAAGAAGCAATATTTCACAGTGTTGAATATATACATGATCTCCAATGTTGATTTGTTTCATAGGAATGGTTCTTATAAAGTTATGCTAACTGGTTCCATGTGTTTTGCATCTAAAGTTTTGTGATAATCTTCACAGTTACCAATTGCCCCAGTCTCACTTGGTTGCTATCTGTATTTCTAAACTTTGCTGAATTTTGCCAAAATCCTCCAACAGGTTAACATTTGTCAAGTAGATTAAAAACATAGAGAGTTAAATCACTATAGTTCAAATTACTGAGCTATAACACTGTTCATATGCATAAGAAATTTGGTATTACCAGTTTTTAAAAGTCCTGAAACTTTTCAATTAGGACATGGATAAAAATCTTAAAATTTCCAAGACTGCATTGCTATGTTTCAAATTAGAGCATGTTATTCTCTAAAATTTTCTAACATACTGCATTTCTTGCCTATATAACTGAAGGATTAATTTTTATTTTTTTATTTTTTATTTTTTATTTTTATGAAGTTGGAAACAGGGAGGCAGTTAGACAGACTCCCACATGTGCCTGACCGGGATCCACCCAGCATGCCCACCAGGGGGCGATGCTCTGCCCATCTGGGGCATTGCTCCATTGCAACCAGAGCCATTCTAGCACCTGAGGCAGAGGCCATGGAGCCATCCTCAGTGCCCAGGCCAACTTTTTGCTCCAATGGAGCCTTGGCTGTGGGAGGGAAAGAGAGAGACAAAGAGGAAGGAGAAGGGGAAGGGTGGAGAAGCAGATGGGTGCTTCTCCTATGTGCCCTGACTGGGAATCAAACCTGGAACCCCTGCACGCTAGGTTGATGCTCTACCACTGAGCCAACTGGCCAGGGCTCTGAGGGTTTAATTTTTAAAAATTGTTTCATATCTACCATAAAATTATTTTCAAAGGCCACACTGTAGGCCAGGCAGAAAATAAAACTGAGAGGGGTAAAATAAAATGAGCCAGGTTTTTCTCCTATTAAAAGATATGCATGTCCTATGAGGTTAAGGATTGCCAGGGCTGCACATAGGTCACAGTCCAGAGTTTAAAAGGTGGGTCAAAAGACTAAATAAATAAAAGTCACTACTAGAATATTTTAAAGTGAGGCAGAATTTGCCCTAGCCTTGAATTCCAAAATGACCCAAGCTTTTGGAAAGGAGAGTTGCATTTATGAAAAAAAAATTCTATGGTTTCTCTCCTGATAGAAACAAAATTTGAAATAGTTGGTCCTAAGGAATTTATAATTTCATCTCATGTTTAAAAATATTTATCTATCTATATATACTTATAAATAGATAGATGATAGATAGATAGATGATAGGTAGATAGACAATATAAAATAGTAAAAAGAATAGTATCAATCACCATACCTCTCCATTAAAGAAGCAAAAAATTGTAGAGACCAAAAGACCCTGTAAGAGAAAAACAGAATATTCTGATTTCAAACAGAAAAGGTACATATAGTACATTTTTATAACCAACTTACTGTACATGTAGTAAAAAATAAAGCCAAAGCTACATATACATTTAATACCAAATTTCTCCAGCACCATACCTGATAGTGCATGAGGATGTGCATGACGTAGTCATAGACCTCCTCTGCCGTTCTTCCCTCAGGTCGCCACGGAAGCAGCACAAACTCAATGCCCAGCAGTGGCACCAGGATCAGTGTGGCTCTCACAGCTTTCATGTAGAGGTTGGACTCAGCTTGGTGAGTAACTTTTAATTTAGTGATGAGGACACGTACAATATTTAATAGAAAAAAAAGATTCACCTAGAAGAGAATAAAGTGGCATATGAAAATTATTTCATATTTAATGTTGAAGAAGCATTAGTAAAGAAGCTGTGATTTTATAAATCTTAGAATGTTTTCAGTATATAAGAATATGATATAATTTGTATTTCTGGAATTCTGATGATTAACAAGTATACCAATTTTAATGGAATTAGGTTTTAGAGAAGCAAAATTATTGTGGAACATATTCAATTGAGGGATATCTGAGTGTTTTTTTCAGCTCATTTTCTAACAAATTTTGCGTTGGTTCAAAAACTAAAGCTTTTAAATATTCTCAGATCAAAGGAAAGATTTGTTTTTAACAAATTCTAATTTGTGTCTCCTCTGTGTCAATGCCTGCGTTAGGTAATTTCCAAAGATATATGTTATATAATAGTGATCATTTTATATCTTTTTGGTTTATCTTTTCTGTGTTTTGTTTGTTTGTTTGTTTTTGTAACAACTCCTCCAGGACAGTGCTGTACTGCTCTTTAACATCAGAGCAGGCTGACTCACACACTTGAACTAGTTGACATTCAACTTAATTCAGTCCTAGAGATTAAAAAAAAAAATTGCATCCCACAGGGCCTTTTGTTATATTAATTTCTTTAATTACATATTTACTGTGTGTTAACTTTCCTTAAGAGAAAACATTCTCTTTACACTTGATGTTAGCTGAAAGGCTGAGAAAACAGTCTCTTTGTAAGGGAGATATAAAACATCAAAAATATAGTGTGGATAACTAAGTTACTCAGAAAATGGACAGAGCTCTGCTGGAATATGTCTTCCTTACTCCTCTCCCCTCCTCATATTATTTTCTCTCTTTTCTATCTTGAGCCAAGTCAGTATCTTTTACTTTTGTCTACTGTCTCTATGCCCATTCCTATGCCTTCCATAGAATTACGGATATTAACTCTAGAAGAGCCCCTTAGGGCTCTCTTTTATGCTGTTATACTATTCTTTTTCTTTTTCCCTTTTTCCCTGACTTGTAGCATCTGTGCTTTCTTTTATAATACAAAAAATTTTAATTATATACCAATATATAATTTTCACATAGTCTAATAAATTGGAAAATAGTGGTAGCATTTCATTTAATGTAGAAAACAATAAAAAAGTATCACTTAATCATATGCTGATTAAGACTTGTGTTATGAAAATAACTAGGCATAAAAATATTCCATTACTATTCTTAGATAATTCAGTGGAACACATGCTTCAAAAAATATAGCTCACTATACTACTGATGGAAACACATCTATGAAAAGTAATATGGTTATAGACACAGGAATGTCTCTGCTAAAGACAAAATCAGAATAAACTATTTCAACAGCTGTAAGAATGACCTGACAATCAACACATCAGCTGCTGTTCCACCCATACTACTATATTCCCTTCCTAAGCATCATTGCTGTTTGAAAGGTTTTGACTAAATAAAAATTACTACTATCCCATAGAAAAAAATATAATATTGCCCTTTTATCTGACTATAAACTTAGAATATAGATTATTGTATAATCATTATATGCAAAAGTCATAAAAGATAAAAATCAGTAGAAGTGCTGCAATTTAGATGCCCGTCGTATGACAATTTCTAAATAGAAAGTGCCTGTTCACAATGGCAAGTCTGGTTTAAAGTGTGAAACTGAATCCTAGAAAGTCATTCTACTTTATTTTTTCTGCAAATGCTTCCAATTATTTTAAATAAAAACTAGAACAAGAATTTTAAATATCAGATGAACTATACCTGAATCTCACCTATTTTAGAGCAAAACTAATTAAGAAGAGAAGAAACCTATTTTATCTCCTCACTCATAAAGTTCACCTATCTACTAGACACCACAGGACATTTTCATGTCACAATACCAGCCTAGGGTCATGATAGGAAGCAGGAGGAATCAGCCAGTGGTGGGAAGGGGATACCTGGAAGCCACTGCTGGACTAGAACAGCCAGCGATCACTTTATGCACCAAAGTGATCTAAATCTCTCACAAAACCCAAATCAAATGTAGCTCTTCAAACTTCCCCTTAGCAGGATCTCAGAAATGCTTTAGCCACTCCAACATCTCTGCTTAAAAGGAAATGTGACAGAGGAAGTCTGAGTGGAAAGAACTGATTGTGGTTAAAATTTTATTTATAAAAATTGTGTAAAACCATATGATCATATAAACAATTTCCTCCCCAGACCTTGGAATTGACCAGGACCAGTGAGGGGCCCTGGAGCTTAAAGAAGGACAAGACAGTTTATCTTGGCAGAAAAATAGTCTCCCAATCTTTTTTTAGACCAACACGATGAAAAAAATTTTTATGCAAATAATGTGTATTTTTTTTTAACTGAAGTAATTGGGCTATATTTCTACGATATTTTACCCCAGTGGCACCTTTTACTCTCGCATCTCAAAGATGATGTAGACAGGCTTTCCCAAGTATTGTTTAATTTGCTGTTGTTACATTTTTCATTTGCTAGGTACTTTTACTTCTTCCTGAATCTGATTCAGGCATTGAATCACATATACTCTGCAGAGTCAAATAAAATTTTGCATTCTATTTGCTTTATATGTCCCTGAGAGGCCCAAAAAAATGTATCTCAATTTTTTTTTGTGCTCTCCTCAGAACAGAATCATGTTATCATGTAGAAATTACAAGTCAAGAAACCCTTTAAATAATTTTTTGAGAGTTTATTATATTCTAGACACTTTGAAAGTCACTTAACAGGATGTATCTCATTTCATCCTTACAATATCCTGTAGGGTATTTACTCTTATTATTCCTTAACCACGGATGAGAAAAAAAAAGTCACAGAGAGGTCAAAAGAAAAAACAGAACCAGCCCTGAGATCCCCACCAGTAGCAGTAAAGCTAGTTTCAATGCCAGCTCTTGTGAGTACAAAAACTGCACAGCTAGGCTGTCTCAAGGTATAGCTTAAACACATGTCTTAAGTATGAGTAGTATGTACAAGGAGCAAGGAAAGGAAAAACTTCTGCCTCTGAAAATTTCACTAAAGTCTACATTAAGGTATATTAAAATTTCCATGAGACATTCCATGTATTGATTTCTGAACCAGCTATCTTGAGTGACTAGGCACAGACCAGACATTTAACAGATGCATTCCTTGTTAAAAAATTTAAAAAGCTATTATTACATTCTCTCTTTTACAAATGAGACACTTGAGGGACATAGTGATTAGTTTAATGGCCTAAGTTCACACAGCAGGTAAGAGGTGGAAGAATTTAAATACAGGCCTTCAGCCTTCAGGGTTTACCACCTTAGTTATGACATACTTTTTGAGACTGCCTTAACAATGATACATTCGAGGATGGCTTGAGCCATGTTCACACATAAGCATATATTAAATTGCAGCTAGCAAATACAGTAAAATAATAGAAGTATATTTGTCTAAAAAAAAAGAAATCTGAAAACAAGGGTTAAAGAACTTTGGATTTTGCCTGGGAAACATATCACCTTTTTACATTAATCAAATACCAGCTGTCATTACAGTCTGAGAGAAAGCATATTATTTTGTATTTATTTATTCTTCCACTTAAACAATGTAGTACAGGCATAGGTGTAACTTCTGTTTCTTTGTAACCATACATAAAAATGTGCAATGCACTTGTATTAAGTGATGATTATTATAATAATAATGCAACAGTTTAAACAATACTCTTTTTTCTTTATTGGGGTATTACTCTCATTACTGATATAGCTGTTTAGGTTTTTCTTGGTTGCCATCCTCAATTCCTGCATCCATCCTCTCCCCTATTCTGTCCTGCTCTTGTCCCAGGAGCCTGTGCGGCTCCTCAGAACTACGTCATCACCCAGGCTTTCTTACCCTCTGACATTTGCTGCACTTGGCCAGTGGGAGGAACTAAGAGATCAGAGCATGGGAAGAGAGAGAAGTTTGAATACTTCTTTCTCCTTCTCTTCCAGGCCAAGCTGTGGTTTTGGCAGTGTCTATGTTCCTCTACCCAAGGCCAGGGCTCCTGTTGGACGACTCCTCCAAGAACTTGCTCAAACCCAGTAACTCTGTTCTGTCTCCTCTGCTGGTCTTGCTGTGATAACAACTTCCCACTGTTGGTCCCTAGTGCCTCACTATTCCTTATGAATTAGTTTCCTTACTCTTCCTGCCAACACCTTTATATAATATAATGCCTTCATCAAACCCTCTTCAGTTCAACACAGAGCACATTGTCTGTGTCCACTGGGAATCTGAAGGCTACCATAGGCCAGATGACTCAGAATATGAAGTTGAAATATAAACAATAGTGAAAAAAGGAGACTTTTAATTACGTACCAATAAAGCAGCACATATTGGGCCATGGATAATGTAGAGGAGTTGAGTATCAGAACTGATCCAGCAGCTAGGGGAGAACAACAGAGAAATTATGTTGAAGATTTTTGTTTTACTTTGTTCCAATAGAAATCAGAGAAAGATGATATCTTACTTGTCATTGTAATATAGGCTTCTGGCTATAGCATGTATGCAAGCAGGAATCAGTGGAAATCCTGTCAATATCAAAGAAAAAGAAAATAAACAGGCAATCTCTACAGATACAACTCCTAAAATATGTCGTGAAAAGTGAAATTCAGAGTTACTCTAGAAGCAAAAATAACTGGTCACTATGTTTATTGCATAAATATTATCTGTATAATCAAGCAATAAATATAGTATATATATATAGTATTTATAGTATAAATAAGCTATTCATATTTTCAGGTTCATATGTTTCCTTCTAATAAGAGTCTTTTTGAATCAGTAGACTCCAGAGCATAAGTCCATAAATGTGCTGCCTAAGCCCCAAGGCTTAGAAGAAATCCAGTATTTATATAGATGGAATTGGCCAATATTTGGTAGATGATCACATTTGGGAAGAAGATGAGACTGACTGACTATACAAAAACAAAAAGAAAGAAGAGAGAGATGTCTTATGTATCAGAAATTTTGCATGTCTTGAGTATTCTAAATCAGATCTTTCAAAGAAATGTTTTACATAGGTAATCTGAATGTACCAAACACTACGTGTGTGCATACAAAACTGTATATATCTATATCTACTGTCTGACTGGAAGTAGGTAGATAGATAGATAGATAGATAGATAGATAGATAGATAGATAGATGATAGATACAGTATCATTTGTTATGTTTCTGAAAACTAGTCTTATTGAACTTATTTGCAGCATTTTTATTTTGCATTATTCCTGTTATTTCTTTTAAATGCTAGAAGTGCATCATTCTTTGCTTTGTGAATAATACCATATCAGGATATTATATGGCAAAAATAGATATTTTGCATGTTCTTATTCAATAACTGGTCCCTATAAGGTAAAATGACAATTCTTTTTTAAACATTTTTAAAAGGGAAGGTCAAAGCTGGTGAAACCCAATGTTCTCATTTTGCACTTGAGGAAAAAGCAGATTCAGAACAGTACAAAGACTGGATCCTAATTCATGATTCAAATTCTACACATGTAGCCAAGATACTCATTGGAATAGCAAATAGAAAAAAATGTTGAATAATTGACCTGTGACTACTGAAAATATTGAATCAGTGGTCTTTTATTTAAATATTTAAATATACAGCAGTAAGCAAAGGTTAATTACCTGAAATTTTATGAACTAATTATTAAGTATATTTTTTTTACAAAAAGACTCTCCATCTTCCAAAAGATTTCTAATAGGGTAAATCAGCAGAGACATGCAATGGGACTTACCCCAGCCAAGTAAATAATACCACATTAAGTGTTGCTTCTCTGCAAACACAGCCACCACAATGAGTGTGTGTAAGTAAACACCTTCACAAAGCATCCAGAAGTAGTTACAGCCCATCAGGTAAAGATGAATGAACTGGGACACTTTACAACTAACCTGTGAGAAAAAAAAGTAAAGCAATCAATATTTAGTTGCTTATGAATTCACATATAAAGCAATAGTCTACTTTAGCTCAGTTATATAGAAACATGGAATTTTCTTTCCTGTACACAAAATGTTACACACAACTGATTTAAACTTATAAAACGCCAGGCTTCATTTTCATCAAATGATACCTCTAAAGTTTGAGCCATTGACTCTAAAGATTTCTAATTGTATACTGCTAAGGAAATGTGTATATTCCAAATCTACTACATTTAGTGAAAGTGCATTTTCTAAATGTGTTTTAGTTATTATGGAATTTTAAGTGTAAAAGTTTCACACATGAATGACTTTATATCTATTTATTTTAATTATATCTTTATGAACTCTGCGATTATTGCATTCTGCTAGAAAAATCTTAGTAATTATCTTAATGTTACAAAGGAATTCATGAAAAGTACCAAATATTTGAAAAGTCTTACATATTACTTGCTACCAGTGCAAATTATACTTATTAAATAATAATCTAATAAGCCTCTACTTTATCTTATCCAAATATGGGATTTGAGGTTTTCATGTAGGTAAGAAGAAGCAAAAATACTGGTTTCCCTTCCTCTTTTCCTGAGGTTGGCACTTTCTCTTCTCTACTCTTAAAGAGACAGGAAGAGGGAGTTTCAAATACAGGGTAAAGAAAACACAAAGAAATGAGAAATACAGTTTACTCTCTTAGCAAGGGAAATAAATTAAAAGCTCTCCCAGAAATATATGGGCAAGTACTCCCATCAGGTTAATTTGCAATCTGGAACTCAATAAATATTTAGTGGCAGTTATCATTTTTAAATATATAAACATTTTACTAAAAAGAAAATTGGAAATGAAATGCACTGGAAAATAAATATTGAGTTATCATAGAATAGTAACAATAACATTTGTATATGAGTTATCTAAAACATTTTTAATATATATTATTTTATTTAATCCTTAAAATAACTCTGAGGCATGAATTAATATTAATCACATGTTTCATATATTAAAAACTACTTAAAAAAGTTAAAAATGATTTCCTAATATTCATATAACATCAGTCGAAGTTAAACGCTGAACACAAGTTCTGTAATTCCAATTTTGTTTTCATGACTATGCACAATGCCTTCTGACTAAGGACATTTATAAAACCTATTCTTTCATTAAATATTTTTTTCAGATTATATGACATTAAATTTTAAATAACGGACTGATGTCAAACACAACATTTGCTTATATGTTAGCAAAGCTCTCTCAAAGTTATTCCACTATATTATATAGAAATGCTAGACTTCAGCTTAAAATTTTTATATAGTTTTTAGATATTCATATGTAATTGAATTTTTAATTTATAACCTTGGTTTTGAAATTAATCCATAAACTCATGATAAAAATAACTTAAAGCATGCTTCAGAAAAATATCTTTATGCTGGGTATTTGTAATAAAAAAAAGACAAAAAATTTTCCAAGAATATATAAAATGAAGTATATACAATTTGAGGTTTTGTGTTAAGCACAGTGTCTTTGTTTATAAATCTAAGATTTAAAATCTTTTGCTTTGCAGCTTTATGATAGAACTTTGATCTCCTTGCTCTAGAGAAATTCACTCTAAAATGGCAGGACATTGGCTGTTTTTTTAATATTGTTAATTATAGCCTGGTGTGTTTCCTCACCCAGTGACTTTAGAGTGGAACATATACAAAATTAAACAATCCGGATGCACATGTGCAAACAATGGGGGGAATTTTAGAATTTTGGAAATTACCCTAAAAACACACATAAAACACACATGAGAGTATTGTTTATTGACTCACTGAGTGAAAATTCCTTCCCTTCCTTGATTTCAGAAACTAGATAACTTAATCTCTTAAAAAAAACCCACTTTATATATACAATATATGTGTGTGCCCCTTCAAAATCCCTTCAAAACCCTTCGAAATTCCTCAAAACCCCTTCAAAAATTCATATAAAACTTTACTATATTTATAAACATTATTAAAATATTATTTAAAAAATGAATAGGTTTGTTATGTGTGCAGCTATTATAGTTTAAACATAGCTTACATAAACATAGAGCTTACAAAGAATATATACATTTGTATGAGTAAATTTTATCTTATGTTTTAAAAATATAGTTTTATATTATAATAGTCTCTGTGACTTATTTTTATCTTTTGATACCCACCCTAAAAAATTATACTTTCAAATAAATTGTAAGGAAACAATTTATAAATATTTAGTGATACATTAGAACCCTTTAAAAATTTTATGATCATAAAGTTTAACATTATATAAGAGGTGAATACTTCATTTATCTCTGATTTTATTAACTTTTTAAAATCACCTAGATACCAAAAATACAATTTAAATTTTCCATTTTTCATGTGCTGTTTTTTTCTGACTATATAGTTAATTGGTTGATTTTTAAAAATTAGATTGAGTGAATGTTATATACTCATAAACTCTTATGTCCTACCAGTAGCAGGACTCTAGCCATAAATTGAAGTGAAGATATGTGTAACATATATAGTAAATAACTGAAGCAAAAAAAAAAATTCTTTCTTTTAATATTCAGTTATTATGAATTGAGAAATATTGAGATATTTTACTTTTCTAGATTTGAATATAGCTACATATACTCTCTATATGTCAGATTTTTTTTTTTTTTTGTATTTTTCTGAAGTTGGAAACGGGGAGGCAGTCAGACAGACTCTTGCATGCGCCCGACCGGGATCCACCTGGCATGCCCACCAGGGGGCGATGCTCTGCCCCTCTGGGGCATCGCTCTGTTGCAACCAAAGCCATTCCAGTGCCTGAGGCAGAGGCTCTAGAGCCATCCTCAGTGCCCAGGCCAACTTTGCTCAAATGGAGCCTTGGCTGTGGGAGGGGAAGAGAGAGATAGAGAGGAAGGAGAAGGGGAAGGGTGGAGAAGCAGATGGGCGCTTCTCCTGTGTGCCCTGGCAGGGAATCAAACCTGGGACTCCTGCACGCCAGGCCGATGCTCTACCACTGAGCCAACCGACCAGGGCTTCTATATGTCAGATTTTAAAATATACATAAGACCTCTCACCTCTCCCACATCTTTCCCACTAACACTTTGAACCTAAGGACACACCTCGTTTTACTTACAGGATTTGCAGCCACTAAGGCCTGATTGTTGGCCACACCAGTGAGATGAATTATTGTTACAATAGAGTTAAAAACAAAGGAGAAGAACAGATTTTTGTGCAAAGTAATCCTTTGGCAACTTAAGCTCCTAAAAGGCAAGAGAAAACAAAGTGTGATGACATTGTAAAATGTTTCCACATTTTTAATTAAGAATCATTCAAATAAGACACATTTATAATTCAGAACAGCTGCTCCAAATTTGAAAGAATTATTTTTTTTCCCCTGAGTCATTCATGATAAAATCTTAATTAGGAAAAACCACTGGTTTCTTAAAACAGAGACAAATGAGTTGCTTCAGGAGAAGTAGACATAGGGATGAGAAATTTGTCTATATCAGGTCTCCACATAAACTTTTCTTAATCTTTCAATATGATTAACATTTTAATTCATTCTGAAATGCAAAAAGAGAGTCAAGAAGGTTGATAAAAAAATGCAGCTAATTAATTTTGAAAATTTGGATTAGTCTGTCAGATTCCCACACAGATAATGCTCTTTTAATTGGGTTGTTCTGTTTACTTAGTCTGTTTATGGCTGTTCTGTTTATATAACCTCTGTGTGGTAGTGCTGGTGGTGGTGATTATGTAGAACAACAGTGAGAAAGACAACATTGTACTTAGAATAGTGAATTGATAAAAAATATAGATTTAGCAACTGATGAGGCTTGTTCAGCTTCACTGAACTTCAGCTTCACTGAGGTTGTTCAGCCAGATATAAGATATGAGAATATTACCACCATTTACTGGAGGTCTTCATGTATATAAAAAAAATAAAAGAATTGGCTATATGGAATTCATATAGAAATAGATTTCAGGTAAAGTTTTCATTAATGACAAGTAATGCCAGTCTTTAGACTGAATTTGCATTATGCTGCAAGTTTGTCCATATATGGCAAACTGCTTTATGTATACTCAAAGTCCAACTCAAGTATTACTTCCATTATGAAGCTTTTTTTGAAGGTTTATTATGGGTAAAGTTTTAAAATAAAAGAAATAAATCCATTCAAGACTAAATACTTAATATTAAAACAAACACATATATAGGAAGATATGGGGACCAGTTCGTTACAGGAGCTTAAAAACTTATTTTGCATTTTTATAAATTTATGCAAGTAAGATGTACAGGATATTATAATTAGGTGGATATGACAAGGTTTTCCATATTTAAAAATGCAAATTTTAGGCTATATAGTCTTTGAAATTTCTTTCAGCCATAGAGCTATGATTTTATATATAGCTCTAGAATTTTAAAGGATCTGAATTCAATCCAAATCAGTATTTATGGGTTTTCAATAGATGCCTTCCATAGAAGTGAGTGCTATTGGGTAGTCTTCTGTGAAAAGTTTTGTGAATGAGTAGTTCTTGGATTAATAACTGCATGTAATTAAGACAGTCGTATACTGACAAGTATGTAAAGTCCATCTGGAGTTAATCAAAATAAAAACAGATGAGAACTGGTGGTATTTTTTTTATTAAAATCTTTCATTTGACCTGATGCAGTTGATGAGGATTGTGAGAGACCGGTTGGGATCAAGCTACAGAGTGAATTAGATGAAATTTTATAGAAAGAAGTATCTTTGAAAATTTTTGAACAATGAAGGGCATGATTCATGTTATTATTTAAGGAATGGCAACACAGAGGCAAAGATGGCTCTATTATCAATAAAAACGCCACAGTGGTGACATGAGTACTTTGTGTTCACTGAGAGTGCAGAAAACTAATGAATATGAATAGGCGTCTAGTATAGAACATTCCTTTTAAATCATTTAGGTTGTGTGGGGTTTATTTCTCATAATTCATAACTCTTCTATGATAAATATTATAAATAGACAAAAATACCTGTATTTTTAAAATACCTACCTTGAGCGTATCCCATGTCTATTGAGTGCCAACTACTGTTTAGGGAAAAACTGCTTACCCATGAAAATATGTACATTTTTAGTAATAGAATTTAAATAACTCAGCTACTATCATGGGAAAAAATAAATGTTTTTTTTAACTGGGCTATTTTGTCTTCTTCTGCTGAACGTATTTATATTCAAGTCCATTGGTTAGGATATGTACATGTGTTGTGTGTATGTGTGTTTATACAAAAGGAGTTAGGAGGGTTTACTTAGCCAGTAAATCAGATATACTTGTAAAGAATAAGTTGGAATAGAGGAAAACAAACATTAAAGAAAGCTTTCAAAGCTAGAAATTCAGGATAGAAAAGCAGCAAGATGAGCCAAGGAACATAAAACTAAGTGTTTATATTACACTTGTTGATATTTATAATGCTAATATGAAAAGTTTGAAAATAAGCTATAGTTAGCTGAAAAGCAATTTTAAATTTTTTTGTTATACTTAAACTTCCTTCTCTTCTCTATGACAGTTTATGTTTCTGTTCCTCTCAAAATTCCCTCCTTTCTGCCTGACCAGGCGGTGGTGCAGTGGATAGAGCATCAGACTGGGACGCGGAGAACCCGGGCTCATCTGGTTTGAGCAAGGCTCACCAGCTTGGACTCAAGGTCGCTGGCTTGAGCAAGGGATTACTCAGTCTGCTGTAGCCCCACAGTCAAGGCACATATGAGAAAGCAATCAATGAACAACTAAGGTGTCACAACGAGAAACTGATAATTGATGCTTCTCATCTCTCTCCATTCCTGTCTGTCCCTATCTATTCCTCTCTCTTTCTCTCTGTCTCTGTAAAAAAAAAAAAAAAAAAAAAAAAATTCCCTTCTTTCTGATGACTCTGCTCCCAACTCAATCTAGCTTAAAAATTAAGGACTTAAAAATGAACTGCTGTTACCTAGTCTCTTCTAAAGATGTGCTTATCGTGAAAACAGTCATAAAAGAATATTCTGAATTTCCTTTTCAGACACAAACAATGCCATATTATGGCAAAATTCTAAAGGAATAGAATAAAATCTTATCATAATGAATGATTTAATATCAAACTCAAATACTTAAGAGCACATATAAAATCATTTCAATACAATTTTTCACAAAATTATCCAAACAAAAGTCAACATAAATAATTCACCTTATATAAACTCAAATTAAATACCCACTTTAGAAACCCTGAATATCCAGTTTAGCATTCCATATTTTTATAATGAGTTGGACCATTGCAAAATCATTTCACTTTGTGTTGTGTAAATATGTCCTCAAGATCAGCCTATTGCTATTGTTTTAGTTTCTTCCATTTCTCCCTCCAGGTTCTGTCTAACATAAGTGCAGAGAGATGTTCTTTTGACATATGCTTTCTATCAATGTCTATTGGTACAATGGCTCAGATTTTTCTAGCAATGAATACTGTTTTATTCCAAACATGTTCACTAACACATGTCAGTATATTAGTACAAATAAAATCAACTTGGAAAGGAAAACCAAAACCTGCCCTTGGAAAACATACTAGTTTATTTTAATGGAACCCTAAAAATATTCAGGTATTTTATAAACATTAATGTACAACCAATTTCACCTACTCTAAATTTTTAAATGTGCTTACTTTATTCAATATGTTAAAAAGTGTGCTTTATAGGCTTAAAGAATGTTTTACAAAAAAATCTCTCTACTTTCTTTAAATGCTATCATATCCCTTTACTATCCTAGCATAACCACAGAATAGAAAATGGACTTTGTGGATCTGGATTGTTTTAATTTTATATTCTCTACGAACAGTTATTTTAGAAATTATTTCAGTATGCATTTTTGACAAGCAATTGGTATAAGTGTGTGAACAAAACCATTATATTTCATGGTAATATAACTGTGCCGTTCAGCTCTCTTTTGGAATAATTAGAAGCAGGTAGTATCAATCAATACATGCAAACCAGAGTGGGTTTTAAAGCCTGAGTCGATCTGGACTATCCCACCTATGAACAGTAAGACTTTGGGCAAGTCGCTTAAAAACTCTAATCCTCAGTTTCTCATCTGTAATATAGAGATAACAGTAGTACTTTATAGGACTGACTGGAAGGTTAAATGAGATTAATTATGTCTAGTGTATAGCAAAATATCTAACGTGATGAACACTCAGCTAGTATTTTTAACATAGTTATTGAATATGGCTGCTTTTAATTAAGTTCTCTAGTGTTTTTTTAATAATGAAATGGCATCCACATTCACCATAGTAATATGAAACTGCCCATGTTTTCAGTAATACAATGAAACAGCAAATTGTCATCTTTTTGTTATAAAACATAAGAATTTAACATTGAGAGACAGTTTCCATATCTCAATTGTCTTCCTAAGGAATCTCATCATTCTCAGTTATCTCCAAATTACCATTTCCATTTTCACTCTGACCCCAAGTTATTCTGCTCCCATATTCAGAGTGTTCTGTGGAAAAAATACTTGTCTTTGTTTCCTATTTGGTTTCACATGAGTGAGAAATTTCCAAACTACTTTCCTCAATACTAATCCTGAGCAAAACTAAGAGGAAATACAAGCAATATAAAAGTAGTCCCGCCTACCAAGTACTGCTTTCTTATGTTAGTTTATCTAATTTAATTATCAGATGCTCAGAAATTTTCCCAAGAAAGCATTATCTATGTATCCAAGAGGAAATCTGAACACTGTCAAAAGCAATAAGCAGAAAGCAATAACTGTATTAAAAAGCCAAGCAGTATGGCTATCTTTTGTCTACTGAAAAAAACCTTGAGTTGATGGAGTCACTTGATTATGTATGACACAAAGTAGACATAACCTACATCAAATGGCTTTCTTTTGGAGATTGGTAGTGGTCCATTTGGCCAGATTAGAAAGCATACAAGAGTGTTTCAATCCAAGTGCTCAATGAAAATCCCTCTGGAGGAGAAAATGTTTGGTCTTGCTCCATCATGCTTCTTCCTCCCCAGCCCCGGCCTCTCTGGCTGCTCATTCAATATAACATAAGAGTATGAGCTACACAAGTAACAAGGCATGCTCATTTTGTGGGGCCAACTGATTTTCTCTCATGTATAAACTGCCCTAGTACAAGAACTCATTTTCATCTAATGGACAGGAAACAAAGAAAAGAAACAGTCAGGCTTTCTGAATGCTTGTGATTCTTACGCTCCAAAAAACACCCTGTTAGAGATCAAATTCATATTAAGAGCAGCCACTATTTAGAGTATCCCTGGCATAAAGATTAGACTTTATAGTTATTATCTCATTTAGCAACTCCTTTGAAGTATCATTATTCTTTAATAAAATTGAGGTAAGTTGCTCAAGGTCACAATCTTATTAAGTGATCTCTTGAATTTGAATTTTGAAGTTTTTAAGACAGTAATAAGGCTTTTGTCTCTTATAATATTTATTTAGTCACTTATAACTATTTATTGATGAATAAGTAATATATTATGCACAGCTTCTAGATGTTGGGAAAACAGTTGTGAATGAGAGAGCAAGACCCTGATCTCATGTTACTCATGTGAGAGTGGAGGGTAAATAGACGTATCCATTACATAATGTAATTCCAGATACTGTTATATGCTTTTGAGAAATTAAAATAAGATTAAGAAATAGATAAAGACTGTGTGGCCAGAGTGAGAGGAATACTTAAGATCTGAAATCGGAAAAGATAAGGAAGAAAAAGCATTCTCAGCAGAGAAGCCATACTGAGTCAAAGTTTTAAAAAAAGTTATTGTTAAAGCTTAAAAGGCTTGAGGGGCAAGAAGGACAGACAATGTTAACACAGCATAAAGCAAAACTCCATATTGTTTTTCCCATTCTAAGATAAGGAAACAAATTTAAAGAGTATGATTTATGGAATGGAATTTTATTCTAAAGCTCATAATCTTTTATTACATGTTAATGTTCCATCAGCAAATGTTAACACAATAATATTGTTAACACAATATCCAGTCATTCTTGGCTTTTGATTTTCTTAATTAGTAAGAAGATGCCGTAGTTTAGAGAGTTTACTTTGACTTTCTCCTCATATATATGAAAATAAACTGTCTGCAGGAGTAAAACTCAGTTTGCAAAATAAATTATGACATTGAGGAGGAAAAAATATTGTATTATTTATGTTTTGTATTTTAAATTACAAAGTTTAAATCCATTCAAGTGAGTAAACAGTTTTTATACCAAACAATGAATGGGTCACTAGCTATTTTTTGTCATTTTATTCCTAGGAAAATTTAGTTATGCTTAAGTTGTACTTAGTTTCAACTGTTCAAGCAAAATTGATCAAATACCCTTATAAGAAAAAATATCAATAGAAATATGTGATATTTAATATTGTTTTAGCTTTTAATAACAAATTTACTGTTTAAAATAAGTTCAAATTCTTTAATATAATTATTTACTTTATATTTTTATTCCTGGGACTCTTCTCCATAAGCCAGTAATATCAATTACATTATAGTCAGACTGGTTTTTGTTAGAGTAAATTCATTACTTCTTGCATCACTCTGTCATTATTCAAATCTGATACTCTAAGGTAGAAATGCAATGCCTTCATTACATAATTACAATGGACGTTTTTAAAAAGCTCTCCAACCAAGACTTGCATTACTGAATAAGAATGTATTCAGCTCTCACTATGTTCAGTCTGCAGGAGATGCATATTTTACCGCATTGTTTAAAATTCTTAAATTTTGAAATAGTCCCAGTAAGTATAATCTAATAAACTATTACATGAAAAATATAGTTATTTTAAATAATAGCCAATGTCAAGCTGGAGGAAGTCATACAACAGAATAGGCTCTCTCTCAGAATCACAGTGCATAACGACCTTCCATTGAGTGAAATATGCTAGAATTGAGAAAGCAATGATGATCTTGGATAGGCACTAAGAGGTTTGTTATTCCAGAACCACTAGATGACAATTTCTGAACTCAGCCATTATCAAACTTCTGACAGTACCAATTTGTCAGTTTTTTTTTTAAAAAAAATTAGGTATAAGTTTTGATTTGCCAGAAAAGGTATATCAAGGTATGATTTATAGATTAAAATTTTGTTCTTTATGTTTCACTGTGGAATTTCTTTAAATAGTTAGCTTTGTTTAAAGTGAATTTAAAGATTGAATCATTAAAGTTTTTAGAAGATAAACTATATATCTATATCTATATCTATATATTTATTTATTTATTTTAATTTGGTGAGAGGAAGGGAGACATAGAGACAGATTCCCAAATGCACACTGACCAGGATCCACCTGTCAAGCCCACTAGGAGGTGATGCTCTACCCATCTGGGGCATTGCTCCCTTACAACTGGAGCCATTTTTAGTGCCTAAGGTGGAGGCTGTGCAACCATCCTCAGCACCAGGGCCAACTCGCTCCAATTGAGCCATGGCTGCAGGAGGGGGTGAGAAAGAGACAGAGAGAAGCAAGAGGGGAGGGGTGGAGAAGCAGATGGGCGCTTCTCTTGTGCATCCTGACCAGAAACTGAACCCAGGACATACACATGCGGGGTGGATGCTCTCCCACTGAGCCAACCAGCTATAGCCAAGATAAATTATAGTTTAAAGAAGATAACTATAATTGTTCTAATTCAAGAGATAAATGAAGAAACTAGAAATGAGATAAAAGTTCACAGTGTTGTTTACATATATTCAGCTATGATCTAAATAATAAAAGATGAGAAGTTAGGTCACTTGTCCTGAAAAACAAAAATCTTCGCATTGAAGGATTATTTTATTAAGTTGACAAAGCTTTGGCCTACCAACTAGACAGACTTTTTTTTTTTTTTTGCTGAATTTTATTTAGGACCTTATCTTAACTTGATAGAAATAATATCATTGTCTGTATGGTCATAAATATGCCACTTGCCTTTAAAATTATTTGAAATCAGTGTGTGAAATGTCAGCAAAATTAAGATATTAAATAAAAGAACCACATTTTCTTCATTCAAGTAAGATATTATATGCACTCTTTTATATGCAAAAAGATGAAGCCCTGTGTCTGGGTTGAAAGAAAGCACAAGATTTGCTATGCTCTCAGATTTTAATCAGTAATTAAACTATAATTTATAACCAATTCCAGTAAAGTGTATTTATTTTTTTTATCTAAAGGGTTCTGTTATGTTTTTCCAAGGATCATTATGAACTGGAGTCATTGCCTTTCAGGGCTTGGCAAATCCCAAAGTTCTCTTTCTCTTCCCTTTCTTTTTATCTCCCACTCTGACTCTTTCCTTTAATTAGCTCTAATATAAAACTGAAGTGCATCTGGTAAATAGTGTTTCATGTTCTCTGTTTTTAATTTAAAGCATAGATGAGTGGTATATTTTTCTCTGTCTAAATAAAAAATAACTATAACCTAAATCAACTTTTGTATAATTCTTGGTTTTTATTAGGCTAGATCAATGATCCTCAATTAACAAATGGGAAAAATAAATGTTATCTCTACCAAAGACCAAGCAAGAATGACTCTAGGATAAAGAGCTGGTTTAAGAAGCAGAAAGGAGCTATTGAATCACTTTTTTATACACAATGATTTTCTGTGAAACATCAGTTCCTCTAGGAATTAGTTGGAAGAAAGCTAATATTTCTATTGCTCTTGACTACATGCACATGTTTAATTAACCATTCAATTCAACATTTTCTGAGGTGGCCTTGGTCTGACTTCAGTCTCGCATCAGTCTCCGATATTGTTTCACATAAATACGTCTAAGTGATTAGAATTTTAAGGAGTCTTATTCTGATGATGGAGACAACAAAGGCCAGACAAACACAAGGGACTTGTCCAATGTCATGATAAGTCATGGGAAAGTCAGTGCTACAAATAAGCTTCCAAGTCAGTTCATGTCTTCATTTCTTAAAAATTTACGTGCCTACTACATACAAAGTCTTTGCTAAGTTCTGAGATGTGTAAAGAAGGCAGAGATGATTCTGTTTTTATAACCCTAATTTTGGGAGATACTTTTCATTACTTCTCATTTTAGTGAATAGTTTGTAGATAGTGGTTTTTCTTATTTTAGTAGATAGTTCTGAGAAGTATATATTAAAAATGTCTTAAAATAAATGACTATGAATTCTTTAATATGATTCAAGTTCTGAGTAAGCTTCATGGCATTTTGTGGGCATAAAAACAGTTTTGTTATTTTTGACTTGCTTACCTAGCACATTTTTTCTGATAATATTATACTAATTTGGTTATAAAATTTTCTTTCTGAGACTAAGAGACATTGATAAGAGTGTGGTGGTTACGGGGGGATGGGGGAGAGGGAGAGGAAAAGGGGGAGGGGGAGGGGCACAAAGAAAACTAGATAGAAGGTGACAGAGGACAATCTGACTTTGGGTGATGGGTATGCAACATAATTGAATGACAAGATAACCTGGACATGTTATCTTTGAATATATGTATCCTGATTTATTGATGTCACCCCATTAAAAAAATAAAATTATTAAAAGAAAAAAATTTCTTTCATTACTGGTTTCCTACATGAACATTATAACAACTTCTTTATAAATGTGGCACATATAAAACTAGAAATCTGATCTTTAATTTTGTGTTTAAAGAGCTGACTGGTATACTATGTCTATTAGGGCTAAATATTTATGTAATAGTCTTCTAATGGGGTAATAAGTGATAACTATGCCAATAATGGACAATGTTTTCTAATCTAGACATTCTCCTTAATGCTGCATATATATCTCAGCAGCCTTTATACCAAATCTATGATATAGATACTAATAATATATGGATTTAAAGATGCAAAAGTGAGATTTAAGAAACAAGAGAACTTATTTTATGCTATGCAACAAGGGACAAGGTGAGAGCACGTAGAGAATGTCCTCTTAACCACTCTCCTATAATGATGTCTAGACATATGAAAAAGTATCTAATTATTTGGGTCTCACTTGAAGAGGGTTTCTCATGTTTTACCTTAAGCCTGATAATGTATAACAAGAAGGAAATATTAATTTGTGTTTTCTTCTTTCTGTTCAAATTCTCCATTTTTAAAAAACAATTAAAGTCCAATAAAATTACTAAGCCAAACAGAGAGGACACAGATTGGGAGGAACCCTGGATAATTTACTTAACTATTTAGAACATACATAAAATTATATATTGAACTATATATTCTCTTCATTTCTTGTGGTTTACAATATCTACCTTTTGAAATTCTGCCCATTCTAACACTTGTTTCAGTGAGATTATCACCTCAGGAATCTTCCGATTTTATGAATTAGAATGAGTCTTTCCTTCCTCTGTCTTTCCAGAGCTTTTTGTTGTAACTCCGCAATAACTTTCTTTTTCTTTTAACTTTGTACTTCTATCATAAAGGGGCAGTGTTAGATGACTATATAGTGTAGTCTGTGTACCTTCTTGATTCATATAGTCTAATGAAAAACTAATCGTAGCATTTTTCTTACCATTTATTGAGAAATTCCTACATGCCAGGTACTATTTGAGTCTTCTTTGCTCAGTATTTTAAACATTATGAGCAATTATAAAGAAATTGAAACTTACTAAAAATCAGAATCAGGCTAAGTCCATACTTTCAATAAGGGGTATTGGCAAGCTTTGAATATAGTCCATGTTTTTAATCACTATATTACATTAAATTAAAATTAGCTTACACCTGAAGTTTATAATACACACCTGTTATGTTAACTCATCATTAAAGGGTTTTTTTGTTTGTTTGTTTGTTTTTTAGTTTGCTATATTGAATAAACAGTTAATTGTACATTTGGTATATACTTTAAGTAAAAGCAATGTAATTAGTTAAAAATTTTAATTTTAATTTCATATATTGGCAAGACACTCATTAGCTTTAATAAATTTTGCCTATGTAGCATGTTATACATTATTTTTAAAGCATCGAATTTAGCAAACGGATTCAAGCATTTATCACATGCAGGGCTCTTGATGTTTTAGAAATCACTCCTTGAAAAAAAAGGCTTATTTATATGTGAAACATGAGAAAATATTTGGGGAATAAGTAAATTTCTAGTCTCTCTTTTAAAAAAGATATGAGCCTACAGATTATCTCTTTAAAGCTAACGCACTCATTATGTATATATATGATTTTAATTGTTTAAAAAGTATTTTCCATTTGTTGCAATATACAGATAATGTATCATATAATTGTACTTTTGAAACCTATATATTTTTAACCAATGTCATCCCAATAAATTTAATTAAAATATCATTAAAATATATTTTCCATAGAAGATATAAATTAATTCTGGTTTTAATTTTCAAGCCTTAATTACAAAATAAACTTACTTATGAGTATTGATTGAATAGTAATTGATCTTTTAAATCCAAGAAACAGAAATATAGAAATAAACATATTGAACCAGATTTCCTTCAATTCTTAATCAATAATAAAGTTATCTGTGTAGATGGTTTTAGCCTGCAAAAAACTCACAAATGCTAACTTACCTGATACTGAAATTATGTATTTTAATTTCAAAAATTTCATTTTATATATCTTTATTAAATTACTACTGCTCATTCATAGACTTAAGCTTGGAAATAACATTATCGATCATTAGGTCCAGCTATGAACCCAGTATAAAGATCACTCATTTTCAACTGCTGATAGATTGACGTCTAATTTCTGTCTGAAAATCTTGAGTGTTAGGAAAGTTAATTAGTCAACTCGGGCTTCTTTCTATTTTGTTTAACTGTTAGAGTTTTTAAAAATCAAGCCAAATATTTTTTTTCCTATGTCATTATATAAACTCTATTCCCAATTATAGTCATTTGGATTTTTTAAAATTATTTTAACTTATATTTTATTTAAGTATAGTTGGTATACAATGTTATATTGGTTATATTAGTTTCAGGTGTACCATATACTGATATGACTTTTTTATACCTTACAATGTGATTGCCCCATTAATAATTCTAGTAATCGTCTCTTGTGTAAACTTATCACAATGTTATTTACTTTATTCCCATAGTTATTTGGATTCTGTGTGTGTGTGTGTGTGTGTGTGTGTGTGTGTGTGTGTGTGACAGAGACAGAGTCAAAGAGAGAAACAGACAGACATGAAGGGAAAGAGATGAGAGTCTCCTTAGTTTTTAATTGATTGCTTTCTCATATGTACCTTTACCGGGGACTCCGGGACCCCTTGCTGAAGCCAGCAACCTTGGGTTCAAGCCAGTGATCATGGGGTCATGTCTATGATTCCACGCTCAAGCCAGCAATCCCACGTTCAAGCTGGATGAGCCTGCATCCAAGTTGGTGACCTCGGGGTTTTGAACCTGGGTCCTCTGAGTCCTAGTCCAATGCTCTATCCACTGTGCCACCGCCTGGTCAGGCGTAATTTGGATTCTTGAAGCCATTTATTGTGCCCTCATATTTTGTCTTTCTTTTTTATTTTTGGTTTAACATTCTTGATATCTTTATTCCCTGATTAGTTAGCATTACTTTATTTAATTTCTTCACCATCCTGATAAGCCAATTAAATGACATCTACTCTTCCTTTTACAAATTCAGTCCATCATAGACAGGGTGAATGACTGGGCTGATTAGAGATTTGGAATCAGATACTTAGCATTTATTGATATATTCAAGCTTGTAGCATTGTTTTCACTTGGCAATCCCACTATTACTTCATTACTTCACAGCAAGCATTTGTTTGGTTAAATCACAGACTCTCTCATGAAGAAGCATTGCTAATTTTGTACTTGGTTTTATGAGATTAGTTAAAGACTATATTTATATCATTGATAAATTCAATCTTGTCTGGGGCCATACATAAATCTTGGAATTTTATGAGACTCTTGTTCCCTTTCTGACCACTGATTCTGGCATGCAGTACAGTTGCTATACACATCTTAACTTCATGTCCTTCAGAAATGCAATATGCTTAAACATTTTGGGCTACTGTATGCAGAAAAGAGAGAGAGAGAGAGAGAGAGAGAGAGATTGTTTTGTCTGAGGGTGTCAGCTGTATTAATTTTAAATTTGCAGAGTTGGTGGTCTTACTTTATGTCCACTGTAACAAGTTGCAGTTTCAGAAATAAGAAATACTACAATAAGGGATTCAGGAAGATTTCACTGAAAAAAAAATGATGCTAAAGGTTAGATCTGAAAGATGAATACATTCACTATGCTGGGGAGTGGGAAATATTAGGCAGAATATTCAATAACAGAATAGTTAATGTTCTTGATTTTAAATAAATTACAATAAGAAGTCTAAAGTTTTGAAAGCAAAAGAAGACAAAATCAGACCTATATATAGTCTAAATCATTGAAAATGTTCAGGCTACATTGTTTAAAATTAAATAAAGGTGGTAAAGTAAACATTGAGTCTGCTAAGACAAGACTGCTGGTGGTAGCAGAGGATATGAAGTAAACTGAATAGATTGAAGGTATGTTAGAAGATTAAATCACAGGGTATGAAGAAAGAATGGTAGGAGGAACATTAAGAAGTCTCTGATTATTCCTAAATTACTGGCTAATAAAACTACTTTGCAGGTGGTATTATTAAAAATGATGGGTCATGGTGGGAAAAAAAATGCTTCGGGTTAGGAAAAGATAGATGTTGTGATTTTGTTTCCAACATATTGATTTTAAGATACTTTTGAGATGATTATTTCAAGACCATAAAAAGTGAATTTAACTCCAAAGGCAGTGGAAGTAAAGGCAAAAATAAATAAATGGGCTATATCAAACTAAAAAGCTTCTGCACAACAAAAGAAACCAACAACAAATAAAAAATGCAGCCAACAAAATGGGAGACGATATTTGCAAACAACAGCTCTGACAAGGGGTTAATATTCAAAATATGTAAAGAACTCATAAAGCTCATTGACAAACAAACAATCTAATTAAAATATGAGGACCTGAACAGATAACTCTCTTGTGAAAAGATGTTCAAACAAATACATGAAAAAATGTTCATCTTCACTAGCTATTGGAGAAATGCAAAGCAAAACTACAATGAGATAACCCTCACATCTGTTAGCTTGGCTGTTATCAACAAGACAGGTAATAATAAGTGTTGGGAGAAATTGTGGAGAAAAAGGAGCCCTCATTCATTGCTGGTAGAATTGTAAACTGATACAGCCACTATGGAAGACAGTATGGTGTTTCCTCAAAAAGTTAAAAATAGAGTTACTATATGACCCAGCAATCCCTCTAGGATATTTACCCCCCAAATTAGAAGACATTTGTTTGCAAAGACATATGCACCCCCATGTTCATTGCAGCATTATTCTTTGTGGCCAAGACATGGAGACAACCAAAGTATCCTTCAATAGAAAATTGGATAAAGAAGATGTACATATATATGAAACTGAGTAGATAGAAAAACTATTCAGCCATGAGAAACTATGAAATACAAAGTGGTCCCTCACCCATCATGCGGGTTAGGTTCCAGAACCCTCTGCGATAGGCGAAAATCCATGAAGTAGCAATCATATTTATTCTATTATTTATATATATTTTAAGGCTTTATAAACCCTCCCAACACACTTTCCAACATTCTTAAAAACACTTTCAATTTTTTAGGCTAGAAAAATGCTTATTTTACCGCAAAAAATAATTAAAATAATAAATATATAAAAATACCTATGTACAACAAAATCACGTGATATAGCAAAAAATCCACGATACAAAAAGAGATATATGCAATTTAAAAATCTGCAATACAGAAAGACTGCGAAAAGTGAACCGCAGTATGGCCAGGGATGACTGGTACTGCCATTTGCAACAACAGGGGTAGAATGTGAGAATATTATGCTAAGCGAAATAAGTCAATCAGAAATAGTTAAGAACTAGATTATTTCACTCATATGTGGAATATACTACTGAGACTAGGAGATATAGAATGTAGTATGGTGGTTACCAGAGGGAGGGGATTTGGAGGAAGGGCAGCAAAGGGGGCCAAATATATGGTGACAGAGAGTGGTTTGACTTTAGGCGATAGGGGCACAA
Source organism: Saccopteryx bilineata (assembly GCF_036850765.1). Lineage (NCBI taxonomy): Eukaryota > Metazoa > Chordata > Mammalia > Chiroptera > Emballonuridae > Saccopteryx > Saccopteryx bilineata. The sequence goes on along the minus strand of NC_089494.1, from coordinate 48,677,116 downwards.
TGCAATGAACAGTTCACATACCATGGAGATGTACACCCAAAACGTATGTGTTCCTGTGAACCAATATCACCCCATTAAATTTAATTTAGAAATTAAAATAAACAAACAAGGAAACAAAGCAAATGAAAAGAACCATAAAAGGATATATACCTTTTGATCACAATATCCCAAGTCTCTGGGAATGTAACCTCAATAAGTAATTCAAAATATGGAAAAGGTTATGTTTAAAAATGTCCATTACAGTATTTTTTTATTAATAGGATAAATTAAAAGCAATGTTAAAGATCAAAAATAGAGGAATGATTTAATAAACTGTTGTCAGTTTACTAAATATAATATTATTTACCCGATTAAATGGTTGTTTTAAAAACTCTTTAGTGAGCCTGACCAGGCCGTGACACAGTGGATAGAGCATTGTACTGGGACGTAAAGGACCCAGGTTCGAAACCCCGAGATCGCCAGCTTGAGTACGGCTCATCTGGTTTGAGCAAGGTTCAACTGCTTGAGTCCAAGGTCGCTGGCTTGAGCAAGGGGTTACTTGGTCTGCTGTAGCCTCCCAGTCAAGGCACATATGAGAAAGCAATCAATGAACAACTAAGGTGCCGCAACAAAGAATTGATGCTTCTCATCTCTCTCCCTTTCTGTCTGTCCCTATCTGTCCCTCTCTCTGTCTCTCTCTGTCACAAAACAAAACAACAACAACAAAAAGAACTCTTTAGTGACATAAAAAGTATTAATTATAAAATGATAAAAATAGCTAAAATGATTAGTGCATTGTTAATTAAAACTGTAAAAAGCAATAGATATGAAATAAAACTGGAAAAATATAAGAAATTGCTCCATAGAATATTAGAATTACAGGTATAAGACTTTTTTTACTTAAAAAATAGTAATAGGCTTAAATTGTTTTTTAATTTTAAAAATATTGCAAATTTAAATACAAGCCTTGTTTCTCAAGATTATACTTTGATTGTCATTAAGGGTTTTATTCTTATCCCCAAAGTTAGAAATTTTTAAAACATAACTTTTTTCTCAAGAAATTTGTGAGACAGTCTTAAATAATTCTTATGATTTCTATTTTATCCCTTTAGTGTAGAAGCTGATCTACTCTATACTCAGTCATAATCTGTAGGGTTTTCATGTAAAAAAAAAGAAAAAGAAAAAGAAAAAAAAAGAATTCTAGCTAATACTAGTAACATTTAAATCAATTTCTCTGTTTATATGTTTGGTGGATATTCAATTTTTGTGAACTAAAATCTTAGTTCTAGAATACTTCATAGATTACAGGACAATTAGTTGCATCATTTCATTCCTATATCAAGAGAGTCATATTTTTAAATTTAGATACTTTGTATTTTTAAACTATAAAAATTTTATTTTTAGGAATAAAGTAAAAGTGATCCACATCTCTTTTTAAACTGGTCATTTTATATTAAATGAAAATTTTAAATTTAAATTTTGGATTGTATCTTTAAACTTACTAAATTAAATATTAACCCAGGTTTATGTCATGTTTTACCAATAAGTATGTCAGCATCAGAAACATCATTTTGCTCTGTCAATTAGCATAAATAAAACATTACTGTGGATCTGAGGACTTTATTGAAAAGTGGTCACTTTGCAAATGATTTATTTTCCATATTTTTAGACCAGATTATTTATTTATTTATTAGACAAGCATAATACACACTTTCCAACTCCAAAGATAATGCTCATTTAAAAAATAGTGTATAAACTAAGAATATATCAAAATTAATCAAGTTTTAATAAGCTGTATAAAAGCAACTGTTATGACATAACTAATTAGAAAGGCAGTACACACCTGGCAGTTGGTTTTGAGCAAGAACTGTTTAGCAACTCGTTGTAAAACATAGTATGGCAAATTTATCTTCAAGAAATGTTTTCCATATTTTATAATAAACATTTTTTAACTTATTTTGATAAAATTTTACAGAATTTATGAAAAAAATATCTTGTATTTAAAAATGTAATTTGTTCAGAGTGGAATTGTTTTAGTTAGTTTCCAATGGTGCCTAGATAGTATCATAAATCAAAGATTTGATTCAATAATTTCCCTGCAGATTCCCCAAGTAACTGATGTTTAGATTCTTAAGAAGGTACAGATTTCCCAAAATGGTAATTCTGATACAATCTCTGAATTCCATGATTTTGAACCCAAGAGAGGTATGGTTGGTCTGTTCATGTATTATATGATATGCTCTGCATATTTGATGGACTATAGAGTAAAAGCTGGTCTCCAGTTATACAGGTACCTAACGTCCAACTCTGATAATTTTTGGATTTGCATTATTTTGATGTGCTACTACTCTATTTGGTTCTAAAGCTGCTAATGTTCCAAAATGGTTGTAGAAGAAGGAGAAGAAGAAGAGGAAAAAGAAATGGTAGAGAAGGAGGAGAAGGAACAGGAGGAGAAGGAGGAGGAGAAGGAGGAGGAGGTGGAGAAGGAGGAGGAGGAGGAGGAAGAGGAGGAGGAGGAGGAGGAGGAGGAAGAGAATGACAATAGTGATTTAAATGCAATGAAATATAGCTACTCACTCTTCCCATTGCATTCTATAAATATTGGTGGTGATCAAAATTATAAAAAAACCCATGTTAATGCATAAAATAACATGTATATGTTTTGGAATTTACTTTCCCATCAATTTAAAAAATCATTTGTTAAATCAAGAAATGAGCTGACTCTTCTTCCTCTAAAAAAAAGAACTGTTATTTCAAGTAAATTCAAGGTATAATTTAACCATATAATGATGATCCCCTAAACCAGCAAAAGGAATCAGTCTAACCAAAATACATTGATATTATTATTTTTAATAATATATATTAAATACAATTGTTATCATTCACACAAAACATCAGCTCCTATAATGTACCATGTATATTGATACTAAAATTGACCAAAAAGTTAAAAATTTAGTTAAGAAGTCCTATAATAGTTGACAATTTCCAAAGCAAATACACTTAGATTTACTTATTGATTTTGGCTACTTCTTACTATATGACTTCATTTTTATTGTGTACTAATTTTGTAAAGTTGGGCTTAAGATATTTCATCAATCTCCTTTCTATATATTTTACAAAGTTAAGATAAAGTCAACATATTAAAATTATTTTAACCATTCAATTTGTTTTAAACATTATAAAACATCTATATTTCATATATTTTATCAGCACACTACATAAACATGCACATGACACTTCATTCATCAAAGACAACTGGTAAATTTAAAAATATGTTTCATACGTACTTACTTGAAATAAAAGAATATGACAAGTGAGAAAATCAGTGATGCAACAGATAATCCATGTCCAATTATAGTCAGGTAAAACAAATTCATTGCAGTCTATAATTGGTACAAATAAAAAAATTAAGGCTCATGTCAATACTATAACCCTACATGTGTAGAAGATCAAACTAAATAGGATAATTATATATTTAAAAAACATGTGAGCTGATAGCCGTATCATTTAGCTTGCAAACCAATAAATACTCGAATACAGATAGAGTGAAAAATATCTATGCAAATTCATCCAGTGATGTAAACACTTATAAATTGTATGCCCTTTTCATTTAAAAAATTAGAAGTTATATATTAAGTATATGAAGAAATAACTTTATTGATATAGCTCCTGTAACATACGAAACCAGCACTTTATATTTTGAAGAACGTAGACAACTTTTACTCTTATCACTTTGTGAATCTTAAATCAAATGCTATTTGATGATTTTTTTTGTTTGTTTTATACTTAAATGCCATGTAAGGCTTTTTATCCTAGCTGGGTTTCTATTTTTCTCTGACAAATCAGAGGCACTGAGGCAAACCTCAAATGGTAACTTTAGGAGCCTATGATCTGTAAAAATGTGTTCTAACTTTCTCCTGGTTTTGACATTTTCCCTACGATTATTTGTCTGTACTTCATTTATTTGTAACCTAACATTCTATTTTGTATTTTAATAATTTTCTTTCAACTCTTCTCTGAATAATCAAGGATACTTGATTTATAATTATAAAAGATAGCTGAGAGTTATCAAGTGCTTTACTATATGCTTGTTAGTTTTTTAAGTATTTTCCTGTATTAAGTCAATCATGAAAATCTTGAGGGTAGATTTATTGTTATTCCCATTTTATACATGAGGTGTCTGAAGCAGAGAGAGGGTATGGCTTGCTGAAGGTCACATGGCTGGTAAGGTGCAGAAATAGGAAGTTTTAATCACTGCGACAAACTGCCTCTCTCTTCATATATATACACACACACACACACACACACACACACACACGTAAATATATGCAGACAGTTTCTATCAAAGCTTTACTGTTCTGACAAACTGTAACTAACTTTGACTTAATGTATGGTATTAAAAGCAGGAACGAGAATGAGAATGACCTAACAGCGACTCAGAATTAAAGCTTTTCGCTGAGGGACAGTCTTGCAAAGTAAGCTTGCAAGACTTACTTTGTATACTTAAGCACAATTTCTAAATGTAATTCTAGAAATTCCACTACAAACAAAAATTTTCTATTTTCTACACTTTTAAAGTGTTTTCTTTGAAAAATATTAAATATCAGCACCGAGACACTGACTTATAAATACACTATTACCTGGCAGAACTGCTTCCTCAATGTAATGACAAATCAAATATAATTATTCCTACAAAGATATTTTTCTTATTCTTCTCCAAGAACATTATGAAAAAGCTTTACAGTGGAATAGAATGCTAGCTACATTTTCTCCAGTACTCTATTGGTCACTAACTTTTTGAATAGATAGTGTAAATTGTTTCATCTTATAATTATTACGTACCTTCACTCTCTCATGTGTGTTAACATTACACTGGGTATAATTTGTCCATGTTCTGTTGCTATCTGGATGTCTAAACCAGTTGCCATCTTGGTCACAGATCTTTGTAACTTTTTCTTTAAAATTAAAAAGGAAAAAAGAACACAATTTAGTTAGACTAAGGTGTATTATATACATGTTAAGGAGGTTGTATGTATATTTCTGTTACTACCTGAAGGATCGAAGTCCTGAAAGTAATCAGGGCAATGTTGCATCGATTCTGTTCCTGCTGCAACATCATTCCAGCACAGCCATCCATCCCAGGTTCTGTTGCAGTAAATGCCTTAAAGGGAGAATAAAAATTAGGGGTGACTACCTCCCACTTAGGTATAGATGAAGACATAAAGTCTTAATGATGAGTTTACACTGACATGGAATAAAGACTGTCTACTGAAAATGAAAACATCATTTAAAATCTATAGTCATGCACTGCTTATCAACAGAGATATGTTCTGAGAGATGTACCATTTGGTGATTTTGTCATTGTACCCACATCACAGTGTTGATCTACACAAACCTAGAGGGTATAGCTTACTACATATGTAGGTGATATAGCATACCATCTTCATACATGTACATCACTGTTGACCAAAACATTATGTGGTGCGTGAGTATGCAGCAGTTACTTAAATTTTTCACTGAGTAATTATTGGAATAACTAACTTCAAAATTAAAATTAGAAATATCTAAATATATATCTGATATATATAGTTTAGCTTTAATTCTCATTCTCAAAGAATTAGAATTAAGGAAGCTATTTATTCCATAAATCAAGTAGTCTTTTCTGGTTGTTCTTAACCATCGAGTGATGATTAATCAGTGACCTTACCCTTAAATACATTTTATTTTAGAAACAGTGTTCTTTGGGCAAAGTGTTAGTATTTTCTGAGGTAAACAAATGAGTATTTCTATTTCACCATATGAGTCTGTCTATCTCCCTCTCACCTAAAAGAAAATCATAATAACATTCCATCCGATTAATGATAAAACTGGCAGCATCATAGAGAGCGAGGTCCAGAGTTTTTCATACTGCATTAAATGGCATTTGAGTGAGACCTAAGTAGGTAGGTATTTCCATTAAAAAAGTTTCTATGATCAAACAGATTTGGGAAATACACATTAAAATAAAGAGTCTTTTACTGTAAGGCTTCCTAGAGTATTTAAAATTACAAAGTACATTATGAAGGTCTAATAGGACAAACTATATATTATGCAGTAATCCTACACTTAGTTTATCTGAAAATTATTTTATTATGAAACCCTCATAAAGCTACTCCTATTATTCAACAATTAGATTCAAAGCCTATTTTTACATATATTTAGATAATTTGGAAGAGGTTAATTCAACAGTTTTAATCTAATAACACAACCTAGGTACTTTTATTGATCAATGTCACCCTGTTAAATTTAATTTTCTAAATAAAATTAAAAGAAATAATAATAAAATAATTAAAAGCTAGCAACACAGATTTTAATGAAATAAAATGAGAAGCTGGAGCAGTTAACACAGAATTTGTATATAAATATTTTAATACTTGATCATTCAATGTCTATTGACCTAATATCAGATAATTTATCAATATCTGGGTTATTTTAAAGATATTTTTAACTGGATAAATATCTTATAATAATACTATTAAAACATATATCCACCCTGGCCGGTTGGCTCAGTGGTAGAGCGTCGGCCTGGCGTGCAGAAGTTCCGGGTTCGATTCCCGGCCAGGGCACACAGGAGAAGCGCCCATCTGCTTCTCCACCCCTCCCCCTCTCCTTCCTCTCTGTCTCTCTCTTCCCCTCCTGCAGCCAAGGCTCCACTGGAGCAAAGATGGCCCGGGCGCTGGGGATGGCTCTGTGGCCTCTGCCTCAGGCGCTAGAATGGCTCTGGATGCAACGGAGCGACACTCCAGATGGGTGGAGCATCACCCCCTGGTGGGCAGAGCGTCGCCCCCTGGTGGGCGTGCTGGGTGGATCCCGGTCGGGCACATGTGGGAGTGTGTCTGACTGTCTCTCCCCATTTCCAGCTTCAGAGAAATACAAAAAAAAACAACATATATCCAAACACTTCTTTAAAAATGAATGGATTATGTTGTTCAGTTATACTAAGATTTTAAGAGGTGATCAATGTGAACAAAAACATTCATTTCTTTTTCTCACAAGCAAGCTAATTTTGACAGTTAAAAATATTAATAATAATCTACTTTTAACATTTTATTGATATAAACATTGTAGATAGTATTATCAATTTCTTTTTAAGTGAGAGGAGGGGAGATAGACAAACTCCCGCATGTGCCCTGACCAAGATCCACCCAGCAAAACTGTCTGGGGGCTGATGCTCAAATCAACCAAGTGAGCTATCCTCCATACCCGGGGCTGATGCTTAGCTATTCTTCAGTGCCCAGGGCTGATGCTTGAACCACTTGAGCCACTGACTTTGAGAAAGGAAGAGAAAGAGAGAAGGGGAAGAGAAAGGGAAGAGAATCAGATAGTTGCTTCTCATGTGTGCTTTGACCAGGGTTCAAACCCAGGACATCCACACACCATGTTGATGCACTATCCACTAAGCCCACCAGCCAGGGCCACATCAAACATTTAAAAAAATGTCATAGCTTTATTTCCAATGAAATATTTAAAATCTAGAAATATGTAGAGTCTTTATGTTTTGCTTTGTTTTATTGTGAAATTTTCATCTTACATATGAAGATAACCCTGTCTTTAGGGTTGCCAGATACAGGGCTTATTTTTGTTTTCGGTGTTTAGATTTTGCTAAATTTGGCCACTCTATTTGTGTTACTACTCTCTATATCTTCACCATAGAGGCAAATATCTGGCATGTAGTAGGCCCTCAGTAAATGTCACAAAAATATCTAACAAATAATTTATTGGAAACAAAGCATTTAGATTTCATTAGCTTCATGATCAAATGTATTGTACTATTCAAAGTATAAGTTATGCAAAAAAAAAGTTTGTCATTTTATTATGAAAACACCTATCAAGCAACTGGTTAAAAAATACAATTACATAAACTGAAGATCAACTGTCACGTATTTAATTCGATACATAATTATTTGATATTTTAAATATCTTTTTATTATTAAAATGTTACTAAAAATATCCCTGTTGCACATATTTTATTAGAACTTTGTAAAAGAAGAAAGAGAAATTGTCATAAAGTATACTTTATAAGTAAATAATTAAAACTGCTCATATACCAGAAAAAATAGCAACTATTCCTTTTTTTGTAAGGGAACTAAAAATCCATAATGATGTAATGGTGGTTTTCTTTTAGAAATATATCAATGCATGTGAAATTAAACAGTCATGTTTACCTTCTGTTTGTTGAATGGGATCTTGCATAATTTTCTGGTAGCATTCATATTGAGCTGTCATAATTTTATTTCTGGTAACACCCAACTCATGTGCTATATCATGGCTCTCTTCTGATTCTGCTCTGACAGGAATCTAAGGGTTTAAAAGAACAAAATTTCAGAATTGTGAAAATGTCTATCACAGGCATTCTGTCACAGTGGAAAACAGTAAGTACAGAGCTTGGTCAACCGGCTTTGGGGAAAATCCCTGATTGGTAGTATTTGCCAGTTTCCACAGTAAATATCTCTCATATCATGTCCTATTTCAAGCAATGAACAAGATGTTGCCGATGGCCGATTAGGGAATAGTCCATGTTTGGCCCTCTAACAGCTGTAGAGGCTGGCTTCAGGACATGCTGTGGAATGCAGACAGAGCTGTATGCAAAATCTACCACTACTTTCTCGCCTGCTCTGTGAATGTAGACAAGATTGCTTTCTTCTTATAAAATGGAATAAAATAGTATCAAGATAACAGAGGGGAGTATCAGGTACATGATAATAATCCAAATTGTTGCCATTTTTATAATTATATTTTGATAGTCAAAATAACAAGTTCATTTGTGATGTTGGTAAACAGAATTTTTATTGTAAGCACATCAATAAATTGGCGTTAGACAAGGCATATATTTATGTTCTTCTAATTTAGTATCACTATTTCAAATTTTACTTCCATTTTAATTTTTACATGACTTTTCCTCTCTGTTTTGTAATGTAAGGCCTATATAAACATCTCTTCAACCTTATTTCTTCATTTTTGCATTATTTCTATTAACTACTTTCCATAAGAAATTCTTTTTCGCCTGACCTGTGGTGGCGCAGTGGGTAAAGCGTCGACCTGGAAATGCTGAGGTCTCTGGTTCAAAACCCTGGGCTTGCCTGGTCAAGGCACATATGGGAGTTGATGCTTCCTGCTCCTCCCCCCTTCTCTCTCTCTCTCTCTCTTCTCTCTCTCTCTCTCTCTCTCTCCCTCTCTCTCCTTTCTAAAATGAATAAATAAATAAATAATTTAAAAAAAAGTTATTTTTCTACATGTATTTTGTCCTCTTATTCTTGATTTTTCTGTTCTTTAGCAAGAAGTTGAATTTAGTAAAATCTTAATGGTAATATTCCCCGTGAGTGGCACCATTCAACTTTCACCATCAGCAGACCACCATTTAACATTAACCGTGTGATGCTTTGCTTGGTTTTAATAGTCTAATAAAGATTTATGTATAAACAAGTATAAATGGAAATTTACAACATCAAGAAAATTAATACCTTTTCTATTGCCTTTAGGAAATTTACAGAATTGCATGAAATTAATATCATTTTTATTCTTACTTAAAAGAAACACTCAGATTTGCACACTGTCTGAGATAATGGTAATGGTTCCTTGAATCATAATTATCGGAGAGGGTGATATGTTACAGAATTACCTACCAGAAACCTGTGGTGGCCAGTGCAGCTCATTGGCATTCTCAGTGGAGAGTGTGAGCTAGAGAAACATGAGTCCTGTTTCTTGTGTTCTAGTCTATTTACCCACGATAATATCTAAGACATGCAGAAGTTGGACTTCTCCTAGACTTGAGAATGTTTTCAAATACAAATGCTGACAGGAATGTAGCTTTGCTTTCCTTCAGTTTAGATTTTCTATATTTTTCTTGAGTTTCTTTGTTTGAATCTTTGCAGGGTTTGCTTGGAAACACCACAGGAAAATTATTTGCTGGCACAGAATTAGATGAGATTATGTCTCTCAGCTTCTCATGCATATAATGAGATAAGAGTACTGTCGTGGTTTAATATGAGACATTCTAGGCCATGATGGGAGTGGGGAAACAAAACTTTACACTGGCATTTCTTTCTCTTTCAAACTTACTGTTGGAAGTAAAGACAGTACTTTGCAAGGAAATTTTTAATGATTATAGTCATGGTTTTTGTTTGTTTGTTTACAGAAACAGAGAGAGAGTCAGAGAGAGGGATAGACAGGGACAGACAGACAGGAATGGAGAGATGAGAAGCATCAATCATTAGTTTTTCATTGCGCATTGTGACACCTTAGTTGTTCATTGATTGCTTTCTCATATGTGCCTTGACCGCGGGTCTTCAGCAGACCAAGTAACCCCTTGCTTGAGCCAGCGACCTTGGGCCCAAGCTTTTGAGTTTTGGCTCAAACCAGATAAGCCTGCGGTCAAACTGGCGATCTCGGGATCTCAAACCTCAGCCCTCGGCATCCCAGTCCGACGCTTTATCCACTGCGCCACCACCTAGTCAGGCATATAGTCATGGTTTTAATGTGAGACAGAAAAATATAAATAAAATATTTCTGCAAATAAATGTAAAATTAAACGTGTAAGGCATATGATGTCTCCAGTATAGTAATTGTTATTTACCCATCCAGAGGCTTTAGGTGTGCAGAGGTGCACACGAGTGCACTGCTCATGTATACACCTGCCCTACACCAGTGCCTGCCAGAAAATGTACACAATATTTATTTAAATGAATGGATGAGGAACTTAATTGAAAGTATAGTGCATAATTCTGAATTGTTCTTTAATCAATGGAAGTCAATCAGTTGGCAGACTGGGAGAAAAACCATAGGTTAAGACCTGCTTTTAATAGTTCTAACTCAGAAACAACAGGTCTGGTTGAGATTATTTTACCTACCATGTACAATTGCATTACAGAGCCATTCAATCTTTTTTTTAAAACTGACAATTACTTTCCTCTGGTATCTTGCATATTTATATTTATATTTATTTACTTTTCTCACTTTGACATCTCCCCCAACAACTAACTACACCACCATCCCTTAGTACTGCTATGGGAAAAAAGCCTTAAAGTCTATTCTGAAAGAAACAACATTATTGCTGTGTTGATTGGATATAAAAATGTAGTTGATTTATGCATGAAAAAACTGTATGTCATTTTTGTGTGATTCACCTTCATCAACTATAAATATATTGGAAGTTAAAATAAAAATAATCATAAACTAGCTTACCATAAAAAAAGACAGAAGAAACAGAAAATACAGCATACACCTTTTCTCCATCATTTATTCCAAAATAAAATACGCTATATAATATAAATCAAGCTGCAAGAGAAAATGAAAACATGTAACTCATCAATATTTATGAATTAAATATACATGGCTCTCAACAGAAAATTTCTTTAAAATGACCCAACAATTTTTCTTTAAGCATTTGATTAATAGCCTTACATAATACATATTTAAGAGCATTATGACTTAAAATCTTAAAGAGCTTAATTAAATATATTTTAATTAATTTAATATTACAAATGAAAAAGCTTCTTGCATATATATTTTTAGTAATTAGAAAACATCTTGTTTTCTTTTTCTTTACCAAAATTGGAATAAAATAATTAAGTATCAAATTGAATAGTTTTACAAAAATATAAAACAACAATTCTGATAGCGTATTTAGTATAAAACATAGTTTTATTTCCTATAACTATTAATATCATTTTTAATTTTCTGAGTCTAAAAATTAAAGAGGGTCAATTGTTTTGGGGCCAATTATTTGAGAATATAATATTTATACTCAATTAAAATGTCCTTATAATTTAATATAAATTATTTTTTCACTGAAAGATTTAACTGTTTTGTTTTCTTAAACCAAGAAACAAAAAAATCTCCTAAATTATCTACATTATTACTATTCAGTTGCAGAAGATAGACAACACCAAATAAAAAGAGTCCTGTTAAATATCTCTAATGGTAGATATAATTCTGAGCAAATGAAAAATGACCTCTAAAATACTACCCCTTAACTATTTAATTTTTATTTATTTATTTATTTATTTATTTATTTATTTTTTCTGAAGCTGGAAACGGGGAGAGACAGACAGACTCCCACATGCGCCCGACCGGGATCCACCCGGCACGCCCACCAGAGGCAATGCTCTGCCCACCAGGGGGCGATGCTCTGCCCCTCTGGGGCGTCGCTCTGCCGCGACCAGAGCCACTCTAGCGCCTGGGGCAGAGGCCAAGGAGCCATCCCCAGCGCCCGGGCCATCTTTGCTCCAATGGAGCCTTGGCTGTGGGAGGGGAAGAGAGAGACAGAGAGGAAGGAGAGGGGGAGGGGTGGAGAAGCAAATGGGCGCCTCTCCTGTGTGCCCTGGCCGGGAATCGAACCCGGGACTTCTGCACGCCAGGCCAATGCTCTACCACTGAGCCAACCGGGCTGGGCCAACTATTTAATTTTAAAAAGTGACATCACTGGGATAAAGTGTGTAATGCTTACTCCCTATAAGAAGCATGAGCAACCTATTCTGACAGTTTTTTATAAGATATGAATTATCCTGGTACAGTCATAAAATATAACATATATTTAACTGAATGTATAAAAATGTTTTTCAGAGGAGATAAAAAGTTTTCAATCAATAAATATCTACCAGTGAACTATGAACTTAGATTTAATTTTGTTAGAAACTCATCATACTTTTTAATACAGGGAAAATGTTAGAAGAATTATCAAACCTTTCCCGTGTACTTGTTCATTGTTTTTATTATCATATGCAATGAGAGCCCACCATTGACCAGCAAACAGAATCTATGCCATTGCTTGCCTTCACCAATGACTCATCTGAAAGAAGCCTTTCTTTTTAATTGTAAAATCTCCCAAAGAATGTTTTTTCTTCTATCTGCTATAGTGGGTTATTATTAGTTGATCTTAAGAAAAATATAACCAAAAAAATTGGAAACATTTTATTAATATTAGATATTAAAAATCATGCATATTATAAGAGGAGGAAAAAAATAAATCCAGTTTTTACAATTCAGTAATTAATGAGTTGGTATTTTAGTTTTTATTATATTTTAGTATGATAAAATCTAATTTTCTAGTACTTACATATACAATTGTCTCCAGACTCAAATCACATTTTCTCCTGGATCATATTCAACATTGTCTTGAAGAACTTCTTAAATCCTGGGGTCATGACCTGAAATATTGATTGAAATAATGAGCCAAAATTATTTCTATGGCAAATTGAAATAAAAAAAAACAGCACTATTGAAAATAATATTTTTATTAAGCTATGCCAATTTAAAAAAAATTTCCATTAATTGAGAGAGAGAGGAAGGGAGAGAGACAAAGAGAGAGGCTCATTGTTCCACTTAGTTTTACACTCATTGACTGCCTCTCCAACATGCCCTGACCCAGAATGGTACCCATCACCTCAGTGCACTGGGAGGACATTTTATCTCATGAGCCACACAGCCAGGGCCAAGCTATTCCAATGTTTAAAAGTCTCTTTAACTTCAGGAGTCCCAGGTTCGATTCCCGGCCAGGGCACACAGGAGAAGCGCCCATCTGCTTCTCCATCCCTCCCCCTCTCCTTCCTCTCTGTCTCTCTCTTCCCCTCCCGCAGCCAAGGCTCCATTGGAGCAAAGTTGGCCTGGGCGCTGAGGATGGCTCTATGGCCGCTGCCTCAGGCGCTAGAATGGCTCTGGTTGCAACAGAGCAACGGCGCAGATGGGCAGTGCATTGCCCCCTGGTGGGCATGCCAGGTGGATCCCGGTCAGGCGCCTGCGGGAGTCTGTCTGACTGCCTTCCCGTTTCCAACTTCAGAAAAATACAAAAAAAAAAAGTCTCTTTAACTTGCATTATATTTGAGTTTTGTTACACATATTTCTTGTTTTCCATTAGATACAGAAAAAACAATTTTAATTTATTCAGGATACCTGGGATACTAAAATATCTAACTGAATATTTTATTTAAGTAAATTTCAAAGAACTATAATGTGATAAAAAATTTTAAATTAACTATAGTTTAATATTTCCCTAACTTTATTTGTATAATCATTTATTGGAATGTGTTATGTAGATCTATTTCCTTTGCTGGTATGGTCCGAAACCATAGTTGATCTTTGTAACCTTTGTTACTGGCAATTAATTTACATATGCAGTATAAATGAACAACTTAATGAATGAAAAATGAACTGATAAAGAACTTTAGGATTCTAAAATCAAGAACACTAATCATAACTATTAACTGTCAATTATTCTATTAAAAGGTTTTACACAGTATTTGAATCTGTACTGACAATAAAAATTGGGGGTAAAAAAGTTCTATCTTTCTTGCAAAATGAAATCCTGAAACTACTCAGATATCAAGTTCTGTGGTTGTTTGGATATTGAACAAACTGTAGTTTACTGTACTGACTTAGAAAGTCATAAAGGTTAAGCAATATTTAAAACTATATTTCACATTTTTCTGTATTGAATATACATAAGCAGAAATATACAAGTAAAATGTAAAGAAATATCATTCTATTTAGAAATCAGATAGCTTTTTATAAAACAGTGCTTTGATGATTTACACATGAGTAAGTATTAAATTTCCTTCCATATGTGCATGTGCTCAAAAATCAAAGGGGAAAGTGCTTCCAAACATATTTGGAGTTTTCCCAAGGCCAACATATTTGAAAAATATTTCACCCAACACTATCAGTTATCTTTGTTGCTTTTCTAGCACTCTTCAAGATCAGACATCCAAAAAGTATCTCAGTGAAATATCTCTAAGTGTTGACTACATCATTCTGGCACCAATATTTTAAGAGAACTTTATTCAACTTACAAAATATTTATAATGCAAATAATTTCATTTTTATAGCTTTCCTACTTAACCTTATTCTGTAGAAATCTGGAAAGTGAGCCACTAGAACAAGGGTGTATTTTGCACTGTATAAACTTGTAATACTCCTAATCAAGGGGGCAGGTCTGTGGCCCTTGGATTTATCAAAGATGCAACAGCGAGTTTGAGGAACAGTCTTTCAAACACTTGGTGAACTCCTGTACTCCCCATGAGATCTGGCAATGCCATTGTATGTGGTGATCCAAATCACTTGAGTCATCTCTTCTACAAAGAATCAATAAAATTTCCTTGCCAGCAGACACCTGTGGTGAGTGGTAATTTTGGAAGACTCACCCCTTTCACCAAGAGTTCTCTAGATCAATAATGAATGGATCATGACTAGATATATAGATAATACCATTTTCAGATACAACTGAAGGTCAATTTAAATTGAGTCTCATATTGGTAGATGTAAAGGAATGATTGTTATGAGGAGACTTATGTTCCATGGTTTGTTTAACTCACTGGTTCTTCATGTACTGCCTCTAACATGTTCATTCAGCAAGTGGTTCTTTCTTCTGTATTTAGCTTATTCGAAATTCATCTTTACTAAATTACATCTAATAGTAACTGACCAAGCTATTAAGCAAATCATTGTAAATCTTGTTCAAACCTTGTTAAATTCTTTACCGACAATGGATTGCATGTTGCTTTTTGAAATATAGTAGTTCTCACTCAATTTTGGGGAGAGATCAAGTATTTAATTAGAGGAGGTAAAGTTGAATGACTAAATCTGCCAGTGGATGTTTTTTAGAGTGCTTAACGTTTGTTTAGTAGGAAAAAAAATTTACTCAAACCTGAAAACACTACTTTAAACTCTTAAGTGAATTTGTAATCACAATGGTACTAGTAGCAGTTATGGGCAATTTCTCTTTCTAACTGCTAGCCTCCTGGCTCCCATAAATATTATTTTATTTTCACTTCTCAAAATTAAACAAACTGGATGATTAATTTCTACCATTGGAAACAAAATAATTTTCTTAACACATGGAATAAAAATAGCTTATTTCTAAATGGATTTTGTACTTTTTGCCCAAAGAATCACCAAAAGAAAGTAAAAATAATTTATTTTATCCTAGAAAAAACTTTGAGAAATAAAGAATATCTCAAAACCTCAAATACCTTCCTAGGCACTCAGGTTTATGTAACATCATCTGATTTCATTGTTTTAAGTTGCCATAGACCCTCATCGGAAGACTTTTTTCTCAGGTCCACATGTTCCAATCTATAAATTTTAACCAATATGCTTGGCTTACTTCAATGTAAAGCCATGTTTTATTCTACGTAAAAATACAAATAAATGAGACAATCCACACTGATTTATCAGAATATAAATATATAAACCCTATAAATGCATACTAGTGCCTTGCATACTAGCTTCTTTTTTCCTCAAATTTGTATTATTCCTACATACACTTTTCATTAATTTACTTTTTTTAAAAAAAAATAGTTCTTATTTTTAGTTGAAGTGCCTAACACTAATTCGAAAAATGTATGTTCAATCCAAGATTAAGGAAAAAACACAACTTTCATCTTCCACCTCTCCGTTTCCAAAATATCTTAGATTTTTAAAAGCCTTAAGCCATATTGTTTACTCTATTTATCCAGTCATTATACAGTTGGTTAAAAGAAGCATTTCCCATACATATTTAATTTGTCATTAAGTATCCTGAACATTTGTGTGAGTAAAGCGAGGCAGTTTCTTGTCTACATGCCTTCACAGATGGTATATTAAGCTACACTTCTGAATCTAGACAAGGAACAAGCACTCTTCTGCATTCCAATATTCCACACCTGTACAGCAAGTGGAAATTTCTGTCATTCTACATTATGCAGACAAATTGTGCTGCTGTAAGAAATGTTAAAGTGCATGATCCTTATTACCTTTTATTCTCTCCTTACTGCTTTATTTATTTACTTCTTGTAAACTCTAAATCTTTGTACTAGACTTACTCTCGCAAAATACTGTCTTTACTTCCAGTAGAATCTCTGAGGGAAAAATGCCAGTATGCCAGTGTAAATTTTAATTCCCCACCTCTATCATGGTCTAGAAAGTTCCTAACACTTTCAATACATGAAGCAGTAAGAAAAAAAAATATAAAGAGGCTTCATTTTCTTAAGGATCTGTTACTGATATAAAAAACTAAAACTATACATCCTTTTTTATAATATCGCTTGGGGCTTGAATTATTTTTTAGACAATTGAATAAACAGGTACCCAATCACTGATGTAACATAAACTCCTTAGAGTGTGGGCGCATGGATCACCTCCTTCAGAATCACCACCAGAACTTCCTGAACATGTCTAGGCTCCATGACCAACCCTCTGAATCAAACTCTTGGGAGAAGAACAGGGAAATCTGCAATTTTAGTAAACACTTGAGTCAATTCTTGGTCTGTTATGTTTTGGGAAATGTAATATAAAGACATCATCTTCCCTGGCCCATGATGAAACCTGGGCAAACTTATATTTCTCTGTCTCTAGGTACTGGCCAGACAATTTTTAAGAGAACTATCAAGTATAAATCAAGCAAAATATTCTGCAGTGTTTTCAGGCACAATTACTGTCTTAGGACAGCCAGAGTAAGTTATTCAAATATCTACTTTATAACATATCATGTTATATTGTAATTAAGAGAGCACAATAAGATAGGACATGCATGATATCCATCTCAAAACTCCTAACTCTGGCAGAGTGGAAGCATAAAGAGGGTATACAGATCGTGTGTTTTATAGAATTAATTTAATCAAGTTGAAGGAAGATCATTGCCTGGATTCTATTCTAAGAAACTTAGATTTAGTTCATCCTGAGTGGGGCCCAGGGATAAGCTCTAGTAGATAAAGGTGGCCCTCAAGCTAAGAGCCAGCAAGGAAGTGGGGATTTCAGCTCTATAACCTCAAGGATTTGAATTTTGCCAACAATCTGAATGAATCTGAAAGTAGTTTCCCTCCCAGAACCTTCACAAGAGAACACAGCTCTGCCACCACCTTGATTTTGGCCTGTGGGACTTGAAAATTAGATAATTTCATAAGACTTCTGACCCATAGAACTGTGAGATAGTAAATGTGTGTTGTTTTAAGCTACTAAATTTGTAGCAATTTGTTATAGCTGTAATAGAAAACTAAAACAAATCCTTACCTGATCAAAAATTACATTTTCCTATCAAACCTAAGTGGTTACTTTTTGCTTCCCAAATGGCCAGTCAGTCCAACTAGAATACATTCATTATGGTGGAAGGTAATCACATTATCTAGCAGAATTTCTTTCTAGCTCCTTTTAAATTCCTGTGTGATTATGACAAAATCAGTACAACTCTTTTATGCTTGGTTTGCCCAACTAGGAAATGAGTACTGAACGTGATATTTAACCCTCAGTTCTCTATTGCATACTTGTTAGAAGACGTATGCTGCAGTTGGAGAAACATAACTTCCCAGTCCAGTTCTTGCAACATTTAAACTCACTACACCTATATCCTGACCTGAAAATGGGTATACAAGTGGTGGCTCAATCGATATTGCCTAGAATTTTTATCATAACTCACCTCGTCAGATTGTCTTAAGGGTTAAATTACAGGATAGATATAAGGAACTTATTTAATAATAGACATGAATAATCATTAGCTGTAGCTATGATCTTAATTAATCCATGATTCTATGATTCACAGCAATGATAATCAACTGAATGAATCAAGAAAGGCTACCTTACATTAGTAAATGGTTTCCCAACTCAAATTTGCCGTCTGGTAAGGTACCAATTAAAAATCACATGTAGTGTATCACTTCAAAACACATTTTAAATTAAGAAAAATGTCTAGAAATTCCATTAGTCACCTTACCCTCCTTATTGAGCATCTACTTCACCTAGTTATGTGGGGAGACAGAAAGGAATAGATGCTTAGGTTTCTTCCCTCAACAAGAATAGTTATCAAGTTGGAGAGCAGTAATGTTATACTGAGTTTAGGTCTTAGTTCATCATTTTAAGTACAATCCATAAACATCATTCTTGAGGTTTAAAAAGGAAGATTTCACCAACAATTAACGAGAAGTAAGTCCTGGTCACTACTCTGTCATTCTACAAGCTTGAACGGGCTACATACCTACTCAAGTTTCTTATTTGTAAAACAAGAGGGTAGGATAAGATCAATTCAAGCCTTGAATAGACATTCGAAATTTATATTTAAAAAAATGCTTAGTGAATAGTAACAGTTTTGTTCAAAGTATCCCAAATCCAAAATATCCTTGAAATCAAGTCATTCCTATTTTGTTTTGGCTCAGGAAGACTTTCCCTTGGTCTTCTGCTATCAATTACATTTGAATCTAAGAGAGTGGAAAGTGGACAGTTTGGCTAGGAGATTTTTCTTTTCTTATATGAAAATTCAGGAAAAAAGGTATCTAGGCCAAAAAGAAATTATATCTTGATTTTACTGCTTCACATACTGTCTCTTCTTAGAGTTATTCCCACTTTAGAGAGACCATTTGGGAAAAGTTCTCTCTTCTCCACTGCAGAAAACTGAAATTAGAAAAGCCAGCGTACTTCTCCGTAAGCCCCCCTGCCAGACTTCTCAGAATGGAATCTGACCATTTCAGCTAGGCCAAGCTAAACTTATTGCCATCATCACTAAAATAACCCTAATGCTCCTGGGACTGGAAGTAAACAATTTTTAAATTTTAGCGCATTGGCTTTTTACCTCTTTTGCATGTACCAGAAAATGAGCCAAGTAAAAATTTAAAAATTAGAGTGCTGAAAATTACCGGACATGTTAAGAAATGTCAACAATGTATAAACTCAATAAGATAATCAAAAAACAGTAAAACAGATTATTACATTTTATTCATCAAAATCCTATGAATGACCTAGTATATAAAAATACATCTAATAGTAAATTTTAAAGGGTCAATTTAAAATTTTCATACTACCTTTTACTAAGTATTTTATTTTTGAAGAGACAACTGATTTAATTGTAACTATTAAATTTCACATGCTAAGAAAGTATATATTATAAATATTGTCCCATTGGTTAATGATGCAGTTTTCCTTTTCCCAGAGTGATACTGAAATAAATAAAGTAGCCAACTGACAGTTAATAATTAGTATAACAGAGAGACAACGTGTGTAATGCTAAATACAAATACAAGCAGTAGTTGTCCTGGTTACAAATATGGATTAGACTTCCTAATTTCTAAAACCAACTCAGCCCATAATTTCAAGTTAAACAACTTCTGTTAAAGTAGTTTTCTCAATTGCAAAATACTTCCTAAACCAGAAGGCCAAATGAAATAATGTACATAACCTTTCCTTTTTTAAGTGAGGAGGGGAGACAGAGATACAGACTCCCACATGTACCCACTGGGATCCACCCAGCAAGCCTGCTACCAGGGGATGCTCTGCCCATCTGGTGCTGTTGCTCCTTGCTGGGCAACTGAGCTACTTTAAGCAACTGAGGTGGAGGCTCCTGAGTCATCCTCAATGACTGGGACCATCTCCCTTGAACCAATTGAGCCATGGCTATGGGAGGAGAAGAGACAAAGAGAGAGAGAGAGAGAAGGGGATGGGGAAGAGTAGAAAAGCAGATGGTCACTTCTCCTGTGTGCCTTGATCAGAAATTGAACCCAGGAACATACACATGCTGTGCTGATGATCTACTACTGAGCCATAAACTTTTAGACCTCAGTAAATGGTAGTTATTGTTATCATTATGATAATATCACATTAAAATGTTTAGAGATATAAACAACCTTAAATATGTTTAACGTTATTTGTCACAATTTCAATAGCACTGTAAGTGAAATTAATCCTATATTTTAAGATGGTGGCCATATATATCTTGAATTTTTTATCTCCTGCAGATATAATAAGGCTTTTAATGTTATTTCATATTTTTAATTTATTTTTCATTGAATTTATTAGGGTGACACTGGTTAACATAATTATACAGGGCACTTTTTTTGTCATTTAAGTCAGTTATAAAAATATCAAGCAAAGTGAATGATAACAAGTATCTTTCCAAATATGTCAATCAAGTTAGTATAACTGCATAGTTCATAGTACTGAGCTTATATAAACCAAAACACTAGCACATTGTTTGCATACATTATAATCAAACGGTCACATCTTAGAGACTATACCATGCTAATCAACCAAATCAAGATATAAAACCTTCCAAATTTGACTTCAACTTTATGTTGACTTTAATAGCTTTTACTAACACTGAATTAGAACTAAAAAAATATTGACTCTGTGCTAACTTCCTTATCTAATGAACAGTCCAGATTGAATAGTTGAATAACTATGAAAGAGAGATAATATTGTGATTAAATTTGGGACTTGATTTTACACTCTAAAGTACTTACTCATGGAAATAATTTTCCCATTGTGGGCATAATTAGCCATTTTCCGGTAATTTTGGTCACTCTCTTTATATTTGAAAGAGGCAAGTGGCCAAATCTCAGCCCAATTAGTAAAAGGTGGGAGGGAGCCTGGAGGAAAATGCTTTGTACTTGATGGAATGCTGTCCCTCCAGGAGATCTAATATGGAAAGTATTGCTTGCTCAACGAACATAGAAACAGACTACATCCAGCTTTTCAGACTAAGAGCTTTACATGTATATCCTTTCCACAAAGTCAAGTCAAATTCTATATGAAAACATCTTTTCTTCAACAAACAATAAAATCAGAAAATATATAATTTTGCTAGAATTTTAATTTCAGTAATGTAGTAGTAGTCTTTCATCAATGTTATAATATTTTTGTTATTTAGATCTTTTGATCTTTCTCAAAACATTTTATATTGTATGAACTAACAAACATTAGCATTTAGGAAGCACAGGAACTCTGTTGATATTGTTGATCCGGCACACCTATCACTTCTCACAAAATGAACCTGTCTTGCCTATACAGAATCTATTCGCTCTGGTTCAAGTGAGGCTGCCTTCCTGGTGAGTTTGTTTAGACCAGGGGTAGTCAACCTTTTTATACCTACCGCCCACTTTTGTATCTCTGTTAGTAGTAAAATTTTATAACCACCCACCGGTTCCACGGTACTCATGATTTATAAAGTAGGAAAGTAACTTTACTTTATAAAATTTATAAAGCAGAGTTACAGCAAGTTAAGGCATATAATAATTACTTACCAAGTATTTTATGTTGGATTTTCGCTAAATTTGGCAGAATAAATCTTTATAAAACAACTTATTATAGTTAAATCTATCTTTTTATTTATACTTTGGTTGCTCTGCTACTGCCCACCATAAAAGCTGGAATGCCCACTAGTGGGCAGTAGGGACCAGGTTGACTACCACTGGTTTAGACTAACAAAATCCTCTCATTTGGATTAGTTTAAGCATGGAAGTGTGGTCTAAGCTGCACTATCAGAATATTCACTTAGACATTTCTGTAGTGTTATCAGGGAATATTTTATCTTTCCGCAAAGCATGTAGGACCTGATTATCAGGCCGTCTTCCTGCACCCTTTCTATCATATGGAGGAAACCTATTTTTTTTAAAAATGATACCAAGCAGAGGTAATCAGCCTAGAACTGGGGATTGGTGGAGAATCCTGTGACGTTAGTAGAGTCTGAATCTGGCCATATCTGAAATCAACTACAATAATGTACTTCCTAATTAATGTGAACATTAAGTTACATTTTATACCTAAACAAGACTCATTTGGAGTTTTGTCTCTTGAAACCCAAACATTTCTAACTAAACTTCTGAGAAATGCTGGTGTAGTAGAAAGATTTCTAAAGCTCTGCATTTCTATCTGCCTAACTTATCATACCTGAATATTTTTAGGTTAGTCATTTCACCAGGCCTCAGTTTCCTGACCTGTAAAAAGAGGACTTAAAGCTCCTTTCTATTTTGTAATCTAAATATCTACAGATTGTTCTGTTTTTCACCAAAGTAAGGCATTATTAATCTCTCCCAAAGCATATTCCAAGCCCAGCCAATAGGAACTCAGAAATGAACTCTTTTTCTCCTCAAGAAATCTTTAGAGTGATTTTTTCTAAATCTGAAATAAATTTATTAGTATATGCCCTTGGATAATTCATGACTATTATGTGTTTCTGGAAAGATATTTACAGCCAGCTCAAAAAGTAAATGCAACTTTTAGATGAAAACATATGAATAAATTATTGTGACTTTGGTTAGTCATTTTTTAAAAATATGATACCAAAAGCACAAGTGACAAAAAGTAGATTAAATCGGACTACATCACAATTAGAAACTTCTGTGCAACAAATAATACCATGATGAAAATACACAGACAACTCATACAATGGAAGAATAATATATATATATCGGCAAATCACATAATGGATAAAGGACTTATATCTAGACTATACAAAAAGGAATATTTTTTTTTACTACTAGGTAATAAAAAGGAAAACAACCCAATTAAAAAATAGACAAAGGATCTACATAGGCATTTCTCTAAAGAAGATATTCAGAGATTAATAAGCTCATGGAAAAACCTTCAACATCATTATTCATAAGAAAATGCAATATAAAACTATGGTAAGATAGTACTTTATACCCAGTAGAAGAATAGTTATAATAAAATAAGTAGAGAATAATAAGTATAAGAAAAGCTATGGTGAAATTATAACCTTTATATGTTGCTGATTGGAATCTAAAATGGTGCAGCTGCCTGGAAAATGGATTAACATTTCTTTAAAATGTTAGACATCGAGTTACCATATGACCCAGCAATTTCATTTCTAGGTATATACCCCAAAGAAATGAATACATATGTCGAAACAAACTTGTACATGACTATTTATAGCAACATTATTTTTAATAGCCAAAAAGTGGAAACAATTCAAATGCCCATCAACTGATGAATAAACAAAACATGGTATATGCTCACAATGCATAAAAAAAAGAGCACTAATACATGCTACAACATGGATAAACCTTCTAAACATTACCCTAAGTAAAAGAAATCAGTCATAAAACACACATATTGTATTTACTATTTATATGAAAAATGTTTAGAATAGACAAATCTTTACAGACAGGCATGTTATTAGTGGTTATTTAGGGCTGAGGGAGTGATTGCTAGTGGTTGCAGGAATTCTTTTTAGGATAATAAGATATTCTAAAAGTATATTGTAGTGACATGCACAATTCTGTAAATATACTAAAACCATTGAATTATATACTTTAAATTGGTGGACTATATGATTTCTAACTTAATAATGCTGCTTTTTTTAAAGTGCAAATAAAGAGCGTGTATGTAAGGAAAGATTTTTTCTGAGGAGAACATCTAGTTTTCTCTCTCTCCTTTGTTGACAGGCAAACAATGTTCACATTATAAAACAAAACAGATTAACCAAAAGCCTGCCTAGCTTACGGAACATCACATCCATCATCAAATGATACAATATTAAATGGTGACATTTTGTCCAGAAATACTGTCAGTAATGGGAAGGAAGTAGACAGTGTATTCTAATCTAAGAGATGCATATGTAAGTTGAATTAGAGCACAATTTAAAACAACAGTGTTTAAGGAATTATAAGTAAGTAAAAATGTAAGTTGATGGAGGACAGAGGTAGAGTTTTCTTGGGACAAGGAACTAGAAACCTAAATGGTCAAGGCTTGTGTGAGTGAAGGTAAAAGTGCAGTTCTAGGAGGAGCTTGATTCTTTGGAGAATTAACGAATGGAAAGCTAGATATGTGACTTGAGACATCTGCTAGGCACACAGTCCTGTGATGTCTTCTACAAACTGTTTTAATTTTGTAGAATCCAAACTTGGCTTATTTTTAACTATTTAGTCCTGTGACTAAGTCTGGATTGTAATTTAAAAATAGATTTTCCAATGCAAAAGTAGTTGCACAGGAAGATACTCCTTGCTGAATTAAGCTGTGCTTGAGTGAGAACCGCCGCTTAAGAACAACACGTTCCCCGTGAAAAAAGATGGCAAAACCATTTCAGTGAGTCTAACCTTTATGGAGAGCTGCTATCAATCAATTGTATGTTTTTTCCTGTTTCACAAACATGTTCCCAAAAGACTTTTAAAATAGCTTTCTTTCCTGCTAAACTGTTGTGCCAAGCACTTTTTCTGAATCTCAGCCTTAAATGGACCAGGATGTGTTAAAGAAAAAAATGCCCTGTCACGCGTGACATGGTGTAATAGGCCTTAATAACAACGGTAAGACGTTTTCCTAATCTAATTTTTCCTTCTAGCACTGAATCTTAAGAGTACATTTTCATGAAAATGCAAAATACCCCGAGGAAACAAAACAAGAAATACTTTCCAAAAAAGGTCCTAGTGTAAATCTGAAAAATTTGTTCACTGAAATAGAATGTATTTTCTAAAGAGAAAATTAATCACTACAGAAAATAAAAAAAAAAGCTTTTTATAGCCTAAAATAAAATAATATGGAATGGTTTTCTAGGTACCTAATAAGTTTCTTTTTTTATATATAGCAAAATAAAAGAATCACAAGATCCTGAAATCTGTACTGATCACTTTAAAACAAATTCCATGCATTGTTGAGACATGCTTCTCAGACTGCAAATAGTGTTGTAGTACTATGTATGTCTGTCTACCCACTGAGAAGTGTTTCCCATCAACAGTCTCTCTGAGCAGCACTAGCAATAACAATCTCAGAAGAAGAAAAAAGAAGATGAAAGTAAATGAAAGATAAACATAGTCTGATGGACACATTGGTGGAGGCTATGCCTGGAAAAGGCACATGAGGCTTTATGGGGGTGGAATTAAGACATCTATGCTGCTTTTGGCAGCAGATGACAACAATTAAA
Organism: Saccopteryx bilineata; assembly: GCF_036850765.1. Taxonomy (NCBI): domain Eukaryota; kingdom Metazoa; phylum Chordata; class Mammalia; order Chiroptera; family Emballonuridae; genus Saccopteryx; species Saccopteryx bilineata. The sequence continues at coordinate 48,651,492 of NC_089494.1, read as the reverse complement.
AAAATATAATAGCCTGACCAGGCGGTGGCGCAGTGGATAGAGTGTCGAACTGGGATGCCGAGGACCCAGGTTTGAGACCCCGAGGTGCCAGCTTGAACGTGGGCTCATCTGGTTTGAGCAAAAGCTCACCAACTTGGACCCAAGGATGCTGGCTCGAGCAAGGGGTTACTCGGTCTGCTGAAGGCCCACGGTCAAGGCACATATGAGAAAGCAATCAATGAACAACTATGTGTCGCAATGTGCAACGAAAAACTAATGATTGATGCTTCTCATCTCTCCATTCCTATCTGTCTGTCTCTGTCTATCCCTCTCTCTGACTCTCTCTCTGTCTCTGTTAAAAAATAAAAAAATAATGCTTTGCTATTAAAAAAAATATATATATATATATAATAGTAGGGAACTTGTATAGGGAAGAAAAAAAGACAGGAAAACAGTAGAAAGCAAGATGCAGGGCAGAGAACACAGACTGTTGTGTGGACATTTTTGGATAGTTACTGCCATGTTTACTATGGAGGCGGAAACCTAACCTGCAACATTGATGCGGGTTACTGTAGCTTTCAGATGGTCACCATACAGGTGTTTTAAATATATTGTGGGGGTTAAATGAATAACCTACAGAATCACACCTACCACAATCAGGAAAGTGAGAAGTACTCAAGAGAAGTGGTCTATCTCTCCCCTGCAGTAGTTTAAATGGTTTATTTTACATTTGTAAAATTTAAAAAGCACTTAAACTAGTCATAGAAAGTGTTTTCTAATGCTGTTGAAGAATTTTTTTAATAGGTGATAATAGGCAATTAAAATGGAAAAATTGTGAACATTTTCAAATGAAATATATTTTTAAATTCTTACATAATACATAGTCAAATTTATTTTTTCCCGTTAATCTTAGAAATTTGTGCTGACATTGACTTTAATGTTCTAAGAGAAAAAAAAATCCAAATTTAAAAATAAAAGAATGAGAAGAGTTTGGGCATAGGCTGAGGACTGAGACATGGTGAGATATAAATATATATAAATATATACTGTTTGAAATTAAAATTTCCTTAACTGAAGCATATATTTAGCTAAAATGTTGCATTTTAAAAATTCACATAGCATTAGGCTGAATATGAATAACTCCAGAGTTTTAATTTAATCAAATCAGTGGATTACAGAGGAAACCTTTAGGCTGGATCTAGCAACAGAGATGGTCTAAGACAGAGGTTCTCAACTTTTTAACACTTACGGACTGGTGAAAATAGAATTATTTAGGGGACTCCTAAAGCAGAATTCACCATGACCATAAGCAAATTTGACTGAGATCATTTGGCCTATAATCTTCATACAACATCAGGATTATTAATTCTTTCAAGGATTGGCATAAAATTTCTGGCAGACTGGTCCAAGACCAAGAGCTAAAAAACACTGGTCTAAGGCTTCTTGTGCATAGTACATTAAGTTTACTAATAGTCCCAACTGTAAATATTGTGTTGGCTTTTTCACTAAACAAGCTTTATATAATTTGAGCAAGACCATTTATCGTTAGTGCTCTCAGTTTCTTTTTTTTCCCCAATGTTTAAAATAAGGATATTAGAGTAGATTCTTATGGTCCTTTTTGTTTATTAGTTTTATTGTTCTGAAGGAAAAATATCATTGTTATTGTATCCAAATATATTTTTAATGCAAATACATTAAGTATTGAAGGCCAATTATTTTTTTAAAAAAGAAACTGTTCAAATATACATGCAATAAAATATTATAATTTGAAATATAATGCTATTTGGATATTTGATATTTATATATGTAGAAAACATTTTTAAATTTTGTTTTAAACTATAGTGAGTTTTTTTCTCTTTCCTCCTAATGACTTACTTATAAGTGAGTAAAGCAACAGTCTTAAAAAGCATGACAATATATTTTAAAATGTATTTTAAACATTATTTAGAAATAAAAAATCTAGAATTAAAACATAAAGATGTCTGAGATGATATTCATACATTTATAGTGTGTACTGGCCTGACCTGTGGTAGCTCAGTGGCTAAAGCATCAACCTGGAGTGCCGGTTCAAAACCCTGGCTTGCCTGGTCAAGGCACATATGGGAGTTGATGCTTCTTGCTCCTTTCCCTCTTCTCTATCTCTCTCTTTCTCTCTCTCTCTCTCTCTCCTCTCTAAAATGAATAAAGTCATTAAAAAGTTTTTTAAATTATATTGTGTACTGTACATCTTTCTTTCAAAGTCTGGATGATAAAGAACTTCAAATGCGTACTACAGAAATAAATAAATGACTTCACTATAACTGTGCACTGGAGTCCTCTGTTCTGGGCAGATGAAAATTTAAAAACTCCCCTCTGCAGCTGGTGGTGTTTTTGCTCTTGTCTTAATTCAGAATGGCTTTTTGGATTTTTTTTTTAATTCACGTGCAAATTATCTCTTCTCAGAAAAACTGAGACAGGATAGTAAGCCAGGACAAGTAGAACAGGGAAACTGAGACATAAAGGGCCAAGCAGTTTACAACCATCTAGTAAATCACAAAATCTTATCTTCCCTAACTACCATGTTTCCTTGAAAATAAGACAGTGTCTTATATTAATTTTTGCTCCTAAAGATGCGCTAGGTCTTGTTTTTAGGGGAGGCCTTATTTTTCCATGAACATGTTGAACAAAAAATCAACATTTATTAATATTCCTGTACTGTAGTCATGTCACCACAAGCATCAGCATAACCAGCCAAACTCTGAATTCCATCAAGAATTTCTTGTTACTCTATTTCTGTATACAACAATCTATCCTGTTTCCCCCAAAATAAGACAGTGTTTTATATTAATTTTTGCTTTTAAAGACGTGCTAGGTCTTATTTCCAGGGGAGGCCTTATATTTCTAAGCTTGAAAAAAATTGCACTAGGTCTTACTTTCAGGGGATGTCTTATATTTGGGGAAACAGGGTAAGTTTACACTTCTCTTTCCCAACCAGAGAGTGAATTGCTTAAATCACCCTACTCAGGGAGAAAGATAACAGAAATCCAAATAGTTCCAGTTGTGCCAGCCACACCCAAGGAGAGATGAACTCAGGGGAATAAATCTCATTTTGGTTCATTAGCATCAAGCTGATGAATAATCTATTAAGACTCTCCCCTAAAACCACCCCTAAATTCCTGCCTTTAGAGAACAGATAAGAACTCTTAAAACAAAGACTCAGCGAGAACTCTCTCTGGTGCATGCCCACTCCTTTCTTCCCTATCAGGAGTCAATCTTTAAATTTCTCTCCTAAACTACAAGGGTCCCCATGCAACTTGCAACCAGGGAGCAATGGCAATGGCAGCTCCTCCTGGGCTTACCCCTGAACCTCTCTCCAAAGCCCCCTGTTGGGCAGATAAAATATATTATGCTCACTCTGTTAAAGATGGCACAGCCCACATGAAAGCCCATCACCCAGGTGATGGTATTGGTTGCCCTTCTTGCTTGAGATGGGTGTGATTATGTTAATGTGTGTTGGGGGCAGGCTGTGGGCAGGCAGGATCCTTATAGCCTGGGGCTTGGTTTTGGAACTAAGCCTTTCCCACCATTTTTGATGTGGGGTGGTGCACTCTCATGAGGAATCCCATTATGCCTCAGATAAGTGACTTTGTATCAGAGATTTCCTTGTTTGTATATTTGATTAAAGGTTTGGTTTTTACACTATAAAGTGGGGCAGACCAGGAGCTTGCTCTCTCTTGGTTCCTGAGATTAGCATTAGAAGAGAAAGCAGATAAAGGAGAGCAGATAAAGGCCACGTGGAGGAGAGGAGAAGCAGCCAAGATGGCAGAATGCTAAAGGAGAAGCCAGTTTGTGCAGAGAAGGAGATGGGGAACAGAGGTGAATAAGGCTAGTGAGCTAGAAACCTTTGATTCTAGAAAACTCAGATAAGTCAGTAGCTTTGTGAGCACTGAATGAGTGGATTTTGGAGCCCAGTGTGTGTTTTTACTTGCCCGCCTGGTGCAAGCTAGGATTAAAGGTAATGGCCCACCAGTTCTTGGCTCCTTTGTTTCATTACGGTCTGTCTGAATCTGATGCAAACCTGCACGGGCCAGGCAGCTGTAATTGTGGCGTGCCTACTGGCTTTACACCCCCTTTTCTCTGGTTTTTCAGTGAGCTAACAGAAGCCCCCCTTTGGCTCACTTCTGTGGATCAAAAGGAGCCACATGCTAAAGCTGACAAGCTCAGGGAAAGCCTGCATGGTGTCCTTCAGACTTAGAGACCTAAGGTAACCACACAGGATGGTCTGAAATTAAAACTTTCTAACTAAAAGCATTTCAGGGAATATAATCATGTCCCAAGGACATGATTTGTTTTCCCTAACAAAGGTCAGTGCTTACCTTAATCTAGCTTGTCTGTTGTTTTTTTTTTTTTGCATCTACAATATTGTACTTGATAACATGCAGGTAATCTTCTTTCTCTGCAGTGCCCTCAGGGCAAGTGTCCCTCCAGGGCAAAACCCCCAAATTCCCTCACTGTTATTGATATCATGTTGATTAAGGATGAACTTATTCCTGCCTATGTAAAAGAAGTTTTAGTACTTTTTATTCAATTCTAGAGATTTTCCTGCCTCATTTTTTCCCACCTCCCTAATCTATCACCAATTCAATCAATTTCATGTAATCCAGTTATGTCTCTGTATAAAATAAGTGGTAAAACCACCACTTTCTGGAGCTCTTTCTCAATCCATTGAGACTTTGCTTCCCAACAATTGTCGACAGTTTGTCTTAAAAAAAACTTATAGGCCCTGGCTGGTTGGCTCAGTGATAGAGCGTCGGCCTGGCGTGTGGAAGTCCTGGGTTCGATTCCCAGCCAGGGCACACAGGAGAGGCACCCATCTGCTTCTCCACCCCTCCCCCTCTCCTTCCTCTCTGTCTCTCTCTTCCCCTCCCGCAGCTGAGGCTCCATTGGAGCAAAAGATGGCCCGGGCGCTGAGGATGGCTCCATGGCCTCTGCCCCAGGCGCTAGAGTGGCTCTGGTCGCAACAGAGCAATGCCCTGGATGGGCAGAGCATCGCCCCCTGGTGGACGTGCTGGGTGGATCCTGGTTGGGCACATGTGGGAGTCTGTCTGACTGCCTCCCGTTTCCAACTTCAGAAAAATACACACACACACACACAAAACTTATAAAAAATTCTTACAGGTTTGTAAGTTGTTTTATACTGATACTTCTTTCCCACAATATTTCTAGAGAGCCAAAACTAGGCGCTCCTGTTGCTTCTTCTATCCTAAGCCCTTCCTCTGTTTCACTGTCCCCAGCTGTTGGGCAAATGAGTTTGTAAAATTTGTATTTTCTGAGTTGCTCACTTTTATTTTTAAAAATGGCTGCTTCCAGGGGATGCATGCAAGGCAACACTAGAATCTATATAAACACAAAATATTAAAATCAATTAAAAAAAATGGCCGCTGCCAAGGTATGTGATCTGTGAAACTGCTAATTACCTACCTTCCCACTTGAGAAGGGCCACTGTTATGCTAATGTTTGCTGGAGGAGGGCTTTTCACGCCAAGAAAAGTTTGTGAGGAAGAAAGAGAAAGAGAAAGCCAAGATGGCAGGTTGCTAAAGGAGAAGTCTGTTTGTGCAAAGATGAGAAGGGAGAAGGTGTGCAGATGGGGAACAGAGGTGAGGGCTCAGGTGAGCTCTGCTGAGACTGGTGGGGGCCTTTGATTCTAGGAAACCCCGGATGTGTCAGTAGTGTTGTGAGCTCTGAATGAGTGGGTTTTGGAGCCCAGTGTGTGTTTTAATTCACCTGCCAGATGCGAGACTAGAATAAAGGAATGGCCCACCAGTTTTTGGCTCTGTTGTTTCTTTACCATCTGTCTGAATCTAATGGGAATCTGCACATGCCTGACTGTGATGGCCTTGACTAGTGGCCGTACACCAGCTTTAGTAAATATTCCCAAAATCATACCTGTCTCGTATTATGAGATCTTTTCTGCTTGATGTCAAGTACCCACACACTACCACCTGGTGTGAGGCAGACACACTCCAGGCAGGGATTATTTCCAGTAACAAAATGTAAGGCTAGGGGTCGCCTCTGACAAGGCCATTCACGTGCAGGTTCACATTGGATTCAAGCAGACATTAAAGAAACAGTGAAGCCAAAAAATGGTGGGCCATTCCGTTATTAAAGTCTCGCACTGGCCGATGAACAAACACACAGGGCTCCCAAAGCCACTGATGCATTCTCCCATTTCACAACCAGGAGAATCTTCTCCAGTTTCTCCCAGAATCAAAGGCCCCACCAGTCTCAGCGGAGCTCACAAAAGCCCATTAGCTCTGGTTCCCATCTGTACACCTTTTCTTTCCCTGCCAACATGGCTTCTTATTCAGCACTCTGCATTCCCTCTGCTATCACTCTGCAAACATAGCTTCTTTCTGCCTCTTCTCTTTCTTTTCTCCTTTTTAAATCTTTCTTGTGCAAAAACCTCTGCTCCAGCAAATATTAGCAAAACAATGGCCCTTTCCAAACAGGAACTAATTTACAATTTTACAGACAACATATACCTGGTGCTGCCCAGCCCCCAATGAAAATTATAAATGAGCAAACATAAAAAAATATATTTTACTAACTTATTTGAACAACACAAAGCTACCAAAAAAATTTTACTAAAATAAATTAATATAATTATTTAAAATGACTATACTTCAGTGATAGCTATAGACTATGTAGACTATATACAATATAGAATATATAGAATAGCTAGACCAAGAAGAAAAAAAGATATGCAATTGTAGTTTTTTCTTTTAATATTTTTATTTTATTCTTTCTGTATGCTCTGTACAGTTTGTAATTCAGATGTTTCATGAGAATATAGAATCTGATTTTTTTTTTCTAAAAACTAAGTACTAATTACATTTAGAAGAGAGCACAAATGCCTGACCAGGTGGTGGTGCAGTGGGTAGAGCAATGGACTGGGATGCAGAGTACAGAAATTCAAAACCCCAAGGTCACTGGCTTGAGCACAGGCTAATCCGGATTGAGCATGGGCTCACCAGCTTGAGCAGGGGTGTCACTGGCTTGAATGTGGGTTTATAGACATGACCCCATGGTCACTGGATTGAGCCCAAAGGTCACTGGCTTGAGCTCAAAGCTGCTGGCTTGATCAAGGGGTCACTCATTCTACTGGAGCCCTCTACCTCCCCCACCCACACACACACACCCATCAAGAGAAAGTAATCAATAAACTACTAAGGTGCCACAATGAAGAACTGATGCTTCCCATCTCTCTCCCTACCTGCCTACCTGTCCCTGTCTGTCTCTCTTTGTCACAGAAAGAGAGAGAACGAGCAAAAGTAAATTAATTTAGAGCACATAAAAAGTTTATAATTAATCTTGATTAAATGTCCAAAGTCTTTTCTTCTCCCCTCATTTTCTCCCTCCACTCAGTTTTCTCCCAAGACTGTGGCAGTCACTACCAGCTCTTTTGTAAGGGAGTGTTTTACATGTGAATGCCTTTGACTCTGTTTACCAAACAATGAAGACTATAGTTCTGAAATCCCTGGGAAAGAATTTGCAGCATGTAAAGCCAGTAGCCGCAGCCACCATCACAGCCGCCTGGCCCATGCAGGTTCACCTTTGATTCACAGAGACGGTATTGAAACAACAGAGCCATGAACTGGTAGGCCATTACCTTTAATCCTAGCTTGCACCCGAAGGGCAAGAAATACACATGGTGGGAAAACACTTCCCTTTCCATTCAGGGCTCCCAAAGCCACTGACTCATCCGAGTTTCCTAGAATCAAAGGCCCCGCCAGCTTTATTCACCTCTGTTCCCCATCTCCTTCTCTCTGCACTAACTCTGCACAAACTGGCTTCTCTTTCAGCACTCTGCCATCTTGGCTGCCTTCCCTCTGCAATGCTAATTTCAGGAACCCAGAACGAGAGCCCCTGGTCTCCTTTATTTTATAGTGTAGAAATTAAAGCCTTTAAGCTGAATACAAATAAGAAAGTGTCTGATTCAAAGCCACTTATCTGAGGCATAAATGGGATTCCTCATAAGAGTGCACCACCCCACATCATGCAATAGTTAAGGGTGTGGGGAGAAGCTTAGTGTTGAGAAGATCTTAATATTAAAAGGGTGAGAAAGGCTTAGTCTTAAAACTAAGCCTTAGGCTATAAGGACTATTCCTGCTTACAGCCTGTCCACAACACCCAATGCAAACTATAAGCCGGGGATCGGTAACGTTTTTGGCTGAGAGAACCATGAATGCCACATATTTTGAAATGTAATTCTGTGAGAGCCATACAATGACCCATGTACACTATGCATTATCCAATAAAACTTTGGTGTTGTCCTGGAGGACAGCTGTGACTGGCTCCAGCCACTTGCAACCATGAACATGAGCAGTAGAAAATGAATGAATTGTAATACATGAGAATGTTTTATATTTTTAACGTTATTATTTTTTTTATTAAAGATTTGTCTGTGAGCCAGATGCACCCATCAAAAGAGCCACATCTGGCTTGCAAGCCATAGGTTCCCGACCCCTGCTATAAGCAAACAAACATATACATCATATTTGCAAACTTATTTGACCCACATTGTCCTTTTGGGGGCCGTAGGCTAGCTGACTTTCACAGTCATGTGTGAGGAAATGGAAAGATCTGTGGAAGAGGCTGCCCAGGACCTGCAAACTGAGCAGTGGAAGGAGCTGGAGTAAATGTGAGAGAAAGAGTTGCCGACCCTGGAACTGGAGCAAGCACCAGAGAAGGCCAACCAGGTTTGCGAGATTCACCTGGAAATGGAGCAGCTGCTGGAGAAGAAATCACAGGTTCGTGAGTTGCAGATTGCCCTGGACATTGCGGAGAGCCAGCTGCAGCTGGAGGCCGGGGCTGAGTTGGGGCTGGGGCTGCAAGACCCATGGAGCAGAAGACGGTGGTGGCCCAGGGCTCAAGCCCAGCAATGGGAGCTGGTGTTTTCAGTTCCTCTTTGGAGGATGAGGAGAATTAGGCTGGAGTTGCGATCCACAGTCTCCAGAAGGTGACAGCCCAGCAGCAAAGAGTACCTACTATGCCCCTGGTAGGTCTGAAATTTTGGGACATAGGGGTGAATGCCATCATGCTCTCTGGAGCAGAGATGGAAATGCTGATTGCCATTACCACGTTCTCCTCCTTGAGACAGTGTAAGACCTGCCAGGACGACAGGGATGGGAGTGGGGGGGTGGGGGCTGGGGCCCCATGTGCATGGACTGATTCCTGGACTATGACTGGAATGGGCACTGGCTCCTTTGTTGGATGGACTTACGGATTTTGGACAATGTGAAATACCCTGATGGGGGCAGGAGGCAGCTTTGCTGGAGGCCCTCCCCCTGCCCTGGGAAGTTTTTCACACAGCTTGAAAGAAGTCCAAGGACATTTTGCGCTTTTGGCAAAGTGCTCAGAGACCGGTGAAGTGTATCTTTGTAACTGTTGAAATTGTATGATTTATCATGTTGTTATAATTTGTGTAATGTGCCTAATTTCCTTGTGCAGGAATACCTATGCTTTAGATTGTAAGCGAGCAAAAGGGGTGGAATGTGGGTCAAATAAGTTTCAAAAATATGATATATATGTTTGCTTGCTTATAGTTTGCATTGGGTGTTGTGGACAGGTTGTAAGTGGGAATGGTCCTTAAAGCCTAAGCCCTAGTTTTAAGACTAAGCCTTTCCCACCCTTTTAATATTAAGATCTTCTCAACTCTAAGCTTCTCCCCACACCCTTGACTGTTGCATGATGTGGGGTGGTGCAATCTTATGAGGAATCCCATTTATGCCTCAGATAAGTGGCTTTGTATCAGACACTTCCTTATTTGTATACTGGCTTAAAGGCTTTAATTTCTACACTATAAAATAAGGGAGACCAAGGGCTCTCGCTCTGGGTTCCTGAAATTAGCATTGCAGCAGAGAGGCAGCCAAGATGGCGGAGTGCTGAAGGAGAAGCCAGTTTGTGTAGAGTTTGTGCAGGGAGAAGGAGATGGGGAACAGAGGTGAATAAGGCTGGTGAGGTAGAAACCTTTGATTCTAGGAATACTCAGATAAGTCAGTGGCTTTAGGAGCCCTGAATGGAAAGGGAAGTGTTTTCCCACTATGTGTTTTTCTCGCCCACCAGGTGCGAGCTAGGATTAAAGGTAATGGATCAACAGTTCTTGGCTTCGTTGTTTCATTACCATCTGTCCGAATCAAAGGTGAACTAGTACAGGCCTGGCGGCTGTGATGGTGGCCACAGCTACTGGCTTTACACAACATTAAAGTCTTTTTTCCCCTATATATTAAATCAGCTCTCTAAATGTGTTTTGATTCAGGAAATAACCTTAGTAGAGTGATAGAATGTCAGGTTTTCCTCTGCAGCTAAAAAGAAGATATTACTATGACTCAAGCATCTATTGGAGAGGAGGAAGCAGAGGATAAAAAGGGAGGCAAAGGGAAAGAAGTGGTAGAGGGGTAGGAGAAGGGGAGAAAGAGAGAATATTTCATATTCTATATAGGGGAAGTAACGTGTGCAAAAAGTAACAAAAAACGGGAGAAAAGCATGGACATCAAATGGGCATAATAGTTACATCTCAAAATATATATATTTTTACAGAGACAGAGAGAGGGACAGATAAGGACAGACAGACAGAAAGGGGGAGAGGTGAGCAGCATAAATTTTTCTTTGCAGCACCTTAGTTGTTCATTGATTGCTTTCTCATATGTGCCTTGACTGGGGGGCCACAGCAGACTGAGTGACCCCCTGCTTAAACCAGTGACCCTGGACTCAAGCTGGTGAGTCTTGCTCAAATCAGATGAACCTGCACTCAATCTGGTGACCTTGGCGTTTCCAATCTGGGTCCTCTGCATCCCAGTCTGACGCTCTATCCACTGCACCGCCACCTGATGAGACTACATCTCAGAATTTAAAATTTCAAAAGGATTCAAACATTTATTCTGTTTTCCTTGACATTGTGGATGAAAAAGGGCCACATGATTAACCTAACAGCTCAGGAAATGCCTTTGTGGTGGCTTTACAGAGTCAAGGACCTAAACTAAACACACAGGATGGTCTGAAGTTGAAACTTTTAAACTAAAAGCAGTTTGTAGTGGGTAGTCATGACCTAGGGAGTTATTCTCTACCTGAACAAGGTCAGTGTTTGATATGAAGCCTGTCTGTTGCCTGTCCATCTACAATACTGTACCAGATAACATGCCTTTGGAATGTAGGGGTGATCTTTCCCTGCCCCCTCAGGGCAGGCATCCATCAAAGCAGGAACCAATAAACCCCTTCATTGTTATTATTATCATGTTAATTAGCTTACCTATTTTATGCTGTCCTATGTAAAAAAAGTTTTTACTTTTTATCTAATCCCAGAGATTTACCCGCTTTGCTTTCTCCCCCCTCCCTAGTCTATCACTAGTCAATTTAATGTAACCCTCTTACGTCTGTCTTTCCCTTTGATTCTAATGGTTAAAATAAGTGGTAAAACCGCCAATTTTGGAGCACTTTATCATACTATTGAGACTCTTTCCTGGCAATTGTCAACAGTTTGGCTCAAATAAACTTATAAAAATTCTTACAGGTTTGGAAGTTTTTTTTTTTACGTTGACAACATTAGAGTCTTGTTAATATACTTAATAAACTGTTGATGTAAAAAGGGGTTGTCATGAAATCCTAGAGAACAGTGAGCACAGCCAAAGCCAATTTTCAAAGTGTGTCCACTGGCAAATGAATCTATCTTCAACCATGATCAGCACACAAAACAAAATACTATATATACATACATATATATATGCAGTCAAACAGACATGAGCACAGCGAGGACTATAAACAAGGCACAGGAGGTCACCAGGGCAAAGAGCCCTAGGTGCCCTGGCAAACTGGGAAAACAAGGACCTTGCCCCCAGGGTAACCTTTCCTCTACTAGCATCCTGCTGGTCATGCAGTTCAGACCCTCTCCTGACCTTTCCTGCCTTGACATGTTGCTAGTCCTATGAGTTAGACCCCCTTAGAAGCTTAACTTCTAAGGATAACATCTAGTCCTCAGTTGTGTTTCAGCCCGGAAAAGCAGCAAAACCAGATAGGTGACATCACAGCAGCACCTCTACCCTGGTGTCTGCCCAATCAATGGAGACCATGACTTTGAAAGAACATACTTGGAAAGCTGTTGAATATTATACTGTGACCCTCCCTGGTACCTTCCCTAAAATCCCCACCCTTAGAAGCCTTTAGGACAGAGGACCCAGGGCTCTCTCCTTCCCAGAAGGAAGCCCAACCATGCCTCCCCCCCTCTACCTACCCCTCTCCTGCCCCCCAGACATGGTTTCCTTGCCCCTCTCTTTTCACTAAGCTCTAAGGGACTCCAGGAGACTTGCCACTAGGGGAGTCTTAACTTGACAGGTGATAATGTGAATTTACATTTCCGGTGTGTATATGTTTGAGTGATACCTTGAGTGAAAAGGAAAAGAATTTTGAAATGTACACATAAGGGATATCAGAGAACAGAGATATGAAGTAAGGTCAGTGTTGAGAAAGAAGATGTAGGATGTAACTAGTCTTGTGTTATTTACACATTTATACAGTAACAGAACATATTTAGGAGTTTATTTTTAAGTAGACAACATATCAGAATGCTTTGCATGTGTTTTGAGAAAGGATTGAATGAAGAGTTTCAAAGCTATTTGAGAATTTCCTCTGTGCACACTAAGGGTTTTCTGTGAATGTGTATTTACAAGAATGTCCATGTTGCCTTTCTTAGGCAGAACTATCTAAACAAGGAATAGATTAATCCTTAGGATAAGACACCAGACCTCCCATGTGCAAGTAGCTAAAGTAATTTTTTCCCATCGGAAAATAACTTTATTAGGAACTATCCCATTCTTTCTTGTTGCTAGGCGACTCAGGCGAAAGCACAAGCTACTTTAAATCAGCCAGGTAATCCCATAGATCGCTTACTATTTTCATAAATTCAAATGCTTTGAAGCCTATTCTTGGTTCTATACTATTTAAATATTTATCTTCATTTATCTAAATCAACTCTTCCATAATTATTCCTGTGACTGAAATCTTGTTAGGCCCCAGAAGCCTCTGGATTTTAAACCATATCGTCAATAATCCACAAATAGCTGATTTTATCTGCATCTTAGCACATGGGTCCTCCAGCATCCTGTAAAGTCTCCTGAAATCCCTAATGGGACGCTTCACAAACCAGTCTCCTTTGTAGGACCAACACACAGCACTCTCTCTAGCACTCTGACCTCTTTTGTCTATGCCTTCCGCGCTTAGAATCACCGGAAATGACCTTCCTGTTGCCATTTCTTACTATTTCATGCTAAAAATTATATCACAAAGACAGCATCTCCTAATCCTCACATAGTCCTCAACTCTTGGGGTTCCAGATTCCTGTTCTATGTGCAGAATTGCTAGAAAGTGGCCTTTAACTTGCCTGCTGCTGTGTTGCCTCCTGGACCCCAAGACAGCACAGTTCCTGCCCAGAGTTTACTAATTCTCTCCTCAAATTGTTTTTTTCCATTTCCAACTCCCTAGAAACTTCAAACCAGTTCAAAGGACCAGTATAGCATAAGCACCATGTCACCCTCTGAACCTTGATGTCCTCATCATCGTGGGTTAGGTCCCACAGAACAAACAAACAAAATCAAACAACTTTTAATTGCCTTCCTCAGCACCATTCAAAGTTACTTTGCACATTATTTCAAGCATAGAGATGCTGGTTGGAGAGTAGTAGAAAATGGGGCAAAAGAGGGCAGCTTGGATTAAGTGTCCCATTCTGTTCCTAATAACTAATAAAAAGAGAGCAGAGACACTTCTCTCAGGAAGAAATACAAATGGCCAACAGATATATGAAAAGATGCTCATCTTCATTAGTTATTAGAGAAATGCAAATCAAAACTGCAATGAGATACCATCTCACACCTGTTAGATTAGTTATTATTAACAAGACAGATAATAGCAAATGTTGGAGAGGCTGTGGAGAAAAAGGAACCCTCATTCACTGTTGGTGGGAATGTAAAGTAGTACAACCATTATGGAAGAAAGTATGGTGGTTCCTCAAAAAACTGAAAATAGAACTACCTTATGACCCAGCAATCCCTCTACTGGATATATACCCCCAAAACTCAGAAACATTGATATGTAAAGACACAAGCAGCCCCATGTTCATTGCAGAACTGTTCACAGTGGCCAAGACATGGAAACAACCAAAAAGCCCATCAATAGATGACTGGATAAAGAAGATGTGGCACATATACACTATGGAATACTACTCAGCCATAAGAAATGATGATATTGGATCATTTACAGCAAAATGGTGGGATCTTGATAACATTATACAAAGTGAAATAAGTAAATCAGAAAAAAACAAGAACTGCATTATTTCATACGTATGTGGGACATAAAAACGAGACTAAGAGACATTGATAAGAGTGTAGTGGTTAGGGGGGGGAGGGAAGGAGAGGAAAAGGGGAGGGGGAGGGGCACAAAGAAAACTAGATAGAAGGTGACAGAGGACAATCTGACTTTGGGTGATGGGTATGCAACATAATTGATTGACAAGATAACCTGGACATATTTTCTTTGAACATATGTACCCTGACTTATTGATGTCACCTAGTAAAATTAATAAAAATAAATAATTAAATAAACAGACAAAAAAAAGAGAGCAGAAATTGTCAAGAATTCATTGAGGTATCATTCAGAAATTTATTACCAAAATAACAAAAATAGTATAAATTATTATAAACCAAGGTTTAATTTAGTATTTTTATAACAATCGATATAAGGATTTAAAAATAATTTAAATAGTACCAGCTACTATTTATTGAGTGTTTTCTGTGTCTAAAGCACTGTCCTTAGGCAGTATAAGCATGCTATCATATTCAATTCTGAGAGTAATGAATTATTACACTCTCCCTTTTATTTTTTCTAGATAAGGGAACCGAAACTCAAATTTATCTCACTAACGAAATGAGCAAACTAGGATTACAACCTGAGACTCTCTGACTTCTAAAACATATACACTCTTACCCAGAATTACTTCTGGACCCAGATTTATTCCACTCCCCCCAACAGTCACTAGCTGTAGATATTTATCAGTAGCATTTTGAAGTTTAGATGAAACACATGCCCATCATAGATAGATCAAAACCATCACTGAAACGCCAATGTTCGTGGCGCATTTGCTTACTCTGAGCCCATCACCATGGGAGATCCTAGAGAGAAAATAGTCATATAAAAAATGTTTTGTGCCTGACCTGTAGTGGCACAGTGGATAAAAGCATTGACCTGGAACACTGAGGTCACCGGTTCAAAACCCTGGGCTTGCCTGGTCAAGGCATATATGGGAGTTGATGCTTCCTGCTCCTCCCCCCTTTTTTTTCTCTCTCTCCCTCTCATTCTAACTCTCTCTCCTCTCTAAAATGAATAAATAAATAAAAATTTTTAAAAATGTTTTGCTGTTCTTTTTTTTTCAATTTGGTTTCTCTTTCTATATTAAAAGCATTTAAAGTATACTTCAGGAAAAGACTGGACTATATTAAATAATACTATGCAACCTCTGCCTTGAAATTTTTCATTTTATAAATAATCACATAAGATTGGAGGTCTTTCTGACTCCAAATGTATCTCTTTTTTAGAATTAGAAAAACAGTACACAACATGATTTTTAGAAGATTATATAGTGAGGTATCACTTACATAATAAGTCACATGTGTGATCAGTCGACCATTTAGCAGATGGAGCATACAAAACAGTTTTGACTCAGCATTTTCTCTTGAAATTAATTATGCATACAGTAAGGATCCATATTTTTCACATATAATTCTGGTAGAACCATGAACTATTTGAAATCATTAAAACAGAATATCCGGACCCAAGGCTTAACTAATGCCATTTATAGCAATTAAAGTTAGAAGAACCTAATAATTGTGATTAAAAATAGTAAAAAATAGATTAAAAAATATATTAGACAATTTTAACAGGGTGACATTGATCAATTAGAGTACATAGATTCAGAGAAAACATCTCCAGATCAGTAAAAATAGATTTTATCTGATGAAAATAAATGACAGGGGGTCCTCGGGTTATGACACAGTTCCGTTCCTAAGGCAGTGATGTAACCCAAATTTTGGTGGAACTCGAAACACTCCCTAGCTTAACACAAACGGAACACTTGTGCTTTTAACAGTCCAAAATAGTATAGGTAAGCATACAGGGGGATGCAACTCCTCACTCTTAAGCCGCTTTACTGCGGATTCTTCTGCTGCGTGCTACCAAACTAATTTGCTCGCATAACCTGAGGCTCCCTGTATATGCATTTTGTATTTGTTATATTGTTTTATATTATCTGTTCATATTTAAGCAAGATGATCTGAGTAACAAGACTTACTTTGTAGATGAGTACACAGAAACAGAGAAGTGAAATGTCTTGACCATTTTTTTTTTGACAGAGACAAAGAGTCAGAGAGAGGGACAAATAGGGACAGACAGACAGAAAGGGAGAGAGGTAAGAAGCATCAATTCTTCATTGCAGCTCCTTAGTTGTTCAGTGATTGCTTTCTTATATGTGCCTTAACAGGGAGCTACAGCAAAGCGAGTAACACTTTGCTCAAGCCAGTGACTTTGGGCTCAAGCCAGTGACCCTGGGCTTCAAGCCAGTGATCTTTGGGCTCCAAGCCAGTGACCTTTGGGCTCAAGTCAGCGACCATGGGGTCATATCTACAATCCCACACCCAAGACAGCGACCCCTCGCTCAAGCTGGTGACCTTGGGGTTTCAAACGTAGGTCCTCCGTGTCCCGGTCCGACACTCTATCTACTGTGCCACTACTTGGTCAGGCTGTCTTGACCATTTTCATGCAATTGATCAGAAATAGAGGAGAGACTGGAAACATAACCCTCAACTAAATCCTTTTTGGTGATCCTATGCTGTTTCTGAGAATTTACCCTAGATATATAATATCCTTAGAAAGAGCAGAGCATCTTCCAGAAAAAGTACCAGTACACAGTTTAATCCACAAATGGTCAGGTATTGTTTACTACAGAGATTTCAATTATAATTCAGTATTTTTAGGAAAAAAAAAAATATATATATATATATATATATATATATATATATATATATATATATATATATATATGATCCAGGCAGAT
Organism: Saccopteryx bilineata; assembly: GCF_036850765.1. Lineage (NCBI taxonomy): Eukaryota > Metazoa > Chordata > Mammalia > Chiroptera > Emballonuridae > Saccopteryx > Saccopteryx bilineata. The sequence continues at coordinate 48,634,382 of NC_089494.1, read as the reverse complement.
TTTTAGATCAATGACTGAAGAGTTTCATTCAATGAACATTCTGTGCTTTGTCTCTTTTTCTATTTCACCAATATTTGAAGTCTGCTTGATTCCCTGCTAGTGAATCTGGCTTCATCTTGTGTAACAGAATTTATTGTTTTTCTCAATCCTCTCTCAATCTAAAAACTTACTATGTAGTCAGTTTCTTAAGGCCCTGGTGTTAAATAAGTCCAACTTATTACATAAAGAAAGAAAAATACAACAAAATGCCATTGAGAAACCTGAAATAGAGTGGAGTCAGACTTTCTAAGTACTTGTGTGTGCTTTTTGTTAACTGAGTAACATCCTCATCATATCAGGATATGGAAAGCAATTTCATGTTGTTTGATAGGACAGGTTTTTTCTTAATGAAAACATCCATCACACTGCTTATTTGAACAGGATTTTCACTAAAAATACATGAGGGATATTGTCACAATCACTATCCTGAAAGTTAAGATACATCAGCCTATTATGTGTTGTCAGTTAGACGCTGACAATTTCAATGGACACTAGATTTGACATGAATTCAAAATGGAGTAGTTTCTTGAGGTTTAGATTTAATATTATGTGACTCCTTTTTCAAGAGCATCATGAGGAAGATCTATTAAATCTGTCTAATAATAGTGAGGATATTAGAACAAATATTAGGAAATGTTTTATTAAGTTCCAAGTTCAACATGTAAAAAAATATCCAGAAGAATGTGGGGAAAAAGTGAAACTTATGGACAGAATAGAGTGTTACTTTTAAGATAGCTTCTAAGATGTGTGATTAAGTGGTTTGTGGCCATTTCATAAAATAGTCAATACAAGAGTAGTGAACAGAAATAGATAGAGAAAAATTCTGGTTGTGATATCAGGTTATTAGTTTGTTTCTTTTACTCAGTCTATTTGCCTGCTTCTCCATTTTTTATTTCAAAAGATGTAAGGGGCTGTATAAAAAGAAGAACTATAAGGATATTTTTAGTCCTACAAAGTTATAAAGTTAACATATTAGAAGATTTAATGTAGGGCTAAAGCTTTGCACCCAGAAATGGCACTAAAGAGTTCCATGTTACAGAGTTGTAACAGAGCAAATTGAAATTAGAATTTACTTTACAATATTTAGAAAAGACTTATAAGAGAAAACAAAGGCTCTTCCCAGTTTATGACTAAAATTTTTGAAAGACAACTTTGACTTTCAAGACAGTTAAAGACAATAATAGAATGTTATAGAACAATTGTTCTGACTACAAAGACATGGTCTTTTACAAAACCAGCCACTACAAACTGTGAACAAAAAAACATACAGTCTTATTCTTTTTAATTTAATACATCTTTGTGAACAAACATACTTCTTTTTCTTCATTTTTACTGTATAAATATTTTTTCTCAGAACGCATTTCAGTTAAGCACATATGATTCAAAGTACATGTATATGTGTATATATGTGTGTTTGTATGTATGTATTTATACAGAATTTTCTACCATGTCATGTAATAGAATCTGAGATTTTATAAATCCATCCTATAACATTTTCCCTTTAAAGAGAACATAAAACCTATCTTAATGGGATATTGTTGAGAAATATTTTTATGATCTGGCTGTAAATACAAATTCTAAGATCTATGATTCAGAAAACTTACTCTTATGATGGGAAATTTTATTCTAAAGTATTTTGTGATATGTTTGTATGTATATGTTGTTATAGTTTCCAGTGATATGGCAAATTATATGTCATGGCTCTGTTTTCTAAATGCTTTATTGACTATTCAGAGGCTTTAGGAAAATTGAGAGTAGAGAGAATAATAAACTTTTACAGGAAATAAGTAACTAAAATTAGCATGCTCTATAAAATGGAATACTAAATGATGTAAAGATAAGAGTTACTAATTATACAATAAATGTAAAAAACAAGTTTATATGTGAGATAATAAAAAATAATAAATTTAGCATGGCCATAATTTTTTCTTCATAAATAGGTACTTACTTTCCTGCTTAAAGCCTAGTTAACAATAGCCAAGTTTGTTTTATTTTTAAAATGTAAATATGCCCAATGAGGTAATTCTTTACAATGAGAATTTATTGCTTACTCAGATTTCTCTTGTTTAAAGTGATCTTTGATGTCATGTAGACGAAAAGTTTAACAGAAGAGTTAATTTTTCCTTGGAGGTTTTGGAGTCATGTAAAAGAGGCCACAGCAACAAGAGTGGGTCTAAATGCTTGCTTGTGTTAAATAATTGTTAGTTCTATTTAGCAGGGTTATTGAATCACAGCTTTAGTTTCCTTTAAATCCAGGATCTGTTTCTCATCTGCAGGAATGCTTTAGATTCAACATTTTAAAGCTACAAGTATTTGTGTTGGGTTTTCCTTTGTCTTATATCTCCAGTAGTTTCTGGGTGAGCAAAGGACTTTTAGCTACAGCAGGAACTTCCTGTAAAATACTGTACAGTAAATGTGCTTTCCTCATTTGCCACACCCTTTCTTTCTTTCTAGGTCCTAGTCATTTCTCCACTAATTTACATAGACATTTGCTTACTACAACAATAATCAATCAATATAAATGTGTTCTTGTTTTTTTAAAAAAACTAGTAGCTGTACAAACAATATAACATTAAGTATATTAACAGGACTCTATATACTACTAGCAAAAGCCACAAGGTGGAAAGGTGGAAAAGTTTGCCCATCTAACCATTTATATTATGATTGATGGAGTCACATAGACAGGTAGTAAGATAATATCATAAAGATATAAATATGGACAGTTTTAGAAAGGGCTGGCTGGAAGTTAAGAACTAGCAAATTTATAACTCTTGTAGATATAATGAATGTTTCATAGCTTGGTTGATAATTTCATTTTGTCACATTCATGCTTGGGTCTGCATATTTGGGGAAGAGAAAAAAATTTCGTCAGAATTGCTGTCTTCCATAAAAATAGAACGAATTTGCTTTGATGGAATGCTTAAGGAAGGCCTAGGAGATAGGAGGAGAATAAACAGTAAATATTTAGTGAAACAAGGTTTTTGTGTGCGGAAGGCAATGTATTTTTTTTTAATATGGGTTTTCTACATAGAATAAATGTACACCCCATTGACTATTTCATCTAAAATGTAACAGACTCTGGCTGATTCTTAATACTAAACATGGTTCTGATCAAGCTTTTCAAATATGACAAAAACCCCTTCAAGATAAATACTCTGTGTTCAACTGATCGCTTATTTTATGGGTTAGTCCATCTTAGAAAAAGACTAGTTTTCCGACATCTAATAACAACCTCTTACACTTTAGCAAATGTATAATGTTCTTTATTATCAAAAATATAACTTCATTATCAAAAAAAATGTAAACTACTTGTTAATAGTCATGTTACATATATAAATCATTACACATATGTCTCAGTTGCATAGGACCTTTCTTTACATACTGATAATTTATTGTCTTTAATAACCAAAAAGAAGCTCTTTTGGTATCTTGCAAAGCCTTGTATTTATTTGCTTATAAGTAGAGCCAACAGCATTTCCATGTAGTACATGTAGTGTCTATCCCCATTGCCCCATATGAAATAGGTAAGTATAGACATAAATAAGTTTTTAATAAAGACACATTTGCAATAGATGCAAAATTAAAATGTATATGTTTAATTGTCTATCAAATAATTTATAAATGTAATGCAATAAGGTAGTGAAAATTCCAGTTCAACTGAAAACAAACATATAAACTCTAGAATCTAAACTAATTTTGTTAATAAAATTTAATAAATACAACTTTTTACCTATGTTTCAAATCAATGATAAAAAAGGATGAGCTATGTAATAAAAACTGTCCATCAGTTTTGGGAAAAATTTATATTTGAGATTCACTTTTAGTTGGATTATGATTTAAATGTGAAAATGGACCTGTTAATTTATTAGAAAGTTATCAGTTACTATTTTTATTATCTTAGAGTCAGAAAGAATTTTCATTAAGATTATTAAACTTTAATGATAACTTGAAATTCTTCTATTGTCAAAATTTGATCTAGCCAGAGATAGTCTCTATTTATTTTTTCTTTCCCACCTCTTATCCATTTGTCAATTTCCAAAGTCTATTAAATGAGTATGTAAATAAAGCAATGCAACAGTATTCTAAGTTAGAGGAGTTGAACAATTACAAACCAAACTACTCATTACAAAGAAATTCAGATATTTCATTTCTAGCTCCTATCTTTAATTCAGAGTAGTTACAGTTAGAGGTTCAGGACCTCAAAGAGCTTCAATGGTCCTGAGAAATCTTAGAGTATAACCTGCTTATTTTATAGGGATGGAAGGTAGAGTTCAGGAGGGTTTAGTGATTTGCCTCATATCCCACAGCAGTGGTAGATGAGCTAAGAATAGGAGTTCCCTTACTTACGGCTCATTTCTGTGCTTCTTTCATGAAGTTAAAATTAAATCATATGTGAGTCAAAATAATATGATAGCAGACTGCAATTCTGGTTCTCAGTTTTCTTTTAATCTCCCCAGAGATAATTTTTCAACCTCTTTTTTGCTGGAATTTGTCATATACATATCCACCTCAAACTACATCATATAAACAATTTTTTTAAATCGCATAATTGGCAATCAACTTCTCACCGAAAAAATATATGTCTTACCCACACTCTGCAAGTCAGAAATCAATCTAATGAAGAGAAAGCAGTTTAAATTTGGATCTTTTATTTTTAAGCTGCTTCCAATTTATCTCCTTCAGACCACCCAACATATATTAGAATTTATAAGTTGGAAAGATACTTAGAAAAAATATTGTGTACTTCTCTTAATTTCCACATGGAGATGACAAGCACACAGATAGTGGAGGCCTACTAAGTTCTTTGCTGTATCTTCTTCATTGAGCAAAATCGAAGCCTTATAAAAATCAAGCTGGCATTACTTCACAGAAAACTTTTCAGGAAAAGAAACTCAGCTGTCAGATGTAAGTAGGCATCTAGAGCATTCAAACTGTGCTTAAAGGAACGGTGAGTCATATGAAATGCAATGTGCAAAGGAAGCTGACACTTAAAAAGGACAGAACAATGATGAGTTCCCAAAGACATGCTGAGGGACAAAGAATAATTATAGAGGGTCTATTTTGGGGCCTAACAGAATGACTTGGGCATTTAAAAATCAGAAGAAGAAATGATGTCGCTCAACCTTGAAGTTAAAATGAAATTATCTAAGAGCTTTTATTTTGTATTAATGCTATTACAGTGTATTAGAACAATACTGATGAAATTCTTAAATACTTAGGAATTTTAAAATAACTTCTGACAGGAAAGCTACCTCAATTTTGTAGAAAAAAGGAGCTGTGAGGAACAATAATAAATGCATAATCAATAACTCATCTGGCATTGAACTATAATGCCAAATATAACTAAGGCACCTCCAACTGCAAGAGTAGTCTTTTTTGGAAGCACCAATGGCCCCAAAACTTGTTACTAATGCCCGGGATTTATATGGAAACTGCTTTGCCAAGGAGTTCTAATAATAGTATCCAGAACTACTTAAATCTTTAGAAGTGCTCACCCCCCCCCGATTTTCCTGTTCTTTTATTTATAATGATGTCCTCTAATATTCCAATTATGGGAAAGGTTCACAACCATTTACAGAAATATAACAGTGACTTATGTGAATCAGAAAACAAAGAACTCTTCAGAGGAAAGGAATTTAGTTCAAATGAGAACACAACCTTATTATTTTACAACACTGAACATTGTTTGTTTTCCATATATGTAAAGAATTATATATATATATAGTTATAGTTATAAAAATTGGCCACAGACATTATATATGTATGTATATACATATCTCTGTGTGTGATTTTTATGGCTAATATTACCAAAATACTAATATTCCTAAATCTAATAGGAGTTATTCAAATAAATTTAACTTGTTCCTGGCCATCTGGTCAATGGAACAAGAACAGGTTTAAATCCATACCCAAAGGTCCCAAGAAAATGAATTTGTAAGATTGACTGAGGTCCATAAGCCAGTCCTTCTTTATCATATTTTGTTAGATTAAATTTTAAAGTTTTCCTTTAGTCAGAAGTCAAGTTATATATAATTCTGTGAAATCTTTCTCAGTATTGTTAAAATGTTTATATTATCCTCTAGTTCATTGGAAATCCAACATGTTACTTTCATTGAGTCATGAATTTTTTTTTGAAATATATATAATACCTGAAAGTAGGGCCATCCACAGTTTTGACAGGTGACAGCACAAGTGGTGGGTGTATCATCGTAGTACCCTGGATGACAAGAGAACATTCCTATGAATTTTGTTAAAAAAATTAGTGAATAGTGGGATTTACAGAATTTAAAGGTAGATACTTGTGGGATTTTTAATCCCACAACACGTGTATTTTAACTGTTGTATTCCAGTGAGAAGTTGGGAGAAGATATAGCAGGCACACTTAGGTTGTCACCATGCCAACCTACTCGTAAACAAAAACTTATTTCTTGGAACCTTTTTTCATAAGAATGATGATAGTAAGGGGCATGAATATGGAGGATAATCCCTGTTTTCAAGAGTTTAGCACTAGGAAGAAGTGGATGCCGTGAAATGTTCAGGAGAAGGGTCAGTCCTGGAAGTAAGGATGACTTGGTCAAATGATTCTATGGAGAAAATGATACAGATGGTTCATAGTGCAGAAAGAGGGTCAATGTGATCAAAGAGGAAGTAGTGAGGATGAAAGAGTAACAAAGACCTTGTCAAAGAGGAAGCCAGAGGCTAGACAATGTCAGCAATGAAATTTCCCTCTCCTTAAACTTAGAGCATTATTAATACGTGAGATTCATTCGCTGCTAAACAAAGACTTTCCATATATTGTTTTATTTTTTAATTTATTTTATTTTGTTTATTTAGTTTATATTGGAATTTGAGATGCCTTTATTGAAATTCCCTTATGAATTACCAATTTACTGTTACTTCCATAACAACCTGTAAATTATTGCCAAGGATTTCTATGAAGTTGCTAGAGATCTTTAAATGAAAAATCAAAGCATTAAGAAAGCCTAGTAAAAAGCAATCTCTGGAATCAAATATTTTGTAATCAAAAATATTTTAATTACTTTATAAATTACTTTGTAAATTTTTACAACTTTTCATATTTTAATAATTTATTATATATTATTACAAATTAGGATATGTTATAATTAGGATCAATATGGTCATACTAAAAGAGATATTTATTTTTACATCAATGAATACTGTATTATGTTTATTTTTTTTTTTTTTTTAAATTTAAAAGACTTTATTTATTCATTTTAGAGAGAAGACAGATAGAGAGAATGGAAGGAGGACCAGGAAGCATCAACTTTCTTAGGTGCCTTGACCAGCCAATCCTAGGATTTCAAACTAGCAACCTCAGTGTTCCAGGTCGATGCTTTATCCATTGCACCACCACAAGTCAGGCCCTCTTCATTATGTTTAGAATCTGGATTATTTTGCAAGCTATTTTAAAAAAAATAAAAGTTTGTCAGTCTCAGGCTTTACTGGCATACATATGGTTTTCAGAAGGTTCAAAGTTGAAATTTATTTTGAGTATTTCCCAGCTTGCTAGAAAATGGTACTAGAAATAGAAATGACATGACATGTTACTGTTTTTTTTTCTGCATAGTTCCAGAGATTTCATTTGTCATCACAGCTGAAAATGCTATGAAAGAATCTTTCTACCCTTTCAGTGATTTGGAATAACTACAAAACAAATATGTTAATTGTTACTTCTGGCTATTAGAAGATTTGTTGATGAGTTAATTTTGGTTAGTAAATGTGTTGAACATATTAATAGAATAAAATATATGTCATCAGGTATTACTTCTACTTTCCTCTGAAAAATATCAGTATCTGTACTACCAAAAATAGATTAATATCCAAGAAGAAAGGATACACAGATAACAATATAAAGTCTTAGTGAAAATGCTAGTGATACCTAGTACAAACTCAAAGATAAAAAAACTAATTTTGTTTAAGTAGCACCATTGGCTAAAGTGATTATACAATGAAATCAAAATCAACTAAAACTTAAATACTTAGAAAAGAAATATATAGCAAATAAGAATGTAGATAAACCTTTATATTGCTATGGTGAAACATAACAATTAAGCTAAAGAAAATGTAAACAAGTGTATTTATTAAAAGGAAATCAGAACCTTGAAACAATATCTTGGTTAAGTTCAGCTGATGCGTATAAGAGCAGTCACATGGTTTCCAAAATGAGGGAATATATGAAAGACAGAAATTCCAATGTTTAATGATGTTTTTATGTATAAATTTTTTTTTTTACTACAGGAGGAAGACAATATCTCTTTCAAGGGATTTTCAAGCTAGCCTTATATGGATAGTTCAGTTGGTTTAGCACATTGTGCCAATATGTAAAAGTAGCAAATTTAATAGCAAGTCAAGGTACATACAGGAATAGATTAATGTTTCTGTCTCTCTCTCCCTTCTCTTCTCTCTGAAATCAATATTTTTTTAAGAAAAGTGATTTTCAAACTAAATACATTTTTTAACTACTCAAAAAAATTATTAAAAAAATGATACATGCTATTATACATTTGTCCAAACTCATAGAATGCATAATACCAAGAGTTAACTCTAAAGTAGACTACAGATTTTAGACAATCGTGTTATGTCAACATAGGTCCATTGATCATAACAAATATATCACTCTGATGGGGGATGTTGACAATGAGGGACGTTATAAATGAGTGTGGATGGAGGTATATGGAAAATCTTTGTTCCTTTGCTGTGAACCTAAAACTAGTCTAAAAAAAATAGTCCATAAAAAGCACATATATAGCTGAATAAAATTATTCATTTTCTTCCTCTATTTTTATTTTTATTTTACTTTTTTAAAGGACTTTATTAATTTTTCAGAGAGAGAAAGGGAAAGAGGAAGAGAGAGTGAGAGAGAGAAGGGGGAGGAGCAGGAAGCATCAACTCCCATATGTGCCTTGACCAGGTAAGCCCAGGGTTTCGAACTGGCGACCTCAGCGTTCCAGATCGACACTTTATCCACTGCGCCACAGCAGGTCAGGCCATTCCTCTATTTTTAAAGGATATTTTGATGTGTATTTGATGGGATTTTTTAATAAAGGGAAATGGAAAGTTAGGGATATGATTCTAGGCATTATTAATGTGTCCTTGTTCATAAGAAATGCTAGTAATACCTTCCCCATTTAAAAAGCAATAAAACCTATTCTCTCCATTCCCTAGAGCACCTTGCCAAAAAGAGATAGTTCGTCCTTCTCTTAAATAACTATACGCAAATAGAGGCTTAATCATAATTCTATGAAATCAAGTTACTATTACCCAATTAGAAACAAATGTTTCAGAGGAAAACTTATAATTCATTTTACATACAAATTTGATGTGATTCATAATCAGGGCAATGCAAATTAAAACCACCATGAATTACTACATACACCCACCAGCCTGGGAAGCATTAAAAAAAAGTTTGACAGTAATGCAAAGTATCAGAAAGGATGTGATGCAACAGAAATCTCATACACTGTTGGTGGGAGTATAAATTGGTATAAGAACTTTGAATATCTAGCTTCCTGAAATCCCACTGGAAAATATATTCCTTAAAGAAACTCATACACATGTATCAGGAGATCCTATAAAAAAAAAATTTCATTCCTTCATTGTTGTAATAGCAAAACGGTGGAAGCAATCCAAATATCTCTCAGCAGGAGAAAGGATAAATACGTTGTGGTACATTCATACTGTGAAACTCTACAACAATGAAAACAAACCCCCACAGCCACATACGGTAACAGGGATGTATCTCCAGAACATGGGGCTGCATGGAAGAGGCAAGTCCCTGAGGACTATGGCAGAATGATTCCACTTTCATAATACTAAAAATAAAACAGCAAAACTCAATCATTGAGAACATATAGAAGTGTGGTAAAGCCATAAAGTAAAGCAGGAAATATTTAGTTTAGGATAATAGTTTATTTCTTGAAATGTATGTGTGACATTCAGGGAGGAACAGGATAAACAAATTGGTCTAGGTATACAGGCATTCCTTTTTTGAAACGATATATTTATGTTATGCATAAACTATATGTATAAAATATCATGTAAAAAAAAATTGGGAGGCGGGGCCCTAGCCGGTTGGTTCAGTGGTAGAGCATCCACTCGGCTTGTGGGAGTTCTGGGTTTTATTCCTGGCCAGGGCACACAGGAGAAGTGCCCATCTGCTTCTCCACCCCTCCCTCTCTGTTTTATCTCTCTCTCTCTCTTCCCCTCCCACAGCCAAGGCTCCATTGGAGCAAAGATGGCCTGGGCGCTGAGGATAGCTTCATGTCCTCCACCTCAGGTGCTAGAATGGCTCGGGTTGCAACAGAGCTACACCCTAGATGGGCAGAGCATTGCCCCTGGTGGGCTTGCCAGGAGGATCCTGGTCGGGTGTCTGTGGGAGTCTGACTCTCTGCCTCCCTGCTTCTCACTTAAGAAAAATACAAAAAAAAAATGGGTTTTTTTGTAGGACAGTATGAAAAGTATGACTCCTGACTCTGGAATTATGTATATATATATTTGTTGTGGATTTATGGATCAAACTATCAAAATGCGGTGGATTTGAGATAAGTCAGGTGGTTGGGTGGGGGATGGAGCTGTCTTACACAGTACCGATCGACTTTGAAAGATTATTTCCTTTTGTCAGAATACTGCTAACATCAGACCTCTCTAAAGATTTCACAATTAAATTATAGCCATATGCACAGTAATAAATTCTTATTTTTACAAATATGATACAGGTGTGTAAATGCTATTTGGCTTTAGGTTACTTTCCTATTTATACATAGGAAATTTTGGAATGCCAATGAACACTTTGAAACGTGTGTGTGTGTGTGTGTGTGTTTTCCAATGAAAAAGAAAAGAGTAAATTGTATTCTGTATTTTTTTCCAAGTTCCCTAGACTTAAGTTAGGATGATTCAGGTAGGGAAAATGTGCCCCAAATCATAAAACTAATAATTCTCAAAGCCTGAATTAGAGGATAGTATAATATATATGTTATTATTTATGTGTAGTTCAGTGTGAATTTGTAGCTATTATTTCATTATTTAGACACGTGCCTTATTCACTCATTCTTATTTTATTATAAATTTTAATCTAATCTTGGAACAGGGAGTTCTTGGATTATGACACAGTTCCATTCCTACGACAGTGACATAACCTGAATTTTAGTGTAAGTCAAAACACATCTTTGCCAAAGTCACCTATTTTAACACAGTTGTAAAATCACAACCTAGAACATAAAAAACACAACTAAGCCACAGAAAAAGAATACTGCGTGTTTTTCTGCCACACTCAACCCAATTAGCTCACCCACTAATATGTAGGTATGACATTATCAGCTGAAACATTCAAGTCTAATTTATTTTTTTTTATGGGAGTGAGCATCATAAACTCAAAACATAGTAGTGTCAAGACTGTCTTAACCCAAGGACCTTCTGTATTATGTTTTATTCTCACAATATCCAGAGTTCAGTAAAGCGAAAACTGTTTTGAGGGCACACAGGGATCATTTAAGCATCATCTCTTTATATGCTGAGCACCCCCTGAATGATTTGATAGGTTTTAAGTGAGCAAAGGGATTGGCATTTTATCAAAATCTGCTACTTTAAATGTGGTATGATCAATGTTGCCTCATTTCTGGGCTACTTCTGAGAAACTGTCCTAGACAGACAAACTAAGACTTGCCAGTAGATAGAGACACTATGAACTGTCCACTTTAAAATCAAGTCATCATCTTGACCAGTTGGGTCCAAGCCTTAGAACATGATGACCATCCAGGAAGTGGTGTTTGCTTCTCACCTCTTATCAAAAGGAATAACCCCTAGGCTTAGCACTCAACCCCATTTCCCAAACAGAATGGCAGATAAATTTTCTCTATTAAACCATGCAAGTAAGGCATTTGCATACTAACACTTTGTCCATAGCAATGGAGCCCAAATATCTCCACATTGTAACTGATGCAGTTCAGTGGTGTTTTTTTTATTTCCTCATTTTTCTGGCAAATAAAATATGTCTTATTGGACCAATTTATCTTCTTTGATAGCCTTTCCTTTTATTTTTTCTCTCTTTTGCTGTCTTTATTCTGTTCACTGCTCCCCTTTCCCCTTTTCCATTATTTTTGTGGGTTTTTTTTTTGTTTTTGTTTGTTTGTTTGTTTGTTTTTACTTTTAAATCCTGTTACTCATTCTGGTTTTACTTAGTTTTTTTACATGGTAAGCAATAATTACTAAGTTAACTACATTCTTACAGACATATCTATTTATTCTCTAAATGAGAATGTCTCTGAATCTTCTCATTTTCCTAATTGGTCTTTAAGTCCTTAATCTTGTTCCTTTTATTTCTAGTTTTATCAACTTCTGGGTGAATTTCCAAAACCTTCACTGTGACATTTACCAACACAGTATCAACAGAGCTGTAATTAAATGAGGTGTTCTGGGTTTACTTCAAGGGAGCAAAGTTTAGGGTGTGTAAGATTTTTTAATTATATGCTTAAAAGCATGCAATTGAAATATATGATACAAGGCCTTGGCTGGGTGTCACTTGGTTAGTCTCATACCGATACACCAAAGTTATGGGTTCTATCTCCTCTCAGTGCACATAAAATGATCAGACAATGAATGCATAAGTAAGTGGAAGAACAAATCATTGTTTCTCTCTCTCTCTCTTTCTCTCTCTCTCCCCCCACTTCTTCTCTCCCTAAAAGAAAAAATTTTTAAAAAGATGTGATACATATAAACATGAGGAGCACATCCACTCCTTTACAAACAAACCAGGAGAGGGCCTAGTAAGAGGAGTTAGTTAAAATAGGACTCATCAGGGAATTGTTAATAACATCTGTGGGTAACAACATAAATTACAAAGTTGATTTACGGTCATATTTCATGCTGTAGGTTAGCTAGTTGTGTCTCAGATGTTACTGTCAATCTCCTGGAATAGAGATAGTTAACAGAGACTGTGATCCAGAATATGTAAGAGCTGAAGAACTGCTAAACAAACATGACTTTTATTCCACCTAATTTCACCTCTTTAAATCCACTATACAATTGAAAGTCAATTGTATTAATTCGTGCAACTGTTTTAACAGCTATATTTTTACACTTAATTTACCCTCAGTGAATTATTCAGATATCAAAACAGCCTGTTCATTCTACAAGTAACATTCTACTAGAAAAGGCTCTCAAGAAAGAATGCTTGGTGCCTCTGCTGAATCTAAATGAAGGAACAAAGATTTTGGCATTGCCCTTTTCTGAACAGGGTTACTGGGAGTGCCCATTTGTCACTGTAGAAATTGACACTAGCTTGAGAAAGTGTGGAGTATCTCTGATGATTGTGAGAAAATTGTCATTTTTGTACTTCAATTTTTTTTTTTACTTTTTTGATTTTATTTATTCATTTTTATTAGAGAGAGGGGGGAGAGAGAGAGGGAGAGATAAAGAACAGAGGGAGGAGCAGGAAGCATCAACTCCCATATGTGCCTTGACCAGGCAAGCCCAGGGTTTTGAACCGGCGACCTCAGCATTCCAGGTCGACACTTTATCCACTGTGCCACCATAGGTCAGGCTGTACCTCAATTTGAAGTGCAAGTACTTTAATTGAAAATTCTATCCCGGCTTTTTAACTGTAAAGCTTAAGTGCCCTTTCTATAATTTTATCAAGACCATTTGATTACAAATTATCACTCTTCTATTTTTTAAAGTATTGCTAGTTTTAGCTTTATTATTATTATTGTCTATTTTAAGCTATTTGGGACAAAGAAAATGTGTTGTAGAATATTGAGTTGTCATGCTATATATAAACGTACCAAAAATGAATTGATTGTAGACTAATTTTTAAAACAAAATATAGTTTTTGTTAAGGCATCATTATTTATGTTTTGTAATTGAAACTTTATTATAAATATACTATTCAATAATGACCACATCAAATAAAATCAGAAAGTTCAAGAAGCAGTTTAGAATTTATTTTTGTTCTGAGCCATACTTCATTTAGGACAGAGAGTTGTTTAATCTAAACTAGTTTGTTGCTGATGGTTTAAAATCCAGTCAATGTCTTATTACATAATATGCTGAAGATGAGTAAAATTACAACCTTGACACATTTTATATACATATTTTATCAAATGCTATAAATATATTTTGAGAATCAATCTTTTTCTCAAAGAAAGATTATTGTTTCCCTGAATGATATACATATCTGGGCTCAGAAGAAAAAAAAACACTCAACTACGATATTTCTAAGTGGATGAACAATTAGCACTCTGTTTTAAAAGAAAATTAAGTTAGCTATATAAGTCTCAAACATATGGAGAACATAAATTAGAAAGGAAAAATATTGTTATACCTTGTGAATTGTGTCAATTCAGGAGATATATTTTGTGATGGTTTATCATGAGTCTCTCAAATCATGATTTTATTTAATAACAAGTAAATATTTAAATTTATATAATAGTCCTTTGACTATAAACTTCCCAAACTATACAATGATGAAAACTCATTCACAGTTGGCATTATTTTAGATTTATCTCTAAATATCAATAAATCAATACTTTAAAAAGCTTGCTAAATTTAGATTAACAAATATGTACCTTATTACTTATCGAACAGACATATAATTTTTGACAATTAAACAGAATTTATATTCTACCATATTGCTTTCTTATAAGATGTATTATCTTCCTTTCAGTTTCACTGTTATGTTTTCTTTTTTTTTTTTACCTCCCTTCTATAGAGTTTTTAGTGCAATTGTCCAGAAAGGCATAAGTAATGGAGTAAGGCTTTTGTTGGGAGGCACCAGTTGGCAAGGCTGCCAGTTTCAACAAGAAATTCTGCCAATTCCAGCCATTGTTTAGCCATTTGGGGAAATGCTTCAAAATTTTGTGTTAAAATACTGAGCAACCTTCTCATGTACCCTAGTTTGAAAGGTCACTCCTTGGAATTCAGTGAAACCTGAACACTAAATACATTACAGAGGCATCTTTGCTAATTTATTTTCCTTTACAAAAAAACAGCGAAGGGATAAATATTAGGTTGACCTAAGAATAAAAAGAAATGCTAATTGTTTCTGAATATTTTCTCTTTGGCAATGTGTAGTAATTCTAATATCTCCAGAATTTCAGCTCTAGTGTTTATTGTATAATGGAGAGGAAATCACATAAAGCTACTATCCAGTTTTCTGTGGAGACTAATATAATAAAACATATTCACTACTTAATACTTTTTAAATTTTTATTTAATTTATTGGGGTGACACGGCTTAATAAAATTAGATAGGTTTCATGTGTAGAATTCTATAACACATCATCAGTATATTGTATTGTGTGTTCACAACACAAAGTCAAGACTCTTACCATCACTGTTTAACCCCCTTTTACCCTCTTCTACCTCTGCACCCCCTTTCCCTTTGACAATCACCACACTGTTGTCTGTGTCTTATGAGGTTTTTTCTTTGCTTAATCTCGTCACCTTTTTCACCCAGTCCTCTAAACCTCCACCATTCTAATAGCTGTCATTCTGTATTCTGTATGTATAAACCTATTTCTATTTTGTTTTCTTGTTTATTTTTTCATTAACTTATACATATAAGTGAAATCATATGGTACTTGTCTTTCTCTGACTGGCTTGTTTCACTTAGCATAGTGCTCTCCAGGTCCATCTATGTTGTTGCAAAAGGTAAGCTTCCCTTCTTTTTCATGGCTGAGTAGTATTCCATTGTGTCAATATACCACAGCTTTTTTATCTACTATCTACTGATGAGCACCTTGGCTGCTTATAAATCTTGGCTATTGCAAATAATGTTGCAGTGAACATAGGGGTGCATATATTCCTTCAAACTAGTGTTTGGTGTTCAGATATATTCCAAGAAGTGCAATCACTACATTTTAAATACTTACCATCTGTAGATATTTATCTAGGTTCTTAGATATATTAGTTAAAAAGCAAAAAAAAAAAAAAAAAAGGCCCAAATGCTTGTAGTTATAGAGCTTATATATTAGTGGTATGAACAGAAAATAAACAATAACAGAAAATATGTCAGTTATAGTCGATGCTTTGTTGCAAGGTGATTGGTGTTATAAGAACAAGCTAGGACAAACTAGAAGAGCTGAGTATGAGCAAGTTGATTGTGATGTTGTAGGTGCAGGTTTTTAAAAAGTGAGTAGGATGAGCCCCATAAAAAATTTTATTGTTATATTGCTTTTCTTTTTTAAATTTTTATTAATTTTTAATTTATTGTGTTTGCATGGATTCAAGTGTCCCACTGAATATAACTCCCTGATCCCCCACCCTGTGTCTCTTTTTAAACCCCGTTTGACCCCCTCCCCCTAACTCCCTCCTCCATTCCCTCTAGGATTTGCTGTCCTATTATCTATATCTCTGTGTTATGTATAATTATATTTATATATAGTTTCACTAATCCCTTTACCTTCTCTGACCCCATCCCTTCATCTCCCTTCCCTCTGACTGCTGTCCCTCTGCTCCCTGTGACCCCGCCTCTGCCTCTATCCCATTCCTCAGTTCACTTTGTTCATATCTGAGCAAAAATGGATGACAAGGGGGAGAGGAACTCAGGCATACAGCTGTCTAGGAAGAGATCATTCCATGAATGCTTATTAAAAGAAACTCACAGGTGATTTTAAATCTTTTAGATAATGTCCCTACTATCCTTTAAACTTATGAAGTTGGTATTAGAAGTTCTAGCAAAAATAAACTTTTCTTAATGTGAAGGATTCAACACAAAGAAGAGACATTAAAATCTGACATCCAGGACTACAGGCCCACAAGTAAGAAAGATTAGCATTTTTTCTTCAGATTCAGGTGCTATAATATATAATGAAGAGTAGAGAAAAAAAGACCTGATAAACTTAGAAAGTTACTCAGTTAATTTATTCAAATAAATCTTCTCTCATTAACTGCTATTATGATCTTATATCAATAAAGTGATATAATACACAATGATATTTGTAATGTTTATTTAAATTTAATTGAAAACCAAAGTGCTATTCAAACTAGAGTTTATATACTGCAATAACTCTCCAGATAGAAAGGCTTAAAAATTGTATTTACAGACACATTTCCTCCTATGATTATAACATTATGCAATTATAACTAGAAGAAAAACATACACCAGGATGTAGGACAATCCTTGAAGTCTAAACAATTTTCAATAATTAGGAGCAAAGTATTGTTTAAGTGTAACAATCTAACTTTTTTTTAAAGCACATGCTATTTCTAGACCTACATCACAGTTAGACTTAATAAATCCCTCTGAGGACACATTGAACCAGAGTCTCCTATTTCTATGTTAGGAAGCCACTAGATATATTTAGCTTGTTCAGGCCTTTAATGTCAGAAACTACAAATAATGTTAAAAATTTTTGAACATATAAACTTTTGTAGTGCATATGGTACTAGAATTGATATAACTGAGACCTTATAACCTTGAATATGCAGACTTTTGTGGTACTGGAGTTGTGACAGTTGAGAACTCGGTGAACTAATTTAGCTTTCAAGGTTAATGTAAAATTATACTATTAATGGATTTTTAAAGGATATTTGAGTTATACAAAACCTCAAATATGAATTCTGTTAAATGTGATATATTTATTTTCAAGAAAGTAGGCTGGAATATGGTTCATTGAATATGCACATGTTAATTTTATGATCAGAATTTGTCTTTTAAAATGATTTTTGAGCTAGTAACATGGAACACTGAACAGAAAATGATTTTGGAAAATGTGGAATTAAGGAACTATTGGGAATATTTCAATTAATTAAAAAGTTAACAATATTTAAGAAAATCGTTTTATGTTTTTCACTCCTGTCAGATTGTTTTAGATCTTAATACTTGCTCACGTCTCATTTGAAGGCTTTTTTGTTCAAACAAATAAAACCAAATATTATTCAAAGCTTTATTCTAAAAAATATCACTGTATTAACCACAGCTTTTGTTTTGAAATTGAACAATTTCCAATACACAGGCATGGCATTAGCAAAGGATTTAGGTGCAAGGAAATTTTTCTGTTAAATTGTGAAAGGTCAAAGTTATATTAGAAGCAGTTGTAAAAAAGGCATTTCAGAATATTTTAACCAAAGCACGTACAATTGTAAGCTGAATGAATCTATTAGATTGTTCTTTACTTTGGGGATTTTTATGTTTTATTGATAATTCAAGGTTTCCAAATATAATAAATATATAGAGAAAATACTTGTTTTATCAGGTTTTGTCATTTTAGAAAACAACTTAGTGAAGAGATTCAGTCTTGAAAGGTGACCAGATAAAAGAGAGTGGCAGCAAGCAGAATAGATTAGAGATTTATACTTTTTAATTTTTTTAATTTTTTTTTAGTGATAAAGAGAGAGTCAAACACACAGACACACAGGAAGGAAGAGAGATGAGAAGCATCAACTTGTAGCAGCAGCACTTTAGTTGTTCATTGATTGCTTTATTATACGTGACTTGATGGGGGCTTCAGCTGAGCTAGTGACCCTTTACTCAAGCCAGTCACTTTGGGCTTCAAACCAGCAACCTTTGGGCTCAAGCCAGTGACCATGGAGTCTTGTCTATGATCCTGCGCTCAAGCCAATGACCCCATGCTCAAGCTGGTGAGCCTGTGCTCAAGCCAGATGAGCCTCCATTCAAGCCGGTGACCTCAGGGATTTGAACCTGGGTCCTCTGCCTCTCAGGTCGACACACTATCCACTGTGCCACCACCTGGTCAGGCAGAAATTTATACTTTAATTGACACTGTCTACACTGAGGTGGAGCTGATGTTGTCCAGAGTAGGTGTCCTGTCTTGCTTGAACACGTAGCACGGGGTCTGGTGCATCATGACTGCTTGCCAAACATGCTATTTAACCCTAGCAACCCTAAAGCAATGATGGCGTAGTCATATGAGTTAAAATACAACTATTTCTCAAAATAAAGTATCCAGCAATGAGAACAGATTTTAACTGGGTAAAAGGAAGAGCAGTTCTGAAAGGTCTTATGTTTATCACGTTGAGGAAGAAATGCTATTGATACTTTTGACCACTGGAGACCCGAAGTAGCTCTTGAGCAGTGGTTCAGAGAAAGGTGAGAGCAGGCAGATGTGGGTGAGGAGATTTAGTAGAAGGAGAAGGGTGCAGAAAAGGAGATGAAAAATGATCAATTGCAGAATCTATCTACTGTGTAGTTTTTCCCAAGAGCCTCTGGTTAATGAAAATGACCTTATAGGCAATTTCTTTCTGATGTCCATGTCTGTTTTTTGATAAGTATCTGAGGTGACTGAAAAATATATACATACATTTTACCTCATTCTCAAATAATTAGCAGTCATGAGAATTAATTGGCACAGGTTCATAAATATAATTCTAAGAACTCTTAATAGATCCATCAAAAAGAAAGATTCCATGAAATTCATGCAATTAATATGTAAAATGTGAGTCCCTCTAAATGTAAAATCGTTTTTATTTTTCTAGAGAAAGAGTTTATAGTTGACATTCATAGTGTGGGTCATAGTGTGGACATTCATAGTGTGGATTCATAAACACTCCAAATAAAATTTAGAATCAATGATGTTAAACCAAAATCTAAATGGGTGTTTAAAATTCTGTTGCACATGTTTTCTTTCATAACATTTTAAAATATAATACAGAAGAAAATAGGCATCTACCTTTAGGTCATAGTAAGAAGTCCTAGTAATAAAAGCATTTAAAAAAATTGTTATTGAATTTATTGGAGTGATATTGTTTAATAAAATTATACAGGTTTCAGCTGTACACTTTTATAATATATCATCTTTATATTGCGTTGTGTGTTCACAAACACATTTTTGCTCAAATAAAATAGCCACCAAAATTTTGGAGCTCTGCAGATGGAGTTTAATTTTATCATTTTTAATGTTCTTTTTATTTTGAGCTTCAGCAGTTGTTATAGCAGTCAAAACTAAAAATTTCTGGAGAGTTATATAAATTCATCTTTAATGTACCATAGGCCACAAAATCCACATAAATAACATACATAAACTTTTATTATTTATGTTAGAAGAGATGAGTTTAAATTCAGTATCTTCATTCAATTTGTTTAACATCAATAATAAGAGGTATAATACATATAATATGTGCAATGGTGCTAAAAAATAGTTAAGATGTAAAATCACATAATTAAAATCAGAGCTTTGTCAGTAATTATTTAACTTGGGGCACACTGTGTACTTCTCTGAGTTTCACATGTAAAAGAAAGAAAAAAATTTCTGTTTAACACACCTTTTCATTTTTTATTTTTTTTTATTTTTTTTTAGAGTGGGAGAGAGACAGAAAGACAGAAAGAAACAGAAAGAGACAGACAGACAGTAAGGGAGAGAGATAAGCATCATAGTTGCGTCATTTCAGTGGTTTACTGCTTGCTTCTCCTACGTGCCTTGGCTCAGGAGGCCTTAGATGAGCCAATGACCCCTTGCTCAAGCCAGTGACCTTGGGCTTCAAGCTAGTGGCCTTGGGCTCAGGCCACTGACCATGGGATCATGTCTATGATCCCATGCTCAAACTGGCAGCCCCGTGAACAAGGCTGTAACCTCAGGGTTTCTAATCTGAGTCCTCAGTGTCCAACGTCAATGCTCTTATCCACTGCATCACCACTTGGTCAGGCTTAACACACCTTTTTAAATTGTTAGAATGAAGAGAATTTTTAAGTGCTTAAGTTTTATAGAAATTGTAATTACAAACATTAGTTTCATTAGGTTCTGTAATATAGTATATGATGGTAAAAGTGTGATTACTCTAAAAGTTTTAGTTAAAAACCACATTAGTCCACTCTCCCTGTCTTATGAAGAGGTTGCATTTTAATGTCTGCATGTTGATTGTGGAATGAGCTTTTGCATAGAAACAAGTTATATCTTCAGTTGTTTACAAAAGATTTATGATGAGAACTATAATTTGTTGAACACCTACTAGATGCTAAGTGCTGTGATAAATATTTCCCATGTATTGTTTCATTATTCTTCACAAAATCTTATAAAGCTTTCAAATTATCAATACCATTTTATAAGATGAGAAAGGGTACAAATAAGTGATGAACTTGTGGTTTATAAGGAGATTAACCAAATCCAGTCTATTAAGTTGTTCTATTTCAACTGTTTTTGTTTATTATTTCTTTTCATTGTTCTGCAATTGATAAGAAAGAAGTGGGAAACAAAAACAAAAAAAAATAATTTCCTGCTGAGCACATAAATTCAAGGACAAACCGGGAAACCTAAGATTATTTACTTTACCATTGTTTCCATACAATCGGACATTCCCTACTTTAACCTAAGGTTCTGGGAGCAGCATCCATTCACACTAAGGATGACTAGACCAGCCACCAATTGAAAAAGGAAACAGGATGGCTAGGAGCAGGAGCTCTGGAGCCTGATGGCCAGGATTCAAGTCCCGCCTGTGTCACTGTAGCTATGTGATCTTGGGCATGTTACTGAGGATCTCTGAGCTTCAGTTTTGGAGTTCCTTATCAGCAAATAAAAAAATAATAATATCCCTAGGGCTTTGGGGATGATTAAATGAGTTTATACATGAGGAATTAGTAATGTACATAACATATAGCAAACCCTCAAAGCTAAAATATCTCAGCAGCAGCAAGCCACCCTTTAAAAAGGGGTTCTCCTGTATGAGTCCAGTGTGGAAAAATCTCCCACCGCTGACTTCAGGAGAGTGTTTAGGCAGGGGAAGCAGACTCTCCAGTTTGAGGTTAAAAAAAAAATAAGTTATTTGACACTCAGAAATACTAAGATATATGCAACCAATAATGTATCCTTTATCTAATGATGCTAAGGACCAGGGGTAAAGCTAAGGATACATATGTATATATTTACCCAAATACACCTGGCAAGTTCCAAGGTATTTTAGTTAGTTAACATGAAGTTTAAGGAAACTGTATTTAACATGTTTAAAATGTTGCAATGTCCTTACTACATATGACATGAATGCTGTCTAAAGTGTACTCCATTCCAGGCGATTGCTTCAAACAACTATGCCTAAATTTCTATAACACAAGTGCCTATGTTTTATTTTTTTGCCTTAGCTAATAAAGTATATGAGTATGTTTTCAAAGAAGATTTAAAACCAAAAATTTTCATCGAAAGTAAATTTTTAAAGAAAACATATGTAGATTAATAAAACATTTAAACGTGTTACTCTGATCTGAGGCTTCCACTAAGTAAAAACTAGTCTCTTAATTTGCCACATATTTGAAAGTAACTACAGAATATAATAAAAAAAGAAAGAAAAATCACAGTTTTGTACTGACATCCTTATCCTAGAGTTTTAACCTTCCTTATTTTCTGTTATGGTATTATATATTTTTCTCCAGTACTTAACCTAGGTTCCAATTTCCTTTCAAATTATTCTTGGAAAAGAGGCAAAATGGATGTTTATGCACAAATAGCTGTATAATGATAGCTCTCAGATAATTAATGGACATAGGTTCAAATTAATTCTCATTTGTAAAATTTATGAAAGCTGTACTTGTATATAAAACAAATTTATCTTGGTTTTGATTGATAAAACTAAGCCTGTTTGCTCATGAGTATGCTAATGATCTTCCATGTGACTTTACAGTAACAAAAAGAGCACTCTTATAAGCCATTGAGTTGCTATTTAAGTATATCAACTGCTATTGAATACACCAAATGACATGTTCAGAAGTTCCTATGGTTTTATGGTAAATACAGTTGAGCTAAGGTTAACCTGAACTTAATAAAGAAATAACTATAGATATACACGATAGTTATATTAGCATTTTATAATTTTAAAAAAGATATATTCCATTTTAAAAGAAATAAGATTTCTCTGACCTGACTGTGGTGGTGCAGTAGATAAAGCATTGACCTGGAATGCTGAGGTTGCCGGTTCAAAACCCTTGATTTACCTGGTCAAGGCAAATATGGAAGTTGATGCTTCCTGCTCCCAATCCTCCCCTCTTTCTCTTCTCTAAAAATGAATAAATAAACTCTTTAAAAGAAAAAATTTGAAGATTTCTCTGAAAATAAAGCTTCATCCAACACCTTTAATAAAGTACAGAACAGTAGCCTTAACATCATAGGGATTACTTACTTATTTACTTATATTTCTGTTGGGTTGAATTGGATTGAGATTTTTGTCCTTTTAATTGTGAAAAGGTAAAAAAAAATACATTTATTTTAAATCATGATGGAATAAGAAGATAAACTTTGTTTTACATTAAAAAGTACACTATTGTGATCACTTTAAAAAACGATATATTGGTGAGTTAATTGCACAATACTGTCTTTTTCAAATAAGCAAAATAATTTAAGGAAAAACAGGAAGAAACATGTTCTATGAAAATATGCAATTTATCATCTATCATTTGATAATGAGAGTAGTATGTTGATACGCACAGATCGTAATTGAGGTCACAACAGTTACTCTATTTTATTTTTCAATAATGAAAAGTAAGACTTTTGTTGTGTTTTTAGAAATTAAATTCATTTCATTTTTTATAAAATAATATCAATTAAAATTAATTTGATTTTGAGATTTCTCAAGTATGAGAAAATGCAGGGATTATTTGATCCAATAAACAATATTATAAAACTAATTAGGCATAACTAAATTACCTGCATTTATTGAGGACTTTTCTGTTTAAATTGAAATTGTGGTATAATATATAAAATATTTTTTATTATTTAAGTGGATTTTGTTGGCTTAATTATCACATATCTAAATCATACAAGCTCTATATTTATAGTCCAAATTCTACAATTAAATGTATTCTACTTATTATTTATTTAATTTTATACTTTAAACTAAGGTTATATATCTTCAAAATTATAAATCCACTTATCAGTAAGTAAACTAAGATTAAGGTGTTAAAGCTATCCGTATACTTTGAGTTGCATAACTGCTATTGATGAAAGAATTTGGACAGGAATGGTAGTCTTTGTGAATAAATAGAAAAATGATTGAGATAGCTGGTTAGTATGCAGACCTGCTCTTATATTTCTCATCAATATTTATTTCCCATTTAATTGCATCAGAACATTTTCTGACCTTAAAGAGAACATTTCCTGAATCATTTAATGGTGCAGCATGGTAGAAGTATTTTGGGAGAAAGCTTCTCTGAGAGATTGTAAACATTTATAGTCACACATAGACTTCAAACCAGACAGAGACAAGTGTTTTAAATAGCTGTTAACTGATTTTCCATTTTAAGTGTATTCTGACTGTCTAATTGAGTCAAGCGAAAAGAGGTACTACAAACTTGATCTCTGAGTGTCTTTCTTTAATACCATTGCAATAATACAGCTTACATTTATGGGCTACAAGCTTCTCTGAATCCCAAACAAAGAAAAGGAATAAAGCCAAAGACTTCAAAAAATATTCTTTGAATATATTTGTTATCTGGAAAGTTGACAGCATAATCATTATACCTCTAAATATAATTTCTTTTTTAGTCATGGCTAGGTAGCTCAGTTGGTTAGAACATTGTCCTGATACACCAAGGTTGCAGGTTTGAGCCTCCATCATGGCACATACAACAATCAATGAATGAACGCATAAATAAGTGGAACAAGAAATCAATGTTTCTCTCTCTCTCTCTAAAATCAATAAATAAAAAATTTAAAAACAATTAGTTTTTCAAGCTGCCTTAAAGTTATATAAAGTATTAAATAAGTTTTGTTTAGTGAATATTTTGATAATTTAAAAAATATTTTGCTGATTTTTCTGTGTAGTTCTAAAACAGTCTTTAAAAATTAAGTTATAATTCTTAAAAATTAAGTTACTATTTTTAACCATGTAGATTAAAATTGAAAGCGGATATTGTTATAATGGTTCCAAATGATCTGTCAGAAATATATACTAATGATACTAAATAAAGTCTCATGAGTTTTTATGTTTATCAAAGATTTTTCCACATTAACATAAAGCACATAAGGCAATCTTTTTTTATCTTAATATAAATTTAAATTTTTTTTCTGAAATTCAAATATCTGTTATGCATAAAAAACAAATGGTAAAAAAACAGATGAATGTAAAGGTTCTCATAAATATGCTACATTTAAACAGCATTATATCCTACGCATCACCAGTAAGGTAAATACATATACCTTGGTCATTCTTCAAGATAATTTTAAAATTGCAGACCCATTTTTAATTTCTTTTTATTTTAGTGTTTTAATTTTTCACAGTGAATAATTTTAATATAGTCTAAACATTTACATACTTTAACTAATAAAAATAACTTTTCAGCATGTTCAAGATACATTTTTTAAAAAGACCTTGTAGCAATATCCAAAGCATATTTCTTAAAGATAATTGAATATTGCAGGTAAAATATATTTTAGCTCACATTATTTATGTTATTTCTCAATTCTGTGTTTCATTTTACATATTTAGAATTGGCCTTAGACTCTATGCATTGATTTTGTGATACTACAGGTTAATATCATCTAGAAAAGTAAATTAATTCTTTATGGTTGAAAGCCTACACTGATGCTCTGAGATTTTCTTATCATGAAAAAAAGCAAACACCAGGATTAATAACGTGAATTTTGATGTTAAACTTTCAAACATTTGAAATGTTTATTTAAAACATTATTTTCTCAAGTAATAAGTCTTTGCCTAATGATCCTCAATATTCATTATCCAGTGTTTTACAACAGTATTAAAAAAAAAAAAATAAAGACGATAATCCATACTATTAACACAATTACAAAAATTTAATAAAATTATGCAAGAAAATTATAGGGTTTTGTTAGCAATTAAAAAAAATAGAACAGTTTGGGGAGTTCCAAACTTGTTATTAATATAATATCTCCTTCTAAAAAAATAATCTAAATCAAAAATAATACTATTTCAATTTATGTTAATAACCAAGACATTGAGTTAGGCATTCAATGTGTTCTTTCCATTTCCTCTTCTAATTATCTAATGGCTATTTACAAGGTCACATTCTAAAAACACCTTTTTCCATTTCTACCCATGTGTCAGGGAACTCAATACAATAAATAAAAGAGAAAGGAAATCAGCTAGAATGGTTTTAAAGAATCACAAAAATAAGACTTAATTGAAGTTTACATTATTTGGAGAAATTTTGGGGGAAGAAATAAATAGAAAGTTACCAAGGAGTTACTCAGAATGAGTTTGTAGTCCACTGTGGATATGTTGGATTATGAATGATTAAGTACAGGATTTCTTTGTTGAAGGACGTTTTGCAAAGTGTAATATCATTTAGCTAAGAAAATATATGTAAATTAGGTCAACCAATATAATTGAATCCAAATTTGACATCTATATTTTTCTTAGCAACAAGTTTATTATATCTCTATATGAACAACTTACATAGACTCTAGTTTCTTAGCGTCCAGGATAGTTTGTACTGTTGAAAGAAGCATTAACGATGTTTCACCTCTACATTTCAATAAGTTCTATCCTGAAAAGATTTTTTTTAAATACATACTTTAATTTTTCTGTTTAATAATCTGATATACTCATTTGGGAAACCTTTGTTTCTTTCCTTATCAACAGTTATCTCACTACAGCACACTCCCCTCAATAGATGGCAGAGTGATACCAGACAAATTAAAGTAATGCATTCCATTAGCTAAAGACACTTGAAATTAGAGTTAATATAGAAATCTTAACATTTTCTCAACCCTGGCTGTTTTTTTTTTTCCTTTGTAGTCCACCCCATTATCCAATATAGCGGAAGTAGTTTAGGGTTAGCAAAAGAGAGATTTAAACACATCTGGCAACAATGAACAATGAAAGTTCCATTAGTCCAATAGTTAAGAGATAAATAGAGGTAAAAGACAAATAGAAGGCAAATAGAATAAGTCCAAGTGATTACTTTCCTTTGTATTCTCCAGTGTGTTCAATTCCAGAGTGAGTGAGACTCTGAGACCCCCAAAGTAGTTATACTGTCACCCCTTTCTTAGAATACTGATTACATGGAAAGTTTAAAGACTTCCTGGGGTGAAAAATGTTTTCCAGCTGTCAAAATTCACGCTTAGCTATTAGTACAACTAATTTTAAAAGGCATTGTTCCCTAAATAAGATACTTGTTTAGAAGTATGACTTTTAATTTCCTTAGATTTTTATTACTGGCTAAATTTATTTTCTAGAATATCACTGTACACAATAGTATCTAATAGTAAAAGATTTTGTAGTTTCTCTAACATGAAATAAATGAGGATGTGTTTCAACATTCTTTCACTGTCACTAAATTCTATTGTAGAAACATGGTCAAACTGCATGAGAATGCTACTCAGAATAAATATATTTATTTTGAATAAAACACTTACCCCAGCACAGCTCCTAAGAAAATTCTTGGTGAAATATTCTTAGGAGGGAATTTGATTTTCTCAGATTCCGCAGAAGAGATTTAGCTCCAGGCAAGGTGGGGAAGAATAAAAGCCTTGCAATGTGATCCTGAGGCAGGGTGAGGTCCAGTTAGCAGAGCATGAAGATCCTTAAGCAGGAGGTGACACTCTCTGCTGGAGAGACAGGATTGCTCTGAGTAGATTGGAAGTGTTGTCACATTGTAAGTGCTCAGCAGCAGAAGGGAAACATCAGAGCTTCCTGTTACATCACTCTGACCCCGCCTGCAGTTAGTGTTAGGTTACTTTCTTTCTCAAATAGCATACCCCAGGAAAGCAGCACTCCTTTCTTATTCCTAGACAAGAGCAAGAAGCAGCCTGAACAGACAGAGATCATATGCTATATGAATACATTGTTAGCAGCAAAAACTGGCTGGATTTCACCTTGACTGAGTCTGTTAGAACTTGCCAAACAGTGCTGCCTGTGATTTGAAGGAAATCTGAATATAAAATTCTGTTCAAAGTTAAGGGAGTGTGTCTGTGTGCATGTGTTGAATTATGTATACTTTACCATGTATCTGAGGAAATGTTTGATTTTCTTTATAAATGAACACAGGAAAATATAAAATACATCTATCATAATTAATTCTCTGATCCAACTCATAAACTTGAAGCTCTGATAACTAGAGCTATTCCTTGATCAGTTTTCCACAATAAATTTAAGAAACTTTATTCTGTGGATTTTTGAACATGTTTTGCTTTGTTTTGATATTAGTATGTGTGTATTTTCCATGAACAAAAGCATTGTGTGTATACATATACATAGAATTCTTTTTCACTGTATATAAACATATATATCAGAGTAAAAACCTTTTGAGAACATATTCATAAATTTAAAATGCACATATTTTAAAAATTTGACTTGTTATCTATAAAATTAAAAAGTAATTTAGACTATAACATTTTAACCCAAAATGCCTTAACAAAAATTCATTTAATTTATACACATAATATTATGAAAGAATGTAAAATCTGCAGCATACCTTAATTTTTTAAAGTTTACCTCAAAAGATAATTTTATTCTAAATGTGCTTAATAAACTATTGAAAATGATCAGGGAAGAAAGTTTTAAATTTGAAATGCACTTATCATTTGATAATGTGGTAAATGTGTGAAGATAGAACAGTAATTATAATTTCTAAAACCTAAATAGCATTAAAAATCACTTAATTTATCTGAGCATCAATTTTCTCATCTCTAAATTAGAAAAGATGGGTCAAATATGATCTAATATCTCATATCTCTAACACTTTAAAATAGCAAACTATGTAATAAATATAGAAATAAATAAGATTTTGTGATATTCTTTCCATTCTTAGTATATTTGAGGGCGGAGGTCCTGAGAAATTTATAAGTTACTTCAATTCTGGAACAAAATGAGATGTTCACACTTATAGACTAACAAAGGAGGACCATGTTACATAAATTAAAAGGACATTGTATTTCTGAAGCACTATGCTTCTGTTCATATTTTTATTACCTGAGTCCATGGAATAAACTTATTACACCATCTTTAATTTTAAGATCAATAGAATCAAGGTCAATAAAAATACATACATATAAAAATAGGATACATACTAACTTTTATCAATTATAGCTAAAAGAGTTGTAAGAAACTGAGTTAAACCTTTTTGGTTTCTGGGAGAGAGATAATAACCAAAGAGTTACAGTGCCAGGCTATTAAATATTGTATTTCCAGGGAGGGCTTGGTTTGCTTGCCATCTGAGGCTGGTGAGGTGTATTTTATTTTGAGCTACTTCCTTCAGTCCCTGAAGAGAAAAGTCAATGACGCAGATTATGACTAGCTCCATAAACAATGGCCCTTTAATCAGAACACCAGTGTGAGTAGTCCAGGTGAAAGCTTTGCTAACTTCTGCTGTGGAAGGAGCACACTGCTCAGGGAACCAGTAGAAAAAGGGAGAAAGCACTGGGGTTGGACCACGAGATATGAAATTCCAGTCCTGGTTCTGATACTTTCTAGTGTGACCTTTGACAAAACAGTTTAGGTCTTGGTGTTCCTGTCTTAAAATGTGGAGCAGAATGAAATACTAGATTTTAATATCTGAATCATCTCTTCATGTGTTCTCATCTGCGTGCTTGGTATAATATCTGAAAGAGATCTCTGATCCCCTAGAAAGAGTCCAATCGATAGCTTTTGAATTTAAGTTATTGGAAGACTAAAATTTTCTGGTAAATTTGGAAAAATATTAATATTTTCCCCCAGAGATTGATTTTATTTGTCCAACATTAGTAAAGTCTGGTGAATAAAAAAAAATCAATTCTATAAACTTATGTCATAAGAATCACAAATCTTAAATGAATGCTCTTTCCCCTCTACTATACATCAAGGATATACTATCTGGAAAGCTAACAGAAGTTATAGGATTTATATTAAAATTATTGGTCATGCACATAGTTATAATCCATGAAGACTCTTGAGTAATTTTTATCACTATTATCTATAAATCTTATTTAGAAAAACAAGCAAATGATATGAACATAGGAGGGAGAAATGGTGATGGAAAGAGACTTGGTTTGGGGTACTAAACACACAATGCAATATACAGATAATGTATTATAGAAGTGTACACCTGAGACTGATATAATTCTATTAACCAGTGATATCACCCCAACAAATTCAATTAAAAAATAGAAATAACAGGCCAACTGCATCCCACTAATCAGATCCTTAAGAGTTACCCTTTTATGAACTCTAGATGAAACAAACGGCATAAAGACTTCCAGGAGCCACTCAGGGTATGGAGAGACAAGTGAAAAGATATAATGCAAACTCTTTTAGTACACACTGAAACTGACAACAAATATTTGGGAAAACACAGTAGGACCAAATAAAAATATTTCAGTAATCAATGAGGGTATTTGCTAAAAAATCCCAGTTTATATTTCCATGCTCAGAGTGTTCTGGTTTGGACAAAAAATTACATATGATCCCTCTGGCCATATTTGCCCATACTGCACTTCAAATGGCACACAAATCTGAAAATGAGTGAGTGATTTATTTGGGAAACTCAAATAACCTTTCCCAGGAAAGTCTAAAATAGTTTTTCCTATTTCTAGACTAGTTTTAGTTGGCCTTGATAAAGATTCCCTTTTCATCTCTGTAGATGTATAATATTTATTGTGAAATTATTCTGAAGTGCTTTTTATTTGCTGAATATCAACCTTGATTGTGACATAATTTATTTACCTTTGCATTTATGTATGTTGACCTAAGTAGCATTTGATGACTGTGTCTGACATTTTGCTTGAAAATTTAATTGTTAAATTCTAAAGATGCCAAAAAATATTAATATTTTCCCAGTACATACTATTTTATTTGGCTATTGTCATATATAGCTTGTAAAATTATTAGTAATTTTAATTTTTCTCTTCAATAATTCGTTCATGTTGAACATTAGTCTATTATATACAGTGAAAGTTTATAAACAGAAAGAAGTGTGGAACTATATATAATGCATATATTAAAGTAAAATACAATATATTTGCCTAAGAATTCTTAACCTCTTTGAGAAAGTTTTCATCTTTTTTATATTTAACTCTCAGGAGTCGGGTATTATAGTCTCATCCTGCCATCTAGTGTTAACCATTCTCAAATTATAAAAAGTTATTCTCTAAACAGAAATCATAGTAAAATATGAAAAAATATCAAGAAAATATTTTGTTGCACAGGATGACTAGAGTTATATGTGCAAGTGCTTATTATAGACGATACAATTATAGTATCAATTTACATATAGTGAAAAAATATGTTTCATGAAATATTTAGATGCAAAAGCAAACAATCATTAAATAAATGTTAAAACAAAAGTTAAACATTGCAGATTAAAATGCCATCCATCCTTTTTCTTCACCTCTTACTTAAATATTTGATATGATCTAAATCTAGATAATTCTAAACCTTTGGCTAGGCTAAAGTGGACTTACATCCTACGTATCCCGTCAGAAATACTTATCAGATCTTTAAAAGCATGTAATGGAGTGAAAGGTCTCTCTCACATCTGATAAACAAGCTCTCAGTTTATCCAAACATGAAAAATATTTGTTCTATCACTGAATGCTAGAAAAAAAAATCAATTGTTAAATATAATCCTGCTCTAACTTAATACAGTTAATATTGAAAAGAAATAGTATTTGGGTGTGTTTAATTACCTCCAAGAGCTATGTCTTTAAACAGATGTATCATCAAAAAGTGAAGTTTATAAACCACAGCCATCCATGCACATGTATTAATTGATTATATACTGTGTGCCATGTGTTTGAATAAATACTAAGACTACAAAGATTGGTAATAAGGACTTGGTTCCTGCTCTCAAGGAATTTCCTTTTTACCCACAGGTAGACATTTAGGAAACCATGCTCACTTTTGCTCATACTGTTCAAATACTCAAGATTACTAAAAAGCTCTATGTTCACTGACTGAATTAGATCAGGACTGAATAGATAGGAAAGTAGGATGAGACCTAAAAGGCAAGAGAAATAAAGTGTTCCACAGATTCGAAAGAAATCTTTCCTTGTTAGGGCTTCCCAGAAGCATAGCTTGAGGGAAAGGTTTGGTGCCTATGATTACTGAGGGAATGCTCTTTAGACTAGAAAAAAGCATTAAGGGAGTGAATGAAACAGGACTGGGAATAAGAATGAGGTGAAGGGTGCAAGTCAGAGTTGTCCTCCCTTTAGGTAAGGAAGTCTCTTTGGAAGCTCCTGGTTAGTCAGGGCTATGCGGGCCACTATGGGAATGGGAAATATTATTTCTAAGGAAAGTAACTATCATGAGTTCAATATGGAGAAAGATGCAGCTGGGAGCTATTAGCAGCCAATTCTCCCAGCAGCTAATAGATTGCAACAAGCACAATAAAGAGATTGTGTGTGTGTGTGGGGGGGGGGGGTGGAGGCATCAAAACAGAATTTACTAGGAAGATTATTTCAAGTAAACAACACCTGTTCAATGTGTTATACCTAGATTGTTTGCAGAGCCTGGAGACCAGTGAGCAAGAAGAGAGTCCCACATGAATACATCAAGACCAAGGATTCAGGGCCTGCATATTGTGGTAAGAAATTGTATTTTGTTTACCTTGCATTGGCTTATGCAATCAAAATCAAGTTTTGTGCTTTGCTTGGGTGTGGCTGGGCGGGCTGTGATGGTGGGGCTGGGTGAAGAGCCGAGTATAAAAACCTTTCCTGGGAAATATTTCTGTCTTTTAGCAACGTTATATGTTAAAGTCAGCGTTGGGATTCAAATAATTTAACAACCAGTTCTCTGCCCTAATGATGTTGTAAGTATAAAAAAACAAGATACTTAAAAGTTGTTTATTATCTCATGCATTTAATACCTAAATAAGAACAATAAAAGAGGTACACAAACTAGATTATAAGAGTTTTAACATATTAATGAAAAAATATTAAATAATACCTGACAAAAAGCAATAAAACTGTTATTTAAGGTATTTCTGTATTGTTTCTTGATTGGCGTCCTTGCTTGCAATTTTTTTCACCTATGGACGAAATGACCATTACTACAGGTGCTTAAAATACGCTGTTGCACAGATGAATGTTAAAAAAGAGTAAGGAATGTAACTTTGTGATTTACACATTGGGAGGCTGCCCAGGCACCCACCTTAGAGAGAACCCTGATTACAAGTGCCATTTTAACAACTGGTTCACTGAACTCAACAAAAAATTAGGTATCCGTTCTGCTAATATGGGGTGAACCAGCTGAGTCCCACCACTGGTTAAAGTTAATGTCCAGAGTGCAAGGACATTTACCATCCATAGGCCCTTATACATGGTATTTGTGGATATTCAGAAAATAAAAATACTACAATTGAAGGGGGGGGGGGGTTGGATAAATTGTAAGGTTTAATAAAAACAAATTTAATTGTTGGTTGTATTAATTAGTTTAAGTGCCTCACACCATCTAGTACTGCATTGTGAGTTTCTATTTTGTCTTAGGGGAAGTTGAGGGGAAAAAAATAACATTATTGATTATTGGCATTTTCCCAAAATTATGCTGTTTTAGATGTTTTCTTTAACTCTGTGAAGATTTTATTTGAACTTTTCAGATGAGAGAACTGAATCTTAGCAAGTTTATACAACTGGAAATTCGTAGAAATGGAACTTGAAACCTAAGTCATTTGGTTTTTAAACCTGTCCTCCGTTATAACATTATTTAATCTGGCAAACTACTTTAGATATTTTTGGAGGAAAATTGTATGGAATATAAGTCAAAGGATATTGGTTACTGGGGCTTCATTTAGATAATTCAACTTTGAGAAAAAGAAAATAGAGGTACTGGCAAGAGAAAAACACAGCACAATGTTCAGCAAGTTGACATTAAACATCACCACTAGCTTGGCTATTTTTCTATTTAAATATATTTGTATTCTGGTTTCTATCCAGATCAT
Organism: Saccopteryx bilineata; assembly: GCF_036850765.1. Lineage (NCBI taxonomy): Eukaryota > Metazoa > Chordata > Mammalia > Chiroptera > Emballonuridae > Saccopteryx > Saccopteryx bilineata. The sequence goes on along the minus strand of NC_089494.1, from coordinate 48,600,563 downwards.
ACATTTCCAGTATTATTCATATATGAATGGCAGTGTAAGTTTCTGAATATCTGGAAATATGGCACAAGAAATAATGGTCTGAAAATATCATTTCCCATTTAGTTGGCTGTCTGTTTATTTTGTTGTCAGTTTCTCTTGCTGAGCAGAAACTTCTTAGTCTGATGTAGTCCCATTCATTTATTTTTGCCTCACTTCCCTTGCCTTTGGAGTCAAATTCATAAAATTGCTCTTTAAAACCAAGGTCCATGAGTTTAGAATCTATGTCTTTTTCTATGTACTTTATTGTTTCAGGTCTTATATTTAGGTCTTTGTTCCATTTTGAATTCATTTTAGTACAAGGGGACAAACTGTAGTCGAGTTTCATTCTTTTGCATGTGGCCTTCCAGTTTTCCCAGCACCATTTGGCCTAATATCCAAAATATACAAAGAACTCATAAAACTCAACAACAAACAAACAAACAATCCAATAAAAAAAATGGGAAAAGGACATGAACAGACGCTTCTCTCAGGAAGAAATACAAATGGCTAACAGATATATGAAAAGATGCTCATCTGCATTAGTTATTGGAGAAATGCAAATCAAAACTGCAATGAGATACCACCTCACACCTGTTAGATTAGCTATTATTAACAAGACAGGTAATAGCAAATGTTGGAGAGGCTGTGGAGAAAAAGGAGCCTTCATTCACTGTTGGTGGGAATGTAAAGTAGTACAACCATTATGGAAGAAAGTATGGTGGTTCCTCAAAAAACTGAAAATAGAACTACCTTATGACCCAGCAATCCCTCTACTGGGTATATATCCCCAAAACTCAGAAACATTGATATGTAAAGACACATGCAGCCCCATGTTCATTGCAGCATTGTTTACAGTGGCCAAGACATGGAAACAACCAAAAAGCCCTTCAATAGAAGACTGGATAAAGAAGATGTGGCACATATACACTATGGAATACTACTCAGCCATAAGAAATGATGACATTGGATCATTTACAACAAAATGGTGGGATCTTGATAACATTATACAAAGTGAAATAAGTAAGTCAGAAAAAGCTAAGAACTGCATTATTCCATACGTAGGTGGGACATAAAAACGAAACTAAGAGACATTAATAAGAGTGTGGTGGTTACAGGAAGGGGGGGAGAGAGGAAAAGGTGGAGGGGGAGGGGCACAAAGAAAACTAGATAGAAGGTGATGGAGGACAATCTGACTTTGGGTGATGGGTATGCAACATAATTGATTGACAAGATAACCTGAACTTGAACATATGTACCCTGATTTATTGATGTCTGCCTAGCAAAATTAATAATAATAATTAAAAAAAGAAATAATGGTCATTTTTTAATTTAAAACTTCTAAGAAACATAACATATTTAAATATTTTATCAACATAGGTTTATTTGAGAAATACAACATTCACTGATTTTACCCTGAAAGTTTCCATATTAAAATTAATACTACACCTCTTAGGCAATTACCTCAAAAACAAATTATCACTAAATTTTCAAATGATCTAATATATATATATATATATATAATTTTTACATTTTCCTCAGTTAATCTTGTCAACAGTAAAACCACTTCATATTTATGCTCCTCACTCTTTGTTTTATAAAATTGTGACTTCAGCAAACAAAATTTACCCAAAAGTTCCAACTTTAACCTTTAATTTCCTAACATTTAAATAATTGTTGAAGCTCAAAGAGACTATTCTTAAATATTGAAATATTAAATATTTAACAAATTGTAATACCAGCAGCTACCCTATTGTTGAATACTTATAAAGTAGCAAACACTATGCTAAGTACTTTCTGTGTGTGTTCTCATTACCCTCACAATCATTTCACCAAGAAGAGAGGATTACAGATACCGAAGCAAATTGAGCTCTAAGCCACGTTGATTTGAAGCCAAATCCTGTATTCTTTATTATTGTATTTGATTTGGTGTTTTATTTTTTTCTTCTACAATCCTTAAAACTTTTTCAGTTGTATCTGACAGTTTTTTGACTGCCAGCAGAGACAAGAAAAGCTATGAGATGGACTGGATGTTAAAGATTTTCTCTGTAATTAAATTACCCAGAGGGTGTGTCCATTAATGTACGTGTGTAGCTTATAAAGGAGAAAAATAAAAGGATTATGCAGAGTTAAAGAAGCATTTCCTAACATCTACTTAGCTTTACAACTGTAAAGACTTTCTCATTGAATAGTGGCTGGTATTTTGAGTAAAAATATAGTAATTATGTATTTCTTCATCTCTGGAACAGCAATTTCTTGGCAAGATGGATCATTTAGGTAGCTCACAGCTGTTCACATTTTGAAACTCTGGAAATTTCCCTCGAGTGATTTACAAATTTTGTGGAACATTCTGTTGAGAGTGGGAATATGTTTAAAAGAAGGAAGACTATTGGAAAGTCAATATTCCTGCATTCTCACTCCAAAAATTTACCAAGAGGAAGGAAATAGCAGTTTCCTCTGGCTTCTGACTCAATAGCACCTGCAGCTTAAAAAAAGAGAGTTTCATAAATTAGAATTTACATTCTTTTTGATAATACAGATTAAATATAGATGGAAACCCTGAAGACACTCAGCTTTATAAGTGACTTAGCTGATGTAATCACAGAGTGAGTGAACAGCAAATCCTCAAAAATATCATTAAAATGGATTAATTATGGCTACTTAGGATTTGGTTAAAACACATTAGACACATTTTAGACTGAAATAAAAGATTTGGTACTAGAAATTATATATTTGTCACTAAATTTAGCTACTCTTTTAAGAATGATTTTAAAAGAGATTAAATACTTTCAAAAATGTTTCAAAAATTTTCATGAGCTTTACATGCCTTAACGGCTTTGTGTAAATTAGAAATGGATGTTTGGTTTTCTCTAGAATGTATGTATAATTGAGAGGGGGGAGTTAATGTTTCAGAAAATGTTTTTTTTAATCATAAACAAAACCTAAATGTTAAGGCATTCAGAATCTCCCAAACTAAGTGGCACTCCCGTAAATTAGTAACTTGGAAGTTTCTCATGAAACCTTTTGATGTTCAAAAACCAGTCAGAAAAAGGAAATCTGGTACAGGTGTAGCCAGGTTGGATATGACAAATTTTATCAATATAGGCTAGTTTTGAAGGAATATAGCAGACTAAAAAAAATGACTACATTACATTGGAAGAATTATGGGTATTACTAAGTGAAGAGCCTGGCAAATGTTAATTTTTGTTTTTTAATCACAGAACATTTTTATCTATTTTGGCTTACCATATATTGGTATTGGATGCTTGGAACTAGGAAAATATTAAATACGTTATACTTATTTTAATTTTTTAGCAAAGCATTACAGGAATATAATTATAAGATCAATTATCATTAAAGGCTTATAACAAGGAAACAGCTATTCGTAATTTCCTAGATTTCCACATCCAACTTTATTCTGGCTTACTTCCACTTTTGCCATTAAAATGTATCTTTATTTCTGCTTCTCTGTATATGACTTATTTCCCCACTTTCTTCACTGCCTTTCATGTATTTTCATCATTAGTATTTAAAATTCTGTGTGTGTGTGTATATAGAGTGTGTGTTGAGTGGGTTTTCCTTTATTGAGTACAACACACCATTTATTTTTTAAATTATTTTATTTATTCATTTTAGAGAAGAGAGAGAGAGAGAGAGAGAAAGGGGGGGAGCAGGAAGAGTCAATAGGACTCCTATATGTGCCTTGACCTGGCAGGTCCAGGGTTTTGAACCAGAGACCTCAGCATTCCAGGTCGACGCTTTATCCACTGCGCCACCACAAGTCAGGCACAACACACCATGTAAACAAAGGAAACCTATGTTTATTCTATTAAATCTCTCATGCCTCTTTTTATCTCTTCTATTTTTCTGGAACCTATCTATATTCAAAGATTGACTCCTTAATTGACTGCCTAATTTTCTCATTGTTTTTTTCTATCCCATTTTCCTTTTCTATGGCTTTCTCTTTCAATAGCTTAAAGATTCTCTTCACTTTTTTTATTTCTTGATTTTAAATAAATGCTTATTTTTAACACCTTTTCCCTTTATTATCTAGTATTCTTGTCTTTACTCTGTACATACTAATTATAAAGGTTATAATAAATAAAAAATATTTAGCTCTTTTGTCTCTCAATAATGTAGTATTTAAATTTTATTTCTGGATTTCTTTTCCTTGAAAGTTTTTTTATACATCTTTTGTAGAATTTATCATGATGTATGTTAGGTTTTTGTTCTATTCTGTGTAGCACATATATTCTATTATTTTTCTATTTGGTATACAGTAATACTTTTGATTTCATATGTTGAACTTGCATGTAGCAATTTTGCTGAACTCCAGTGTTAGTTTTAATTGTTTTTAGATAGTCCTGGATTTTCTATTATGAAAAGCATATTATTGAAAACAAACTTTGATGTTATGTAATACATATATCTAATTTTTGTTTTTTGTCTTTTTGCATCGTCTGTAAACTTATGACTACCTTCATATGTTGAAAAATAACAGTAATAGAAAGCATCTTGGTCTTATTCCTGAGTTTAATGGAAATGTTTCTAAAATTTTACCATTAAGTATCATATTTTATGTTTATCAGATTGTTTCCAGACTACAGAGTTTGGGTCACCCACCACCACTACCCACCACCTCAATAGCCAATAAGCAGAGACTGTGTCTGAAAGGGAAACAGGTGTCTTTAATCAAGATTGCCAGCAATTTGAGAAGACAAGGTCATATCCTAGCCCAGTACACTTTTCTTCCAGTTAACACTCTGGGGAAGAAGTCTTCCAGGACCAGTGGAGGACCTGTTCTCCTGGCTTATGTGGATGAAGATGACCTGTAAAGGAAAAATCTCTTTCTCTAGCAAAGAATGTATAGTAGACAATACCTGTTGGACATTTTTCAGACAAAACGCTATCTTAACATCCTGATCTATAATGGCATCTCCTAACTGTAAAGTAGCTTGGAAGAGCCACCCAAAAACAATTTTGAAGGGACTCAAGTGAATCCCACTTCGGGGAGCAACACTTATCAATAGTAGGGCAATAGATAAAGCTTGATCCCAGTGCAGATGAGCTTCCTGACAGATATTGGCAATAGTTTTCTTGAGGGTGTAATTCATTTTCTCTACTTTGCCAGAAAGAAGATTGAGGGTGCCAGGCGCTTTATAGCTTCCATTCTATTCCTAATGTTTTGCATTGTGGTTGCAGTAGGGAAACAGATGTCTTTAATAAAAATTGCCAGCAACTTGAGAAGACGAGGCATATCCTAGCCCAAAGCCTGCCTTGCAACTCAGTTGTGAGGGGTGATTATATAGTTTTTCAGATGAGGTTAGTACAATGGGGGGCATACAGTTAGTCATTAAGCAGGATAGCTGGTTCCCGGCATTGTAAGAGTCACCAAGCAGGGTGGCTGGTTTCTAAAGTGTAATTTTTTTCTCGCATTCTGACCTAATCATGGTCTTTATTGCTTCTTGGGTGCCAATCATCTCCTTAGGGGATATGGGAATGTCCTGCTTCTGTACTTCTCCTCAGGGAGTATGGGAGCATCCAGCTTCCGCTGTACTCCTGCATTCCTGAGTGAGGTTCTAAAAAGCATCTAGGAAATAGGTTGCATATGGTGCATTAACAATCACACACACACACACACACATACATACACACAAAATTGATTGTATGCTATTCAATGCTATTCAAGATCAAGATCAATCTCTCTAGTTTTCAAAGATTTTAACTATGAAACAAGAGTTAAAATTAATCTTTACCCATTGAACATGATAATTTGACTCACACTTTTTCCTGTTAATATTTTTCATGATATTAATGATCAAATTTGAATCATCTTTCCATGTCTCAGGAAGTCATTAGTATTACTGTTCTGTCCTTTTGCTTCAGATTTCAGATTGGTTCAGGTACTAATCTTGTCTTTAAAAAACATGTACATTTTCTTCATCATGAATTTTTGGGTTACCTATTCAAAGATACTGCCTAACAATATTATTTATCCTAAGTTACTCACATATTTTATTTGCCTTCAAGTTATGTGCCTGGAGCAAGTGCTTCACTTGCCTCCCTCTAGTGCCAGCCCTGCCTGTTAGACCACATATTTCAGTTCGTGCTTATCCTAGCCAGATATGTGAGAGTGGGTTTGTGAATCAAACCTGGTCAGTCATAAAGTCACCTATCTAAATACAATATTTGGGTCAAGTCTAGCAAAAAGAAATTTGGGTCAAAAACAGTGAAGCCAGGATTTTTTTAATTGAGAGCATTTATTTATTTAGTTATTTGTTTATTATTATTTTTAGTGAGCAAGAGAGGGACAGATTGGGACAGACAGACAGTAAGGGAGAGAGATGAGAAGCATCAATTCTTTGTTGAGGCATCTTAGTTGTTCAACACCTTGATTGCTTTCTCATATGTGTATTGTTTGCGGGGGGGGGGAGCTCCAGCTGAGCCAGTGACCCCTTGCTCAAGCCAGAGACCTAGGGCTTCAAGCCAATGACTTTTGGGCTCAAACCAGCAACCATGGGGTTATGTCTATGATCTCATACTCAAGCCAGTGGCCCTGTGCTCAAGCTGGTGAGCCTGTGCTCAAGCCAGCAGCCTTGGGGTTTCAAACCTGGGTCCTCTGCTTCCCACACCAATGCTCTATCCACTGCACCACTACCTGATCAGTGTTAAGCCTAATTCGAGGGACCCAAAACACTGAAGACAGGAACAAGGTCCGTCGGTTACACATCAAAGCTTTATTGTCTAGCTTGGCCAGGCGGCAGCTACTCCGACAGAATTCTGAAGGAAAGCATGCGCCAGCCCTTTGTTCTACTTAGTTTTTATAGTTTTGTAAGTGGGAAGTACAGAAGCAAAAATTGCAATTAGGAGCCCCTTACCACTATTGGTTATAGTCATATGTCCTTTAACATGATAGGACCACGTTCAATTTGCAAGCCATACATCCTTTTGGGGAAAACAAAGTTTACAAGCTAACACAATGATAGAAAGATGTCTCTTTACATATTAAAAGGCATTCCTATATTATCTAGTGTTCATCTGCTATCTCTCTCTCCTGAGTCACACGTGTTAACCACACACATTTACATAGGAGAGGTAGTTTCGTGGGGACAAATGCCCACAAATGGCTCATTGCTAGGAGAAAAGGTTTATTTTGGCTTTTTTCTCCCTATACCTGGCTAGCCATTCACCCTTTCCAAGGCGTGGTGGAATGTCTGGGGAATCCATGTTTTCCTCCCTTTTGCATTTACAATACAATGCCAAGGGCCATCCTGACTATGCCAATCACACAGTACAGAGACTATTCTCACAATTTCTCTGCACATCTTAACCCAAATCAACAAAATGTTTCTCAAGCCTCCCAAAATCTTAATATTAATTCTGTAGCTTTTGGTACTTTACAACACCTGAGGGTGAAGTGGCTCAGTGGCTCAGTGGCTCCTCAATCAGGCTATTTATTTACTTTTTAAAAGCAGTTAATAGTTCACAGTAAAACTGAATGAAGGGCAAGTAAGGAATTTTCTGATATGTCCCCTACCATGACATATATCCATAGCCTCCCCCATTATTAGTATTCCCCACTAGAATGCTACATATGTTACAACTGATAAACCTACATTGACACATCACTATGACCCACAGTCCATAGTTTACATTAGAGTTCACTCTTGGTTTTGTCTAGTCTATGGGTTCAGACAAATGTATAATAATGATGTGTATCTACCAGTATATTATCATTCAGAACAGTTTCACTGCCCTAAAACTTTTGTGTTCCACCTTCACATTCCCTTACTCAATTCTTTGGCAATTATTGATCTTTTTACTATCTCCATAGTTTTGCCTTTTCCAGAATATTGTATAGTTGGAATCATATGTTATAAACTTAGCTTTTCCAGATTGGCTCCTTTCATTTAGTAATGTGCATTGAGTTTCCTTCATGTGTTTTGATAGCTTGGTAGCCCATTTCTTTTTGAAACTGAACTGTGTAGATAGATTACAGTTTATTTAGCCATTCACCCACTAAAGGACATTTTGGTTGTGCTGCGAACCAGCACAACTAGTAATTCCAGGTCCCTGAGGGAGAATAATACAGAATGAAGAAAATAGACTTAAACAGAAATAGGTTAGGCTCAGGAGGACTCTCTGCAACACAGAAGATAGCTTGCAAAAAGCCAAGAGCCCCCGGCCTGCTTTATTATATAGCCATATGCAAATAAGAAAATCTCCAATACAAAGTCACACGTCTCCAAGGCAACCCAAGAATTCTCCTAAGTGCAGAAACCCTCCATCGTGCATAACTGAAATCAACTAACATTAGAACAAACAAAGGGTGAGAGGAAGGGCATGTAAATTGCTTCTCGCAACTTAACCAAGCAAGTGAGGTAGGGTGTTAGGATGAGTGCAAATACTCAGCTTCATAGCCAATATGCAGGTGGAGGGGGGAACTTAGCCTTTTGCTAAACTTCAAACTTACAAAGGCTTTGCCACTTGCAATCTCCCACATAGTTGATTCCAAGTTTTGGTAATTACAAATAAAGTTGCTATAAACATCTATGTGCTGGTTTTTGTGTAAACATAAACTTTTAACTCCTTTAGATAAATATCAATGAGTGTGATTGCAAAGTGGTATAGTAAGGTGTTTAGTTTTATAAGAAACTACTCACCTGTCTCCCAAAGTGGTGGTAGCACTTTGCATTCCTTCCGGCAATGTGTAAGAGTTGCTCTTGTTTCACATTTTCACCAGCACTTGGTGGTGTCAGTGTGCCTGATTTTGACATTCTACAATAGGTGTGTAGTAGTGGCTTATGTTGTTTTAGTGTGAATTTTCATGATGACATATGATGTGGAGCATCTTTTCAGATGCTATTTGACATCTTTATATCTTCTTTGGTGAGGTGTCCATTAAGGACTTTGAGCCATTTTTTAAATAGAGTTGTTATGTATTTTGGCAATTAGTCCTATATCAGATGTGTCTTTTGCAAATATTTTCTCCCCATCTATTGCTCTTTTAATCCCTTGATATTGTCTTTTTCAGAGTGTGCCTGAGTCCAGGACTTTAATTATTTCAGGTAAGAAAATCCAAAGTTTTCTGGAGAACATTTTTCTGAAAGACTGTGGGCTCAAATGGCTAAAATTCAGGAAGTATCTTGAAATCCTGTAATATTAGAAAATAAGGGCAAAAAGGTTGGGTTGCAGAATCTGGGGTGAAGATAAACTGAGTTTGATGACAATATGAAGCCATAAGTCCATCCATACTGACGTCAAGTACCTCTGCCCTTCTCAATTTTATGATTAAAGCAATGTTTTGTTTAAGACTGTTTGGGCCAGAATTTTTGCATCTATGAGCAAATTGATGATAAAACCGTATTACTTGCCCTAATCCTGTATTTTATCATATGATTAAATGCCTGCAAATGCCTCCCTTTTTCCTCTCCCTCATAAAATGAATTACCAGGTATCACTGCTCCCTTTAAAAGTGGTCTGAACAATTCTATCCAAGACATCTGTGTGTTTAGACTAGGTCAGAGATTGAACCTGAGGGACTGATAAGATCAAGGTTTCCTGTTCTGCACAGCAGAATGCAGGAAAAGAAATTAAAGTGGGGTGTAAGATAAGGTCTTTGAGAAAGAACTGAAAGCCAAAAGTTGAAAAGGCTAAATACAAAATCTTTACATTTCATAAAAACCAGACAAGAGCAGGAGCAACTGATAAAAAAATTTAAGAAGTTTCCTAAATAGAGCTACTTTAGTGTCATTTTCCCCCTTCTTTTGGTATGGAGATGAGTCAGGATCCCTTCAGTAGTCAGGGTTAGAATTCATTTATATAAGATATAGTAATATGATGTATATATTTAAATATATGCATCATATTTATAAATTTATATAATTGACAGAATTATGTACAAAATAGAGTAAATGTAGAATATATGGATTGTAAAGCATAGTATACTAATTTACTTTACCAATACTAAATCATAATATATAAATGCACATTTATAATTAAACAGGGATTATTAGCAAATTCCAGTTAAAGGAAGTAAAAGTATAATGGAGCTTATGGAATATTTTTTCTTTGTCTTTGGACATTAACTTTGTGATAACTAAAGAATAGTAAATTATTTTTGAAGTATGAGAAATTTCCTGAGTACAGCAATCATACTTTTATTATTCAGGATAATATATTTTCTTTCTTATAATGTAAAAATAAAATTACTAGAGCTGTTTTCAGAATGACCTGTTAATTTTGAACACAGAATAAACAAAGTATGTAAATATAGGTACATGCTGTGTAGTTCTATATAAAATTTATAGTTAGATGCACTTGATTGTGTGCAAAACAAAACAAAGACAATGCCACCAGATGACTTCTAATTTAAAAACAGTAAAAATAATATTCACATGCAATAAATACTGTAAACTATTTTGCTGTATGTCTTGTTTGACTGTTGTTGGAGAAAACAATTAGTCAATTCACCAATATACTGTTTATATGTCTTTGGTGGCAACTTGCTACTTAACTTTTACCCTTTATTCAAAGCTATTGTTATCCCTTTATAAATGACATCAGAACATAGTTCCAAAGGATTTTGATTTCTAAGCCTCCAAATCCACAGCAAAGACCCAATTTAAGGCAGATAGTTCTGTAAGGGATATTTGAAATCAAGATATAAAATTTTTAAGTGAACAAATGGACACTACTTTGTAATGATATAATTTGTATGCTGTAGGATAAAAATGATTTATAAATGTATGTTAAGACGTTTTATATTCTGTCTTGAAACAGTGATTTTATAGCTTATATCAGCTGGGCCCTGACTTTAGTTGAACGATCTGGAGAAAATCAGATTTTTCAATTGACCTTGAGCACGAATAAACTGCATAAAGTTGTATTCAGTGAATAGAGAATACCCTTTAACTAAATTGAAGAAATCATAAAAGAGTAGACAAGTCTTATATATATCTATATATCAAAATTAAATTGTGGGGAAGAGTTGGGGTTAAGTGTCAAATAGTGAGTCCTTTGAGGATTTTCAGTAATGGAGAAATATACTGAATTAATTTCTAGGAATTATTAATACTGAAGAATGCCGTAGAGTTTAAAAACCGGGGAGTTGGATGAACTTTATGAAAAAAGAAGCAATAGTGTTTGAAGATTAATTAGATGTAGAATATGAGGGAAAATAAATCAAAATTGGGTTTAGTCTTTAAGCCCGAGAAACAGGCAGAATTATGATCCTGTTGCTAGAGAGTGGTCATTAAGCTAAACTAAATGAAGTGATCAGTTGTTTTTAGGTGACAAGTTCAACTTTAAATGTGAAATGAACAGTAGAGAAACTTAAATGCTTAGGAGGCTGCTGAGATGCCAGACTACATGTGGCTCAGCAGAGAAGGAAAGATACAGATCTAGATATAGTGAATTAACTCCAAAGAAATGTTTGTGACAACCCCGGGAGTGAACAGTGCTAGAATTGCCTAGGAGAATCTTCCTTTCTAATAATTTTCTTTTCCTCTTCTACAGAAACAGCATGTGTTTCTTTTTTTTCTTTCTTTCTTTTAAGCATGAATTACTGGTCTCATTGTATGCAAAGCCTAATGATAAATGAGTAGGTTTCAGGAGGTTTAAATATTTTTCCTATTTTTGGAAAGAAAAAAAAATTATCAAACAAAAAAATTAAGAAGTACATAAGCAGAATTATCTTTAGACTGCCATTAAAAACTTCCCTTTCCCACCAAGTTTTTTCTTATAATGATCTGTATTGAACACACACTTATTCAACTATCTTTATAGTTATACCAAATAGCAAACAAAAAGGAAAGCTAAATTTAAAAAAAAAATCAGGCAGACGCATACACAGAACTGATTCTTCTTTATTCAAATATGTTTTTGCTCAAGATCCACTGAGGTACTGGTTAGTGCAAAGAGAGAAAAAATATGTCTAGAGAGGGAAGAACATGGTAGAATTCTAGTATTACCGCTCTTTCCAAATGTACAAGTGAATAATCTTTATCAGAAGGTGCTTGTCACCATTTCAGATGTGAAACTCCCAAAGTGCTTGTTTTTTAATAGCTGTACTGTATTTTTTCAATCTGGGCCTGGCCTATAGAAGAGATCATAATATATTTGCGTGAGCAAAAAAATTAATAATAATGTGACCGTATATTATGAAATAGATGATTACCAAATAGAATTTGATGTGGCCAATGGTCTGATAATTTGTCATTAAATAGTAAACAGAAAGGGATCAAGAAAATAAATTCATAGTAGTCAGTTAATAAATTATAGCCCTAGAATAAACAATTTGATCAAATTAGAAAAGAAATACTGATATAAATGTATTAAGAGCAGGTAACATATACATAGGAAAACAATGAAAATATTAATTAAAATTATTTTGAGAAAAATAGAGATCATAGTGAAAATTTTCATCTAAAATATGTAGAATTCTTGTTCTCAAAGCCTACTTGTATTGTCTTCTTCCTTTTCTTTTTCATTTTAAGTATCCGTCGTTTTGTTATTTTTCGAAGGGAACCTACAAAAGGAAAAAAAATATGAATGATAAATTGATTTATTGTATTATTTTATCTAAAATCTCCTTAAATTATTTTTTAATGTTTAAAACAAAAAAGTATAATTAGTTTAAAAAGGCTTTAATTAATCTATTGTCTTAGAAGTCACTTTGCATGAGTTAGCAAAAATGGATAAATATATTGTTGATTTTTATTTCAGTTAGAAATTCATGAGCATTTTATTAAAAGCATGAACATGTGACTGTGTATGATTGGTGGACTATAGATAATTTTATTTATATATTTACACTATTCTATAAACATGCATAATTTTTGTATTCAGAAGAAAAGTAATATTTTTGTGCGTTATAAGAAAGTTTAAATATATTTCATATAATTCTTGAACGTGAAAGCTTAGTATGTAAATATTAAAAGAATAAAATGATTTTAAAAATACTATTTCTATGAAGATACATTAAGAGGAATTGCAGTTAATATAGCCAGCAATATTATCTTAATGTAGTTGAAAGGGGACATTTCTAAGCTCAATCATAACACTTTGTTTCTTAAAATAAATAGAACTAACTTAATTGATATTTTTTCATAGTTTAAAAGTCATTCATAACATCAATACAATAGTTTTCTTAAACACTAGTGAATTAATGCAAAGAACTAATGTCTTCTCTACCTTTTTTACAAGCCCTATAACATGCTCTTTCAGAAATGAAATTGTTTTCGTTCCCTCCACATCCACTATAATTAAATGAAAGGCATCTCCCAATATTTGACTTGTAGTAGAATCTCCTCTCATTGGCCTTACACAATCCTCTGTCTGCAGGGGTCTTACACCAGGAGGGAGTGTAAACACCTAAGAACAGGAAGAAAACATAGTAAGTCATTATATGATAGTTCATCTGAGACTTTCACATTATTGTTTATAGATGAATTTTGTGGCATTTCTATGTAAAATAGTATTCTGAATGAATAAAATTAGTATTCAGTAAAATTTGTATTTTTTTTTTTTGTATTTTTCCGAAGCTGGAAACGGCGAGACAGTCAGACAGACTCCCGCATGTGCCCGACCGGGATCCACCCGGCTCGCCCACCAGGGGGCGATGCTCTGCCCCTCTGGGGCGTCGCTCTGTTGCAACTAGAGCCACTCTAGCACCTGGGGCAGAGGCCAAGGAGCCATCCCCAGTGCCCGGGCCATCTTTGCTCCAATGGAGCTTCGCTGCGGGAGGGGAAGAGAGAGACAGAGAGGAAGGAGGGTGGAGAAGCAGATGGGCGCTTCTCCTGTGTGCCCTGGCCGGGAATCGAACCCGGGACCCCTTGCACGCCTGGCCTATGCTCTACCACTGAGCCAACCGGCCAGGGCCAAATTTGTATATTTTAATTCAACAAAAATGTTTAAGCAATCTCCAAATGTCTGCTGTACTGAGACCTTACTCCAATAGATGAAAAAGCAGATACATTTGCTAAAGGAAAGTGATATGATTCCTTTATATATAATAGTATATAGTTTATAACAAAAGCAACCACTGTTAATTCAACTTCTGAGAGTTTAACAATATTCATTTTAAAAAACTATTAATATATACATATACATATCATTTGTTCATAAATGTTCAACTTTTAAATATAAGTCCTAATGACCCAAATTCATATTTGTTGTCTGACACAAATACTGAAGCTCAGGGTTTCTTCATTTGACTAAAAAGTTTTGAATGATATAACATGATCACAAGTTAAAGTGCAGACATTCAGGTGTAGAAAATTCTAACTTCGAGCTTCAGAGAAGGAGCCTAGTAGAGATGGACTGACGTCGTAATAAAGTTTGCTCATAAATTGAATCATAGGTTCCAGATGAGTGATATGCTTTTGCAAAGAAACAACACTGCTAAAGCCAGTAAAATAAAACACTCACATTTTTAAAGCAGACAGACAAGCTGGTCTGTCAGTGGGACTAAGCACTTTCAAAAACAGAAGGTAAAAGTGAGACCATGATATAAAAGGAACACTCATTTCCTTAAGGTGAAGCAGAGGAAATCATTCAGTTCAATGGTAGCTACTTTGTGAAGTCCCGTCAGTGAGAGGAAATTGGTAACCATTAGTAGTAGAGCTAAATTGCTTGATGTTACTAGTAAACTGTAGAGAAAACAGCTGTGTTGGGCTTGCTCGCTGGTTTACTGGCTGCAAGCTCTTTGCTTAATTAGTGCGTGAGCATGTGGCCACATGTGGACAGTCTATATAAGGCTATGGGTGCTTGGGGGGGTCTAGATTATAATAATTCACAGAAATTTAAGATAGAATAAAAAGATACTAACCTGGCTTCTGTTCATTTTCCAAAGAGACTTTAATTAACAAATGCATTTTGTCTCAATCATGCCATTAATAACAAGTTGGGTAGTTTCCTTCTAAAGAGAGGGTCTGTGATAGGTTTCAGAATTCAAGATTGTTTATTTTCTTCCAGGAATGGCCATCCCCTCGTATGACTGCTAAATTGCAAGGTGGCATTTCAGAGTCAGTTTTATGTGACGTGGTTTATGTAAATTTTCTTTTAAACTTACACAGTAAACTTTGAATCTTAAACTCACTTTGAATCTTTACTGTAATGTCTTTCTTATTGTTCCTGTTGTATATGCCTATTTAGGTTTTACTTTTACCAATCTAGTTAGGTTTTATGAACTACCTCATGACATGTAAATTATTTTTTATCTCCCAGATATTTTTATAAAATTTAATAATCTTTCCTTTCAATACAAAATTCTTTTTTTCCCCATAATTTTGTGGTGGAGAAAAATATAAAGATATTTTATTTTCTAATTACAAATTATTATTTTAAATTGTTCAAATAATACAAAAGTATAACAAATATAAAACATAAGTTCTTTATCTTTTGACCACTGTCCTTTAACTACTATGAATGGTTTGGTGTCCCAAACCATCCCCAAAATTGTTTGCTTTTGCAAACATATATTACTGTACAATTATGTCTTATTATTATACTTGATACTATTTTGTGGATACATTTCCATATTTGTTCACATGCATACCTTATTCTTTTTAATGTATGCACAGTATTTTATTTTTTGAATTAATTACAGTATATTCATTGTAGTATTATTCATTACCCATGTATATAAATGACTTCTATTTTTTTTTAATTCCAGACAATGGTTCATGAACATCCTTGTACATGAGTTCAGATATTTGTAAAGTTAGAATTGTGAAAAGTTATATTCAATTTATTTTTTTGTAGATATAGTTGAATTTTCCATGAAAAGTTTATATACATTTATATCTATAATGGTGTTTAAAAGTGCCTAAACATTATTTAACAAAATGTAGACCCTACTGCAATGCATTTATTTATTTTTCTTTTTTCTTTTCTCATTCCCACAAAAGTAGAAAGGTGCTATGCAGAAATCGTCATTGCTCATAGGTCTTCAAGTGTTATTTTTCCTACTTTTCTAATTTTTGCAGCTGTATGCAATTATAATGCTCAAATTATAGAATAGAATATATTACATAATAAATGTGAGAAATAATATTATATAATGAAGATACTTTAGAGTGATCCCATAGTCCTCTTATCATAAAGTATCCTGCAATCATAAAAAAAGGCAAGAAATGGAATCTGTTTCTGATTAGGAATGGAGAATACTTATCACATGTAAATTTACTATTTCCATGCAGTAAATCTGTACAGCAGGAAAAGTGTGTGTCTTCATTTATTAACAAGGAAAAAGTAGCAACTGACATTTCATGGAAAAGATGGGCAGCAACTGACATTTCATGTGGAGGAGAGGAGAGGGCAGGCAGAGGGAAAATGTGGGCTGTGCAACTTCTTTTTTTCCTATATATACTAGACCACTTCGCTGAGTGTGAAATGTAGAAGGTAGGCTACTAGGGCATTTTAAACTGAAAGGTCACAGGGGAATGGACTGTAAGGAACGTTATCTGGACAGGGGAGCCTCCACATATTGAAGAAGAAGAAAAAATAGGTAGATATTTATTGGGTTGGATTTTTTTTGTCTAGATCGTGATTTTTAACCCACGTGCCATGGCATACCAGTGTGCCACAGGATTTTTTAAAACATGCAATACCTGACTATTTCGTCAGGGGCACTAAATGTCTTTTCCCTTAGATTGTCAAATAAAAATAAATAAATAACAATAGCGAACACAACAATAGCCATCTAGTGTGAATGCCCTGTCTTGAACCATGAATATATAGGTCATAAATAAGAGTTGCATCTTATTGGTCATGTTGCATAACAAAGTTGCATCTGATTGGTTAATTTTTGGTCCCAGAAATTCTTATATACAAGTATAGGTACCTGACTTATTAAAAAAATCATTTGGAGCTAAAAGGGTAGGTAATTACTATTATTATTTTCTTGGTAAATCAAGCAAAATTATACCTTTTTTTTGTCAGATTGACAAAAAATATATTTTTGGTGGACTAACAAATTTTAGTAATTAATTTCTGTGTGCCATAAGATGAAAAAGGTTGAAAATCACTGGTCTAGACATAAGTAATTTAATTATTTGTAATTTTATCATGCTATTCCAGTGTGGCTTTACTTTAGAATTCCCTGAATGAAAAGGAAATTGTGAACTATGCCCATGGTCTAGTTGACATCTATGCAAACAGGTCCAAGATATTCCATAGAAGATAAAGCCCATGTTTTGAGAGTACAGAAAAATTTAGTTTTGACCTCAGTGGAAGTACAATATCATTTTTATGTCTTCCATAATATTGATACTGTGCCAGAGTCTGACTTAGCATATAAAATAGGCACTGAGGTCCCTATGCATCTACCTCCTTCCCCACTTCCACAAGCCTGCCTGCCTGTAAAGACAAAACCACCGTCTTGTTTGTCATCCTCAGACTGCCAGTCCTCATGACAATTCCAGTCATGGAAGAGGCACACTATATTTGTGGAGTTGAACTGAAGTGAGAAAGTATAAGGTTTCTACCTCAGGTTATAAGACAAAGTTGGAAACGGGGTTTGCAAGTCGTCTGATCAGAAATAAGATTCAACGACACAAAACATTTACTGGTATTTTCTTAATTATGTTTTAATTTTATAAGTACTTTAAGTTATTTCAGACAATCATAATATTAAGTAATTAAATGAAGAGACCAGATCAAGGTCACACAGGCTTTAATTATATTAAAAATTATCATTGATAAATGTATATAAACAATAGCTCTGATTATTTTTTTTCCTGCTATGAACCTCCATTGACACTAGAATCTAGTGACTAGATAATCCTCCTCCTCCTCTTTCTTTTCTCCTTCTCTACCTCTTCCTCTTGCTCCTTCTTATCATCATCATCATCATCATCATCATCATAGAAAACCTCAAATATTAGTACTTCTGAGCTCTTACTGTGTGCTAAACAGTGAGTTAAAATTTCTATATGTCATCATAATTTTCACAAAATTTTTATGAGAAATTACTGTCCACATGCAACAAATGAGGAACCTCCAGCTATTGTGTGATTTTTTTTCAAGGCTTCAGGAGCATTGGCAAAAAGCAGAACTGGACATAAAACCCACATCTTTCTGCCCATAAAGCCAATACTCTTAACCACTGTTATGTCATCTGAAAACTAACTAGAAAATAAAAGCAATTTAGCAAAGATATTTTAATAATTACAAATAAAATTATCAAAACTTCCCCTTTATATTTGATTCCCAAATTATCTCTTCTTTGAATCTCAGGTTCAGAATATCTTAGATACTTCTTCCCTCAGTTAAGTGCAGGAAGTTGTAATTTAACAAGTTTGAACAGGAAAAAGATATCTAATCAAAATAGATCATCAAACAAGAAGTCTGGAGACAAGTCTTGGAGTAACAGTGCTGAGCTACATGGTATTTAGAGAGCTCAAACATTAGAAGGCAAGAATTACTGGGTCATGTTCATCATGGACTGATTCTAGAAGTAACAGACCAAACTTCCTGCCTATAGGATCACGTTTGCATTGACCACTCAGATCCATTTAATAGCATTATAATGTGACAGAAAACTAGAACCTCATTCTGCTGTGTCCCTAGGAAATAGAGCTGGGATTTTCCTAACCAACACTTTTTTTTAAAGTTTTTATTTTATTTTATTTTAGTGAGAGATTGAGACAGGAAGTGAGAGAGATGAGAAGCAACAACTCATAGTTGCAGCACCTTAGTTGTTCATTGATTGCTTTCTCTAATGTGCCTTTACCAGCGGGCTCCAGCTGAGCTAGTGACCCCTTGTTCAAGCCAGCGAACTTGGGTTTTAAGCCAGTGAACTTGGGCTTTAAACCAGCGATTTTTGGGCTCAAGCCAGAGACCATGGGATTATGTTTACAATCCCATGGACAAACTGATGGCTTTAGGCTTAAGCTGGTTAGCCTGCGCTCAAGCCGGCAACCTCAGGGTTTAGAACCCAGGATCTCAGTGTCCCATGTCAGAAGCTGTACCTACTGCACCACCACTGGTCGGGCCTAATCAACATGTTTTATATCAAGGCTTCTCCAATTCATTCCTGAGATTATTTAGTATTCAAGAAAAGGGCAGTCACTGAATTACACAGAGCAGAGTGTAGTGCAGGCTATTCTAACTTAGTCCTACTTCGTTCCTAATTCATATCATAATAGGGATCGTTTAGAAAAAAATATGTGCCATCAAATTGGTGTTATTATTACTTTTTAGTTTGTATTTTATTTATTTGTAATTATTTTTGATTTACAATTGTATAATAGTCACAGTCATCAGAAGTTTATTCCAACTCTTATACTTGCTCATATAAAATTAGTGTCAAAGCAACTTGGTTTACAAATTGAAAGTCTGTGATTTTTCTCTTTTAAAGGTGTATGTATATTTTTTGAGTTTTAGAAACACTTCTCTGGGGAAATAATGACCAGAGCAAAAAAAAAAAAAGATTATCCTTCTTAAAACCAAGCATAGCACAGGAAGAAAGGGATTAGAAAAAGAAGCCAGTGGTCACCTGGGGTGACTGTATTTGATGGCAGCAATCTTGGCAGAGATGAAGTGCTATATTTTTGTTTCTCATCAGCTCTCCTGCCAGGAAGTGGAAGGTCTGACTGATGGTTCCTCTCCACAAGTTTTCGTTTATTTTTGGAAAGCTAGCTTGTCAGAATATCAGCGTCTGAAGCACCAGAGTCACTATGCAGGATTAGTTAGGTTATGAGGGAAGTTTTAATGCTTCTGGGTTCGAGAATGGATTATGAAAAATGGCCTACTTCTTTGTGATGGTGGTGGAAGTGGGTTGTTGATGAAGTGAGGCTTTTCCATAGTGACAGTGCCAGTGGTTAACTGGGGTGTGCAGCTAACTGTACATGCAAGTGTGGGCCAGGTAGGATTACAGTTGTGAGTATGCAAAATACACTTTATTCTGATATTGCTATTTATTAATTATTGCATTATTATTATTATGACCTACTTTTGCCCACCCCTGTATATTATGTTTATTATATATATATTACATTGATAGTATATCTGAGTTGAGGCAAAACTTTATTATCACACTTTAACTGTTAAGCCATCCTTCAAACCAAACTTATCATTTAGGTCAATTACATGATTTCATGTAAATAAGAATATTCTTAATAAAATTTCCTTTTAAGTTCATGTGAATTTTAACTATTTCCTTAGTTAATCATTTGCTCTTATAATTATTATTTTACTTATTAGACTTTTTAGTGTACATCTACATCAAAAGAGGGAGAGGACATTTATCAGACAGTATTTAAAATTCATTTACCACTACAAGCAGATATATTGTATGACCCAGCAATCCGTCTTGTGGATATTTATTTAAAGAAAATAAAAACACTAATTCAAAAAGATATATGCACCCCTATATTCACTGCAGCATTATATGCAATAGCCAAAAGATATGGAAGCAACTGAGATGGACCTAGATGTCCTTTGATAGATAAATGGAGAAAGAAGATGCAGTACGCATGTGTGGATATAATTATGCAGCAATAAAAAGGAACGAAATCTTGCTATTTGTGAAAACATAGATAGATCTGGAGGGTATTATGCTACGTGAAATAAGTCAGGCAGAGAAAGACAAACATTGCATGCTTTCACTTACATGTGGAATATAAAATTACAACAGACAAATCAAACAAAACAGAAACAGACTGATAGAAACAGAGACCAAAAGAGGAAGGGCTATATAGTCAATAATATTGTGATGAGTTTACACTACAGATGATTACTAAAATCAGTGGGTAATCATATTGTAAGGTAAAAAATGTGAAACACTATAATACAACTGAAACTAATATAACCAATGTAAGATGTATACCAGCTACACTTAAATAAAAAAATTAATGTAGCCTGACCAGGTGGTGGCACAGTAGATAAAGTGTTAGCCTGGGAAGCTGAAGACCTAGGTTCAAAACTCTGAAGTTGCCGATTTGAGCATGGGCTCATCTAGCTTGAGTGCAGGCTTACAAGCTTGAGCATGGGGTCACTAGCTTGAGCATGGGATCATGAACATGACCCTACTGGCTTGAACCCAAAGGTCGCTGGCTTTAAGCCCATAGTCAAGGGCTTGAGCAAGGGGTTACTACCTTGGCTGGAGCCCCTCAGTCAACACACATATGAGACAGCAAGCAATGAACAGCTAAAGTGCCGCAACAGAGAACTGATGCTTCTCATCTCTCTCCCTTGCTGTCTGTCTGTCCCTATCTCTCTCTCTCTCTCTCTCTCTCTCACACACACACACACACACACACACAAATAAGTAAATACATACATATATAAATTTAAAAACTGATGTACTTTCTCACACTTATTTTATTTTCCCCTTTTTATTTTGGTGGTTTACCTGACAATAATTACAATTTTCATACAGTTCTTAATAACACTTCAAAGCAAAATCATCCCTTAACCTACTCTACTCATTTTTAGCCTCCTTTTCAATACATAATTTTTAACTGATTTTAAAAAATGTCATTGAAAGACACAGGGCTGGAAGGATACAGAGAAACAACTCAATAAAATTATTTGATGCTAAAAATAAAAGAATAAGAACTACAAAGTTACTTATCATTATTACAAAGTAGTGTTTAAAGATTTAGGCTCAAATTCATCTGCATTTGAATTCACTGCTCTCATTACCGAATATAAGGATCTCAAGGCATACCATCTTGTCCAACTCCCAGTGAAATTTTGCACGCCCTTAATGATATCTCAGTGCTTTTAGAACAATGCTAAGATGCCTATAATTTAGAGAATTTAATCCCAGAGGCACCCATTAAACGCCACATTAAAAATAAAACATTTTATGGGAAGAAGTTTATAAGTTAAAAGTCATTATATTAATCTTGATTTTTAGTCTGAGTTGGGGGAAATAAGGACCGGTGGAGACGCGAGGTGGGGGTGGAGCTGGAATAGGGAGGACGGCAGGTAAGGCAGGCACAGAACTAAACTCTCCTTTCCCATGACAATTGTTTAAGTACTGAGAGTATTTATGATGTTTGCTCTTGGATGTCAGGTCTCCTTAGACTTTCCAGTCCTTCTAGAAACATGTTTCCAGTTCTCTATGTGACATTTAAGTTAGGCATTCAAGGCTGAAGCTAGTCCCCCAGACGTGATGAGGTCAGTGCTGGACTGAGCTGTACATTCACATCCTTCGTTCTAGTTAAGTCATAGTCAACAATTTGTAGTGCTTTAAATCCATCTGGGCAGAAGTTATGTTTGCTTTCTGTTTGCTTACTTGCTTGCTTATTTTTTGTTGTTGTTGTAAAAAACGATGCTCAAAGACATTTGGATTCTGAACCTCATCTGATTCTAGTACATGGCCAGGGTGGAGAACACCTGGTCCAGACATTATATCTCTTTTTAGCTTCAGGGTACATTTAATAGCCACGGAACACTTTCAACTCATGCCAAGTTTACATTTAACACTTTCACATGGACTACTTCTAAACAAACCTCAATTTCTGAACGATCATCTGTGATTTTTAAAAACTTAGGTAAGAGTAGGACCTTACATTTGTGCTGTTAACTTTCAGCTTTTTAGGTTGTTTTTTAACTGCTTAAATGCTTGTGGTTCCATGGTTTTTTATTTTCCAGTATTTTCACCATTTTCCTAAATTCTGAAATTTTGTGGACACATCTCCTGTATGTTTCAACTTGAGTGACATGTTAACAGGGTAGAGCCCAGAAAATAGTTCTGCAGAAGTCCAAAAGAAAATTCCCTTCCAAGTGACATATCCTTTGGGGATGGTTATTCAACAAATTCTTAATCTGGCCTGGGACTAACCCCAGAGACCTTGCCCAAAGCCACACACAATTTAAGAGCATTTTTCACTGTCTTTGACTCACTGTTGCCATTATAATGATTTACCATCAGACACAGAGGCTGATAGTTTATAGAATTATTTTATAAAATAAATTTGGCATAGAGTTAAATATTGCATGAAAATTTCATGTGATACATAATCAAAGCTCTACTTCAAAGCATACTTTAAAATAGATTAGGAAAATTATTATTTTATGACATTAAATGTCTTCAGTATTTTGAATCTTCGTTTCAACACACCTATTAGTAAATAACAAAACAGGTATACTTTTTTTAAACATAGTTCTAATATACATTCCACTTTTATTGTTAACATGATAATATTTTTCTGGCAGCAATTTTCTAAAAAATAAAATTCTTACCTAATCTGTTCACTTTGCGGGGCTTGGGTGTCGAGACGTTATTGTGCACAGGATCAGGCTGGGTTTTAGAATCATTCACTGGAAAATACACTATTTTAGTTATTTAATAACTAAAATATGAGACATTATCATATAGCTTGTAATAATATATAACAGCAAAGCACAGCAGTTGTGTTAAGAAAAGTAAATTTCTGGCTCTGGCTGGTTGGCTCAGTGGTAGAGCGTCGGCCTGGTGTGCGGGGGACCCGGGTTCGATTCCCCGCCAGGGCACATAGGAGAAGCGCCCATTTGCTTCTTCACCCCCCCCCCCTCCTTCCTCTCTGTCTCTCTCTTCCCCTCCCACAGCGGAGGCTCCATTGGAACAAAGATGGCCCAGGCGCTGGGGATGGCTGCTTGGCCTCTGCCCCAGGCGCTAGAGTGGCTCTGGTCGCGGCAGAGCGACGCCCCGGAGGGGCAGAGCATCGCCCCCTGGTGGGCAGAGCGTCGTCCCTGGTGGGTGCGCGCCGGGTGGATCCCGGTCCGGCGCATGCGGGAGTCTGTCTGACTGTCTCTCCCTGTTTCCAGCTTCAGAAAAATACAAAAATACAAAAAAAAAAAAAAAAAAAAAAGAAAAAAAGAAAAAAAAGAAAAGTAAATTTCTATAAATTTTATCCACATTTCTATGTTAATATCCAGTTAATCTTTTAAAAATTTTATATATACATATATAAAATAAGATGATATTTCCATGAGCAACTGTAGTTCTTAGTTTAAAAATGTATAACAGTTCATGTTTAAGTCACTCATTTTATAAATTTTATGGTCACATAAAACAGATTGATTTTAAGTGGAAAGTTCTAAAGAACTATTTGTCCTCAAATTGTTAAAATTTAACGATTCAGCAATTCTAATCTTGTGCCTTAATAATAATACAGTATTCTCAGGAATGAAAATTAAGTAAAGTAACCAGAAAAAACCATAATGTTGGATACATGGAAACAAATTCCGCTGTAGTTACATTTCTTAAATATTTGTGCTTTAAATAGTTTCTTTAACACTGTGACTAATTTCTATCAGATTTAATGTATACAAATGTATCTTCATTAGTATGGCAAAAACAAGTGCTGGGTAAACTTAAACATCCTGTAAGACACTGGTCTCCAACCTTTTTTGGGCCACGGACTGGTTTAATGTCAGAAAATATTTTCAAGGACCGGCCTTTAGGGTGGGACGGATAAATGTATCACATGACCAAGACAAGTGTCAAGAGTGAGTCTTAGATGGATGTAACAGGGGGAATCTAGTCATTTTTTAAAAAGAAAACATCGTTCAGACTTAAATATAAAATAAAGCAGAAATAATGTAAGTTATTTATTCTTTCTCTGCAGACCGGTGCCAAATGGCCCACGGGCCGGTACTGGTACGCGGCGCCGGGGTTGGGGATCACTGCTGTAAGATGCCTAATTTTTGTTTAAATGCTTATAAATAAAGTAAAGTAAGATTCGAAATAAACTTACATGCATCCTCACAGGTATTCTTGCATTCTTCCAGTGATTCAAAGTTGTTTAGGTTGCCAAGGCATCCACCATACTTGAAACTTTCACACTGCTTTGACTGGTTGCTATAAAAATACCTAGTAATGTATCCTCGACAGACTCCAACTTCTTCTGCCAAAAAGCAGAAATCTGGCTTTCCTAGAAGGTATGAAAATATCAGAAAGCAATATTCTTTATTATAAATAAATTATCATAATTTAATATGTAAACAACTAGTTGTATAAAGTTATTTAAGGAGTAAACATAAAAAACTAAAGAGGTAAAACTTTCACATTACATCTATACAGTATTAAAATTATCTGTTGTATCTACTGTGAGATTTAGAATAAGGGAGATGCAACTATTATCATATTTTGTTGCTATTGGAATTTCAAGTTTTAAATTTCTTATAATAAATTCATAGGGCATTACCTATCAACTATTTCATGATTTGAGAGAATAAAAGATACTGGGTTATGTCACCCTTGGTTTGGAAGTATAAAATGTTATGATAAAAATTTAATTATTTTAATTTATATATATGTACAAATATTTAGGAAAGATTTAGAAGTATTTCATATTTTTTTTAGGCATGAGGTCTCATTAGGGAAAAAGTACAACTTGTTGCTTCAATAATAAATTTCAGTAAAAAATTTTTGAGAAGCTTTGAGGGGTATGGAAGTTCTCATGGCTATTCTTAGAAGTTCCTGAATTCTTAGGCTGAAATTAATATCAGTATTAGGTATGACATCCTCCACCACTGTGTTTCCTATTTCTCCTCTTTCAGACGTTGGAATGACTCCAGCAGTGCAAAGGCAGAAAGGAAATACATGTTCAGGAATTGTAGAGGCTTTCAAAAAAGTCTAACACCCATTCTTTGTTAGTGCTCCAAACCAGGCTAAAAACAGCTGTCACAGAAGTTGTGCCACTGTGATTCACATTACAAGCTTTGTATACATGCTTACTCTGTAAATAAGAAAACTGAACCTATTTTTTAAATTATTATAACCTCAAAATATAGTGAGCTTGGAATTTTCAGTGCAAAACTTCAATTTCCCTATTTCTCCTCACAGCTCTACCACTAGAGGGGCAAAATGAACTGTGGTATCTCCTTTTACACCTTAGAACTGGATCTTCTATCTCAGGAAGCAATACTCATGAGTGTTTTACTCAAGAGTATGTATTAAATAATGCTAATAATTTCTGCAGCAGTTTTAAATCAGAAAAAAACAATATCCTATGAAAAAAATTGTGATATTAAATAAAGCATGCTATTTTAATATAGTGTAAAATATTTACTATAATTTCTCAAGGTACCAATTTGAAAATTATTTTATTATTTATTGAATCTTGTTTCTCAAGATGAATGTTACTTTTATTCCCATAGTAACAATTTATAGTTAAGTTTAATATATGGGAAAAAACACCTCAATTTTTAAATTATATAATACTTTTTTATGAGACAGAGAAAATTACATTCAATTAGTATCATTTTGATTTGTTTTATTCTTAGTATATAATTCTTACAAATTTTTCTAATTATCATTGATTTGAGAGTGACTGAGAAAGGAAAGGAGAGAGGGAAAGAGAGAGAGAGAATGGAGAAAAAAGAAAAAGAGAAACATCAACTTGTTATTCCACCTAGCTCTTCCACTTAGTTGTGTGCACTCATTGGTTGCTTCTCATACGTGCCCTGACTGGAGATTGAACCTGTGACCTTGGCATGCTGGGACAAGGCTATCTACATTGATCCACCTAGCCAGGGCCTTATAAATATCTTAAAGAATATAAGAATTCTGAGTTCAACAGAAAACAGTAACAAATTATTAGTGTTATTTCTTTCTTTTTTATTTATTTATTTATTTAATTTTTATTTTTTATTTTCTTGTATTTTTCTGAAGTTGGAAACAGGGAGGTAGTCAAACTCCCGCATGCGCCCGACCAGGATCCACCCGGCATGCCCACCAGGGGGCGATGCTCTGCCCATCTGGGGCATTGCTCTGACGCAATCAGAGCCATTCTTGCACCTGAGGCAGAGGCCACAGAGCCATCCTCAGCACCCGGGCAAACTTTGCTCCAATGGAGCCTTGGCTGCGGGAGGGGAAGAGAGAGACAGAGAGGAAGGAGAGGGGGAGGGGTGGAGAAGCAGATGGGCGCTTCTCCTGGGTGCCCTGGCCGGAAATCGAACCGGGACTCCCACATGCCAGGCCGACACTCTACACTGAGCCAACTGGCCAGGGCCAGTGTGTTATTTCTAATTTTTCATTATATCAAATAAAACAAAACATCATTTCAAAGAACATATGGATTTATAATGAACCTCGTATCAGAGAAAATCAGAGAAATCTAAAAATTGAATTTGTAAGTGCCTTAAGTAAATTATATTAATGAGCACACAAATGAATGTTTACCTTTTTGCAATGTTGCCTTTGCCTTTCCAGTACTCTTATGATAATCTGCAAGAAAAATAATGTATGTATATCAGTTATTACAATTTATAATATCACGTTATAAATTTTAATTTAACAAACTAAGGTGATGTATTTATTATTAAAATTATTCTTATGCAGAATATCAATAAATTTTTTAATTCTCTGAATATTAAATTATTTTAATTGTAACCATGAAGCTATCTCCTTTTATGTCTCAAAATCGATGTTATTATATTTTCCTAGATTTATACAAAAATAACATTTATTAATGATGTCTCAAGTAACAATGGTATATATTTTACTAATTTTCATTTTAGTAATTTCTTGAATTTCTACTTATGAGTTCACAGTTTAAATATATAATTATGAATATTTAAATGTAATTAATATACAACTAGTTAATAATCACCTGATAAATTTCAGTAATTGTAACCCCCCCCATTCTTCATTTTTTTTTTTTGTTGTGGGTGGGTAAAATCTGAATGCTAACTTTTAGTGTTTTTTTTTATTGTTGAAATCAGCCTAGAAAATAATCTAAAGAGGTGAGAAATTGACTCTGTGGGAAAAGATCCTTGCTACTAAACAGGTCTTTATCATTCCAAACAAACTATAAAATAACAAAGTTATATGTAAGAAAAATGGAAAATGTATTTACATGCTTTTTAATTACTTGTGGAAAAAAAATACCCATGTAAATCCCCACAAAAAGCTACAATTAGCACAACCAATAAAATGGTTATTAATAGAAATGTCATTCTTTCTAGATCCTTTCAGGATGTTTCAAAAATTGAAGCTTCATTTATTTAAATGTAACACTTTTAAACTTACTCTGGAGGGAGATAGGCTAGAAAGCAAAGTGGGAATTTGATCTTTTTCATCTAATTCTTTAATTTTTAATTTCACATACTATATTGTACTGATTTTTCATAATAATAAAAGATCATGTTGTTGTTGGTTAGACTACAAGGAGAAAAGCAACTAAACCAAAAAAAAAAAAAAAGGAAAAAAAAAAGAAAAAAAAAAAGCTTGACCAGGCAGTGGTGCAGTGGATGGAGCGTCAGACTGGGATGCAGAGGACCCAGGTTTGAAACCCTGAGGTCGCCGGCTTAAGTGCAGGCTCATCTGATTTGAGCAAAGATCATCAGCTTGAGCCCAAGGTCACTGGCTTGAACCAGGGGTCACTCAGTCTGCTTTAGCCCCCTGGTCAGGGCATATATGAGAAGGCAATCAATGAACTAAAGTGCTGCACTGAAGAATTGATGCTTCTCATCTCTCTCCCTTTCTGTCTGTCCCTATCTGTCCCTCTCTGTCTCTGTCACACACATAAAAAAATAAATAAAAACAAGACAAAAAAACAACAAATATCTGAAGCCTTTTTTTTACAAACTGTTATTTTTTAACTTAACTTTGTTGCCATGACTTTATTATTACATAGATAAATACACCAAACAAAATTAAAAATATTTGGAAACTATAAAACTGCTTTACATACAAAAGGGCAACTGAGTATCCATACAACTAAACACATTTGTAGTTTCTATTCTCTGAAATATTTGGCTTGCCTTTATTCTCAGTCCTGGTAGTTTACAAGCAATAGTTCTCACTGGTTTTCCCAAATAAAGCATAACTTCAGCTTCCAAACTTTAACATATGATATAAAATCATATTTTTTTTAATTTTTAATTTTATTTATTCATTTTAGAAAAGCGGGGAGGAGAGAGAGAGAAGGGTGGGGGGAGAATCAAGAAGCATCAGCTCCCACATGTGCCCTGACCCGGCAAGCCCAGGGTTTTTTTGAACTGACAACCTCAGCCTTCCAGGGCAACACTCCATCCACTGCTCCACCACAGGTCAGGCTAAAATCATATTTTTATTTTATGTTTCCTATACTCATACTATCTTCCTTTTAAGAAAACCACTTAGAAGTGATATGAATGTCTATAATGAAACACTTAATTCATTGTCATTATGTTAACAATTTATCATGAAGTAACAAATATGTATATTAAACAAAACCAACCAAAAATTTCTCAAAATAATCACATTGCTCTTAGTGAACTCCAGAATAATTAGATTCTTTACATAGTGAGGGTCACTTTAAAAAAATGTATTAAATTTTGGGGGTGACATTGGTTAATAAAATTATACAGTTTCAGGTGTACAATTATATAATACATCATTTAGAATTGTATTGTGTGTTTACTACCCCAAGTCAAGTCTCCTTCCATCACCATCTATCCCCCTAGAGAGGATCACTTCTGAGAGAATTCTCTGGGCTGCTTCAATAATATTCATGTTGTATAATAACAACTAAGCAGCAGTTTTTAACAAGTGAATATAAAGCTAAACTAATACTAGCATAATGAAAAGTAGATAATTTAATAGAGACATTACGAAACATGACAAGATAAAACCATAACATGTAGATATTATTTTCTAATGTTTCCAAGTCCTTTCAAGACTACAGTCATATTATTTACTTGCAAGAATCTTTCTTTTGACCTGGTAATATAAATACTAGTGTAAATAATATGAATGATTTGGGTCTGGGTTATCATTACATCCTCCATATGCACATAAAGAAATTGAGCTTCAGAAAGTCATAAGTAATAGTAAAGATTGAAACAAAATAAAGCCATTTTATCAAGATTATTATTTTTTTCTTACTAAATTGTTTTTCTAATTATAAAAACAATGTCTATTTTCATAGAAAATCAATTAACTATGGTTGTGTGATCTATTTCTAGACTGTTTATTCTGCTTTGTTAACTCCTAGCTATAGCTATCCTTATACAACCATATCATTCTGCTCAATTTCAGGAGATATAATAAAACTCTTGAAATCAAATAGTATAAAATCATCCAGATTTGCTCATTTCTTCAGAATCCTTTTAGCAATTCTAGGTCCTTTTTATTGCATATCAATTTTAGAGTTGTCTTACTAATTAATTAAAAAACACAAATGGGCCCTGGCCGGTTGGCTCAGTGGTAGAGCGTCGGCCTGGCGTGCAGGAGTCCCGGGTTCAATTCCTGGCCAGGGCACACAGGAGAAGCGCCCATCTGCTTCTCCACCCCTCCCCCTCTCTTTCCTCTTTGTCTCTCTCTTCCCCTCCTGCAGCCAGGGCTCCATTGGAGCAAAGTTGACCCGGAGGATGGCTCTGTGGCCTCTGCCTCAGGCGTTAGAATGGCTCTGGTTGCAACAGAGCAAGGCCCCAGACGGGCGGAGCATCGCCCCCTGGAGGGCATGCCAGGTGGATCCCGGTTGGGCACATGCGGGAATCTGACTGCCTCCCCGTTTCCAACTTCAGAAAAATACAAAAACAACAACAACAACAAAAAAACACAAATGTTTGCTGAGAAATTATTGGTATAGGATAGCTTTCATATCCATTTCAGGGGGATTTTAATTCTGAACAACAATAACTCTTTCAACCTCTTAATGTTTTATATATGTTTATTAAAGTCTTCTTTATTTGCAAATATACTTTAGCAGTTTTACAGATTTTACTGTAAATGTTTTGCACTTATTTAAATTCATCCCTAAGAAATTTATGTTCCATTATTTTAAGTGAAATAGCCTTTTAAAAATACTTTATTTTCTACTGTTTATTGCTAGCATATATAATTCAATATACATTAAATATAAACATTAGCTATAATATATGCAATATTTTCATCACTTTTTATCCAGTGAAATTTCTAAAGTCATCTTCTAGTTCTTAAAATTTTTCATATTTTTGATGGGGTTTTCTCCAAGTAAAAAGTTATGCATCTTGATTTTCAAGCTATGTGTACCTATTTATTTTTCTTTTTTTGCCTTAAAGAACTAGTTTGGATCTCCTATGCAAGGTGTAAAAGAAGTAGTGAGTGAATATCCTTTTTCTGATTTCCAATCATAAATGAAAAGTATTCATTCTTTCATTATTTGTATGAAATTGACAGATGATTTTTAAGATACCTTTTATCAAGTTGAGGATATTTTACTATTAATTGTCATTTAATTATTTTAGTTGCTTTTTCTACATAGTTTGTTTTTTCTCCCTTAATTGGTGTACATAGAGAATAAATTTTTCTTATTTACTCAATCATACATGTCTTGCATAAACCATACTTTTTTTGTTTATATTGTCTTAAGTTTGATTTGCTATTAATTTTAGACATTTTTGTGATCATATTTATGTGAAAAATTGAGTCTTTGGTTTTCTTTCATGAATTGTCTTTAGTGTGAAATTAAGGTGATGTTGACTTTATATCACAATGGGTAAGTGTCCCCTCCTTTTTAATTTTCTGAAAAAGTTTGTATTGGATTTGTGTTATTGCTATCTTAAATGTTCTACAGAATTTACCAATAAAATCATGCAGTATTCTTTGTTGGAAGTTTTTTATTCACTAATTTATGTAATATATAGAGAGGTTTCAGCTATTCTATTTTTAAAATTATATTTTGAAAAATGGCTTTCAAGAATTCACTGATTTATTCAAGTTTTTAAAGATATTGACACTGATTTGTTAATAATCTCTTATCTTTTTAAGTTTGTAGGATCCATATCTATGCTTTTATTCTGGTATTGGTCACTTCCGTTCTTTTCTCTCTTTATCTCTATCTTTCAGATCTACCTAGAGCTTAATCGCTATTGTTGATTTAAAAAGTACATCATTCAGCTGACAATATTTTTTATATTCCAAATATTTGGGGTTTATAAGGTACTTTTCTATTATTCATTTTAATTTAACTCCCTTTTGTTAGAGAAATACTGTGTATG
Source organism: Saccopteryx bilineata (assembly GCF_036850765.1). Taxonomy (NCBI): domain Eukaryota; kingdom Metazoa; phylum Chordata; class Mammalia; order Chiroptera; family Emballonuridae; genus Saccopteryx; species Saccopteryx bilineata. The sequence goes on along the minus strand of NC_089494.1, from coordinate 48,568,640 downwards.
ATTATAGTTTTAAATTTCCTTAAGAAAATTCGGTTCTGCATAAGGTCCATCATGTATGCTCAAAAAGAAGGTATATAACCTACTGCTGTTAGAAAAGAATGTTCTGTAATTGTCAATTATGTCAAGTTGTTGGATTTTGTTCAAGTTTTCTGTAGCCATACTGATTTTCTGTATGCTTGTTCTATTAATCTAAAAAGTATGTGTTGAAATATCTAACCTAAATTGAGGAATTATTTAATTTTCCTTCAAGTTCTGTCCATTTCTTCTTTGAAAATTTTCAAGTTCTGTAGTGAGGCATATATATAGACATTGAGGATTATTATGCCTTTTTGATTAATTGACCCACATTCTTTTTTTTATTAAGTGAGAACTGGGGAAGCCGAGAGGCAGACTCTGCATGAGCCACCACTGGAATCCACCCGGCAAGCCCCCTACCAGGTAATGCTCTGCCCACTTGGAGCCACTGCTCCATTGCTTGGCAACTGAGCTATTTTTAGTTCTCGAGGAGAGGCCATGGAGCCATCCTCAGCACCCGGTGCCAACTTGCCCAAACCAAGCCATGGCTGCAGGAAGGGGAGGGAAGGAGGAGTGAAAAAGCAAATGGTCGCTTTTCTTGTGTGCCCTGACCAGAATTGAACCTGGGACTTCCACACTCTGGCACACACTCTACCGCTGAGCCAACCAGCCAGGGCCCTTATTATTATTGATTAGTGCTTGCATAGTATACCTTTCCTCATCCCTTCACTCTTTATGTTTCCATGTCTTTTAAACTATCTCCTATAGTTAGTTGATTTATTTTTTATATTGTTTATATATAGCTTTTAAACAGGAATGATTACACCATTAAATAGAAATGCTATTAGCATTATGGTTCATTATGAATCCCTAGTTGTTTGCTTTTCACTTGACATCTGTTCTTTGTTATAGTCTTCCTCTTTCCTGTCTTGAGGACTGAGTACCTTAATGACATTATTTTTTTATTTGAGAGAGACAAGGAAAGAGGAAGGAGAGAGATGAGAAGCATCAATTTGCAGTTGCATCACTTTAGTTGTTCAATGATTTCTTCTCATAAGTGCCTTGGTGATGGTGGGGGGAGGAGGGACTCAAGCTGAGCCAATGACCCCTTGCTCACTGTTGATTTATTTATTGTATCTCCTTGTTTTGTTTTTTAACTGGTTGTTCTAGTGCTTGTAATATTCATCCTTAATTCATGACAGCCAACCTTTAAATGATTAATACCACTTTCACCTAGATTATCCAGAACCTTACACAGTAACTTCCTATTTTCCCTCTCTTTTCTTATGTGCTTGAGTTCCAAATGCTTTAATAGTCCTTACAGTGCAGGTCTGCTAGCAATAAATTTTCTCAGATATTGTTGATTTTGACTTTTGGTGATGGGTATACAACACAATCAACAGTTCAATGCTATAGAAATATTTATCCAAAACCTATGTACTTTTATTGATCAATGCCATCCCATTAAATTTAATTTTCCAAATAAAATATAAAAATTAAAAATTAAAAAATAAAATGTTTATTTCATCTCCATTTTAATGGTATTTTAAATAGATCTATATTGGTTATTGGCAGTTTGTTTTCTCCCTCCAGCATTTAAATGTTTCATTTTCTTCCCCTATGAATTATTTCTTGATGAGAAATTGGTGATTCTTTGATCTTTGCTTCCTTATATCTAATATATCATTTTCTAAACCCTTTTAAGGTTTACTTTTTATTCCTGATTTACAGTGATTTGATCATTTTATGCATTTGTGTGGTTTTCCTTTGTGTATGTGTGTGTGTTTAATTTGTCAAGGTTTTTGTTTTTAAAATTATAATTTTCATCAACTGTGGATAAGTTTTTGCCACTATTTGGTCACATATTTCTTCTGCCCCCTCCTCCAGGACACCAGTTACACACTGTGATGGATCGTGATATTGTGTCATGTGTTACTGAGCTATATTCTTTTTTGTTTGTTTAGCTTTCATGCCTCATTTTTAAATATATTCTATTGCTCTATCTTTACGTTTACTGATCTTTTCTTGTTTACTCTGCTCTAAATAGATCTGGTTAATTTCTTACTTTATATATTGTACATTTCAGGTTTATTATTTCCATTTACTTTTCTTTTATATATTCCATTTTCTTATTATGTTCATGTTTTCTTTTAATCCTTTAGCATATTTATAATAGCTATTTTAAAGTTTTTGTCTACTTATTTCATCACTTTGTCATATCTATGCCTGTTTGAACTGAGTGATTTTTTTTTTCCCCAGTTATGGATCAGAATTTGCTTCTTTTGAATGTTTAGTATTTAGGGGAGATTGTGAATATGTTTTAATATCATGCTGTTGGCTGCTGGATTTTATTGCCTTCGTTAAAGAATGTAGAAGTGCCTTTTGGCCCATAGTTAAATTACTTGTAGATCAGCTGGATCTTTTTAGGTTTACTTCAAGGTTTCTTACATCAAGTCCAAAGTAGTCTTTTCGGACAAATTGAGTCCTACTCCAAAATTAAATGCTAAATTTCTCTCAGTCATGTGAGAGCTCTGGAAATTGTTTCACATGGAATTCCTTGATAAAAAGAAAAGACCTTCATGGACACGGACAGCAGTGTGGTGATTGTTGCGTGGTAGGTTGGGAGGAGGTCAGAGAGGATATAGGGGGAAATAAATGGTGATGGACAGAGACTTGAGTGGGGGTGGTGAACACACAATACAGTGTACAGATGATGTGTTGTAGAATTGTGCACTTTTAACCTATATCATTTGTTAACCAGTATCACCCCAATAAATTCAATAAAAAGGAAATAGAAGTTAAAAATTCTAAAAAGCAAATACAACATCCCTGATAATTATTTTCTCAAATTCATAAAATTTCTAGAGGGATGGAGCTTTATTATTTAGTGACAAACTTGAAAGGCTTGCTAACCATATTTTTGTAATTCTTCCCTACATAAGTCCATTCTCTCCTACAGAATGTTCCTAAAAACCCAGCACCTCAGCATACCAATTTCTAATCTCCACGTCCTCTACCAGGGAGGCCACCGTGCTATGCTTAGGCTTCTCACCCTTAACTGGGATTGAAACACACCAGCTAGAACTGTGGCTGAAATGCACCAGCATGCCGTATGGAAGAGAATGGCTTATAGAAATCTGTAATGAATGGAAAATGCCTGGGCAATCATAAAAACTAAAGGTACCACAGAAGAGCACTGAACTGCCTATTCTGTCTTAGTAACATTTCTAGCACATATATGAGGAAGAAGTAGCAAAGTAAGTGCTCTGAGGTCAAAGTAAGTGCTCCGAGGTCAAAGAAATGTATTCACATCAATTCTTTTCTGTCAGCTCTGGACTATATATATCAAAGCATCTCAATAGAGTCAGAGAGGAGAAAGGTTCTCTTTTTACTTTGTTGAGATTTTCCCACAGGTCAATATCATTAAGATGTCAATACTGTTTTGCAAAAACTGTTTCTGAGAGCATTATGAGTGTGAGAATGCAGAGCTGCCTGCTTGGCAAAAGCAGGACACCTTGTGTTACTAACTAAGCATACCATCTCTGTAGTACCCTATTCTACCTAGTAGTGGAGCTAGCTATAAGAACATGCCACGGGGGACTTTGAGGTTAGAAACTGGAGAAATAAAGACAGCTCAGATTATTCCATTTTTCAGAGTTTAGAATTCAAAAAAATAAAGCTGAAATAAAAACATTCTAAATTTTGACCAGTAATTATTTAGAATTTATCTCAATGAAAAGAGATAAAACTACATACAATATTGCAATGTGTACAATTTGCAAAAATATGTGTTTTAATGAGATTAAAGCAGAATAAAGATTCAACGAAATTTAATGACAATATGATGTGCTTTCAAACCTTATTACAGAGTAACAATATGAAAAGTTCGGTTCAGTGAAGTCCACATGGATCAGCATGAATGGTATTTCTTTTCTATAGTATTCCAAGGTTTCAAAGAGAATGATTTAACTTTATACATGTATTTCTGCTCTCCAGTGCATCTCAGAATTTTCTAATTAGTAGCTCGTGACAGCCTCAAAGTGGATTCTCAGATTTATTATCTTAAATGGGGACAGCTATGAGATCACTGTATTGGTAAAGTCTAAGTCAATGTGACTAACAAAGTCTTTCCTGCCAGCTACTAGCTGCTAAATTACACTCACTTCATGGCAGATATAAAACCTTTTCTGCCAACTTCAGTATTTTTCTTCCATCTTTGTTATGGTAGAGATGATAGGACAATAAATGGGGCTTACTATATTTTATCCTGACTGATATGAAAAAAATATAAAAAGTGAACACAAATGCTGAAAATGTGAAAAAATATAAAAGAAGAAACCCTAAAAAGCTCTGTCCCCAGAAACTTACCTATTGTACATTTTTCTTTGCACTCTTCCAGACTTATAAATCGATTCTCATTTCCTTCACACCCCCCATACATAAATTCTTCACACTGTTGAGTGAGAATGTTGAAGTAAAATCTCGTCAGCATTGCTCTGCATGGGCCATTATCCGCTTTATATGCGCAAAATGGATTTACAAGTTTCAGTGGTGGTAACTCAGCATCTAGGAAGTAAAAATAAAAGCTATAACATATAATCCTTTGTCAACATTGTAGTAATGTATTTGTTTCCTTTTTATTTCCTTTTAAATATATTCTAACTTTAAGGAAAAGTACAATAAACCAGGCTGATACAGGAAACCATAAAAAGTTATTCATAGCTATCAAAAAGGTAAAGTTTATAAACCCACCAAATGAGACAGGTTTTATTAATGACTAAACTTTAATAGTTGATTAATAAAATAATTATAGAATAATTTTTCTAGACTCTTGTTATTGCTTACTTCTATACCAGCTGGCTGACATACAATTGAGTAGTAATTGTAAGGTAACTGATGTGTTGAGCTTACAAATAAGCAGAGACCTCCTTTTTAATTCAGTCATTTTTAAGGACAGTTGTTATAGACAATTCTTTGAGTGCTCCTCCCAATCCTCAATTGTATCACTTTTTACACACAAAACAACTCTTTAAAAGCAAGCGTGTATTCATATTTATATATATGTATATACCATGCTAAAGTAAACCATTCCCTAATTATGAACATTCAGGTGTTTTATCTATCTCTATATCTATCTATCTATCTATCTATCTATCTATCTATCTATCTATCTATCTATCATCTATCTACCTGTCTGTCTATGTCAGGGTAAATTCTTTTTACTTATCTTGATTATTTTTTTAACAACATTGAAACAACAATGCTTTATATGTTTTAAAATAGAATGAGTCAATTCTTTTGACCTCAAGTTATAATTTTCTCTAAATATTCAGTCACTTTGTCACAGAAAATTTCTTATATTGGAGAGGAGGGATTTGTACATACAGAAAACTCATCTAAAATTCTCAGACTTGATATTTATCAAGTCTGATAATATTAACAGAATTAATTTTAAGTAAAAAAACCTATGTATTATAAATCAATTTATTTGAATTTTGTTCTAATTGATAATACCTCTACTTTTTACTCTTAATATATTTGATAGTCCTTATCATCATCTTTTACTTTAAATTTTCTGTTAAGGAAATACTCATCCCAAGTTTAAGCTGCTATTTAGTCACTGTGCCACCAGATAGCAGCAGTGCACCACAAAAAAATGAAAGTATAGCCTAATGCTAGTAATAAGAAGCTAATATTCTGAATAAATACTATGCTTCACGTTTTCTAATGATATCATTTAATTATCACAACAAACTTCTGAGTTGGACATTATCTTCATTTTCCAAATTATAAAATAGCACTGAAAAAATTAATTGCTCAATTCATGCCCTATAATTGTTCCCCATGTAGTTTTACAGCAGACATTTCACACATTCTTGATAACTGAGTGATATTGTCATAGATCTGTGTGACTGACATTCATAAATTGGCACATAGGTAAAGCATAAAAACTTAAGTATATAATTTCCAATCAATCATTTTTTTTTCTTAAAATTCATTTTATGGAAACTAAAAAAGGTTTTCCAGTGATGAAAGTAGGTAATGATTTTATGCTATTTTCCTAAAGAAAATGTAGCATCCACTGGGTATGAGAACAAATGTCGGAGACTTTCAGGAGTTAAGATGTTACTTTATTGGCCAGTTTAACCTGTGCAGGGGTGAACTCCCGAGATGTCCGTAGACACCGTGCCCACAAGGAGCTGCAAACGGAAGCCGCACCTGGAGCTTACAGCCAGGCCCTTATATATCCTAAGTGAGCAAGCATAGACAGAAGCAGATGTGGCAGTTTAGCTATTGGCTAGGGAGGTCACACGCAGTACAGCAACAGGGGCCGGCATAGCAACAGGGGCCAGTTTTAGCTTAGTGGCAAATTTCAAACCTAAACTTCTGATAAGGGTCTCTGACCTTCTTTGTTCCCAGCCTCACAGGAGCTATATCAGCACTTACTGTTCCTTCAATAGTTACACTCTTTGCAACACTCCCTGTTCCTTCAATAGTTATACTCTTTGGCGGCCCCAGTACTCCCTGAATCTAACAGAAAACACTAAGAATTAACCTTTATTAACTATTTTATTAATCATTACCTAACTATTCATATGTACATTCACATCTTAATGTATTTTTCTTGCCCAAATCCTGAAACTATGCGCAATGAACTTGCTACCCACACTTGAATACAGTGTCCCTGACATGGGTAAGTAGACACAGTACCATGCCATTCCACTCAAGAGAGATGGAAATCCATATTGTTTTCCTTTCTTACTTTGGATAAACTTTTTTGAAAGTCAACAATCTTGTATCGACCCTGTGTCAGACACTGTGCTGTCCCAGCAGCTACAATAGTGGTAAGTATATTATGTGGCTGCAGTCTTCCTTTTCATGGACATGCGGACACTAAAGATTTACTTAGATAAATATTCAAGAAGTTCAGAGTGCTGTGCAAGTGTATAATGAGATGCTTACACTTGTCTGAAGCAGTCAGGAATACCTGAGTTGCAAAACTGAGATTTGAAGAAAGTGTTGACAGTACCAAGGATTGATCAAAGGCAATGAGACTAGAAAACATATCTAGGGCAATGTCATAGGAATTTAATACAATGCAGCCAGATAAATACAAATATGGTTTATATTTAGCGATTTTGTCATCAATTTCTTGTATTTTATGTCTCACCATCGGAGGATTATAATCTTACTCTTCCCGCCTGCTGTCCTGGGATGTTGGATGGAAGTTCATGATAACATTTGGAGACATGTAGCATCTTTGTTGGAATCTTCACTCTCCTGGGACTTGTTTGGGAACCTAGAACTTAAGGCAACTTACTAGGAATCTACATGTTGCTCCACTTTCTGACAAAAAGATTTCTGGAAGGGAGGAATATAGAGTGCTTTGACTTCTCTGTGTCAGACAAAGTCAGATGCTTTTTGCAGTTGGTATTAACAACTACACAAACAAGTTATTTATCACTTATTTGTAGGTTAGGACACTGAGAGTGAGGGTTTACATAACACGTCTAATTTTACAAAGCTATTTTGAGTTTAGGTCAGTCAGATTCTCCATCTACATCTTATAAGAAAGAGATAAACCGTCTTTCTCTAAATGCTGCCTGCTAATTTTCTCTCTACCAGTCCCAAGGAATTAAAAATAAAAAAAACAAACCAAAAACAAAAACAAAAAACTATCACCATTGTTTTTATGATTATCATTTTTTATATTTTTGAGAAGTTTATTTTATTTCATCCTCACTGCAGGTTAGACTGGTTAAAAATAGTCAACTATTGCCGTACTGACCTGTGACGGCACAGTGGGTGGGGTGCCCGGTGGAGCGCTGAGGTCACGTGGGTGGGATGCCCCTGGAGCGCTGAGGTCACATGAGCAGGGTGCCACGTGGAGCTCTGAGGTCACTGGTTCTAAACCCTGACTTGCCTAGGGGCATAGAAAAAGCAACTATGGGCCCTGGCCGGTTGGCTCAGTGGTAGAGCATTGGCCTGGCGTGTGGAAGTCCCAGGTTCGATTCCCGGCCAGGGCACACGGGAGAAGCGCCCATCTGCTTCTCCACCCGTCCCCCTCTCCTTCCTCTCTGTCTCTCTCTTCTCCTCCTGCAGCCAAGGCAGCAAAGATGGCCCCGGTGCTGGGGATGGCTGGGGCGCTGGAGATGGCTCTGTGGCCTCTGCCTCAGGCGCTAGAGTGGCTCTGGTCGCGACAGAGCGACGCCCCGGATGGGCAGAGCATCGCCCCCTGGTGGGCCTGCCGGGTGGATCCCAGTCGGGCGCATGCAGGAGTCTGTCTGACTGCCTCCCCATTTCCAGCTTCAGAAAAAAAAAAAAAGAAAGAAAAGCAACTATGAGCTGATGCTTTTTGCTCCTCTGCCCCCTCTTTCTCTCTCTCTCCATTCTCTAAAATCAATAAATAAAATATTTTAAAAAATAGTCTACGATTGACTTGTAGGAGAATAAAATCTGGTATGTTTTTCTATAAAATGAGAGTACACTATTTTAATTAAATAATGTAATTCTATAAAATGGCATGGCCTTGGCATAATGTGATAAATGGCATCTCTAAATTAAATTGATTCAGGTGTGGGATCGTGCTATCATGTGAGTAATTAAAAACAAAACAGCTCAAACTGGATAAGACTGCACAGCTAGCCAGCTAAGTGGTCTTCAAGTCTAGCTTTAAAATCAAAGTGTCTTCTTATCCGGCTGGGTTTGGTCTGGGTTTATCTAGAAATTTTAAACTTTGGTTTAATTAGTGATAGGCTAATTCTGGTTTCTTGGCTGACTGTAGAAGCAACAAATTCACGAACCTTCCGGTTAACAGTCATGCATTTTCTCAATATAACTGAATTATTGATAATACTTGGACCCATTCATCTTCCAATTCTCAAGATGAGGTTGCCTGATTTTTCACTGTGAGGAATTATTTTACTATCCATATTCTTCTCTACCCAACCTCCCAAATATTAGAACTTGAGCCACTCCTTTTTATTTTTATTTATATAAGCACAGATATATATTTGGTGGCGATTACAATACTTTTATTTTTTATTTCTGGGTAGGATGTGACTGACCCTGTTGTCTCTAGCTAGGTTTGTCTTTCACCTACTGATTAGCCGGATTCATCTAATGTGGGCCAGGGGCCTGCATGGGTGGCCCGGCTGCAAGCTGTTGGTCCAGCTGGCGCAGGTCTTTAGATCCATGAAAAGTGCCTCATTTTTTACTGCAGGCTAGAGTGATGTAGCATGTACCACTTGGTCACTTCCTTCTGCCCAGCCCTCAGATTACCAAGGTTAGGTAAGTTCCCTTCCTCTTTGTAGCAACAACAGTACCCTGTGCATGCCTCCATCACTTTATTTAAAATTTTATTTATTTTTGTTTATTAATTTTAGAGGGAGAGAAGGGGAGAGGAAGGGAGAGAGAGAGAGAGAGAGAGAGAGAGAGAATAAGACAGGAGCATAGCTCTGTCCCTCTATGTGCCCTGACTAGAGATCGCACTGGCAACCTCTCTGCTTCGGGACGATGCTCCATTTAATATATTATATTGAAATAACCTGTCTACCCTTTAGTCTCCCATGTGAAACCGAGATTCTTGGGAGCTGGGGTCAGTCGGCACTGCTTCCCTGGACCCTACCACAGTTTCAGGCACATGTATAATTCAATCATTATCCAAGGAATGTACATTGAACGAAGGCACTTGAAACAAGTGTGAAGATATGAAATAAGAATGTATTTATGAAAATATTTTGTATTTTGTAAACATACACCCAAATACAAGCTATCACTTTTTTCATAATCTTTCACTATTACGAACGACTTGAGATTTCTATCAATTTACTAATTTACCACAAAATATTACTTTAAAGAAATCTATAATAATAATCACTGTACAATCTTTTATTTGTTCTATTGTTAATATTCTATTTTTGGACACAGAGCTCTATGGGACTAGAACTGACTTCTACTGGCCAGATCTCTTGGTGCCCTGACTGATTAGATCAGGGGTCCCAAACTACAGTCCGCGGGGCCACATGCGGCCCCCTGAGGCCATTTATCTGGCCCCCACCGCACTTCCAGAAGGGGCACCTCTTTCATTGGTGGTCAGTGAGAGAAGCATAGTTCCCATTGAAATACTGGTCAGTTTGTTGATTTAAATTTACTTGTTCTTTATTTTAAATGTTATCTTTGTTCCCGGTTTTTTTACTTTAAAATAAGATATGTGCAGTGTGCATAGGGATTTGTTTATAGTTTTTTTTTATAGTCCGGCCCTCCAATGGTCTGAGGGACAGTGAACTGGCCCTCTGTGTAAAAAGTTTGGGGACCCCTGGATTAGATGGTCACATTGGACTCATCTGGGAATTTCTTATTTGAGGAATAAAGGCAAAGAGAGAATGGCTGAAACCTCAGTTATCTGTGGTTTCCTTTTCCTTCTCACTTTTCACAGCCAAAGATCACAGAGAGTTGTTCGTAGAACATATTGCTCCTCACAATTTTCTGGAGATAACTCAGTGTTTAACATTATAGCTTGAAAAAAAAAGTCTTTCTTGCTAATGTGACTTCTTTTTGTGAACTAAGGTTTTGTTTGTTTGTTTGATGCATCACATTACAGAGAAGATATAACCTAAGAGAAATGTCAGCTTGATGACAATTTTTCCTACTCAATGGAGAAAAGCGATAGCAAAATTTTGGATTAAAATGGAGAGCTTTGACTAGCTTCAAAAGAAGAATGCTTCTAACATTTTACCTGTAGTGTCTGTGTAGTCCTCATCTTCCTCAAGATCAGCATTGAGAGCAACAGAAGCACAACTAAGAAGCAGGAATACAGAAGCCCAAAAAATCTGTTTCTTCTTCATTGTATAATTATCTCTGAAATACAGAACCCAAATATTTCTAATAAATAACATGTTAATGTGGAATTGTCAATAGACTAGTAAGAATCATATGCATGCCTCCAAATATAAGTTTTTGACATCTCATGGGTATTCTTATATATCTTTGTCCACAAATTCCATGACACACAAATTCAGTTAATATATCTAATAATATTCAAATCAAGTATACAGGTCATATTTCAACCTTGAAAATACAAATTCAAATGGAAATAATTGAGAGACATGGGTAATTGCTGATCAACATGGCTAAGTATGTCTTAATATCTGTATTCATATGCAATTCTATTTGCCACATCTTTCTCAAAGCTGTTCTTTCTCAGTCAGTAATAATTATATTTTAATTTTTCCTTGCATTTTTCTATTACTTTATTAATGCCAATTTCAATTCCTTATCTGCCTTTCTCCTTGCTCTGGTCCTTCTTTAAAAAAAAAACAACAACACACATTTTCATCTTTGTCTTCTTTAAATAATATTTCTGCCCTGGCTGGATAGCTCAGTTGGTTATAGGACTGTTCCAAATCACATGGTTGCTGGTTCAATCCCTGGTCAGGGCACATATGGGAATAGATCTATGTTCATGTCTCTGTCTCTCTAAAATCAAGCAATAAAATATTTTTTAAAGTACAATATATTTCAGTGTTTATAATCAACTTCTAACTGGCTTTCTATGAAATAGCAAACAGAGCTGCTGAAAAGAGAAACAGCTAACATTCTAGCCAGCCCATTATCCCAGCTCTCCCACCTTCAGTTTGGGGAGTTCTCTGATTCAGAAGCATTTCACAGACAAGTGACATTAAGTGATAAACTAACACATTTACACTGTAAGGGAAACAGATTTCAGCAGAAGAGTGATGTTTCCTGTTTCAAAATGATTTCAAGATCCCTAGCAAAAAGTAATGAAAAAGCATATTTAATTTTTTTTAAAAGGGCCATTTCGTCTTTGGTTTCAAAGGTGAAAGGAAATATGAAATGTTCATGTAGCGTTATGGGAAGAGAAAAAGGAAGGATTATGTGCACATGTCAGCCACTGATACTGCCTCAGTCAGGAAGGAAGGAGAACTCTTACCAGCAAACATTCACAAATGCAGGAACAGATATTCCATCAAAAACAAGTTAGAGAATTCTCTGTTTAGTGTATCTTGAATATAGCTACAAGATATACCATTACGGTGTGGGTAGCATTTTATAAGTAATAAATGCCACTTTGCTCTAAGCTTTGTTAAAATCACTAATAAATGTACACCCTATTTTCTCACACTTTGGAAAAGTTAAGACACTTGATTTTTAGTGTAGCAGTGATATATACCCTCTAAGTCACACCATAAACTACTAGACTCCACAAATCTATATATGTGTATACGTCCGTGCACATAAATACTTTTTGAAGAGTCTATCAACTAAACTTCTAATCTTTGTATTATTTTTCAAAATATTTTTCAGTGACTCTTCTGGTTCCATTGGGTTCTTTGAGTTAGACAACCCGGTTACTCTTGGAGTATAAAATCGGGCGCGTTTTTCTACCCCACGACTTAGAGAGCAGGCTGAGATTGGGTGCCCACTGGAGAACATGATGAGAACTTGCGATCTAAATCCATCAAGATACTTTCTTTAAACATGGTCGTCTAGAGTATTGTCCAATTGTTAGTATTTTTAGACTTTCCTTGATTGCAAGAATCAGAAGCTAGCTAGGAGAGTTTGGGACAAAAGGTCATTAACTCATTCATTCTAGAGAAGGTGGAACAAGAGGACTGGAAAGGCAGGCTTGAAGCTTGATCTCAGGAGTGGCTGGGGTCAGGGAGCTGAATACTGTCGGGAACCGGTGGTTGCTCTTGCACTCCTTAGACCAGGGGTCCCCAAACTTTTTACACAGGGGGCCAGTTCACTGTCCCTTAGACCACTGGAGGGCCGCACTATAAAAAAAACTATGAACAAATCCCTATGCACACTGCACATATTTTATTTTAAAGTAAAAAAACAAAACAGGAACAAATACAATATTTAAAATAAAGAACAAGTAAATTTAAATCAACAAACTGACCTGTATTTCGATGGGAACTATGCTCCTCTCACTGACCACCAATGAAAGAGGTGCCCCTTCCGGAAGTGCGGCGGGGGCCGAATAAATGGCCTCAGGGGGCCGCATGCGACCCGCGGGCCGTAGTTTGGGGACCCCTGGTTTAGACAGTGACTGGGATGATTCACAGCACCTGGGTATTTTTGTTCTTGTTCTTTTGGTGTTACATCGCATCATGATGATCCGCTTGAAAATATGCTGACTTGGAAAACTACTATCCAGGTGTAACACCCAGTAGGTCAATATCTCAGCATCCATCAGTTTAAAAGTATAATTCAAATATTTTCATCCTTGTTTGACTTATATTTTCCTGCTTTCAAAGTTATTTACCACAGTTTTTTTTTTACCAACAGAATCATAATTTTTTATTCAACTTCCATTTGATTATCCCCCCTCCATGAGATAACTATAGCATCATTTGTGAAGGTACTTGCAAAAATATTATTTTGCATTTCTTCTTCTAAATTTATGTACTGTTCAATGATCCAACTGTTATCATTTATTTAAACTTTTCTAACACTGAAGCGAACCTAATGAAGTTTGTGGATAGCATGAGACTGGCAATAAATCAGTGGTCGGGCACAAGAATAATGCCAAGGATCTTAATTAGTTAAACTTGCAGTGGGTGCAATTTTGCACCTGGTTTCTTTCAAACATCTCCTTCAAAAGCCATTTATGCCCTGACCAGTTGGCTCAGCTGGAGCGTCAGCCTAGCATATGGAAGACCCAGGTTTGATTCCCAATCAGGGCACACACCAAAGCGACCATTTACTCCTCCCCCTTATATCTCTCTTTCTTCCCCTCCTGCAGCCGTGGCTCAAATTGTTCAAGCAAAGTTGGCCCAGGCACTGAGGATGGCTCAATGGCCTTGCCTCAGGTGCTAAAATAGCTCAGTTGCTGAGCAACAGAGCAGTGGCCCCAGATGGGTAGAGCATCATCTTGTATGGGGCTTGCTGGGTAGATCCTGGTTGGAGCACATGTGGGAGTCTGTCTCTGCCTCTCCACCTCTCACTTAGTAATTTTAAAAAGCCATTTGTTATGTGTGACCTATCAAGCAAGGTATATTGTGACAGTTCAGTCAAAAATGCTCTAGGCATTTATTTAAATTTATCTCCTCCAGAGAACCAGTTAGACTTGTTAATATCTTCTTCAAACATCTAAGTAAAAATAGATTTTCCATTATTTTCTTTTTAAAACCAAGAGTAATTTTGTGCCATGGTAAGTAGTTGGTCATAGTGGTTCTTGGGTTGCTTCAAAGTTTCTGGCTAAGTCCCCTTTGACTCATAATTTTTCACCAGAAGTTATGTAAGCAAGAGTATATTATATGGATGTATTATGTTAGTAACTTGGTTGTGCATAATAATATGTCAGATACTAAGGGAGATTTAATTATCTGAACAAAAGAATTTTACACTCAACCTATTGAGTTAAATAAAAACGCAATTTTAAGTGCCTAGATAAATTATCAAGATAGTTTTGTAAATATCTGACATATAGTAGTGAACAACAAATATACATTAAATTATTTAACTTGAATAAAATTCTATTTATATATTGGAAAAATAAGCAGAAAAATCCAAGCTTATACTGTCATCAACCTGTTAAATAACTTTTAGAAATAAATTTGTTTCTGAACCAGTTTTATAAAATGTATGACTTGGGCTAAATTTTTCTTAAATTCTTTTCTGATTCTAAAAATGTATGCATGTGAACATTTTACACCCTTTGCAGAATAATTTATAGTTCTGTTGTATAATTTACATTTTTTATTTACTTTAATGCTAATTTGCAGATCAATTTTTAACCTTTAGTTAAAGTATATCCAAAATGAATCATTGTGCTAGTCATACAACTAGATAAATTAATATAAGTACCGATTATTGTGCATATTAGGGATAAATTCAGTTCTGGACCAAGTGCAGTAGCCATTATAAGTGGACCTGTGAAAGAGCAGTGAAAGTAATATGCAGGAGCTGGGAGACATTTTTGGTGTATCACCATCATCACAAGGCAAGATTATTTCACCAAGGAAAGGGGGGTCCATTAAGTTATTCATAGCTCTCCTTCCAACTTGACTACCTGTCAGTCTTTTCCAAAATTACTCAGCTTTCTGAGCACTTCCTCCTGATTTGTAGCTCCATTAAAACTGCTGACTCTTGAAGAAACCATACCCATTCTAGATTTAGTACTTTGAAATTTATATTTCCTGTTGTGGGAACACTCTTCTACAAGCTATTAGAATGGCAGACTCCTCATTTTTGTCAGAACCCTTGTCAGATATCCTCTCTTCTGAAAGATCTTTGAGCACCATGTTTTTTAAAAAATCACCACCAGTTAGTTCCTCTGTCATTCTCCATCCCAGTAACCTGGCGTTTTCCCCAAAGGTTTTAAAATCTTTTCATTATTGAGTTATAGGAGGTCTTTATATATTATGAATTAGTTCTTTGACAAACACATATCATAAAGATTTTTATCTAGGTCTTTGGCTTACCTTTTTCATTTTTATATAAGTATCTTTTGATGAGCACAAATTTTTAATTTTTAATTTTGAGTTTTCAATAATTCAATAGCTATTAGTATGGCCATCATAGAGCTATACAAACATTGCCACAATCAATTTGTAGAACATTTTATTACTCATAAGGAAATACCCTACCCTTTACACATTCCTGCCTCCCACACAATTTCCCAATGTTGACATCCCTAGGAAACCATTAATTTACTTTCTGTCTCTCTATATTGCCAAATTATATACATTTCATATAAGTAGAATACTATAATATATGACCTTTTGTGTCAGGCTTCTTTCACTTGGTTTACTGTTTTCAAGGTATATCTATGCTGTAGCATATATAGTACCTCATTTCCTTTTATTGCTCAAAAGTTCTATTGTATAGATATACAAATTTATCCATTTTTTTAGTTTATGAACCAATGTACTTTTTCTATTTTCTTTTTAATATTATGAGTAATGAATAATGCTGCTATAAACATCTGTGCTAAAAATATAAGTTTTTGTGTGAACATATGTTTTTATTTCTCTTGGGATATATTCCTAGGAATCGAATTGTTAGGTCAGATGATAATTCTGTGTAATCATTTCAGGAGCTGCCAGACTGTTTTCTAAAGCAGCTGCATAATTTTACATTTCTACCAGCAATGCGTTGTTTTGTTTTTTGAATAGCACTTATTATCACTTATATATTTTCTTATATGTTTATTTTCTCTATAACTAAAGCATTTTCCATTTTCAGTGTTGACTTTTTGTATAATATTCAGAATTCTACTGTCAATACTAAAATAATTACTGAGAAGTAATACTTGATAAATAAATTAGGATAAGCTTTGTAAGCTAAAATTAGATTGCTGTGTGGACCTCTGGATATATCCATGCGTTTTATTTATTTCTACAAATCCCACCAAAATTGAGTTGATTAGAAACGAAGGTGATGGAATGGCCATCCATCCATATTTTTTTTCTAATTGTATCCTTTGTTTTGCTTATTCCACTTTTCTTGAGGTATAAAATATTTCAATTAAAAATTTGTCTAGACAAAAATTTGAAAAAAAATATAACATGAATGGAGTATGTTTCATATTTATAAAATTTTGTTTAAGTGACAGGTCTTTTCCAAATCAAAGGAGGAAGACAAGGGTAACTGCTGAAATCCAATCAAAAGAGATATCAAGAGTGTAGGAGAAATGACTAAAGAAAGGTGGGATAAGAAAATAAGTAATTAGGTAAAATAAATGTATTTGCTTTTTGGTTACCATGAAATTTCCATATAGCAACATATACCTATAGCAAAGCAAAAACCTATACTGAAAACACCAAAGATAAAGACAAAGAAAAATATACCACTAAAAATGTTATCAACCCACAAAAAGCAACAGAAAAAAAAGAAACTATAAAAACAGCTAGTAAACAATTAACAAAATGGTAATAAGCACATACCTATCAATAAATACTTTAAATGGGCTAAATGTTTCAATCAAAAGAAAAGGTGACCAAATGGATGAAAAAGCCAGTCCCATCTACAAGCTGCCTACAAAAGACTCACTTTAGATGTAAGGACACAAAGAGACTGAAAGTAAAAAACAAAAAAACGAGATTTTATGAAAAAAAAAAAAAGCTGGAGTAGCCATATTTACCATATTTCCCCATGTATAAGATGTACCCCTTTTCAAAAAATTTGGGCTCTAAAAACTGCCTGCATCTTATACAGTGGTTGTAGATTTTTTTACATGCAGTTACCGCATTTTCGCGCTTGTTTTTGCTCTCATTGTTGAAGACAATGATTTGTCATCAGACACAGATGAGGACAAGCTAATGGATGAGAGTTTTGACAGTGATGAGTTGTATGAATTTTATGATGAATAAAGCTTGAGTTCCATAACTTTATGTAATACATTTTTTTTTCAAATTCGGGCCCCCAAATTAAGGTGTGTCTTATACATGAGGACGTCTCATACATGGCGAAATATAGTATATCATACACAATAAACTTTAAAACAAAACCTGTAAAAGAAACAAAGATAGGTGTTTCATACTGACAAAGATGATATAACATTTATAAATATTTATATACCTAACAAACAAAATACGTAAAGCAGATATTAACAGACCTAAAAGGAGAAATAGGCAGATATACAAAAATAATATTGGGCTTTAATATCCTGCTTACATCAATGACTATATCATCCAAACAGAAAACCAATAAGGAAACCTCGCAATAAACGACACATTAGAACAGAGACGTTAACAGTTCATCCGCACATTCTTCTCAAGTGTACATGAAACATGGAACATTTACCAGGTCAGATCATATGTTAGGCCACAAAACATGTCTCATGTTTTATTTGCTTTTATTTAAATTTAAGAGGACTGAAATCATATCAAGCATCTTTTCCAGCTACAATAGTATGATATGAAATGAGAAATTAATTACATGAAGGAAACTGAAAAATTCACAAATAGGTAGATATTAAACAACATGCCACTGGACAAACAATGAGTCAAAGAAGAAATCAAAGATAAAAAATACATTGATTTAAATGAAAATGGAAATGGAACATCGCAAAAGCTGCAGAATATAGCAAAGGTAGTGCTAAAAGGGAAGTTCATAGCGATAAAAGCCTACATCAAGAAACAAGAAAAGTCTCAAATAAACAACTTAACTTTACACCTCAAGGAACTAGAAAAAGTGGTGGTGCAGTGGATAGAGCGTCGGACTGGGATGCGGAGGACCCAAGTTCGAG
Organism: Saccopteryx bilineata; assembly: GCF_036850765.1. Lineage (NCBI taxonomy): Eukaryota > Metazoa > Chordata > Mammalia > Chiroptera > Emballonuridae > Saccopteryx > Saccopteryx bilineata. The sequence continues at coordinate 48,550,405 of NC_089494.1, read as the reverse complement.
ACCCCAAGGTCACTGGCTTGAGCGCAGGCTCATCTGGCTTGAGCAAAAAGCTCACCAGCTTGGACCCAAGGTCGCTGGCTCCAGAAAGGGGTTACTCGGTCTGCTGTAGGCCCGCAGTCAAGGCATATATGAGAAAGCAATCAATGAACAACTAAGGTGTCGCAACGAAAAACTGATGATTGATGCTTCTCATCTCTCTCCGTTCTTGTTTGTCTGTCCCTATCTATCTCTCTCTCTGTCCCTGTAAAAAAAAAAAAAAAAAAAAAAAAAAAAAAAAAAAAACTAGAAAAAGAAAAACAAAGCCTAAAATTAATAGAAGGAAGGAAATAACAAAGATTAGAGCAGAAATTAATGAAATAGAGATAAAAGACAATACCGAAATGAGACAAAGAGCTGGTTCTTTGAAGAGGTAAATAATATTGACAAGCCTTTAGTGAGATTCACCAAGAAAAAAAAGAGAGAAGACTCAAATAAATACAGAAATGAAAGAGGAGATGTTACAACTGATATCACAGAAATACAAAAGATCTTAAGATTATTATGAACGATTATATGCCAACAAATTGGATAACCTAGAAGAAATGGATAAATTCCTACTAAAACTAAATCATGGTGAAATAGAATACCTGAATAGAACAATTCTAGTAAAGAGGTGGTATTACTGTTTATAGAAAAACCAATAGTAGGCTATAATTATAGCATTAGATTCCTAGTACATCATCTTGGAAAAGGTATGACACAAATAGTAGACAGTTATGATCTATTATCACTTTGGGGTATACTCTCATTATTTTTATCATTTTTAAGTTAATCTGGAAAATCAAATATTGCATTTATGTAATATATATGATCAGTATGGTGCATATATAATTTAAACTTCTTAATTGAGATTTTCTTTATCACATATTGTTGAACATTTTCTTCCTAAAAGCTTTACTATTAATCTCTAAGCAAAAGGAGTATTTTGCCAAGTCTAAAAGAAAGAAATTACATTTTGGCTGCTTCTTTATTCATGGTGTAACAATGAAAGACAGGAGAGACAAAAACCTGACAACCAGGAAAAGGGAAAATACATAACTTGAAGAATAACTTCGATTTTCTGCTCAGCAGTGGCTAATGTGATTCTCGTGGTGTTTATTACTTTCATCCACTCAATTTGGCTGATCCTTAGGGGGCCTACCTTCTGCCCAAATTCCTGGAACACAGAGTCATTGCTATATTTTGGCATCAGGATTATTTATTTATGACACTAAATTTTTTAAAAATAATTTAATTAAAAATAGGCAAAGGTCCTGAATAGATACTTCTACATAGAGCACATACTGATGGCCAATAGATACATGAAAGGAAGCTGCTCAACATCACTAATCATTAGAAAAATGCAAATTAAAACTAGAATGAGATATCACCTCACACCTGTCAGAATGGCTATCATCAATAAATCCACAAACAACAGGTGTTGATGAAGATGTGGAGAAAAAGGAACCCCTGCGCACTGTTGGTGGGAATGCAGATTTGGTGCAGTCACTGTGGAAAACAGTATGAAGTTACCCCCAAAATTAAAACTGGAACTGCCTTATGATCCAACAATTCCAATTCTGGGAATATATCTGAAGAAACCTGACATACTAATTTAAAAGAATATATGCACATCTAGGTTCATTGCAGAAATATTTATAATAGCCAAGATTTGGAAACAGCCCAAGTGACCATCAGTAGATGGATGGATAAAAAATCTGTGCTGTATTTACAAATGGAAGACTAATTGACTTTAAAAAAAGAAGAAAATCTTACCTTTTGTGACAGCCTGAATGGGCCGGGATATAATTATGCTAAGTGAAATAAACCGGTCAGAGAAAGACAAGTACTATACGATTTCTCTCATATGTGGAATCTCTAATAAACACAATAAACTAACGGACTCATAGATTCAGAGAATAGACTGACCACTGTCAGAGGGGAGTGGGGTTATGTAGCTGGGTGAAAAAGGGATTAAGCAAAAAAAAAAAAACCCAAACAAACAAACAAACAAAAAACCTTATAGAGAGACAAAAAACCTTACCAGAGGGAAAATGGGGGCAGGAGGAGGTAAAAGAAGAGAAAGGAGGGATAAATGTGATGTGAGGAGACTTGACTTGGGCTGGTGAATACACAGTAAAACATGCAGATGATTTCTTATAGAATTGCGCACCTAAAACTGATATAATTGCATTAACCAATGTCACCCCAATAAATTCAATAAAAAATGGCACCTCATCTATTAGGTTTCCATATCTTGACCATATTGGGCCGCCACTGGAGCAGATATACAGAACTGATGTTGGAAATAACACGATTTATTAAGTGACGGGCAGGACTAGCTCTTGGATTTTTCCAAAGCATCCTTAAATTAAATAAGATTTATGGACTAGAGACCAAATCCAATTCAGGAAGATATAATTAAATATGTTAATTATGTCTTTTTAATTCATTTCTCTTTGAAATATTACCTTTATTGTGACTTAAAGAAGATGATTAGGCAATATCATTAAAAGAGGTTCAGGATAAATATTGGATTTTTATGGTTGGCTAATACTGCAGGTACAACTCAATAACTATTATACTTTTTAATATGGTCATTATGATGTTATTTTTTAGAGAGAGAGAAAGGACGGGAGAAGGGAGAGAGAGAGAAGCACCAGCTCACTGTTCTACTTAGTTGTTCTATTTAACTGTGCATTCATTGATTGCTTCTTGTGTGCTCCCTGACTGAGAATGGAGGTGTGACCTTGGGGTGCCAGGATGATGTTTTATCCGTTAAGCCACCAGCCAGGGCTCATTATTATCATTTTTTATTCATTGAGTTGCCTAAATACTTTCTATTCCTGGCTTAAACTCTATACTTCATTCGTGATTATATTACTACTGTGTAAATACTTTCACATCATTCTAGCCATATATATATATATATATATATATATATATATATATATATATGAAGTTAGTTTTTGGCCCAAGCCTAAGATATTAGAGAAGAGCACCTGGGTGTAAGACACAGAAGTTCACCCAGTACTCAACTCCTGAATGAATAAATTAAACAAGCCTACACAAGGAAACATCTTTAAAAGAGGTACTTGAAAATATGTTAAATATCATATTTTCTTTTTCCCCCAAAGTTTAGAGGAAATAGAAACAACACACACACACACACACACACACACACATCTTGGCTAAAAATCGAGATGAAAAGAAGAAATTCTTATTTTATCAAAGCCCGATTTCAAACATGTCATTATAGTCAGCTCTTGAACTATCTGGGATTAATTTTCATGTTGTAGATTAAATTTTTTAGATTTTCTCTCTAGATACCTACTTTGAAGTTATTTTTTTTTTACCATAGGGAGGTTAATTACAGTTTGTTATTTTAATAATAATAAATCATAATGCAAATAAGTTTCCCTTAATGAACCTTTATTATTATTTTTTCTTTTGTTTCTTGCACTCGCCCTAAGAAATGTTGTTAGCCTCATTTGATAGAAGAAATAAACAGTGATTTTAAATGACAAAATGACTTTTCCAAGAAAACAGATTCTAAGTGACAATTTAGGTATAACTGACTCTGAAAGCAAATGTCTTTGATAATTGTTTTATACTGTTAGATTATAAAAGTATTGGTGAAAGAAAATTTAAATATTAGTAAAAATTGTATCTATACATTAATTCATGTATTGATTAGTGTGGTTTATTGTCATAAAAATGGTAAGTAAAGATTTTTATACGGTACTACAGAATTGATTAAATCAGTTGTCATCTTACAATGGAATTGTGTTCTCGACCATATTGGTAGGGTAAATCTTCTTGAACTCTGAGCATCCAATGCTATAAATGAAGTTTATGTTTATAGGCCAGCTAGTTAAAAAAAGTAAAATAAAATGAACAAAAAAGCCTTAATGCTAAAGATGGGCAACTTTCAATGATCTTCAGGTTTAAGGTTTGGCAAGAAGGCTAAATTAGACCCAGCTAAGGTGGCTTTTCTTCGTTTTCACTTCCAACCAGCCAAAAAGCCTTAAAATGGAGCTTCACTAGGGAAGGATAAAAGTTATTGTGTGTATAAAGCTCACAGGAGCTGTCTTAGTCTACTGGGGCTACCATAACAAGATACAACAGGCTGACTGGCTTAAACAACTGAAATTTATTTCTCAGTCTTGGAGTTCGGGAACTCCAAGATCAAGGTGTTGGCTGATCAAGTTCCTGGTGAGAGCTCTCTTCTTGGCTTCCCTCTATCTTCACAAGGCTTTTCCTTGGCACAACCTCTATATAGAGTTTTCTCTCTTCCTCTTAAAAGGCCACCCATCCTATTCAATCACCCTTATGACCTTATTTAACCTTAACTACTTCCTAAAAGCCCTGTCCAAATACAATTATACTGAGGGGTATGGTTTCTACAAAGGAATTTTAGGGAAGAAATGTTTCAGTGCTTAGTGGGATCTATTTTTTTAATAAAGTGGCTCTAAACTTGGTTAGTAAATTTATCTAAGAACAGAGGTCACTTCCCTTTTATCGTTAGGCTGTGGGAAGAGATGTATGAGCTCCAAAGAGTATTTTTTAATATGTAAGCCAATTATTTCCTTCTGCAAAGCTAGACTTCAGTGTTCTACTTCTTGCTGCACTATTAAGCCTGAGACAGGACTGGCTATGGCCTACCACATTCTTATAGGAAATGATAAATCACTTATATAAGAAGCACACTTAAGATGCAGTTCTCCCAAGTATTTCTTCTGTTTTTTGTTGTTGCTTCCTGAGAGAACATCTGTTCTGAGAAAATAATTGTTCTCTGTAAATCTCTTCTAAGAAGAAAGGGTCTTTTTAAGCTCACAAGAAGGAAAAGACTTGGCAGTTAAAATAAACCCTCACTGCCTAACACCTTTTCTACTGTCAGCTGTAATCACAACTCTTACGTTAGAGAGCAGATGGTACTGCAATTCTTATCCACTGAAATTCAGGGATAATTTTCTCTCAGCTAGCACGTTGTGTGGGCTAATTATGAAATAACACAAAAGTTTTATTTCAAAATTCGAGATTTTTTTTCATAATTTTGAATAATAAATTTTGTAAAAAATGATTCTAAGTGCCTGGATGCTAACTATGTAACATTTGCTACAAGATTTTAGGAAAACAGGCGGTCATTATCACTATTACTGAAAAGCTGTAGAAACATTCTCAACTGAAGCACAGACTCATGCGCTGACTCAATCTTATGAATTCTATGGAAATATTGCTTTTATATCAAACCTCTGCCCAAATGATGTCTTCTCATCATCCTTCCTTTTGCACCTGAGACAAAATGGCTCCATGGTTATGTTCGATCTTCTCATGCCTTTGTTTTTAATTACTGAACGTATTCCTATGTGACACGGTATATGTTTATCTGCTTACTATCTGTCTTTTCTGTCCTTAAATGTGTAAATTATGTCTGTTCTGCCTGGTACCTAACAGGAGCTCAATAAACGTTTGTAGAACAAATCAATGCTCATGTCTTTTCAGGTGAGTGAATGCCTGTGAAGAAAGATAGCTGATCACTTATATCTCTCTGGCCTCTGAATAAAAAGATAATAATATGAAGTGCAGGTAAGTGGCAGTGGAGTAACGTTGGCATAATAGTGATATGGTAAACACTGGTAACTCAGAAACTTTTTATTTTTCTACGGACTAAAATTAATAAATACAAACTTAAAATGGCTTAAAGGAGTTTCATCCAGAGCTGACCACATAAAAATCCCTTGCCATGTGAACTGAGACTAATCTAAACTTTCCTGACTAAACATCTTTCCTCAGTTGGTACATTCTTTGGGTATTTCTTAATAGAAAAACATACAAAAAGAGAGAAGCGTAAAGCTAGAATGAAATAATTGGCACTAAAAAGAGAGCCTGGGTGTTTTTAAGATAAATTCCTTTCCTCACAATTTTTTGATAGTCCACCCTAGCACCAGACTGTGGATGCCATAATGATTTCTTTGTTGTATACCTGTTTCCTCAAGGACTATACAATTGACTTTAAAACCACAGAGCTCAAATAAGATACATGGCGTACACACTGTCACATAATTTTAAAACCATATTCTAATGCTAAATATAAATTTTGTTTACTGCCCTGGTCAGATAGCTCAGTTGCTTAAGAGTGTCATCCTGGAGCACAGAGGTTGCCAGTTTGATCCCTGGTCAGGGCACCTACAGGAACTCATTGATAGTCTCTCTCTCTCTCTCTCTCTCTCTCTCTCTCTCTCTCCCTGCTTCTCTCACTAAACTTAATTTAAAAAAATTTGTCTACCATATTTGTCATTTGAGATTATCCGTTTGACTCAATTGTTCTAAATAATTGAGCCGAAAGCACCTGACACTAATCTTCCTTTTATAAAAAGAGAAAACTTGAATTTGTGCTATCAATTAACATTTCCCAGCTTTCAATATGTGGAAATAGCCAGGAAGCAGGAGAGGAAAGATAATTATAAGAAGTGATAAATTATATCAGGGGCCCTGGCTAGATGACTCGGTTGGTTAGAGCTTCTTCCTGAAGTACAGAGGTTGCGGGTTCAATCCCTGGTCAGGACACATACAGGAACAAATTGATGTTCCTCTATCTTTCCCTCTCTCTCTCTCCAAAGTCAAAAATAAATAAGAAAAATTTTAGAAAAGAATTAGGAAAGCCAATCTTTTACTTCCTTATAACCTCTATGGGCACTAGGGAAATAACACTAAATACTCATATTTTTGAAAATGCCTGTTGAATAAGTGGCAACTTGATTGGTTTTCAGCTTGTATTTCGTCATCTAACATATAAGACAGTAAGATATTAGTTGCCCAAACAAGTACTGTTATCAGAAATACATAAAGAAACAAACTGTTTATCTGAGATAAAATAATTATCATATTTTGTAGAAATAGTGAATTTATGATTTTCATTGTGTAAACATGTATAAGTAAATGTATTTACTTATCTAACATAGTTCCTAGAATATAGCAGGCAAAAATGTGTTTGTTTGTCCAGGCAAACTATGAATTACAGCTTATATCAGGGGTCCCCAAACTTTTTACACAGGGGGCCAGTTCACTGTCCCTCAGACCATCGGAGGGCCGGACTATAAAAAAAACTATGAACAAATCCCTATGCACACTGCACATATCTTATTTTAAAGTAAAAAAACAAAACGGGAACAAATACAATATTTAAAATAAAGAACAAGTAAATTTAAATCAACAAACTGACCAGTATTTCAGTAGGAACTACGGGCCTGCTTTTGGCTAATGAGATGGTCAATGTGCTCCTCTCACTGACCACCAATGAAAGAGGTGCCCCTTCCGAAGTGCGGTGGGGGCCGGATAAATGGCCTCAGAGGGCCGCATGTGGCCCGCAGGTCGTAGTTTGGGGACCCCTGGCTTATATGCTCTTAAAATTTCTCTTTCTATATGGTCAGTTTTTACTTTTTATGATATCATTAAAATATTATTTTAAAACATAACCATTTCATTTTCAGTCAAATGGATTAATAGAAAATAGATTTATCCTCCTGAAACAACTTAAAATATAAAAGTCAAAGATATATAAAATGATGGTTTTCAACAAATTAAATAATGGACAGTGAAAAACAGTGATCCCAAAAGATGGGAAATAAGAGTTCAGCCCTGCATGCTGACATTTGTTCAATGTCCTGACTGAAAACAGTTTTCACACGGAAGTTCAGGAAGGGGAGCTCTGGAATTTCTCAGTGGTCTCCCTAGATTGAGGAGACAAAGCAGGGACTCAAGGCAGCTAGAGTTTGCAGGGCAGAGTACTAAACAGTAAAGAGATCTATGTATAGCAAGAGAGAGGCAGAGGTAGTTAGAAGACCCTTAAGTCTTTAACTTAATACTGATCAGTGCATGCATGATAGAAAAACACTCAAGTTTGCATAAATAACCACCTGAAAGGGCTAGAGTGGATAACATGTATAACAGACGGAAAGTTGGAAATAATTTTTGTCTTAAATTGCAAAAATCTCTCATAGACTATCAAGTAGAATAGTCAGAAGGTCGTTTTCCTCAGTACTGGGGGAAAATTAACCACAAAATAAACATTTCTCTGATTTGTTTAGCTCAGCTTACCAGCAAGGTAAAATAATAACAAACTCTTTCCAAGTAATTAAACTGCATCCCAGAACAGAGCTCAGGAATACATACAATATTCCAGTACCCAAGAGAATGAAATTCATAACATCAGGCATTCCAATAAAATTACAAGTAATGTAAATAACAATAAAATATAACAATGAAAAGAGTCAAATTTGACACAGAAATGACAGAAAATAGAAGTAGTAGGCAAAGATATTAAAACTGTAACTTTAGGCCCTTGCCGGTTGGCTCAGCGGTAGAGCGTCGGCCTGGCGTGGGGGGACCCAGGTTCGATTCCCGGCCAGGACACACAGGAGAAGCGCCCATTTGCTTCTCCACCTCTCCCCCCCTCCTTCCTCTCTGTCTCTCTCTTCCCCTCCAGCAGCCAAGGCTCCAATGGAGCAAAGATGGCCCGGGCACTGGGGATGGCTCCTTGGTCTCTGCCCCAGACGCTAGAGTGGCTCTGGTCGCGGCAGAGCGATGCCCCGGAGGGGCAGAGCATCGCCCCCTGGTGGGCAGAGCGTCGCCCCTGGTGGGCATGCTGGGTGGATCCCAGTCGGGCGCATGCGGGATTCTGTCTGTCTCTCCCCGTTTCCAGCTTCAGAAAAATACAAAAAAAAAAAAAAAAAAAAAAAAAAAAAAATATATATATATATATATATATATATATATATATATATATATATATAACTTTAACTACATTCCATATGTTCAAGAAGCAGGGGGGAAAAGTGCATTGAGTAAAGAAAGGGTATGGAAACCCCAACCAAATATCTAGAAATGAAAATGGTAATATCTGAGATGAAAAAAATCCCTAGATGGAATTATAAACAGTTGAGACATAACAGGAAAAATAGACATAATGATAGAAACTATGTAAATTGAAACAGGATAAAAAAAAAAAAAGGACTAAACTATCACAGAACATTAAAAGGGAGATCCTACTCAGGACCATAAAATAATCTCAATAAATTAGAAATTATTTCATTCATATAAAATATTTACTCAGACACTAATGAAATGAAGGTGAAAATAAGTATAATAAAGATATTTTAAAAATCCCCAAATTTTTGGAAAGTAAATAACATTCTTCTAAAAAACTCATGGATCAATGAAGAAATTATAAAAAAAAAAAATTACAGAATATTTTGAAATGAATAAAAATGAAAACACAGCCACAGTAATATTTAGAGAGAAATTTATAGTAAGAAAAAGAAAAATATTAGAGTGAATATCAATGATATAAAAATGGAAAAGCAATAAAGAAAATAAAACCAAAGACTGGGTCTTTTACAAAATGCATAAAATTGATTAACTTTGACATAGAGAGATAAGGAAAAAAGAGAAGAGGCACAAATTACTAATGTTAAGAACTATAGTTTTCACATTACAAATTCTAGTATAGGAAATATTATGAAGAACTTTATACCAACAAATTTGACAACTTAGATGAATGGGCCAGTTTCTTGAAACTACCAAAACTCAGTCAAGAAGAAATAGATAACCTAAATAGTTCTATACATTTTTATATTGAATTTTGTAATTTATAACCTTCTCACAAAGAAAACTTCAACTACAGATAGTTTCACAGGCATGTTACCAAACATTTAAAGAAGAAATAATACCAATTTTACATTAACTTTTCTAGAAAATTTAACAGAAGGAAGTGATTACTTGTAATTTCATTCTGTCAAGTCTGAATTACACTGATACCACCCTCTCCCCCCAAAAGATGTTATGAATAAAAAACATTAACTCCCAGTACATCAAAAAACTAGATAAAAATTCATTTCAATTTGTATCATGAATGAAAATAGGATTATCCTGTTTTCCTTTTTTTAAAATATAGATATGCCAGTATTATAATATTTGTACTTTTTATTCTATTAATTAAAAAATATAAAGAGATCACTGTGGTTTTAGAGTTCTTCAAGCTAAATTCTTATTTATTTTTATCTTTTAATTATGGTACAATAGATATAGAAAAAAACTTGTTATTTTAACCATTTTTTTATCTTTTTTTTTTTTTTTTTTTTTTGTATTTTTCTGAAGCTGGAAATGGGGAGAGACAGACTCCCGCATGCGCCCGACCGGGATCCACCCGGCATGCCCACCAGGGGGCGTCGCTCTGCCGCAACCAGAGCCACTCTAGCGCCTGGGGCAGAGGCCAAGGAGCCATCCCCAGTGCCCGGGCCATCTTTGCTCCAATGGAGCCTCGGCTGCGGGAGGGGAAGAGAGAGACAGAGAGGAAGGAGAGGGGGAGGGGTAGAGAAGCAGATGGGCGCTTCTCCTGTGTGCCCTGGCTAGGAATCGAACCCGGGACTTCTGCACGCCAGGCCGACGCTCTACCACTGAACCAACCGGCCAGAGCTTATTTTAACCATTTTTAAGTGTACAACTCCATGGTGTTAATTACATTCATAATGTTGTGCAGTCATTACCACTATTCCCCAAATTTTTCATCACCCAAACAGTAACTCTGTATTTGTTAAGCAGTAACTCACTGTTCATTCCTTTCTCCAGACTCTGGTAATCTCTCGTCTACTTTCTTTTTAAATTTTATTTATTAATTTGAAAGAGAGAGAGAAAGAAAGGAGGGGAAGAAGCAGTATGCACCAACTTGTAGCAGCTGGTTCTCACATGTGTCTTGACACAATAGGCCTGGATTTTGAACTGGCAACCTCAGCATTCCAGGTCAACACTGCACCACCATAGATCAGTCTTATCTCTTTTCTGTCTCTATAAATTTGCTTATTCTAGGTATTCTATGTAAGTGAAATCACACACTATTTTTTCTTTTGTGTCTGGCTTATTTCACTTAGAATAATGTTTTCAAGATTCATTCATATGGCATAAAGAATTTGTTCATTTTGTATTTTTGTATATTTTAAATCAGTTGCACAAAAAAGAGCAAGAATACATATCATAGCTTTATATAATCATTTTGATTCAATTCCTGGGATACCTAGAAGTTTTCTAAATAAATTTTAAACATATTGACAAAATTTAGCACCAAATGCTATTATTCTATATTTACCCCATTGCTGAGATTTGCCCCATTTCTAAACCTTGGAAAAGGAGGAATGATGCTTAGAAATGGGTTATTATTAAATTAAGGATGTGATAGATGCTGAAAAAAATCACAAATTAGCCTGACCTGTGTTGGCACAGTGGATAAAGCGTCGACCTGGAAATGCTGAGGTCACTGTTTCGAAACCCTGGGCTTGCCTGGTCAAGGCACATGTGGGAGTTGATGCTTCCAGCTCCTCCCTCCCCTTCTCTCTCTCTGTCTCTCCTCTCTCTCTCTCTCTCTCTCTCTGTCTCTCCCTCTCCTCTCTAAAATGAATAAATTTTAAAAAAATTAAAAAAAAAAGAATCACAAATTGGAGAGCTAGATTGAGGTTGGTAGCAGAGTGATGGTGTAGACCAAATGAATGTCAGTGGCATATTATCCTTGCTAAAAAGAACACTACATTTTATCTGTGCCATATTAAGTGATACATTCACATTCCTCATGTTGAAATAATCTAATCAGCATCATATGATATTTATTCAGGGTAGAGAGGATGCTATCATCACATTTTGTTTTGGAATTCCTTGCATGGATCCATGTTTCCTCAGGGACCTGTGGTCCACCAGATGGAACAACTGGGACAGAAGTAATCCAGCATTGGGACTTCTATTATAGACCATGGTGTCCTTTTACTTCTGTATTTAAAGTAACTTTTAAAGTGCTTATTCCAACTTAGATAGAACATTGAATCCCAAAGGAAGGCTTGAAGAGAGATTAACATAGTAGATTTAACATGGGTCCAGTGATTTTTGTTATTGGTTCTGGAAAGAAGAAAAGTAGAATGATTAGGTCATCCTCACTCAGCCTTGTGGTAGTTGAATCATAGGCTCTGGTTCTTTTTTTTTTTGGTATTTTTCTGAAGCTGGAAACGGGGAGAGACAGTCAGACAGACTCCCGCATGTGCCCGACTGGGATCCACCCGGCACGCCCACCAGGGGGCGATGCTCTACCCACCAGGGGGCGATGCTCTGCCCCTCCGGGGCGTCGCTCTGCCCCGACCAGAGCCACTCTAGCGCCTGGGGCAGAGGCCAAGGAGCCATCCCCAGCGCCCGGGCCATCTTTGCTCCAATGGAGCCTTGGCTGTGGGAGGGGAAGAGAGAGACAAAGAGGAAGGAGGGTGGAGAAGCAAATGGGCGCTTCTCCTATGTGCCCTGGCCGGGAATCGAACCCGGGTCCCCCGCACGCCAGGTGGACGCTCTACCGCTGAGCCAACCGGCCAGGGCCTACTCTGGTTCTATTAATACATGGCACCTGACACTTAAGAGAAATAAAGACACAGAAAGAAAAAGTGGGAAGACTGGGCTCCTGGAGATGATGTATCACACCAAGAAAGCAATTATTGAGGATCTCAGAGATCCACGAAAGATGTCTAGTATAAAAAGAACTCTCTGGAGTACCTGAACCTTTCTAATTTGTGGTGAGATTAATATTCAGAAACAAGAACTTCAATAGTCACTCCATGTCTTAAATTCAGATTTCTCTTAATATATAGACTAACAATCAAAAAATTCTAGTATTGGTATATTTTTATAAAAGCTATAATGAATTTAAAAACGGCAACTCTGCAAATTAAATTTTCCAAGTTAAGTATTTTAGATAGTAAACAACAGAAAAAGGAGACAGCCTTTATTGAGACAGATAAATTGGATTGTAGTATAGTTCTTAAATTATGTTTACATAGCAAGAATAAATTAATGATTTAATTTATACTAAAAAAAGATTAAAAAACTGTATTCTGAGTACTTCCGTTCCCCCTTCATATTCTTATCCCTTATTTATTTATTTATTTATTTTTGGCTGTTTACTTTGCTTTTTTTTCTTCTACTACATAGAGATATCAGTTGAAGTCTGTCTTAAAAGTTTGTGACGATGAATTTAATAAACTATTTCTAAAGAATCTATAGCACATCTACAATTTTGTTAAATCGCTAGAAAATAAATAAAGCCTTTGAGGTTGGCCTTTTTCCTCCAGTAGTTTGTCATCCTGTGTAATTATCTTGTGAATTGGAATGAGGTAGATATAACTAAGATCAGGAAGTTAGTTCTTAAGGATGAAATAAATTAGTATTATAAAAACCATGGTTGAATACATAAATAATATTCTATTTCATAGATTATTTTTTTAAAGATTTTATCTAATAATTTTAGAGAGAGAGAGTGCTAGGGGGCGAAGGTGAGGAACAGGAAGCACCAGCTTGTTGTCATTTCTTTTTGTGTGCCTTGATCGAGCAAGCCGTAATTTCAAACTATTGACCTCAGCATTCCATGTCGACACATTTCATGACACCACACATCAGGTAATTATTATTTTTAAATTGAGCAACAGTAGATAATTCCAATTGAAATTGTTATACTACCAATAAACAAATAAAGGCTAGAGTTTTGAATGATCAATTAGGTCAGCAAGCACCAACTAATGGTATAATTCATTTGAACAAGAGTCATATTCCCCCAAAGGATTTTGATCTAGTCATTAGACAAAAAAACAAATGTTTAAAGATATCAGACAACACCTTTAAAAAAATTATCCAATTCAGCATATCTAGTAGAGGGTAACCAATTAATAGTATAAAGGTCATAAAGGGCCTTGTTCAGTTGGCTCAACAGTAGAACGTCAGCTCAGTGTGTGAAAGTCCTGGGTTCTATATCATGTCAGGGCACACAAGAGAAGCGACCATCTGCTTCTCCACCCCTCTACTCCCCTCTCTCTCTCTTCTCCTCTTGTATCATGGCTCAAATGGTCAAGCAAGTTGGCCCCGGGTATTGAGGATGGCTCCATGGCCTTGCCTCAGGCACTAAAATAGCTCGTTTGCTGAGCAACAGAGCAGTGGCTCTAGCTGGGCAGAGCATCACCCAGTAGGAGGTTTGCCAGATGGATCCAGGTTGGAGCACATGCAGGAGTCTATCTCTGCCTCCCTACCTACCAGTTAATAAAAAAAAGAAAAGTCATAAAGTTCTCCAACAAGAGTCTATGGTCACCTGAAGAAAACAAATTTGGTTTTTACTTTAGTATTTTAAAGTTTCATTTTTACATCTCTAATGTTAATTATCTGTATTTACATCAATACTTTTTAATCTCTATAAATCACTGTGAATATTTTATATCACTTTATTAGCCAATAGATTCCAAATTAAAATTTTCATACTCCAATACATTTTCAAAGAGATTATTCACCCTTTAGTTTAAGAACTAGGTGAAATATGGATAGCATGTCTTGCAATGGTCAGGCACTAGTATGGTGATTTAAAAGAATCTTAAAAATGTTTTATGAAAGAATTTTGTTAGTTTTTACAACTTTGCAATAAATCAAAATTGATGCAACTTGTCCCCTCTGATGTAAATATTATACTTTTACACTTAAAATTATCACTATCTGTACTGTATGTTTTCTGCTTGGGTTTTGCCCTTTGTGTGTACGTTATCATATATTACAAAGTCCTTCTGTGCTTAATTTCCAGAGCTCTGAGTCACAGGATGGTTGTTGCTGACCTTTTCTATTTATCTACATGAAACTGCTGTTGGCCTCATTTTTGGTAATACTCTCGTACGAATGATCTTTTTCCATAATTAATAATTTTTGTCATAGATCTGTGGTCATGTATTTCTATATTATGTGCTTTCCTTTGCTACCATAAGCAAAGTTTCATAACCAACGAGAACATGACAGTACATAATGTAGGTATATAATCTATTGCTTTAATTTACATAATTGTTTTACATGTTGACTTGATCATATACATTCTTATTTAAGTACCTTAGAATATGAACTTTGGTATTTGGAGACTTGTAAGATATTTCCATAAGATATTTGTTAATGTTGGCATAAAATAATTTAGATTACAAGACTTCTAATGTTTATATCTGATTTTAAATATTAATTAATGGCGATGAAAGAAGTTTCTTTAAACATAAGGCTATCTGGTAGTCTCTATTATATTTCTTTACACATTACTGAATAAGAGTTAAAGGTAAACCATACCTTCAGAAAATTTCAATTAAATAGACATAATTGGTGAAGAATTGCCACTACACACTTAAAATGATAGAAAAGGCTACATCTGACCAAATCCTTACAAAACTGTTTATAATTTTAAAAAATATATATCACATGTATATCTGCTTAAGAACTTAGTGCTGAGTAATTAGAACTTCATTTTGCATTGCAATATAAAATTACTTTGCTTATAGAAAAGAGTCAATTTTCATCTTAGGGTTACTGACAGTGGCCCTCCTCTACCCCTCTTTACTTCTCAGTAAGTACCTTGCTTTCTCCCACACAAAAGAGAAATAAACATTATTTCTCATGGGCTAGAAAGTATATTTCCAAGTACTCACGTGTAAAATCTCTGAAGAAAGTTCTTGGAAAGATGTTTTTTCAAAGTGGAGTCGAGGTTATCTTGTGTTCCCCTCAAAGCATTGAAGAGATGATTTGCTTTTTGCACTTCTCCTTTTAAACAGACCAAGAAACGGGGTTGGGGGGTGGAGAATAATGAGGGAATGAAATCTGATCCTGCTATCTAGCAGTGAAAGAGCGAGGTAGGAATCCGAAGATTATCCAGCCCCAAGTCCCTCCTGTCTGCTGGAGCAGAGGAAGCCTCAGGCCTTTCGGAGATCGCCCGCAGCTAGGGATGGCCAGCTTCCTGTTTAGGTTACTCCAGCTCTCTTTTGGCTAATTTCGCCAAACTCCTCAAAAGCCTTTTCTATCACAGAGGAAACAGCCAAAGGAAACAGTTTATGCTAAGATTTCAAATTATTGTTTTTGAATAACTACTTGTTTTGCTTTCCAGGATTCCTTTTGTAATCAGTTAAAAAGACAAACAAAAAAACACTTATTTTGCCTGACCTGTGGTGGCCAGTGGATAAAGCATCAATTTGGAGTGCTGAGTTGCTGGTTTAAAATGCCAGACTTGCCTGGACAAGGACATATGCGAAGCAGCTACTATAAGTTGATGTTTCCTGTTCCTCTCTCCCACCTTTTTCTCTCTATCCTTTCTCTAAAATTAATAAATACAAAACGAAACACCTTTTTATCTATTGCAAAATGTCAGGCTGTGAACCCTGCCTCAGTTAGTTGCTACCTTTGCTACTTTAATCAATTATTTAAACTCTGTACCTCAGTTTCTGTTTCCCTAAATAATGATAATAAAAGCTTCTAGGTTTGAACTAAATAGTAAATGGAATAATATATATATAAATATATATCAAACACTTGAGATAGGCCCCCACACATAGAAAATCTTCAATAAATGCTATCATGTTTATTACTATTGTTTATATTTTATATAATGTGTAAATATTGAAAAATGTCACTCGCCATGGTTCTGAGTAGGTTGCTGTCATTGAGGTTAACCTTTAGTATTTTCATATAGAATTGCAGAGGTTCCTCAGCTTACTACACAGTTGCTACCACAGTAATTGTTAGAAAAATAAGTTTGTAAATATGATATATATGTTTGCTCACTTATAGTTTGCGTTGGGTGTGGGAGACGGGCTGTAGGTTGGCAAGGTTCTTATAGCCTAAAGCTTGGTTTTAAGATTAAGCCTTTCCCACCCTTTTAATACTAAGATCTTCTCAAAACTGAGCTTTTCCCCACACCCTTGACTGTTGCATGATGTGGGGTGGTGCAGTTTCATGAGGAATCCCATTTCTGCGTCAGATAAGTGGCTTTGTATCAGAGACTTCCTTATTTGTATATTGGCTTAAAGGCTTTAATTTTCTACACTATAAAATAAAACAGACCCGGGCCCTCGCTCGCTCCGTTCCTGCCATCAGCCCTGCAGAGAAGAAGCAGCCAAGTTGGCGGAGTGCTGAAGGAGAAGCCAGTTTATGCAGAGTTTATGCAAAGAGAAGGAGATGGGAAACAGAGGCGAATAAACTGGTGGGGCCTTTGATTATAGGAATACTCGGATGAGTCAGTGGCTTTGGGAGCCCAGAATGGAAAGGGAAGTGTTTTCCCACTGTGTGTATTTTCTCTCCCACCAGGTAGAAGCTAAGATTAAAGGTAATGGCCCGCCAGTTCTTGGCTCTGTTGTTTCATTACCATCTGTCCGAATCAAATGCGAACCTGTATGGACCAGGCGGCGGTGTTGGTGGCCGAGGTTATTGGCCTTACAGTGACATAACCTGAATTTTGTTGTAAATTGAAACACACCCTAGTCTGTCCTAACAGTGTCGTAAAATCATAATCTAGGACATAAAAACACAACTAAGCCACAGAAAAAGGAAAAGGACATAAAAATACTTGACTGTACTGCGCATTCTTCTGCCATGCGCAACCAAACTAGTTTCCCATGTAGTCTATAAGTACAATGCTAACTATGTAAGCCAAAACACTCACATCTCAATTCTTTAAAGTTTTTATGGAAATGAGCATCTTAAACTCGAAACATTGTATGTTGAAACTGTCATAATCCGAGGACCCTGTGTGTGGTCATATCAGACTAAGATCACTAGAGATTGCTTCAGATGACAGTCTACTTAGCCATGAAGGTTGAAGTCTTTATAAGAAAAATCCATTTTCTTATTTCTCTTTTCTCGAATTCTCATTGTGACTTCAATTTTTCTTCTTTCCTCTGACTTCTGTGTAAGCGGTGACCTTTTCCTCTTGTTGGTTTTTAATATTTATTGAATAATTATTAGGTATCTGCCACATAAATTATCTAATTTTAGTCTTGTAACTAATTTATGAAGATCCTCTCTATCTACCCACTTGACAGGTTTAAGAAGGATGAGTGAGGTTTGAAGAGCTGTGATTTAAATCTGTAGTCTGACTTCATAGTACAGATGCTCAAACACTCCTCTGTGCTTCTATCTCAGCCATATTCTGGATTTCATATCATTTTAACCATAAAACTTTGCTGTATATTACTCCCACATACCCTGCCATTTAAGCACATTCAGTGTTCCCTTCTTGCTCCAGTTGTTGAAAAATGCTGCCTGTTTATGGACTAAAATGGACATTAATTTCATGTTTGGCCAATCTACAAACTCTCCTCAGATAGAAGTAAGCTCAGCCAGCTTTCCTTTTTTTGGAAACTTAAACTAAGAGTTATAAAAACAATTATATATAGTAAATGACAGGCTTTTAACTAAAAAGCCAAGATAAAGGTCTGGCAGCCATATGGTATGTAAAAGATGATTATGTGAAGGAAGCTATTGAGAGAGAATGATGAAAAGAATAAACAAAAGAGAATCTATAACCCCTGAGAGAGGAAAGAAGAAAAGTAAGAGCAAGATTGAAGGAAGAGAGATGAAAGAGTGATGTTTGAGCTCTGTAGTGACAGCCCTTCCTCAGGCCTAGTTCAATATTTTTTAACTACTCAAGAAGAGATACTCTTGTAATAAACCCTCTTTTCCCCTAAAGTCATTAAAGAAATATCTTTTTCTTATTATATAAAGAACCCTATGTGAAAGAGCCACAGCTAAGCTGAAATTATTTTCCTAAAGATTATTGATTCATATTTAAGCTGCACTTGACATTATTGAAAAATTTTCACCATTGTGTTTCCATGTAACTTATACACACTTGGGTATGCTTGTGAAGAAGGGATCATGAGACTTATGGTAAACTATTATTAAGATAAGATAGCCTGACACTCATGTACTGACTCAACTTTTCTCTCCCTGAGGCTTGCATAAGCTCCTTTTTGAGGTCTTATTACTAGCTTGCCATTTCATTGTGTACAACTCAATCTAAACTATATATAGATAAAAAAAATTCTCACCAACAATTTGCCTACATGCCATTGTATTTTAAACTTCTGGTCCTGGCTGGTTAGCTCAGTAGTAGAGCATCGGCCCAGCATGTAGATGTCCTGGGTTCAATTCCTGGTCAGGGCACACAGGAGAAGTGTCCATCTGCTTTTCTCACTTCTCACTCTCACTTCTCTCTCTCTCTCTCTCTCTCTCTCATGCCCTCTTACAGCCATGGCTCAATTAGAGTGAGCTGGCCCTGAGCACTGAGGATGGCTCCATGACCTCCACCTGAGGCACTAAGAAGAGCTCAGTTACTGAGCAATGGAGCAACACTCCAGATGGCCAAGCACCGCCCCCTACTGGGCTTGCAGGGTGGATCCCATTCAGGGTGCATGCAGGAGTATGTTTTCCTCCCCTCCTCTCACTTAATAAAAAAAAAAGAAATCTTTGTAGTAATCAATATTTGGATATTTCAAATATTAGTTATTACTAGATAGTGTCCTTTTCATTCAACACCATTCTGTTAATTTTTTCATTTCATTGCTCACACAATTTGAATAATATGCTGAACTCTTACTTAATCATGCTGAAGCTTGATTATTTCTTGTCTAAGAATTAAAAAGTCTTTTTTTTTCCTTGACTTTTCTTTTATACAAGGAAATATTTCCTAATTTTATCCTTTAAGAGTCTGTCTATTAAAATATATCAAGTATTTCAACAAGTTCAGGTAACTCTATACAAGTAAGACAAGTTGGTTTCTTAATGGAATTATGAGAGGAGTATGCTCTGTTGCTGGATAGAGAACAACAAAATTAGAAAGGATGTTAAAAACCAAATTATACAGAAGTTTTGATAAACATCCAAAACAAAATTGAATTTATTTAAATTTAATTTTTATTTATAAAAATAATTTTATTTAGACAATTAATTTTAACAGGGTGACATTGGTCAACTAGAGCACATAGATTTAAAGAAAACATTTCCAGATCATTTTGACATTTGGTTATGTTGTATATTCATCACTCAAAGTCAAATCGTCCTCCTTCACCTTTCATTTGGTTTTCTTTATGCCCCTCCCACCCCCCACCTCCCTCTCTTTCCTTCCTTCCCCTCACCCTGGTAACCACTGCACTCTTATCTATGTCCATGATTCTCAATACAAAATTAAATTTTATGCTATCAAACACACTTCATTCATTTCTGTCTATTCTAAAGTATGTGAGAGATTAAGTATTTCATTATTTCATATTTTGACCAATTACCTTTCTCACAAAGAAAGTCCTTGAGCTTCACTCTTTGTCTCCATCTTCATACTTTTATCCAGAATCTAATCTATCTACTGCTTCTGGTTAACATTTCCATATTTCAGATGTAAAAAAAAAAAATTGTTTAAAAAAAGGTATTTAGGCCTTATCAAATTGTATGCTTAAAATTTGGTGTAATAGGTATGACATATACAAACATGGGTGCAAACTTTCTTCTGTACTTACTTCATCATTAACAATATCAATTTAACTCTCAAGCCCTTATATTTGCTGATGCGACCTTTCCTATTCTAAGTAGTTTACTACTGACTAAATAGCTAATTGAAATTTGATCACCCAGGTAATTCATTTTTATTTTTTTTAATTGAACATCTTGTTTATTTTTAAAGTTACCTTTTCTTAAAATTTTATTTAAAAACTTAAATTTAATGAGGTAACCCAGGTAATTTCTATATCTTCGGTCCCTACTACTTCCCTTATCCATACATAGGGCTCCTGATCCCTTGAAAGTATTTGTGAAGGCCATCTGGCCCGCTTGCTGTCCTCTGTCTTCACCATTGTCTGCTGAGAGCTCATTCAGCCTGCTTGTGTGTATTACAGTTTAGCCAAGATTTGTGAATTAAAAATAGGTTCTTGCTTTAGATTCTAGTTCTTGCAAAGTTAAAGCCATAGCTTTTGAAAATATCTTCTATCCTGTGGGTTGAGACATCTGTTCAGCTAGTTAAATGAAGCCTCTGCTCTTTGCCTTTAACTCTATCTGCCCAGAGTAAAGAGTAAGGACAAAAATAAATGGAAAAAAATATATATGATGTAGTTGTAAATCAAGATACTGCCAGCTGCAGTCCAGTTGCCTCATTTTAAGCCAGATTTAGTATCATACTCATTTTAACAATGTTGAGATGCCTATATACAGTACTAAGTATGAGTTTGAAGTTAGGATGTGATTGATTTTATACTTGGACAGCTTTTATTAACCATTAAGTAGCTCAATTTTCTTAATGTCTAAATAAATATTTCCAAAAGCAATCTATTTCATAAGGAAGAAGGGACAATTAGATATATCTTGGAAAGAAAATATTTTGCTTCTTTTCATAATCCTCCTGTAGTAGATTATATTATTTGTTCTAACATATTTGCTGCTGCTCCCTCTGGGACCCTCTTTGGTAACCAGTGAGAGTATATTTATCTCTAAATTAACATCAGGTTTTGCTACATTACTAGCTTTAACTAATAGAATGAGCAGATTTAAAAAATAAGTAACAGATAAGTAGATTTTTATTAGCTTTATGGAAAATTTATTCATTTTATGGTTGTACAACATTTCTCTATTTTCTCTGCCAGATGACTCTCATGTCCCAGATAGGGTTGTTCTTTCAAACTGGTCCACAATAAAGAAGAAATGGAGCATCAACACAGATGACCCACAAAGATAACTGAAAATAAACTCTCTTTTAGTAAAACAAAACCCTTAGTTTGATATTAAGCATAATTTAGAAAAAAATTAATAATATACTCCCTACTCACATAGGTTCTTACCTTGAAGATATGTTATCTTGATTGCATCATCTTATTGCGTTGTCTAATACTGGACTAAATTGGACCCTTGGACCCCATGCCGACTCTTGCCTGTAAGGTATTTTTCCCCGCCAAGAAGGAAGGAACAGGCCAGAGCCGCAAAGTGTGGAATAATAAACAGCTTTATTGAGTACAGAGCGCACATCCCCCCCGGTAAGGTTCCCTGGCCCCAAGGAAAGAAATATGGAGGCTAGGGAAGTTGCACAGATTAAACTCCGTGGGAGATATTTAAAGGGTCCCTCTAGGGAATTGGAGCTACTATGACGTGGTGAAATTTCACTGGCTGGCAGATAATCGCTTCTTTCCAAATGGTTCCTGGGAAGCTTCCTTTGGCGGACTTTATTGTGGGCGGTCCTAGCCAAAGTGGGCGGGTCTGAGTTCCTACGTGACCATCCCTCTATCCACCAACCTTACATTGCCCTGTGTACTTCATTGCAAGATATGAAGTAATTTGAAGCAAGGGGTTACTTTGAAGAAATTTAGTAACCATAAGCAAAAGTATAAACAAAATTAAATAATAATCAATTTGAAATATGTTGTAAATTAAAGTAAGGTCTTGTTAAGCAATATAGCAAAAAAATAGAGTTTTCAGAAATTTTATTGTAACAAGCAAGCTGATTTCATCTGTAGGAAAACAAGTTCTTTTCAAATTAGGTTAACTAAAAACACATTCATGCAGACTTACCTACTGGTATCATTGATATTTTTGTTTATCTGCTTCATCTTTCTTATTAGTAAGATGGTTTTTGGTAATTTTAAAATGAGAATGGTTCTTGAGAAGGAGTGTTAACAGGTGAAACCATGAAGTTCTAGTCATGGTTGAGGATAGTTTAGCCCTCTCATGAGACTCTCCACAGACCTCTTAGTCATAACTTGCATTCGTGACAAGTAGACACATCTTGAGCAGGTAATTTTCCTTCAGCAAACACAACATATTAACTAAGAAATGAGAGAAATTTAACCTTTGCATCATCTGTGCTTAAGCAATGCATTTCAAAACACAGTCATGTATCACGTAGCAATGAGGATATGTTCTGAAAAATGTGTCATGACATGATTTTATCATATAAACATCAGATAGTGCACGTACACAGACCTAGATGATATAACTTAATATACAACTAAGCTTTATGATGTAGACTATTGCTTCTAGGCTACAAAACTGTACAGAATATTACTATACTGTATACTCTTTGTAGTGAGTATTAGTGTATCTAAACATAGAAAAGATGCAGTAAAAAATTGATACAAAAGTGAAAATGGTATACTTGTATAGAATGTTTACCATAAATGGAGCTTGCAGGATTGGAAGTTGCTCTGGGTAAATCAGTGAAGGAAATGTGAGTGAGTGTGAAGACGTATGATATTACCATGTGTTACTGTAGATCTTAGATCTTATACTACTGTACACTAGCATCACCACAAACATGATTAATGCATTGTGCTATGATGTTATGAGGGTTACAATGTCACTAGGTAATAGGAATTTTTCAGCTCTGTTATAATTGTATGGGACCACCA
Organism: Saccopteryx bilineata; assembly: GCF_036850765.1. NCBI lineage: Eukaryota > Metazoa > Chordata > Mammalia > Chiroptera > Emballonuridae > Saccopteryx > Saccopteryx bilineata. Next base: position 48,527,150 of record NC_089494.1, on the reverse strand, counting down.
TGCTATGTGCAGTATATCATTGACTGAAATGTTATGAGGCACATGACTATAAATTATTGCTACTTACTGATATATTTTTAAATGTAATGTCCAAGAGGAAAAATGAATAAAATTGAATCTCTAGCTTTTATTTCTTTCTGGATTTCTAGAATTAGATATTCTATTAGATATTATGGTGAGATTACTTAGAACCTTCACTTTCACTAATGTGTTGTCTCTAATTTTATTTTGTTTATTTGTGTAACACCCGTGAGGATAGCAAAAATATGTCTGTATCTTTTTTTATCTTATTTTTATTAATTTTAATGCAGTGACATTGATAAATCAGGGTACATATGTTCTGAGAAAACATCTCCAGATTATTTTGACATTTGATTATGCTGCATACCCCTCATCCAAAGTCAAATTGTCTTCTGTCACCTTCTAATATGTCTGTATCTTTAAAACATAAATAAAGAAGCAAATCCTTTGCTTTTCATTGATGAATAATAGGGGTTTCTTATATATCTACCTCTGTGAAATAAGTCCTATGCTAGTAACACATCTGTTAAAAAAAAGTATCAGACACTCTTAGATGACAATAATTGATCGGCATTTTCTTAGCATAATGAAAATAATGTTCTTACTGCACTTTGCATTATTTTGCTTTCATATCTGGACCAAATTTTAGAACAAAGTCAAAGCAGAAACTGTAAAGAGTAGTGTGTTAAAACCATATTGTTTGAAACATATACATTTAGACATCTTAAAAATACATGTCTCGCCTGACCTGTGGTGGTGCAGTGGATAAAGCATCGACCTGGAAATGCTGAGGTTGCCGGTTCGAAACCCTGGGCTTGCCTGGTCAAGGCACATATGGGAGTTGATGCTTCCTGCTCCTCCCCCTTCTCTCTCTCTGTCTCTCTCTCTCTCTCCTCTCTCTCTCTCCTTTCTAAAGTGAATAAATAAAAATAAAAAATATATAGAAAGGGAAATACATGAAATAATGAAACGTACAACTTTAAAAAAAAAAAAGAAAAAAAAAAGATACATGTCTCAAAAATGTGTTGAAGCAACCCAGGATATTTAATTTTTGGAAGAAGAAGCTGAGAGGGTGGAGAAGCATAGTATATGTTAAAGTACTTTGTGGACAGTCATGTGCAAAAGAGAGTAAAGATAATCTATTTTGTTTTAGAGAGAATAATTACAAAATGAAAATATTGGGGACACAGATGTTTATCTTAAAATCAGGATAACTTTCCTATTAATTATAGTTTTAAAATATAGAATGAGCTGTTCTACGATAAAAAAATTTCTATTCCTACAAGTAACGAGGGAAGGAAGACTGATAATGTACTGAAACTTTTCAAAAAAACGTCATGACATTGGATGAGAAAATGAGACTAAAAGGCCTGGAGAATGACCTCCAGTGTTCAAAACCTTTTGATTCCTTCTCACCCCCTGATTAACAGTAAGGATAATGTAGTTACACATAAAAAAACAATAACATGAGTAATGAGTATAACAACAGTAGTTAATGTTTATCCAAGGCTTACTTTGTGCCAGGCATTATTCTAAGTGTGTTATATTTGTAATCATCATGAGATAGGTAGTATTGTTTTCACATTTAGAGATGAACATAAATAGTTGAGTCATTGTGCAAATTTGGACAGCTAATAAATAAGAGTGAGATTTGAATTAGAATAGTTTTAATTTTGAGCATATATCTTAACTATTATGCATACTACCTCTCTGTTTTAGGTATTATGTGTTCCCATTCCCATAATAATAGTATTTATTGTCTTTCTTAGTGAAATAAAAAATATTTTAAGGTTACCTTTAGTAATTTTGAAATTATGTATAATATAACCTAGATATTCTGCTTTAATTATTCTTTTTAAAAGTACACATTTTATTTGTGTACTAATAGATGTAGTAATGATAACAACTACAATATTTTTTTAAAAATATAAACCTGAAAACAATTGAAAAATGAATCAACATGGAATATATAAATACATTATAGTGTCATTTGGCAGAATACAATTAGCAAAAGTAGGTATTCATGATATGTATGAACATGGCTAGAAATAAAAAATAAATCAGTTAGTAAAAAAATTAAAAATCAAGAACAATGTCATTTACTTAAGTTTGTAAATACAAAAAAATTACTGTATATGAAGTAAACTATATGTAGTAAAAGGATACACATTTATGTTAATTTATGTTAGTTGGTTGATCTGAAAGGAAAAGAAGAGTAATAAAACTGTGAAAGTCTATAAAGAATAGTATGACTTTTATATTTATAATATTTTATATAAAAATACTATAAAATACTATATTTTATTTAAAATGCTATGAAGCACAATATGAATATTTTTATAAAAATACATAGAGCCTGACCAGGCGGTGGCGCAGTGGTTGGAGCATTGGACTGGAATCCGGAGGACCCAGGTTCGAAACCCTGAGGTCGCCAGCTTGAGCACAGGCTCATCTGGTTTGAGCAAGGCTCACCAGCTTGAGCCCATGGTTGCTGGCTCGAGCAAAAGATCCCTCAGTCTGCTGTAGCCTCCAGTCAGGGCACATATGAGAGAGCAATCAATGAACAATTGAGGTGCCACAGTGAAGAATTGATGCTTCTCATCTCTCTCCCTTTCTATCTGTCTCTCTCTCTGATTCTCTCTGTCACAAAATAAGTAAATAAATAAATTAATTAAATAAAATACATAGAAAATACTGAAATGCTAGCATTTATTAGTCATAGATAATCATTACTTGAATTTTGGTATTGTAGTTCTCATACTTTTTTTTTATTCCAAATATTTAAATGAAAAAAAATTAGAAACTAAACAACAAAAATTAGAGAAAGAATATATTCACTGTTTATTTTCTCCATAATGTTTAATATTTTTTAAGTGAGAAAGAGAGACAGAGACAGACAAAAAGGAAGAGAGGTAAGTATGAACTTGTAGTTGTGGCACTTAGTTGTTCATTGATTGCTTTCTCATATGTGCCTTGATTGGGGACTCCAGCTAAGCCAGTGATTCCTTGCTCAAGCCAGTGACCTTGGGCTCAAGCCAGCAACCTTGGGCTTTAAGCTAGTGACCACAGGATACTGTCCATGATCTCACGCTTCAAGCCTGTGACCTTGCTGTTTCAAACCTGGGTCCTAAGCATCCCAGGTTAATGCTGTATCCACTGCACCACCACCTGGTCAGGCCCAAAATGTTTAATTTTTAAAAGGCTAAATTCTGCCTAAATAAACGCAAAATGACAGTTTGGCATCAAGGTGATATTAAGAAAGAGGTAATTTCTGGAACATTATCATTGTGATAAAAATGATCTCCAGTACAACATGAGTAAAGAGAAAGTAGTCTCTTATGAAACGAGGCTGTTCTCTTTTATAACATAGTTTTTCAAAGTCAATGTGCATGAAGGCAAAAAATGCCTTTTCTGGCTAACTGCACTACCAGCCTTATAGAATCAATAACTAATAAGTGTGAATGTAATAACTGTGTGAAACTAAAGACACTGTTCATCTAAATATGCTGATTTTTCTTTCCTATAGGCTTTCTCACTAAAGGAATGACCATTCTTTGCAAGATATGTGAATGTTAACACATAACTCTCTTCAGTTGTTTGACCCAGGTGTGCATGGCAACATGTTTTCAGAATTCCACTCTCAGAGGGAGCTGCTTTTTGCCTCCATTTTCTTTTTCTCATGAGAAAGACAGACAAATACATTTTATTTGAGGTAGATCTATCTTACTCTTTCTAGACAGAAACATCAACTCTGTTGAATATACACTGTGGGACTAAATAAACTGAAAGCAATGATAGCACACTTGCCACCATTTTAAGCCTTACGGCATCAAATGTAAATCTTTGAACAATATTTTGTAGCACAAGAGAAAGCACACACAGAAATTTAATTTTTTAAAAACATTTTGTGTGTGCTTTTCCCTCTTTTGTGAGGAATTAATGTACATTTGAGGTTTCTAGGAGTCAAAAATCTCTTGTTTGTTTCTGTCTCTCCCAAACTCTGGTGGAAGATCAACATCTGGACAGGCTCCTCTTGCCCTGCTTGCTTTCCTAGGCTTTCGGCAGACTTTGTTGAGAAAAAGGTTTAGATAGAAAAAGGCAGCTTTCAGTGAGATGAAATTTGATCAGTAATGAGAAAAGTCTCTAACATTTGCCCCATCTCCATTCCAGGTTCTGCCATATGTGGAATGGACCCAAAAATGAGGAACGCATGTGTCTGTTCACCATGTATTCTTTGAAAATTCAAGTATTGTTAGAAGTAGCATTTCATTTAACACAGAATGATAAACCCATGATGAACAACAATTATTCTGTAATTTAAGGATTTTTTTTTTTTGTGTGTGTGTGTGTGTGTGTATTTTTCTGAAGCTGGAAACGGGGAGAGACAGTCAGACAGACTCCCCGCATGCGCCCGACTGGGATCCACCCGGCACGCCCACAAGGGGCGACGCTCTGCCCACCAGGGGGCGATGCTCTGCCCCTCTGGGGCGTCGCTCTGCCGTGACCAGAGCCACTCTAGCGCCTGGGGCAGAGGCCAAGGAGCCATCCCCAGTGCCCGGGCCATCTTTGCTCCAATGGAGCCTTGGCTGCAGGAGGGGAAGAGAGAGACAGAGAGGAAGGAGGGGGTGGGGGGTGGAGAAGCAGATGGGCGCTTCTTCTGTGTGCCCTGGCCGGGAATCGAACCCAGGTCCCCCACACGCCAGGCCGACGCTCTACCGCTAAGCCAAGCGGCCAGGGCAATTTAAGGATTTTTAACTAAAGGAACTTCTTTGATTTTTATAACAACTCTGTGACAACACACATGGAGTTTAAATAACTTACAAGTAGAAAATCCCACTTCAGAATACTTGCGTTTTACAATTTTGCCATGTATAATTGCAGTCCTATTACATTATTTCAAAGACGAAGATGGATCCCTTTTTCATTACAGTGTGAATAGGGTCATTATAGATATATATCTAAACCTTGGCTGAATAAATGCAGGCAAGGAGAAAAAAGGCCATGGGAAGGAGAAGCAAAAATACTGAGAGTAAATGAATAGTCCTGATCCTGAGAGAGATGATCCAGCCCTGAGCTCACCTGAGTTTTAGTCAATACTCTTTCTTCAGATTATCTGCCTATGTACCCTTTCAAAGAATGCCAGTTCTCAGAAGACAATGGAAAGGAATGTTGACATGTAGGGTTTTCACATCATTCATGACTCTGCTTGCTTCTGCGTTGGAATGTTAGTTTAAGCTTTGACCATAACAACCTTATGGTTTTATTCTTTAATCACCTAGGCTTTATTTGTTGTGTTTATATATTTTTTCTATACTTCAAACTGGTTTCAGGCTTTTAATTGTATAGTCCTATCATATTCATTATTTTGTAACAATGTTTTTATTAAGATAGTAGTAGTACTATATTAAGGCCTACATAATGTATCATGACCATATATGTAAAGATGGTGTGATGTATACCAGGAAACTTGGGTCTTTATTTGCTTCAAGTTGATATAGCAGCAAGCCCTCTAGTCCCCCAGTATAGACTATCATTCTCAGTAACTATAAGATCATCACATTGAATAATTGATAGGCTCACAGCCAATAATTATTTTCAACTTCAGGCTTCTCTGTATTACTAGAACAGACACTGGCAAATTGTGTGATTCACACCACAATATTTCATTCTGAAACTTCCTGGAACACTGTGTGTATGTATACCTATTTTTATTCCATCTCTACTACCATATTAATTTATATCTTTATTGATTGGGTTTATGGAGTAATTACTTATATTATAACTCATCTCTTTTACTAACAATGCTAAGGCAGTTTGGTCTCAGAGAGCACAATCCTTGTATCACCATTCCTCTTGTTTTAGATTATAGGGAGCTAATCCCTTGATAGATCTTGTCCTCAGACAGCCTGATAGAGAATGTGATCCTGCCCAGAATTTTAGAGTATTAGAGACCAGTTACCATTCTCATTCCTTCCTTGATTACAATCATAGCAGCCTGGATAATAATTTTTCATTTAAAATGTTTATATCTTATATCCTATATCTGTAAGGGAGATAAATTCTTATATCTCTTTATTAAATATATGTTCATGTTTTTATTACTCCTTTTTAAGGGAAAACAATATTCAATATCAGTTGAAATCAGAAAGAAAATGGCTCACTAACTGAAGGTTTTATGATTATCCCCCTTTGTTTCATGATACAAGATGCAACAGCAAGAATGGTTGGCAGCAGACTTGACTAGATTCATGGTAAGAATTATAAAAATATTACTAACAGATAAACTTTGTTTTAGAATTTAAGAAGTTGGTTCTCATAAATTTATATATTTTTATTAAAATATTTTTACTCATTTCTTATGAAAAATTTCACAGTGCGATATTGTTCTAAAATAATATTTTGCTGGGCTTACATAGAGACACCAAGTCCAAATGAATTTTTAAGGAGTTTTATTAAAAGGAGGAGATTTATTAATATGCCAGCTACATAGGATAAACATGGGGCATAGCTGACCCAAATGTGCCATGCAGAATATATCCCTGAGGCAGTAGCAAGCTTATAACATTTGTCTATAGAATTTATAAAAAAATATTTCTGCATATTAAAACTTATAAGGTAACACAATAGTGAAAAATATTGTTTTATATATTAAAATATATTCCCAAATCTTTCAGTGTTCATTTGCCATCCCTTTGTCTAGAGGTATATACATTAATTATATGCTTCAGGATGGGAGGGGGAGCCTACATGGCGCCAGGGGATAAGTGTTTGTGAATGGCCCATTAAGGAGAGGAAAAGGGCTCGCTTAATCTTTCTTCCGTTCCCCCACACCTGGCTAGGTGTTTATTCTCTTCCTCACAGGTGCAGGGGAAGGGAGGGAATCCAAGTTTCCTCCACTTCCATTCAAAACCTAGCACAAAATCTCTCTATTTACAACATGATGCCGTTATCCATCCTGAGTTGGTGCGAATCACACACAAGTATAAAAATTATATTTACAAAATCTTTCTGGGCCCTGGCCGGTTTGCTCAGTGGTAGAACGTCGGCCTGGTATGCAGGAGTCCCGGGTTCGATTCCCGGTCAGGGCACACAGGAGAAGTGCCCATCTGCTTTTCCACCCCTCCCCCTCTCCTTCCTCTCTGTCTCTCTCTTCCCCTCCTGCAGCCAGGGCTCCATTGGAGCAAAGTTGGCCCAGGCGCTGAGGATGGCTCTGTGGCCTCTGCCTCAAGCGCTAGAATGGCTCTGGTTACAACAGAGTGACGCCCCAGATGGGCAGAGCATCGGCCCCTGGTGGGCACGGTGGGTGGATCCCGGTCAGGCACATGCGGGAGTCTGCCTCCCTGTTTCCAACTTCAGAAAAATACAAAAAAAATAAAAATCTTTCTGTATGCTTAGCCCAAATCATAAAATGCCCTTTAAACTTCCTAGTAAAAGAAGGTTTCCTACACAGTATGTCTCTACAAGCCAGGAAACTTTCACTTCCTCTCCCCTTACTCCCTACAGAAAAGAGAGGACAAGAAACCTGACTCTTCCTCCTTAAATATTAATTTTTGCAATTCTTTGGTACCTTACCACAATATAAAATACCATATAAACATATCACATGCAAATATTTATTGGGCACCAACTATATGACAACATGTTCTAGGACCTATGGAAACAGCACAAACAAGACAGCTCAAACTCCTGTCTTCTTGGAGCTTTCATTTTAATGCCATAAACTAAATGCCACTAATGATGACAATTTTTGCTTAGTGACTGAGGATGATAGCAAAAAAGAAAGAATGTCTCACCCTTCAAAACATTTCATTTTTAAAAATATATTAATATTTTAATTAATATATTAATATTTTTATTAATATTTCCCCACCCACCTTTTAAATTCTAGTAGGCCATAATCGAATTAATGGAGATAGGTTATTAATAAGAGCAAGTCAAAGTTTTAATATATGTGCATGGAGAATTCATCTAGGTGTGAAAATTCCAAAGAAATTGAGGCAAGACATTTTTGGACAAAGGACAAAAAGGTGAGAAGACAGGGTATTAGATTTCAGAAGTAAAAATGGTCTTTTACAGATTTGAAGAAGAGCAGAACATACAGGGCCCAAAAATTCTTGCTAGGCAGCTCAGAAACAATGGGACAAAGAGTTATCTAGTCAACAGGTTGGAGTCTTCTTGTCTGATAATAGGAGGGTGAGGGTATGTAAGGTCATTAAGCCAAGGCTCTTTTCCTCAAGCAACTGCCTCTGTCCCAATCTCCTGGGCAGAAGTGGGTGTGAGGTCAAAGGTTCCCTTTGAGACTGGTTTTTTAATAAACACCTTAAAATCAATATTCCAAAAAGCAGCTTCAGGGCAGCAAAACTTTGGTTCCCTTCAGCTCTTTGGAATAAAAGTGATTTAGAAGCTTCATGTGAAAGTCTGTTTCTTCCTGCTAAATCATAAAGAAAATGTGTTATCTTATGGAGGTTTTCTCTGATTATTCAGTGTCTGAAATGTGAAGATAAATTTTTATTCACTTCATATCTTGATTATTATTTTCTTAATATTTTTAGAATACAGTTTATACTTAAAAGGTATAATTTTACATCAGTTTCTAACTGCTTAAACTTCACAGTTTATGATGGTAATCCCTCAATGACTCATTTTAAGTTTTTTCTCAGTTTGTTTTGTATGACAAAATGTTAATTTGCTGTTCACTGAGTAACAGTAAGTTAAATGTTCATTTTCTATTAAACATTCATTATTTTTCTTTTGTGAATTGCTATATATGTGTTTTATATTATGGTGTGTGTAATTTTTGTTGACTTGAAAAGTTCTCATTTAGTATTCCAGATTTTTCTTCTTTAAAAAGCTTGAAGTTAGATAAAAGATAAACTAATGTTTATTTTTAATTAATTAAAACATGTATAATATTTCCAAAATTTGGTTCACGAAAACAAATTGTCAATTTTTTATTTAAAAAATGTATATATATATATATATGTATTATGTGTGTATGTGCATATACACACATATGTGTATATGTTTAACGATAAAATACAATATATCTTTTATTACTAAACTCAGATGTATGAAAACAAGGAAATATATATGATAAAAGTAACAGAAATAATGACAATGACAATAATAAAAATGATTAAGTACCTATTTGCATAGCTACTTTGCCATCCTGAAGCAGCCCTTCTGGGATATTGATTTAAGTTGTTTAGTAAGAAACAAAACTCAGAAAGAATCTTTCACCCTTCTCCCTTTTCCTAAGAGATTCAGACAGAGAAACCTGCTTTAGAAAAGGAGCCTTTGCTTAATCACTTAAAGAATCTTCACCCTAGTAGGAGGACTACAAACCTGTTAGGTCAATAATCCTTGTGTCCCATTCTTTCTGAGTCACCAAGCAAGAATCTTTCTTTGATGTATGTTCTGCTCTTCTTCAACTACTTGTAAATCACTCATTCTCACTTATGGAATCTAATACTCCATTTTCTCCTTTTCTCTTTTGTCTCAAAATGTCTTATATACCAGTGTATCACTGTCTTTGGAATTTTCATGCCCATATGAACTCTCCATGTGCTTGTATTAAAAACTCAATATTCTCTTGTTAATCTGTTTCTGTTAATTTGAAGAGTAGCGCAGCTAGAAGAACATGGAAGGTGGGAGGAAAAGTATTAATATATATTTTTTAGCACCCAAAATTTGGTGAGTGAAGGAACAGAATTCACTGGCCTTGGACATTCCTAACTCCCTGGACTGCTGCAGCTAAGAGATCATGGACATTTGACCACAGCTACAGAGAAGATAAGCATTTTACCCTGCGAAACTCTGTGATCCCTTGTCTGTGGATTTAGGTGGAAGCTGGAAGTGGTAAATTCTTTTCTTTCTCCTAAATTTAGATTGGTAGTATAAAATATTTGCTAAACTGTAACCAGGTAAAAACAACCAGCAGGTTCTGCTGCCTGCTGTGATACAAAAACCCAATATTCATGACATAGGTGCTGGTGAAAAGGAAAGAGGTTTATTAAAGTGACAGTCGTCTGAGCAGACAGGGGACTCCTGCCTTCAAAAACCTATGCTATGAGTTTAGATACCTTGGCCTTATTACCTAAGGGATGTGGGGAATGTGGGAAGTAGAGAATTCCTGGAAAGAAGGTAGACGTGCAGTTTCTCTTGTGAGAGAAAAATTCTTATCTTCATGGCTGACTGTACTTTTATGGTCCTCTTGGATTTATCAGAGAATCAGCACTGTAAGCCTCAGCCTGGTGGGAGAGAGAAGAGTGGGCCAAAGGGTTCATTCTTCTTACTCTGATGTTAACTCTAATGTACGTCAGCTGGAGGTCTGTGATTCATGGCCAGAATTGATGTTCCTTATTCAAGGAGAACAAGCTGTTGAACTATAACACAAATTTAGCCAGAGCTGAAAGCATAGAATAGATTACATACTTTTGATTTGTTATAGACTATATAACTTTGATTACTAGATTGGAAATTGTTGGTCAAATAAGTTTGTAAAATATGATTTTTATGTTTGCTTGCTTATAGTTTGCATTGGAGGCTGGGCAGCGCCAGGTCTATGTGATCTGTGAAATTGCAGATTACCTTCCTGTTTGGGAAGGGCCATTATTTTGCTAATGTTTTCTGGAGGAGAGGTTTTCATGCCAGAAAGTTTTGAAAAAAGAGGAGAAGGAAAAGAGGCAGAAGGAAGCCATGTTTGCAGAGTGAGAGTGTAGAGAGAATTCAGAGTGCTGAAGAAGAAGCCATGTTGGCAGAGAAGGGAGAAGGTGTGCAGATGGGGAACCAGAGGTGAGGGGCTTTGGGAGCCCTACTGAGACTGGTGACACTTTTGATTTTAGGAGAAACCGGAGAAGAGTCTCCTGATTGTGGAACCAGAGAATGTGTCAGAGCTTTGGGAGCTCTGAATGAGTGAAAGGGAAGTGCTTTTCCTGTGTGTTTGCTCGTTAGCCGGTGCGAGACTTTAATAAAGGAATGGCCCACCATTTTTTGGCTCCCCTGTTTCTTTACCGTCTGCCTGAATCCAATGAGAACCTGCATGTGCATGGCTGCGATGGCCGCAACTACTGACCATACAGTAATATTAAGCCATAGTTAAGTTAGAGTGACAAGCTGGATTGAATATTTACTAAGATTAACAGAGGTGGCTTTATATAAATTCTTTTATAGGCTTACTTCATTAGTATATTTTATTTTATTATTTATTTATTTATTTATTTAGTGTGTGTGTGACAGAGACAGAGAGAGACAGAGAAAGGGACAGACAGGAACAGACAGACTGGAAGGGAGAGAGATGAGAAGCACCAATTCTTCATTGCGGCACCTTAGTTTCCCATTTGATTGTTTTCTCACATGTGCCTTGACCGGGGGGCCACATCAGACCGAGTGACCCCTTGCTCAAGGCAGCAACCTTGGGCTCAAGCTGGCGAGCCTTGCTCAAACCAGATGAGCCCTTGCTCAAACAGCGACCTCGGTGTCTTGAACCTTGGTCCTCTGCATCCCAGTCCAGCACCCCATCCACTGGGCCACCACCTGGTCAGGCTATTTTATTTTAATTATATTTTATGGTTATTCATACTAATATTGGTAATATAAGATATTCATTCCCTATTACAAAACTAGTGTCATATTTTCTTAGGTACTTGATTACTTATGGAAACAATCTCTCAATCCTAAGAACTAAACTTTTGCTAATGTATATATTTGATATATTCTTTGGTTATTTTGGATAAATATATAATTAAATATTGTTTCATAATAATATATGATCATTTTGGTTCAGCATGTATGAAAACCTTCCCGTAGTTTGCATTTTAGAAAGAGACCTTTTCTTGACCTAGTAATAGCTTTGGCTCATTCCAATGGGCCCCTGGAATACCTCAAAGATTGTTCTCTCTCTCTTATTGAAAGAGATTTTCTTTTTTAATTTAGAAATTAAACTTAATGGAGTGACATTAGTTTATAAGAACACATGGGTTCCAGGTAAACATCTCAATAGCATTTAAAATGTTAATTGCATTGTGTGCTCATCAGCCAAAGTCAAATCATTTTCCATCATTGTATATTTGTCCCTCTGTTCTCCTTACTCCCACCCTTTTCCCTGTGGTAATCACTTCACTTTTTTTTTTTTTGTATTTTTCTGAAGCTAGAAACTGGGAGAGACAGACAGACTCCATGCGCCGACCCGGATCCACCCGGCATGCCCAGCAGGGGGCAACGCTCTGCCCACTAGGGGGCGATGCTCTGCCCCTTTGGGGCGTCGCTCTGCTGCGACCAGAGCCACTCTAGCGCCTGGGGCAGAGGCCAAGGAGCCATCCCCAGCGCCCGGGCCATCTTTGCTCCAATGGAGCCTCGGCTGCAGGAGGGGAAGAGAGAGACAGAGAGGAAGGAGAGGGGGAGGGGTGGAGAAGCAGATGGGTGCTTCTCCTGTGTGCCCTGGCCAGGAATCGAACCTGGGACTTCCGCACACCAGGCTGATGCTCTACCACTGAGCCAACCAGCCAGGGCCAATCCCTTCACTTTTGCCTTTGACCATGAATCTCAGTTTTATATCCCACCTGTGTGTGAAATCATATAGTTATAAAAAAGAAATTTTAAACTAATTAAACCTATTTGATACGGTTAAATTCCATGGAAAGCTTTTTCAAATAAAGAAATAATAATAATGTTGTATTTGTATGCATATATTAACACTAAAATAAATATTCTAGTGATTACATGAAAATCTTCAAGAGTCTACAAAGTTCTGATATAATTTTTCCATTTGTAATTAGAATTGTTATTTTAAAATTTTGTTACAGAAAAGCAAATTTTTTGTCAATTGCACTATAATCATATCTATATTCATGTCATTTAAAATATTTTGTTATTTATAGACAGTCATTGTTTTACTCTAATACAAATATGTTTTATCTTCAGAAAAGTCCATGGGTAGGACTGACTTAGTCTAAAATACAAGTTTCTTGGAATCTATTTTTAGATCATACTTTTTGAATATTTATAGAATGCTGTTGAATAACTGGAATCATAAAATACCTGCTTGATCAAGATAAATAGAAATTAATCATATGGGACTGAATAAACAGAATAATTGAAATTTTAATAACTTTTTGTTTGAAATAATGCTGATTTTCATATCCTTTTCTTGTTTGCCAGGTATAAGGAAATTTGTTTTTCTAAGAGCAATTAGGTAAATTATACCTTTGTAACCATATTGAAACATTTAATTTTTTCTCCCTATCTGATTCTTCCAGAATTTAGAAACTCAATGAGTATTACTATTTTTATGGTGATATGATTGTTTGCAAAATTCAAAAAGAAATAAGTAAATCAGAAAAAGCTAAGAGGCAGATTTCACACTTTGGTGGGATATAATACTAAGACTCGACTCATGGACACAGACAAAAGTGAAGTGGTTGCCAAAAGGAGGCAGTTGGGGTGAGGTGAGTAAACGGAGACAAATATATGGTGATGGAAAATGATTTGACTTTGGGTGATGGGCACACAACATGATAAATAGTTCACATGTTCTGGAGATGTATACTTGAAACCTATGTGTTTCTGTGGACCAGTGTCACCCCATTAAATTCAGTTTCTAAAATAAAACAGGAACTATTCTCTTTATAAGCAGACACAATTGGTAACTGGCTTTAAACCAAGTCTTTGACTGAAATGTCATGTTTGAAAGAGACTTGCACAGACCTGCATGTCACCAGAAAGCTTTAGGGAATTAAGACTGATTTTGGAAACCAATAAAGCCCATTGTAAAAACAGTCTGTACTGTGTTTACATGGTTCATAGCAATCTTTCCAGGTAAGGAACAAAAGTTGCTTTCCTGAGAGATGTCAGAGGAAGAAGCCCAAGACATTTTGGGGCTCATTGTGAACCTGTGGAGTTCACTCATATTTATAGGTATTGTAGGAAAAATCTAATGGGATCTATGAGGTTTGCCTTCTTAGCCCTGAGAGGCTAATTAAAGTTCAGTTTGGACCCTGAGTGGTGGCTCAGTGGACAGAGTGTTGCCTAGTGTATGGAAGTCCTGGGTTCGATTCCTGGTCAGGGCATGCAGGAAAAGCAACCATCTGCTTCTCCCCATCTCCCTCTCCACTTTTCTCCCTCTTACCCTCCTGCATCCAGTGGCTTGATTGGTTTGAGCATGGCCCCAGGCCCTAAGAATAGCTGGGTTGGTCTGAGCCATTGGCTTCAGGTGGTAAAAATAGCTTGGTACTAGAACATTGGCCCCAGATGGGGTTGCTGGGTGGAACCTGGTCGGGTGCATGCATGAGTCTACCTCACTATCTTCCCCTCCTTTCACCTAAAAAAAAAAAGAAAGAAAGAAAAAAAAGAAACACTAAAAAAAATGTTTAATCTGAAGATTCCTTATAAATTCCAGCAAAGCAAATTTTTAACAAAGTCTCTACGATCAATTGTTATTCTTGTTGTGTTTATGCAAATAAGCAGGCCAAATTTATTAAATCTAGACTTTACAGTAAATAATTAGCTTTAAGTTGACTATCTTTGATAATAATGAGGGTGATTTTAGGAAGAGAAATTGTATTTCAATAAAACTATTACATGCAGTCGGGGATATTAGATTCTAGTAGTTGATTGCCTTTAAAGTTTTATTATTCACCTATAAACTGGACTGGATCCTAAGTTTTTCTAGTTTTCTTAACTATTTTGCTAAAACCCTTTAACTTAATTTTTTTCCATCCTGTGTCTGGAAATTATTAAGAATTAAAACTGTTCTTTTCTGAGATGATGTGACATAAATTTCAGATAAATGATTGCAACAGCTCAGGTTTAAACAAGCACAGTGACTTGATGGTATGTAAGCCACACAGAAAATTTACCTGTGAGCCTGATGCCATCATCAGAGACCTTCACACTGAAGGCCAAGATTAGTATCAGATTGTCACTGCCTGCCTTCATTCCAGCAAAGGAAATTGAGCCTTTTTTTTTATAAATCTTCTCAATTGACAGCCTTACAGATTCCAAAACTTGTTTATAATTTGCTTTGGTCATGAAGCTTTGATTTTCCTTTTGTTTCCATAGACATGTCCCTTATTAAATAGCTGTTTGCTTACACAATAGAGTCCTCACTTTTGGAGCCCGATATCATCATCACCTCCTGAAATGTGACTCAACAATTTATCTGAACTGAATTACTCTCAGGACTGAATAATTGCATTAACAAAATGTGCAGCAATTTTACCACGTAGCTTCTGAAATGTGAAACTTACTTAAAGTTTCAAAGACAGGACTGAAGGGAACCCAAGTTTTGCCACCCTGAAGCTGTGCTTTTGGGATTTGATTTTAAGCTGTTTATTAAGATACAAGATTCAGAAGGAGCATTGGACAGTTACCCCTTTCCTGCCCTGGAGACTAAAACAGAGAAATCTATGTTAGGAAGGGAATCTTTGCTTAATCACCTTAAGAATATTCACCCTAGGAGGAAGACGTTGTTGGCTAGATACCTCTGTGTCCTATTGCTTCTGAGTTGCCAACAACAATTTTCCTACCATCAATGTTCTGCTATTCCTCAATACTTGTCAATCACCCGTTCTCATTTCTGAAATCTAATACTGTTTCCCCCTTTTATCCTTTATTCAAATATATACCCGTTGTTGTTGCCTCACTGTCTTTGGAATTTTCATACCTATGTGAGTTCTCCTTGAGCATCTATTAAGAACAGAATATTCTCTGTGAATCTGTCTTTGTCCATTCATGTCTAGCCCAGCTAATAAGAACTTGGAAAGGGGAGAAAAAGTATTCATTTTTTTAGTCCCCACACTACTATTCTGTTATATCTTTTAAGAATAATTATTTTAATCCTTAAACAATAATCTAAATTAACTATTGTTACTATTTTAAATTTGAAGGAATGTGAACACTGGGCAGCTTAATTAGGTAGAATTTAGCACTTACAGATAGTAAATTGTAGTTCATTGTGTACTGCCCAAATTGGCACTAATCCCCTGTCTGTCATCTTTCTAGTGGACACCCTGCATTAATATTTGCCATGCAAGTGATTAAAAGTAAGAGAGGCAATGGCATTCTGATTCCCATTGACAAGACCTGTCATCATGTATCTCACCTCACATTCTCCACTCTTTCTTCATGTTCCATCTTACTTACTCAAAGGACTGAAGTAAGAAGCATTTGGTTTTTTGAAATGCTTGTTTGAATGGGATAAAACTGGAATATAAACAAAATTGTCAGGAATTACAGGAAGTGAAAGTACTCTGAATACTGTCTTCCTTCAAATTCTGTAAAAATAATTCCTTTCAGGCTCATAGAGAACATGGAGCTATTCAGCAGCGTGGCTGATTAGTGCCCTCTCTTGGTGACAAGTTATATAAGTCTTAATTTATGTTCTAAGAGTATTTAATGTTAAGAGTTACAAGAAATCTCATCTAATCTATAAAGATGAATAATAAAATCACAGAGAATTGAAGTGCCTTGCTCAAGCCGCCAGAACTGGTTAATAAGAGAATAGAATGATGACCTACCATCACTCCTGTGATAACTAAATTAATAACAAAATATATATATATGTATTTTTGTCTAACAATATTTTCCATTTTATGAATTGCAATAACAAAGTTTATGATAGTCAAAGGTCAGAGGAATTAAAAATTATTTTATATTTTAAAAGATTAAATTAAATATTTTTCAAGTTCAAAATTTAATTAATCATACAGTACAGAAAAGTGAGATAATGAAAAGAAACATCTTTCTCTCACTCTCCTCCTGATTCCACTTCCAGAGGTGGCCACTTCAATTGTTTCTTTGTCATCCTAAAAATTATGAATATACATATATATTGATATATATATACACACACACATACATATTTTTCAAAATTGAAATACTGTGTTCTAATATTTAAAAATTTTTAAATATATATATTTTAGAGTTTATTCCATATTGTAATACAGAGCTATAACTTATTTTTTAATATAGCTTCCTTTCCTTGACTCGTCAAGATTACAGGCCAGTTTAGAATGTCCTTAGTTTAAGTTTGCCTAGTATTTCCTCTTAATTAATTTAGGTTGTGTATCTTTTCTTGAACTGGTCTAGTGTAAGATTGTTTTGTTCTCATTTTATTTGATTGGAGGAGCATGATTTGGGTTTGCCTCATGACTGCTGAAGGGTATTAATTTTAATCACTTGATCAAGGTGTTGTCTGTTAGCTTCTCTATCATAAGCTACACTATTTTTCTGCTTCTGAACACAGAGAGAATTTGAGTGGCAGAAGTGCTCAACTAAGATTAAAAATTACAATAATTACCTTGTTAAATTCTTTCTCTTAGGAAGCAGTAATGGAATAGATTTTAGAAGCTAATTATTACTTTTCCAATAGTACTACTGATCATTTCCTGGCTTCTCATTTAATTCCAATTTTTTTTTGTAGGGGAGCTCACAAATTAGTAAGGTATATTCAAGAGCTGCACATGAACGGTTGGTTTTAGTATATTAAACAATTCAGGTAACTCAGAAATTTGTTATAGGTAGGTCTATACATAACATGTTAAATGTAATAATAATTCTTTTCATAGGCAATTAGATGAACAGAGAACACCAGAACTATTGACAGTTTTATTTTTCTTAGAACATTTAATGAGACAGTCAGATTTTCAAAAATTATATTAAAATTTCAGTCATATATTTAAATTTGATATTCATTAAAAATTTGCACTTTATATTTTAATAAATAATTATGAATACTTTAGAAGAAAAGACTTTAAAATATGAGCTTTCTAAATATTAAGATTTATTTTACTTTTGGACAAAATATTATAAATTGCATACACTTAAAGCAGAACAAAATTATATGACAATCCTGATTATCACATTATAACATTACTTACTATTTTTTATTATTTAGTATCATTAGTTTGCTGAAATGAAGGCAAGAAAGATCAATGGTATAAAATAAATATATAAATATCTATGAAATATGTATATATTAAGTTTATTATTCAACCAAGCATCACTGATCAATTGACCAAATACCCAAATATGCACAATAAAAATTCAATTGAGATGCTTGGCATTTTGTCAACTTTCAGCCATATAAAACTTATGGCTTTAAAACATATTATCCAATTTTATTTTTCAGTATATTGGACTAAATAAAATAAAAAGTATTTTATGTAATAATTTGCTAATTTTATAACTTTCAATATTTGACATAGATCATCATGAAGCTTTGTTGCCTTTTACTTTACTATATATACAGCAGAATTCTGTGAGTCATCCACTTACCACTAATGACCATGTACAATATTTCATGCCACTACTGGGATAATAGCAGATAAGCATTCCTGTTTCCTTTGATTTACATTTTAGTACACGTTTTATCAAAGAGGTCAGGAGACATATTTTGGAATATGACATAGCCATTGGCCGAGTTATGGCACACACAAACCATCCCAATATTCCTCTTTGGCATGGCCAATTTTAACTGGATTAATACTTGGTTTTGGTAGTATGTAGTTATAGCGGCAGGCAGATTTATCCTAAGACTTGGAGAAAGGTCTGGCCATGGGAAAAATCTTTAGGGAGCAAAAGAAAGCAGAAGAATAATAGGTAAATGTCAGTGCAGCTGATAGTATTCTCAAAATTTAATAAGTAGAATTGAAAGACAAAAGAAACAAGGATATATAAATTTAAACTGAGTTTGGGGTCAGATTAGAGTGGCATTCTATAAAGTAAGCTGGATAAGCTTGATTAATTGATACCATAACATGTAGTAAGCAAATCATAAAACCACATTTTCTATATACCCATAGAAACAGTGAAAAACAGCTGCTGTCTGTTTTGCACACACAGAAACGCAAGGTTAATTAAAAGTACTGTAGTTTCAAATTCAGTTCCAGTAACAGCGAAACCAATTCAGGAAAGGGTATTTTTATGGCATGATTTTTTCTGAGTTCTATTAGGATTGTGTCAGATCCACATATTAGTTGATTCACAAGACAGCTTAGAAAGTGGGGTGCCTGCCAACAACCCACGAGGATGAATATATATTTCTACCTTTTCAACAACAGCTATTTTTCTCTCTTGATGTAGAAGTCATTCAGAATCTAGGTGACATTCATTATAACCAGAGTCAGACTAAACACGGAAAGCAGAAAGACAGTACTAGTTTTCATTCTTTCACAAAAGATTCAGTAATGAGATACATAAAGGACAAGAACAATGAAAATTTTTTTCATGCATATCTTCAAGTCACAGAATGTGCCTTTCCTTTCACAAAAATGGATGGCCACTGAGTGATGTATTTATATTAATATAATATTTCAGGCCTTGTAACCTATATGTCACTAAGCATAGAAGTAATCTTTTGTATTAACATTCCTTTATGACACATGGGTTAGGGCATTGTTTCTACCTTGGAACATTTCTCCTGATATTTGTTCTATTCATGTGTGTGGACAGCATTTACCACTCCTAATCAATAAGGACCCAAGTTTATTTTGTTCTGTTTGAAGCAACCTTAACCCTACTCCATTCCACAGTCTCTCTTCCTCGTTAGAAGTAATCAATATCCATAGGTTGAGATAAAATTTTTCCATTTAGGATGTTGTACATGATATTTAAACATGTCATTTATACAACTGTCTTTAAATTGTGCATAAATAATATTAGACTCTACTCATTCTTTTGTAACTTTCTTTTTTCACACATCACTATACTTCTGAGATGCATATATTATATATGTGTGGATCTATTTCCTTCATTTTAGCTATGGTATATATAGTATTCCATTTATTTAAAAAATACAATTAATGTTTTCCACTCCTCAACTGAGGAAGTTAGTTTAGCTAGCTTGCACTTGTTTTTACTTCAGTGAACATTTTTACACATGGAACCTTGTATAAATGTAAGTGTATCTTCAGGAAAGATAAGTAAGAATGGAATTGCCAAGCTGTAGAATAAGCAGTCCCTTAATTATACAAGGTGTTGCTAAACTGCTCTACAAAGTAGTCTCACCACAGCACTATATGAGTATTTATTTCTTCACGTCCTTCCCTCAACAATAGCCTTAGTTCTGATTCAAGTTTCATGAGTGCATTTGATAACAGAGTCTAATATACATTTGGTATTTTAGTTATGAAGTAATCTGGAATTTGTCTTAAGATTTCCTGTCACTACAGTGGAGAAAGCAATACTAAAGGGAACCTAGATTAAATATTGAATGAATAAATCCTCAATATCTTCTCCAGAAGATTTTATTTGGATTTGGTGTCTATTTCCTTTCACATCCCACAAATATAGTTCATTAATTACTTCTATTCCTTCCTCTTAATGTATGTTCTTTCTGTACCTCAATAACATAATCAAGTTTCACTCATCTTAAAGGAAAAAGCAAACTCTTCCTTAGACCTGCATTCTGTTTAGAATTTTACATCTCTCCTGGCATTTAAAGACTCTTGAAAGTTAATGTTTTCTGTACTTCTGCATCTCACAGTCTCTAGTCCAGTCACAGCAAACTTTTTTTATCCACACTGTCCTAGTGAAGCTACTCTTTTTTTTTATTTTTATTTTTTATTTATTTTCATTTTTCTGAAGCTGGAAACAGGGAGAGACAGTCAGACAGACTCCCGCATGCACCTGACCGGGATCCACCCGGCACGCCCACCAGGGGCGATGCTCTGCCCATCCTGGGCGTCGCCATGTTGCAACCAGAGCCACTCTAGCGCCTGAGGCAGAGGCCACAGAGCCATCCCCAGCGCCCGGGCCATCTTTGCTCCAATGGAGCCTTGGCTGCGGGAGGGGAAGAGAGAGACAGAGAGGAAAGCGCGGCAGAGGGGTGGAGAAGCAAATGGGCGCTTCTCCTGTGTGCCCTGGCTGGGAATCGAACCCGGGTCCTCCGCATGCTAGGCCGACGCTCTACCGCTGAGCCAACCGGCCAGGGCTGAAGCTACTCTTTCTAAGGAGTGCAGTGGCCCTCTATTTGTTAAGCCAAATGGACACTTTTCAATGACCATCTTGACCTCCATCTCTTTACCTCTTTACACAACTTGAGACTCACTGTTTCTTTCTAGAAACTTCCAAATGGCTTTCTAAGTCTCTGCCTCAGTTCTATTCTGCAGCTTCTCTTTCATTAATTGCTGATTTTTTCCAAGTTCATATATACATATTCTAATCTAAGGACTTGATCTCGGTTATCACCCTCATATCCTTGGTATCAAATATACCATATATGTTTTGAATCCCAAATATTTTTCTTTGTATATATTCCACTTCTAGACACAATTGTTATATATATATAACAATTATATATATATAATTATCTACTAAATATATCCACTTGGATATACCAGAGAGATTTTTAGAACATTATATATAAGGCAGAATTATATCATTGTTCCCTAAACCTATACTTCTTGAAACCCTAGAAATTTTTCTTACCTCTTCCTTCTCACTAAGTCCTGTGAGATATAGCTCCTAAATAATGTTTTGTTTTTTCATCTCTTCCATTCCCACAGCTACCACCTTTGTTCATTACTTCTTATTCAATTATTGCCATATTGGTTTCCCTTATTGCAGTCTAGCCTCCTCTAATATAGTTTCCAAATTGATATCAGCGTGTTCCTTTACAAATAAAAACTAATCATGTCATGTAAATATTTGATGCATTAATGCATAATTTACATAATTCTTATGTTAATATTTGATGCATTAATTTTACAAATTTTCATTAAACATTATGTTTTGAGTATAATGCAAGACAGGTATGATTCCAATTGTTTCATATTTCATAATTTAAAATAATCATTCCCACTACTATATGACTCCAGAATGAAGTATTTAGTATTTCCCTTTCTTCTATGATACAATTATTTCAAAATGATCAAGTTAAATTATACATAACACTGGAGACATTAGATATCTTAAAATAGATTTCGACATTGCTGCAATTGCTTCCTAGTGTTCTTAATTTTTTTGTTGTTGTTGTTGAGCTCTACTGGATGAATTAGAAGAGAGAAATTTGGTGGGAGTGACAGTAATCAACTATGAGGAGGAGAGGAAAGTACTAAAAAGAAGTCAGGCTAGACAGAGCTCACCAATTCTCCTATGGATGAGAGGACTGTAAAAGGATGACTAAGTCACTGAAGATTTCATGGAGAATAAAGAAAGGAACTTTCAACTCCCTGACTCTCTAACACTTATTTTGGTATAAAAGGGTTTCCCCACTTATTTCCGGTATGATATAATGGTTAGAAGGGAAACATTTCAAGTAAAATCTCATTTTAACTCTTCTATGTTGGCACAGGTATCACATTTAATTTCCTTTCTGAAATTTAGAATAATTATAAAAATATAGTTGCTGGTTTTACTGCGAAATACTATTATACAGTTGTTTTTATATTTACTAAACATATTGGTGTGCCATCCTTTGGTACAATCATTTTTTTGAGGGGGGGAGAGATGAGAGGAGGGGAGATAGTGAGGCAGACTCCTGCATGTGCCTGGACCAGGATCCACTGGGCAATCCTACCTGGGGCCAATGCTGAGTACTGAGCTTTTTTAATACCTAAGGCTGATGCGCTCGGACCAACTAAGCCACTGGCTGCAGGAGGGGAAGAAGGAGAGAAGGGGGAGGAAGAAGAAGCAGATGATCATTTACCTGTGTGCCTTGACTGGGAATCAAACCTGGAACATTCATGTGCTGGGCTGACACTCTATCCACTAAACCACGGGCCAGAACCTGGTACAGTCTTATAAAATAAGTTTTTATCCATATATTTGTGTCTAATAATTAATAAGTGATTTTAATACAACAGAAATATTTGTAAAACAACTTAAATAACTGGTACCTTATAACTCTGATGTAATTTTTTATTTCTGTGATCTGTTCCCAGATTTTTCTGTTTCCAATATTTAATCAGCAGTCAAAAAGAGGAATGCATTTTAGTTTTATTATTTACATTTAGTAAAAATTTTATGCATGGGATAAAATCTTCACTTTCCAACAAATATTATTCTTCTGAATTCATACTCTATTTTAATATTTAAATTCTTAATCACAATCACATAAAAACTCCAAACGGTCACATAAAATAATAAAACTAAAATAATTAAGTTATATTTTTTCTTTTTTATAAGCACTATGTTGTTATCATTTATTTTGAATCTGT
The DNA here is from genome assembly GCF_036850765.1 of Saccopteryx bilineata. NCBI lineage: Eukaryota > Metazoa > Chordata > Mammalia > Chiroptera > Emballonuridae > Saccopteryx > Saccopteryx bilineata. The sequence goes on along the minus strand of NC_089494.1, from coordinate 48,503,973 downwards.
TCTTTAAATACAGAAATATGTGGTTCCCTTATGGTCAGAGAACCAAATGACATGGAAAGTGAGTTGAAATTATTCTGGACAGTTGTATGCTGGCATTCTGTGTTATTGGGATAATCAGAATTAAATTCCATGTGAAAAAAAAGTGTTTATATAAGAGTTACTAGCAAAATATTTCTAACTTGAAGCTTACTATTTGATTGTTTATTGATGCATAACAAACTTCCCTAATTCTCAGTACCTTAAAACAATGACAATAATGTGTTTAGTTTGTACATCTGTAACATTGGCAGGCTCAGTGAAGACAATTTGTATCTGTTCCAAGTGGCACCAGCTGGGGCAGTAACAGGCAGTTGGGTGCTAGAATCTGAAGATTCATTCACTCAACTGTCGAATAGTTGATGCTTGCTTTAATCTGGAACTTCACCTGAGAGAGTAAATCAAAGAAAAATTGCATCAGATGAAGTTTAACAGGCAAGGAAGATTTTATTCAGAAATATTGCAACTGAGGTGAAGACAGGTAGAACAGGGCAAGAGACTGTTAAACTCCACTGAAGCAAAGAGCAGGAGAGGTTTTAAGTGCTAGGGGAGCCAGTGGAGCAGTATTACAGAATATTAAGGGAGAATTTGGTCCATGGGAACTTAAGAAAATTATGCTCCTCCCTCCCACAGATACTGGGAAATAGGAATGCTATGTGTCTTATGATTGTATTTCAAGGGAATGGCACCCAGGACCTCGAGAATGATTTTCCTGGGTTATGAAACTGACAAGAGGATGAGAGAAAATATACATCTCAAATGGGCAGGGGAGAATTGACAACTGCAAGTTTTCTGAAGTAAGTGCTCTAAAAAGAGGATTGTCAGGGTCTTATAGTCAGGAAGACATCTATCTACAATTTAGTCAGCTGAGGGGAACATCGTGGCCATCTTGGTCGGGTGTCACCAGGAATATAAACATGCAACCTCTGCAATTACTGTTTGGCTTCCTCACAGGCTGGGTTCCAAAAGGATGCTTTACCAGAAAGAGTTATTTATGACCTAATCTCAAAAGTCTCAAATAGCATCCCTTGTTCTGCGTTGTTTTGTATTCAACAAAGAAGTTACAAAAGTCCACACAGAGGCAAGCAGGGGGTAAAAGTTTTCCCTACTATGGGTAAGTGACAAAATTTTGAAGAGCATATGGAACTAGAAATATTGTTACATCTGTTTTTTAAAAATACTGTCTGCCACAGCGGCATATATGCTATTAAAATTCAGCAATGACTGCAGAAATTGTTTCGAATTAGGCCAACAAAATATTTTTTTCTGAAAGGAGTATTTTATCACTGACATAGTTTAAAATTGCTAGTGCATAATAAAAAAAAGACTAAGTTGATTTTATTATTGTTTTTAAATTCTGCAGAGAAAATGCATTCAATTACTGCTTATGCCCAGTCTCCTTGTCTTGACCTTGTTAAGACTTTAGCCCAAATCTCTTCAGAATTAAATAGATTCCCAATATTTCCTTGAAGTACTTCATAAACCAACAATTGCTTTTTCTTTAGAGATATTGTCTCATAATCCCCAACTGTGCCCTATATTCTTGGCATGCAATTTTACAGCTCACAAAAGAAAAAAGGAATAAGACTTATATCCCCCTTTTTTGCATATATTTTCCTTCTGCATAATATAAAGACTGCTTCAGCTATTGTCAATTAACTCAGGTTTTACTCTTCAGGGAGACTTCTTAGACCACTCTCTGAGACCTCGGACCATCCATTCTCAGATATTGATTTCTCTCACCTGGTAGGGAGTTAAGTTATGACTCAGTTCACTCAGTCCAAGGCCTAAGCCCAAGCGCCTATGCAGGCTTCTCACTTTAGAAGGCCTTATTTTACTCTATGATCAAAAATTGGAATTAGATTCATGCCCACTAAGATTCACATTATGACCAAGTAGTTCTTGGCTTGTACATTAGCCAATTTGTGTATTTGCTCTATGGTATCAAATGGAAAATGTAACTGTATAATTCACAGCATTTTGTCTAACACTAACCCAAATATTTATATATTAATTTACTTTAGATATACAGTCACCTATCCTTTATGGAACAACTATAGATAAAAGGAAATCATCAATGCATTATTATGGTTATCAATTTTGCCAGGAAAATTCTCCTCAAGTATAACATAAATCCTTTCAGCTGTGTTTTCTACTCTCTTTAGAAGTAACACAGTCACCACTCTATTTGAAAGAAGCTTTCATGTACTTCAAACCATTATCCAATCTTATTCAGGGTCTTTAACAGAGAGAATAAATCCAGATTACTTTACCTTTCATCACAGGTCTAATTGTCTAGTATTTTAGATACTACTTAATCAATTTCCTTCATGTTTAACTGATTATCTTTTTTTTCATTATTTTTCACAGACCAAAATTGTATATAGAATGTGTGCTTCGTATAATAAAATAATTATTTCATGGTTCCTACTTTCAATAGTCCTGGTTATATGCTTATTAAGTAACTTGTTCACTTGTGAAATTCCTGTCATACATCACTGAATGAAGCTTTGCCTTTAATTTCTTCTTGCTTCTATTATTTTTTCTTGTCCTTGCACATAACTAAGAATTTGTTATCTGTGACCTGCACAGTTTCTTTTCAAGTTATTACTAAATTTCCTTTTTTGTTTCTCATTTCTGATTCAGAGAACCAGACTCCTTACAAGGTAAGAGAACCTATCACCCAGCAATCTGAATATATATGTCCTTTATAACATCTTTTAGTTACTGATTTTTCAGAGATCAGGTAATAGTGACAGTACATTCATAAATACTATCTATATACAAATCTTTACACACCAATCTATCATATAAATTAAAGCCATAAATCTAAGTCTCTAAATAATACTTGGTACTCATAAATGAGTTTGTTTTCCAAGAATAGACATACAAAAAACTCACTGAAGATCACACCAGTGAAAAATATGTGGAAGGCAGATGGGAAGGCAAGGAGAGCATTCAGATCACAATGCAGGTCTAATGCCTGTGGAAGGAGAGAACGTAGGAAGAACTGGGTAATGCGGAGCTTCAGACTACAGCACAGTTCTGAGAAAATTATCCATTAGTCTGATGTGGAATGCCTGAGCAGAGATGCCTGTTTAAAAACTGCTGATTGGGCTGAAATGTCTCAGTTCTAGGGTTCTAGACCCCCAGCATGATTACTGTCTAAAAGCAGCCTGGAATGCCCCATGAATCAATGACAGCAGCTGAAGGATTTCAGTCAGTTTTACATTCATGCTGTAGAGCAGTGGTTCTCAACCTTTCTAATGCCGTGACCCGCAATACAGTTCTTCATGTTGCGGTGACCCCAAACCAAAAAATAATTTTGGTGGCTACTTCGTAACTGTAATTTTGCTACAGTTATGATTCAGAATGTAAATACCTGATACGCATTATGTATTTTCCGATGGCTTTAGACGACCCCGCCGGGGTCGCGACCCACAGGTTGAGAACCGCTGCTGTAGATAAATATGTGTAAGGTAATTCCTAGTCTGCCAGAACCTACAAACCCATATCAATTTCTTAAGTAAATAGAATAATTTTAAAGTTGATTAAATATTGATCCAAAGAGGAAACCTTAATTTTTTTCAAAACTAGAAGCTCTATTAGCCACATTCTCTGATTTATATTTTTATAAAATTAGAAATAAATAAGAAAAATTGATACATAATAAAAATTTAATAACAGAAACATTAGGGCAATTATTCTAAAACAAAAAATCAAACCATAACAAGACTTTGACTAGACTAGAAAAATAAAAATTATTAGACAATTTTATTACAAGACTGATCTAACTATGCTAATGCATAGTTAAGAAAAAAGTAAGCTTGCTCTCTCTATCTCTCTCTCTCTCTCCCTCCTCCTCTCTAAAATGAATAAATAAAAAAAAATAAATAAAATTTTAAAAAGCCTGACCTGTGGTGGCACAGTGGATAAAGCGTCGACCTGGGAACACTGAGGTTGCCGGTTCAAAACCCTGCACTTGTCTGGTCAAGGCATATATGGAAGCATATTGATGTTTCCTGCTCCTCTCCCCTTTCTTTCTCTCTCTCTCTCTCTCCCCCCCTCCTCTTTAAAATGAAGAAATAAAGAAAAAATAAAATAAAAAAATAGAAAAAAGTAAAACTGGTAAATTGACTTTTAAAAGGTCTTTGTGCCTGACCAGGCGGTGGCACAGTGGATAGAGTGTTGGACTGGGATGTGGAAGAGGTCTTTGTATATTTTGGATACATGTCCTTTATCAGATGTTTGCTTTGCAAATATTATTTCTCAGTCTATGACTTATCTTTTCACTCTCCAAGTGACTGAGTGGTTTTTATTTCCATCCAATGATGTTCTTATATAAATACATCTTTAGAACATTTAAAACTAACAAAAAAGTATCCAGTTTAATATTTAAAACTTTTTTTTCCTCGTACAACAAATCTAAAAAGTATTTCTTGAATAAATCTGAGCTGTCACTGGATGTCACTGTTGTTTTACCAAATATGGCTGTTTTGTTCATCAAGACAATAACTTATGATATTTTCTAAATAAGCACTTAATTAAAAAAAGTAAATCCACATCTTATGTACCTTTCAATTAGGTTTAAATCCAAACTACATAAGACATCCAGAATTAAGAAAACATTTTGCTTTTTAATTTACAAGATACCAAATTCTTTCCAAACTTGTAGGCATGCTTCAAATAGTACCAAAGATTCATTTGAAATGTACGAGCTCATTGCTATACTTCCTTTATCATAAAAGTGCCTTCCTGGAAGAAATAGTTTAGGGATATTACTCATTAATATTTTAACTATGATATAAATATAGTGTATATTTGTGTGAATATGAGAGAGAGAGAAATAGAATGATTTAAAGGGTTCCTAAGGCCTGATAAAAAATTTCAAGTGTTACAGCTGCTGTTTCATATCAATCTAATTGTTGGATTGATATATTCTAAAATGTCCTGTTTATCTCATGTACAAACCCATTGCACAAGAATAGAAAGGAATGTCATGCTCCTATCACACTTTCCTCTAACTATTCAAATTACATAAAATTTTCAATGAATACACTCTGTGGAAAATAAGTTTACTGAAACTATTCCATTCCTAATGGTCTCAGTATAAACTACTTTTTTCTTTACGTTCTTCAAGGAGGGGGCATCAATTTTTTCTTAATTTACATATCCAATTATATACAAGGGAATAGGATGTTCTATGGAGAATTATAGTTAAGGAATCAAACAAATGAGCAATTTTTTAAATTCTAAAGTTAGAACAAAAGTTGTCTATATCTTCAAAGAATAAGTTATATTTATTATGGTAGGTTTTTATCTTAAAACTCAGAAAGCCTTAGGTTGAAAAATATTTAAGATTTTATTTATGTATTTTATAAAGGGTAGAGAAAGAGAGAGAGAGAGAGAGAGAGAGAGAGAGAGAGAGAGAGAAGGAGAAGGAGAAGGGGAGAGAAGCAAGAAGCATCAACTCCCATATGTGCCTTGACCAGGTAAACCCGGGATTTCAAACTGTTAACCTCAGCGTTTCACATCGACGCTTTATCCACTGTGCCACCACAGGTCAGGCAGGATGAAAATCTATTTGAAACTTTTAGTTTGGAAATATGAAATGCTCTATCACATAATAAATGACTGAAATATATAAAACTGTTGCCCATGGGAGCTATAAAGATACCTGATTTAAATCATATCAAAATAATCCCTGCTCATGTGCCCTCAGAATATAGCAGTCTCTTTTTTGAAATTAGCATTATTTCCTTCTGGATACCTCATTCTTTTGATTCTCTAATCAAAATCAATAAAAATGTGGCAAAATATATTCAGTATCTTGTTAAATGCATTACAATTGGCATCAAATCCTAGTGTAGAGAGTATTGTCTTTAGAGTTTGACATATTTGAGTTTTAATCTTGCCTCCACCGTTCAATAATTCTGAGACCTCTGACAATTCATTGAGGTTGAGGTTTCTCATTTATAAAATGAACACACACAATCAGGTTTGATGCCTTGTCCTAACAGTCACCTGCTGTATGATTTTGGTCATGTTGTCTCAACTCTCTGTGGGTCAGTTTTCTTATCTATGCAATGCTGATATTAATAGTACTTCTTCTTAGAGGCAGACTAACCAAGTGGTTAATGAAGGAGCCTTCCAAGTCCTTACACTTAATTATATATTCATAATTGTATATTATTTTTTGGCATTCCAAATTAAAATCTTCAAGTCCCCAAAGATATAGATTCTCTTTGCCTACTTCCTCGGGCAATGTTAGTATTTTCATTGTTTTTCATAATTACTATTATCTTTTATGATTAAATGGCATTATGCATTGTGCCTGGCTCCAACTAGGTGCTCAATTAAAGGTGGCTTGAATATTAATATTAGCAGATATTATTGTTACTCTATGAAGAAAAAGTCATATCATCCACCCTGATTGTACAGTTATTGAATGTTCAGCTTAATGGTATTTAAGTTGTTATTTACCAAAAAAACTTCTTAGTCAAGTTAATTCATTTGCAAAACTATCCTTTGGATGTACCAGTATATATTTTGTTGGCTAATAAAAATAATAATTATTACTCTCATTGTCATAATAGCTGACACCTATTGAGTGCTTACTTAGTGCCAAGCACTAAACAGTTAATAGTGGTAATAGTAATTAGTCCTTGCTACTTTTAAAATTATAAATATATAATATATATAAATATATATAAATATATAATATATATAAATATATATAAATATATATAAATATATAATATATATAAATATATATAAATATATATAAATATATATAAATATATATAAATATATAATATATATAAATATATAATATATAAATATATATAATATATAAATATATATATTTAGTGAGAGAGACGAAAAGAGAGAGAGGGACAGACAAGGATGGACAGATAGGAACAAACAGAAAGGAAGGGAGAAATATGATAAACATCAACTTGTTGTGGCATCTTAGTTGTTCATTGATTGCTTTCTCATATGTGCCTTGACCAGGGGCTCTAGCTGAGCCAGTGACCCCTTGCTAAAGCCAGCAACCTTAGGCTGCAAGCCAGCAACCCTTGGGTTCAAGCCAGAGACCATGGGCTTGAACTGTTATCCCAGGATCAAGCCAGCGATCCCTCACTTGAGCCAATGAGCCCATGCTCAAGCTGGAAACCTCAGGGTTTTGAACCTGGCTCCTCAGCATTCCAGGCCAACATTTTATTTATTGCACAACTGCCTGGTTAGGCAAAATTAAATATTTTTAAAGTCTTCATGATGATCTCTTTGAAATTAACATGGAGTAATTATTAAGTAGTCTCAAAGGCATAAATTATTAAGTAGTCTCAAAGTTCTACAGTTTTAACAAGTAGGGTGAGGCTATGAATGCAGGTCTGTCTCACTCTAGAGTCTAAATTATTAAAACTCTAATCTATAATGGCTCTTTATATTTATTTATGGGGAACCTAAAAGTATAACCAAATCTGACAGAAGGATCAAATTATTTAGTTACAAGATGTTGATTATCTTTTGCTATTTTGCCTATTTAGCATTTTTTTTTTTTACCTTCTTTGGCAATCCTGATTTCTTTTCTTGGGTGTTACTACATTTTCAATTTGGATGATCTTAATGGAACTGTCAATCAAGATGCCCTGACTTCCTCTAGAGTCTATATTAAAACCTAGTAAGTCAGTGGAAACTTACTTTCTCATGGGAAAGACTCTGTCCAGTTGAATCTAAACCATGGCCTTTAGCTTCTAATAATCAGTTTTGTCAAGGAGATCAAATTTGCAAACCCAGTACCAACTGGATAATCAGAAAGAAAGTCTTTATAATAGCTTGAAATCTGCATGAATAATAATAACTTTAAAAGACACTGTAATCATAAATTATCTGTGGCATAAAAGGTAGTGGAAAGTGAAACTCATAACTATTTCTGGTAAAATAGTTTCTTAGAAAAGTTAATCTGATTTAGATGAATGAAAAACGTCATAGTTTTTCCTTATAGTCAAAAATTGAAAAACCAAGACTCTAGAACGAGTTTCAATCAGAAGGTAAAAGATATCTTATACTGAAGTGAAGGCTGTCTTCTATGATGTTAAGTAGATCATTTAAATAATGCTAAGTTTATGAATACTCAAGTTTGTTTAGATCCCCAAATTGTTAATATAATATATAGCATCAACACTGTACAATAATCTTATGTCTGGCTGATTTAAATGAGTACCAAAAGGATCGTTAATAAAACTGTGTGAGATGTGAGCTTTGTAATTGATGTAGTCAAATTCTTTAAATCATTGTAAGGTTTCTAAAGGAAGATCCAAATGTCTCAGATTAAAGGAGGCATGCTTCAGCAAATCTGCAGGGAACATTCATTTGTGTGGTACTGCATAGACATTCATGAGATATCTTACAGCACATTGTGTAAAATATTTAGATAGAATTTCTGTTAATAAAGGGAATTTCAGTGGTAGCATACAGGATTGACTTGGGAGATATTAGCACTTTTCATTCCTCCCCCTTTATTTAACCTATAAATATGAATTCATGCAAGAATTATCTGCAGAGTAGTAGAATAGAGCAATTGTCCTATTTTTTAATTTTCATGTTCAACAGCTAGATTTATCCTCTACATCCTGACTTTAATGAAATATAGAATAATACAATCTTATAACATTGTATCAACATTTATCCAAATATAAGTTAAAAAAACTGCTTTTAGTCTTCAAATCAATAATCAGTATGTCTGATGGAATAAACCTAACAGGCCTATTAAGGGGAAGAAAAAAGTCTATTTCATGTTTGGTCTCAAACATTTCCTGGGGTTATAGAGATTACTCTCTTCTTTTGGTAAATGGCATTTTGGGAGATATAAGTCAATAAATAAAAATCAAGTGCAAAACAAGCATTAATACGTAAATTTAAAATTTGTCTGAAAATTAGCTGCAGCTTATATTTGTTCACCTTCTTTGTGCCTTTTCTTTATATGATTTATATATGTATTATGCATATATATTTGTAAGACAATATAACATATGAACATATAAGACATACAATTAGTGAGCATAAAATTAATTTTTGGTTTGTATAATAAATTAATGGATCAAAACTAAAGATTATCATGTTAGTATATTTTTGAATATGATAATAAATAATGTAAAAATATATCCCCTAAGGAATTATTATATCTTTCTATATCTACATATGTATTAATATCAATATATTAATATAAACATTTATATAACAAAAAATAGGTGTTTAGAATTTTTTTTTTAATAAGTTTTTATTAATGGTAATGGGATGACATTAATAAAGCAGGGTACATATATTCAAAGACATGTCTAGGTTATTTTGTCATCAAATTATGTTGCAAACCCCTCGCCCAAAGTCAGATTGTCCTCCGTCACCCTCTATCTAGTTCTCTGTGACCCTCCCCCTCCCCTTAACTCTCTCCCTCCCTCCCTCCCATGTCTTCCCTCCCCCCCCACCCTTGGTAACCACCACACTCTTGTCCATGTCTCTTAGTCTCATTTTTATGTTCCACTAATGTATGGAATCATGTAGTTCTTGTTTTTTTCTGATTTACTTATTTCACTCCTTATAATGTTATCAAGATCCCACCATTTTGCTGTAAATGATCTGATGTCATCATTTCTTATGGCTGAGTAGTATTCCATAGTGTATATGTGCCACATCTTCTTTATCCAGTCTTCTATTGAAGGGCTTTTTGGTTGTTTCCATGTCTTGGCCACTGTGAACAGTGCTGCAATGAACATGGGGCTACATATGTCTTCACGTATCAATGTTTCTGAGGTTTTGGGGTATATACCCAGTAGAGGGATTGCTGGATCATAAGGTAGTTCTATTTGCAGTTTTTTGAGGAACCACCATACTTTCCTCCATAATGGTTGTACTACTTTACAGTCCCACCAACAGTGAATGAGGGTTCCTTTTTCTCCACAGCCTCTCCAACATTTGCTATTACCCGTCTTGTTGATAATAGCTAATCTAACAGGAGTGAGGTGGTATCTCATTGTAGTTTTGATTTGCATTTCTCTAATAACTAATGAAGCTGAGCATCTTTTCATATATCTGTTGGCCATTTGTATCTCTTCCTGGGAGAAGTGTCTGTTCATGTCCTCTTCCCATTTTTTTATTGGATTGTTTGTTTGTTTGTTGTTGAGTTTTATGAGTTCTTTGTAAATTTTGGATATTAGGCCCTTATCTGAGCTGTCGTTTGAAAATATCAGTTCCCATATAGTTGGCTGTCTGTTTATTTTGATATCAGTTTCTCTTGCTGAGCAAAAACTTTTAATTCTGATGTAGTCCCATTCATTTATCTTTGCCTTCACTTCTCTTGCCATTGGAGTCAAGTTCATAAAATGTTCTTTAAAACCCAGGTCCATGATTTTAGTACCTATGTCTTCTTCTATGTACTTATTGTTTCAGGTCTTATATTTAGGTCTTTGATCCATTTTGAATTAATTTTAGTACACGGGGACAGGCTGTAGTCGAGTTTCATTCTTTTGCATGTGGCTTTCCAGTTTTCCCAACACCATTTGTTGAAGAGGCTGTTCTTTTCTCCATTGTGTGTTGTTGGCCCCTTTATCAAAGATTATTTGACCATATATATGTGGTTTTATTTCTGGGCTTTCTATTCTGTTCCATTGGTCTGAGTGTTTATTTTTCTGCCAATACCATGCTGTTTTGATTATTGTGGCCCTATAATATAGTTTAAAGTCAGGTATTGTAATGCCCCCAGCTTCATTCTTTTTCCTTAGGATTGTTTTGGCTATTCGGGGTTTTTATAGTTCCATATAAATCTGATGACTTTTGTTCCATTTCTTTAAAAATCTCACAGGGATTTTGATGGGAATTGCATTAAATTTGTATATTGCTTTGGGTAATATGGCCATTTTGATTATAATTATTCTTCCTATCCAAGAACAAGGAATATTTTTCCATCTCATTGTATCTTCTTCGATTTCCCTTAACAATGCTTTGTAATTTTCATTATATAGGTCCTTTACATTCTTTGTTATGTTTATTCCTTGGTATTTTATTTTTTTGTTGCAATCGTGAAGGGGATTATTTTTTTGAGTTCGTTTTCTAATATTTCATTGTTGGCATATAGAAAGGCTATGGACTTTTGTATGTTAATTTTGTATCCTGCGACCTTACTGTATTGGTTTATTGTTTCTAGTAATCTTTTTGTGGAGTCCTTCGGGTTTTCGATGTATACGATCATATCATCAGCAAAAAGTGATAGCTTTACTTCTTCTTTTCCGATATGGATGCCTTGTATTTCTTTGTCTTGTCTGATTGCTCTGGCCAGAACTTCTAGCACCACGTTGAATAAGAGTGGAGAGAGTGGACAACCCTGTCTTGTTCCTGATTTAAGGTAGAAAGTCCTCAGTTTTATGCCGTTTAATAGGATGTTGGCTGATGGTTTATCATATATGGCCTTTATCATGTTGAGATATTTTCCTTCTATACCCATTTTGTTGAGAGTCTTAAACATAAAATTGTGTTGTATTTTATCAAAAGCCTTTTCTGCATCTATTGATAAGATCATGTGGTTTTTGTTCTTTGTTTTGTTGATATGGTGTATTACGTTAACCGTTTTGCGTATGTTGAACCATCCTTGAGATTCTGGGATGAATCCCACTTGATCATGATGTATTATTTTTTTAATATGTTGTTGTATTCGGTTTGCCAGTATTTTGTTTAGTATTTTAGCATCTGTATTCATTAGAGATATTGGTCTGTAGTTTTCTTTCTTTGTGCCATCCTTGCCAGGTTTTGGTATGAGGGTTATGTTGGCCTCATAAAATGTGTTTGGAAGTATTGCTTCTTCTTCAATTTTTTGGAAGACTTTGAGTAGAATAGGAACCAAGTCTTCTTTGAATGTTTGATAGAATTCACTAGTATAAACCGTCTGGGCCTGGACTTTTATTTTTGGGGAGATTTTTAATAGTTTTTTTCTATTTCCTCCCTGCTGATTGGTCTATTTAGGCTTTCTGCTTCTTCATGACTCAGTCTAGGAAGGTTGTATTGTTCTAGGAATTTATCCATTTCTTCTAGATTGTTGTATTTGGTGGCATATAATTTTTCATAGTATTCTACAATAATTCTTTGTATATCTATGATGTCTGTGGTGATCTCTCCTCTTTCATTTTGGATTTTATTTATTTGAGTCCTGTGTCTTTTTTCCTTGGTGAGTCTTGCCAAGGGTTTGTCAATTTTGTTGATCTTTTCAAAGAACCAGCTCCTTGTTTTATTGATTTTTCTATAGTTTTTCTGTTCTCTATTTCATTTATTTCTGCTCTGATTTTTATTATCTCCTTTCTTCGGCTGGTTTTGGGTTGTCTTTGTTCTTCTTTTTCTAGTTCCTTAAGGTGTGAAGTTAAGTGGTTTACTTCGGCTCTCTCTTGTTTGTTCATATAGGCCTGAAGTGATATGAACTTTCCTCTTATTACTGCTTTTGCTGCATCCCAGAGATTCTGATATGTCGTATTTTCATTAGTCTGTATATATCTTTTGATTTCTGCACTTATTTCTTCTTTGACCCATTCATTTTTTAGAAGTATGTTGTTTAGTTTCCACATTTTGTGGGTTTTTCCCCCTCTTTTTTGCAGTTGAATTCTAGTTTCAAGGCTTTATGATCAGAAAATATGCTTGGTACAATTTCAATTTTTCTAAATTTGCTGATATTGTCTTTGTGGCCCAACATATGGTCAATTCTTGAGAATGTTCCATGTACACTAGAGAAAAATGTATACTCTGTCGCTTTGGGATGAAGTGTCCTGTAGATGTCTATCATATCCAGGTGTTCTAGTATTTCGTTAAGGCCACTATATCTTTATTGATTCTCTGTTTGGATGACCGATCTAGAGCCGTCAGCGGTGTATTGAGGTCTCCAAGTATGATTGTATTTTTGTTAGTTTTGTTTTAAGGTCAATAAGTAGCTGTCTTATATATTTTGGTGCTCCTTGGTTTGGTGCATATATATTAAGGATTGTTATGTCTTCTTGATTCAACTTCCCCTTAATCATTATGAAATGACCATTTTTGTCTCTGAGTACTTTTTCTGTCTTGTAGTCAGCATTATTAGATATGAGTATTGCTATGCCTGCTTTTTTTTGGGTGTTGTTTGCTTGGAGTATTGTTTTCCAGCCTTTCACTTTGAATTTGTTTTTATCCTTGTTGCTTAGATGTGTTTCTTGTAGGCAGCATATAGTTGGATTTTCTTTTTTAATCCATTCTGCTACTCTGTGTCTTTTTATTGGTAAGTTTAATCCATTTACATTTAGTGTAATTATTGACACTTGTGGGTTCCCTACTGCCATTTTATAAATTGCTTTCTGTTATTTTTGTATCTAGTTTGATTCTTCTCTTTTGTTTTTCTATCATTTGTTTTTGTTTGTTTGTGTTCCATACTTCTTTTCTCTGTTGCTACCTTTTTTAAGTCAAGTGTTTTTGTGGTGGTTTTTTTAAGGGTGGTTACCATTAAGTAATGAAAAGGGTACCTACCATATTCATTGTAGTACCCTATCTTATAAGTATTTCTGCACTTCATCATCCTTTGCTACTGTTAATCTCCATCCTCTCCCTCCCCCCTTTTTTTCCTTTGTTGTCACACTTTAAGTTTGGTTTTATTGTGTTCTTGGTGGAGCTGTTACTTGTGGTGTTGTTTTCTTTTGTTCTTTGAATCTGGTTGGAAAACCCCCTTTAGTATTTCCTGGAGTGGGGGCTTTCTGTTGATAAATTCTCTCATCTTTTCTGTATTTGTGAATGTTTTTATATCTCCTTCATACTTGAAGGATAGCTTTGATGGGTATAGTATTCTTGGCTGAAAGTTCCTCTCTTTCAGGGCTTTAAATATTGGGGTCCACTCTCTTCTAGCTTGTAGAGTTTCTGCTGAGAAATCTGATGATAATCTAATAGGCCTTCCTTTATATGTTGTACTCTTCTTTTCCCTGGCTGCCTTGAGAATTTTTTCTTTGTCATTGGTTTGTGTCATCTTTATTATGATGTGCCTTGGAGTGGGTTTGTTGGGGTTAAGAAAACTTGGTGTTCTGTTTGCTTCTTGAATTTGAGGCTTTAGTTCCTTCCACAGGCTTGGGAAGTTCTCGTCTATTATTTGTTTGAGTATATTCTCCATTCCATTTTCTTTCTCTTCTCCCTCTGATATACCTATTATTCTTATGTTATTCTTTCTGATGGAGTCAGACAATTCCTGTAGGGCTTTCTCATTTTTTATTATTTTTGAGTCTCTTTCTTCTTCTCTCTGTTGTGCCTCAAGTTGTTTGTCTTCTATTTCACTAATCCTATCTTCAATCTGGGCTGTTCTGTTAGCTAAGCTTGTTACCTCGTTTTTCAGCTCGTGAATTGAGTTTTTCATTTCTGTTTGATTTGTTTTTATAGTTTCAATTTCCTTGGTAATATATTCTTTGTGTTCATTGAGTTGTTTTCTGATCTCCCTATATTGCCTTTCTGTGTTTTCTTGTATCTCTCTGAGTATTTTTAAGATTTCTATTTTAAATTCTCTGTCATTTAGCTCCAAGGCTTCCAATATGTTGTCTTTTCTCCATAGATTTTTCCACATCTATTTGTGTTACCTCTCTTTCTTTTGTATCCATAATATTCGATTTCCTCTTTCTTATTGGCATCTGAGGGTGGTCTTATTGATATCACTAATTAGAATTAATAAAGAGTAAAAAGTAAAAAAAAAAAAAAAAAAAGGTAAAACACCCCACAAAAAAAAAAACAGTAATAATTTATTATTTCCCCCTTTTTTTCTCTCTTCTCTTTCCCTCCTCTCCCTTCCTCAGGGAAATATCGTGCCTATAATGGAGGGCCTGATTTGGGGTGAAGAGTTCAAGGGGCAAAAAAAAGGGAGTAGGGACCTACTAAATGCAAAAAAAAAAAAAAAAGGAAGAAAATCTTAGACAAGCATAAGATGATTTGCTTGTAAGTGATGGTCAACCAAGAGATATAATGAGAGGGATAAGAGGGAACCAGAAAAAAGGACCAAAAAAGAATAATAAAGAAGAAAAAATAAAAATAATAAGTAAAAATCTGTTGTATTAAGTGGAGCGAAGACTAAATACAATGCAGACCTTGGGTTGGGAGGACCCAAAATGCCACAAAAATAAACAAACAAGAAAAAAAAATAAAAACAAAAGCAAAAAAGAGAAATAAAGCCAAAAAAAGCCTTGAGTCCCAAATTAACTAATTTGTTCGTGATTGAGGATTATATGGGAGGAAAGTAAAATGAGAAAAGAAAAAACGAATAGAAAGGAAAAAAATAAGAAAAAGAGAAAAACAAAGGAAGAAATAAAATAGGAAGAGAAAAAACAAAATAAGCAAGACAAAAAAAAAAAACAAAAGAGGAGAGAGTGAGAGTTAAGTGTTTTGGAGTATAACCTTAGAGGAGGGTGAGGATGAAGAAGAAAAATAAAATGCAACACTCATGGGTAGTGTAGTTCAAGAAAGGGGAAGCATAAGATGGGCAGAGAATAAAAGGACCGAGGTGGAGGAAATAAAGGCAAAAAGATAGAAGAAACAAACAACAACAACAACAACAAAAAATTAGTGGATCAAGTTGTAAAGTCTGTGGGTTTTTCTTGATTTTGAGAGGTTAACTTCTTCCTTTTTCTTTTCTCTCCCTCTTCCTGGTCGGTGACTGTGTACCCCAGGCTCTGCCCCTGTGTCATTCTTAGGTAGGGATTTGCAGTTGATGGGATTCTATGGCAATGTCATATAATTGGCTTTAGTCTTGCTGGAAGTAAAGGCTTGTTGGCGTTTGCAGGGTCCAACGATGAGAGAGTTTGCTTTCCTGGATTCTCTCTCCTAGTCCCCCCTTTCTGAATTAGCAGCCTGGTGATCCAGCTATAAGGCTGCAACTGCTTCTGCCTGGGGAGTAAGAGGCTCAAAGAGCTGGGAAATCCCCACTCTATCCCCACTCAGTGCAAGGCTTTGGGAAAGGCTCTGACAGTCAGGGCCTCCAGTGTAATCAGCCGGGGGTGGGAGTCAATTGTTGTCAAGGTGACTGTTCAGCGCCTATCATTTAGTTGGACCTCTCAACCCAGGCTTTCCACACTTTGTAGCCTGTTTTTGCAGGGAAGAAGAGGCACTAGTTTCTGCTTACGACTAGTGTAGTATAGACCTTATTATCTGCCAAGTCCTTCTTGTTAGCGTTTATCCCTGAATATGGAGGCTCTATCAATCAGAAGTTGCCCCCGCCCCTTTAGCGAGAGGCACTAAAAAATATCACGCCTCTTGTCTTGGATCGCTGAACTGAGAGAGATCTTATCAATTAGAAACGAGGGTGCGCAGATTTCATGGGTTAAGCTAATTTCAGTGATTGGGTCGCAGCTGTGTTTCTGAAGGTATTTTAGGCTGCCTGCGTGCGCCCCCCCAAACGCTTGATTGTTAGCTTGAATGGCTGGGTGAGGTGCCCCGCCCACGGAGAGAATCTCCCAAGCCTCTCCCGCTCGCCCCACCGCTGGCGGCTGGACCGCACCAGGCGCAGGATAATGGAGGCCCCTGGGTGTGCGGGCCAGCAGGGCGCCCTGGGCGGGTGGAATGCCCAAGGCACACGCGCGAATGGGGCGCTCCGGGCACCGGTGGCCGGTGACCCCCACTTGCTGTGTGCGGGCCGCTGGGAACGTCAGCGGTGCTCAACCAGACCGGGCGCACGCGCAGCTCCTCGCTGCGGCTTGTGGCGGGTCGCGGCGGCCGCTCGCGGCGGCGGCTCGCGGGGGCTCGCGGCGGCTCGCGGTGGCTCGCGGTGGCGGCTCGCGTCGGCAGCTCGCAGCAGCTCGCGGTTCCCAAGTATATGGGCTGACTCACCACAGGCGCACTTCCTTGCGGTTTGAAAGAACGTCCCTGTGGTAGATTCCTCCACACCCTCGTCTCTCAGATTCATGTGATAACAGTCCTTTCGCTATCAGTT
The DNA here is from genome assembly GCF_036850765.1 of Saccopteryx bilineata. Taxonomy (NCBI): domain Eukaryota; kingdom Metazoa; phylum Chordata; class Mammalia; order Chiroptera; family Emballonuridae; genus Saccopteryx; species Saccopteryx bilineata. The sequence continues at coordinate 48,486,977 of NC_089494.1, read as the reverse complement.
TGTGTGGAACTCCGGAATGCTCCGAGGATAAATTTTTCTGTTTCTAGTTGATAAATTTGTTGTGATTTAGGGGAGAGCTGTCTGACGCGCTGCTCACGGCGCCATTTCCGTGACGTCACTCCGGTGTTTAGAATTTTAAAGTAGCATTTTGATTTTAGTAATTTCTGGTATAAGAATTTAATTTGTGAGCCTTAATATTACACACAAATCATTCAAGATTCATCTTTTTGTTTGTTTACTTATGTTTCTAGTATATCCAGTTGTTCTGGGATTCTGCATGTAACACTACACTTAAGATTTCTGGATAACCTTCACATCTCTGTTTGTCACAGATCTTGACTAGCTATCCTTTTTATTCATTTTGTGTCAGTGTTATGTCTTCTCAGTATACAAATGATTTAAAAAGAAAAACAGAAAATCTTATAATTCATCTGAGAGAATAAATATAGCTTTCGTGAATTATTATGTAAAAGAAAAGATTAAGTTGTTTTCCAGAAGTCGTAGGTATTAGCTATGATTATGTTTGATATTTTTTACTTAGTCAGTAAATTCTTGTCAAATAGTTCCAGTAAGTGACATCTTTTAGAGTTAATTTTTTAATTGTATAGATACCTCTAGGATTACAAAAAAGATTAAATAAGTTTATATGCATTTAGATAGATGACCAACCTATTTCTCTAATGTTAAGTGTTTACAAGAAACTTTGGTACATTAACATCTTGCTAGCTAGCAACTATTGATAAAAAAAAGTACTAAAAACTTTCTAAGTTATTGTTATACCAACTGAGAATTAAATTTTCTGAATATTATGTGGGACAGCAGTTAGAAGCTAAAAGGCTTCAGTAGTATTTATCCACACAATATCCAAAATACTTAACCTACAAGTAATAACTTTTATCAGGAAGATCCTTCTAGTTTCCTGAGGCAACTTACCAGAGTAAGTGAAGTGTCTCTTGGCTTTGCATTGTGGTAAACACAAATACATTTTCACATCAGTAAGAATAATGACTACTTGGGAATAATGAGATAAACCAATAAAATATTTGTGAGAATTAGTGGAGTAGTCCTCATGTTAATATTGAATGATTATCATGTTCATTTTTCTTTTCCCTTGTCTGGTATTCCTAGTTTAGGATATTTATTCCACTTTTCTAAACACATAAAAGTGGGATTTTTAAAAAATTGTTTTTATGTGTATTTGGCAAGTATCTTTAAATTAAAATTGCAAAATTCTTATTTTTCAAAGGCTTAGCAAACGTTTTGGAAATAGCCAACAACAAATTTTACTCTGAGAAACAAGTAAACACTTAAAACTAAATAAGTTGAAGAACACTTTAGTACTGTGAATTTTCATATCTGAGATCCTCTGATGAAAGTACTTAGTGATTTAGAAAGCTATGATGTTATGGAGTTTAGACACTGTATTCTTTTTCATAATGGATTCTTTAGCATCATACATAGTACCTGGCAGATACTGTAGTACACACTCACCACTTAATAAATGTTTGTTGTTGCTGTGTCATCACCATCATCGTCATTCTCCACAAACATATAAGAAAATTTCGGTAACTTTAGAAATAGTTTTCTATAGTTATATTTTCTTCTCCCCACTTTCTAACACCAAGTTGATCAAATAAATTTGTAAAATATGATTTTTATGTTTGCTCACTTATAGTTTGCATTGGGGGCTGAGTAGTGCCAGGTATATGTGATATGTGAAATTGCAAATTACCTTCCTGCTTGGGAAGGGCCATTGTCTTACTAATATTTGCTGGAGAAGAGGTTTTCTTGCCGGAAAGTTTTGAGAAAGAGCGGAGAAGGGTAAAGAGAAAAAGAAGCCATATTTGCAGAGTGAGAGAGCGGAGAGAATGCAGTGTGCTAAGGAAGAAGCAAGTAGTGCAGAAAGAGAAGGTGTGCAGATGGGGAACCAGAGGTGAGGGGCTTTGTGAGCTCTGCTGAGACTGGTGGGGCCTTGACTCTTGGAGGAACTGGAGAACATTCTCCTGATTGTGGAACCAGAAAATATGTCAGGGCTTTGTGAGCTCTGAATGAATGAAGCGGGAAGTGTTTTCCCTGTGTGTTTGCTTGTCAATGGTGCGAGACTTTAATAAAGGATGGCCCACCATTTTTTGGCTCCACTATTTCTTTACTGTCTGCCTGAATCTAATGATAACCTGAATGTGCATGGCCAGGATGGTGGCGACTGCTGGCCATACACACCACTAGAGAAGAAGATGTTATTTATGTTTCTATATAATTTACTTTTTCCTTGAACTGCTGGGCATACTCAGAAAGAATTTGAGTTGTTACTTGGTGCAGAGAATTTCCAAAATGACCAAAGCAAGTATTAATTTGTAATGCAGGGGCTGGTTCTCAGGATATTAGAAAATATGGCTTCAACACTCTGGGTCTATGCACCAGAATAGAATAAATATATGTTGTTTGAAGTAATAAGTCTTTCATTTGTCTGAAAAGTTAAATTTATTGTTTTTGAAGTTCAGTTGAAAACATAATAATAAGTAATGTATTTATATGGTGACAACTTCTAGGAATGCTATATTTTACTAAAACTGCTGAGAGAAAATTAAAATTTCTATATTGTAATATTTGTGATTTGAGAACCCCTGCTAGAGATTTATGATGTGGTCATGGGAATAAAGACCTTGAAAATTTAATAAAAGCAGGATTTTAACAAGTTGGAGAAGTAATCAGCTGCACAATTTTTCTTTGCTTGTTTATATATGTATTGATTATTGCTGATTCAATCACTAATATTCTGTCATATATTAATGTATTCTCTCATCTAATGAAGAATGTACTTTGCCATTAAAAGTTCTTAAGGAACCCTAAATTGTTCTCATGTGTTCAAGATCATACTCCTTAACTAATAGGACTAATTTTTGATCTATCAATTCTTTTATTTCTACGTCTCCATATTTCTTCTTGTCGAAATATTAAGTGAAGTGGACTGTATTGACAAGATCAGGAAGGATAGCATCTTGAAGGGGAGGCTCCCCTTGCAAAGTAAACAGATGTTAACCAAGCATAACAAAGATAACTGAATAGTTCAAGTGATGAGAACAGCAAGAATAAAGGCAGTATAGTGTGAAATTAAAAGTTAAGCTGAGTAACTAAGTCGGGAGAAATGGACTTCTTTTTAAATGGGAGTGAGACCAATTAAGGCCATCTTTTTGTTAACAATAAACACTTTTTACATACTGCTTGTGATGTTTTTCAGACTCTCCCCCTATATCCTGAGGATACAACTCTGATGTTTTTGTATCTGTTCCTGGAGCAAACATCCAAAGCAAGAGGGTGTTACAATATAAATTAAATTATAGTTTTCTCTCATTTTAAGGGAAAGTTGACTCTCACAAAGTCATAAAGTCAAGGACAGGATTGGGAAAAGAGTAGAAACCCATCCCTCTGGGCTTAGGTGTGTTGGAGTCTCATGCCCATAGTGCCAGGAGGGCAGAGTTGGAAAGGCGGTGGCACGACCATAACTTGAACATGTTGGAATAGGTACTTTCTGTGTGACTTCTGCATTCAAGTGTGACAATCTCCTGTGGGAATTCTGTCATTCATACTGCAAGTACTCCAATGGCACTCTGTTTTTGATTGTAAAATGACAGTGGTGTAGATCATTAATTGACTTTACATAAACTACTAGTGACTAAAGAGCAGAGTAGTACATAGTGGTTATAAAAGTTCAATAACTAAATAGGTTTATTATTAATAACTTTTCTGAGTCTCATTCTTCCTTTTATGGAAAGTGAGGTTCATAATATGCTTACCTCTCAGAGTTCTGTGTGGGTAAAATAAAACAAGATAGCAAAAATAATCTTTTAACTACTGTTTAGCATTTAGGGGCCTTTGTTAAAATACACATACCTTTTGGGATCTACAAGGTATGTTTGCATTGTGGATTGATCACATTCATATGCATTTTGAAAAAGATTTCTGGGCCATTTTGAGTATAAGCATAAGGAAAAGCATAAAGGAGAAGGAGGCACAAATGTAAACTCTTTTCACATGTCCTTTAAAAGGTGTGTTATTAAGACCTTCATGTACCAAAGGAAAACATTGATTTTGATCACTGAGTCTTTTTATTTAAAGCCATGTTTTCACCTTGCATGTTGTTGCTGGTGCAATCCTGACTTTGTAGCATTACTCTGCACTACTCTTAATTCATCATCATCTATCAATGTGATGGTTATTGGTATGTGACTATTGGTCATTTCTCCACTCTATAATTTTAGTTTTGGCTCTCATTGCTTTGTGTCCTTTAACATTCACAGAGAAGAATGAATTCTTTAATATCTTATGACAAATTAATGGTATGCAGCTCTTAATTAAAGACCAACAGCAATATCCAAATCTGCAAAGAATTCCAAATTTTAACTTTAAATATAATAAGTAAATAATGATTAAATATTAGATCACAATGTTTTTATAGAAATAGAATTACTGACTATATAATATATACTGGATGTATTACAAACAATAAGAATATGCTTAACCAACAGCCTAAGAAAAAGATAGAGAAAATTAAGAGATGAGTTTTTAAGAGATTATGTATTGTTTAGTTTTATGGCTCTCTAGGTTTACTGATTAAAATATGAGGAGATATATATTTTATTAGTAATACCTGATGACTATGAACATTATAAATTTCTCTCAAAAACATCCTAACAATGAAATATATGAAGGCAGTGAAAGGCATAATGTGAAAAAGCAGTGTGAAGATGAAGTACCTTAGTGCAGGATACATTCTAAAACCAGAAGTTACTGCCTGACCTGTGGTGGCGCAGTGGATAAAGCGTCGACCTGGAAATGCTGAGGTTGCCGGTTCGAAACCCTGGGCTTGCCTGGTCAAGGCACATATGGGAGTTGATGCTTCCTGCTCCTCCCCCTTCTCTCTCTCTGTTTCTCTCTCTCCCTCTCTCTCTCCTTTCTAAAATGAATAAATAAAATAAAATAAAAAAAAAAAAAAAAAAATAAAACCAGAAGTTACTGAAAATAAATCTAACAAAAGATGTGCAAGGCTTCTAAACGGAACAATAAAACAATGCTGAAAGAATTAAAAAGTCCTAGGTAAATGGAGAAATACATCAAATTTAGGGACTAAAAGTCTTAATGTTGTTAAGATGTCAATTCTTCTCCAAAATAATGTATAGATTAAATGTGAAAGGCAGAGTGACGTCACGGAAATGGCGCCGTGAGAAGCGAGTCCGACAGCTCTCCCCTAAATCACAACAAATTTATCAACTAGAAACAGAAAAATTTACCCTCGGAGCATTCTGGAGTTCCACACAAACTGAAAGCAAAAGGACTGTCATCACTTGAATCTGAGAGACGAGGGTGTGGAGGAAGCTACCGCAGTGACGCTCATTCAAGACGCCAGGGAGTGCGCCTGCGTGCTATCAACAAGACCACCCTCAGATGCCAATAAGAAAGAGGAAATCGAATATTATGGATACAAAAGAAAGAGAGGTAACACAAATAGATGTGGAAAAATCTATGGAGAAAAGACTTAACATATTGGAAGCCTTGGAGCTAAATGACAGAGAATTTAAAATAGAAATCTTAAAAATACTCAGAGATATACAAGAAAACACAGAAAGGCAATATAAGGAGATCAGAAAACAACTCAATGAACACAAAGAATATATTACCAAGGAAATTGAAACTATAAAAACAACTCAAACAGAAATGAAAAACTCAATTCACGAGCTGAAAAACGAGGTAACAAGCTTAGCTAACAGAACAGCCCAGATTGAAGATAGGATTAGTGAAATAGAAGACAAAGAACTTGAGGCACAACAGAGAGAAGAAGAAAGAGACTCAAAAATAATAAAAAATGAGAAAGCCCTACAGGAATTGTCTGACTCCATCAGAAAGAATAACATAAGAATAATAGGTATATCAGAGGGAGAAGAGAAAGAAAATGGAATGGAGAATATACTCAAACAAATAATAGACGAGAACTTCCCAAGCCTGTGGAAGGAACTAAAGCCTCAAATTCAAGAAGCAAACAGAACACCAAGTTTTCTTAACCCCAACAAACCCACTCCAAGGCACATCATAATAAAGATGACACAAAACAATGACAAAGAAAAAATTCTCAAGGCAGCCAGGGAAAAGAAGAGTACAACATATAAAGGAAGGCCTATTAGATTATCATCAGATTTCTCAGCAGAAACTCTACAAGCTAGAAGAGAGTGGACCCCAATATTTAAAGCCCTGAAAGAGAGGAACTTTCAGCCAAGAATACTATACCCATCAAAGCTATCCTTCAAGTATGAAGGAGATATAAAAACATTCACAAATACAGAAAAGATGAGAGAATTTATCAACAGAAAGCCCCCACTCCAGGAAATACTAAGGGGGGTTTTCCAACCAGATTCAAAGAACAAAAGAAAACAACACCACAAGTAACAGCTCCACCAAGAACACAATAAAACCAAACTTAAACTGTGACAACAAAGGAAAAAAAGGGGGGAGAGGATGGAGATTAACAGTAGCAAAGGATGATGAAGTGCAGAAATACTTATAAGATAGGGTACTACAATGAATATGGTAGGTACCCTTTTCATTACTTAATGGTAACCACCCTTAAAAAAACCACCACAAAAACACTTGACTTAAAAAAGGTAGCAACAGAGAAAAGAAGTATGGAACACAAACAAACAAAAACAAATGATAGAAAAACAAAAGAGAAGAATCAAACTAGATACAAAAATAACAGAAAGCAATTTATAAAATGGCAGTAGGGAACCCACAAGTGTCAATAATTACACTAAATGTAAATGGATTAAACTTACCAATAAAAAGACACAGAGTAGCAGAATGGATTAAAAAAGAAAATCCAACTATATGCTGCCTACAAGAAACACATCTAAGCAACAAGGATAAAAACAAATTCAAAGTGAAAGGCTGGAAAACAATACTCCAAGCAAACAACACCCAAAAAAAAGCAGGCATAGCAATACTCATATCTAATAATGCTGACTACAAGACAGAAAAAGTACTCAGAGACAAAAATGGTCATTTCATAATGATTAAGGGGAAGTTGAATCAAGAAGACATAACAATCCTTAATATATATGCACCAAACCAAGGAGCACCAAAATATATAAGACAGCTACTTATTGATCTTAAAACAAAAACTAACAAAAATACAATCATACTTGGAGACCTCAATACACCGCTGACGGCTCTAGATCGGTCATCCAAACAGAGAATCAATAAAGATATAGTGGCCTTAAACTAAATACTAGAACACCTGGATATGATAGACATCTACAGGACACTTCATCCCAAAGCGACAGAGTATACATTTTTCTCTAGTGTACATGGAACATTCTCAAGAATTGACCATATGTTGGGCCACAAAGACAATATCAGCAAATTTAGAAAAATTGAAATTGTACCAAGCATATTTTCTGATCATAAAGCCTTGAAACTAGAATTCAACTGCAAAAAAGAGGGGGAAAAACCCACAAAAATGTGGAAACTAAACAACATACTTCTAAAAAATGAATGGGTCAAAGAAGAAATAAGTGCAGAAATCAAAAGATATATACAGACTAATGAAAATACGACATATCAGAATCTCTGGGATGCAGCAAAAGCAGTAATAAGAGGAAAGTTCATATCACTTCAGGCCTATATGAACAAACAAGAGAGAGCCGAAGTAAACCACTTAACTTCACACCTTAAGGAACTAGAAAAAGAAGAACAAAGACAACCCAAAACCAGCCGAAGAAAGGAGATAATAAAAATCAGAGCAGAAATAAATGAAATAGAGAACAGAAAAACTATAGAAAAAATCAATAAAACAAGGAGCTGGTTCTTTGAAAAGATTAACAAAATTGACAAACCCTTGGCAAGACTCACCAAGGAAAAAAGACACAGGACTCAAATAAATAAAATCCAAAATGAAAGAGGAGAGATCACCACAGACATCATAGAAATACAAAGAATTATTGTAGAATACTATGAAAAATTATATGCCACCAAATACAACAATCTAGAAGAAATGGATAAATTCCTAGAACAATACAACCTTCCTAGACTGAGTCATGAAGAAGCAGAAAGCCTAAACAGACCAATCAGCAGGGAGGAAATAGAAAAAACTATTAAAAATCTCCCCAAAAATAAAAGTCCAGGCCCAGACGGTTATACTAGTGAATTCTATCAAACATTCAAAGAAGACTTGGTTCCTATTCTACTCAAAGTCTTCCAAAAAATTGAAGAAGAAGCAATACTTCCAAACACATTTTATGAGGCCAACATAACCCTCATACCAAAACCTGGCAAGGATGGCACAAAGAAAGAAAACTACAGACCAATATCTCTAATGAATACAGATGCTAAAATACTAAACAAAATACTGGCAAACCGAATACAACAACATATTAAAAAAATAATACATCATGATCAAGTGGGATTCATCCCAGAATCTCAAGGATGGTTCAACATACGCAAAACGGTTAACGTAATACACCATATCAACAAAACAAAGAACAAAAACCACATGATCTTATCAATAGATGCAGAAAAGGCTTTTGATAAAATACAACACAATTTTATGTTTAAGACTCTCAACAAAATGGGTATAGAAGGAAAATATCTCAACATGATAAAGGCCATATATGATAAACCATCAGCCAACATCCTATTAAACGGCATAAAACTGAGGACTTTCTACCTTAAATCAGGAACAAGACAGGGTTGTCCACTCTCTCCACTCTTATTCAACGTGGTGCTAGAAGTTCTGGCCAGAGCAATCAGACAAGACAAAGAAATACAAGGCATCCATATCGGAAAAGAAGAAGTAAAGCTATCACTTTTTGCTGATGATATGATCGTATACATCGAAAACCCGAAGGACTCCACAAAAAGATTACTAGAAACAATAAACCAATACAGTAAGGTCGCAGGATACAAAATTAACATACAAAAGTCCATAGCCTTTCTATATGCCAACAATGAAATATTAGAAAACGAACTCAAAAAAATAATCCCCTTCACGATTGCAACAAAAAAAATAAAATACCTAGGAATAAACATAACAAAGAACGTAAAGGACCTATATAATGAAAATTACAAAGCATTGTTAAGGGAAATCGAAAAAGATACAATGAGATGGAAAAATATTCCTTGTTCTTGGATAGGAAGAATAAATATAATCAAAATGGCCATATTACCCAAAGCAATATACAAATTTAATGCAATTCCCATCAAAATCCCTATGAGATTTTTTAAAGAAATGGAACAAAAAATCATCAGATTTATATGAAACTATAAAAAACCCCGAATAGCCAAAACAATCCTAAGGAAAAAGAATGAAGCTGGGGGCATTACAATACCTGACTTTAAACTATATTATAGGGCCACAATAATCTAAACAGCATGGTATTGGCAGAAAAATAGACACTCAGACCAATGGAACAGAATAGAAAGCCCAGAAATAAAACCACATATATATGGTCAAATAATCTTTGATAAAGGGGCCAACAACACACAATGGAGAAAAGAAAGCCTCTTCAACAAATGGTGTTGGGAAAACTGGAAAGCCACATGCAAAAGAATGAAACTCGACTACAGCCTGTCCCCGTGTACTAAAATTAATTCAAAATGGATCAAAGACCTAAATATAAGACCTGAAACAATAAAGTACATAGAAGAAGACATAGGTACTAAAATCATGGACCTGGGTTTTAAAAAACATTTTATGAACTTGACTCCAATGGCAAGAGAAGTGAAGGCAAAGATAAATGAATGGGACTACATCAGAATTAAAAGTTTTTGCTCAGCAAGAGAAACTGATATCAAAATAAACAGACAGCCAACTATATGGGAACTGATATTTTCAAACGACAGCTCAGATAAGGGCCTAATATCCAAAATTTACAAAGAACTCATAAAACTCAACAACAAACAAACAAACAATCCAATAAAAAAATGGGAAGAGGACATGAACAGACACTTCTCCCAGGAAGAGATACAAATGGCCAACAGATATATGAAAAGATGCTCAGCTTCATTAGTTATTAGAGAAATGCAAATCAAAACTACAATGAGATACCACCTCACTCCTGTTAGATTAGCTATTATCAACAAGACGGGTAATAGCAAATGTTGGAGAGGCTGTGGAGAAAAAGGAACCCTCATTCACTGTTGGTGGGACTGTAAAGTAGTACAACCATTATGGAGGAAAGTATGGTGGTTCCTCAAAAAACTGCAAATAGAACTACCTTATGACCCAGCAATCCCTCTACTGGGTATATACCCCAAAACCTCAGAAACATTGATACGTGAAGACACATGTAGCCCCATGTTCATTGCAGCACTGTTCACAGTGGCCAAGACATGGAAACAACCAAAAAGCCCTTCAATAGAAGACTGGATAAAGAAGATGTGGCACATATACACTATGGAATACTACTCAGCCATAAGAAATGATGACATCAGATCATTTACAGCAAAATGGTGGGATCTTGATAACATTATAAGGAGTGAAATAAGCAAATCAGAAAAAAACAAAAACTACATGATTCCATACATTGGTGGAACATAAAAATGAGACTAAGAGACATGGACAAGAGTGTGGTGGTTACCAAGGGTGGGGGGGAGGGAGGACATGGGAGGGAGGGAGGGAGAGAGTTAGGGGGAGGGGGAGGGGCACAGAGAACTAGATAGAGGGTGACGGAGGACAATCTGACTTTGGGCGAGGGGTTTGCAACATAATTTGATGACAAAATAACCTAGACATGTTTTCTTTGAATATATGTACCCTGATTTATTAATGTCATCCCATTACCATTAATAAAAATTTATTAAAAAAAAAAAATGTGAAAGGCAGAAACCATGGGCCAAACCAAAAACACGAGGCTAGTGTGTTCCAAAAGGGAAATTTATTTAAAAAACACCTGGATGCAGGTGGGCTGAGACCAACAAAGGGTATCAGCCCTGAACTGCATGAGGGAGCCTTAGATATAGGAGCTGGGGGTGGCTGCCACGCTGAGATGAGCGTATCCTGGTTTATGGCCTTGGTCACGCACTGACTTGAAGATGAGCAGGAGGAGGGGGATTCAGCTGCAGAAACACCTCCTCTGCCAGTTCTTCTGATGTAGCACAGGCCCAATCAGCATGGTCCTATCTGGTGTCCTTGGTAAATCTTTAAGACAGCTGGGGTCAGGTACCTCCCAGGACCAGCCAAGCCCTGGTGCCCCTTGGAATTATCCGTGAAATTTCCCACATGGACACCGTGTTTATTTGGAGTCGGGGATGAGAATGTTCTGTGTCGAGCCCTTCTTCCTCCTTAGGGTCTGCTTTGTTCTCAGGATGGTAGCTAAGTAGCCATTTTATCTATCAAAATGCAATTCCAATAAGAATTCCAGCAAGCTTGTGTGTAGAAATTTATAAGCTAACATTTTATTTTATGGAAAAGCTAAAGACCTATAAATAGCCAAAGTAACTTTCCAAATGAACAACTCTGGACAACTTGCTCTATCTTATTTAAGACTTAGTAAAAGCTATAGCAATCAAGACAGCTAAATATTGGCAACAGTAAATCAATGGTACAGAATAGAGACTTTAGATGAGGACACATGCAGACATTATCAAGGGATATACAATGCAGGTGCTAAGAAAATTTGATGGGAAAAGAAAACCCCTTTCAACAAATGATGTTAAATACATAATAGCACCTATCTTTCAGAGTTGTTGTGGATATACTATTTATTTATTGGGTAACAAATTACTCCAAAATTTAGCAGCTTAAATACAAAAACATATAGTATCTGGTCCTCTGGCTCAGGGTTACTCACAAAGTTATAGCCAAGTTATTATCAAGGCTATGATCATCTCACAGCTCACCCAGGGCTGGAAGGCCCACTTTTAATATAACTAACATTGATTGGCAGGGCTCTGCCTTTCTGCTGTTGACTGGAAGCTTTAGTTCTTTTCCTTTTAGGCCTCCCCATAAGGAAGTTCATAACACTGAAGTTTGTTTGCCCTGATTGAGTGTCACAGAGAAAGAGAGAAAGAGAGAGAGAGAGAGAAAGAGAGAGAGAGGGAGAGAGGGAGAGAGAGAGAGAAAAAAAAAGGAGAGGAAAGAAGGGAAGGAGTAAAGAAGGGGGAAAAGAAAGGGAGGGAGAAAGAGAGAGATAGAGGCCAAAATGGTAGCCATTTTTATAATCTAATTGTATAAATCATATACTGTCACTTCTTCTGCATGCTACTGGTCACACAAAACAAACTTAGGACAATATGGGAGGGCATTGAAGAAAAAAAATGTGAATACCAGGGATGTGAGTACCTTTGACAACCATCTAGGAGGCTGGATACCACATGGAAATATAGGTAATTTAATGCATAAAGCATTAAGAATAGTTCTTGACATAGCAGAATCACTATAAAAATATTATTTATTCCTAGTATGATTATACCAGTTATTTTTATTATTTGGTGACAATAATCAGATAACACATTCATGGTCTCTTACATCATTTAAGCTTTAATTAGTAGGTAGATGTTGTTTCAATGTTTTAATTTCAATAAATTGATGTTATTAATGCAAAGATATCATTTTTCCTTTTACCATAAAATTCTTAGAGTGTGCTTATTGAATTAATACAGAGACTGTCATTTCAGTGTCAGTGTGAATTTGATAGATAATGCCATGTGGCAGTTTCCAATTTCAGTGTCAGTGAGTAGAGCCAACGTGCCAGGTGCAAGCTGAGGTGATGTTTCAATACATAACAATTTGGATGCCAATGTTAGTGTTTTGCTTCCTCTGGGTTAGCTCATCTTTCTGACATTGAGCTGTTATTGGCTCAGTGCTCTGGTGGTATGAGGTCAAAATAAATAGAAGACACTTGGATGATTTTTGCTGCACACACATATCTTTGTACAAAAATGTTGTTAATTTTATGGCTGCTTAATCTTTCTTTTCAATGTCAGAATCATAACCTCCTGGATTTTTTATTATAGGTTAACTGAGTGTATTTAAAATATCTCTGAATGGAATAGGTCTCCTAATGAAGGATCATAAAACTTTAGATTTTAAATACACACTTGATCCAAAGTTAAGTGAAGTGCATTCTTGGCATTTGTAATTTCTTGATTTTGATTTTTTCACAATAATCTCCTAATTCTTTTCAGTCAATAATCTTTCTTTCTCAAGGTGCATTAGCCTAGAAAACAGAACCCTGAGGTGAACTGTCATGTTAATTGGTAAATATCATTCAAATGAAGAAAACCTGGGGGGAAAGGAAATGAAGCAACAGGAGAAAAATTAAATACAAGCATTTTCAACTCCCAAGAAAACTCAGATGTCTCATTTAAAGAATACCTTGAGAGAAGCAGTTTGAAACCACCGTTCACTGAGCATCTAATTTCCTACTTCTCATTAGATAAAGTCCATCTTCAATGGTATGTCCTCCATATTTCTGAGTTGTGTGGACTATTTCCTTTTGACAACATCTGAGGGATGACAGAGCCTCCATTGGTTTTGTCTCCTTGGCACTGGATTGTCAATGATGTTTTTAATGGAAACCGTGGGAATTGGTTCCTCATACCCAATATGGGCTGAGACAATGGTATGTGTCATTAAACTGTGGCCTTAAGCATATGGAGACTGTAAGGATTACATTGTGAGGTTACTGGCTGGGAAACAGATCAATAAGAAGCCTAAAGGCAGGTGGCATTTAGCTATTCTGTAGAAGGCATAAATCAGGTCCAATTGTAATAGGGAATGAATATGCTATATTGTTAACTAGTCATAGAATAGAATTAAAATGAAAATATACTAATGAAGTAAGTTTATAAAAGAATTTCTGTAAAGCTACCCACATTAATTTTAATAAATATGAAATCAAGGTTGTTACTCTATAACTATGATTTAGTATTACCAATTTAGTAATCAAAGTTATGTATTCTGTAACAAATCAAAAGTATATACTCAATCTTATGCTTTAACCTCTGACTGAGTTCTCATTGTAGTTTAACAGCGTGTTCCCCTCCTGGAATAAGGAACCTAACGCAATGAATCACAGACATCTGGCTGATGCACATCAAGACTGAACATCAGAAAAAAACAATGACCCCTGTTTATAAGTTACTTACTAACTTCAGATCCAGGTACAAGGCCAAGAGGGCCACAGAAGCTCAGCCAGCCATGAAAATAAGAAAAAGCCTCTTTCTCAAGAGAAACTGCACATCTGCCCTCTCCCTAGGAATTCTCCCCATCCTGAATTCCCCCAACCCCCTTTATAATCTGGCCAAGGTGTCTGAACTGTTAAAACAGGTTTTTGAGGACAGGAGTCCCCTCCAGCTTCTCAGGTAGCCAGCACTTGAATAAACCACTTTCCTTTGCACCAATACCTGTGTCATAGATACTGGCTTTTCGTGTTGCAGCAAGCAGCTGAACCTGCATTCAGTGATACATACACAGTACTTATATTCTAGGAGAGAAGGAGGAACTTCTGCTAAAGTCAAAGAAACCCTATCATCCTATTCCTAATCTTTAGTCAGTTAGAAATACTAAAATATAATATTACTGACTATATCCCCTATGCTGTCCTTTAGATCCCAATTATTGTTCTGTCATCACCAATCTGTATTTCTCAATTCCTTCACCTTTTCACCCAGTCCCCCAACCTTCCTCCCCTCCGGCAATCAAAAATGTGTTCCCTGTATCTATGAATCTGTTTCTGTTTTGTTAGGTTTTTTTAATATTATTCTTTAGATTCCACATAAAAGTGAAAATGTATGTGAATAATATTGTAATAATTACGTATGGTGCCGGTTGGGTACTAAAAATGTCAGGAGGAATACTTTATAAAGTGTGTGATTGTCTAACCAATATGCTGTACAGCTGAAAGTAATACAACATAATATTGAATGTCAACTGTACTTGAAAAAATTTTTAAGAAGTAAATAAAGTAGAAGAAAACATAACTCAGAAAAAAAAAGAAATACTAGAATAAATGAGATGCTGTTCACCTATCAGGATTTGCAAGAATTTTCAAAAAACTGTATTTGCCACCCGTGTCTTCTCTATTACCTGAGGATGTAAAAGCTATCAAGTGTAAATGACTTTAAAGACAGAAGTGTAAATTTGCTGTGAGGGTATCATGCTTCCTGCTTACCTGAGATATAGCAACAAAGGCTTACATAAGACTCCTTAGAGAATTTGATAGGTGTTGCTAAAGTTTGGGAGACAAAATGGACTTTTATTTCTTTGCTTAGGAAAAATAGAAGTTTGTGGTTTCGGGTGATTTGGCAAAAGACTCCCACTAATGACTAGTCAAAGGGCTGGGATTATCAAGGACTATAGGGGCCCAATTAAGAGAGTCAGTTTGGTCCCAAAGCTGAAGGAGGAGTCAGAAAAGTCCAGCCAGTTTTTTTTATATTTCCTTTACATTGATTGAAACTGCTTGTGAAAGAACTTACCTTAAGGAAAACCGTTTTGTTACTTACATCTTCCTTCCATATCTCTCCAACCCTGGAGTTGTTAGATGGGTTGGGAGGAGAAGCTGCTCTAGCTGGAATATGGAATAATTTTACTTCAATTTATGTGAAAGTGTTGACGAGTATACATGTTTGGATATATTATAGAGTGAGACTGTGCTAAAGTGAATAGGGAAGTTTTGTTAACTGAAAGTGAACAGCAAAGGGGGCTATCCAGAGAGAGATAAAAATGGTCTCATACAGTGAGTTTCCAGGAAAGTCTTAAGAAAAAAATAACCTGAAGTTGTTTTTATATTGTTTTATGACTGTTTTCTGTAACTTGCTCTCTTAGTGTGCTGGTAATGTATATTAGTTTTCTTCTTTCCTATTTACAAAAATGGGCTAAGGAGCTTTCCCTGTTATTATCCCTTAATAGTAAGCTACCATTCCCATCATGGCTTACCTTTTCATGCTTTTTTTCTCCACTACTTTCATTAAAGCCTTTGTTCAAGTACCTATTTTTTATTATAAAGTAATTTATTATTTATTATAAAGGAAGTTTGAAAATCTAAATTCTATGAAAACTATGTAAAAAATAAACCACAAATGCACTACCTAGGTAGAATCATTATTATCATCCCATTTTATCTTTCAGTAGATCTGTTTTTATACACTATATGTGTTTTTATACATACCATATATTAACATCACTGTGGTCATTTCCCCAATCATTCACTTAAAAGAGTGTATTTCATTGTATGAACATCTCAGTTTACTTTATATTTTCATATTTTAGGGCATTTTAGTTGCTTCCATTTTAAAAAATAACACTGAATATTTTTAGAAGAAAAAATTGAATTTATACAGTAATGCTTTTTCAAAATTCTATATATATTTTTACTTCTTGTATTTGATATTCGTTTTTTTAATCTTATGTTTGTCTCTTGTGCATATTCTTTAATTACACCATTCGATCAACATTTCCCTCTTTACTCATTCTTAGATAAGGAGAACTCTATCTGATGTGAAGGACCATTTCCTTGAGCACTTTAGAATCATCTTAGGGCATCAGCTTTGGGTTCTATTTTTCTTCCAGAGAGTTAGGAAAAGAAGCTGGAACTACAGTGTTTCTAAAAAGAAAACTTAAAATATTTATATTTTTGTATCTGAACTTTAAAATTACAAGCCAAAGGTCTATACCCAACTTATCTTTGCCTCTCCTCAAAGTACATGTTTATGGTCTCTTTGTGAATAACTCTATTATGAATAACAGAAGCTAAATCAATTCATATTGTAGTAACTTATCCAAATTGACAATGATTATTTTAAATATATTTTAATTGTTTGCTTGTCTGACAAAAAACTTGCAAATATTTAGAGATAATATTTTAAGATTTGTTGTTTAGTTTTTTTTTTATTCCTACCAGTACATATTATTGTCAAATATACTGTTTTTAGAATAGGCTATCTATTTTTAAAATAATAAATTACCTTAAATAGTTTTAATGAATGCTTCTTAGATTATACATATAGTGATTTAGTTATTTGCATATTCAGGATTTGTTTCTCATTTCTATCTCTCCCAAAGATAGTTCTGTACTAAAACATTGTAAATTATAAGTTGTCCTTTAGAATCTTAATGGCTAAATTATTCTGAAAGATGCTTGTCCAACAGAGATCTTAATTTCATAGCTAATGACTGAATTCAGTTCACACAAATTATGATTGAAAATTCCTTTCTGACAGGAGAGATTTTGATCTCCTGACTTCATACACAGATATTACATATAGGCCATGTGACATGATAAATAGAATTTTGGCTTTAATTAATCATTTATATTATATTTAAAATACAAATCTCTATTACATTTATAATCTATTTATACTTAAACAATATTTTCCAAAAGATGCTTTATTAAAATAATAATAAAGAAATAATTTTTTTAGAAAAAATTTTGTAGAAAAATTTTTGTAGAAAATAATTTCAGCAGCTGTTTAAATGAGAATAAATGAAAATGCATCAAGTAAATGCATTATTGTAAAGACATATTTCTTTAGTTTTACAGATCTACAAACTTAATAATTTGTTTTTCTTATAAGGTGTCATTGATATTGCCATATGAGCAATTCATATAATAGAAAAGTAATTATTATAATTTACATATAAATCATGTTTTTGTAAGTTTTATTACTTCTTGGTGGAAGATAAATGGAACTCTAACCCAGGGAAACCATATTTAAAAATAAAGGTTTATAATTATATCTTAATATAGAAAGTCTTTGGAGTTTTTCATAGAGTTTCAAAGAGGAAAAATTATCTTTAATAAACGTAAGATGTAAACAATATAGATGGCTTTATTGAAGCAAATGCTAGATGACCTAAAGGAATATAATAGCTAAGTCTTTTTTTTCATCTTTTTTAAAAGATTTTATTTATTAATTTGAGAGAAGGGGATAGAGAGAGAGAGAGAGAGAGAAGGGGAGAAGAGCAAGAAGCATCAACTCCCATATGTGCCTTGACCAGGCAAGCCCAGGGTTTTGAACCAGAGACCTCAGCATTCCAGGTTGACACTTTATCCACTGTGCCACCATAGGTCAGGCAATAGCTAAATCTTTATGACCGTAAAGATAAACATTTTTTAAAAATGTAGATTGCCCAGATTTGGGAAGAAGAACTGTTCTGTTTTTGCAATAAAGATTATATAGATGAGCAACATATAATGTAAACTAAAAAAGAATATTGAAAATATACATAGAGCTAAAATGATTAAAACACATTGATTTATTGAGATGATGTTTAACTTTGATTTATAAATAGTTGACAGTAGAGCTAAATATTGACATCATAAATTTGGTATATTGCCATTTTTAAGATATTACAACTTTTTTCCATGCTATAAAAAATTATTTCATAAATGAGGTATACTTATAAACCACCAAAAGTTCACCATTTATGTTACAAGGTACCAGTGTGTAATGGACTGTGATTTGAAAGTCTTAGGTTTTATTGATAATTTTGTAAGTAATTCACTATGTAAAGTAAAAACAACAGGAACAAAACCAAAAAAGAAACCTAAGCAATTTATATATTTTAGTTTTGAGGTCCCACATATATAAAATAATAACTTTTGTCTTTATAAGTCATCTCTAAGATATATTATACTTTTAATAATCTATGAGTTAAAAAAAAGAGTGGGAAAGGAAAACCAGTTCATTGTACATATATGCTGTACTTGATGATTGAAGCCAATGTAATTGGGAAGATTTATAGAATGAGTCTTTATTAAAGGAACAGAATGTGAAAAACACCAAACTAAAGCATAATTTCAGCAATTTCTTACTGTTAATGTGGTAGGTGATGGAAAACAAGTTCTACCCAATTATTTAAATTATGTAGTATTTTAGTTTAATTTATTTTATATATACATATATAATATATTAAATATTGAATCTTTAACATGATTTGGAGAATCATGTAAAACTGTACTTTCTAGATGAGAAAATACATTTAATCATATTGGAATTATTTACATAATGAAGGAATCATAAGAAATCTAATGTAAAAGTCTAGTGTTAAAGCAGATTTTTCAAAAAAAGCTTTTATTTCTCTGCAAAGACATTCAGCAAGTGTTCTATGAGTCATATTCTGACTCATTGACTCTGTTGGAGAAATGCTCATCTCCCAACATTATATTTTTCAGGTAATAAAGGGAACTTGCTGCTACAAAGTATAAAATGTTTGAAAATAAGATGACAAGTTCCATCTTATTTCTCCACATCTCCACACTCATTTCTCATAAAGTTGTTGTATTTAAATAGTGATCTGGGGTTTAGGATGGGGCATTTATAAATTAACCCTCTGGCTTTTTATCTTTAGAAAATCCCTGTTTTCAGAAGCATATGTTCTCTGCTCATAGATGTAAAAAAAAAAAATGATCTGGACAAACTCCCACCCTGTAAGGAGAGAACATAATTATAAGGTTGAATTTGGGAAGAAGAGTATTAGGGAAGCCCACTTAGCCTAGGAATAAAAATTCTGTCAGTTCTATTTTTTATTTCTAATAATCTGACCTCTACTTCCATATTTCAGATGGTTCCAAACTGCTTATGACTGGTTACAACAAATAAAATTGTATTGTTTTTGTAGTGTGGTATCCTGAGATTTCTTGTGCTCAATTAGCACCCATGTACAAAAGTGTTCACACTCCTAGCTCTTAAAAAAAAAAAAGGCCAACTAAAGAATAATTCAAGGAACTTTAAATAAATAACTTAATATCAAGATTGTGAGTCAGATTTAAATTTGATTCTCCTTATTCCCTGCTTAACAGACATACCTAATACATTGGGGGGAGATTTATGTTTTTGTCCCCATACTCATTTTTTGCAATTTTTTTTTTACTATTTAGCATATTTGTCTCTGTAAGATGGGTTCTTGAGACCTATCATGAGTTCTCTATTTCTGATGTTCTATCTTCTATTTACTTGTTTGCACTATTATAATACTGGTACTTCATATATATATATATATATATATATATATATATATATATATATATATACTGTAAATGTGATATGCTGATGCTGATATTGATTATCATGAATATATAAGATAGGTTTAAAGTAGCATGTGGTTTGGAAATACTATATTATGGGCACTCCAAAATGTCTGGTTTTCCAATCTTAACTAAGGTAAGGCCAATTGGGATTTGTGATGATGTATTTATATTTCTAACGCTCTCCTCTAAAAATCCGCCTAAGTTAATTTCATTACTGATGGTTTGCAACCAGCCTGATCAGTTAAGCAAGCTTGGCTGATTATGTTGCCAGAGAGGCATCAAAGCCCTGCTTGGATCTTCTACTTGGAGGTCTCTCTCAACTAAGATTCTTCTCACAGATCTTGGTGGTTTAAGCTGCACACAGAGCAATGTCACCATGAGTAAATATAGATTCCTGGGTAGCTTGCTCATGGGATGTTTCTTGGAACCTTAATGCTTGCTTGTATTTTCTTTCTCTTTCATTTGCCTTTAAATCGAATCTTACATGAGTATGATATGTGGAATATGGTAAATCTCTTCAAATTTTGAATTTGGAAAATCTTTGCAATATGTACTGGGAGACTGAATTAAAGCCCTTTTAGGAAGTCATTGCATGGAGGAGAATTGGCCTAAGAAGACTTAGATTTATTAGTATTAGATTGTTAGTCATTTAGCAGACATGCACCATGAAGTACAGACAAGTACATACCATGGAGGTGAACAATTCTAGTTAGTTCAAAATAAGAAAAAGTTTATGGTGGTATTATTGGATGGTTTAGTTGTCTGTTTTAATACCATAACAGACCCAAAATGTGGGTATTAGAAATGTTGCAATCTGTATGTAATTTTGATGGTCTGACTCTATGATGTTATAAGGCAAGTCTTGTTGATAAACTAAGAATGAATATTTTGTCATAAGAATGACTTGAGTATTAGTTTGCAGGTGGACTGTGCTGTGTGAAATAATTTCAGAAGGTCTGGAATTAGACAATTCTACTGTAAGAGGAAATACACATGTGTGACACTGTGCTCTCTTCAAGGTATGAAACATATTAATAGAGTTGCTTTGTGACCATGAGTGTAGGAGATTTGTGGGGGTTTGTACTAGCTTGTCAGCATTTTTTATTGATTACAGTGCGATTGATGATTTGAATTTGGGCTTGGTGAGACCCCTGGAGAACTCCACTGTCAAGGCTGCTTACTTGGCAGGATATGACTACAGGACCAGCATTTGCTGAGTATATATCAGACTTCTTGGTTTTGAGGGATTTTATGCTTATCTTCCCTTTATTGTGTGATGATGGTTTCCTTTTGCTGTTATTCTCTATCTACAGGAACAGTACATTTAGCATCTATTATGATACTTTCTTCCTGCCAAGTTCCTACCCACTTGACCCCTTTGTGTTGCCTTTTCTAAACCTAAGCCTCCAACTAATTTTGAGATGTTAACTTTTATTAGATGAACTTTACTAGGAATAATTCTATGGAAAACAAAGTCATGTTTTTCTGAAAACTTTTTAGAAAATAAAAACCTCAGAAACATTGATACGTAAAGACACATGTAGCCCTATATTCATTGCAGCACTGTTCACAGTGGCTAAGACATGGAAACAACCAAAAAGCCCTTCAATAGAAGACTGGATAAAGAAGATGTGGCACATATACACTATGAAATACTACTCAGCCATAAGAAATGATGACATCAGATCATTTACAGCAAAATGGTGCGATCTTGATAACATTATACGGAGTGAAAAAACTAAACAAAATACTTTGTTCTTTACAGTCCATTACTGTGCAACACATTATTTCTCAAAGGTACCTAGAACGAATCACCTTTGCTATACAGATATTGATCGACTTACGACCTATGAAACTTATGATCATTCGATTTATGACCACAATCACTAGCCATGACTGCTCCACATCTGGCAGCATAAGCATTACCCAGCTGGGCGTTCGACAGTGCAGACTAGCTTCCAGCAGCACTACCATCTCCGCGTGCACCATTTCAACTGTTATCCCAGACTTGGTACAATAATGAAAGAAAATTATGATAAAATATGACTTAAAGATTTTTATAACATCATTTCACAGTACTGTACATATAGCCTACTCAACTTACGACCAAATCGTGTTACAACCAATCTGTTGGAACCAATCGTGCTCGTAAGTCAAGCACTAGCTGTACTAAGGCATTTATTTTAATATCAGAAAGGAGAAATATGTTTCTGGTTGAAGAATCTAGAATTTTGAATCATATAATCTTAAAATTAGAAGATTTAGTTGTATTGATGAATTCTAAAATAACTCTTAAGAGTAAATTCGTTCAGGATATAGTTAAAAAGTCTATAGTCTATAGTGTAAAAGTTGATACATTTGAATTGCCAATATGAGGAAAAAAGAGGGACTTCACAAAACTTCAACAAAAAACTCAAATAAAATTTTGTCCTATTAATGAATTGAATAGAGAACATATTTATTGCTCTAAAATTGGTTCACATCTGCTAATTTAATTTTATTCTACCATCTTAAGAATAATAACTGCAGTGAACTAAACACATAAGCATTTCAATTCATGAATTTATAATTCTGGTTTGTCTGTTTGTTTTGCTCTTTTATTGCCTTCTTATTGCATTTTTATATGAACTGTGCTTTAGGGCAATTTATTAGAGAATGGTTCTTTTTTTATAAATATAATTCAGCTAATAAAAAAAGTAATTATAGTATTATATATCTTATATCCTCTCATAGATTTAGAAACAAAACCAAAGGAAGTTATGATAGTCTTCTGGTCCACAAATTTATTCAAGGCTCTATATTCTCTTTATGATTTATCCCGTATCTGATGTTTCATCAATTGGCTCTGCTTTACTTTTATAAAAGTTATTACATGCAAGTTGTATTAATGCTACATTATTTTCCTTATTTTATTATGCTTTACTCTGTTACTCTAGAGCTATACCTGATCTATCTTTATATCTCCTACAGTGGTAAAGAACTATTGATAATACTCAGCAGATATTTAATTATTTTAAGTTAAAAATTAAAATTACATTTTATTTCAGGTCTTTTGTCAAGAGAATGATAGAATTATTTTTTTAAGATCATATGATTTCTCTTGGCCCTGACTGGTTTGCTCAGTGGTAGAGCATTTGCCCAGTGTGTGGATGGCCTGGGTTCGATTTCTGGTCAGGGCACACAGGAGTGGTACCCATCTGCTTCTCCACCCTTCCCCCTCTCCTTTCTCTATATCTCTCTCTTCCCCTCCCACAGCCAAGGCTCCATTGGAGCAAAGACGGCTTGGGCGCTGAGGATGGCTCCATGACCTTTGCCTCAGGTGCTAGAATGGCTTGGGTTGTAACAGAGCAATGCCCCAGATGGGCAGAGCATTGCCCCAGATGGGCAGAGCATCGCTCCCTAGTGGCTATGCTGGGTGGATCCTGGTGGGGTGCATGCGGGAGTCTATCTCTCTGCCTTCCTGCTTCTCACTTCAGGAAAATACAAAAAAGAAAAAAGAAAAAAGAAAAGAAAAGATCATGTGATTACTTTTATATCATATTTTTATTGATTTAAATTTATTTTGTTTACATAGATTCAAGTGTTCCACTGAATTCATTCCACCCTAATCCCTGTTCCCCACAACATCCCCCTTGCCTCCCTCCCCCCAAAGTCTTCCCCCTTCCCTCCAGGATTTGCTTTTCTGCTCTCTATAATGCTGTTATGTATATATAATTTCGCCAATCTCTTTCTCTTTTCTGATCCCATCCTCTTATCCCCTTTCCCTTTGGCCCTTTCCCTCTGGTCCCTTTGATCCCACCTCTGCCTCTATTCTGTTCCTCAGTTCATATTGTTTATTGGATTTCTCAAATGAGTGAGGTCATATGATAATTTTTTTTTCTCTACCTGGCTTATTTCACTTAAAATAATAGTTTCTAGGTCCATCCATGTTGTTGCAAAGGGTAAGATTGCCTTCTTTTTCATGGCCCCATAGTATTCCATTGTGTATATTTACCACTGCTTTTTAATCCACTCATCCACTGACTGACACCTAGGCTGTTTCCAGATCTTGGCTATTGTAAACAATGCTGCCATAAACATGGGGGTGCATTTCTTCTTTTGAATCAGTGATTTGGTATTCTTAGAATATATTCCTAAAAGTGGACAGCTGGGTCAAAAGGCAGATCCATTTTTAATTTTTTGAGGAATCTCCATACTGTTTTCCGCAAAGGCTGCACCAGTCTGCATTCCTACCAGCAGTGCAGGAGGGTTCCCTTTTCTCCACACCCTCTCCAGCACTTATTATGTGTTGTTTTGTTAATAAGCACCATCCTGACAGGTGTGAGGTGATATCTCATTGTCGCTTTAATTTGCATTTCTCTAATGATTAGTGATGTTGAGCATTTTTTCATCTGCCTATTGGCCATCTGTATGTCCTCTTTTGAGAAGTGTCTATTCAGTTCCTTTGCCCATTTTTTGATTGGATTGTTTACCTTCCTGGTGTGGAGTTTTACAAGTTCTTTTAAAATTTTGGTTATTTACCCTTAACAGACATATTATTGACTATGTTCTCCCATTGTGTGGTTTATCTTTTAATTTTGTTCATGGTGTCTTCTGCTGTGCAAAAGCTTTTTAGTTTGATACAGTCCTTTTTGTTCATCCTGTCCTTTATTTCACTTGCCCCTGGAGATAAATGCGCAAATATATTGCTGTGAGTGATGTCGCAGAGCATACTGACTGTGTTTTATTCTAAGATACTTATGGTTTCTCAACTTATATTTAAGTCTTTCATCCATTTTGAGTTTATTTTTGTGAATGGTGTGAGTTAGTGGTATAGTTTCATTTTTTTGCAGGTAGCTGTCCAATTTTTCCAACACCATTTGTTAAAGAGATTGTCTTTACTCCATTGTATGCTCTTACCTCCTTTGTCAAATACCAATTGTCCATAAAGGTTTGGGTTTATTTCTGGGTTCTCTGATCTGTTCCATTAATCTATATGCCTGTTCTTATGCCAGTACCAAGCTGTTTTGAGTACAATGGCCTTGTAGTATAACTTGATATCAGGGGTGTGATACCACCCACTTTATTCTTCTTTTTCAGGATTGCTGAGGCTATCCATGCTCTTTTTTGGTTCCATATAAAATTTTGAAATAATTGTTCTATATTTGAAGTATGTCATTGGTATTTTAATTAGTATTGCATTGAATTTATAAATTGCATTGGGTAATATAGACATTTTAATGATGTTTATTGTTCCTATCCATGAACATGGTATATGCTTTCATTTGTTTGTATCTTCCTTGATTCTTTTATCAATGTTTTATAATTTTCTGAGTATAAGTCTTTAACCAGCTTGGTTAAATTTACTCCTATGGTACTTTATTTCTTTTGTTGCAATACTGAAGGGGATTGTTTTCTTAATTTCTCTTTTAGACAGTTCATTGTTGGTGAATAAAAATGCCTCTGTTTTCTGAATATTAATTTTATAATCTGCCACCTGAATTCATATATCAGTTCCTGTAAATTTTTCACTGAGACGTTAGGGTTTTCTATGTACAGTAACAAATCATCATTAGCAAATAATGATAATTTTACTTCTTCTTTTCCAATCTGAATGCCTTTTATTTCTTCTTGTTGTCTGATTGCTGTGGCTAGGACTACTAGAATTGTGTTGAATAAAAGTGGTAAAAGGGGGCACCCCAGCCTTGTTTCTGATCTTAAGGGCATTGCTTTTAATTTTTGTCCATTGAGTATGATGTTGGCTGTGGTTTTGTCAGAGATGGCCTTTATCATGTTGAGGTATGTTCCCTGTATCCCCACTTTGCTGAGAGTTTTGATCATAAATGGATGCTGGATTTTATCAAATGCTTTTTCTGCATCTGTTGATATAATCATATGATTATTCTCTTTCCTTTTGTTTATGTGATGAATCACATTGTTTGATTGTGAATTTTGTACCAGCCTTGCCTCCCCAAAATAAATTCCACTTGATCATGATGTATGATTTTTTTCATGTATTGCTGGATCTGGTTTGCTAATATTTTTTTTTTTGAGAATTTTAGCATCTAAATTCATCAGAGATATTGGCCTATAGTTTTCTTTCTTTGTATTATCTTTGCCTGGTTTTGGAATCAGAATTATGCTCACTTCATAAAAAAAGTTTGTAAGTCTTCCTTCCTCTTGAATTTTTTGAAATAGCTTATGAAAGATAAGAGTTAGTTCTTCTTAAAATATTTGGTAGAATTCTCCTGTAAAGCCATTGGGCCCCGGGCTTTTGTTTGTTGGGAGTTTTTTGATAACTGTTTCTATCCAATTTGTTGTAATCAGTCTGTATAGGTTTTCTGATTCTTCCAGATAGATTTTTGAAAGATTATATGTTTCAAGAAATTTGTCCATATCACCTAGGTTGTCTAATTTTTTGGCGTACAATTCTTCATAGTATTTTCTTACAATATTTTGTATTTCTGCTGTGTCAGTTGTTACTTCTCCACTCTTATTTCCTATTTTAGTTATTTGAGTCCTCTCTTCTCTATCTTTTTCTTGGTGAGTCTGATTAAAGGTTCATCAATTTTTCTTACCTTTTCAAAGAATCAGCTCTTGGTTTTATTGATCCTCTGTATTGTTTTTTAAGCTTCTATGTCATTTATTTCTGCTCTGATCTTTATTATTTCCTTCCTTCTACTTCCTCTGGGCTTTACTTGTGGGTTTTTTTCTAGTTCTTTAAATGCAGGGTCAAGTTGTTATTTGAGCTTTTTCTAGCTTCTTAAGGTATGCTTCTAATGCTATGAACTTCTCTCTCAGGACTGCTTTTGCTCTGTCCTTTAAATTTTGAGTTGTATGTTCATTTTCACTTGTTCCAAGGAAATTTTTTATTTCTTTTATGATCTCATTGTTAACCAATTCGTTATTTAATAACATGCTATATAGTGTCCAAGTGTTTGAATGTTTTTTAGTTTTTCTATTGTAGTTGATTTCTAGTTTCATGCCATTGTGATCTGAGAAGAAGCTTGATATAATTTCAATCTTAAATTTATTGAGACTCATTTTGTGTTCTAACATGTGGTCTATCCTAGAGAATGTTCCATGAGCACTTGAAAAGAATGCATATTCTGCTGCTTTAGGGTGAAAGGTTCTAAAGATATCTATTAAATCCAGTTGATCTAGTGCAGGAGTCGAGAATCTAAGGCTCGCGAGCCAGATGTAGCTCTTTTTTTTTTTTTTAACAGCTGAATGTGGCAGAGAGTACTATCAAACTCCAGTCACAGAGGCAAGCTCTACTGGTGCTAGTGAAAGTCCTGCCATCAATGTAGCACACTTCCGACACTCAGAATTTCACTGGCCAAGACTGGCCTCCCCTGAGCTTTAATAGGATGGAGCTCTTTTGATGGCTGCATCTGGCTCGCAGACAAATCTTTACTAAAAAAAAAAATAATAATGTTTAAAATATAAAACATTCTCATGTATTACAATCCATTCATTTCCTACTGCTCATGTTCATGGTTGTGGGTGGCTGGAGCCAATCACTGGTGTCCTCCTGGAAAACAAATTTTTATTGGATAATGCGTAAGGTACACCGGTCGTTCTGAGGTCAGAAAATAAACTTCTCTCTATTTAATCAAGTAGTCAGCTAGCTATGCAGAAACCCTTTTGACGAAGAAGATATCTAAAGGAAAAAAAGATGAGGAGTATCATATTTTTCAGCAGGAATGGACAGAGGAATTTGCCTTTGTGGAGAGAGCAGGTTCTGCAGTGTATCTAATATACAATGACAAAATTACATCAATGAAATGGTCAAATATAAAGCACACTTCAGCACACACCATACTACATTTGCAACAAAATAACCAGTGGGGGTTAGCAGGAAGAAAGCATGTCAAGAGCTACTGTGCAGAGCAAGCTAGTCAGCAGCAATTCCGTGTTTGGAATCAACAAGGTGACTGGAATTCAGTTAGCTTTGCTGGTGCTTTAGCAATTGTGAGAAATGGAAAGCTATTCACAGATGGGGAGCATGCCAAACATTCATGCTTGGGGAGACCTGAAGATGGCAGCAGAGTAGGCAGATGCACAGACTCCCAGCTCACACCACCAAACTGGATTATAAACTAATTTATGAACAATCAGTGTGAAAAACCAAATTTGTACTACAAGAACAGCTTTCAAAAATCAAGAAGCAAAGAGGAAGCCACAATAAACCTGGTATGGAGTGCCTGAATCTCCCCTGCTTACTGGAAAAGGGGGGGGCGGTGAGGCTGGGCTCTCAACACCAAAGGTAAAGAGCAGTAAATATTGCTCACAGCCACTTACCTGGTGACCAGGGCACAAGGAGTGTTGAAAGGGCCCCCTTGTCTTCCAAAAAGAAAGGAGAAAGAGAGAGACGGATGGTAAGGGGGAGAGGAATATAGGTAGTGACATAAAAAGCTGACTCATTCAGTGCTGGAGGCGGCCATAACTGGAGGAGGGGCTGATCCTTCCACAAAGCAAAATACAAAAGTACTTCCAGGTCACAGAGATACAGACATCTCTCCAGCTCCAATCAGTGCAACAAGACACAGCTGAAAACAAGAAGTGGGGAGGAGGGGCAGTAACTCAGGTCTCCCTGGAGATCTGAGATACACCTCCCCCTACTGAAGCTGAGAAAGCAACCGCAACCGGCCCCCAGAGGGATTAACTGGCAGAAGAGGATTTCAAAGCCTCAGGTCACACCCACTGCATTCCTGGATACAGTTTCAAATAAGCCTCCTGCTGAGATCAGCAAACAAGACAATCACCTGTTAAGAAAACAAACAAATCAAGACTTCAAAGCGGCCCAAATCCTAAAGTGGATTACAAATAATAGCTGAAGCCAACCCAAGAAGACTTAGAAACAACACAAGTAAAAACTAGAGACAGATAACACCAAGCCTAGACTCAACCAGCTCTACAAAGAAAACACCCAGATACCCAGGCATAATGAGAAAACAAAGAAGTGCAATCCAAATGAAACCACAAGAGAGACCTTCAGGAGATGAACTGAGTGATATGGAAATAATCAAACTTCCAGATGTGGAGTTTAAAATAATGATTGTAAGGATGCTTAGGGAACTTAGAACAACAATGGATGGTCATCATGAACACCTAAATAAAGAAATAGCAAGTATAAAAAAGGATATTGAAATATTAAAAAAGAATCAGTCAGAGATGACAAATGCAATATCAGGAATGAAGACCACAATGGAAGGAATTAAAAACAAGATGGATACAGCTGAGGATCGAAACAGCGAGTTGGAGGACAACTGGAATGAAGGCATGAAAGCAGAGAAGAAAAGAGAAAAGAGACTCAAAAAGTCAGAGGAAACTCTTAGAGAGCTCTGTGACAACATGAAGAGAAATAACATCTACATCATAGGGGTTCCTGAAGAAGAAAAAGAACAAGGGATAGAGACTTTGTTCAATCATATCATAGCTGAAAACTTCCCTAAATTAATGCAAGAGAAACTCTCACAAATCCAAGAAGCACAGAGGACTCTATTAAAGAGAAACCCAAAGAAACCTACACCAAGACACATCATAATAAAAATACCAAAGCTAAACGATAAAGAGAAAATATTAAAATCTGCAAGAGAAAAAAAAGTTATCACCTACAAAGGAGCCCCCATAAGGATGACATCCGACTTCTCAACAGAAACACTTGAGGCGAGAAGGGAATGGCAAGAAATATTCAAAGTAATGCAGAACAAGAACCTACAACCAAGACTACTTTATCCAGCAAGGCTATCATTTAAAATTGAAGGAGAAATAAAAAGTTTCCCAGACAAAAAAAACAACTCAAGGAATTCATTACAACCAAACCAATGCTACAGGAAATGTTAAGGGGCATGGTGTAAACAGACCAAAGTGGGAAAAGAATATAGCAGAAGAGAAATACAGCTTTAAAGAATAAAATGGCAATAAACAATTACGTGTCAATAATAACCCTAAATGTAAATGGATTAAATGATCCAATCAAAAGACATAGGGTAGCTGCATGGATAAGAAAACAGGACCCATACATATGTTGTCTACAAGAGACACACCTTAAAACAAAAGATGCACATAGGTTGAAGGTAAAAGGATGAAAAAAAACATTTCATGCAAATGGAAATGAAAAAAAAGCTGGAGTAGCAATACTTATATCAGACAAAATGGACTTTAAAACAAAGAACATAGTAAGAAATAAAGAAGGCCACTATATAATGATAAAGGGAGCAATCCAACAGGAAGATATAACTATTAAATATATCTACACACCTAATATAGGAGCACCTAAATATATAAAGCAGACTTTGATGGATATGAAGAGCGAGATCAACAGCAACACTATAATAGTAGGGGATTTTAATACCCCACTAACATCACTAGATAGATCCTCAAGAAAGAAAATTAACAAAGAAACAGCAGACTTAAAGGACACACTAGATCAACTCGATTTAATAGATATCTACAGAACCTTTCACCTTAAAACAGCAGAATATACATTCTTTTCAAGTGCTCATGGTACATTCTCTAGGATAGACCACATGCTGGGCACAAAAGTGGTCTCAACAAATTTAAGAAGATTGAAATCATATCAAACACTTTCTCTGATCACAGTGGCATGAAACTAGTAATCAACCACAACAGAAAAGCTCAAAAATTCTCAAACACATGGAAACTAAATAGCAGGTTGTTAAATAATGAATGGATTAAGAATGAGATCAAAGAAGAAATAAAAAAATTCCTAGAAACTAATGATAACAAGCATACAACAACTCAAAATTTATGGGACACAGCAAAAGCAGTACTGAGAGGGAAGTTCATAGCACTACAGGCACACTTTAAGAAGCTAGAAAAAGCTCAAATAAACAACTTAACCCTGCATCTAAAAGAACTAGAAAAAGAACAGCAAGTAAAGCCTAAATGTAGTAGAAGGAAGGAAATAATAAAAATCAGAGCAGAAATAAATGACATAGAGACTAAAGAAACAATACAGAGGATTAATGAAACTAGGAGCTGGTTTTTTGAAAAGGTAAACAAGATTGATGAACCTTTAACTAGACTCACCAAGAAAAAAAGAGAGAGGACTCAAATAAATAAAATTAGAAATAAGAGTGAAGAAATAACAACTGACACAACAGAAATACAAAGGATTGTAAGAAAATACTATGAAGAACTGTTTGCCAAAAAACTAGACAACCTAGATGAAATGGACAAGTTCCTTGAAACATACAATCTTCCAAAAATCAGTCTGGAAGAATCAGAAAACCTAAACAGACTGATTACACCAAATGAGATTGAAACAGTTATCAAAAAACTCCCAACAAAGAAAAGTCCTAGGCCAGATGGCTTCACAAGTGAATTCTACCAACAATTCAAAGAACTAACTCCTATCCTTCTCAAGCTATTTCAAAAAATTCAAGAGGAAGGCAGACTTCCAAGCTCCTTTTATGAGGCGAGCATTATTCTGATTCTAAAACCAGGCAAAGACAACACAAAGAAAGAAAATTATAGGCCAATATCCCTGATGAATATAGATGCTAAAATCCTCAACAAAATATTAGCAAAAAACTAAGAACTATATGAACCAATGCATAGATGGGACATAAAAATGAGACTTAGAGACACGGAAAAGAATGTGATGGTAACAGGGCATGGGGTGGAGGGGTGGGGAAGGGGCAAGGAAGGAGAGGGAGGGAGTGGGGGGAGGGTACGGACACAAAGAAAACCAGATAGAAGGTGACGGAGGACGATTTGACTTTGAGTGAGGGGTATGCAGCATAATCAAAGGTCAAAATAATCTGCAGATATTTTCTCGGAACATATGTACCCTGATTTGTCAATGTCACTGCATTAAAATTAATAAAAATAAGATTAAAAAAAGGCAAAAAACCACAAAACAAAACAAAAAAACATTCATGCTTGATGTTGCCAATGAAATTTTGACGACTTTTCGGATAAAGACAAGATAATCAAATGAATAAAAGACATGCCTCTGTTGGCAAGAACTGTTCACAATTGTACCATCATGATGAAAAATCAAATTGAGGCAACACAGTGAAAAACATAAATGCAGCACCATTCTTTTCTCTCGCTTTGGATGAATCAACAGTCATAAGCCATTTATCGCAGTTCAGCATGATTGCAAGGTATGCTGTAACACACTATGTGAGGAAAGTCTTGCTGTTTTGCCTATAAAAGAGACAACAAGAGGGGAGGATTTATTCAAGTCTTTCACTGAATTCGCTAAAAAAAAATAAAAATCTACCAATGGATAAATTTATTTCATTGTGTACTGATGGTGCTTCGTGCGTGGTGGGGAAAAACAGAGGATTCGTAGTGCTTCTTTGTGAACATGAAAAGAGACCCATCCTAAGTTTTCACTGCATCTTACGTGAGGAGGTGCCTTGTGCTCAGATCTGTGGTGAGCAGCTTGGTGAGGTGATGTCGCTGGTCATTTGGGTAGTCAACTTTATTGTTGCCCGAGCTTTAATGATTGCCAGTTTAAAACACTGCTGGATGAAGTTGGGAATAATCATCCTGGTCTGCTTCTGTACAGCAGTGTGCGTTGGTTGTCAAGAGGGAAGGTGCTCAGCCATTTCATGGCTTCTCTGAGCAAAATCTGAACTTTTTTTAAAATGAAAAATGCCTAGCATCCTGAGTTAGCTAACACTGAGTGGCTCCTGAAGTTCTACTATCTCGTGGACATGACTGAACATCTGAACCAGCTCAATGTGGAAATGCAAGGTGTTGGAAATACAGTCTTATCCCTTCAACAAGCAGTGTTTGCATTTGAAAACAAGCTGGAACTCTTCATCACCGACATTGAAACAGGTTGTTTACTACACTTTGAAAAACTGGGACAGTTGAAAGATGCATGCACAGCAAGTGACCCTCTTCAACATCTTGATCTCCAGCAGCTAGCAGGCTTCACATCTAATCTCCTGCAGTCATTCAAAGTGCTCCTTGGAGAATCATGAGTGCACTTGTCTTTTTAAGTTCATCACCCATCCACACGAGTGTGCAGTGGACAGCACCGACCTGAGTTACGTCTCCAGTGTCTCCGTCAGAGATTTTGAGCTACAAGCTGCTGACCTGAAGGCCTCAGACATGTGGGTGAATAAGTTCAAGTCACTGAATGAAGATTTGGAAAGACTTGCACGGCAGCAAGCAGAGTTAGTAAGTAAACACAAGTGGGGAGAAATAAAAAAACTTCAACCCGCAGACCAGCTGATTGTCAAAACTTGGAACGCACTTCCCATCACATACCACACACTGAAGCATGTGGGTATTGCTGTACTGACAATGTTTGGCTGTATGTATGTATATGAGCAGTCTTTCTAACATCTGAAGAATGTTAAGACCAACCTACAATCACGTTTAACGAATGGAAGTTTCAACGCCTGCATGAAGCTTAACCTCATGATGTATCAACCAGACTATAAAGACATCAGAAAAACCATGCAGCACCAGAAGTTGCATTAATGGTAAAAAGTACTTTAATCATCATTGGTTAGCAACAGCATAACAATGTTATTACAAAGAATTCAGAGACTTATTGTACTTTAAAATAGTTGGTCTTACAGAAAATGCACACATTTACTTGTATTTAGTGTTAAACATATTGTATGGCTCTCACGGAATTACATTTTAAAATATGTGTCGTTCATGGCTCTCTCAGCCAAAAAAGTTTCTGACCCCTAATCTAGTATATTCTTTTCTTTTTTTTAAATAATTTTATTTTTTTAATGGGGCAACATCAATAAATCAGGATACATATATACGAAGATAACAAGTCCAGGTTATCTTGTCTTTCAATTATGTTGCATACCCATCACCCAAAGTCAAATTGTCCTTTGTCACCTTCTATCTAGTTTTCTTTGTGCCCCTCCCCTTCCCCCTCCCCCTTTCCCTCTTCCTTTCCCCTCTCCCTCCCGTAACCACCACACTCTTATCAATGTCTCTTAGTTTCACTTTTATGTCCCACCTACGTATGGAATAATGCAGTTCCTGGTTTTTTCTGATTTACTTATTTCGCTTCTTATCATATTATCAAGATCCCACCATTTTGCTGTAAATGATCCGATGTCATCATTTCTTATAGCTGAGTAGTATTCCATAGTGTATATGTGCCACATCTTCTTTATCCAGTCATCTATTGACGGGCTTTTTGGTTGTTTCCATGTCCTGGCTACTGTGAACAATGCTGCAATAAACATGGGGCTGCATGTGTCTTTACGTATCAATGTTTCTGAGTTTTTGGGGTATATACCCAGTAAAGGGATTGCTGGGTCATAAGGTAGTTCTATTTTCAGTTTTTTGAGGAACCACCATACTTTCTTCCATAACAGTTGTACTACTTTACATTCCCACCAACAGTGGATGAGGGTTCCTTTTTCTCCACAGCCTCTCCAACATTTGCTATTACCTGTCTTGCTAATAATAGCTAATCGAACAGGTGTGAGGTGGTATCTTATTGCAGTTTTGATTTGCATTTCTCTAATAACTAATGAAGATGAGCATCTTTTCATATATCTGTTGGCCATTTGTATTTCTTCCTGGGAGAAGTGTCTGTTCATGTTCTCTTCCCATTTTTTTATTGGATTGTTTGTTTGTTTGTTGTTGAGTTTTATGAGTTCTTTGTATATTTTGGATATTAGGCCCTTATCTGAGCTGTTGTTTGAAAATATCATTTCCCATTTAGTTGGCTTTCTGTTTATTTTGTTATCAGTTTCTCTTGCTGAGCACAAACTTCTTAGTCTGATGTAGTCCCATTCATTAATTTTTGCCTTCACTTCTCTTGCCTGTGGAGTCAAATTCATAAAATGCTCTTTAAAACCCAGGTCCATGAGTTGAGTACCTATGTCTTCTTCTATGTACTTAATTGTTTCAGGTCTTATGTTTAGATCTTTGATCCATTTTGAGTTAATTTTAGTACATGGGGACAAACTGTAGTCCAGTTTCATTCTTCTGCATGTGGCTTTCCAGTTTTCCCAGCACCATTTATTGAAGAGGCTTTCTTTTCTCCATTGTGTGTTGTTGGCCCCTTTATCAAAAATTATTTGACTATATATATGTGGTTTTATTTCTGGGTTTTCTATTCTGTTCCATTGGTCTGAGTGTCTATTTTTCTGCCAATACCATGCTGTTTTGATTGTCGTGGCCCTATAATATAGTTTGAAGTCAAGTATTGTAATGCCCCAGCTTCATTCTTTTTCTTTAGGATTGCTTTGGCTATTCAGGGTTTTTTATAGTTCCATATAAATCTGATGATTTTTTGCTCTATTTCTTTAAAAAATGTCATTGGAAATTTGATGAGAATTGCATTAAATTTGTATATTGCTTTGGGTAATATGGCCATCTTGATTATATTTATTCTTCCTAACCAAGAACAAGGTATATTCTTCCATCTCATTATATCTTTTTTGATTTCCCTTAATAATGGTTTATAGTTTTCATTATAAAAGTCCTTTACATTATTTGTTATGTTTATTCCTAAGTATTTTATTTTTTTTTTGTTGCAATCGTGAAGGGGATTATTCTTTTGAGTTTGTTCTCAATTGTTTCATTGTTGGCATATAGAAAGGCTATTGACTTTTGTATGTTAATTTTGTATCCTGTGACCTTACTGTATTGGCTTATTGTTTCTAGTAGTCTTTTTGTGGATTCTTTGGGGTTTTTAATGTATAGGATCATATCATCTGCAAAAAGTGATACCTTTACTTCTTCTTTTCCGATATGGATGCCTTTTATTTCTTTGTCTTGTCTGCTTGCTCTGGCTAGAACCTCTAGTACCACATTAAATAAGAGTGGAGACAGTGGACAACCCTGTCTTGTTCCTGATTTAAGGGGAAAAAACTTCAGTTTAGTGCCATTTAATATGATGTTAGCTGATGGTTTATCATATATGGCCTTTATCATGTTGAGATATTTTCCTTCTATACCCATTTTGTTGAGAGTCTTAAACATAAAATTGTGTTGTATTTTATCGAAAGCCTTTTCTGCATCTATTGATAAGATCATGTGGTTTTTGTTCTTTGTTTTGTTGATATGGTGTATTTCGTTAACCGTTTTACGTATGTTGAACCATCCTTGAGATTCTGGGATGAATCCCACTTGATCATGATGTATTATTTTTTTAATATGTTGTTGTATTCGATTTGCTAGTATTTTGTTTAGTATTTTAACATCTGTATTCATTAGAGATATTGGTCTGTAGTTTTCTTTTTTTGTGCCATCCTTGCCTGGTTTTGGTATGAGGGTTATGTTGGCCTCATAAAATATGTTTGGAAGTATTGCTTCTTCTTCAATTTTTTGGAAGACTTTCAGTAGAATAGGAACCAAGTCTTCTTTGAATGTTTGATAAAATTCGCTGGTATAGCCATCTGGGCCTGGACTTTTATTTTTGGGGAGGTTTTTTAATGGTTTTTTCTATTTTATCTCTACTAATAGGTCTGTTTAGGCTTTCTGCTTCTTCTTGACTCAGTCTAGGAAGGTTGTATTGTTCTAGAAATTTATCCATTTCTTCTAGGTTGTTGAATTTAGTGGCATAAAGTTTTTCATAGTATTCTACAATAATTCTTTGTATATCTACAGTGTCCGTGGTGATTTCTCCTCTTTCATTTTGGATTTTGTTTATATGAGTTCTTTCTCTTTTTTCCTTGGTAAGTCTTGCCAAGGGTTTGTCAATTTTGTTGATCTTTTCAAAGAACCAGCTCCTTGTTCTATTAATTTTTTCTATAGTTTTTCTGTTCTCTAATTCATTTATTTCTGCTCTGATTTTTATTATTTCCTTTCTTCGGCTGGTTTTGGGTTGTCTTTGTTCTTCTTTTTCTAGTTCCTTAAGGTGGGAAGTTAAGTGGTTCACTTGGGCTCTCTCTTGTTTGTTCATATATGCCTGAAGTGATATGAACTTCCCTCTTATCACTGCTTTTGCTGCATCCCATAGATTCTGATATGTCGTATTGTCATTTTCATTAGTCTGTATGTATCTTTTGATCTCTGCACTTATTTCTTCTTTGACCCATTCATTTTTTAAAAGTATGTTGTTTAGTTTCCACATTTTTGTGGGATTTTTTCCCTCTTTTTTGCAGTTTAATTTTAGTTTCAAGGCTTTATGATCAGAAAATATGCTTGGTACAACTTCGATTTTTCTGAATTTGCTAATGTTGTTTTTGTGGCCCAACATATGGTCAATTTTTGAGAGTGATCCATGTACACTGGAGAAAAATGTATACTCAGTCACTTTGGGATGAAATGTCCTGTAGATGTCTATCATATCCAGGTGCTCTAGTGTTTTGTTTAAGGCCACTATGTCTTTGTTGATTCTCTGTTTGGATGACCGATCTAGAGCCGTCAGTGGTGTATTGAGGTCTCCAAGTATGATTGTATTTTTGTCAGTTTTGGTTTTAAGGTCAATAAGTAGCTGTTTTATATATTTTGGTGCTCCTTGGTTTGGTGCATATATATTAAGAATTGTTATGTCTTCTTGATTCATTGTCCCCTTAGCCATTATGAAATGGCCATTTTTGTCTCTGAGTACTTTTCCTGTCTTGTAGTCAGCATTATCCGATATGAGTATTGCTATGCCTGCTTTCTTTTGGATGTTATTTGCTTGGAGTATTTTTTTCCAGCCTTTCACTTTGAATTTGTTTTTGCCCTTGTTGCTTAGATGAGTTTCTTGTAGGCAGCATACAGTTGGATTTTCTTTTTTAATCCATTCTGCTACTCTGTGCCTTTTTATTGGTGAGTTTAATCCGTTTACATTTAGTGTAATTATTGACACTTGTGAGTTCCCTATTGCCATTTTATATCTTGCTTTCTGTTAGTTTTGTGTCTTGTTTGATCCTTCTCTTTCGTTTTGCTATCTTTTGTTTTTATTTGGTTGTATTCCATACATCTTTCCTCTGTTGCTATCTTTTTTATCTCGTGTGCTTCTGTGGTGGTTCTTTCAATGGTGGTTACCTTTAAGTAATGAAAAGGGTTCCTACCCTGTTCATTGTAGCGAACTATTTTGTGAGTACTTTTGTACTCCATCGTCCTGTTAATCTCCATCTTCTCCCCCCCTTTCTTTTTGTTGTTGTCACAGTTTAAATTTGGTTTTATTGTGTTCTTCTTGGAACTTTTACTTGTGGCTCTGTTTTTTTTTTTCTTTGTATCTGATTGGAGAACCCCCTTTAGTAATTCCTGGTGTAGGGGTTTTCTGATGATAAATTCCCTCATCTTTTCTGTATCTGTGAATGTTTTTATTTCTCCTTCATATTTGAAGGATAGCTTTGATGGGTATAGTATTCGTGGCTGAAAGTTCCTCTCTTTCAGGACTTTAAATATTGGGGTCCACTCTCTTCTAGCTTGTAGAGTTTCTGCTGAGAAATCTGATGATAATCTAATGGGCCTTCCTTTATATGTTGTATTCTTCTTTTCCCTGGCTGCCTTGAGAATTTTTTCTTTGCCGTTGGTTTGTGCCAATTTCATTATGATATGCCTTGGAGTAGGTTTGTTGGGGTTCAGAAAACTTGGAGTTCTGTTTGCTTCTTGAACTTGAGGCTTTAGTTCTTTCCACAGGCTTGGGAAGTTCTCATCTATTATTTGTTTGAGTATGTTCTCCATTCCATTTTCTCTCTCTTCTCCCTCTGATATACTTATTATTCTTATGTTATTCTTTTTGATGGAGTCAGATAATTCTTGTAGGGCTATCTCATTTTTTTAAATTATTGAGTCTTTTTCTTCTTCTTTCTGTTCTGCCTCAAGTTGCTTGTCTTCTATTTCACTAATCCTCTCTTCTATCTGACCTGTTCTATTAGCTAAGCTTGTTACTTCATTTTTCAGCTTGTGAATTGAGTTTTTCATCTCTGTTTGATTTGTTTTTATAGTTTCAATTTCCTTGGAAATATATTCTTTGTGTTCATTGAGTTGTTTTCTGAGCTCCCTAAATTGCCTTTCTGTGTTTTCTTGTATATCTCGGAGGATTTTTAGGATTTGTATCTTGAATTCTCTGTCATTTAGCTCCAAGGTTTCCAATATATTAAATTTTTTCTCCATAGATTTTTTTCCTCATCTAGCTGTGTTACCTCTCTTTCTTTTGTATCCATGGTACTCGATTTTCTCTTCCTTAATGGCATCTGAGGGTGGTTTTGTTGATAGTATTAATGAGATTTAATAAAGAATAAAAAGTTAAAAAAATAAAAAATCAAAAGGAGTTGGCTTTTAAAAAAAATTAATAATGAAATAAAGAAAAATAAAATAAAATAAAAATTTAAAAAAAAGAAAATTATTCCCCCCCTCCTTTTTTCCTCTCCTTTCCTCTCCCCTCTTTCTTGAGAAAATCTTGTGGTGAACTGTGAATTATAACAAACAATGCCTGTAATGGAGGGCCTGAATTGGGGAAAAGTAATAAAGGGGCAAAAAAAAAAAAAAAGAAAAAAGAAGGGGGGGTATGGAACCACAAAAAGCAAATAAGGAAAAAATTTGGGTCAAGAATAAAATGATTTGCTTTTAGGTGTTGGTTGACTAAGAGTTATGATGAGAGGAATAAGAGGAAAACAGAAAAATGGGGGGACAAATTAAAAAATTACTATTGTATTTAGTGGAACAAGAACTAGATAAAATGGAGAGCCAGCAATGGGAGCACTTCTAGTGAGTTAAAAAAGGTGAAGTAAAAATCACCCAAAATGCCACAAACATAAGTTTGAGTCCCAGATAAGATAATTTGTTTGTTATTGAGGTTTGAATGAGAGGAGATGTAAATGAGAAAGAAAGAAACTAATGTAGAGGAAGAAAAGAAAGAGAGAGAGAGAGAAAAAAAAGAGGGAACCATTAAAATAAGAAAAAGGAAAAAAGAGGAGAGAGAGAGTTAAGAGTTTTGGAGTGCAACCCTCATAGAGAGAAAGGAAGAGGAAAGAAAAGATAATGGGAGATGTAACACTTATGGGTAGTGTAGTTCAAGGAGAGGAGAGAGTAAGACCGGCAGAGAGTTAATCGGCCAAATTGGAGGAGAAAAAAAAATACCAAGAATGAAGATAAGAGAAACAAACGAACAAATATAATAAAATGGGATAGGTTATAAAGTCTGCAGATTATTCTTGGTTTTGAAAGGTTATCTTCTTGCTTTTTCTTTTCTCTCCTTCTTCCTGGTCGGTGACTCTGTACCCCGGGTTCTGCCCCTTTGGCACGCTCAGGTAGAGGTTTGCAGTTGATAAGTCTCTATGGTGATGTCATGTATTGTGCTTTAGTCTCGTTGGCAGTTGAGGCTAATTAGCATTTATAGGCTCCGACAGTGAGAGAGTCCGTGTTCCTGGAGTCTTTCTCCTAGTCTTTCCTTCCTCAATTAGTAGGCTGATAATCCAGCTATGGGGTTGCTGCTGCCTCTGCCTGGATAGTAAGAGGCTCAGGAGCTGGCAACTCCCCACTCTATTTCTACTCAGTACAGGGTTCTGGGTAAGGCTCTGTCAGTCAGAGCTGCTAGCATAATCAGGCAGGGTTTCCGCCCACTCAAAGACCTCTGGCTCTGCCACTCTGTCCGGTAACACAGGCGGGCGCCCACTTCTGGGGCGCTTGGAGGAAACTCTCCCTCACTATCTGCGCGCGCAGACCAGGATATCTGGCCAGCAGTCTCACACTCTGAGTGAAACCCCCAACTGCATGGAAAAGTTGCAACGTTGGAATTGGCTCTCGCTCTGTCCCCGTGCGCGGCTTTTGCAAGGCGCTGGGGCGGCCCGAGCTTCCGCTTTGCCCCACACAAAGGCCCCTGACTCTGCCCCGCTGTGCGATAACATGGGCGTGCAATGCCGAGGCACTCAGAAAAATCTCTCTATCTGCACACGCAGACCAGGATATCAGACCGGCCACATTTCCCTCTGAGTGAAACCGCCACCAGCATGGAAAAGTTCCACCTTTGGAATTAGTTCTTGCTCTCTCCCGTGCGCGGCTTTCCCAGGGTGCTGGGGCTGCCCAGAGATTCCGCTTTCAGCCCACACAAAAGCCTCTGACTCTGCCTCTCTGTGGGGTAACACGGGCACCCACTCCCAGGGCTTTGGAAGAAATCTCTCGCCCACTATCTGCATGCGCCGACCAGGAGATCGGGTAAAATGGCTGCCCCGCTTGTCTTTCTTTGTCTGGGTTTGGCGCGAGTATTAGCTTGTATTGCCTGGGTTGCCACAGGAACAGTTTTTCCTCGGCTTGGATCTCCGTGCCACAGCCTGGTTCGTCCGTTTGTGCCGCGGCCTGGATCTGTTTAGCCCCTTTGCCCACCTCAGTTTCTATATTCACAGTTGTTAGAGAAAGCCGCCCTGTGTAAGTTAGTGAGGAAGGCGGAGCATTTCTTGCTCCCTATTTCCTTCAGGGTTTGGTTATATATTTAGCCAATTTTTCGCTCGACCATATCTTCGGGTGTATTGCGAAACATCGGGAGGCTCCAAGGATAGGTTTTTCTGTTCTGGTTGAAGATCTTGTTGAGTTTTGGGGGACATTTATCGGTATCGCTTTCTACCCCGCCATTACTCTGACGTCATCTCCCTAGTGTATTCTTTAAGTTTGCTGTTTCTTTGTTAATTTTCTTTTTTGATGATCTATTCAGTGATGTTAGTGGGGTATCGAAATCCCCTACTATTACAGTATTGCTGTTGATCTCGCCCTTTATGTCCATCAAAATCTGCTTTAAATATTTAAGTGCTCCTATGTTAGGTGAATAAATATTTACAATGGTTTTTATCTTCCTGTTGGATTGCTCATTTTATCATTGTGTAGTGACCTTCTTTATTCCTTACTATATAGCCTTTGTTTTAAAGTCTATTTTGTCAGTTATAAGTATTGCTACTGCAGCTTTTTTTTCCTTTCCATTGCATGAAATATATTTTTTTCATCTCTTTACTTTCAGTCTATGTGTATTTTTTTTTTTGAGGTGGG
This sequence comes from Saccopteryx bilineata, assembly GCF_036850765.1. Taxonomy (NCBI): domain Eukaryota; kingdom Metazoa; phylum Chordata; class Mammalia; order Chiroptera; family Emballonuridae; genus Saccopteryx; species Saccopteryx bilineata. Next base: position 48,445,086 of record NC_089494.1, on the reverse strand, counting down.
TTTCTTGTAGATAGTATATTTATGGGTCCTGTTTTCTTATCAATGCAGCTATCCTATGTCTTTTGATTGGAGCATTTAATCCATTTACATTTAAGATTATTATTGATATGTAGTCATTTATTGCCATTTTATTCTTTAAATATGTTCCTCTTTTACTAGATTTCCCCTCCCCCTTTGTTTTGTTTACAACAGGCTCCTTAATATTTCTTGTAGCATTGGTTTAGTTGTAATGAATTCCTTGAGTTTTTTTTTTCTGGGAGGCTTTTTATTTCTTCTGTTTTAAATGATAATCTTGCTGTATAAAGAAGTTTTGGTTGTAGGCCCTTGTTCTGCATTACTTTGAATATTTCTTGCCATTCCCTTCTGCCCTCAAGTGTTTCTGTTGAGAAGTCAGATGTCATCCTTATGGAGGCTCCTTTGTAGGTGACTGACTGCTTTTTTTTTTGCAGCTTTTAGTACTCTCTCTTTATCTCTTAGCTTTGGTATTTTAATTATGATGTATCTTGATGTAGGTTTCTTTGGGTTCCTTTTTAATGCATTCTCTGTGCTTCTTGAACTTGTGTGACTTTTTCCTGTATCAATTTAGTTTTCAGCTATAATTTCTTCCATCAAGTTCTCTATGCCTTGTTCTTTTTCTTCTCCTTCAGGAGCCCCTATTATGCAGATGTTGTTTCTCTTCATGTTGTCACAGAGCTTTCTTAGAGATTCCTCAGACTTTGTGATTCTCTTTTCTTTTTGTTGTTGTGCTTCTGTGCTTTTGTTTATCTTGTCCTCTAAATTGCTAATTCAATCTCTGCTTCATTCAGCCTGCTTTTAATTTCTTCTAGTGTAGTAGTCTTCATTTCTGATATTGTGTTTGTCACTTCTGTGTGATTCTTTTTATGATTTCAGTGTCCTTTTTGATGCCAGCTATCTTTTTGTTTAGGTGCTCACTTTGTCCAGCTATTGTTGCTCTATGATCCTTGAACATCCTAACAATCATTATTCTAAACTCTGCATCCAGTATCTTGGTTATTTCCATTTCATTCACTTCTTTTTTGGGGGATTTCTCTTGTTGATTCATTTGAGTTACACTTCTCTGTCTTCCCATTTTGTCTCTGTATAGACTGCTCCTTTGAATGTGTTGTTTGTGTAGCTAGCTGAGTATAGGCTTGTTGTTGTCTGCCTCCAGCTTTCAGTTGTGTTATTTCTAAATCTTATTGGGATGGCTTCAGCTGTTTGTAATGGGCTACTTGTTTGCTGCTACTGCTCTTTTTGCTGTTTGTGACTATGTTTTTTATGCCTTAGCTGAGTGAGGTGTGAGGACCTTTTCCTTAAGATACCACTCTAACTATATATTGTTAGGTCCTGAGCTGATGCTCTCCATATCTGGCCACTGGATATCGCAGCCCTGGACCTCCCTGGTCAGAACCTGGCACAGACCAGTGGGGATCACTGCTTTTGACTGGCTGTTAGCAACCTTCTTTGAGCTACAGGTGATCCAGATTTTGTGTTTGCCTTTTCTGGGCCCTGATGCTGTTGTAACTATCAGCTGCACTTATAAGTTGGCTTTACTCCACTCCTGGCCAGTGTGTGTGACCTCTCTATTCCTGAAGTGAGGTTTGACCAGCAGCCCTCCTCTGCCTCCGCCTCCTTAGGCACTTGGGGCACCAGCGCAGTCTCGCTCACAGGCTGCAGTTTGGGTTGCTCCATGGTTGTGGGGACTCCTTGCCTCACTGGGCTTTTCCCCCCATGGGTGCATGGGTTGCCTCTCTGGGCTCCACCCCCATGGGCAGGAGGGATGCCTCTTAGGGCTCTAACTCTCTCCTTCACAGCACTGGCTGCTGGGCTCCACCTTTTGTGGGTGCAGGGACTGCCTCTCTGGGCTCCACCCCCTGCAGGCACATGGGATGCCTCACCCCACTAGGGTCCACCCCCGCTGACATGCGTGAGCCAGGCTCTGCTCCTCACTGCTGCCATGCAGGTTGCCTCACTATATTTTGCACCCGTCTGCGGCACAGGCCAAGCACCATGGCTGCCACTGCAGCTGGGCGCTCCCACCCTTTGGAAGGTACTCAGCAAGTGAAGGGGCTATGTAGCTCAGACCTCAGCATTCAAATCCTGTGTCCCTGATGCTTCTATGTGTCTCTCTGCACTGACTGGAGCAGGAGAGCCTCTGTTGGGTAGGGTAATTGCTTGCCTTTGTTGGCTTGGTTCTCCCAGGAAAAATGGGCACTTTAGGTTTGGGGAGTGACCTAGTACAGGGGTCAGGGTGGCTGTCCCCCACAGTCTCTTCTTTGTCCCCGAGACTACACTCTCCTCTTGTAACTTCAGTCCTCTCAGTGCTCCCCGCTCCCGGAGCCCCGGGTAGTGGCTGTGAAAGAGGTTTTCTGTGTGGTGTCTTTAAGAAGGAGACTGGATCTGAGAGTTCTGTCTCCCTCTTGCAAGTAGTAACTCGGCTCTTCTTTCAGCTAAATACTATCTGTACACCTCTTCTAGTCTCTGGGACTGCAGGCTGGAGTTCCAGTCCTGTGGCTGAGGGCCCACAACTCTCCAGGAAACCCACACCACCATGAGAGACCCTCTGGGCCGCCTCTCGCTCCTGGGAGTGGGGCAGCCCTTTCCGCATCTCCACCTTTCCACCAGCTCAGTGTGGTTCCTTCAGTGTTGCCTGGTTATAGATTCCTCTTAGTTTAGTCCAAAGTTGGTTTTTCACAATGATTGTTTCTTAGTTAGGTTGTAATTCACTTTGGTTGCAGGAGGTAGGAGTTGTAACGTCCGCCTACTTTGTTGCCATTTTCCCTCTTCCAAGAACAAGGCCTTTTAAAAATGAATTTCTGGTAGAGTTATCTAGAGTTGTGCTTAATATTACAGATATCTAAATTTGTAGGTAATATTGTAGAACCTAATTGCACTACCTCACAATGTCTTCTTGTCTCCCAGCCTATGGTTAATGAGAGGAGAGGCACAACAAGAAAAGGATTCTTCTATGAGCTAGGTACAGCCCTAGAGTGTTTTTTTTAACCATATATACTGCAGTTGAAGATAACCTACTTTCATATCTTAACAGCATCTTTACCCCAACCTAAATACCTCCCGTTTTCCATGTGTGAAAAATACTAAGCATTAGCTAAACATACGCTTAATGAAGTAATGGCAATTTATTCTTGTTTAAATGAAAAAATTATTCAGTGATTCTTAAGATGACCAAAACAATTTCATGATAATTATAAGTCATGTCATTTTACAAAGTGGATATTAAAAGAGGAAATGATTTGTGGAAGCAATTATAACAAAGATAATACTGATCCTACTGATCATTAAAAGTTCAACTATCTAAGTTTTTTGATTTTAATTCCATTATGTAAAGTTAGCTTCTATTTTACAGCATGTATGCATAATTTTATTAATGAGGCAAAATCCTTTTTTTAAATAAAATACATAGTTAAAATACCATTTGAGGAAATTTCACAGTAGATTGCTTGGTGGAAAATTAACAATCTGTCTGATAAATATCAATACCTTTCTCTTATCAGAAAAACCAAACCATTTTAGTATTTTGCAAAGCAGTCTACTCAATTTTTCCTCACTTTTAGCAATAAAAAATGTAAAACAAAATCTACTCTTGCGAACCATAAATCAAGATATCAAACATAGCCCCCTTAAAACCATCAGTTATTGTAATTAAACATACACCTTCAAAAACAGAGTTTATTAAATACAAACAGCATAGTCTTTCATGTTTTTCTCTTATTTATCATTATATTATTATATCAGTACAGATTTATGACCATATTTATTAAATGTAATAAATTTTTAGAGCATAAAGCAAAAGAACAAAAAGATTTTAAAAAGTTAAACTACATAATAAGAATAACTACAATTAAAAAGTTATTCTTTCGTTTTTTGCTGAAAAAAGAGCTGATTCTGAACACTGACTTATTTGACCTATTTATAACTCTGGAAAGGTCCATCATGTGTACACTGATTCCTTGTAAAGAAGCCAAATTTGAAATCTAAAAAGATAAAATCACCTTAACAATACAGTTTTTTTCTTACACATGTTAGGATTTTAAAAAAATGATTTCAAACAATGAAAAGTTGCACATGCCATAAAAGGATTTTCCCCCTAAACAATTTTAGACTAAATTTCAAAGCCAAAGTTTCATCAGCCAGAAATACTTTCTTGCAAACAAGAGCATTTTCATAACTAACCATATACAACCATCAGAAGCAGGAAGTTAATATTAACACACTACTATTACTGAAAACTCATCCCATTCAGGTTTCACCAAAACACTGTAATACCTTTTAAAGCAAAAACTTCAGTTCAGGATCACAAATTGATTTTAGCTATGCCTCTATTCTCTCTCAGTCTCTTGATTCCTCAATCTTTCCTTGAATTCTTTGATCCTGATATATTGGAAGATTAGAAGGCATTTCCGTTGTAGAAGGTCCCTCTCTTGGTGTTTGTCTGATGTATTCTCATATTAAATTTAAGTTTTTTATCTCTGCTAGACTGTTATAAAAGTGATGCTGTGTTCTCATTGCATCTTATTAGTTGGCAATAATATTAATTTTTCCTATTGTTAATTATTGTGTTTTGATAAAAGCATGAACTCTTGCTTATTGACAGGGAAAATTTTCTATATTTCATTATTATGTAAGATATTTGCTCTAGGATATTTGGACCTATATAATTTGATAATTTTATAGATTATAACATTTTCATTCAATTTGTAGCATGCTAAGAATTTTTATCATGAAAAAGTATTGGGGTTTTCAAATACTTTGAATATGTTGAGTTCATGATTTTTTTCATTCTATTAATATGGTGAATAATATTGATGGAGTTCGCAAATGCTTAACTAGTATATAAATATATTACTGTGATACTCCCAGAGGGTTGTGATTCATTCTCCTCTTATATGTATTAATAAATTCAGTTTGCTAACATTTGGTTTAGATTTTTCACATGTATATTGGTAAGAGAGACTGGCCTACTTTTTCTTTTAATCTCTTTGTCAGAATTTGATGTCAGGGTTACATTTGACTTAAAAATGAGTTTGGAATTTTTCCATCTTTTCCTATCCTCTCGGAGAATTTGATTCATAGCATTCACTTACAAAACTATATGGCTTGTGAATTTTGTGAGAGGTTTTAAATTACTGGCCTATAGTACTTGAAAACACATTGGATAGTTTTCCCCTCTGTTGAAATAAATAAAAGCATATAGGCGGGATATAAAACTGAGACTCATGGACATAGATAAAAGTGAAATGGTTACCAGGGGGAGGGGTATATATGGGAAAGGGATGGAGGAAAGGTATAGAGAGGGACAAATATAAGGTGCTGGAAAGTTATTTGACTTTGGGTGATGGGTATACAACATAATCAACAGTTCAAATGCTATAGAAATGTTTACCTGAAACCTATGCACTCTTTTTTTTTATTTATTTTATTTATTTTATTTTTTATTCATTTTAGAAAGGAGAGAGAGAGAGAGAAGGGGGGAGGAGCAGGAAACATCAACTCCCATATGTGCCTTGACCAGGCAAGCCCAGGGTTTTGAACCGGCGACCTCAGCATTTCCAGGTCGACGCTTTATCCACTGCGCCACCACAGGTCAGGCAAACCTATGCACTCTTATGGATCAATGTCACCCTGTTAAATTTAATTTTCTAAATAAATAAATAAATAAATAAATAAATAAATAAATAAATACAGTAACTGATATAATGCTTAGATGAAAATTATTTAATGAATAAGATATCTCATAAAACAGGAGTGAGGAAATGAGAGAGGAAGAAAGTCAATGTAGATTTGTGTAATCAAGCTGATAACTAATATGAGTACCTGGAGTTTGAGTCCCTGGTATCTAATAAGTAGGTGTGAGGAATGTACCTTGTCTGCCTTAATTCTGAATGTGAAAAATATTCCTTCATTAACCATATGCAGTATTGGCCAAGGGTACCCCATGAAGTGTTAATTTCCTCAAGTTTGCACTTCTAAGTTGTATATATTCATATATGGGAGCCTATAAAATGTCAACCATGGTGGAGGTGAAGCAGAACCGGAATGTTTAAACAAAATATTTTTCAGATATTCTATTTTATCTTGTGTCAGTTTTGCTATAGCACAAACAAAAAAACAACTTTTGGTATTGTTAATTTTCTCTTTTGTATATTTATTCAGGATTTCAATAATTTTGTACTTTATTTTTGCCTCTCTTCTATTTCATAATGTTTAATTTTTGTTTTTCTCAGTATTTACACAGATAATTATATCTGCTTCTCAGTTGTCTTTGTTATTGTATAGTCACTAAAAGTTACACAATTCCCTTAAGTTCTACATTAGTGCTGACCCTTCAGTTTTAATATTGCATTTTAACTACTATTCTTTTCAAAACACATTCTATTTTCCATCATGATTTCCTTGTTGACCCATGCTTTTTATTTCAAAGTATATAGCAAGTTAGAGTACTTTGGGTTTATTCTTGTTATATTTTATTTCTGAGTTCAAGCTTAATATCATTTTGATAAGAATACATACTCTGTATAATTTATTGAACATTTTCTGAGTCTTATATTCTAACCAGCATTTGGTCAATTTTTGATAAATGTTCCAGTGCTCTTGAAAAGAGTAAGCCTTCTGTAGTTGCTTGGTATGATGCTCTATCTATGTCAATTAGGGCAGTGTGATTAATTTTTCCCTCAGATCTTCTACATCTTAATTAATTTTTGTCTGTTTGTTCCCTCAATTCCAGAAATAAAAATGTTGTTTTTCAATATGATTGTAGATTTGTCTTCTTCTTGAAAACCTTGTCAATTTGTCTGCATTATACATTTAATATTGTGTTATTAAGGCACATAATATTTTATGACCCTTTGTCATGATCACAAATACCTCTTTATCACTATTAGTTTTGTTTAAAGCCTATTTTTTCCTGATATTAATGTACCTATATAATCTTTCAGTTAATATTTCCAGGCTTTTTAAAAAAGCTTTTAACTTTCTATATTCTTGTATTTTTGTATTTAAGGTGTGTCTATCATAAGTAGCAAGTGGTTGAATCTTTAAAATCTGATAATATTTGGCTTCTATTTGAAATATTTTGTTCACTAGCAGTTCTTGTAGCTGTTAGTATAGATATTTAAATTGAACATCTTACTATTCTTTTGATGTTTTATCCATCTAATTTTTATTCCACTTGACCTCCTTTATTGCCTTTGTTATATGAACTAAATTAGTGTTTCCATCATCTTATTTTTTAAAATATTTTCACAATTTTTAATAATTATACTAGAGATTATATGTCACATCTTTATTCAGATTTAATATTTTAATATACAATTTGGGATTTCATCACTTCTCAGGCAGAGCATGAATATCATAATATTTTACTTCAACACATCCTTTCATCTTATTTAAATTACTTTGTGTTTTTGGCCTGACCTGTGGTGGCGCAGTGGATAAAGCGTCGACCTGGAAATGCTGAGGTCGCTGGTTCGAAACCCTGGGCTTGCCTGGTCAAGGCACATATGGGAGTTGATGCTTCCAGCTCCTCCCCCACTTCTCTCTCCCTGTCTCTCCTCTCTCTCTCTCTCTCTCTGTCTCTCCCTCTCCTCTCTAAAAAAAATAAATTAATTAAAAAAATTACTTTTTGTTTTTAAAATTTTTAATAATCAGTAAAGAGCTAAATAAGCTATTTCAAGTTTTTTTTTTACTTGAATCTCAAAATTGTAATAAAAATATTTTTGAGTTCTGTTTTCTTTTGTTTTTAATGCAGTAATACTTAACTGGCACAGATTTTTTTTTGACAGAGACAGAGAGGGACAGACAAACAGGAACGAAGAGAGATGAGAAGCATCAATTTTTCACTGCCACTTTAACTGTTCATTGATTGCTTTTTCATATATACCTTGACCAGGAAAGGAGGGCTACATCAGACCAAGTAACCCCTTGCTCAAGTCAGCGACCTTGAGCCCAAGCTGGTGAGCCTTGCTCAAACCAGATGAACTCGCGCCCAATCTGGCAACCTCGAGGTCTCATACCTGGGTCCTTGGCATCCCAGTCTGACACTCTATTCATAGTGCCACCTCCTGGCCAGGCATGGCACAGATTTTTTGTTACCAAAGTGAGATGTTGCCATAACAGAAATATAAAACATGGGACATGGAATTTGAGACTCAGTGCAAAAGAGAAGCTGAAAGGGCCCCAGGAGAATTAGTGAATGCTGGAAGGTTCTCAAAGAATTTCTTGGTAAACTTGAATGCAGTATGGAAATTATTATGAATAATATGATATATGGAATTGTGACAAAAACTCCATTCGTTTGTTCTATTGGTGTCTATAGAATTATCTTATAATTTCATTTAATTAATATATCTACATGAACTGAACTAATTTTCTTTTTTTTTTTTTTAATTTTATTTTTTTAATGGGGTGACATCAATAAATCAGGATACATATATTCAAAGATAACAAGTCCAGGTTATCTTGTCGTTCAATTATGTTGCATACCCATCACCCAAAGTCAGATTGTCCTCTGTCACCTTCTATCTTGTTTTCTTTGTGCCCCTCTCCACCCCCTATCCCTCTACCATTCCCCCCTCCCCCCCGTAACCACCACACTCTTGTCAATGTCTCTTAGTTTCAGTATTATGTCCCACCTACGTATGGAATAATACAGTTCCTGTTTTTTTCTGATTTACTTATTTCGCTTCGTATCATGTTATCAAGATCCCACCATTTTGCTGTAAATGTTCCGATGTCATCATTTCTTATGGCTGAGTAGTATTCCATAGTGTATATGTGCCACATCTTCTTTATCCAGTCATCTATTGATGGGCTTTTTGGTTGTTTCCATGTCCTGGCCACTGTGAACAATGCTGCAATAAACATGGGGCTGCATGTGTCTTTACGTATCAATGTTTCTGAGTTTTGGGGATATATACTCAGTAGAGGGATTGCTGGGTCATAAGGTAGTTCTATTTTCAGTTTTTTGAGGAACCACCATACTTTCTTCCATAATGGTTGTACTACTTTACATTCCCACCAACAGTGTATGAGGGTTCCTTTTTCTCCACAGCCTCTCCAACATTTGCTATTACCTGACTTGCTAATAACAGCTAATCGAACAGGTGTGAGGTGGTATCTCATTGCCGTTTTGATTTGCATTTCTCTAATAGCTAAAGAAGATGAGCATCTTTTCATATATCTGTTGGCCATTTGTATTTCTTCCTGGGAGAAGTGTCTATTCATATCCTCTTCCCATTTTTTTATTGGATTGTTTGTTTGTTTGTTGTTGAGTTTTATGAGTTCTTTGTATATTTTGGATATTAGGCCCTTATCTGAGCTGTTGTTTGAAAATATCATTTCCCATTTAGTTGGCTTTCTGTTTATTTTGTTATCAGTTTCTCTTGCTGAGCACAAACTTCTTAGTCTGATGTAGTCCCATTCATTAATTTTTGCCTTCACTTCTCTTGCCATTGGAGTCAAATTCATAAAATGCTCTTTAAAACCCAGGTCCATGAGTTGAGTACCTATGTCTTCTTCTATGTACTTAATTGTTTCAGGTCTTATGTTTAGATCTTTGATCCATTTTGAGTTAATTTTTGTACAGGGAGAGAGACTGTAGTCCAGTTTCATTCTTTTGCATGTGGCTTTTCAGTTTTCCCAGCACCATTTATTGAAGAGGCTTTCTTTTCTCCATTGTGTGTTGTTGGCCCCTTTATCAAAAATTATTTGACTATATATATGTGGTTTTATTTCTGGACTTTCTATTCTGTTCCATTGGTCTGAGTGTCTATTTTTCTGCCAATACCATGCTGTTTTGATTGTCGTGGCCCTACAATAGAGTTTGAAGTCAGGTATTGTTATGCCCCCAGCTTCATTCTTTTTCTTTAGGATTGCTTTGGCTATTCGGGGTTTTATATAGTTCCATATAAATCTGATGATTTTTTGCTCTATTTCTTTAAAAAACGTCATTGGAAGGTTGATGGGAATTGCATTAAATTTGTATATTGCTTTGGGTAATATAGCCATCTTGATTATATTTATTCTTCCTAGCCAAGAACAAGGTATATTCTTCCATCTCATTATATCTTTTTCGATTTCCCTTAACAATGGTTTATAATTTTCATTATATAAGTCCTTTACATTCTTTGTTATGTTTATTCCTAAGTATTTTATTTTTTTTGTTGCAATTGTGAAGGGGATTATTCTTTTGAGTTCCTTCTCAGTTGTTTCATTGTTGGCATATAGAAAGGCTATTGACTTCTGTATGTTAATTTTGTATCCTGCGATGTTACTGTATTGGCTTATTGTTTCTAGTAGTCTTTTTGGGGATTCTTTGGGGTTTTCGATGTATAGGATCATATCATCTGCAAAAAGTGATACCTTTACTTCTTCTTTTCCGATATGGATGCCTTTTATTTCTTTGTCTTGTCTGATTGCTCTGGCTAGAACCTCTAGTACCACATTAAATAAGAGTGGAGACAGTGGACAACCCTGTCTTGTTCCTGATTTAAGGGGGAAAGCCTTCAGTTTAGTGCCATTTAATATGATGTTAGCTGATGGTTTATCATATATGGCCTTTATCATGTTGAGATATTTTCCTTCTATACCCATTTTGTTGAGAGTCTTAAATATAAAATTGTGTTGTATTTTATCGAAAGCCTTTTCTGCGTCTATTGATAAGATCATGTGGTTTTTGTTCTTTGTTTTGTTGATATGGTGTATTACATTAACCGTTTTACGTATGTTGAACCATCCTTGAGATTCTGGGATGAATCCCACTTGATCATGATGTATTATTTTTTTAATATGTTGTTGTATTCGATTTGCTAGTATTTTGTTTAGTATTTTAGCATCTGTATTCATTAGAGATATTGGTCTGTAGTTTTCTTTCTTTGTGCCATCCTTGCCTGGTTTTGGTATGAGGGTTATGTTGGCCTCATAAAATGTGTTTGGAAGTATTGCTTCTTCTTCAATTTTTTGGAAGACTTTGAGTAGAATAGGAACCAAGTCTTCTTTGAATGTTTGATAAAATTCGCTGGTATAGCCGTCAGGGCCTGGACTTTTATTTTTGGGGAGGTTTTTAATGGTTTTTTCTATTTCTTCTGTACTGATAGGTCTGTTTAGGCTTTCTGCTTCTTCTTGACTCAGTCTAGGAAGGTTGTATTTTTCTAGGAATTTATCCATTTCTTCTAGGTTGTTGAATTTAGTGGCATAAAGTTTTTCATAGTATTCTACAATAATTCTTTGTATATCTACAGTATCCGTGGTGATTTCTCCTATTTCATTTTGGATTTTGTTTATATGAGTTCTTTCTCTTTTTTCCTTGGTAAGTCTTGCCAAGGGTTTATCAATTTTGTTGATCTTTTCAAAGAACCAGCTCCTTGTTCTATTAATTTTTTCTATAGTTTTTCTGTTCTCTAATTCATTTATTTCTGCTCTGATTTTTATTATTTCCTTTCTTCGGCTGGTTTTGGGTTGTCTTTGTTCTTCTTTTTCTAGTTCCTTAAGGTGGGAAGTTAAGTGGTTCACTTGGGCTCTCTCTTGTTTGTTCATATATGCCTGAAGTGATATGAACTTCCCTCTTATCACTGCTTTTGCTGCATCCCATAGATTCTGATATGTCGTATTGTCATTTTCATTAGTCTGTATATATCTTTTGATCTCTGCACTTATTCTTCTTTGATCCATTCATTTTTTAAAAGTATGTTGTTTAGTTTCCACATTTTTGTGGGATTTTTTTCCTCTTTTTTGCAGTTGAATTCTAGTTTCAAGGCTTTATGATCAGAAAATATGCTTGGTACAACTTCAATTTTTCTGAATTTGCTGATGTTGTTTTTGTAGCCCAACATATGGTCAATTCTTGAGAATGATCCATGTACACTGGAGAAAAATGTATACTCAGTCACTTTGGGATGAAATGTCCTGTAGATGTCTATCATATCCAGGTGCTCTAGTGTTTTGTTTAAGGCCACTATGTCTTTGTTGATTCTCTGTTTGGATAACCGATCTAGAGTTGTCAGCGGTGTATTGAGGTCTCCAAGTATGATTGTATTTTTGTCAGTTTTTGTTTTAAGATCAATAAGTAGCTGTCTTATATATTTTGGTGCTCCTTGGTTTGGTGCATATATATTAAGAATTGTTATGTCTTCTTGATTCAGTGTCCCCTTAGCCATTATGAAATGGCCATTTTTGTCTCTGAGTACTTTTCCTGTCTTGTAGTCAGCATTATCCAATATGAGTATTGCTACACCTGCTTTTTTTTGGATGTTATTTGCTTGGAGTATTGTTTTCCAGCCTTTCACTTTGAATTTGTTTTTATCCTTGTTACTTAGATGAGTTTCCTGTAGGCAGCATACAGTTGGATTTTCTTTTTTAATCCATTCTGCTACTCTGTGTCTTTTTATTGGTGAGTTTAATCCGTTTACATTTAGTGTAATTATTGACACTTGTGAGTTCCCTATTGCCATTTTATATCTTGCTTTCTGTTAGTTTTGTGTCTTGTTTGATCCTTCTCTTTCGTTTTGCTATCTTTTGTTTTTATTTGGTTGTATTCCATACATCTTTCCTCTGTTGCTATCTTTTTTATCTCATGTGCTTCTGTGGTGGTTTTTTCAATGGTGGTTACCTTTGAGTAATGAAAAGGGTCCCTACCCTGTTCATTGTAGTGAACTATTTTGTGAGTACTTTTGCACTCCATCGTCCTTTGCTACTGTTAATCTCCATCTTCTCCCCCTCTTTCTTTTTGTTGTTATCACAGTTTAAATTTGGTTTTATTGTGTTCTTCTTGGAGCTTTTACTTGTGGCTCTGTTTTTTTTTTGTTCTTTGTATCTGATTGGAGAACCCCCTTTAGTAATTCCTGGAGTGGTGGTTTTCTGATGATAAATTCCCTCATCTTTTCTGTATCTGTGAATGTTTTTATTTCTCCTTCGTATTTGAAGGATAGCTTTGATGGTTATAGTATTCGTGGCTGAAAGTTCCTCTCTTTCAGGACTTTAAATATTGGGGTCCACTCTCTTCTAGCTTGTAGAGTTTCTGCTGAGAAATCTGATGATAATCTAATGGGCCTTCCTTTATATGTTGTATTCTTCTTTTCCCTGGCTGCCTTGAGAATTTTTTCTTTGTTGTTGGTTTGTGTCAATTTCATTATGATATGCCTTGGAGTAGGTTTGTTGGGGTTCAGAAAACTTGGAGTTCTGTTTGCTTCTTGAACTTGAGGCTTTAGTTCTTTCCACAGGCTTGGGAAGTTCTCATCTATTATTTGTTTGAGTATGTTCTCCATTCCATTTTCTCTCTCTTCTCCCTCTGATATACCTATTATTCTTATGTTATTCTTTTTGATGGAGTCAGATAATTCTTGTAGGGCTATCTCATTTTTTTTTTAATTTTTGAGTCTCTTTCTTCTTCTCTCTGTTGTGCCTCAAGTTGCTTGTCTTCTATTTCACTAATCCTCTCTTCTATCTGACCTGTTCTATTAGCTAAGCTTGTTAGTTCGTTTTTCAGCTCGTGAATTGAGTTTTTCATCTCAGTTTGATTTGTTTTTATAGTTTCAATTTCCTTGGACATATATTCTTTGTGTTCATTGAGTTGTTTTCTGAGCTCCCTATATTGCCTTTCTGTGTTTTCTTGTATATCTCGGAGGATTTTTAGTATTTCTATCTTGAATTCTCTGTCATTTAGCTCCAAGGTTTCCAATATATTAAATTTTTTTCCATAGATTTTTCCTCATCTAGCTGTGTTACCTCTCTTTCTTTTGTATCCATGATATTCGATTTTCTCTTCCTTAATGGCATCTGAGGGTGGTTTTGTTGATAGTATTAATGAGATTTAATAAAGAATAAAAAGTTAAAAAAAATAAAAAAAATTAAAAAATCGAAAAGAGTTGTTTTTTTTAAAAAAAATTAATAATGAAATAAATAAAAATAAAATAAAATAAAAATTTTTTAAAAAAGGAAATTATTCCCCCCCTCCTTTTTTCCTCTCCTCTCCTCTCCCCTCTTTCTTGAGAAAATCTTGTGGTGGACTGTGAGTTATAACAAACAATGCCTGTGATGGAGGGCCTGAATTGGGGAAAAGTAATAAAGGGGCAAAAAAGAAAAAAAGAAAAAAAAAAAAGGAAAAAAAAAGAGCGTATGGACCCACAAAAAGCAAATAAGGAAAAAATTTGGGTCAAGAATAAAATGATTTGCTTTTAGGTGTTGGTTGTCTAAGAGTTATGATGAGAGGAATAAGAGGAAAATGGAAAAATGAGGGGACAAATTAAAAACTTACTATTGTATTTAGTGGAACAAGAACTAGATAATATGGAGAGCCAGGGATAGGAGCACTGCTAGTGAGTTAAAAAGGTGAAGTAAAAACCCCCCAAAATGCCACAAACATAGGTTTGAGTCCCAGATAAGATAATTTGTTTGTTATTGAGGTTTGAATGAGAGGAGATGTAAAGGAGAAAGGAAGAAACTAATATAGAGGGAGAAAAGAAAGAGAGAGAGAGAAACAAAAGAGGGAACCACTAAAAGAAGAAAAAAGAAAGGAGAGAGAGAGAGAGTTAAGGGTTTTGGAGTGCAACCCTCATAGAGAGAAAGGAAGAGAAGAGAAAAGATAATGGGAGATGTAACACTTATGGGTAGTGTAGTTCAAGGAGAGGAGAGAATAAGACCAGTAGAGAGTTAATCGGCCAAATTGGAGGAGGAAAAAAGAGTATCAAGAATGAAGATAAGAGAAACAAACGAACAAATATAATAAAATGTGATAGGTTATAAAGTCTGCAGATTATTCTTGATTTTGAGAGGTTATCTTCTTGCTTTTTCTTTTCTCTCCCTCTTCCTGGTCGGTGACTCTGTACCCCGGGTTCTGCCCCTTTGGCACGCTCAGGTAGAGGCTTGCAGTTGATAAGTCTCTATGGCAATGTCATGTATTGTGCTTTAGTCTCGTGGGAGTTGAGGCTCATTAGCATTTATAGGCTCCGACAGTGAGAGAGTCCGTGTTCCTGGAGCCTTTCTCCTAGTCTTTCCTTCCTCAATTAGTAGCCTGATAATCCAGCTATGGGGTTGCTGCTGCCTCTGCCTGGATAGTAAGAGGCTGAAAGAGCTGGCAACTCCCCACTCTATTTCCACTCAGCACAGGGCTCTGGGTAAGGCTCAGTCAGTCAGAGCTGCTAGCATAATCAGGCGGGCTTTCCGCCCACTCAAAGACCACTGGCTCTGCCACTCTGTCCGGTAACACAAGCAGGCGCCCACTTCTGGGGGGCGCTTGGAGGAAACTCTCACTCACTGTCTGCGACCAGGATATCCAGCCAGCAGTCTCACGCTCTGAGTGAAACCCCCAACCGCAGGGAAAAGTTGCAGCGTTGGAATTGAGTCTCGCTCCGTCCCCGTGTGCGGCTTTTGCAAGGCGCTGGGGCGGCTTGAGATTCCGCTTTGGCCCACACAAAGGCCCCTGACTCTGCCCCTCTCTGCGATAACATGGGCGCGCACTGCCGAGGCACTCGGAGGAATCACTCACTCCTTATCTGCGCGCGCAAACCAGGATATGAGGCCGGCCGCGGTTCCCTCTGAGTGAAACCCTCACCAGCATGGAAAATCTCCACCGTTGGAATTAGTTCTCACTCCCTCCCCTGCGTGGCTTTCCCAGGGCGCTGGGGCTGCCCAGAGACTCTGTCCTCGGCCCACAGAAAGGCCTCTGACCCTGCCTCTCCGTGGGGCAACACGGGCACCCACTCTCGGGGCCTAGGAAGAAATTCTCGCCCACTAACTGCGCACTGACCAGGAGACCGGGTAAAATGGCCGCTCCGCTTGTCTTTCTTTGTTTGGGTTTGGCGCGAGTGTTAGCTTGTATTGCCCGGGTTGCCACAGGATCAGATTTTCCTCGGCTTGGATCTGTGTGCCACAGCCTGGTTCGGCCGTTTGTGCCGCGGCGGCCTGGATCTATTCACCCCCTTTGCCCGCCTCAGTTTCTATATTCACAGTTACCAGAGAAAGCCGCCCTGTTTAGGTTAGTGAGGAAGGCGGAGCATTTCTTACTCCCTATTTCCTTCGGGGTTTGGTTATATATTTAGCCAATTTTTCACTCAATCATACCTTTGGGTGTATTGCGAAGCATCTGGAAGCTCCAAGTATAGGTTTTTCTGTTTCTGGTTGAAGATCTTGTTGAGTTTTGGGGGAGATTTATCGGTATCGCTTCCTACCCCGCCATTACTCTGACGTCATCCACCTGAACTAATTTTCAGTACCAAATCAGATATGGGGATGGGGCAAAAGTAGGTTTTCAGTTCATATGGAAATAATACAATAATTAATAAAATAATAATATAGGAATAAACTCGGTGTTTCACGTACACACGACTCTAAACCAAGTTTTGCACCACCCTCTCCATTGGACCTTAATCAGAATGACAAGAACATATCATGAATCATCCATTTGCCTTCTGGCATAATTTCAAGTTGAACAATAATCTTCTCAAACTTATAATTATTTACATTACATCTTATCTGCATTTCCAATTTTTAGTTTTCCCTTAAATAACTGAGGGCAACTAATGCCATGCAAGCAATAAAAAAAATGAAAGACATTACTTAAATAAATGGCCCTTAAAATTACTTTATTTATGAATTCATTGGTTGAGTCTCATATGTCCAGGGATCTCATACATTAGATAAAATAATTCTTAGAAAGTGGAACCTGAAACTCCTTTTATATTAGATAAATATTTTAAAATTTTTCTCTTGCAGACATAAGGTGAACACTTTTTAATTGTTTACTGAAATAGTTTTTTTTAGAGAACTGCATAGATTCAGATATATATTAATAAGATAATGAAAATACAGACAACTACTATACTGACTCCTAATTGAGTGGTGAAAACATGGTGCTTGATAGATAAGATCAAACAATTATAAAAGTAATAGCATTATTTTAAAGAATGAAAAAGAAATTAAGCTTCAAAAATGCAAGCAATATCACAAAATGTTAAGTGGGGAGTCTATTAAAAATTTAGAGGGTCAGCCTTGGCCAGTTAGCTCAGCGGTAGAGCGTCGGCCAGCGTGTGGAAGTGCCAGGTTTGATTCCCGGCCAGGGCACACAAGAGAAGTGCCCACCTGCTTCTCCACCCCATCCCCTCTACTTTCTCTCTGTCTCTCTCTTCCCCTCCTGCAGCCAAGGCTCCATTAGAGCAAAGTTGGCCCCGGCCCTGGGGATAGCTCCATGGTCTCCGCCTCAGGCGCTAGAATGGCTCCACTGCAGCAGAGCAGTGGCCCAGGTGGGCAGAGCATCGCCCCCTGGTGGGCATGCCCAGTGGATCCCAGTCGGGTGCATGCGGGAGTCTGTCTCTCTGCTTCTCCACATCTCACTTCAGAAAAATACACACACACAAAAAAAAATTTTTAGAGGAAAGATGTATTCTTTAGGAAAGAAGTAATGCTTTAAAAATTAGTTATCTTCCACTCTCTGAACAAATTTGGTATATTCTCTGAATAACTATGTGGTAAGGTAAATCTTTGACCTCTTTCGAATACTTCAGGGTTTTTTTGTTTGTTTGTTTTTTTATGTTTAGTGACAGTGAAGCAGAAATTTTAATTAAACTAAACAAAAGGCAGTTTAGAATGATGAATTTTGTTTACAGAAAAACTAGTGAGGTTGCACTGGTTAGAAAATGAATAAGAAAAAGCTAAAAACTGTATGATTTCATACATAAAACTGAGACTTGTGGACATAGATAAAAGTGAGGTGGTTACCAGAGGAAGGGGGATGTGTAGGTGAGGTTGGTGGGAAGGGAGTAAAGAGGGACAAATATAAGGTGCTGGAAAATTATTTGACTTTGGGTGATGGGTATACAACATAATCAACAGTTCAAATGCTATAGAAAGGTTTACCTGAAACCTATGCACTCATAGATCAATGTCACCCTATTAAACTTAATTTTCTAAATAAAATAAAAAATAAATCATTTTTTAGTAAAAAAAGTCAAGACAAATTTCTCAGTCCATAATATGCAGACCATATTTCAGTAATTAAAGTTTCTTTCTTCCATTTCACAGATTTTACATTTCTGCCATCTGTTTGGAGTAGACATAATTGTTGATGTCTAATCAGCTCATGCACAACATTTTTCACATGCAGATTTTCCTGAGTCATAAAGTGTCCCTAGCTGACAGCTAAATAGTTCACTGATGCAGTTTAGTCACAGGCTTCAGAAGCAAAATAAATAAATAGCTTGTTATAATTGAAATTGCTATTCACCAAATATTCCCATTTTCCCCACTTCCTCTTTTAGACCCATAGTAGGACTGCTCTCCTCTCTCTTTGTGTTTAAAACAGTTTGGTGCCTAGTTTGGACCAATAAGTCATGAGCATTTAATTACTGAAACAAAAACCTTCATTTACTTGTAAAAGCACCAACTCTTACAGCCTTCCCTTTTTTCCGACATAGAAGCCAATATCACGTGCATCAAGCAGTCACTCCATCATCCTGAATCCCTGAGTGACTGCGATAGCAAAGTTCCATGATGGACACTGAGTAGAAACAAGAAGTAAATATCTGTTGTTTTATGCCTCTCAGACTCTAGGGGTTGTTTGCTACTGCAGTAATCCTCAGCTTAAGCCATATTACTCACAATTTTCAAACTGGGTTTTTACCCCTGAGAGTATAGCACTGTGTTTTACAAAGACACAGTAACATATCAGTTTGATGGAGAGATATTTTGTGTCTAGGGCTCTAAATTCAGGTGAATTTATTGAATTTATTGTCCAAATAGCATATTACTTCAACTTCTTCTTTCCTTGCACTATGAAAAATTAAAATTTTGAATACTAACTTTATCAGAGTCTTGTTTTAAGTGCGGTCTACCATCAGTAGCATCACAATTATTGTGTTTGTTTATTAATATGCAGATTACCCCAAACCTGAGCCGTAACTTTTTAGTCTGAATTACAGAAGAATTGTGACTGTACAGAAAACCAAAATTTTAAACAAGTCCTCCAGGTATCACTGTTTCAGAATCACAGCATCACAGTATATTTTTATATATTAAAAAAGATCACATTTATTTAGAACACTAATGTATCAGCCAACTTGTGTAATCTCTAGTTTTAAGAGGACTGGTAATGAATAAACTTGTAAAACTTGGTCAATAAACAGTACTGTGGACACCAAATGGGGTACTAAATATTTTGCAATAGTATTAAAAACTAGGAATAGTTGTTATATCTGATTTAAATTTTTGCTTACAAATTGTTAAATTGTGCTTCAGTGTCTTCTTGTATCCAAAGAATTTGAAATGGTGTTTGTGCAGAATTTACATAAAAATATAATCAGATTTGTAGAGTGATGATTCAAATTTTCTTCACCTGTGAGTTGCCAAAAGATAGCCTATCGTTTTCTTTGTATGGGATACAGCATAGTAAGTTGACCCTCATGCTTCCATTTTCAGAGGTATTTATAGATTGCATTATGATAGCATTATCCATATTATTCATATGATAGACCATATCTGTAAATATTAGTCTGCCATTATAAAGTCTGAAAAATTATTTTGTTTCTTATAGAAATCAGGTTATGTTTTTTTCATAATTGTATTTGCAAACAGAATCTACATTACTGGCATTCCTGACATCTGTTGGCATGAGGTTGACTTGTGAAATTTTTTTGTGGGGAAAACAAATATTTGTGAAAATGCATTTTTGGACTTTGATTAGGATGCTGTGATGGACAGATAAAGTTTATGTACATACATCATAAATTGCCATTCTAAGACATTTTAAGGAGAAGTAATCAATAGCTAAAGAAATCTATTTATGCCAATATGAAAAAAAACCAACATAAAAGTATCTTAGATTCCCTAACATATGGTCATATGAATCCAATTCATGTGCTACAAAATAGCACAGCTGTTGGGTAAAGAAGCTTTGGAGCTAGATTCAAGGATTTGAATAGTAGCTCCGTTGTTTACTATGTTTACTATGTTTAATATACTGCCAAGTTATTTAACTACTCTGTTATTTAACTACTACTTTTTTTATTGAAAAGAAGATAATAATAGTACTTATGTAACAATGTTGTGAGAACTACACTGTGTATATCTATAAGCCCTTTAACATCTCTGGCATATAGTTAGGACGTTACAAGTGCCAACAGTGTTTACAAATCCTAATAATCCTGAAAAATAAAATCTTGTACCCAGAAAATTAGAATTAGATTAATGATCTTCCTGATAATAGTTTCACTAAAACTGAAATATTATTTTATATAATTATCTTTCACTGCTTTAGGAATATAAAGAGAGAATTATTATTTGCTATAATTATTTTGTAATTTTATGTATTATAATTTGTCTTTAGTACTTTTATTTAAAGTTTTATATCCATGAAGCTACCTTAAATTGATTGTTTCTTGAGGAAACTATTTGGTTGATTTCATCTATGGCCTGAAGGGTATAAATGTTTAATGATGGTAGTATTTGTGGGAATAAAATATTTTATAATTGGAAAATAAATACCTAGCTGAATATATATTATGATATTAAAATCACTACAAAAGTATCTGAGACAAGATACTAAGAATAAGTAAGCCATTGAACTTTTTTTGATAACCTAAATGCTAAAATATTTCTTTTAAATAATTCAACCTAAATTATATAAAGCAATTAAAATAAATCAAAGAGGTTTCTGAGTTTCTTGTTTCTGTAAGTATGTTCCATATTTGTTTTTTAATTTGTTTTTTGTGACAGAGACAGAGAGACAGAGAGAGGGACAGATAGAGACAGACAGATAAGAAGGGAGAGAGATGAGAAGCATCAATTTCTTGTTGCGGCACCTTAGTTTTTCATTGATTGCTTTCTCATATGTGTCATAACTGGGGGGGGGTCACAGCAGACTGAGTGACCCCTTGCTCAAGCCAGAGACCTTGGGTTCAAGCTGGTGAACCTTGCTTAAACCAGATGAGCCCGCGGTCAAGCTGGAGACTTCGAGGTTTCGAACCTGGGTCCTCCGTGTCCCAGTCCAACACTCTATCCACTGTGCCACTGCCTGGTCAAGCTATCTTCCATATTTGTGATTCTAAAAAGGCATTAATCACCTGGTCAGTGTTGACAGGCATTCCATGAGAAGCCTTAATATTTAAAATAGGTATTTTTATTTAGATTTTTAAAAAAAATCTGTGACAAGAAAAATAGTATTTGCATTAGAACATGTCTGTTTAATGAACCACTCTGTATTTTATTTAATCATACAACTTATACTTATTTACTTATTTGGTTGGGTGACATCACAGAAATTGAGAAATGACTTAGTTATATTAAAGGAAATTAAGTATTCCTCTTGGGAAATTTGCAGGCTTTATACTAAAATAATACTATAATATACTATAAACTAATACCATACTCTGAGTAGGATTATAATATAATATTTTATATATTTCAAATAAATATAACTTTATTTGTGATCTCAAATTCAGAAAAGATATTTGAAGCAAAAATGGTTATTTTTAATTATAAGTGTTAATATGTATCTTTGACTACTTGTGAAAATATTGTTTTATTTCTTTAACACTTAGGGTAAAAATTTATGAGCTAGAGAATAAAAATAAAAGGCAACTGGTAGCCAAAATCAATAGTGAATGCAAAATGCTTAAAATGCTTCTGATTTTTAAATATTTCCAGGAACTGATGCTGCCAACATGACTTGAGCAATAATGGACAACTGCATTAGTCAGAATGGCTTGCATTATTTCTTAAATTAATCACAGTGCAGTATCTCTGACAACTCATAAAGTAGATTAAAGAATAAAAGTCTCATAGTGATGTGTTAGTACTGATGCTGTTGTAGTGATGTGTCTCCTTCCTTATACTGCCCACACAAAGTGCCATGAATTATTCTCATAAAACAATGCAAGTACTCTTTGTATATCTAATTTATCTCAGTTTATGAAAATGTGATTGGAAAATTACTAACTTGCTATCATCCCGTGGTTTGAGGCAGGCAAGGGGGGAGAAACTGTTCTAGGAAACACAACCCCAATACTAAAATAAGCTGATGCTCAAGTCTTATATAAAATGTTACAGTATTTGCCTATACCTATGCATGTCCTCTTGTCCAATCATCTTTAGATGACTTATAATGCCTGATACAATAAAAATGTCCCTTAAATAGCTGTCATACTGTATCATTTAGGAAATAATGACAAGAAGCAAATGTCTGTACATGTTTGAATGCAGGCACAACCATCCTCAGACTACCTACATAATACACCTCAGCAATAACATAACTGTTTCTTCTCGAGCATTTTCAATCTGTAGTTGGTTGAATTAGTAGATGTGGATGAGGATGTGGATGTCCAACTATAAACTTAATTTTTGAAAGGATCTATCACATATTTTCCGTAAGTAGACAAATTTCTATTTCAGCATTTAAATTAGATTTTTAAAATTCACTTCCACCCCCGTAGTCAATTTCATGTAACTGTTCAGGGGTTAAATGGATTTTATCAACCAATACAGATTCCAGCAGCTAATGCATGCAGATATAAAACTTAGAAGTTGATTGAGATAAATTAGAGTTGAGCTGTTTTGTGTGGTACACCTCACTTATAACAACAAAATGAACACTGACCGAGGATTTGGGATGTGCAGATCTAGAATATATGTCCAATGCACTGATCTGACAGCCATCTTGGACATGAAGGTCTAACTGGTACATGGGGATGTGATAGTGTCATACATGCTGTAGATCAAAGCATAGTCTTGCCATAAAGTTGTCTATGGGTTCAAAAAACTGAATGATAGACCACTTTGACGAATCAGGCACTTAGGGCAGAGACACAAGGTCAAGATGAGGAATAAAAAATTAAAACATCACAAAAAGTGAGGGTATAATGCCTGACCAGGCAGTGGCGCAGTGGATAGAGCATCAGACTGGGATGTAGAAGGACCCAGGTGCGAGACGCTGAGGTTGCCAACTTGAGTGTGGGCTCATCTGGCTTGAAAAAAAAAAAAAGCTCACCAGCTTGGACCCAAGGTCGCTGGCTCAAGCAAGGGGTTACTCAGTCTGTTGAAGGCCCGTGGTCAAGGCACATGTGAGAAAGCAGTCAATGAACAACTAAGGTGTTGCAATGAAAAACTGATGATTGATGCTTCTCATCTCTCTCTGTTCCTGTCTGTCCCTATCTATTTCTCTCTCTGACTCTCTCTCTGTCCCTGTAAAAATAAATAAATAAATAAATAAATAAATAAATAAATAAATAAATAAATAAAAATAAAAGTGAGGTTATATTAATTACATAAAGAAAGGAAAATGATAGATATGAAAACAGAGTAGCAACAGAGGAAAATGTATTGGAAAAATAGACTAAACAACATGAACTTTAAGAAGAATTAAAGGGAAAATAATTTATATGGAAACAACAGAAGGTAAAAGGTGTCCATAGTTTGTATCCTTGAAGAAGAGAAAAAAGAAACAAAGTCAAATATCCAAAGATGCAATTTAGGTGAGCTTTTCTGAAATCAAAAGAAGGGTTGATTCCACAGATCAAAAGAGCGTACTTTATTCCAGGTTAAATCAATGTGGGTTTATCAACCCTATCATATATTCTAATTTCATAAGACTTCAAAGAAGAAAATAAAACCTCTAAGTTTCAGACAACAATAATAAATGCAAATATTAAGGGAAAATATTAAGGGAAAAATTCAGACTTCTTCAGACCTTTGAAATGCAGGCATTTTGTCTGAAGAATGGTAAGTTTAAGAAAGAAGGAGGAGCCTGACCAGGTGTAGGTGCAGTGGATACATTGGACTGGGACACAGAGGACCCAGGTTTGAAACCCCAAGTTCGCCAGCTTGAGTGTGGGCTCTTCTGGTTTGAGCAAGGCTCACCAGCTTGAGCCTAAGGTTGCTGCCTTGAGCAAGGGGTCATTCACTCTGCTGTAGCCCCCTGGTCAAGGCACATATGAGAAAGCAATCAATGAACAACTAAAGTGCTGCAACGAGGAATTGATGCTTCTCATCTCTCGCTCTTTCTGTCTGTCTGTCCCTGTCTGTCTCTCTCTCTGTCTCTGTCACAAAAAAAAAAAAAAAAAAAAGAAAGAGGGAGAGTTGTACAATAAATTCAAACAGGAGCAGGTCATAGATCATATTGAGATTTTAAGTTGCAATAAGAAATTTATATTTTAATTCTAAATGCAATGACTAGTATTTGGGACATGCTGTTGCTGTGGTTCAGGTGCAAAATGGTAGTGATGGGGATGTGGTTGATAGCAAGGGATGTGGGGACAAGTGGGTGAATCCAGGACTGGTTTTGGAAGTAAAGGCCACAGAACTTGGTGAGATACTATGCATGGGTGATAATAGGGAGAGCAGGTTAAGAGAAAGTATGGGAGTGAGCAGGTTTTTGAACTGAGCAACTGGTTTGTGCTAGTGTCATTTAACTGAGATACAGAGACGAGAGGAGGAATAGTTTTGAGTATAAACTTTGGTTACAGACATGTTACAATTGAGAAGTTAGGGGTGATATTAAAATAATTAGCTGACATTCTCATAGGAACCTGTCATATTGAATAGGCACTATGTTGTAGGAGTGGGAAACTCAGGAAACAGATTAGGATTGAAACGAAAGAAATGTATGGGTCATTAGAGGAAAACTGTTTGTTTGGTAACATGGAGGTACCTGGTGACTTTGACAAGAGTAGTTTCAGTAATGAAGTAAGGTTTAGGGATTTGCCTGAAGAAGGTATCAGTGACTATAGGAAATAAGGATGTGGAGACAGTCACTATAGACAATTTAATCAAGAAGTTTTAAGAAGTGTGGGAGATGGAGACAAATGAAAGATTGCACTGGGGAAATTTTTTTTCATTTTCTGTTGCATGAGGTTTTAGAACTGTTTCTATATATTTCTGCATTGCTGATTCCAAATTTGAAGTCTGTTTTTTGGTGCATGCTCTAGTTTTTATGCGATTTTAATTTCTTTTTGTTACAGTTAATGGCATGCATTGGTTTTTAAATTGGTGTTAAAGGGCAATGACTCTTGGATGGAACATAACCACAAGGCAATTAATGTTTTACAAACATCACTTTTACATAATTGTGTGGACAACTTCTGCCGGGGGTGAGGACGACGGAGACACAAAGACCCGACTCTGGGGACCAGGTTCAGTGACGCAGATCCACTTTATTCAAGAAGTAAGCAAGCTTATATAGATAGGTTCAGCCTATCAGGTGTTACAGCGTGTTTCTTAAAGCCAATGGCTGAGAAGATCAGGGAGCTGCGTGGTTGGAGCTGAGTTACTTCCTTATAGCGGGTTAGCTTCCTTCCTGGGTATGCCCAGGAGGGTTCTGGGAGCTGGAGTATTCTCACAGCATTGCATCAGCCACAGCTGCTAGGAATGCGCTCTGTGCCCCACCCAAATAATTGTAGTTGTTTTTAAATGTAAAAAATTATTATCTGATAAAAGCACCCTCCGATTTTGTTTTAAGATTGAATCATGGCTTCTTTGAGTAGGCTTAAATGTAAGAATAGTCTTGACACCTTCTGTTATATATGTGGCTGTTACACACTTCAACGTCAAAGGCGCAATATTTCATCATTTGTGACACGTGCATATATGGCCTATTTTTAAGTTCCCCTTGGCGATCAAGACAAGAATTGGGCTCCTCATATTGTGTGTCATAATTGTGAGGAAATGCTTTGTGACTAGATAAAAGGAAACACAAAGGAACGTCTTTAGCTATTCCCATTGTTTGGCGTGAGTCTAAGGACCACAGCAGTGACTGTTACTTCTGTCTGATCCATACAAAGGGCATCGGCAAGGAAAAACAGCATATGATTGCATATCCTAATATTCCTTCAGCAATACGACCTATCCCACACTCTGAGACACTCCCAGTTCCAGTTTTCAATGGTTTCATTTCTTCTAAGGACGAAGGAAGCGAATATGGTGATCAAGTGTATTTTGATAAGATGAATGAGGAAGTGGTTGTAGAATCAGAAGGGTCTTCTTCTAATGCCAAGCAGTCATTAACCACTCAGCAGTTTAGCCAACCCAAATTGAATGACTTAGTAAGAGATTTGGGGCTATCAAAGAAAGCAGCTGAGTTATTAGCCTCCAGGCTTCAAGAAAAGAATGTACTTCACTGGTCAGCTAAAGTATCCCATTTCAGGAAGCGTGAACCAATTTTTGTGGACTTTTTTTTCTGAAGACAAACACTTTGTTTAATGTCATGATATCAGTAGTCTTCTCAGCCAGCTAGGTGTTACCACATACAGTCCAACAGAATGGCAGCTATTTCTTGACAGCTCTAAACAGAGTCTGAAATGTGTTCTCTTACACAACAGTAATGTTTATGCAGCGGTTCCAATTGGTTATTCAACTCATCTCTGAGAAGATTATAATGACATAAAAATTGTCCTTGACTTTCTGAAGTATGAGGAGCATAACCAGATTATTTGTGTGGATCTTAAAATGGTATATTTCCTGCTAGGACAACAGAGAGGTTTCACGAAGTATCCTTGCTTTCTGTGTTTGTGGGACAGCCGAGCTCAGGAGAAACACTGGACACAGAAGGACTGGCCAAAACGTGAAGCTCTGGAAGTAGGGATGCAAAATATTGTGAACAAACCTGTAGTTGAGACAGGATCATTTTTCCCCCACTTCACATCAAACTTCGCTTAATGAAGCAGTTTGTTCAGGCTTTGAATAGAGAAAGTGAATTCTTTCAACATATTATTTCTGCTTTTCCTGCCTTGTCTTCCTAGAAGATAAAAGCAGGTGTATTCAATGGACCTCAAATTTGAACCCTCATACGTGACGAAGAATTTGCCAGGAAGGTGAATAGGGAGGAGAAAGCAGCATGCAGTCTTTTGTGGCAGTTACAAGAACTTCCTTGGCAACAAAAACGGAGAAAAGTATGAACTTCTGGTTCAAAGGATGCTGTTGGCTTTCTGCGACATTGGATGTAACATAAGTGTTAAGATTCACATTCTGAACAGTCATCTTGATAAGTTTCCCAAAAACCTAGGAGATGTTAGTGATGAGCAGACAACTGCTGGAGCATCAACAAGATTGTCCTCAACAAGTACACAAATGCAAGAGCTACAAACGCAAATTTTTTCTTGATTAGAATTTAAA
Source organism: Saccopteryx bilineata (assembly GCF_036850765.1). Taxonomy (NCBI): domain Eukaryota; kingdom Metazoa; phylum Chordata; class Mammalia; order Chiroptera; family Emballonuridae; genus Saccopteryx; species Saccopteryx bilineata. The sequence continues at coordinate 48,417,981 of NC_089494.1, read as the reverse complement.
TAAGTTTTGCATAATTTTATGATTAAAATAAGTTTTAATATGTTCTATTTCAAAATTGTAGACAAATTCTGATGCAATCATATCTTTTAGTGTATTAGTGTATTTACTGCACTATATAAATTATATTTTCACAAAGATGATGCCCAAGAAGACATTCTACTTCATTATGTTAAACTAAATGTTGAACATTTTACAATAAGATGAAAACCTAAAATCTTGAATTGCAAAAAAACTGTAGCTTACAGAGAAAAACTCATGTCAGATGTGAGATCAGCACATTTGAATTAGGTAAGAACAAGTGTTTTTGTGGATGCAACAAAAATTTTGTTCCCTGGTGTTATCAAGTGAGTGTTATCACTTTTTTTTTCTTGTATTTTTCTGAAGCTGGAAATGGGGATAGACAGTCAGACAGACTCCCGCATGCGCCCGACCGGGATCCACTCAGCAACGCTCTGCCCACCAGGGGGTGATGGTCTGTCCCTCTGGGGCATCGCTATGTTGCGACTAGAACCACTCTAGCGCCTGGGGCAGAGGCCAAGGAGCCATCCCCAGCGCCCGGGCCATCTTTTGCTCCAATGGAGCCTCGCTGCGGGAGGGGAAGAGAGAGACAGAGAGGAAGGAGTGGGGGAGGGGTGGGGAAGCAGATGGGTGCTTCTCCTGTGTGCCCTGGCCGGGAATCGAACACAGGACTTCTGCACACCAGGCCGACGCTCTACCACTGAGCCAACTAGCCAGGGCAGTGTTATCACTTTTTATAATGTCAAATATTGAGGTCTGTTTTTACATTGGATTGATCCAGTATAGAGGGAAAAGCTGATGGTGTAATAAATAGAGGAGAGAGTTACTACAGAATGGCTTTTGAGTAAGCAGGAGGAGGTAAGATACAGGGCACAAATGAGCAGTCTGATTTTGATAAGGGGAAGCAACATACTACACTTTGCACCATAGAGAAGGCTGAAAACATAGGTGCAGAGGTAGGTAGGTTGAAGATTTGGTGGTTATACAACAATAAAAAAGTATTTTTTCCTTTTCCTTTTTGTGATGAGAACTCAGAATCTACTCTTAACACTCTTCTGTACACTATACAGACATATTACTGTTAGTCATCATGCTGTAAGTTTCCTTTATTTAATGTATGAACATTTAATGGCATCAATTTGGTACCAGACACCATTCAATGAGCAAGTGTTTCACAGTGGACAAGCCCTTACATGTCAAGATAGAGAGATAGAAAATAAACAAGGAAGAGCTAGATGAAATAATTTTACATCATGATGACTGTTGTTACGTATGTCTCTCTTTGATAACATTATGGGGTATAGGGCTATTGAGGAGCTATATTAGATAAGATTGTGCCATTCTGGGTGGCTAATATTTGGTTTAAAACATGAATATTAGAAAAGGAACAGGTAAGTAAAGAACAGGAGAGTGGGAACATTCCAGAAGGAGAGACAAAGGCCACATCATTTCCTGAAATTATAATGAGTTGCTGGGACAATAATGGACAAGCAATTATTAAAATAGAATCTATTGACATCTTTCTCCTTTTCAGTTTTTTATTCACATGTGTGCAGGTTCTCTCTACTTCTGTTCCTCTCTGTTGCTATCATCTCCATCTTCTCAATGGAACATGTACAAAGGTGCAGCAGAAGGTCAAGGAGACCAGTCAGCTTAGCTGTCATACAGGGCAGTTTGTGAGAGATAGTGAGTACTGACTAAAACACATAAATCAAATTATGTCAGGTTACAAAATTCACCTGTGAAAGGCACCACTTATTTATGTTTTCTTTTTATATCCCCATGCGGAATTAGAGGAAACATAAAGACCTTTTTTATCTGGCCATTTCACTGCCCATGATCATTGAACTGATTTTAGGCTTCCACCAAAAGGTTGACGGGCAGAAGGATGAAGTGCATTTCAACTTATTATAAGTAAAAAAGGTAACAATTTTTAGAGTATACATTCAAAGGTTAGATTGGGAAAAAGAGTTGAGTTATTTGCATAATTAAACATTAATAATTTATTTTTAGCTTCAAATGGATTATGTTATTTTTGACCTCGATTAGCATGACTAATCAAGAATGGACGGCATTCCTTGTATGTGTCACACTTTTCTGACAGTCTTAGTAAGTGACCAGTGAGTATCAGTTACTGCCAATACTATTTCTTTGGCCCTTTTTATTTTCTTTGGATAAGTACTGTGAATTGGAATTTACCACTAAACATGGATAAATCTGCAGTTGCGGTGAGATTAGAAGTGAGCTCAGGAATGACCAGGCAATTGGCAGCTTTGTGAGTTCTGTTCTTGAATTTTTTGGTCAATTTATTAAGAGATAATTAAATGCTTCACATAATATACAATTACAGAGAATGATTTATAAACTAAAATTCAATGCATTCAGTGCTGATGACAAAAATACAAGTTTGAGGATGAAAGCATTTATTTCCTCTATTTAGGACTGTTTTTTGACTGTGACAAGGACAGAAAGTCAAATAGTTTTGAAATTGTTTAAATTACTGATATTTCATCTGATGTGAGAGCACTCAGAGAATTATTTCTTTTCTTCCATGGTGTCCAGTTTTGTATTAACAAGGGCACCTGTATTTAATCAGTGCCCATCATACTTAGGCTATTCTGGACTAAACTTGAGAAAACTATAAATATATATGCAAAAACAAGAGTCAAATTGCATCTTCCATCATCTAATTTTCTTCTCCTTAATACAATTAAGTTGTATATTGAACATATAAAGAGACTCTGTATAATTTGTCTTATCATTAATATTTGTTAGCAAGGATTAAAGTGTATAAACTACTTAGAATCTTCATACTTATATTTTATCATGAAAACATAGATATTACAAGCAATCCTATATATTAAGAATATGTAGATATTTATATCTTTTCCTGAATCTAATTCTAATAATAGAAAAATTAATGGAGAAATATAGAGAGAATGAATTTTATAATTTAAAAGCTTTTTAAATATATTCATAAGGGTGTATACAAACATAAATACATTTAACATATAGAATTATGAAACTAAGAAATATAATACAAAATTTTTATATTATTTCAAATACAATTGAAATATTTCTAATATTTAACAGGTAGAAGTCAGCAAAACAAATCTCAATAAAAATATTAACATTTTCTAGCCAAAGGCAATTAAAAGAAATGAACTAAATATACATACTTATTTTCCACTGGAAATGAAAATATATTTCTACCAATAGTTTGTTTAAAGAGGAAAGAAATAGAAATAATAAACCATTAAAATTGAATTACAATGTATTAAACAACAAAACAACACAATGGGCCAATGTAATTCTCAGAGAACTATGTATATTCTTAAATTCCAGATTCTTGACAATAATAACCAAAATTCAAAAACAAACTCAAAATACAGGAAAGAAGATAAAAATGATAAAGGTAACTGATAAAAAATTATGAAGATTTAGTTGATAACATCAAATGATTGGCAATATTGGAAAAACTGTCATAGACCATACAAAATTTTGTGTTATATATTATCATCTTAGAAGTTTAGCATTCTCTGATATCAAAACAGACAATCACAGAAGAGGAGAAATATAGACTGATTTTATTTCTAAATATAGAAACAAAAATCATATGTGATTTAATATCTCATCCCAGATCTCTCGTCTTCATTCTGTCATCAGGTCAATCAGAACATGTTCCTATCAGCAGAAGCAGAAGAACATGAGGACAATTGAATATAATACATCTTAAGGTTTAGGCTCCAAAAAGGTCGAGTGACTTTCACCTACTTACTATTGACCAAAACTAGTCACATGCCCAGCTCAAGGTCAAGAGATGGGGAAATAAACTTTTGTAATTAGGCCTTGGAAAGTGTATGGATGTATGGAGGACTGAAGATCAAGTTGGTTAATTCCATTAGTCATACAGCCTCATCATTAGAAAAATACCCATATAAAGAAATGAAAGTAGACATGATTATAACCAACTAAATTAATGTTCAAAAACATTTGCTAACATTTAACATAATTTATAATAAAATATTAACATGTTAAGAATAGAACAGGAGTGTCTTAACTTCATAAATGATGCCTACCAGGAAACCTAGCATAAAATAGCCTACTTAATGTTGAAATATTAGAAACATTCTTATTAAAGTTAGGAAAAAGGCAAAGATATGTGCTATAACAGTTTTTCAACATTTTACTGGAGTTTAGCCAATACCATAAAAATAGAAAAAAAACGAATAAGAGTTTGAGCACCAATAATGGAAAAAAATATAACCTCATATATTTTTAAGTGACATGTCAAATCAGGGGGAAAAACACAGTCTTTATAGTAAATAGTGTAGAGCAATGCTTCACCCCAGGTCAAGTCTTTGCTGTGGCTGAGACCAATAGATTGATTGGTTCTGACGCTAGACAACTCTTACAGGCCATTTCAGCTTCTGATCTCCCAGTGGGGTTGAATGAAACTTTTGGACCTCATCTCAGGTCTAATTCTCCCTATGGAAATTCTGCTTCCTCTCTTTTCATTTTATAAGTGTTAATCCCTGATAAACATTCTGTACACGAACCTTTGCCTCAGAGTTTGTTTTCCAGAAAATACACCCTGCCACATGCCATAGACCAGACTTACATCATATTAGAGAAATTGTCTTACCTTAAGGACAAGAAAAATAAGGTACTAAAGGCTTATATAATTTGGAGTTGCTTGACCATTAAACCCATCTTTCATAAGCTAAAAACTTCACAAGACTGAAATCTGATTGAAAGTACGTGGTGATCAATTCTTCATCTAACAGTCCAATCATTCTTAATTGTTTTATAAAAATGTCTTTGAGGACAGAACTTCTAATAGAAAACTGTATTCAGTAATGTGTATATCACTGATATCAAAAGTTTTAGCTGGTGTAATTTGCACTGAATACTGATATGAATGCTTTTCTTAACAAAGTTAACTCAGAAAATAGAGAACCTCAATTAAAATCTCAAGTGTGGAATAACTATATTATAGATATTATTTTGGTTTTTTCTTCTTACAGTCTTTTTTATTTATTTATTTTTAGTCTGGTCTAGAATTAAAATATGCTTCCAATAATCTAATTTACAATTATCTTCCAAACACACCTCCTTCATTTTTATAACATGAGCTAAAGGTCAAGAAAGGGCTTTTTAATTAGCTTGAATTGTGTGTGACTGGGTACATTGACTACTTTCAGTTTGAGATTTTTAACGGGCTTCTTTCAAGTCTCATTAACCCTGGGAATAAAACATCAGCATAACCTAACATCTTATGGAGCATTCTTACCAGTTAATAAGTATTCAATAGTCTGATATGCATTCCATTTATTAATAGTGTGTCCAGAGTGACAACCTATCACTAAACTTATTCAATCTTGAAGAAATTTCGTGACAGCTAATTTCAAGACTCTACCACGTTAGATCAAACTTCCCTAGAATGAGTATAGCTCTAGATTTGGGATTAGACCATCTGAGTCTATATCCTGTTTCTACCCTTTACAAGACAATCGATAACCCATGGCATCAATGCTTTGTTTATTTAAATCTGCATGGTTACAAAAAGTATTTTCAGTGACTTACAAAAATGTATAAAATAAAAATAATGTAAAAATGTATTTTTTCCAAAAAAGCCTGCCATGATTACATGACTTACTTTGGAAAAACTACCAAATCTATAAAGTGTTGCTTAAATCAGTGCTGCATTGTTGAGTTGTGGCAAAGATTAAATGGAAAACAACAACATTAAAAGCCCTTATGTTAGTACCCAGAAAAATTAGTTATGATTATTGTAAAGTTATAGGAGAACCAGTGTCTCTCTTAAAGAATGAAGAAATAACTTCATTTCAATTGTCAATAACCACCAGTGACTCCCCCTAAAAAATAAGAATTAAGACAAAATAAATGTAGAAGAGTAAATAAGATTAAAGAAAATTTAATACCCAATAATTATATTCAGTACTACATTGTATGAACAGTTTTGCACTGAATTTTTCTGTGTCTTTGTCTTAGTTCTTTCAAGCTGTTATAACAAAAATACCACCAACTGGGTGGTTTACATACAGCAGAGATTTACTGCTTACAGTTCTGGAGGCTGGAAGTTTGAATTCACAGTGCCAGCCTGGTTGGGTGTGGCCTTCTGCCAGGTCACAGTTTTCTTGTTGTATCCTCTCATGGTGGAAGGGACTGGGAGCTCTGTGGAGTCTCTTTTAGAAAAGCACTAATCCCATTCCCTCGTGGCCTAATTACCTCTATTATTATTATTATTATTATTATTATTATTATTATTATTTTATCTGAAGCTGGAAATGGGGAGAGACAGTCAGACAGACTCCCGCATGCGCCCGACCGGGATCCACCCGGCACGCCCACCAGGGGCGACGCTCTGCCCACCAGGGGGCGATGCTCTGCCCCTCTGGGGCGTTGCTCTGCCGCGACCAGAGCCACTCTGGCGCCTGGGGCAGAGGCCAAGGAACCATCCCCAGTGCCCGGGCCATCTTTGCTTCAATGGAGCCTTGGCTGCTGGAGGGGAAGAGAAAGACAGAGAGGAAGGAGGGGGGGTGGAGAAGCAAATGGGCGCTTCTCCTATGTGCCCTGGCCGGGAATCGAACCCGGGTTCCCCGCACGCCAGGCCGTCGCTCTACCGCTGAGCCAACCGGCCAGGGCCACCTAATTACCTCTTAAAGACCCCACCTACTAATACCACCACCTTTAGGAGTTAGGGTTTCAGTGAATCTGGGAGGTGGGGGACACAAAAATGTAGACTGTAACAGACTTCTACAAAATTAAAAAACTGAAGAGGATGATTTCTAAGGTTCCTTTGAACATTCTTCCTTTTTCTTTAGGAAGATATGAAAATGTTAGATAAAGGAACACATTATGATACTTAAGATTAAATATGCAAGAACTGGGACAAGAAAGGAACTGATTATTTCACTAAAATAGTTTTATTTATATTTGTGTCTTCAAAATAAAAGTAAGCAAGCTATTGCAATAAAAATAAATGATGCTTTGTTTGCAACTTAACAGAAACCAAACTCTTATCTAGCTCAGTAAAGATGAAATCTATTATCTTCATAATTAGGAAAGTCATGGAGAACAGAAGCAATGGAAATAAGCTTTTAGTCTATTAAGGGTGATCTGGTCTCTCATCTTTGCTCCCTGTTGGCTTCTTCATTGGAGTCAGTATTTTACTAACATCCTGAAAAGTCCCTTGTCAGAGACAAAAAGGACTTACCAGCTCCAGTATAAAAAATATTTGTGAGTTCGAATTCAGTATTCCAGCAAGGTTCTTTGTGGCCAAGGGTCTTTTAGCTGAAAAAGGGAATTAATGGCAGTGATGGGTATTTAGGGAATTATTTAACAATCTTTTCAATTAAGTGTTTATGGTGGTTTAACACAATGTTTTTAGGAACCAAAAAAATAAATAAGTAACATGTCCATGGACATTATTATTAAACTGAGACACTCCTGAGCATGAAAATGCTGGTATTGGAAAATGAAATGTTGTGACAACAAGTGTTAAAACAGGACTGTACTATGCCAGTAGGAAAATACAGTCACCTTTTGTATGGCTGAAAGAGACTGAAAGAACTAGAAAAAACATTTTCATCTAATGAGATATTCACTCCAAAGCAGCAATGTGGGCTCCTGGTTGTTAGGTCTCCTTTATTAAGAAAAGCTAAAAATGTGTATTTTTATGTAAATTTCAAACTTTACTATCATTGTCAACTGACTATTTTTTTCAATGACACTGCTGTGTTGACAAATTCACATTCATCCTGTGAGAAAGCAGTTTGCTTCCCCTTGTCTAATAAATAAGAGCAAAATATTTGGATTCTCACTGCCTTATGAAAATATTTAATATCTCAAGTACTCCTGTCTATTCTACATACATAATGGTTTAATCATACTATGCATAAAAACTTCATTTGCAGTTAGAAAACTATTTTGGCGTACTGTATTATGGTCTAAAATGTGGGATACAGAGATATCTGTCATGAAGCAGTTTATTCCCTGAGGCAAGCAGTGCCAGATACCTACACTATCTGTCGTGCTGAGCATGTGCATGGTGCAGGGTAAGGAGTGATTGAGGTCTGCAGGGATTACGAACAATGTGAGCCTGTCATTTCTGATCATGTGCTCTGATATCATCCTGCTCCGATGAGATCATAACTAAAAATGGTGGGTGGAGTATTCAGTAAGATAGAAGGTTCCTCAAAATATCCGCAGCCATCTGAAATATTATTTTTAATTTTAGAACCTTTGCAATAGCAATGCTTTAAAACACAGCTCTTTTTTTTCCCCACCCACAGTATAGTTCCTAGAGAAGGGCATTTCACACTTCAGTTAACTCTTCCAATCTACCATTCCCAAAGAGTATATGTCTAACAGACATACTATAAAATATTCTTGAAAGAGAAAGCTAAATTTCTATGGATGGACAGCGGAGGGAATTGAAAACTAGGTAAACCACATACATGGATCATTTCATGAGCATTAGAGGTAATTGTCAAGACTCTAAGGCCAGGGCCCAAAGATGGAAGAATGTGACTGAGGGTGAAGTGATAAGGCTGAAAATATAATTGTTGAACACACGGGGTTTAACATCACCTATATATTAGCTTTTGAATTATGCCCCTTTTACATTTTGATGTCCTTTATATAATTTTGAAGAATTGGTTGTTGCTGATTACAAAGGCTGTCCATAGTAATTTATATTTATTCATAGTTCGCCTACTAGAGGCCTAACTCACAACTGTAAGTACGATGTGGGTATGTTAAACCACTACAACTGCTATTACTGTATACATAATGAACTGTTAAAGCCAGTTATATATTTTACCTGAATGAGTTAGTATTTTAAGATTATTTTTATTTTCAGTCACAAGTAGTTATTAGTAGTTTGTTATATCTTTATATTTTGGGGTTGTATAATGTTTATATTAAATATAAGTATTAAATTTAGCTTCCATTCATTTTTACAGACATATGCTATCTATTACGATCAGCTTTTTAAACTAATATTTAAATATACAGTTTTACTTCCATTAAAAAAAGAATTATTATTTAATGGAAAAAAGAAAAGAAAGAAAGAAGGAAGGAGAAATAAGGGTAGCAGTGAGACAGGAAACCATCTATAGGCATGAGTCCTGGCAGGGAGGGTTAAAGGATGGCAGCACTGAGGTCCTAGAGATGTGTGGGGTTTCCTGGTGGTATCTAAAGAAAAAGGGAAATTAATTTTAAATTAGTATTATATTACACATAGAACTTTGAAAATTGTATGTTGCTCGTGAGAGAACTGGGTAAAAGTAAATTCTGTACATAATTGAGACTTTATAACTGTTATACCGTTTTACTCTAACATTAAGCAGAAAAAGGAAAATAATGATTGATGTGCTCAGAGACGCTCAACACCTGGTACCTGGGTTCTTGGCTTCAACACAGATCTTTGTGTCCAAACTAGATAACAACTGCAGAAAGAAACAGTTGGACACTTGAACAACAGAGGGTGGTAAAAAAGAGAAACCAACACTGGATGAACGTCTCTGACTTTTGTGTTAATGAAAGCCCCAAGGACTATTTTCACTATCATAGTCATATCTGGTTGAGAATTCCCAATAGAGATGAAGATGGAATGGAATCTTAGGGTTATAATTAATTTGCTTAAAGTATATAAACTACTGTGACATTTTTTCCCACCTTAAGTTTATATGTAAGTATAGTGCTTATTACAATTTCATGTACATATTTTTCTTAAAGTATCTAACATTTTTCAATGTTTCTAACTTACCAAAAGTATGGGGCATTTTTTTCTTTCTTATTTCCAAGAAGAAACACTTACCTATGAAATGTTCTGAGGTTTTTTTTTTATAAATTTTTATTAATTTTAATGGGGTGACATCAATAAATCAGGGTACATATGTTAAAAGAAAACATGTCCAGGTTATCTTGTCATTTAATTATGTTGCATACCCATCACCCAAAGTCAGATTTTCCTCTGTCACCTTCTATCTAGTTTTCTTTGTGCCCCTCCCCTCCCCCTTCCCCTCTCCCTTCCTCTCCTCCCCCCCATAACTCCCACATTCTTGTCCATGTCTCTTAGTCTCATTTTTATGTCCCGCCTGTGTATGGAATCGTGCAGTTCTTGTTTTTTATGATTTACTTATTTCACTCTGTATAATGTTATCAAGATCCAACCATTTTATTGTAAATGATCCAATGTCATCATTTCTTATGGCTGAGTAGTATTCCATAGTGTATATGTGCCACATCTTCTTTATACAGTCATCTATTGAAGGGCTTTTTGGTTGTTTCCATGTCTTGGCCACTGTGAACAATGCTGCAATGAACATGGGGCTACATGTGTCTTTACGTATCAATGTTTCTAAGTTTTTGGGGTATATACCCAGTAGAAGGAAAATATCTCAACATGATAAAGGCCATGTATGATAAACCATCAGCTAACATCATATTAAATGGCATAAAACTGAGGACTTTCCCCCTTAAATCAGGAACAAGACAGGGTTGTCCACTCTCTTCACTCTTATTTAATATGGTGCTAGAAGTTCTAGCCAGAGCAATCAGACAAGATAAAGAAATAAAAGGCATCCATATCGGAAAAGAAGAAGTAAAGGTATCACTTTTTGCAGATGATATGATCCTATACATCGAAAACTCCAAAGACTCCACAAAAAGATTACTAGAAACAATAAACCAATACAGTAAGGTCATAGGATACAAAATTAATATACAAAAGTCCATAGCCTTTCTATATGCCAACAATGAAACATTAGAAAACAAACTCAAAAAAATAAAAAATAAATAATAATAAAAAAGCATAGGAGAATGCATGGATCAAGATGCCCAAAGAAAAGTTGGGGTTTTTTTAAACAATTTTTTTCGTAGATATAGTACTTCATATTTTTATTTATTTATTTATTCACTGGTAGACAAACTTATCTTGTTTCTAGCAGAACTCTGCTAAGAATAACAGAATGAAGATGATAACCATGGAGTAATTATTAGCATTCTAATATGTAGGTATATATATAATATATACTATATTGTGTGTTCCTTACTCAAGCACAGTTGTATCATTATGGCACCATCCCTTACTCAAATCTTTTGCATTGCATTTTACAAAAACTGTTAATAAGTTAAACTAAGCTTTATTTCTAGATAGAAGAATAAATATATAGATGATTCTATTACCATTAATTGAAAAGTCAGCCTGGTTATGTATGAAATAATTAGATATGCTGTAATTTTAAACAATTTATTTTTATTTTATTTTTAAAAGATTTTATTTATTGATTGAAGACAGAGAGAGAGGGGGGGGAGTGGGAAGCATGAACTTGTAGTTACTTCTCATATGTGCCTTGACTAGGCAAGCCTGGGATTTTGAACTGGCGACCTCAGCATTCCAGGTCAATGCTTTACCCACTGTGCCACCGCAGGTCAGGCAACAATTTAAAATACATTAGAGAAAGGCTGGCTGGGTGTCTTAGGAGCTAGTGGTGAGGGAAAGAGTAGGAAACAAGGAATAAACAGTATGCAAAGTGAGAAAGGATACTGTAAATGTTTGCTATCCTTTCTATGATCATTGTCTGAAGCAGTTAAAGGATTTATTAAGCTGTGTTTTATGGCCTAGAATGTTTCAAGTTAGTTTGAGGAAATAATATTCAGCTGTCATTGGATGAAGTAGCCTATAGATGTCAATTACATTCAGTTAATTGCTAATGCTTTTGAGGTCAACTGTGTCCTTACTAATTTTCTGCCTGATAGATCTGTCTATTTTTGAGACAGCAGTGTTGAAGTCTACAACTATGTTATTGGATTTATCTATTTCTCTTTGCACTATTAGTTTTTGTCTCACGGAGTGGGATGCTCTGTTGTGAGTTGCATAGATATTATGGACTGCTATTCCCTTTGGAGAATTGATCCCTTTCTCAACATATAATACCCTTCTTTTTCCCTTATAACATCCTTGTTTTTCATCTGCTTTATCTGAAATTAATATAGCTACTTCTGCTTTCTTTTGATTAGTGTTAAGAAGGTACATATTCCTCCATCTGTTTACTTTTAATCTGTATATGTCTCTGTATTTAAAGTAAGTGTTTTTTTACTCAACATATACCGAGTCATGTTTTGATACATTCTGACAATGTCTTTTACATTTTATATTTACACCATTGGTATGAAAAATGATTATGATATAGTTGAATTAATATTTTTACTGTTTTTTATTTGTTGTTGTTTGGAAAACAGGTGTGTTAGGCTTGCTTGCTTGTACTTTGCCTGACTGGTGCATGAGCACAGGGCAGCACCACGTGTGTAGTCTCTGTAAGGCTGCAGGTGCTTGTCCTCAGGACAGCACGTGGTAGATTGCGGATTGCCTACCATTTTTGCTATTGTTTGCTGAAGAAGGTTTTTTTTCCCCCACTCTGGCCTGTTTGCTTGTCAGCCCTAAGAGAGAGAGAAGCATTTTTTCCTGTCTGCTTGCTCGTCCACTGTTGCGAGACTTGAATAAACAGAATGGCCCACCATTTTCTGGCTCTGCAGTTTCTCTACCATCTGTCTGAATCCAATAGGAACCTGCATGACCATGGCTACCGGCGTTACAGTTGTCCAAGTTTTCAGTCCTATTTATTATCTTCCACTTTTTCTCTGTATTTTGTTGTTTCAATTGAACATTATACATAATTGATTTTTTCTTGCTTTCTTAGTATATCGATGTACTTTAAAAAACTTTTTCTAGTGGTTGCCCTAAGTTTGCAATATACACTTACAGCTAACCCAAATCTACTTTAAAATAACACTATCACTTTACAGATATTGTGATTACCTAATAATAATAAAATGATCTTAATTCTTCTCTCCCCTCCTTTATCATTGTTATCATTCATTTTACTTAGACTTAGGCAAGCACGCGCGCGTGCACACACACACACACACACACGTGTGTTCGTAAACTTATAATGATGTATACATAGATACTAAATTTATTGACACACATAATTGAATATAATGTTGCTATTGTTATTTGAACACACTGTTACCTGTTATATCCATTAAGAGTAAGAAAAGAAAGATTTTGTATTAACTTTACTACCATACTTTCTCATAGAGATCTAGTTTCTGGCTTATATTTCCTTCTCTTTAGAGAACTGCTTTTAACATTTCTTGCAAGGCAGGTCTACAAATTTCCTTAATTATTGTTTGAGAAAGCATTGCTCCTTCACTCTTAAGATAATTTTACATAGTACAGAATTGGTGCTGTATTTTTTTCTCAACAGTTTATTTTACTCCATCCTCTTCTTGCTTGCATGATTTCTAAGAAGTCAGATAAAATTCTTACCTTTTCCTTTATATGTATTTTTTTCTCCTTGCTTCTGACAGTAGTTTTTTCATCTTTGATTTTCTGTGGTTTAAAAATATTATGCATAGTTACAGTTTTGGGCACTTTTCATCTTTGTATTCCCTAAACTTCTTGTATATGTGGTTTGGTGTCTGATATTAATTTGGGACTTTCAATAATTTTTTATTGAATTTATTTGGGTGACTGTTGGGGAAACAGCTGTGTTAGGCTTGCTCGCTGTTGTACTGGCTGCAAGCACTTTGCTTGATTGGTGCATGAGCGTGGGGCAGAGGCATGTGTGCATAGCCTGTGTAAGGTTATGAGTGCTTGCACTCAGTGTGGATTGAGGATGGCGAATGGCAGATTGCCTGCCCAGCATTGTGAGAGGCCGTTTTGCGTTTTGTTCACTTTTTTGCCTGAGAAGAGATTTTCCCCTGCCTGTTTGCTCATCTGCCATTCAGAGAATCTATTAAACAGGAACAGCCCAATGTTTTTTTGCTCCACAGTTTCTCTACTGTTTGAATCCCGTGTGAAGCTGCCTGGCTGTGAACACATTACAGTGACATTGGTTAATAAAATTATTAAGGTTCCAGGAGTATAATTCTACAACACATCATCTGTACACTGTATCGTGTGTTCAACACCCCAAGTCAAGTCTCCTTCCATCACCATTTATCACCCTTACACTTTTCTACTTTCCCTCTTATAATCACCGTACTGTTGTCTGTGTCTATGACTCTTTTTCTTTGTTTAATCTCTTCACTTTTTCACCCAGCCTCCTAGCCCCTTCCCCTCTGATGGGGAAGTCTGTTCTCCGAATCAATGAATCTGATTCTATTTTGTTTGTTAGTTTATTGTGTTCATTAGATTCCACATGTAAAAAAATGATATGTTACTTGTCTTTCTCTGACTGGCTTATTTCAGTTAAGCATAATATTCTCCCAGTCCAACCATGCTCTTGCAAAAGGTAAGATTTCCTTCTTTTTCAGAACCGAGTAGTATTCCATTGAGGTAACTCCATACTGTTTACCACAGTGGCCGCACCAATCTGCATTCCCAGTCCAGAAGGGTTTCCTTTTCTCCACACCCTCGCCAACAACTGTTTGTTGATTTATTGATAATAGCCATTCTGACAGGTGTAAGATGATATCTCATTGTGGTTTTAATTTTCTATTAAGTATTATTTTGGGCCTGATCCGTGGTGGTGTAATGGATAAAACATTGACCTGGAATGCTGAGGTCGTTGGTTTGAAACTCTGGGCTTGCCTGGTCAAGGTACATGTGGGAATTGATGCTTCCTGCTCTTCCCACATTCTCTCTCTCCTCTGTAAAATGAATACATAAAATCTTTTTAAAAAGAAAATATAAAAAATATTACTTTTATGTCTTTCTCTCTTTCTTCTCCTGTATTCTCATTATATGTATATTACAACTTTTGTAATTGTACCACAGTGTTGGATATTTTGTTCTGTCTTCCACTTTGTTATTTTTCTTATCAGTTTCAGAGATTTCTATTGAGAATTAGTCTCAGCCATTCTTTACTCACCTGTTTCCAATTTCCTAATAAAACAGTCTTTTCTGTTACAGTGGGGTTTTTTGTTTGTTTATTTTGTCTATTTAATCTCTAGCATTTTTTGTTTGTTTGGTTGGTTCTTTCCTAGGATTGTCATCTCTCTACTTACATTACCCATCTTTTCTTGGATACCATCTACTTTATCCATTAGGGGTCTTAGCATACTAATCACGGTTGTTTTAAATTCCTAGTCTCATAATTCCAGCATCTTTGCCATGTATGGTTCTAATGCTTTCTCTGTTTCTTTGAATTGTGTTTTTGTTTTTTTGCCTTTTGGTATGCCTTGTAACTTTTTCTTGATAGCTGTACATGATGTATCAGGTAAAAGGAACTGCTATAAATAGCTTTAGTAATAATATAATAGTGAGGTGTGTGTGTGGGGGGGAAGGTAAGCATTTTGTAGTCCTGTGAGTAGGTCTTTTGGTGATTCTATGTCTCTGAACTGTTAGCTTTATAAGTGTTTTCCTGTTTTATTTTGTTTTGTTTTGTTTTTCTCTCCTTAGGTGGGAGAGTGAGCTACAGCTGGGTGTGTCCTTTCTCCTATGAAAGGCTAGAGATGACTGGAGTTGAGTATTACCCCCTTTCCTGTCAATTAGGTTGTAATAAAAACCCCAGCCTGTTAGGCTCTGGTTTATTCATTTCTCCTGTGGGCGGGCCTGATTAAGAATGGAGTACTTTTTAAATGGCTTCTTTCCCTCTCCCACTGCCAGAAGCAAGAGAGAAGTTTCCTCTGATACTGACTGTGAAGACCTGGTAGAGCATTTCAGTACGTGGGAGACTACCCAATAACTGGGTGCCCATGGAGTTCTTTTTAAAGATTTTATGGCCCTGGCCAGTTGGCTCAGCGGTAGAGCGTCGGCCTAGCTTGCGGAGGACCCGGGTTCGATTCCTGGCCAGGGCACACAGGAGAAGCGCCCATTTGCTTCTCCACCCCTCCGCCGTGCTTTCCTCTCTGTCTCTCTCTTCCCCTCCCGCAGCCGAGGCTCCATTGGAGCAAAGATGGCCCGGGCGCTGGGGATGGCTCTGTGGCCTCTGCCTCAGGCGCTAGAGTGGCTCTGGTCGCAACATGGCGACGCCCAGGATGGGCAGAGCATCGCCCCCTGGTGGGCAGAGCATCGCCCCCTGGTGGGCGTGCCGGGTGGATCCCGGTCGGGCGCATGCGGGAGTCTGTCTGACTGTCTCCCCCTGTTTCCAGCTTTGGAAAAATGAAAGAAAAGAAAAGAAAAAAAAAAAAAAAGATTTTATTTATTGATTCTAGAGAGAGGAGAGGGAGAGAGAGTGCGAGAGTAAGGGTGAGGAGGAGCAGGAAGCATCAACTCATAGTAGTTGCTCAGGTCAGGCCCCATGAAGATTCTAACTGTCAGAGTTGTTCATGCTGAGCCCTCAGAAATTAATCTGTTACAGTTTGGGTTTCACTGCTGCAGGATTGGTTCCTGCTGCTGCTCCCGTTTGTGGATATGTGCTCTGGTAAGCCGTGACCCCTTTCACTCACCTGTTGATCTCTCCAGTCTTGGGGCCCAGTTTTCCCAAGTCCTTACTTCTCTTAAGGCTCTGAGAAGTTGTTGACTTTTTAGTCTGGTCAGCTTGTAACTTCTTTAGGATGGAACAGCTACTTTCAATTCCTTACATGTGAACTAGAAGCTGGAAGTTCTCTTTTCTTAGCTTTCAACCTCTCTTTTAAAAAATGTCCTTATGTCTGCTTTCTAGTTTGCCAGTTTTATCAATCTAACAAGAAGTTAACCTAATAGATTAAGTTTCTAGCTTAATGTATTAATTATTTTTAATTTCTAGATTTTGTATTTCAAATTTACTTATTTTAAGTTTGCCTTTGTTTTCAAATTTGTCTAGTTTTCTCAGTTAACCTATTATAGTTGTTTTTTTTCTTATTTTAATTTTTAAAAATTTGATTATTTAAACATATGCATTTTATATTCTCCAAAGACTATCTTGTTTCTCTGAAATTTTTGTTTTTTACTTCATATTTGTTTGCTGGTTCTAATGGTGAATTGTTACTCCTATACTTTATGGTGTGAGAGAGTGTGAGTTTACTGAATAAGGTTGCACCTGTTTAGTTTTGCATAAGCTTCTTTCTTTCAGGAGTATCATCTGGCAAATACCCGAGTTTGTCAGACTGTGATCACTTTTTGCAAATTTGTCAACTTCTGAGTTTGGAAACTACATGGATAATATGGATTCTGACCTAAGGCCAACTGGAGAAATGCTTTTCCTCTCCATACATAGTTCAGGCATACATAGCAAAGCAAAGCAACCCCCTTTTTTCTATGCCAGGGTATTCTTATTTCTAAAACTCTGTTCATATAGCTTTCCAAAGTTTCTTCCTTCAGATTGGTGTCTCAATTTTATTACCCTGAATGGAACCAAGAGTATTTATCCTGTGTTTAAATGGGTATGAAATATAACTCATGGTCTACCAAACAAGACATACACCTAGACATACTTACATGTACTTCGCACACATACAAATAGACACACTCTTAAGCAGTTAGAATTTTACTTTCTATCTCTATGATTCTTTGTTTGTGGAATCTAGGTATACCACTTTATAGCTTGTGAATGTGGTTTTATATATTTCAACCAGTATTTGAAGAGTTTCAACAGATGATTTTCTAGTCCACCTAATCTCTTTATATTTAAAAAATACACATAAAACCATGTAAACTTTAATAACTGGTATGTCACTTCATTAAGTTTTTAGTTAGTCTTATGACTATTAAATATAAAAAGGTACCATTTTATGTTTAATGTTTCATCCAAATTTTTCTGATTCTTGCTAAAGTTCTTTCTTCGCCTGTTTTCATCAAGAGTGGAGGCTCTTGCTCTCATTTTGGGATGTGATATTATGTTTTATCCTTTTACATCGTAAGAAGAGAGAAGACTCTGACTTTCACTTGATATTATTGTTCACTGATGTTCCTCTAAAGCCCAAATTATGAAATGTATGTAATTTGAACTAATAAAATATTTGTTATTACAAATTATTAAATTATGGCTTTTCATTTGTTAAATTAATTTAAAATATCTGCAAGAATGAGTGATATTTTGGACTGGTAAACTAGGGGGCACAATAAAATTAAGCTAGAACCACTCGAATGGCTGAGTGAGAAATATGATATTTCTTTTAGAGTTACTTGAAATGGTGAAGTTGAACTCCTTTTAATATCTTTCCTTCATTAACTCAATGTGAACATTTTCTCCATTTTTTTAAAGATTCCAAATAAACATGTTTTTCTTATATTTAATGATTTATAAATTGTATATATGCTTAACACCCTGGACTACATCTCTATGCTTTTCATAAGTAGTCCTCCTTCTAGTTAAAAATTTCTAAAAAAAAACCCCAAATGCTATTTTGTAGTACATCAGCCTTTATTCATCTAAGAGTTACTGTGCTATATTGATTCTACAAAACATTTCTTCAAGCAATTATACTACAAAATTAAATTTGTAAAGTGCCCTTAGACATTATGGTGCAAAAGAGTAGAATAATTACTGGCATATCAAAGTGACTTATGAGACTAATAGAAACTTAAATAACCAATGGGTTTTGCTCAGTGTTATTTCAAGGAGAAAGCATTCAGCAGAGATGGAATTTCGGTTTTTAACAGATATATTCATCCATGGTATACCTAGTCACTTTTATTTAGTAAGAATGCTATTATTATATATTTATAAATACACAATCTATATAATACAGTGTGTCCGTAAAGTCATGGTGCACTTTTGACTGGTCACAGGAAAGCAACAAAAGAAGATAGAAATTTGAAATCTGCACCAAATAAAAGAAAAAATCTCCCAGTTTCATACCTATTCAGTGCAGTTTGATGTGGGCTCATGCACAGATTCTTTAGGGCTCCTTAGGTAGCTATCCTGTATAGCCTCTATAGACTTGTCACTGACTGATGGCCTACCAGAACGGGGTTTCTCCACCAAACTGCTGGTTTTCTTCAACTGCTTATCCCACCGAGTAATGTTATTCCTATGTGGTGGCACTTCATTATAAACATGCCAATATTCACATTGCACTTTGGTCACAGATTCGAATTTAGTGAGCCACATAACACACTTAACTTTCATCTGTACCGTCCACAATTCGACTGGCATGGCCATGGGCTGCTCCGCTGTATATATGGTGTTACGTCATCATCTGCGCATGTGCACATGCTGCCACATCATCCTACAGAAACTGGGAGGGTTTTCCTTTTATTTGGTGCAGATTTCACATTTCTATCATCTTTTGTTGCTTTCCTGTGACTGGTCAAAAGTGCACCATGACTTTACAGACACACTGTATATATGCATACATGAACACACACTTTCAGACACAGTACTTATTATTTCAGCAGCATAGTAAATAGTTACTCAAATGTTAATGAAGGTTTTGCTAGCATTTTTCTAGAGAAGCAAAAGAAAAGGAAAGTTTCCCAGAGACTCTCTTCTTTTCCAAAAGTTATATGTACATGGATACTTTCTTTGCTAGTTTGCATGTCTCTCATCAATACCAATGCTTTATATTACATGCTCTGGTGTGCACACCCATACCTTATCACCTAGTACTCCTTTAAATCAGATTTATAAAAATTATTTATAGATAGAACAGTCTTCCAAGAAGTACTCTGTGTGAAAGAATATTTTTCCTCAACTGGGTTCAATAATGTCAACATCCCAAATTTATACATACTCTCATGTGATTCTCTTTATTGATGTATTTATTTTCAATCAATATACATGAGTGTATATGTGTATATATGTGTGTGTGTGTGTGTGTGTATATATATATATATATAATTACAATCCTTATAGCAGTAATATTTACTATATATCCTCAGCTCTATTTTGTAACTGTAGGCAAGTTGATCAAAGTTTGTCTCAATTTCTTAATTTCTAACATTGTAATATAATATACTTCATAGTATTGTGGTGAGAGTAATTTTAATACATGTAAACATAAGAATTTATGGTACATAGTAGTCACTCTGTAACTGTTTGTTATTATTTAATATCTGTTACTTAAGCTAATATAAAATACTTTGTTATCAATTATTTAACTTCACAGCATTCCCAGTAATAATTTCATTATATTCTGCCATTTTTATATTTATAAAAACTTTTACATCTGTTTGACATTTCTGTCTTCAGAATTATTAATTTAATCAAGTCTCTAACCTTCAGCATAGACTAGTATAATATTTTTAAAAGTGTGTGTCTTTAACCTTTCCCGATAAACCAAAGGTCCTTTTATAACTATAATTTATTTCTAAAACACCTAACCATATCATCATTCTTCAACATTTCAATGGGCTTAAATGTAATGAACTTTTACATTTTGATCAAAGCACACAGAGTTTTTGGTTGTCTTGTGTTGAGGAAGTGATTAAAAAGAAAATCTTCTGCCATCCCAGAAATCCTTTCCACAAATATTAAAAAAGAAAGTAGTTTAAGTACTGAATGAACATTAAACCAGACTGCAGTGTGCATCATAGCCTATCCGCATAAGAGATTAAAAAAACAGAAAGAAATCTCATGCTTTTATACAGACAGCAGATATTATCTCTTATATACAGTTTAGTTGAGACTTTTTTTTTAAGAAAAAATAATCTCATATCTCTAAGACAAACAAGACGTTACCAATATAGTCAGGCATCTAGAAACACAGAAACGGGGAGACAGTTCACAATCCACCATCCACTGGGATGTTCACATTTCAAAAAGATTGCTCCTATGAAGAAAGCATAAGTATTAAACTTATGGACCTTAGTTATAAATAACAATTTATGAATTTAACCCCAAAGGCAAGGGAAATAAAGGCAAAAATTAAATAAATGGGACTATATAAAACTAAAAAGCTTCTGCACAGCCAAAGAAACTAACAACAAAACTAATAGGCAGCCAACTAAATGGGAAATGATATTTGCAGACAGCTCTGATAAGGGAGTTAATATAAGAAATATACAAAAAACTCACAAAGCTCAGCAACAAACAAGCAAACAATTCAATTAAAAAATGGAGAGAGGCCCTGAACAGACACTTCTCCCAAGAAGACATACAAATGGCCAACAGATATATGAAAAAATGCTCATCTTCACTAGCTATTTGAGAAATGCCAAGTCAAAACTGCAATGAGATACCACTCCACACCTGTTAGATTGGCTATTGCCAACAAGACAGTTAATAACAAGTATTGGAGAGGCTGTGAAGAAAAAGGAACCCTCATTCACTGTTGGTGGGAATGTAAAGTAGTACAACCATTATGGAAGAAAGTATGGTGGTTCCTCAAAAAATTAAGAATAGAACTACCTTATGACCCAGCAATCCCTCTACTGGGTATCTACCCCCAAAACTTGAAAACATTGGAATGTAAAGACACATGCACCCCCATGTTCATCACAGCATTATTCACAGTGGCCAAGACATGGAAACAACCAAAGTGTCCCTAGATAGAGGATTGAATAAATAAGATGTGGTACGTATATATAATGGAATACTATTCAGACATAAAAATGATGACATAGTATCATTTGCAACAATGTGAATAGACCTTGATAACATTATATTCAGTGAAATAAGTAAATCAGAAAAAGCTAAAAACTATTGATCTCATGCATAGGTGACATACAAAACAAATTCATGGACTTAGATAAGAGTGCAGTGGTTACCAGAGGGAAAGGGTGTGGGGGAGGAGGGGGTGCGAAGAAGGATGTAAAGAGAGACAAGATATAAGGTGACAGAAAATAATTTGACTTTGGGTGATCAACGGTTCAAATGCTATAGAAATGTTTACCTGAAACCTATGTACTCTTCTTGAGCAATGTCACCCTGTTAAATTTAATTTTCTAAAAAAATAAACAAAGATTGCTCCAAGGACCCCAAGAAAGATTCCTGGCATGCCAAACTAGCAAGCCTTATTTAGCTCCTAAATGATTCACATACATTTCAAAGAGACAAAAAAAATTTCACAATTGCAAGTATAAATTACAAAGAAATGGTATAAGAAAAGGGAGAGGAAAAGATTTTCTGTTGTATTTGACGCTAAGAACAATACAAATGTTTTTAAGATGTTTTATTATCCTTATTCTTGTTACAACTTTTAAATTAGCTTAATTTTCTGTAATTGCTTATACTTCCCCCAAGCACATTGTGTTTGCAATAATCTATGCCATGCCCTCAGACTTCCATGTGCTTACTAATGTAATTTATTTCCTTATACTGAGATGTCATTCCTTATTTGTTCCTCTGGAAAACATGCAGGCATTTTTCAAGCGTCAGGCTAAATACCACTTTATGCATTTGCAAAGAACAGAACTGCTGCATCTATTAAGAAATATTTAAAAGATAAGTAAGAACACTGTTTACCAAGCAAAGATATATCACAGCATATATCTTCTATTCAGAAGAGACAAGTTTGATAGATTTCTATATAATAATATTGACATATTATGACTAAATAGAGTAAATAGGAATAGGTGCATAAAAATATATCAATTTTAATAATTTTCTTCCATTTGTAACTAACCAAGCAGAAGATATGTATGCAGAATGGAAAAATAATGTACACATAGGTTGTTTGTCAATATATTAGAAAATATCCATAATTTGGAGGATAGAGAGTTATGAATCTATAACTGTAAGCACCAGCCCACACACAGGTGCTGCTGACTCTTTGGTGCCCTTTAATTTTCCTACAGAAATTCAGGAGTTTCATAAACACAGCAAAATGAATGAGGTAGGGACTTAGAATTTTTCAGTTTTTAGTGAGTCATTATAAAATTTGTCCCTGCAACGTATTCATAAATCATGATAAATGTGCTGGCAATTCACTTTGCAGTATAATCAGCCACGTTTTAGCTGAGCAGTGTACATGAGCCAATATGTCCTTTACTTTTCAGTGTCTGTATTTGAAAGTGATTAGTCATCCTACTTTAACTTTAGCACCATGTCTAAAGCAGAAAATTGTGAGAAGAAACCCTTTATTTAATTTCCTAAAAATAAGATATTATTGCTTTGATAATATATTTAAGTTTGCAACAATGTGTGAGAACCCTAAATGGTTCATTTTTATTTTCTATGGCTATTTTTAAACATTAGTTGTAAAATTCCACATGTACTTCTATGCCTGTTTTCCTGACAAGAAAATACTTTGTTTTAAAATGCTTTTGTAGAACATTGAAACAACTGAAGATATGATGGTGAAAGTTGATATTTCATTGATATGAGAGAAACTGGCCTCATTGGAACAAATTATAGGAAATCATAAACAGTTTTTAGTGGTTTAAAACAGTGACCCAGTAACACACAGAAGGAAGAAATAGATATTATGAAATCTAGACATGGAGACCTAGATAATCTGAACAGGTGTTCTGGGAGCATAGGATGGATAGTTAGTCCTGAGCCCAGACTGGCTTCAGCACTGATTGCCTGCTTGCTTTATTGTGTTGAATTTCATTCTTGGTGTGTACACACTTCCCACCTGAGGGAACATGTCCCCCAACAGCTGTAGAGTACTGAGATAAGATCATGTGCACTAACTGATATCTCAATGCCGGTAATATCTTAAAATTTCAACCGAATTTATTTCCACTTTCCCCCTTTTCTGAATTTTCTACTAGGAATATGCCTAATGTTTTGTGTGCTAGTAACAGGGTAGGATGGATTTAGTCATAACAACAACAAAATTACTCTGTGACTACTTGTTATTATTTAATATCAGTTATATAAACTAATACAAATACTTTGTCATAAATTTTTAAAATTTATTATTATTATTATTATTATTATTATTATTATTTTCATTGAGTGAAAGGCAGGGAGGTGGAGACAGACTCCCATATGTGCCCTAACCAAGATTCACTTGGCAAGCCCCCCTACCTAATGATGCTCTGCCCATCTGGGGCTGATGCTCTGTTGCTCAGCAACCAATGTATTTTAGCATTTGAGGTGAGGCCATGGAGTCATCCTCAGCACCAGGGACCAATTGGCTCAATGGTCAAGCCATGATAAGAGGGAAAGAGAGAGATAAAGGAAGAGAGACAAGGGGGAGAAACAGATGGTCACTTCTCCTATGTGCCCTGACCAGGAATTGAACCCGGGACATCCATAAGCTGGGCAACACTCTGCTGCTGAGCCAACTGTCCAGCACTATAAATTATTAACTTCACAGCATCCCCAGTAATAATTGCATTATATTCTACCATTTCTACCTTTACAAAAACTTTTACCTCTGTCCAGTGGTGGGATTCATATAATTTAACAACTGGTTCTCTGCCCTAATGACCGTTTTAAGCATAAAAAAGATATACCGAAAAGGTATTTTATTATTTCATGCATTTAATACTTAAATGAGAACAATAAAAGAAGTACACAAAACTAGATTATGTTATGAGAAAGTTTTAAAATATTCATGAAAAAATATTAAATAATATCTGACAAAGAACAATAAAACTGTTATTAAATATTATATATTTCCAATGACAGCTTGTCACCCACTGGTTGTTTGTCACTTCTTCTCTTTAGGTTATATGTTTGTTTACTGAAGTAACAAATGCAAGGAATTAAAATGTAGTATTTGGTTAAAGGTATAATGAGTTTTATGAAATAAATAAATATTACAAGCATAATTCTGTCAAATGTTTTTTACCTATGGATGGAATGACCATTACTACAGGTGGTTAGAATATGTGGTCGTGCAGATGAATGTTAAAAAAGAATAAGGGATGCAAATTTGTGATTTTCACATTGGGTGGCTGCCCAGGCACCCACCTTGGAGAGAACCCTAAAAACAAGTGCTATTTTAACAACCAGTTTGCCAAACTCAACAAAAAATTAGGTATCAGTTCTGCCGAACTGGTGCAAACTGGCTAAATCACACCACTGTCTCTGTCCTAGACAGTTTTGTCTTTAGAATCACTAATTTATATATTTCTAACCTTTTGCATAGACTACTATATCTCTTAAAGTGTTTGTCTCTAACTTTTCCCAATAAGCCAATATCCATGTAATACAATAATCCATATATTATTAATTAGCAAAGGTTTAGATTATTTATATTATATATAAGATGAATATTTTTTTCAATGTACAGCTCTGACATTGGTGAAATTATATTAAATCTTTTCAAAGTAAAATATAAAGAAGATAATAGTACCTACTTATAGAGTTAGTGTTACATGAGCGTATATATGTTTAAAAAGAAGAACCTAGAGCAGAGGTCAGGAACCTATGGCTCATGAGCCAGATGTGGCTCTTTTGATGGCTGCCTCTGGCTCACAAACAAATCGTTAATAAAAAAATAATAATGTTAAAAATATAAAACATTCTCATGTATTACAATCCATTCATTTCCTACCGCTCATTTTCATAGTTGCAGGTGGCTGGAGCCAATCACAGCTGTCCTCCGGGACAACACCAAATTTTTATTGGATAATGTGTAACATACACGGGTCGTTGTATGGCTCTCAAGGAATTACATTTTAAAATATGTGGCGTTCACGGCTCTCTCAGCCAAAAAGTTTCCCAACCCCTGACCTAGAGCATAGTAAGTGTCCATAAGTGAGACTTTTTATTAGGCTGCTCATGTTTTCTATTATGATAATATTAATGATATTGATGATGATAAAGTTATTTCTCTATTTTAACATTGAGTAAAGCATATTTTAACTTTATTTTTAATGTGGTTACATTTATAGAAGAGAAAAAAATTTATGATATACAAACATTTATACATTTATTCAAGTGTTTCAGTAGTTTTTTTTACGAGATTCTATCTTCTTTTTTTATTTTAATGTGAATATAAAAATCACCCACTCACCAACTAAATCAGAGTTTGTAGTTGGTAGAGTTTCATCTGAATACTGAAACTTAGGAGCAAATATCTTAATCATAACATTTAATGGAGAAAAACAATCAACTGTATATATTTGCTGTTGGCAAAATTGCTAAGGTTTAATTGACTGTTGGGAGACAATGCTACTTTTGCAATTGCACTAATAATAATTCCACCGGCACCAAATGAATCCTCCTGTCACATTAACCCCTGTGAATGAAGCTGCTCAGTTTAACTGCTCTCCCTTTCTCATGTGTCTTTCATTTTATTACATAAATGTGTCTCCATGGAAACAAAAAGCATTTCCCTTAGAAAATAAGAGGTGAATGATGCTTGTCTAATCCTATCATTATTCCTCAGAGACTATTTTATTTTATTACAAGTAAAAAAGTTTCAACAACAGTCTGTACAATAAAGAAAAGGGCAGTTTAATCCTTACAATAAGGCTGAATCAAATAGCAGTTAAGAACTATTTTATTAGCTTCCTAGGGCATTTGTGGCTGCACAACATTAAAGGGTGCTTCACAGTAAACTAAATTCCAATGGGGAAAAAGAATATATTTCAACTACATATGAAAGGTCAGAAAAGCCCAAGGTGTATATGAAATATTTGCTCTTAACTACTTATCAACAAAATGACACCAAGTCATATCGTATTTACCACAGACTGACTCTCTACCAAATTTTATTTAAGATTGATTTTAAGATTAATTTCAAAAAGCTGATAATGATTATGGCTTCTGGTTACTTTATGCAGAAATTTTACATATTAAAGCTAAGTTCTTTCCTAAAATGTCTGAAAGTTTTGCACATTCCTATTTTTATTATTGTTTTCATGTATAACTTTAATAAGCTTATTTGATTTATAATAATATAAAATATTACGTTTCATCTGTATCTTTTCAAAAACATCATACAAAAATCACTGGCTAAAATAATTCTATTTGCTTAAAGACATACTCAGATCTTTTTCACATCTCCTACCTAAATACTTAGGTCTTTCTGTTTTGGTGGGGTTTTTTTGTAATGAAATGCCTATTTTCTGCCCTCCTTTATCGTCTCTTAAAAATATATCGATGGCCCTGGCCGGTTGGCTCAGCGGTAGAGCGTCGGCCTGGCATGCGGGGGACCCAGGTTCAATTCCCAGCCAGGGCAGAGCGACGCCCCTGAGGGGCAGAGCATTACCCCCTGGTGGGCAGAGTTTAGCCCCTGGTGGGCGTGCCAGGTGGATCCTGGTCGGGCGCATGCAGGAGTCTGTCTGACTGTCTCTCCCCGTTTCCAGCTTCAGAAAAATACAAAAATACAAAATATATATATATATATCGATGGGTCTATAGAATCTCCTTTTTGCAGCAGGTGTGAGAAGTTTAAAACATTCTTTAGACACAAATCCACAAAAATAATAAATAGAAGTTCTTTATGCAGACAGCTATCAAAAACTTTACAAATTGGTACATTACACTATCAGGGTTTTGAGAGATGCAAATGCCTTTGGGGGAAAATAATATGAGTGTGTGTGTACGTGCGCATGTATGTATAGATCCTGCTCACAAAAATTAGGGGCTATTTTACCTTTTTTTAAAATTTATTTATTAAATTTAATGCAGTGACATTGATAAATCAGGGTACATATGTTGAGAGAAAACATCTCTAGATTATTTTGACATTTGATTGTGCTGTATACCCCTCCCCCAAAGTTAAATTGTCTTCTGTCACCTTCTATCTGGTTTTCTTTGTGCCCCTCCCCTCCCCCCATCCCCCACCCCTGTTGCCATCACATTCTTGTTCATGTCTCTGAGTCTCATTTTTATGTCCCTTCTATATATGGATTCATATAGTTCTTAGTTTTTTTTCTGATTTACTTATTTCACTCCGTATAATGTTATCGAGGTGCATCCATGTTATTGTAAATGATCCGATGTCATCATTTCTTATGGCTGAGTAGTACTCCATAGTATATATGTACCAAAGCTTTTTAATCCACTCGTCCTCTGACGGACACATGGGCTGTTTCCAGATCTTCGCTATTGTGAACAATGCTGCCATAAACATGGGGGTGCATTTCTCCTTTTCGAGCCGTTCTATGATGTCCTTGGGGTATATTCCTAAAAGGGGGATAGCTGGGTCAAAAGGCAGTTCGATTTTCAGTTTTTTTGAGGAATCTCCATACTGTTTTCCACAGAGGCTGCACAAGTCTGCATTCCCACCAGCAGTGCAGGAGGGTTTCCTTTTCTCCACATCCTTGCCAGCACTTATTCTGTGTTGTTTTGTTGATGAGCGCCATTCTGACTGGTGTGAGGTGATATCTCATTGTGGTTTTAATTTGCATTTCTCTAATGATTAGTGATGTTGAGCATTTTTTCATATGCCTGTTGGCCATCTGTATGTCCTCTTTGGAGAAGTGTCTATTAATCTCTTTTGCCCATTTTTGGATTGGATTGTTTGTCTTCCTGGTGTTGAGATTTACGAGTTCTTTATAAATTTTGGTTATTAACCCCTTATCAGATGTATTGTCAAATATGTTCTTCCATTGTGTAGTTTGTCTTTTTATTCTGTTCTTGTTGTCTTTAGCTGTGCAAAAGCTTTTTAGTTTAATATAGTCCCATTTGTTTATCCTGTCTTTTATTTCACTTCCCCATGGAGATAAATCAGCAAATATGTTGCTCCGAGAGATGTCGGAGAGCTTACTGCCTATGTTTTCTTCTAAGATGCTTATGGTTTCATGGCCTACATTTAAGTCTTTTATCCATTTTGAGTTTATTTTTGGGAGTGGTGTGAGCTGGTGATCTAGTTTCATTTTTTTGCAGGTAGCTGTCCAATTTTCCCAACACCATTTGTTAAAGAGGCTGTCTTTACTCCATTGTATTTCCTTGTTTCCTTTGTCAAATATCAGTTGTCCATAGAACTGTGGGTTTATTTCTGGGTTCTCTGTTCTGTTCCATTGATCTATATGCCTGATCTTATGCCAGTACCAGGCTGTTTTGAGTACAATAGCCTTGTAGTATAACTTGATATCAGGAAGTGTGATACCTCCCACTTTATTCTTCTTTTTTAAGATTGCTGAGGCTATTCGTGTTCTCTTTTGGTTCCATATAAATTTTTGGAATATGTGTTCTATATCTTTGAAGTATGTCATTGGTATTTTAATTGGTATTGCATTGAATTTATAAATTGCTTTGGGTAATATAGACATTTTAATGATGTTTATTCTTCCTAACCATGAGCACGGTATATGCTTCCACTTGTTTGTATCTTCCTTGATTTCTTTTATCAATGCTTTGTAATTTTCCAAGTATAAGTCTTTAGTCTCCTTGGTTAAGTTTATTCCTAGGTACTTTATTTTTTGGTTGTAATTGTGAAGGGGATTGTTTCCTTAATTTCTCTTTCTGACTGTTCATTGTTGGTGTATAAAAATGCCTCTGATTTCTGAGTATTGATTTTATATCCTGCCACTTTGCTGAATTCATTTAACAGGTCCAGTAGCTTTTTGACTGAAACTTTAGGGTTTTCTATATACAATATCATATCATCTGCAAATAATGATAGTTTTACTTCTTCTTTTCCAACTTGAATGCCTTTTATTTCTTCTTCTTGTCTGATAGCTGTGGCTAGGACTTCCAGGACCATGTTAAATAAGAGTGGTGAAAGGGGGCACCCCTGCCTTGTTCCTGATCTTAAGGGTATTGCTTTTAATTTTTGCCCATTGAGTATGATGTTGGCTGTGGGTTTCTCATAGATGGCTTTTATCATGTTGAGGTATGTTCCCTGTATTCCCACTTTGCTGAGAGTTTTGATCATGAATGGGTGCTGGATTTTATCAAATGCTTTTTCTGCATCTATTGAAATTATCATATGGTTTTTCTCCTTCTTTTTGTTTATGTGATGAATCACATTGATTGATTTACGAATATTGTACCAGCCTTGTCTCCCCAGAATAAATCCCACTTGATCATGGTGTATGATTTTTTCCATATATTGTTGGATCCGGTTTGCTAATATTTTGTTGAAGATTTTTAGCATCTATATTCATCAGAGATATTGGCCTATAATTTTCTTTCTTTGTGTTGTCTTTGCCTGGTTCTGGAATCAGAATTATACTCGCCTCATAAAAGGAGCTTGGAAGTCTTCCTTCCTCTTGAATTTTTTGAAATAGTTTGAGAAGGATAGGAGTTAGTTCTTCTTTGAATATTTGGTAGAATTCCATTGTGAAGCCATCGGGCCCTGGACTTTTCTTTGTTGGGAGTTTTTTGATAACTGTTTCGATCTCCTTTGTTTTAATCGGTCTGTTTAGGTTTTCTGATTCTTCCAGATTGATTTTTGGAAGATTGTATGTTTCAAGGAATTTGTCCATTTCATCTAGGTTGTCTAATTTTTTGGCATATTTTCTTACAATATTTTGTATTTCTGTTGTGTCAGTTGTTATTTCTCCTCTCTCATTTCTAATTTTGTTTATTTGAGTCCTCTCTCTCTTTTTCTTGGTGAGTCTACTTAAAGGTTCATCAATCTTGTTTACCTTTTCAAAGAACCAGCTCCTAGTTTCATTGATCTTCTGTATTGTTTCTTTAGCCTCTATGTCATTTATTTCTGCTCTGATCTTTATTATTTCCTTCCTTCTACTACATTTGGGCTTTACTTGCTGTTCTTTTTCTAATTCTTTTAGATGCAGGGTTAAGTTGTTTATTTGAGCTTTTTCTAGCTTCTGAAAGTATGCCTGTAGTGCTATGAACTTCCCTCTCAGCACTCCTTTCGCTGTGTCCCATAAATTTTGAGTTGTTGTATGCTCATTGTCATTCATTTCTAGGAATTTTTTTATTTCTTCTTTGATCTCATTCTTAATCCATTCATTATTTAAAAACCTGCTATTTAGTTTCCATGTGTTTGAGAATTTTTGAGCTTTTATGTTGTGATTCATTTCTAGTTTCATGCCGTTGTGATCGGAGAAAGTGCTTGATACGATTTCAGTCTTCTTAAATTTGTTGAGAGCACTTTTGTGCCCTAACATGTGGTCTATCCTAGAGAATGTACCATGAGCACTTGAAAAGAATGTATATTCTGTTGCTTTAGGGTGAAAGGTTCTGAAGATATCTATTAAATCGAGTTGATCTAGTGTTTCCAATAAGTCTGCTGTTTCTTTGTTAATTTTCTTTCTTGAGGATCTATCTAGTGATGTTAGTGGGGTATTGAAATCCCCTACTATTATAGTATTGCTGTTGATCTTGCCCTTTAAATCCATCAAAGTCTGCTTTATATATTTAGGTGCTCCTATATTAGGTGCATAGATATTTATAATAGTTATATCTTCCTGTTGGATTACTCCTTTTATCATTATGTAGTGGCCTTCTTTACCTCTTACTATATCCTTTGTTTTAAAGTCCAATTTGTCTGATATAAGTATTGCTACCCCAGCTTTTTTTTTCATTTCCGTTTGCATGAAACGTTTTTTTCCATCCTTTTACCTTCAATCTATATGTATCTTTTGTTCTAAGGTGTGTCTCTTGTAGACAACATATGTATGGGTCCTGTTTTCTTATCCACGCAGCTACCCTATGTCTTTTGATTGGATCATTTAATCCATTTACATTTAAGGTTATTATTGATATGTAGTTGTTTATTGCCATTTTCTTCTTTAAAGGTGTTTTCCTTTTTTTGCTATATTCTTTTCCCACTTTGATCTGTTTACGACAGGCCCCTTAACATTTCCTGCAGCATTGGTTTGGTTGTAATGAATTCCTTGAGTTGTTTTTTGTCTGGGAAGCTTTTTATTTCTCCTTTAATTTTAAACGATAGCCTTGCTGGATAAAGTAGTCTTGGTTGTAGGTTCTTGTTCTGCATTACTTTGAATATTTCTTGCCATTCCCTTCTCGCCTCAAGTGTTTCTGTTGAGAAGTCAGATGTCATCCTTATGGGGGCTCCTTTGTAGGTGATAACTTTTTTTTCTCTTGCAGCTTTTAATATTTTCTCTTTATCGCTTAGCTTTGGTATTTTAATTATGATGTGTCTTGGTGTAGGTTTCTTTGGGTTTCTCTTTAATGGAGTCCTCTGTGCTTCTTGGATTTGTGAGAGTTTCTCTTGCATTAATTTAGGGAAGTTTTCAGCTATGATATGATTGAACAAAGTCTCTATCCCTTGTTCTTTCTCTTCTTCTTCAGGAACCCCTATGATGCGGATGTTATTTCTCTTCATGTTGTCACAGAGCTCTCTAAGAGTTTCCTCTGACTTTTTGAGTCTCTTTTCTCTTTTCTTCTCTGCTTTCATGCCTTCATTCCAGTTGTCCTCTAACTCGCTGATTCGATCCTCTGCTCTATCTATCCTGTTTTTAATTCCTTCCATTGTGGTCTTTATTTCTGATATTGTATTTGTCATCTCCAGCTGATTCTTTTTTATACTTGCTATTTCTTTATTTAGGTTTTCATACTGACCATCTATTGTTGTTCTAAGATCCCTAAGCATCCTTACAATCATTATTTTGAACTCCGCATCTGGAAGTTTGATTATTTCCATATCACTCAGTTCATCTCTCGAAGGTGTCTCTTGTGGTTTCATTTGGATTGCACTCCTTTGTCTTCTCATCATGGTGTTTTATTTGTAGAGTTGGTTGAGTCTAGGCTTGGTGTTGTCTGACTCCAGTTTTCAGTTGTGTTATTTCTAGGTCTTCTAGGGTTGGTATCAGCTGTTATCTGTAATCCATTTTTGGATTTGGGCAGCTTTGAAGTCTTGATTTGTTTGTTTTCTTAACAGGTGATAGTCTTGTTTACTGATCTCAGCAGGGGGCTTCCTTAAAACTGTATCCAGGAATGCGATGGGTGTAACCTGAGACTCTGAAGGCCTCTTTAGCCAGCTAATTTCACTGGGGGCAGGGTGTTTTCTCAGCTTCAGTAGGGGGAGGTGTATCTCAGATCTCCATGGAGACCTGAGTTACTGCCCCTCCTCCCCACTTCTTGTTTTCAGCTGTGTCTTGTTGCACTGATTGGAGCTGGAGAGATGTCCAGAGATCTCTGATCCAGAAGCACTTCAGCTCTGTTTTGTGAAAGGTTCAGTCCCTCCCCCAGCTATGGCCGCCTCCAGAACAAATGAGTCAGCTTTTTTAGTTCGTTTCTTGCATTTCTCAGCCCCTCACAGTCTATCCGTCTCCCTGTCCTTTCCACTTGGGAGATAAGCTAGTCTTTTCAACCCACCTCGCTCCCTCGTCGCCAGGCAAGTGGCTGTGAGCAGTAGTTTCTGCTCTTTTTCCTCTGAGATCCTCTCTGGGCTCTCAGCCTCAGCCCCCACCCCGTTCCGGTAAGCAGAGGAGGTTCAGGCACTCCTTACCAGGATTCTTGTGGTTTCCTCTTTGCTCCTTGGTTTTTGAGAGCTGTCCTTGCAGTTCAGAGTTGGTTTTTCATGCTGATTTTTCCTAAATTGATTTGTATTCCAGTTTGGTGGTGAGAGCTGGGCGTCTGTGCATCTGCCTACTCCGCTGCCATCTTTTGAACTCTATTTTACCTTTTTTATGAAGCTAATTTTTGTGAGCAGTGTATGTGTATGTGTGGTGTGTGTATATGTTCACTATCGTTCATAGAGGTAATTTTTTTCTGGATTTATTCAACATGATTAATTTCATGTTGAATAATATAAGGCATTTAGCTTCCTCTCATGCAGTTATTAACAACTTAACCTGTTATATTTTCGTATTTGATGAAATAAGTTGATTGCACTTTTATTATTTTATTATTTATTTGCGAGAGAGAGAGAGGGACAGACAGACAGGAAGGGAAAGAGATGAGAAGCATCAAATTATAGTTGTGGCACCTTAGTTGTTCATTGCTTGCTTCTCATATGTGCCTTTACCAGGGGCTCCAGCTGAGCCAGCGACCTTGGGCTTCAAGCCAGTGATGATGGGGTTATGGTCTATGATCCCACGCTCAAGCCAGTGACCTCAGGGTTCTGAATCTGGGTCCTCAGCATCCCATGCTGACGCTGTATTCACTGCACCACTGCATGGTCAGGTGCACTTCTATTTTTTAAGAGTCTAAATAATGTGAATTTATTTTTTAAACCAAGGGCTTAAAATTAAAAATGATGCAAAAATAATTAAATAACTATAAAAGAATGAAAAGATAGAAACTGCTACAAACTCTCCTTCTTGCTTTAGTAATGGATACTTAATTTTTACCAGGACACTGGTGCACCTAGAATAAAGATTAGAATCCTAGACTTTATTGCAGCAGGTGAGGAAACTATGGTTTAAAGTGCTTTATAATTTGTCCAAATTCATATACCTAGTAAGCAGTAAAGTCAGTATTAACATTTAAGTAGTACAAGTGTAGAGCTTGTCCTCTTAACAAGTGTGCCATGCTATCTAGACAACCATTTCATTTGTTGTCATGTCTTAACTACTGTGATGACAATGTCCATTTATTTTTATGTCAAAAGCTTAAGCAGCATGTGTGTACATAGTAGTAGCACATAGATGAGGTAATATTTAATGAAAAAATTCAGTGAAATTTTTCATGAATGTAAAATATCAGAATGAAAATATAGTATTTTTTTATGTGTGTATTGAAAGTGCCTATTCAATTGAAACTGGTCAATTATAGTAGCTCTAAGGAATAGTTCCATTTCATATTTTTAAATAATTTGAGGTACAGTAGCACTAGTAAAATATATATAGTTAGCTGTGGCTAATACAAAGCATACAAATGAACTTAATGTTACTCTTAACAATTTTAGTTAAGATATATTATTGTAAAATATATTTTGGTACTGAAAATTTCACATTTTATTGAGTCAGAAACATTTATTACTCTTAAAGCAGTACTTAAACATATATTTAGTGATTAATAAGTCAGCAAACTAAATAGACATGCTCTACACATAAGTATTGAGCTTTTGTATTTTGAAATGCAATGCGATGAAATTGCTTAAGAAACATGAACTATAGAGGAAAGAAGTATACACCAAATAATTTTCACAACTATCAAAAATCTAAATGAATAATTTCCAAAGTATATTCAATTAAAACAGGAAAGTTTTGTTTTGGTTCATTTTGCTGTTGAATCGGTGAGAAATTATTGAAGGATTTGGAGCTGAAAAGAATCATATTGAAATAATATTTTAGGGAAATATGTCGATGAGGAAAAAGTGGGATAGCCTAGAGTAGAATTACCAAACTACTTTAGTTCAAGGTCCCTTTATGTCTCAGTAATTCTTTATGGCCCTCCTAGACCAAAATTACCAAAGAATTCTGTTTAATAAGGAGTTATAAATGAGACAAAGAATATTTAATAGTTCATGTAACCTCCAACAAATGTTATCATCTTTCCCTTGAAAAGTTAAAATACCCTAAGAGGTGACCCAGTGAGTTAAATGTAGCACCCCAATGTACCAGGGCTCATATATCTTCACCACAAGATTGGAAGTATATTAGCAGAAAGACTAGAATCAGGAAGGCCAGTTGAAATAAGATTAACAAATATGACCCATGGGCCCCATATGACTGACTGCTTGTCTTTGTAAATAAAGTTTTATTGAAATATAGCCATGTTCATGCTGTTATATACAATTTTTATGCTAGTACAGCAGAGTTGAGTGTTTTAGAACAGACTATAAGGCCCACAGAGCTGAAAATATGCACTATCAGCACTTGACAGGCCGTGATTTAGAAAACATGGCTTAGAAATTTAATTTTATTGTATATAGTTCATAAACATTTGCATATCTATGATGTGTCAGAGACACTCTGCTGAAGCTATAAGAGATTTGTCATTAAATTTAAATCCCATAGATTAAAATTTGAAATCATGACAGTTTTAGGTGTTTTTTTTTTGTTTGTTTGTCTGTTTTTATTTTTTTGTATTTTTCTGAAGTGAGAAGCAGGGAGGCAGAGAGACAGACTCCCACATGCACCCTACCCGGATTCACCGGCTTGCCACTAGAGGGCGAAGCAGAGCCATTCAAGCCCCAGAGGTGAAGGCCATGGAGCCATCTTCAGCACAGGGGACAACTTTTGCTCCAATAGAGCCTTGGCGGTGGGAGCAGCAGAGATAGAGAAAAAGAAGAGGGAAGGGGTGGAGAAGCAGAGGGACACTTCTCCTGTGTTCCCTGGCTGGGAATCGAACCTGAAACTTCCACACACCAGGCCAATGCTCTATCACTGAGCCAACTGGCCAGGGTATATTATTTTTCTTTTCAACCTTTCTTATTGAAGTGTGGCAGAAAATTATTTTTCTACTAAGGATCAATTCTTTAATCATCACCATCCTTTTATAGTTGGTGAGCAATTAATTTAATATTGAAATGAGCTCCTTTCAGATATTAAAAGCCATAGCAAAGCGGATATGTTAGTATCTTCGGAAAACCTAGATGGTATGCACTATTTGTTAATAAGATTATCAAATCAATGTTAAATAGTGGATATAAAAAGCCAGCTCAA
Source organism: Saccopteryx bilineata (assembly GCF_036850765.1). Classification (NCBI taxonomy): domain Eukaryota; kingdom Metazoa; phylum Chordata; class Mammalia; order Chiroptera; family Emballonuridae; genus Saccopteryx; species Saccopteryx bilineata. Next base: position 48,381,779 of record NC_089494.1, on the reverse strand, counting down.
AAAATATTCTGATCGCCTTGCTCCCTGAAAAGCTCATGATGATAATATTAATTTAGGAAAAATTTTTTCCTCTTTTGCTTTAGGAAGTATGCTTCTTCAGCACATTCAGGAATAATTGAAATCAACTCCTTTCTGAAGGTTATTTTAGAGACCACAGATAACAGAATCAGCCTGTCTTTAGTCCTTACTTGCAAAGTCTGTGTCAATTATTACTCATGGCCCATTCACACTTACTTCTGGGTTTCAAAAGTACTCTGCAAATAATGCCTCCAAATTCATAAATATGATCATGAAAGTTTATCTGCAATATTTTTGTAGGGCTGAGATGATACCTGAGTTAGAAATAAATATAAATTATTTTATATGATAGATAAAATTCAAAGTTGAACCTTATTCTATCTCATATGAGAAAAGTCTATATTTAATTATGTGTGTGTGTATGTGCCTGTGTGTATGCATGTTTGAAATATTCTGAGAATTTCCAAAACATGATACAGAGACATGAAGTAAGCAAATGCAGATGGAAAAATGGTGCCCAGATTCTTGCTTGACACAGGGTTGTCACGAACTTTCAATTTGTAAAAAAACAAACAAACAGTATCTAAGAAGCACAATTAAGTGAAGTACAATGAAATATTGTCTTGTAATAGTATCTCTGGGAGGGTGATTATGAGGACTTTATGAGCTATTGTGTAAGAGGTGCTCAACATATTGTTTTAAACAACGACCAGGAGAGTTTAGTCATAATGTAAGATAAAGTCAAATCCAACATGGGAATACTTTGTGAAAATAAATAAAAAGAGCAAAATTGCTGTAGTCTTCTAACTTGTAAGCTCCTCAACTTTACTTTTGGGGCTAGTTTTCTATTGTCTATAAACAAAAGCAAAAATAATTCTACTTGCTTAAAAACGTAATCAGATAGTTTTTCTGTATTTAACCCATTTTTGTATCATCAACATTTTCAATAGATAATAGAGTGTGACAATTAAAAAGCATGCCATGAACAACTTTGGAAAATTTTGTCATAAGAGCAGTTGACTTGTGCCTGACCAGGCAGTGGTGCAGTGGATAGGGCGTCAGACTGGGATGCGGAGGACCCAGGTTTGAGACCCCGAGGTCGCCAACTTGAGCGCAGGCTCATCTGGTTTGAGCAAAGCTCATCAGCTTGGACCCAAGGTCACTGGCTTGAGCAAGGGGTTACTCAATCTGCTATTGCCCCACAGTCAAGGCACATATGAGAAAGCAATCAATGAACAACTAAAGTGCCACAACAAAAAACTGATGATTGATACTTCTCATCTCTCTGCGTTCCTGTTTGTCTGTTCCTATCTATCCTTCTTTCTGACTCTAGCTGTCTCTGCAAAAATAAAAAAAATAAAAAATAAAAATAAAGTACTCTTAAAAAAAAGAGCAGTTGACTTGCTTTATATCAGTTTACATATACTAATGGAAAATGCCAGGGACTGTTGTTTGCATATTATGAATTCAGTTTAAGAAATCATACTTAATTTACAGCAAATAAATAGCATGTTGAAATTCAAAATAAATGCATTATAGGCAATAAACACTTCTTACTTATACATAAAATGCATTATATTATTTTAAGTATAATTAGAACATTTGAAAACTGCCCATATCACCAAGAAGAAAAAAATAGTTACTGCAACCTAATAGCAAAGCAATGAAATAAATCCTCTTAAAAAAGTGTTGATTCTGAATTAGAGGGTGTTTCATCTAGGAAGGTGAAATCAGAACCATTTTCAATTAGAATTAAACAGCCACCCTGGGAAAGCCTGTTTAGGTGAAAATGAGTATAGTCAAATGTAAGGCTAGGTGTATGAAGATATCTAAAGGTACAATGTATTGCAAAGTATTTCAGTATGTTTTATTACACCAAGAAGCCCATTTTACAAGTCTGGACAGATAATAAAAATAGCTACCAGAGAAAATAAAGATTCTAGAAGCCCATTAAATTTTTCTTTAGTGGAGAAGTGATTTAAACTATAAACCACAATCAAATAACTGTAAGATGAGTTAATATTAATGGAGAAATCACATTTAAATATTTTCTTAAAATCTTCTCAGATTAGTCCCCAGAACCTTATGTTTTTACCCTGTCATTGGCAAGAAACATTAAAACAAAAAGCAAAACAAACAACAACAAAAAGAACACACACCAAAAAAGCATAAGCTTCTATTTTAAATACTCTAGAAAGAACTGGTTATTTAGTCTGGGAAAAAAATAGTTCATCTTTCATTATAACTTATATGAATCTAGAACATTTGTGATGTCTTGTACTTTGGAAAGAGATGATATATCCATGTTATATAGCTATCCATCTCTATAGGCATATACTGTATCTTTATATGCGTGTATCTATTAATCATCTATCAATCTGCCCATCTACATATATATTGAAGTTAATTCTTGTAAAAGATTATGTTAAAAGGTTATGTTAAAAGGCTGAGACACATTGAAATTTTCAGTTTATTTGAACATACATTTACTGGATTTAGGCAGCACCAGGGTGGTTAGGAACACTCCACTGACAAAAACTCGGGGAGAGAAGGAGAGTTTATACAGAAGATGAGAAAGCAAAGAATGAAAATTATTTGATTGGCTGTAACTTAAGTAGGTTCTTTATTTGAAAAAGCTGGCTATTTGTGATTGGTTGTTCCTAAATTTGATATTCTCAGATTTCAGTACATTGATTCTGACTTAGATTTCAGTTTGTTTACATAAGCTACTAAGGCATTACAGAAATCTCAGTCTAATGGAGTCCTTGTTTTAATACTTCAACAGTTAAAAGAATGGAAACAATGTTTCTGTGCCTGTAAACTTTCCACTTCCTGACATTTGAGGATTAAGGCACACCTGGTTTCCCAGCAAAGTACAGAAGACTCTCTTTGCACTGACTTATTTAATTTCCTAATTTCAGCTAAACACAGTCATCCCCAGGATCAGTGGAAGAATTAATCTGAATCTTAAGAGAAGCATGAAATTGAGCTGCATGTACTGTACTGCTGGGGAGTGGAGCAAATCATGGAACTATAGAAAGAACCCAGCTAAATCTAATTTTGGCATCTCTGCCTAACTTGTCATATTTTATACTTGTATTTACAAATAAATTGTCATTCCATGAAGATAAAACTCCAAGGAAAACTGAGATTCATTTGTGAGGTCAGAATAAGAACATAAGAACTGTGAAACTTGGGGTGGCAAGATGGCGATGGAATAGGCGGATGTACCAACTTCCAACTCCCAGAACCAAAGTGGATTACAACTTAATTTTAAGAACCATCATCTGGAAAAACCAACTTTGCACTAAACTAAGAGGACTCTTCAACCAAGGAACACTGAAGAAGCCACATTGAGACTAGTAGGAAAAGCACAAACATGGAGAGGACTGCCCAGCTCCCTGGAGTGAATGGCAGCCCGGAGAGACTCAAGTGGCGGCAAGTGAGTTTAGCAGAGAGGGGAGGGACCTGAGCCCCAGGAACAAAGCCCAAGCCTGCAGCCCCAGAGCCTAGAAGAGGCATATAGACAGTACTTAGCTGCGAAACAAGTCAGGATACTGTTTGTGAGAAAGAGACAGATTTCTCAGACCCAGAATTCTTCTTAAAGGGACCATACAGAAAACCTCTTTCACAACCACCCACCTGGGGCTCCAGGGGTCAGGAAGAGAGGAGAAGATGGTAGTAGCAGGAAGAGAGTGTAATCTAGGAGGCACAGGGAGAAACACTTTGAGGGTACAGCCACTCTAACCCCTGGGCTGAGTCACTCCTCAAATCTGAAGTGAATATTTTCCCCTGGAACCAGCAATACCAGCAAAAAGAAGCAGCACATCAGCCAAACAAGCTCTCCCCGGGCACTCAGAGCAGAGTTGCTTAGAAGGAGGGAGCTTTCAGGACTATAGTATAGAGTGTTAGGGTCTGACCTGCAGTACCCCCACCCACACTGCTGTGGGCTTGCTGGAGGGAGGGCAGTGGTGGGATGCAGAAGTGTGGTTCTGTCGGCAGGGGCGGGAGCCAGGACAGTCATGTCTGAGGTCCAGTGTGAACTCAATCTAGCCTGGCAGGGGTGGAGGGGAAGTGCAAAGTGGTCAGGCCAGGCTGTGGGCCTGCCTGCAACCCTACCTGCAGGGGAAGGGCAGAGGCCAAGGAACTGGTAGAGATCTGCTGCTGAGCAAGGGTGTGTGGACATGCAGCCTCACCTGACCTGCAGAGCTGAGGCTTGTGGCCCTATGCGTGAGCCAGCTCCACCCACAGAAGTGGGGCAAAAGCCCCAGAAAAGGCGGAGATCCGCAGCTGAGCTGGCACCCACAGCCCTGCACAAGCCGCTGACCATGGGGGAGGGGCGGAAGCCAGGGAAAAGGCGGAGACACACAGCTGAGCAAAGGTGCTCATCTCTGCCCTTAGTGCCAAGGCTTGTGGCCAGTGCGCAGCACACAACCCCGCCCACCACATGAACACAACCCCTCCCATGGAAAAGAGATGGAAATGGCAGCAACAGCTGCAGCAGGTCAGTGTGGGCAACACCCATACCCAAATGCCGGAGGCAGAAGCAGAGGGGGTGGTGGGCCTGCAGACAGAACACACCCAGGGAACACAGAGGCAACACCCATTGGACTCCAGTAGCCAAACCCTTCTTATACACAGACAAAATGGGCATGCAGAGAAATGCAACCCAAATGAATCGAGAAATCCCCAGAGAAGGACCTGAATGAGTCAGATATAACCAAATTACCAAATGCAGAGTTTAAAATAATGATTGTTAGGATGTTCAAAGAGCTTAGAACAACAATAAATGGTCATTACAAACACCTAAATGAAGAGGTAGCAAATATAAAAAAAGAAATTGAAATAAAAAAAGAGAATCAGTCAGAAATGACAAATACAATATCAGAATTGAAAACCACAATGGAAGGAATTAAAAGTAGGATGGATGAAACTGAGGATCAAATCAGCGAGTTAGAGGACCAGATAAATGAAGGTACAGAAACAAAGCAGAAAAAAGAAAAGAGCCTCAAAAAGTCTGAGGAAACTCTAAGAGAGCTCTGTGACAACATGAAGAGAAATAATATTTGCATCATAGGGGTTCCTAAAGAAGAAGAGAAAGAACAGGGATAGAGACTTTGTTTAATCAAATCATAGCTGAAAACTAAATTGAGGCAGGAAAAAGTCTCACATGTTCAAGAAGTACAGAGAACTCCATTAAAGAGAAACCAAAGAAATCTACACCAAGACACATCATAATTAAAATACCAAAGCTAAGTGATAAAGAGAAATTATTAAAAGCTGCTAGAGAAAAAAGGCTATCACCTACAAAAGCCCCAATAAGGATAAAATCAAACTTCTCAACAGAAACACTAGAGACCAGAAGGGAATGGCAAGAAATATTCAAAGTAATGCAGAACAAGAACCTACAACCAAGACTACTTTATCCAGCAAGGCTATCGTTTAAAATTAAAGGAGAAATAAAAAGCTTCCCAGACAAAAAAACAAACAAACAAACAAAAAAACCTCAAGGAATTCACTACAACCAAACCAATGCTGCAAGATATACTAAGGGGCCTATTATAAACAGATCAAAGGAAAAAAGAATATAGCAAAAGAGGAATACAGTTTTAAAGAATAAAGTGGCAATAAACAACTACATATCAATAATAACTTTAAATGTAAATGGATTAAATGATCCAATCAAAGACATAGGATAAGCTGCATGGATAAGAAAACAGGACCCATACATATGCTGTATCAAGAGACACACCTGAAAACAAAAGATGCACATAGACAGAAGGTAAAAGGATGGAAAAAAATATTTTATGCAAATGGAAATGAAAAAAAAAAGCTGGGGTAGCAATACTTATATCAGACAAAATGGGCTTTTAAAGAAAGGCTATAGTAAGAGATAAAGAAGGACACTATATAATGATAAAGGAGCAATCCAACAGGAAGTTATAACCATTATAAATATCACTTCATACCATGGCAGCACCTTACAACAAAAATGTTATTATAACACTTTAATAAGAAAAAGTAAAAACAGACTCTAATAAGGCTTACATGGTTCTTTGTATAGCCAGTTGCCAGCCCAATATAGTTGATTGATTCAATAATATGAAATTATTAAAGGACACTCTCATATCCTTTTTTCTCTCTTTAGCCTCATTGACTAAACAATGGTTTAAGATAAAAATCAAGATGTTAAATTTACTTGTGTATTGATGGCTTTTTCCTTTTTTCATTAAAGCACATATGTATACTAATAAGAATAAACTAGTTCGCGGCGAGAATCGAAAATGCAGAAGAAACATGATAGATAATGGCTGTGTGAAATCATGTAGTATGTTAGTGAATGTGATCAAAGTCAGGACTTTAGTACAAGCAGGACTTCTTCCATTGGAACACAAAGGGAAGCACAGAATGTAGAAATAAATACTGGAACATGTTAGGACAATGAGGTAACATTTATTTGATTGCACTTTTATTCTCAATAAAATATGAGGCATCATCAGATATGGCTGTATTGTAGATTTTGGTTTAGGGAGAGCAGGAAGTATAAATCTCTCCTTTAAAGACTATAGAGTAAAGAAAGGTGTGTTCAAGTCCTTATATTAATAAAATAAATACATAATGTATTTTAAAATATCTTAAATTGTTGTGAAAAAAAAGGAGGGATGGGCTATTTATCCTTGAGCCTGGAATTGGTTTTGTTATTATAACCCTTTAAATCACTTGTGAGATAATGTAGATTCTAATATTTTCAGTTTACTGATTAGTAAAACTAGGTGTCAGGCCAGAAAAGTCTGCTCTTTTCAACTCTCTTTTTTTCTTAACAAGGTTTTTGATTCTGGGTAACAGTCATCTGTGTTTCAGCAGATTGGAAAGATAAATCTCTCATTATAAGAATAAATGATATAAGTAAAGTCATAGAAAAGGAAACATAAGAACTTCTCAGAGGAAAGTGAATAGACCAAAAATTAATAAAAGCTTTACCATTTGCAAACTCATAGTTCCAAGGTACGGTGACTTTATACTAAATCTTTTATTAGTCTGTTGATTATTTGGCATAATGGAATGGAGTTAAAAGTAAACATCTGGAAAATAAAGCCTTCTTTGCAGTCATATTTTGATATTGCTCTGTAAAAAATTGTTACAATCTGAACATTTTAAACATGGTACTGTGAATATACTTTTTATTCAAAAGAAGAATGGTTGAATTGTTCCTTTATTTTCTCCAAAGTGATCAATCTTTGAATGCTTAAATAAAGAATATACCAGATATAATACAGATTGAAAGAATGACATGATGCATTGGCCATCTCTCTTTGTAAGAGTATTTCAAAGCACAACAATGCTCATAGATATCACATTTATCTAAAAAAACCCAAACACCACCTTTGCAAACTATAAAATTAGTGCCAATTTCTATGAATTTCTTATTTGGCTAGAGTCAGTTACTTAAGACTTTCTATTTTTGGAAAACATGTAGCCATAAGATATCCAGGGCTCTGCCCAAGAAGTGGTATCCAATGCCCCATTATAGATGAATATATATTTTTCAAAGATAAAGATGGAGTTATTTTTTATTAAGAAAATTACAGCCCTGCCAGTTAGCTCAGTGGATAGAGTGACTGGATCCTGGGTTTGATCCCTGGTCAGGACACACATGAGAAGCAACCACCTGCTTCTCTTCCCCTTCCTCTCTCATTTCTCTCCCTCTTCCCTTTCACAGCTAGAGGCTCGGTTGGTCTGAGCCTCAATCTCAGACACTGAGGATACCTTAGTTGATTTGAGCATTAAACCCAGACAGGGGTTACTGTGTGGATCCCTATCAGGACACATGCTGGAGTCTATCTCCCCTCTTCTCACTTAAAAAAATAAAAGATAAAGAAAATTACTCATTTGTCTCAGCTCTTCTCTAATATTACTGGAAAATATAAAAAACATAAATATGAGTTAAGCCTTCTAGAAAAAGTAATATTTATAGAGAAATAAATTAATAAAATATAATTTTAGTATTAGCAACTGAAATAATAATACAGTTACTAATACTGTAATAGTTTTATTTCCTTTTTATTTATAATAAAATATCTGCAGGATATATTCAAGTTTAAGATCTTATGTTATTTCACATTATGGTCTACAAAATTTTATGTTATTGAATGACATACAATTATGTATACAACTTTTTGTATACAAATGTTATTTTAAGTACAGCCCATATTTTATATATTTTATAAATAAAGAAAAGGGCAAGAACATTATTTACTTTTAGAATTATTATGCTTGGAACTTTCAAGTAATATTATTTGAGAAAGACCATGTAATGATGATGTAGCAGTTAATTTTGATGGCATCGTACCATGCACTGATTTCTATATGTGTAGAAACTGGTAAGAGATTTTAAATGGGAATTTTAAATAAATGACTGTAGAAGAAAGCTGATGCACTTCAGGGGAAAAAATGTCCTAACAGGAAATATTATATACTTATTTGGAAAACCATATCAAGGAAACACTCAATGCAGCCAGCTGTGAAAGCTTTCTTCAGAAGAGTAAGTAGGAAATTTTCTTTTCAAATTATTTGAAAAGAAAGTACATCCTGAATACTTATATACCAAAGAGCAAAAACTCTAGAAATGTCTAAAATGTACATATTTTGTAAAATTACCCTCAAATATATAGGTATGAGAAAAATCAAAAGCACATACAAATTTTTTTCAAGGCTTTATTTTATACATCTCTATTTAGTATATAAATTGATTTAAAAATACTTTGGAGGCATTCTCTAATATAAAATCTATAATTTGACTTGGAATATACATGAATTTTTATATGTGAGTAATTTCTTAAAGGCAATGACTGTTAAAAATATTTTGGCATTATCTAGTTTTCAAATTTGTTTCTCTTTGATCAAGAATAAGATATGAATGTGAGACTATTTATTATAACAGCTGAATAATTTCCACAGATATGTCTGCTTTTTCCTCTTGTTTTTAAAATATTTTTAAATTGTTGATATTTTTTTTAAAAAAAGAGAAAGAGACAGACATGCTGTCATTTATTGATTTTTGTATGTGCCCTTGACAGGGATTGAACCTTCAACATCAGCATGTTGAGATGACACTGTACCCAAATGAACAACCCGGACAGGGCCTTTTCCCTCCTGTTTAAAATAGAAGGTAAGGCCCTGACTGATTGGCTCAGTGGTAGAATGTCAGCCCAGTCTGTGGAAATCCTGGGTTCAATTTCCAGTCAGGGCACATAGGAGAGACATCCATCTACTTCTCCAGCCCTTCACCCTCATTTCTCTCTCTCTCTCTCTCTCTCTCTCTTTCTCTCTCTCTCCCTCCCTCCTGTAACCATGGCTCCATTGTAAGAAGTTGGCCCCCCTCCTTTATTGAAGTGTATCTTAGAGGCGTGAAATACTCAGATTTTAAATATATCATATAATCTACTTTTGCAAATTTGTTTCTAATGCATACTTTCATGTAACCTACATCCTGTCTCCATACAGACTTTTCATCCACCCCAGAAGTTCTTTTGTGTTTCTGTCAATTCCCCTATAGTATGCTTATTTGAATAATGTCAAGGCTAAAATAGGACTCTGCTTAGTCTATCATATTGCTATAGTATGGCATTAATAATAGTAATCTACAAGACAAAACTGAGTAACTGATCCTCTAAATAAAATATAATACAAACTGATAGCATCATGAGACAAAGTACAAAGTCGTGAGTTGGTGTGTGAACCAAACCCAAACCTGCTTTAAATAACACTACATCATTTCTTGTGTATCAAGGTACTCATGTAACTGATCAATGCAAATAGAGATTGGGCTGCCTGCTCCCACAAAAGTCAAAATTATGGCAGATGCTTGTGCAAAAATAAAGAGGTTTACTCAGGTGCCACGACGTGGGAGAAGGGTGGATTCCAGTCTCAAAAACTATATGGATTTTTTGCTCAAGCCCATGGTTTTTGTATGGATAGAGAGGGAGGGTTATTTCCCCTATCCAATTATCTTGCTAGCTTTTGACTTCTATTCCTGTCCATTCATACTTCTAGCTTTCAGCTGACTCGGTGAAAGAATCTTCCCCTGTGCCATCTTGGTCAATGTTGGAGATTTTCAGATGCTTCCTGTCTACCCTAACACTCCCAGTTACACTCTCTTTCATTTCTTGACATTGCTGTGATTCATTTCATTTATCCCTATGCTATATTTTCCAAATAGATAGTTACTATTATTACTTTAAACAGTTTTCTTTGAGATCAATGAATAAGCAAAATAAAAGATCCTATTTTTTCACTGTATTTTCAACACTTTTTCTTTATGTAGATTATATTTTCTGCTCTATATCAGAAAACTGAAAAAAGTTATGTTAACATTTCTTTCAGAGTTGGTCTACTGGAGATGAATTCCCTTAGTTATTATTTCTCTGAAAAATTATTTTCCTGTTTTGAATGATGCTGTATGGAATTCCAGACTGGTGTTTTTATTTTTCTTTCAGCACTTCAAAGATTTATTAATAGATCCACTCTCTTCTATCCTGTATGGTTTCTGATATGTAATATTTTTTTTTAGAAAATTTAATTTAACATGGTGACATTGATCAACAAGAGTACATAGGTTTCAGATAAACATCTCCACATCAGTTGAATAGTTGATTATGTTGTATACCTATCATCCAGAGTCAAATCACCCTCCACCATCTTATATTTGTCCCTCTTTATACCCTTAACCCAACACTCTTCTCCCTTCCCCATATCCCCCTCTCCCTGGTTACCACTGCTCTCTTATCTCTCTCCATGAGTCTCTATTTTGAATCTCACCTATGTGTGAAATCATACAGTTTTCAGCTTGTTCTGATTTACTTATTTCACTCAATATAATGTTCTAGAGGTCATTGATATTGTTGTGATACTATGTCATCATTTTTTATGGCTGAGTAGTATTTCATTGTATATATGTAATGCATTTTCTTTATCCAATCCTCTATCAAGGGACACTTTGGTTGTTTCCATGTCTTAGCCACTTAAACAATGTTGTGATGAACATGAGAATGCACGTGTCTTTACGTACCAATGTTTTTGAGTTTGGGGGGACATATACCCAGTAGAGAGATTACTGGGACATTGGTAGTTCCAACCTTTCACTTTGAGTCTACTTTTGTCCTTGCAACTTAGATGTGTCTTTCGAAGGCAGCATATGGTTGGGTTTTGCTTTTTGATCCAATCTGCTACTCTATGTCTCTTTATTGGTGAGTTCAATCTTTTATAATTAGTATAACTATTGACCCTTAAGAATTTCCTATAGCCATTAAAATTTTGTATGTGTGTGTGTGTGTGTGTGTGTATGACAGAGGCAGAGAGAGGGACAGATAGGGACAGACAGGAAGGAAGAGAGATGAGAAGCATCAGTTCTTTGTTGCAGCTCCTTAGTTGTTCATTGATTGCTTTCTCATATGTGCCTTGACCAGGGGGCTACAGCAGAGTGAGTGACCCCTTGCTCAAGCCAGTGACCTTGGGGTCATATCTATGATCTCATGCTCAAGCCAGTGACCTCATGTTTAAGTTGGTGAACCTGTGCTCAAGTCGGCGACCTTGGGATTTCGAACCTGGGTCTTGTGCATCCCAGTTTGATGCTATATTCACTGTGTCTCCACCTGGTCAAGCTTCTTATAGCCATTTTAAATATTGCTTTCTGATAGCTCTGTTCCTCGCTTGGTTCTTCTCTTTTGTTTTTCTGTCATTTGTTTTTGTTTGGTGGTACCCTATATTTCTTTCCACTGTTTCTTTCCTTAAGCTATGTATTTCAGTTGTGGCATTTTCACAAGTGGTTACCTTTAGGTTATTAAAATAAAAATTGTCATATTTGTAAGAATTTATTATCATATAAGTGATTCTGTACTTTCTCCTTTTTTGCTGCTGCTGATCTTTGTCCTCTCCCCTTTTATGTTGTTGTCACAGATTATCCTTGTTTTTATTGTGAATTTTTTTGAGCTTTGACTTGTAGTTTTGTTCTGCTTTGTTCTTTGTATCTGATTGAATAGCCCCTTTTAGTATTTCCTGAAATGGGGATTTTCTAGTGATAAACTTTCTCAGCTTCTCTATGTCTGTAAAATATTTTATTTTTCTTTCATATTTGAAGAATAGCTTTGATGGATATAATATTCTTGGTTGGTAATTCTTCTCTTTCAGTACTCTGAATGTTTGGGTCCACTCTCTTCCAGCTTGTAATGTTTCTGCTGAGAAATCTGATGATAACCTAATGGGCCTTCCTTTATGTTATGTTCTTCTTTTCCCTAGCTGCCTTGAAGATTCTTTGTCATTGATTTGTAACAATTTCATTACAATGTGCCTTGGAGTAGGTATCTTTGGGTTGAGACAACTTGGTATTCTCTTTCCTTCTTGGATTTGAGGCTCTAATTCTTCCCACAGGCTTGGGAAATTCTCATCAATTATTTGTTTGAATAAGTTTTCCATGTCCCTTTCCCTCTCTTTTCTTCTGACATATCCATTATTCTCATATTGTTCTTTCTGATGTAGTCAGACAGTTCTTGTAGAGTTCTCTCATTCTTTTTAATTTGTATCTCTCTTCTCTCTTTAGTATCTCTAACTGCCTGTCTTTGATATCACTGATTCTTTCCTCTATCTGGCTGTTCTATTAGCTAAACTTACTGCCTCATTTATCAGGTCATATATTGAGTTCTTCAACTCTGTTTAATTCTTTTTCATAGTTTCAGTCTTCTTGATGAAGTACTCTTTTTGTTCATTAACTTGCTTTTTTATCTCATTAAATTGCCTGTTAGTGTTTTCTTGTATCTCACTGACTATTTTTAGAACTTCAACTTTGATTTCTCTGTCATTTCACGCTAAGGTTTCCATGATATTTTTTTTTCTGGAGATTTTTAATTATCTAGCTGAATTATGTCTCTGTCTTGTGTATCAATGATATTTGATTTCTTCTTCTTTCATAGCATTTGAGAGTGATATTGTTAAGAACTCTAACAAGAGACAACTAAAAAATAAAAAAATAAAAATTAAAGAAATACAGTGAAAAAATAAAAATTCTAAAAAATAATTATAAACAGAAAAAGAAAACTACAGAGAACAAAGAACAAGAAACAAGAAAAAAAGAGATAAAGGGAAAAAATAAAATCAGAAATAAACAAAACACCACAAAAAGAGTAAAAATATAATAATTTGAAGATAATTTAAATTTATATGAGAAAAAGAGAAAATTAGGAAAAGAAAAGGAAAGAAAAAGAGTAAAATGAAAAGTCTCAAAAATAAAATACCAAAGAATAAAAATTAAAAAATATAAAAACTATATATATTAAATTTCAAATGGGAAAAAGAGAAAAGAAAAATCAAGAAAAAAATTTTTTTTTTCAGTTTTGAGAGGTTACTTCTTTTTTCTAGTAGTTGTTGCTGTACTACAAGTTTTGACTTTGAAATTCTTGGGCAGAACTCTGCTGAGGCATTGCTGTTGTAATGATGTAGACAGGGCTGCAGTCACATTGATGGGTGGGGTGTATTGTGAGGACTTTATGTTTCAGCTTTATGGCTTTGCAGCTTCATGACTTTGCAGTTTTATGGTTCTAGCAGTGTTAGTTTCAGGTCTCTGGGCACTCCTCCCCACATCTCAACAGACTAGGGGATCAGACCCGGGGCATCTCTGCCTCTCAAGGGAGAGAATAGCCCCAGAGAGTCACCTATGGGGTTGTGCCACAGCCACTCTTTATACCATGATGGGAGTGAAGTGGGATCTGAAGGGCTGAGGGTATGTACTTTGGTCCTCTCTGACACTGTGCAGAGTGGGGGATGTGGGTGGAGTGTGAGCTGAGTACTGTGGGCTGAGGCACTTGAGTGCTATGGGCTGAGCCCATTTTAGTACCAGCCAGCAAACTCTATATCCTAAGCTTGCACGATCACTGAGCACTGCAAGCTTTGTGTGTGCAGGCCCCCTGACCAACCACAAGCTGAGCAATGCCAACAGACTAAAGGAACCTGCAATTAGTTGCACCCACCTTAATTCAGCTTCTTCACCTCTACCCCTCAATCTCTCCGCCTCTCCCAGCTCAAAACAAAAACCAAGTCAAATGAGCCTCCCTCCACTCAGTCCTGCAAGGAAAAAGAAAAAATTGGTCCTTTTGCTTCTCTCCTTTCCAGAGTTGACCGTGAAAGCATTTTATCTTCTGCCCCCCTTTTCACCCTGTCCTACCTTCAGTACCTTCAGTGCAGGAAACTTTCAGGCATGGTTTCAAGCCCATCTGGGGTTCCTTCACTGTGTTATAGTTGCTCAATTTGTCAAAATTTTATGGGGAGAGACTAAGAGTATCTCTCATGCCACTATTTCTCTTATGTCACTTGATCTGTAATTCTTGCCTTTGTTTCTCTGCAGGCAAGCTGTTTTATTTTCTAACATCTTTTAAAATGTTATCTTTGCCTTCTATTTCTGTAGCTTGAATATAACATGTACATGAGTATCTTTAGGGTGTGTGTGTGTGTGGATATGTGTGCACGTATGCCCCATTTGGTGGTTTTTTTGTTTGTTTGTTTTGGTTTGGTATTTTTATGCTTCTAGATCTAAATTTTGAGTCTGTTATTAACTTGGGAAGTTTTTAGCCATTATTACTTCATATATTTCTTTTGCTTTATGCTCTTTTTTCTTTCTGATATTCTAATTGTGTATTATGTTATACTGTTTGTTATTTTTCCACAATTATAGTTTAATTATTTTTATTTCTTTTCATTTTGTATTTCAGTTAGGGAGGATTTTATTTACCTAACTTCAAGCAATTTTAGGTCTACTGATGATCTCATAGAAGATGTTCTTCATTTCTGCTACAGTAAGTATAATTTCTATTTCCTTTTGATTATTTTTAATTAGTTTTCATCTCTTTATATTACAGTGTCATTTTTCCATTAGAATCCTTAACAATTTTATATCCTCTCTAATAATTCCAATACCTATATCATATCTAATTCTGGATTTGATGTTTGCTTTGTCTCATCAGCCTGTTTTTTCTTGCTTTTATTGTGATTTTTAAAAAAATTTATTTAAAGTCAAGCATGTATCAGATACTAGGGACTGTGGTAAATAGGACTTTAATGTGAGGATTTATGTTAATTTGAGTAACAATTGAACCCTGTTTCACATTTCTTAAGCTATAAACACTAGAAAATTCACATCCGTTAGTGTCCTTGTTTTTGTCTATTTTGACTTTGGGCTTCCTTTTGTAGACCTCAGAGAACTTTTGTGTCTTGTATTTCTTTCAGCCTTAATCTATTGCTATTGTATTGGAGTTCTTTTTTGATGTGGTATGGTATTACATGAAAGAAAGGGATCATTCTACAATTTTCTGATGAAAACTCAGTCTTTTAGTGTGCCTGTGCCTTGGGGGTGTGACTTTTAAAAGTTTTTCTCAAGTGTTATAGATTTCTCCCACCCCTCCCCTGAGTTTCCTAGTCCTTTCCCTAGCTTCCAAGTTGGGGTTGGGAATCAGAGGAGTTCTATCTATATCTATATGTCATTTGGGACAAGGCTCTGGAAAAGCCATTTCCCCTGGAAAATAAGCCTTTGTTGTGGAGAAGGTCATGAGCTTACTCCACAGTAATTCTTCCCCTCCTTCTGATAGAGCCACTGGGAGATCTATAAGATCTCCTTCACTGTAAGAACCTGATGGGTTTTTAGAAGGACCAGTTCATGAACGTGTGTATTTTCTTAAAGACTGCAGCCCCCAAAGTGTCTCTCATATTAGTCTTCATGTGACTTCTTGCTCTTAATTCATATTACTAATATCCTTCCTAATTACTAATATCCTCTCCTTTCAGAGTAGTTATTAAGCTTGAGCTCTCTGTTCTGTTTCCCTTTCATTTTACAATCCACACATTTCTTTTTATTGTCATATTCTATAGCAGTGATATAAAACAAGTATGTAATATTTTTGTCCAAGAGCTTATTCTCCCATTGGTATTTTACTTAAAGTCAGGCTGGGTGGGCTTATCAGGAGAGGATGAGAAAACCAGCAGGTGAATTGTACGCTACCTTTGAGAAAAGTTGAAGTTTACATTCTGGAGGATGAGCCCTCTAGAAACAGAAGTACTCAAATTGCTACCACCCTATCTTGCTATTTCTGCCTTCTGAAAACTCTGCAACTCCACAGTCACAGTATTCTCTTAAAGTTCAAAAAGTATAGCAGTCTAGTGTAATAATCTCCTTTGATCTGAATCCACTTCTCTGGAAATAGAAAGATGGTGGTGGAGAGAAGATAGAAGTTTTCAAGTTTATCTGATCTATTTGTACCAGATTTCCTCCCTGGCTAGACTTTGGTGTTGTTTTGATGCTAGTACAACAAAATCTGAGTGGTCTTGATTGAAAAAACTAATTTTTGTTATATGGGGCAAAAGGTCAAACATTGGTATGCCCAAGGTAACTTGGGGGAAGGATGTGCTGAAAAGCTACATCCCGCATATCCCCTGACTGCAGAGCCCTTCGCTTCAGACTGCACCTTTTCCCTTCCTAGGAGGTTTCTCAGAGTTTAGTATAGTTTTTCAGGATGTTACTTCTCTCTCTTTCTTTTTTTGTGTTTTCTCTAGAGGTAAGCTTGAGGCAAGGGGCCAATATCATGAGCTATTTTCATATATTACAAATGTCAATTTAAATTTGTTAAAATATAAAATAGGTGCTTTGCCTGCATTGCCTAAAAATGGAACTTTACCTCTTTTTCCAATACAGACTTTTAATTAAAACTTTATTACTTAAACAAAATATATCTTGAGTAACACAATTGTATATTAAGGAGATGTTGACTTATTGAAACAGTCTTTTTCTGAAATGGAGAGTTGTCTACTGTTCGAGACTATCAAGTGTTATATATAGAAATTTATTCAGTTACTCTAGGAAATGAAGACAGACAATACTATAAGAAGGTTGTACTCATCTTACAGACCACTACCAAAGAATCTTTTCTTCATTGTCATGTAGCACTTTAAATTTAAATAATTTATTCTGTTCTGATTTATTGTGCAAATAACACTGAAAACAATTTTATTTTCAAACATTGAACATAATTAATTGAATTCTTATAATCATCAAATTATAGATTCCAAAAAACACTACTTTAATCATAAATGTAATTAAGATCTAAATAAACATGCTAACATATTTATAACAATGAAAGTAAGACAAAATAATCATTTTTAAAATTTTATAATCAGGCCTGACCTGTGGTGGCGCAGTGGATAAAGCGTCAACCTGGAAATGCTGAGGTTGCCGGTTCGAAACCCTGGGCTTGCCTGGTCAAGGCACATATGGGAGTTGATGCTTCCTGCTCCTCCCCCCTTCTCTCTCTCTTCCTCTCTCTCTCCTTTCTAAAATGAATAAAAAAAAAATTATAATCACTTTAGTAATCTCTCAAAATTGTAGATATTCACAACCTTTTTAAAAACTGTATAATATAGACTATAACTAAATAGTCTGTTATTAACAAATTTGATAATATAATACCATGGATTTATTAGTCCTCTGGTATACACAGTTACACATATTTATAGTGTTTTATTGCTTACAAGAAGAGATGGTTCTTTGGCCTCATTTCTGATAAACTTCACAGTATTTTTTACTCCTTTGTTTTTCATATCTGCTCTTGGTTAGAAAATTTAATGTTCCAATTAATGGAACAGTGGTGGAGAATGAGAATGTCAAAACAAACCCATAAATTCAATAGTGCTTGAAAGCTTGGTTGTTTAAAAAAATATGTATGACAGAATCTTCAGATCATAGTTTTCTCATA
This sequence comes from Saccopteryx bilineata, assembly GCF_036850765.1. Taxonomy (NCBI): domain Eukaryota; kingdom Metazoa; phylum Chordata; class Mammalia; order Chiroptera; family Emballonuridae; genus Saccopteryx; species Saccopteryx bilineata. The sequence continues at coordinate 48,363,975 of NC_089494.1, read as the reverse complement.
ATTTACAAAGGTCACTCACCTATCCTCAGAGAAAGCAACTTTAGAAAATAAATTCACTGCTAATTTTCTCTATTGGCTCTGTCAGACTCACTACTATAAATCAATATATTCAAGTATGTCTCTTAAAGATGATCCTATAAAGCAGAGGTCAGGAACCTTTTTGGCTGAGAGAGCCATAAACGCCACATATTTTAAAATGTAATTTTGTGAGAGCCATACAATATGTTTAACACTAAATACAAGTAAATGTGTGCATTTTATGTAAGACCAACACTTTTAAAGTACAAGTCTCTGAATTCTTACTAATAACGTTATTATGCTGTTGCTAACCAATGATGAATAAAGTACTTCTTACCATTAATGCAACTTCTGGTTCTGCATGGTTTTGCTGATGGCTTTGTAGTCTGGTTGATACGTCATGAGGTTAAGCTTCATGCAGGTGTTGAGATTTCCATCCGTTAAACGTGATCATAGGTTGGACTTAACGTTCTTTAAATGTGAGAAAGACTGCTCACATGCACACGTAGTACCAAACATTGTCAGTACAGCAATATTCACATGCTGCAGTGTGTGGTATGTGACAGGAAGCAAGTTCTAAGTTTTGACAATCAGCTGGTCCGCGGGTTGAAGTTTTTTTATTTCTCCCCACTTGTGTTTGTTCGACAACTCTGCTTGCTGTCGGGCAAGTCTTTCCAAATCTTCATTGAGTGACTTGAACTTATTCACCCACATGTCTGAGACCTTCAGGTCAGCAGCTTGTAGCTCAAAATTTCTGACGTAGACACCAGGGATGTAACTCAGGTCTGTGCTGTCCACTGCACACTAGTTTGGATGGCTGATGAACTTAAAAAGATGAGTGCGCTCACAAAATTCTCTAAAACACGCTTTGAATGACTGCGGGAGATTAAATGTGAAGCCTGCTAGCTGTTGGAGATCAAGATGTTGAGTAGGGTCACTTGCTGTGCATGCATCTTTAAACTCTCCTAGTTTTTCAAAGTGTAGTAAATGACCTGTTTCATTGTCAGCGATGAAGAGTTCCAGCTTGTTTTCAAATGCAAACCCTGCTTGTTGAAGGGATAAGACTGTATTTCCAACACCTTGCATTTTCACATTGAGCTGGTTCATATGTTCAGTCATGTCCATGAGATAGTAGAACTTCAGGAGCCACTCGGTGTTAGCTAATTCAGGATGCTTGACGTTTTTCATTTCAAGGAAAGTCTGGATTTTGCTCAGACAAGCTGCGAAACAGCAGAGCACCTTCCCTCTTGACAATGAACGCACATTGCTCTGCAGAAGCGGACCAGAAACATTATTCCCAACTTCATCCAGCAGTGTTTTAAACTGGCGATCATTTAAAGTTTGGGCAACATTGAATTTGACCACCCGAATGACCAGTGACATCACCTCACCAAGCTGCTCGCCACACTTCTGAGCACAAAGCGCCTCCTGATGTAGGATGCAGTGTAAACTTAGGATGGGTCTCTTTTCATGTTCACAAAGAAGCACTACAAATTCTCTGTTTTTCCCCACCATGCATAGAGCACCATCAGTACACACTGAAATAAGTTTAACCATCGGTAGATTTTTTTCTTTAGCGAACTAAATGAAAGACTTGAATAAATCATCCCCTCTTTTTGACTCTTTCATAGGCAAAACAGCAAGACTTTCCTCATGTAGTGTGTCACCGACAGCATACCTTGCAATCATGCTGGACTGGGATAAGTGGCTTATGTCTGTTGACTCATCCAAAGCTAGAGTAAAGAATGGTGCTGCATTTATGTCCTTCACTTGTGTTGCCTCAGTTATGATTTGCCATCATGATAGTACGATCGTGAACAGTTCTTGCCAACAGAGGCATGTCTTTTATTCATCTAATTATCTTGTCTTTATCTGAAAAGTTGTCAAAAAGTTAATTGGCAACATCAATCATGAATGTTTCGGCATACTCCCCATCTGTGAATGGCTTTCTGTTTCTCACAATTGCAAAAGCACCAGCAAAGCTAGCTGAATTCCAGTCACCTTGTTGGGTCCAAACACGGAGTTGCTGCTGACTACCTTGTACTTTGCACAGTAGCTCTTGACATGCTTTCTTCCTGCTGACCCCCAGTGGATATTTCGATGCAGATGTAGTATGGTGTGTGTCGAAGTGCCACTGTATATCTGACCATTTCATCGATGCAATTTTATCATTGCATATTAGACACACTGCAGAACCTGCTCTCTCCACAAAGGTGAATTACTCTGTCCATTCCTGTGGAAAAGTACGATACTCCTCATCTTTTTTTCTTTTAGCCATCTTCTTCATCAAAAGGGTTTCTACTTGATTAAAAAAAAGGATGTTTACTTCCTGATCTCACAACAACCTGTGTACATAATGCATTATCCAATAAAAATTTGGTATTGTCTCGGACAGCTGTGATTGGCTCCAGACACCTGCAACCATGAACATGAGCGGTAGGAAATAAACAGATTGTAATACATGAGAATGTTTTATATTTTTAACATTATTTTTTTTTATTAAAGATTTGTCTGCGAGCCAGATACAGCCATCAAAGAGCCACATCTGGCTCGTGAGCCATTGGTTCCTGACCCCTGCTATAAAATCAAAGACTTATGGAAGACAGGACCATTACCAAAAATTTTAAGACAGTTTTAACAGTTAATTTTCATTATTCAAAGAAGGATGGATTCTGAGGAGAAAAAAAAAAGAATAATGCCAATTTATCAGCAAATCTTTTAAACTAGTTTTATATAGTTTAGTTTTCATATTAGTATATAACAGTCTAACAAAAAAAAAGACCTCAAAATTCTACATATAAAGTAGAAATTGTGAATTAGACTCATTTCCCTTTGCCAAGAAATACAATTAGCTATGTATACATACAATTTGTTATGTTTATGATTTAATGGTAAAATTTACATTACCTATGGTTTTTATTAATTTCTTTTCTTCTCCATAAGCAGATATGTCTTGAACTTCTACAATATCTCAGATAAAACTTATACTTTAAAAAATTTTTATTGAATGAATATGGATGACATTTGTTAATAAAATTATACAAGTTTCAGTTGCACAACTCTACATCATCTATATGTTGCATATGTGTTCACCACTCAAGTCAAGTCTCCCTTTATCACCATCTATCTCCTCTCTACTAACCTCCTCCCCCTCATATGCATAATATTTAAATAAATAAAAATTATATAGAAAATATGGCCTCCCCATGTAATAGTGCTAAAGTTAACAGATAACAGTATTTCTCTCAAGTCCATATTGTAACCTTAAAATTTCATAATCATTCTCTTCATTTGAGTGACTTCTTTCTTGACAATGATGACCCCAAACTTGCTTTGATAATTTTTAAGAATACTGAGATACTCGATACTAAGCTGCCCTTGCATTATGACAGCAAAAGATCCAGAATGTGATCTGTGCAAATCTTAGACCTTGCTATCTGCTCACTATAATATAAAATATAACATAGGTGAAAGAAGTATATATAATATAGAAACCATGGTATAAATAGTTAAAAAGAAACATTGTAACTTTAGCATTAGTAAAACTTATTTAATAAGAGCCATTTCTGGCTCCATATAAGGTAGAGGCCTTTGTCATGTCATCTTGAGCATCACTTCACTTGTGTGGAGGACTAGAGCAGTAGTCCTATCAACACCTCACTCCTTGGCATCCCCTTTCTAAAAGATTGTTATGTATAATGAATATTTCAAATCTAGGGACCATTGTTTTATTTTCCATAATTATTTACATATTCTTCATAGGATTTTGACACATTCAGTCTTTGTTGCTTGAAATAATTCTATGGGTATCCCATATACCCTAGGTGGTTTATTTCTTTACAGTGCTTTCACGACAGCTTCCACTTTGCTTTCTGGAATTAAAGGATCTTCCTCGTAGAAGTCTTCTTCAAAGGTTTCAGTCACCTTTTTGTCTCTTCTGTAAGAATTTTCAGTATACTGTCTCCACCTTTCCTTTATTTCTTCCGGCCATATGCATTTGGAAAATATGGTGCACTATAAGGTACTCACAAATTCCATTATCTTATTAAAGATTCCAAGAATTTCAGTAGCATAAAAACTACTTGACTTGACTGAACCCAGTTAATGAGTTAGTGATATTAGTTTACTGCAAAACATGCTTTGGGAAAATGTTGGTTTATGGACACATGAATATGTTCACAAATAAAGAACTAATACAGAATTCTAATTATTTTTTTTATATAAGAGAGATGTCAGTGCATTAGTAACTTCATAAATGTAACATTTTTAAAAGTGTGCTTGAATTTTACTTACTTTCCTCATATACACATTTAGGTAGTAAATGCCTCTCATGAGGTGAAGAGGTCTAATAAAAATAGATCAGCTTTGGAATAAGCAGGGGGTCAATTAGTAAACATGCTTGTTTTATTCCCTGATGAGGACAGAAGTCTGGTTATAACAACTTACATATATATTTGATTTATAATCCTATGTATTACTATTTCATTTTATAATAAAATATGGTAAATTTTATGATAAATAAACTCACTCAAAAGTATTTATTAGTCCTTTACAAAATTTTAAAAATTCTTTGTATAAATTTTGGATTCCAGTACATACTTGTATTTTTAGGATTATTATCTTATTATGAACTCCAGGAAAAGTTGACAAGATTTTCTTAAGAAAAGCTTCAAAATTTTTTTATTTTCTTCTCACAGCAGATTACAAATAAAAAAATGACTTTATGCCTTAAAGTAAGTCAGTGAAAAAAAATAAGATTTATAAAATAATCACTTTCAGTAATTTAAATTCAAGTTTAGCTGAACATCAACTAAATATGCCTTCAAAGTATGCATTAGTTTTTTTGCAACTAATAAATATGCATTGTAAAATTAAAGAAGAGATAACTAGATGATTTTTCAAAACAGGTAATCATATAAAGTCTTAGATTACTATTATTTTTTGCTTCTTTTTTCTCTTGTATTTAGATGTGGGAAGTCCTCAGTGGTTTTCCTTTTAACCATGAAAATGACGTGGCAGGATTTTCTGTGCCAAATAGTTATTGAAATGCTGTTTTGTGCCATATAAAAATTCAGAAGACAGGAGCATAATTTCCTTCAGCTTTTACATATGGATTTATGATTGGGAGTACATGAAACATGAAGAGTTAATTCTTGCATTATTATAATCATAATCTGTATGTCTTTTTCCATATGAACAACTAACTGTAAGCTTACCTTTGCCCACCCCTGTGTATATCTGAAACTTCTTTTTCCTTTATTCCAGAGCATCTGTTGTCAATTTAGATTTTTTTTTACCAATAGATTTTCCTCAGTGTTTTTCAGAAGACTTCAAAATTCTTTTAAAGTAGTACTTTATTTTATATATCTGAGATCCTTCTGTTTTGAGCCACCCTAGCATTTTCTGATCTTTCTGTAATCTTTGCGCAATAAAGCCAATGGAAGCCTGTGAAATATTTCTTCTCTTGTCACATTCTTCTGGGAACTAGAAGTGACCTTGGGAATAAATTCTTATTGGTTATTTGTGGATTCTCTGGTTTGTAAAACTTTCGATCTTTTTCTTTCATCTTTAGTATCTAATGCAGCCCCTGATCTAACATGGGTCCTTTGGGTGTAGGTGGTATGCTGCCACTCATTCACTTCGGTAGATCTATGGAGACAGCTTATTGCTCAGATCTATTAAAGCGCATGTGCACACCTGTGTGTGTGCGGTTGCTGCTGTTGTTTCACTGTTATAGTTCTTTTTCTTTTGGGGAAGCACTCAAAAGCTATGTCATCATTGCCATTGCCATTTTGCTTCAACAGGCACGATGAAACCACATATATACATTGAAACTTTCTTTTCTTAAAATACAGAGATATTTATAAATATTAAACCAAGAGCAATAACTATATTTTATCAGTTTTTAAAATCTTCAATAGAGTAAACACCAAATAAAACTTCTAAATACCTCTAATATTGTTTGAAAAAACACGATTTAATGGTTTGCTAATATGTTCAGAGACAGGTGTTTTGGAAGGTAGATAAAAATTATTTTTTAATTTAGTTTTTGGGGAGGAGTACCTTGTCTTCAATGTGCCTTTATACTCAGGTTTATTGCTAAGCATGTTTTTTTTTTTAATAAATTTTTATTAATGGTAATGGGATGACATTAATAAATCAGGGTACATATATTCAAAGAAAACATGTCTAGGTTATTTTGTCATTAAATTATGTTGCATACCCCTCGCCCAAAGTCAGATTGTCCTCCGCCACCCTCTATCTAGTTCTCTGTGCCCCTCCCCCTCCCCTAACTCTCTCCCTTCCTCCTGCGTCCTCCCTCCCCCCACCCCTGGTAACCACCACACTCTTGTCCATGTCTCTTAGTCTCGTTTTTATGTTCCACCAATGTATGGAATCATGTAGTTCTTGTTTTTTTTCTGATTTACTTATTTCACTCCGTATAATGTTATCAAGATCCCACCATTTTGCTGTAAATGATCTGATGTCATCATTTAAGCATGTTCTTAAACCCGATTAAAAAGGGTATCTGCAGCCTGACCTGTAGTGGTGCAGTGGATAAAGCGTCGACCTGGAAATGCTGAGGTCGCTGGTTCGAAACCCTGGGCTTGCCTGGTCAAGGCACATATGGGAGTTGATGCTTCCAGCTCCTCCCCCCCTTCTCTCTCTCTGTCTCTCCTCTCTCTCCCTCTGTCTCTCCCTCTCCTCTCTAAAATGAATAAATAAAAAAAAATTAAAAAAAAAAAAGGGTATCTGCAGAGTGTTCTTTCAGGGGGTCACAAATAAGGTTAACATAACTGATACCACACCAAATGCTTTCCAGTGAAATATTATTTAAGAGAAATTAAATGGCTATGAGTCTTGATATTTTATAACTTTTCTTTCTTATGAGTCAGGATTTTAAGGTTGATTGGCTCATCAACTAAGAGCCTGGAAATAAGACTACTATTGATTATAACAAGCAACCTAATGATGAAGAATATGGCCCCAATTTCTCTCTTAAATCAGGTCATTGGGACTATATATAGCTATATTTAGGTGACATATAGGAAAATTAGTTTGTCTGGTATTAAAGAGATTACCAGGGGTATGTAATAATGTTATAACTGCAGGTGAATTAAAGTAAGAAACGAAGGCAAGCAGATAGATAAGGTAGCAAAACATAGAGGTTACATTGAAAATTTTACTTTTACACTAAATATTATAAAATAGGACCACATTTTGTGAGACTATAGTAAAGATATTTATAACTGTATTCCTTTAAAAATTCCTACAGCTAACATAAACCTTAAAGTATTATAGTTATGTCAGAACTATTATACTCTAAAAATATTAAAGAGGATTAAGGGATAGAAATGTTTCTATTTCAACCTCTGAACATTTGAAAATAAGATTAGGTGGGTTAGCCTGAAATAGCATTTCTCTGTCCCTCATCTTAATAAAGTGAATGTCCTCAATTTTGTTTTTTAAGTGACTGAGTTGATTTTACTGTAGATGATAACAGGCAGAAGGAAACAGGAGGAAAGTGTAAAAGATAACAGAGACAAATTAAAACATTTTGATTTGTCATTACTTCCTTGTACTGCTTCATTTAATTCATATACCCATAGACTAAACATTTATAAAAATATAAACAAATATTGAACTCTAGTTAGTAAGTTTATTTTTCATAGTGGTAAGAGTAGACAATTCTGAAACTATGAGCCTCCTAGGATTGAAAAAACAAGCAATGATATAGTGTATAAATGAATCCACGCTTCTTATTTCAGTGGGTGTGGCCTATGAGACCCAGAGATATGGTCTGCCCTCAGTTAGGACAATTTCTACTGAGTCTTCCGTGAGGCCGAAGCACCGGTCGTAATCTCAGGAGCTGAGAACTAATAAATTTATAAGCAGTGAGGGAATGAGAAAACATTTTCATATTTTAATAAGCCCCACAAAATGCTCTTAGTAAATTAAGCAATTTAATATTTATATTTATTTTATCTGCTAATGGTGAATTACTCTGGGGTCTGGTTAAGTCCTGGGTGAAACTGGCTGCAGGTATTGTGCAAATTTCAGCTTGTTTGTTTTCTCCTAACATATCCAAACATGAACAAAACTGATATAATTAAAGGAATAAGATTTAGTCACTATCGATTACTTTATTGTGCATAGCTCTCAAAACCATGCATGAGCAATCATTAAGAACATTTTGCTTGAAAATCATCTTACACCAGTGCCCTGATGTTATGTGTACGACTCCAATCTAGATAAGGGCTACAATTCTCTTTCCACTTAAAATAGAAAATCTGATCAATGCTGGCATTTCTTTGCTGACAACTTTATCTCTAAAGGGTGAACAAGAGTTAAAGGAACTGCTCCTATGAACAATTATCACAAAAAAAGGAAATGCCGGTTTGTAACATGAAAGTGATGGAAACAGAGATTCTAATCATATCATTAAACTGTCTGAAATCACTGCAAAAGGTAATATTTATCATTGTCAAACCTGCACAGTAAACTTAAAGAAGGAATGTTGTAAGGTTATGAGAAAAATTATAAACTTTACCTCATCATAGAAAACATGAATTTATGATGTTTTGCCTTAATATTTATTAGACTTCCCCTCACTTATAAGGTAGTCGGAAGGAAGCTCTTAGCCACATACTTCAGGTACTTAATTAAACATGGTGTTGCCTAATTCTTATTTCACTTGAATCTCTCAGTTACCCCAGAACCACAGGCAATCCCTAGGAACATACACCTGCCCACCACGAGCACCCCACTACACATTTGTGTACACAAAACTCATAGAATTCTTGGTTCTGGCATTTTGTATTTGCAAGTTCCCAAACACATTCTTTTTGGTGGCAGCGCTGGTTCCTTTAGAAATGTCCTCTGCCTGCATTGTCTTCCTACTCCAACTTATCTGTGTGGCAGTCTTTTCTTTCAAGACCTCTAATATTTTTATCTCACATCTTTGTCTTCTCTGAGCCAGTTAGTCTCTGTATCTTGCTTGTTCCGATTATCTGATTACTGTTTCTGTATGCCTTTCTTAATAAATATCTAAAAATTACACCATAGCGCTCCTGTGCTCTTTCAGTGGAAGAACAGATAAACAATTAGAGAGTTTAGAAAAATGTTTTTTTTTATAGTAGATAAAGTAGATACACTGCTATATACAACAACATGAGCAGATCAGAGAAACATAACATTAAACTGTAGAATCCATAGTTCCATTCATATGTTCTTCAAAAAGAGTCATAGGTAACTGTGGCTGTGAAGATACAGATGGTAGGGACTGAAAGGGAGAACATGGGGCATCTGCATTACTGATAACATAATGTCTCGCTCTCTAGAATTAATGCAATGAACATTTGAAAGGAAAAAAGAAAAAGAAAATGTTGAGCTGAGTGACTCAAGGAACCAATTTATTCTAATGACAACTCTAAAACCACTCCAATTGCTACTGTCTTGTTTTCTGGAGCCACTAGGATTTTTAGTTACTTTGTATCTCTACAACTGATTTTCTATATCCTTAAATCAACCAGAGTCTCATTCTGAGTGGTGATTCCTAGTTATGTTCCATTGTGCTAATTCATTAAACTATATACATTTATGAATTATGTGTCTTCATTTATGTCACTTTCTAATAAAAGTTTTTTTATAAAAAGAGTAAGATGGCATGTGTGAAATTCATAAAAACTTAAAGGAACTAGTTTATTAAAGATAACATAATGTCATACATAACAGTAACATATCACACACAATGCCTATTAATAGGATTCTATATTGTGGCTTAAATCTTTTAAGAAATCAAAATTGAAAATGCAGGCATTCCCAGCTGGAAGATATACAGTGTTCATGAGTTGAAGCAAACTGTGGATCAGAGTAGTACAAATTTCTGGTACAAGTAAAATTTTTATTTGTCTTTAAAAATAAAAGAAAAAAAGTATAATATGTTGAACATCATCTTCAACAATAACTTTAGAGTAAATATAGAGATATGTTTCATAAAATTTACACTTGATTCAGTAAAACAAACACTATGGAAGGGCTGGGTTTTTTTTGGGGGGGAGTTAACTAAAATCTTATAATAAAAAATTTTAAATAGGCTTTTTTGGCTTACCTAGAGAGAGATCTAAATATGTCATGAAAAGAATTGAACATAATGTTTCTTTTAACTCAATTTTTATCAGTCCTTATGGACAAGGTCACCCTTCCTAATAAGAACTTGAATGCATCTACTCTTTGCTGCCAGATTGTATAAGACCATATGCTACACAAGTCAATGAAATAGAAAGTAAATGTAATATCCCCTGTGAAATGTGAGGAACCTATCAAGGACAGATTCCTGACCAGAAGGCCACAGCATATTCACACAGTGGTGGACTGAGATAGCTTCTGTCAAGGTTCTTCCCACCCCCAAATTAAAGTTCAGAGTGTGTTCCAACACACACACACACACACACACACACACACACACACACACACACACACGCAATGTCCACAAAGTTCTGATTGCAAAAGTTTAATCTGGAAATATTTCTGTAAATGAAACTTCTTTTTTTAAGTCTATTTATTTTTTACAGAGACAGAGAGTGAGTCAGAGAGGGGAATAGACAGGGACAGACAGACAGGAACGGAGAGAGATAAGAAGCATCAATCATTAGTTTTTCATTGCGTGTTGCAACACCTTAGTTGTTCATTGATTGCTTTCTCATATGTGCCTTGACCCCGGGCCTTCAGCAGACCGAGTAACCCCTTGCTCAAGCCAGTGACCTTGGGTCCAAGCTGGTGAGCTTTGCTCAAACCAGATGAGCCTGCGCTCAAGCTGGTGACCTCAGGGTCTCGAACCTGGATCCTCTGCATCCCAGTCCGACACTCTATCCACTGCACCACCACCTGGTCAGGCAACATCTTTAATATTACCTCTTTCTTCTTCCTTTCTACTACCATAGCTTCAATAACCCCTAATAAACATTTGCTCCATTACTCACCCTGCTAAAAGCTTACAGGTATTATCTACTTGGTATCTCAAATAGCCCAATAACAACGGCAATAATAATAACCAACAACTAATACTCATTGTCTGCCAGGTACTGTGTTAAGGTCTGTATGTAATTATTATCTAATTTAATCCTCCCAACAGCTTAATAGTATTAAGAATTACCTTAATAGTATTATCTCTGTTATATACATAAGGGCAATTAAAGTATAGAAATATTAATTATACAGAGATGAAGTTTATGAATCCAGGTTCATATAATTAAAATTTTGCTTCTATCATTTAAACTGAAGGTATCACTACTATCATTTAGCTGTCCAGAAAACTGAAATTTAAAATATGGCATAAATAGGCCAAAGTCACATTAAAAACATGTAGAGCTTACAATTCTTACAGACCTTGATATCAGGGATATACAATGCCACTGATATGTCAATATAAATTGTAGATATCCATGAGGGTGTTAGAACATGCAAGATATCATAAATATTTGTAATGATGAAATCCTTTTAAATTTTATATATAATAACATCTCTGGGAATACTATGTGTGGTATATACATATGTATACATATGCATATAAAATAGGGAATGCTTTGGTATGCCACAGTGTATTAAAGTTTAAAAATATATCTGTTGAGGATGATTTTGAAAATACAGAAGAGCACAAAAAAGTAATGAAACCACCATTCTCTGACAACTACATGATCAATCTCTGTATGTGTATATGTATTTTTGTACTTGTCTCTTTGCTAATCAATGTCTCTTTTTTAGTATTCTTTACTTGTAAAATGCTGATAGAAATCAGAATTTTACCCAAGCATTAAAAGATTAGAAAACCCAGGTTATATCTGAAGTGAAAGCAGCACTCTCTTATTATCTTCTCCTGAATTTGAAGACAACTGGGTCTGCTCAGAAGGCATACTGATTTAGGTACCTACTCAGGCAGAAAAGCTGAAGGGTTATGTGTCTGCTGAATCCAGCACTGGTTGTTTTCACGTGGTTAACAATTCTTTCTTCTCTGTTAGTAATAATACTCTTTGGTGATAACATATTTTACTAATGATCTCAACAGTAATTTTTATCAAGAAGCTTTGCTTGCACGGCTGGCCTGTGGTGACACAATGGATAGAGCTTCAACCTGGAACACTGAGGTCGCTGTTTGTAAACACTGGGCTTACCTGTTCAAGGCACATATAACAAGCAAACAATGAACAACTAAAGGGAAGCAACTAGGAGTTAATACTTCTCCTTCTTATCCCCCTCTGTAAAATCAATAAATTTATTATTTTGTCTTCAAAAAGCTTTGCTCACCTACTTCACTAAACTAAGGGGATTAGAACATGAATGAAGGTAAACCCATTAGCCTTGTGTGTGTGTGTGTGTGTGTGTGTGTGTGTCCGACAGAGAGAGGGACAGATAGGGACAGACAGACCAAAAGGGAGAGAGATGAGAAGCATCAATCCTTCGTTGTGGTACCTTGTGTATAACCCCTAATAAACATTGATTGCTTTCTCATATGTGCCTTGACTGTGGGACTACAGCAGACCAAGTGACCCCTTGCTCTAGCCAGAGACCTTGGGCTCAAGTTGGTGAGTCTGTGCTCAAACCAGATGAGCCTGCTCTCAAACTGATGACCTTGGGGTTTTGAACCTGGAGCCTCTGCGTCCCAGCCCAGACACTCTATCCACTGTGCCACCACCTGGTCAGGCCCCATTACCCTTTGAAAGTGAATGTTAAACACCCTGACTGGAAAGCGCAGTTGGTGAGAGCATTGTCTCAAAGTGCAGAGGTTGCCAGTGTCATCCCTAGTCAGAGCACGTACAGGATAGATTGATGTTCCAGTCTTACTCTCCCTCTCTTCCTTTTCTCGCTTTCTAAAATTAATGCAATGAACATTTGAAAGGAAAAAAGAAAATGAAAATGTTGAGCTGAGTGACTCAAGGAACCAATTTATTCTAATGACAACTCTAAAACCACTCCAATTGCTACTGTCTTGTTTTCTGGAGCCACCAGGTTTTTTAGTTACTTTGTATCTCTACAACTGATTTTCTATATCCTTAAATCAACCAGAGCTGACTAAATCCAGAAGACTCTAAGTTGCATTGATTGTAATACTTGCATTGCATTTACTGGGAGTTATATTTTTAAAGGAATGTTATAAATAGTGATGTCTGAAAATGACAATAATCATTAAATGACGAAGTATTTTTTAAAGTTTAAGAATGTGAATATTTTTTTTAAATTTATAGGATAAGGAAATAAAAAGCCTTATTAGATTTGTATCAACCAAAACATTTGAAACTTAAATGCATTACTGTTTGAGATGGTAAATTTCTTGTCAGTAATGGTATTCAATGGGTATAGATGGTTGCTAAAACTCGCTTCTACTCATATAATCATTTTAAAAAGTAAATCATTGTTGCATTATTTTTAAGAAACCCACACATACACACAAAAGACATTAATAGCTATAACCATTTTCCACGTATCTATTATGTGAAGTACTCCACACTCTTCCAAAAGAGAATTGTTTGCCAGAATGTCTGTATGTTTATATGTTGTACAACTTCAAATCTTCCAATTGTATAACTTTTAGATTGGAAATCAGAAAAGACTAAATTATGAAGTCTATCTCAGAGCACTAGGAAGGAGAAAGAAAAGAGTTCCTTATTTCATGTGAGCTTGGAAAAGACTTAACAACATCTTACTGGGGGACAGGAATACATGTTGGTTTGCATTTGCAAAACTTGAGCAGTAACAATACTTGCCATTACATGTGAATTGCAAATTTTCAACCAGCAAAGACTATCTCTTTGGATCTTAATGCAATTACGAAAGAAACTTTTTATGAGAGAACTTTTCAATTAGTACAAGGACTTATATTTACAGAAATGAAAGAGACAGAGTAGGGAGTAGGAAGTAGTAAATTATCTGGCATTTGGAAAATAGCTAAGATGCCAAACATATACTTACAAGAAGCTCCCATATCATTTTGTCTTAAAGAAATTAAATGTCTTAAGTAAATATGATCCCATTTAAAAGGTTTTCTCAAAGGTGCACAGAGAATGTAGATCATAAAATCTTGTTCCTTTGGGTATCCCCTTATTCTCCAATAACCCCACCCTTAATTTTTGGTCATAAATATTCCATTATTGTCTAGGTGTTTGTTTTTTAAGCAGGGACTATTTTGGAGAAACTCAGTATTTTATTAAATATTTTAAAACTCAGAAGTAATAACAGAAGCATCTACTTTAGAAAGTGCATGTGTTCAGTAGCAGTGATGAATTTATAATGATATGAGAAAAATTACTTAGCTATAGATACCTGAATAATGACTTTATGCTTATTTTGGACCTCATCAGTTCTGCTAGGTTTGCTATGAGATGAACTGGACTAAATAGTCTTCTAAGGTACGGAGGAGGTACCAGAAAGAAGAAAAAAGGAGAACTGTTCTTGTAAACATAGAAAACCCAAAGAAATTTCTCAAATTAAGGAGCACTGTTATTAAAGCAGCAATATTTTGGAATTTTAAATTAGCACCCTCAAACTTCATTTAGTTATTTTTGTAGTAATGAGAGAAAATTAAACAGACATTATTAGCTAATGTTTTTATTAATTAAGAAAAGGGAAATCTAGAAGAAAACAAGTTAATTACCAGAAATTTATCCCAAGGAAATATTAGCTCTCCTTACATCCCTGAGAAATGAGGAGCCCTAGGGTTTCTCCCTGTTTATCTCACTATACTTCAAAGAAGACCCAGTGTGCATCCAGGAACACAGGAACGTAACTGAGCTGTATTGCAAGTGTTTTTTCACTTGGAGGAAAAAAAGAAGATAAAAGCTGCTTCTATTAGTTCAATTCAGCTCATCAACAATTGAAGCACCTAACAGCACCAATGCCATTCTCTTTTCATGTTCTAACTCTGGTTTAAATACTTCAATCATCTTTACATGCATTCCTTGTTTTGTCATTTATGATTCTAATAAACATAAATACCCACGTATATTACCAACACAGTTTCTGATAGCAAATGAAAGGAAGATTCTTAGGACCTATACTTCCAAGCCTGGATACCAGAGGAAGTAATCACAAATCTTGAACATGCAAGTCAAGGATATAATTGGTAACCTGGTTCCATTTGTTTCTAAGGAATCAGAAAACAGAAATAAGCGATACAGAAAAATAAATCATACAACATTTAAATAAATTAACATATCTTGGAAAGGCAGTATAGAGTATTCAGCTCATGTTGTTTGGGAACCTATGAAACTTCAAACATACTTGTTACTGGGGAAATTGCTAAGAATAAGACAAAACAACTATTCTAATAAGTATTACTGTAATACAGAAACTTATGCAAGGACAGACATATTAGGAAAGGTTTACTATGAAGTGTTACATAATAAGCTTAGGTAAAGAAAATGGCATGAGGAAAAGCTCATGGAAGCAAGAAATAGCATGATGGTTGCCAGGACCTTCAGGGTAGGGAGAAATGGCTAGTTGCTAATAAGTAGTATAAAATTTCAGTTATGCAAGATGAACAAGTTCCAGGCATTTGCTATACAACATTGTGTCTGTACACTATATTGTACACTTAAATCTGCAAAGAGAATAGCTCTCCTGTTAAGTGTTCTTATGACAAGAAGGAAGGAAGGAAGGAAGGAAGGAAGGAAGGAAGGAAGGAAGGAAGGAAGGAAGGAAGGAAGGAAGGAGGGAGGGAGGGAGGGAGGGAGGGAGGGAGGGAGGGAGGAAGGAAGGAAGGAAGGAAGGAAGGAAGGAAGGAAGGAAGGAAGGAAGGAAAGAAGGGAAGGAAGGAGGGAGGGAGGGAGGAAGGAAGGAAGGAAGGAAGGAAGGAAGGAAGGAAGGAAGGAAGGAAGGAAGGAAGGAAAGGAAGGAGGGAGGGAGGAAGGGAGGGAGGAAGGAAGGAGGAAGGAAGGAAAGAAGGATTGAAATAAGAAGAGAAGGAAAGGAGGAAGGAAAGGAAGGAAGGAATAAGGAAAATGGAAGGGAAGGAAGAAGGATAAAAGAGAGAGATGGAAGGAGGCAGGAAGGGAGGGATGGAGGAAGGGAGGGAGGTGGTGAAGTAGGCCAGCCTAGGTGAAAGACAAGAACCTCGTTGGTAGAAATTGCAGAACTGAAGAAAAGCTCTAATCATTATGAAGCGAGTAATTGAGGTCCATTTTCTCAAATACCCAAAGCCTGGAGAAAAAAGATAGATTAGCTCATTTGATGCAAATTTAGCAGTCGAGTTTAGAGTGGCCGGGTCATATTGAAGAAGAATAATAAACAGACGAGGTACATCTTGCTACATTTTGCACCTTAGATATAAAGAAGAATTCTACCTTTGTCACAAAGATAATTTGGAAAACTGTGTTAGAGAAAAGATAAGAAATGATGGATTGTTGATGGATGAAGTAGAGGTAAAATAGATGGTTGGGGTTTGTAAAGTTTTTGGGTTAGGATGGTGAACACTATTAAGATTGAAATAATGAAATACCTATAGAAAATATTAAAGGAAAGAATTTAAACACCATTTATTGGAATTTTCAAAATAGTTAATGAGCAACATGAAAGATATATCAGGTGACATTCTAGATGAGCAAACCAAGTGAGAAGAGGCAGGAATGTATATACAATTCACTAGGAACAAAGACAAAAGTAAATGCAACAGGGGCAGAATGCTTTCTGAATAGAATATTTCTTACATTCTGAACCTAGAAAACTTTTAATTAGTGAACTCTTACAGTAAACTGCATATTTTCATAATAAGCTGATGTATTTATTATATCACTGATGGTTCTTCTCACTCACTAATGAAGTACTGATGATGTCCCAGGATATGTTCTGTACTGTGTAATAATTCCCTGTAGGTATTCTGCTATTAGTGACATCTTTAAGGGCTGTATTATCTAATTATTACCATTTTACAGATAAGAATACTGAGGCTTAGAGAAATTAACTTGCCCATGATCCCAGAGATTCACGTTTGAAAATCCAAAATACAAGATATTGGCAAAAAAAAAGCAACCCAATTGAAAAAAAATTAAATATATGACCAGGTAGGGAACACAATGATAATTATAAAGGTACATTTCAAAAAGTGAAACTTCATAAAATCAAACAAATGTAAATCAAATATTAATAAGATTGCTTTTCAACTCTCAGATGGGTAGAGACTAAGCAGACTGATCATTTCCAGTAGGTACGTGTCTGCTGCAGACAATTTGGCAACATATATTCAATTGTATAATAATAAGCAATTTATTTGACTTAATAATTATCACAAAAATTGAAATGTGGTGTATATATGACAATTTCCATGACTGTATTAATCATGACAAACATAATAGAACAGATAGTAGAATTTGTTTGTAAAGCAGGTACTTATTAAAGGGAGTTTAGCTCAAATAACAATTATTAAGATTGCTTATATACATATAATTTTTTAAAGACAGACAAATATATTAATAGTATTTATTTTGTATCATGGCACTGTATTAATTTTCTAGGGCTACTGTAACAAATTACCACAAAATGGGTTGCTTCAAACAACAGAAATTTATTATCTCATAGTCCCAGAGGCTAGAAGTCTGAAATCAAGGTATAGTCAGGGTCATGCCTCCTCTGAACTCTAGGGAAAAGTCCTCCCTTGCTTCTTCCAAGCTTAAGGTGATGGCTAGCGATATTTGCTATACCTTAGTTTTCAGACACATCACTCCACTCTCTGCCACCATTGTTACATGGCACTTTTCTTATGTTTTCTGGTTTCACTGATTATCTCTTTCTGTATAAGAATACCAGCTACTGGCTTTAGGGCCCACCCTCATCCGTTACAATTTCATCTTACTTTACTACATCCACAAGGGCTACTTCCGTAAGTTTACATTCAAAAGTACCTACAGTTAGGACTTCAACGTACCTTTTTGGAGGAATCAATACAACCTACACAGGCAATTTAATAATTAAATATCATATTAGTAATCAAAAAATTACTTTTTTTTAAATTTTTTCTTTCTGAAGCTGGAAACGGGGAGAGACAGTCAGACAGACTCCCGCATGCGCCCGACCGGGATCCACCCGGCACGCCCACCAGGGGCGACACTCTGCCCACCACGGGGCGATGCTCTGCCCCTCCGGGGCGTCGCTCTGCCGCGACCAGAGCCACTCTAGCTCCTGGGGCAGAGGCCAAGGAGCCATCCCCAACGCCCGGGCCATCTTTGCTCCAATGGAGCCTTGGCTGTGGGAGGGGAAGAGAGAGACAGAGGGGAAGGAGGGGGTGGGGGGTGGAGAAGCAAATGGGCGCTTCTCCTATGTGCCCTGGCTGGGAATCGAACCCAGGTCCCCCGCACGCCAGGCCGAGGCTCTACCACTGAGCCAACCGGCCAGGGCAAAAAATTACTTTTAAGGAGTTACATAAATATTTTTAATTATCAGTATCTAGAAATGAGTTTTGATTTTCCTAAATTATTTATTTTCACTCAAAATATATCAGCCAAATATATATCAGCCAAAATGGTGGTTTGGGGTGGAATTAACATCTATTTATTTATTTATGTATTTCAATTAAAAAAATTTTTTTTACTTTATTGATTTCAGTGAGAGAGGAAGGGGGGGAGAGAGAAAGAGCAGAACATTGATCTGTTCATATATTTGCCCTTGATCAGAAATTGAATCAGCAACCTTTGTTCTTCAGGACCATGCTCTGAGCCATTCAGCCAGGGCTAGAATTGGCATTTATGAATCAGTAGGACATTTCAATATTTTTACCTGTAGAGATTGAACAATGTATCCCAGAAACAACTTCTAAATTAACTAGTATAATACCAAAGACAGTGGTCAGCTTTGGCTTCCTGACAAATGTCTTTAAGATTTGATGGGCCCACTGAAAACATAAAGGGCATCTTTTCATAGAACTAAAAATATGAAAAAAACCTCTGTTAATTTAACTCAATTCATTTTTCCCCATTGAAAAAATAATGTGAGGGAATAAAGAAGTTTCAATGTTTCCCACATCCACCCCCAAAATTATTTATACTGCTCTCCTTAATTTCTTTAAATTATTGTCTATTTTTATAGTATATTGAGATATAATTGATATATAACATTGTATATGTTTAAGTTCTACAACATGATGATTTGATACACTTATGTATCATAAAATGGTGACCACAGTAGGGTTTGTGAACACTTGCTACACTCCACATAATTACTAGTTTTGTGTGTGGTGAAAAATTTAAGATCTACTAATGAAAAACTCAAAGAAACTGAAATACTACATCAAAAACCTCTGTTATTCATCTACAAAATGATAAATGAGGATTTTATTATTCATTTATTCTTTTGGGGTGAAGATAAATGAGGATTTTAAATAGCCTGCCTTCTTTCAGTTCAGTTCTATTTGCATAGATAATTCTCTAGTGGTTAAAACTTTTACCCATAATTCAAACACAAATTCTCTTCTTACATTTGAAAATACTTAATAAATATGTGGGCTTCCTTGCAGATTTGGCTGATTAGTCTTCAAATTTCTGCTTCACTATGTGAATCAAAAACTATATTTTTCAGCCTAACAGATTTATTCCAAGGTGAATAAACAACATGAATGAAAAATACATAATTTATTCAGTCACTTACTAATGAGTTACCTCAAAAAAATCATGTCTTACAAAATTTATAATGAGCAATATTTTTTTTAAGTTGTTACACAATATTCTTTGGCCAAATCACATGAATATACATGTTCATACATAATCAGAACAGCCTCTGAAGCCTGATGTTCTTATTACACAGTCATTAGATCTTACAGAATGCTGTTTTCCTTTTAAATAGCCCTACATACTGTTTATATATTAAAAAAAATTATATCCTATTTGCAATATAATCATGCATGCTTGCTCAAATATAAGTTTTTTTTAGATTTTATTTATTCATTTTTAGAGAGAGAGAGAAGCGGGAAGGAGCAGGAAACATCAACTCCTGTGCCTTGACCAAGCAAGCCCAGGGTCTCAAACCAGCGACCTCAGTGTTCCAGGTCAACGCTTTATCCATTGTGCCACCACAGGTCAGGCCAAATACTAGTTTTTTAAATATACCTTTGATTATGCTTAATAAGCCTTTAGTTTATATTCAATTGATAAATTTTTTTAAATGTCTAAAATGATTAGACATACTCAAAATTACTCATTTTTTTTGTTTTGATGAGAAATTGATGGCTCCAATCAAATTAACATTTTAATAAGAGAATTTTTGCCTATCTTATAAAACAAAGCAATATGAACATAAAATATTTTATTAGAAACAGAAAAGAGTATTGACAGGAGTCCTGAGGATATCAAGGCCAAAGATAATGGGTTAAAACTAAGCCGAAACTTCTAGAAATTAAATTTAATGATTTGTTAAAACATATATTTTCATTCATTGATGATGAATTATAAAGAAGTAAATGGCCCTGGCTGGTTGGCTCAGTGGTAGAGCGTCGGCCTGGCTGCAGGAGTCCTGGGTTCGATTCCCCACCAGGGCACACAGGGGAAGTGCCCATCTGCTTCTCCACCCCTCCCCCTCTCCTTCCTCTCTGTCTCTCTCTTCCCCTCCCGCAGCCAAGGCTCCACTGGAGCAGAGTTTGCCCGGGTGCTGAGGATGGCTCTGTGGCCTCTGCCTCAGGCGCTAGAATGCCTCTGATTGCGGCAGAGTGACGCCCCAAGATGGGCAGAGCATTGCCCCCTGGTGGGCATGCCAGGTGGATCCCAGTCAGGCGCATGCGGGAGTCTGTCTGACTGCCTCCCCATTTCCAGCTTTGGAAAAGTGAAAAAAAAAAAGAAGTAAATGAATAATAAGCAAGTAAATTGCCAAAAAGAAAAATAAGAACAAAGTGGATAAAGGCAAGGAAAGAGGAAGTATAAATATACAACAAAGAAACAATAAAAATTAAAATCCTTGCCTTATATTGACATTTATTTATTACTTCAGTATAAACAAGAAATAAAAGCAAGTAAGTGTACAACTAAAAAAAATACAAGCTCCTGATTTGACTTTCATTGTTAACAAAAATTAATACATGTTTTGTTCTCAAATTTTGTTCCCTCTTTCATGAACACATCTTATTAAACAAATGAACATAATTATGGAAAATTGATACTCTATCATATTACTCCCAAGATTGTTAAAATATATAATGCTTAAGTTAATTTTTCAATTTTTATTTTTATATAATTTCAACAGAAAAGATAAATAATATAGGAACTTCTACAAGCCCTGTTAGATTTATAATTTGTTGATATTTTCCCCCACTTACTTATATGCAAATAGGTAGATAGGTAGGTTGATAGATTGATAAAATTTTTCCTGAATTATTTGAGGAATGGTTGGAGATAATTTATTTCTATGCCCCCAAATATTTCAGTATGTATTGTTTTATGTACAAAAGAAGAAAGTCTCTCACATAACTATTATCTAATAATCAAAATTAACAATCTTGAGCATTAGTATATTGCTGAAGTATAATTCACATTCCCTACTCAAATGTCATCAATTTTCTCAGTGACATCTATTGAGTGAACTAGTGTGTTAGGCTTGCTTGCTTGTACTTTGCCTGATTGGTGCATGAGCACAGGCAGCACCATGTGTGTATAGTCTATGTAAGGGTGCAGGTGCTTGCCCTCGGGGTGGCACACTGTAGATTGCAGGTAGCTTGCTGCCATTGGGAGAGGCCATTTTTTTCTACTTGCTGGAGGAGGGTTTTTTCCCCTGGCCTGTTTTGCTTGTTAGTCCTGAGAGAGTCAGAAGCAGTTTTCCCTGCCTGTTTGCTTCTCCATCGTTGCGAGATTCTAATAAACGGAATGGCCCACCGTTTTCTGGCTTCACAGGTTCCTTTACCATCTGCCCAAATTCAATGCATATCTATCTGTATGGACACAACCACCAGCCTTACAACATCCTTTATACTTATTTTTTCCTGACTCAAGAACTAAGGTAAGTCAAGCTATGACCACAAATTTATATAGTTGTCATATTTAGTAAGCCTTCTTTTTTGTTTGTTTTTTTTTTTGTATTTTTATGAAGTGAGAAGCAGGGAGACAGAAGCACTCAACCAGAATCCACCTGGCAAGTCCACGAGTGAGTGATTCTCTGCCTGTCTAGGGCATTGCCCCATTATAACTGGAGCCATTCTAGCACCTGAAATCGAGGCCATGGAGCCATCCTCAGTGCCTGGGCCAACTTTGCTCCAGTGGAGCCTTGGGTGTGGGAGGGGAAGAGAGAGATAGAGAGAAAGGAGAGGGGAAAGGGTGGAGAAGCAGATGGATGCTTTTCCTGTGTGCCCTGGTCAGGAATGGAACCTGAGACTCCTACACGCCAGGCTGATGCTCTACCACTGAGCCAATGGGCCAGGGCCTTTGGTAAGCATTCTTTAATATGAAATTGTATACCAGATTTTCCTAATCTTTACCTTACAATTTTTGAAGAGTGGAAGACAGTTTGTAGATTTTACTTAGCTAGGATTTGTCCTATAATTGGAATCAAGTTACATGTTTTTGAAAGGAGTTTCATTGGCCATTTGGGTGATGTTGTGGTCTTCTCAGAGCATCATATCAGAGGCAGATTATGTTGTTATGCCCCATATGTGGTGATATAACACTGTGCCCTCAAAATCTCTTCCTTGCTCAGAGTTGGAGTTGGTTGGAGAGCTGGTGGTCATGCAGTCATTTGGCTTGCGGTATGTTTCTCAGCATTCCAGGTCACAGATAAGATGCTTCAAGTAAAAGCATTTGAAATGATTTTTACAAATAGTAAGTTTTATAAGTCCTGGCTATCTAATCCTGAACATGAACCATAATAATATTGGTTTTGGTAGTCTGAATCCTTTTTTTTTTATGATTTCATTTTTAATTGAATTTATTAGGATAGCACTAGTTAACACAATTATGCAGGTTTTAAGTGTCTAATTCTCCAGCACATCTCTGTACACCATATTGTGTGTTCACCATTCCAAGTCAAGTCTTTGTGCATTGCCATTTATTCCCCCTATACCAGGGGTCCCCAAACTATGGCCCACTGGCCACATGCAGCCCCCTGAGGCCATTTATCCAGCCCCCGCTGCACTTCCAGAAAGGGCATCTCTTTCATTGGTGTTCAGTGAGAGGAGCATAGTTCCCATTGAAATACTGGTCAGTTTGTTGATTTAAATTTACTTGTTCTTTATTTTAAATATTGTATTTGTTCCCGTTTTGTTTTTTTACTTTAAAATAAGATATATGCAGTGTGCATAGGGATTTGTTCATAGTTTTTTTTTTATAGTCCAGCCCTCCAATGGTCTGAGGGCCAGTGAACTGGCCCCCTGTGTAAAAAGTTTGGGGACCCCTGCCCTATACCTTTCTTCACCTCCTCCCCTTCTGACAGTCACATTGTTGTTCATATCCATAGTTTTTTTTTGTGTGTGTGTGTGTGTGTTTTCATTTGTTTTTGTTCTTTTGTTGCTCGTTCCTTCACCTCCCTTACCCAACCTCAACCCCAACAGGTCTACACCAATCTTTCACTGGTTTCAAGTATAAGATAACATCAATCTTAGTAGCTTTTTCTGTTGACTTAGCATCTTTTTTTCTTCTCTCTTGCCTAAATTAATTGAAAAGTATAATGTTTTTATATTGAAAAAAACTAAAAAAAAACAAACTTTAATCAAAATGTACTTATACATGACTTCTCCAGAAAACTCTCATCCTTGCCTAAATATACTCATTTATCTATTGTTTTATTTCACTAAATAATGAAATCTAGATACCTAACTTATTCTAGCTTCTGGACTAGAGAAATGGTTTCATTTCTTTCTGAAGTATGGGAGTAAGCTTCACCAGTGAAATCATTTCAGCCTGGATTTTTCCTTTTTGGAAGGTTATTAATGAAATAATTTTTAATAGATATAGTTCTATGCAGATTATCTTCTTTATGTATGAGCTTTTTGTATTAGTATCTTTGAAGAAATTGGTCCGTTTCATCTAAACTATCAGATTTGTGGCTATAGAGTTGTTCATACACTTTTTTATTATCCTTTGATGTAGTGGGATCAATACTGATGATGCCTCTTTAATTTCTGATGTTAGTAACTTGTGTTTTCTCCCTTATTTTTTGGTTAGTATAGCTAGAGATTTATTAAATTTATTGATTTTTTCAAAGAACCAGCTTTGGTTTCACTGATTTTCTCCATTGACATTGAGAAACTTTTGTACAAGTTACTTTAATGCATAATTGGCCTCCAGAAATTTGCCAAAGATTACTACTTAAATGTTTCTTCCAAATTATGGCCCCAGAGTATTCTTCTCCATGCAAGCTGATATAGACTGTATTTGCAAATACTGGATAGATGACTTATTGGGTTATTTTTTTTCCTTTTCTCAATAATGCTACACATTTAATTATTTACATGTCACACATGGAAAAATGGGATTTAAAAAGATTAAATTGCCCTAACATGAATCAGCTTAAAAGGGGCAGAATCAGGATTCAAGTTTTTTGTTATTAAAACCTATTTTCTTTTGCCCTGGCTGGGTAGCTCAGGTGG
Source organism: Saccopteryx bilineata (assembly GCF_036850765.1). NCBI lineage: Eukaryota > Metazoa > Chordata > Mammalia > Chiroptera > Emballonuridae > Saccopteryx > Saccopteryx bilineata. The sequence goes on along the minus strand of NC_089494.1, from coordinate 48,339,416 downwards.
TTAGAGTGTCATCTTGACATGCCAAGGTTGTGTCTTCAATACCTGGTCAGAGCACATACACCAATGACAACATGAATGAGTAGCACAAGAATCATTGTTTCTCTTTCTTTCTCTCTTTCTCCATCTGACCCGCTCTCTAAAAATCCACAAAATTTTTTTTTTCTATACCACCGTGGTATAAATACATATTTTTATTTTCTTCCTTAATGAGAGTTAACAATAGTAAATTATTCCAGAATGGAGAAAAACCAGTGATGTTGCTATAAGAACATGCAAACTACAGCTGGGAAAATAACTACACTTCTTAGGAGCTATGACTGCTTCCAAGTAAAACCTGGTTACTTGGTTATCAGAGCAGTTCAAGAAATAGTGGTATAGGCCCTGGCTGGTTGGCTCAGTGGTAGAGTATCGGCCTGGTGTGCAGGAGTCCCAAGTTCGATTCCCGGCCAGGGCACACAGGAGAAGCGCCCATCTGCTTCTCTACCCCTCCCCCTCTCCTTCCTCTCTGTCTTTCTCTTCCCCTCCTGCAGCCGAGGCTCCATTGAAGCAAAGATGGCCCGGGCGCTGGGATGGCACTGTGGCCTCTGCCTCAGGCGCTAGAATGGCTCTGGATGCAACAGAGCGACGCCCCAGAGGGGCAGAACATTGCCCCTTGGTGGGCATGCCAGGTGGATCCCGGTCAGGCGCATGCGGGAGTCTGTCTGACTGCCTCCCCATTTCCAGTTTCAGAAAAATGAAAACAAATAAATAAATAAATAGATAGTGGTATAAGTAGAGCAGTATTTTTATTTATTTCCAAACAAGGAGGTTCCACTTTGCCTACAATTTCAAGCAGTCTAGAAAGTAAGTTTGGTTAACTTTAAAAGGAAAACAAACAAAATACAGCCACACACAAGAACTGTGTTTTAGTAATCATTAGTTATTGCTAACACAGAAACTTAGCATTTCAGGGACTTAAGTTATTCCTTAAGGTAAGAATTAAACACTTATCCAAATTCTGGTACTATTTATTCGTTTATTATTAGAATTACCTAGAGGGCTGGTATTTGCTGTTCTTGCTATTTTTTGACATGGGCAGGGGCAATGAGAAACATTGTCTCCTAAGAGGATTTTCCCAGAATGTGATCATGCATTTTTTATAATAAGAGGAATTTCATTAGTTTACATAATTTCTACCTCATTCAGAGTATGAAGTAAGATTCCCTCTCTATCTTCCCTAAAGAGTTTGGAGGAAACAGGCTTGTGGTATTAACAGACTAGAAATAGAACTTTTTATTCTTGATGACACATGAAAATTATTTTGTTATATATCTAAAAATAGTACAACAAAGTCTAAACATCTCTTTGATATATCATCTGCTTGTATAACCCAAAGAAGTTGTATGTGTAAATCTGTCCTTTCATATCTAAAGCCTCAGCATCTATAGCAGGGGTCAGGAACCTATGGCTCGCGAGCCAGATGCGGCTTTTTTGATGGCTGCATCTGGCTCGCAGACAAATCTTTAATAATAAAAAATAATAATAACATTAAAAATATAAAAAAACATTCTCATGTATTACAATCCATTTATTTCCTACCACTGATGTTCATGGTTGTGGGTGGCTGGAGCCAATCACAGCTGTTCTCCAGGACAACACCAAATTTTTATTGGATAATGCGTAAGGTACATGGGTCGTTGTATGGCTCTCACAGAATTACATTTTAAAATATGTGGTGTTCATGGCTCTCTCAGCCAAAAAGGTTCCTGACCCCTGATCTATAGTAACAATAATAACATTGAAGATATTTTTAAATACTGAACTATTTTTTAAAGTAAAATTGAATTATTTTATTTTTTTATATTGTGTGTGTGCTTATTGGTGCCTTATATTTCTCTGTTGCTCTGTTCATTTTTCTTCATTCCTTTTTCTCTTTGTTATTAAGACTACCTAATCTTTTCCTGATCTTCTTATATTTTGCTGATTCTGTCTTTTGCCAACTTAAAGCTAATGTTGAAGCCATTTAGTAACTGTTTCATTTTAGTTATTGTACCTTTTAACTAAAAAATATCCATTTGGATCTTTTTAAAATTATCTTTATTAATATTCTGTTTCATGAGATATTTTAACCATACCTACTACCAATCCTAAAACAAATATGATTTGTTTTAGTTTTAATATATATTTATAATAGCTATTTTGAAGTCATATGCTAACTGCAACATCTGGGCTACTTTTATTCCTTTTTCTTTTTTCTTTTAGCAAAAGAGAGTGAGATAGAGAGATAAACAGAGATAGACAGAAAGGGAGAGAGATGAAAAGCATCAACTTGTAGTTGCCACATTTTAGCTCTTCACTGATTGCTTTCTCATATGTGCCTTGACCGGGGGTGGGAAGCTCTAGCTGAACCAGTGATCCCTTGCTCAAGCCAGCAACCTTGAACTTCAAGCCAGTGAACTTTGGGCTTCAAGCCAGCAACCTTTGGGTTCAAACCAGTGACTATGGGGTTCTGTTTATGATCCTACACTCAAACCAGTGACCCCATGTTCAATCTAGTGAGCTTGCACTCAAGCTGGCGACCTTGGGGTTTTGAACCTGGATCCTCAGTGTCCCAGTTCAACATTCTATCCACTGTAACACCACCTGGTTAGATGACATCTGGGCCACTTTAAAAGCAGTTTCTATAGTCTGCTTTTTTTTTTTACTGTGTATGATCATAATTTTCTGGGTTTTTTTTTTTTTGCATGTCTTAAAATATTTTTCTTGAAAACGGGACATTTTAGAAAATATATTGTAGTAACACAGAATGGTAATCCTTTCACTCACATTATATTGTTGTCTATTGACTAGTCATTTATCAATTTGTTTAGTGACTTGGTTGAACTGATTCTGTGAAGTCTGTTTCTCCTTGAGTATGACCGTGTAACCTTTTATATTCCTGCTCATATATTTTTTTCATGTTTTTAGATTTTAACCTGGCTACCTAAGAGTTGCCCCTGGATCAGTAGCAGCCATTTATCACTCAAAGGTTTTGCTTGGCTACCTAGGAGTTGCCCCTTTATCTATATAAGCCATTTATTACTTAAAGATAGTGTTTAAAAAGAGATATTGTACAAAAAGCAACCCTAGGAGATCCAGAGTGTATATATACATAGTAGTATACTAATACCAGGTAAATAGACTTTAAACAAGAAAGAGGTATATTTAATAATGCCACAAACCCCTTAACCAGTTATATTTTTAATCCTTATTATTGGATGTGCTTGTGGCTTAAAGGCTGCAATCACATGTAAAAGGGTTTCTAGTTTTGCCACACATTCAGCCAAGTACGAGCAGCTTGGATTTTTCTCCGTTATCATACCTGAGAAGGCATAGCCTTAACCATACGCTAAATCTCCCATGCTTCCAGGGATAGATGCAATTTTATGTTAAGCCCTATTTCTTAGGAGTTGCCTTCATGTATCTGTCTGTCCGGGCTGCTATAACGAATTACACAGATTGAGTGGTTTAACCAATAGAAATTTATTTTCTTACAGTTCTGGAGGGTAGAAGCCTCAGATCAAGATCCTGCGGGTAAATTTCTAGTGAGGGCTCATTTTCTGACTTTCAAAGAGATGCCTTCTCACTCTGTCCTCACATGACAGAGAAATAAGGAAAAGGAGAGAAAAAGAGATGGAAGAGACAGAAAAAGGAAGAAAACTCTCTTGTGTCTCTTATAAAGTCACTAATTTTATTGGATCAGGGCCCCACCCTTATGACCTCATTTAATCTTAATTATCTTCATAAAGATCTTATCTCCAAATAGAGTCACATTGGCAGTTAGAGTTTCAACATAGTAAGTTCAGAGGATGCAAACATTCATTCAGTTCATAACACCTTATGTCAGAGTAGCTTATTGTTTAGCCAGTTGTTGGTCAGAGGTCCCTAATGCCATTGAGAATTCTGCTCTTTGTTCCCTTTGTTGATTAATCTCTTTGTGACTAATTGCTGCTCTGATTGCTTCTTCACTATAAGTAAGGACTGGTTGGAGCAAGGATGCTCTGGTCCTCTCAACTGAATCTACCTGTAATAGAATTTCTACAATTTGATTATAGGGTTGAGATGAGAAATTTTTGTAGACTACCTGCTCTCCTTTTATTTCTTTTCCCAATTTGAAACCAAACAACAGAGTGAGATGTGATGGAAGAAAGAAATTATCTCTTGGCTGCACCTTCCTATATTAGATTTCCTGTAATAGTTTCATAAGATGGATCTTGGAAGGGACAGAGGCAAGGGAGTGGGGGAAGGTGGGTTGTAGCTCAACTGCCATGGATTCTTGCTATTCTCTCTGGAATTTGGACAATTTTACCAGAATACATATATCTAGATTTGCTGTGTGCCCTTAGGACAATTTCCAGACACTTGAAATTATTGCTTTTTATAATTTTTTCTAGTTAAATTATTTATTATAAAGCTTCTTTTGCATTCCTTACTCCTCCATTTTAGAAGCTGTCTCTATTCATAGATTTTTAAAACTGGAAGTTAAACAAATATTTTTATTTAAAAATGAAATTTACCCCAGAGTGACTTAAGAATACAGTGTTAATTGGAGACAAAGGCAGCACAAGACATCTCAGTTCAAGAGTGACCTAGCCAAAACATTCCCCACTCCTCAGACCTCTGCAAACTGAACCTTTTTCTTGCAGCTTAGTTTTTTTTAATAATTTTTTTTATATTTTAAAAAAATTATTTATTTATTTTTATTAGAAAGAAAGAAGAGAGGGGGGGAGAGAGAGAGAGAGAGAGAGGAGAAAGAGATAGAACTGGGGGAGGAGCAGGAAGCATCAACTCCCATATGTGCCATGACCAAGCAAGCCCAGGGTTTCGAACTGGTGACCTCAACATTCCAGGTCGATGCTTTATCTACTTCGCCACCACAGGTCAGGCATCTTGAAGCTTACTTGAGTCTCAGAATTCCCCAGTTTGGCCAGTGGTTGCTTGCTCAAGTTGGCTCCTGTCTTTTTTGATATGTCTCCATCATTGTTTGAATATCTCTTTACATTTTAGCACATGTGCGCGCACGCGCGCGCACACACACACACACACACACACACACAAAGATATCTTATATTCATATTATTTCCATGCCTCAGTGTTAGAATCAGGCATTTCTCCTAGGAATCCTGGCTTCTTTCTAAAACAGTTTTTAAAGTGTTAAATATAATCTCTAAATGCAGAAAACTGTAGCAGAATTTTCTTTACAGTCTTTCCTATTAAAATATTTTGGTAAGATTTTTTCTTACAGCCCACTCTAAATTTTTTTGAATCAGAATAGGCTCAGATAAACTTATCTGAGTTTGACTATATGTTATTTTTCATATTAGACTTGTCATTATTCATTTCTACCAAGGCCACACTAAAATAACCCATTAATGTGTACCTTTTCTGTAATGCCAATTTCCAAAACCATAACAAAATAATCACTTCTTTCAGGAACTAAGTTATTAAATTTAAGAGAAGAAGGTAGAAGCTAAAGCTAAAAAAAATATCTTTTTATTTTATAAAAAAGTTAAAGCACGTTGTACAGCTATAGAAATCCAATCTATAACTTTATTTTCTTGTATATATGTTTCAGCTTTGTTAAAAAATGATACATAAATATATCCTGTCATAAAATTTGAAAGTATAAAAACATAAAATAGACTTAGAAGGGAGAGATAGTTTGCCCTTATGTTTACTAAATTTACCATAAACATGAAAATATGAAAGTCTTTAACAATTTCAAAGTATTAAAATAAAGAAGTAAACTATATTCTCATGTTTTATGTAATTTATAACTTTAACATTGTTTCTTAACAGAAATGAAATTACATTGCCATGTCTTTTTTTTTTTTTTTTTCTCTTTTTCATTTTTCTGAAGCTGGAAATAGGGAGAGACAGTCAGACAGACTCCCGCATGCGCCCGACCGGGATCCACCCGGCACGCCCACCAGGGGCGAGGCTCTGCCCACCAGGGGGCGATGCTCTGCCCATCCTGGGCGTCACCATGTTGCGACCAGAGCCACTCCAGCACCTGGGGCAGAGGCCACAGAGCCATCCCCAGCGCCCAGGCCATCTTTGCTCCAATGGAGCCTCGGCTGCGGGAGGGGAAGAGAGAGACAGAGAGGGAAAGCGCGGCAGAGGGGTGGAGAAGCAAATGGGTGCTTCTCCTGTGTGCCCTGGCCGGGAATCGAACCCGGGTCCTCCGCACGCTAGGCCGACGCTCTACCGCTGAGCCAACCGGCCAGGGCCACATTGCCATGTCTTTCAAGGCTCTTTAAGGTTATTCTATCAAACTAACGTTGGAAACTCATTTATTTTACATTTGATTCATTACTAAATTTTATTTTAGTCCTTTGACTATATGTTTGGGGTGGTCATCTCAGAGAGATGGCATTTTTTATCCTCATGGAACATTTTTCTTCAAGTTGAAGTGACTGCTATTTTCTATTTTACTTACTTTAAAAGATATAAGTGGTAAACATAGAATGTTATTTTTTATAAAATAACTTTATAGTGTTTCCTCAGCTATCCTTAATGATTATTTTTATTTATTTAAATTAATTAATTAATTTTGACAACTTTCACAGGGTGACATTGGTCAATCAGAGTACATAGATTTAGAGAAAACAAATCCACATCATTTAGACAGTCGATTATGTTGTATACCCATCACCCAAAGTCAAATCATCTTCTGTCACCCTATATTTTGTTTCTCTTTAAGTCCATCCCCTTCCTTCCCCTCCCTCTCCTCTCTTTCCCTCTCCCTGGTAACCACTGCACTTTTATCTTTGTCCATGAGTCTCAATTTCATGTCCTACCTATATGTGGAATTATACAGTTTTTGGTATTTTCCGATTTACTTATTTCACTCAGTATAATGTTATCAAGATCCATTCATGTTCTCATAAATGATACTATGTCATCATTTCTTATGGCTGAGTAGTGTTCCATTGTATATATGTACCACATCTTCTTTATCCAATCCTATGTTGAAGGGCATTTTGGCTGTTTCCATGTCTTGGCCACCGTGAACAATGCTGCAGTGAACATGGGGATGGAGGGTACATGTGTCTTTACATACCCAGTAGAGGGATTGCTGGGTCATATGGTAGTACTATTCTTAATTTTTTGAGGAACCACCATACTTTCCTTTATAGTGGTTGCACTAATTTACATTCCCACCAACAGTGAATGAGGGTTTTCTTTTTCTCCCAGGCCCTCCAGCACTTGTTATTACCTGTCTTGTTGATAATAGCTAATCTAACAGGTGTGAGGTGATATCTCATTGTAGTTTTGATTTGCATTCTCTAATAACTAATTAAGATGAGCATCTTTTCATATATCTGTTGGCCATTTGTATTTCTTCTCAGGAGGAGTGTCTGTTCATGTCTTGTTGCCATTTATTTTATTGGATTGTTTGCTTGTTTGTTGTTGAGTTTTGTGAGTTCTTTATCTTGGATATTAACCCATTATTGAAGCTATTGTTTGCAAATATTATCTCCCATGTAGTTGGTTGCCTATCTGTTTTTCTGACAGTTTCTTTTGCTGTGCAGAAGTTTTTTAATTTGATGTAGTCCCATTCATTTATCTTTGCCTTTACTTCCCTTGCCTTTGGGGTCAAATTCATAAAATGTTCTCTACTGCCAAGGTCCATGAGTTTAGTACTTATATTTTCTTCTTTGTAATTATTGTTTCAGATCTTATATTTAGGTCTTTGATCCATTTTGAATTAATTTTTGTGCAAGGAGACAAACTGTAGTTGAGTTTCATTCTTTTGCATGTGACTTTCCAATTTTCCCAGCACCATTTACTGAAGAGGCTTTCTTTTCTTCATTGTGTGTTTTTATTTTTGTTTTTTTTTTGTTTGTTTTTTGTATTTTTCTGAAGCTGGAAATGGGGAGAGACAGTCAGACAGACTCCAGCATGCGCCCGACCGGGATCCACCCGGCACGCCCAACAGGGGCCACGCTCTGCCCACCAGGGGGCGATGCTCTGCCCCTCCGGGGTGTGGCTCTGTAGTGACTAGAGCCACTCTAGCGCCTGGGGCAGAGGCCAAGGAGCCATCCCCAGCGCCCGGGCCATCTTTGCTCCAATGGAGCCTCACTGCGGCAGGGGAAGAGAGAGACAGAGAGGAAGGAGAGGGGGAGGGGTGGAGAAGCAAATGGGTGCTTCTCCTGTGTGCCCTGGCTGGGAATCGAACTCTGGACTTCTGCACGCCAGGCCGACGCTCTACCACCAAGCCAACCAGTCAGGGCCCATTGTGTGTTTTTGGCTCCTTTATCAAAGATGATCTGAACATATATATGTGGGTTTATTTCTGGGTTCTCTAGTCTGTTCCATTGGTCTGTGTGTCTATTTTTCTGCACCAGTACCATGTTGTTTTGATTATTGTGGCTCTGTAGTATAGTTTGAAGTCAGGTATTACAATGCCTCCAGCTTCGTTTATTTCCTTAGGATTACTTTGGTTATGCGACGTTTTTTATGGTTCCATATAAACCTGATGATTTTTTGTTCCATTTCTATAAAAAATGACATTGGAATATTGATGGGAATTGCATTGAATTTTTATATTGCTTTGAATAATATGGCCATTTTAACTATATTTATTCTTCTTATCCAAGAACAAGGAATATTTTTTCATTTCATTGTGTCTTTTTCAGTTTTCTTTAATAATGGTTTGTAGTTTTCAGTATATAGGTCCTTTACATTCTTTGTTATGTTTATTTATTCCTAGGTATTTTATCTTTTTGTTGCAACTGTAAGGGGGATTATTATTTTTTTTAGTTCTTTTTCTGTGGTTTCATTGTTGGCATATAAGAAAGCAATAGGCTTCTGTATATTAATTTTGTATCCTGCGACCTTACTGTATTGGTTTATTGTTTCTAATAGCCTTTCTGTGAAGTCTTTGGGGTTTTCTATATACAGGATCATATCATTTGCAAAAAGTGAAACCTTTACTTCTGTTCTCTACTTTGCCTTATGAACCAAAACTCTACTTATTCTTTAAGATGCAGCTCAAGTGTAAACTCTTGATGAATTTGAAAGAATGACTGCTATCTTTTCTTGTGCTTTCAAAACACTTTGCTTGGATTGCCAATATATCATTTATGAGAATGTAGACTTAGATCCTACCACACTCAATGTTGTAGATTTAGTGTTTGCTATTGTACCTGTCAAAAAGTCATCACTCCATACATGTTTGCTAAATTTAATGGTATCTTTCAGTTTTTTCCCCTTAAATGAGTAGTTGAAATTTGAAAATGATATCTGTGAAGATTAAAGAAATTGGGGTTAGTTACAGTCGGACATTACAACAGTTTTTCAAATAGAAAGGGTCTATTATCAGAGAAATTGTGATTAGATTTTCTTTATGCCTACCAAGGTCACAATAAAATAGCTTTAAGCTATAAATAGCAGCACAGACACTGATGATATAATTTTGAAAAAAGACCAGCCATCCAGTTGTTTGGGGGAGTTTTCTAAAATTATTTCTTCTCATCTATGGGCATTACATACTATATTAAAAGTATGCAAAAACAAAGTGCTGTCTTGTATAAACTAACCTTGAAAACCTTTTTTTTAGAAGTTTTTTCTTGTTGGCTTAGCATTCTCAGCAGTCATTCAAATTGTCATCAGTTTTCTTCACCACTGTTGTTTTACAATTGTAAGTACTACAGGGATGAATGTGCCATTCACTTGATGTGGAGACATGTGTGTTGCCTAGCACTGTTAAGTTGTCGCTATTCCTACAGCTTTTACTTTAGATAGTCAGGCAGTGTTATTTGAGCAAGATAACACAGGAAATGGGATATGTTATCTAAAACACCATCTAAAATGATACTTTCCATTCCAACTTCTTGTACTTGAAACTTTGACTCTACATTACATTGAATGTGGAGAAAATATTCTGAACACATATCTGATGAAAGAATAACATCCAAAATATGGAAAAATCAGTAAGAGAAAACTTAAAAATGAGTAAAACTTTACAGTGGAGAAATATTAAAATTAAATTTGTACTTAAAAAGGTATAATAAACTTTTTTATTGGTTTATTATAAATTATTATGGGAAAACAATTACAAAAATATTGGTGTTTGCACAAAAGTTCATAAAAGACCCCATAGAAATTAATCAGTTTTGGTGTCCAAAATAAATATTAGAGGTATATTCAGTTCACTGAAAAATAAAATTCAGATATACTATTCATAAAAATAATTACTTGCAGTAGTATAAGCCAAAATTAATGTTGTCTTTGTTAAACAAATTTGATCCTTGTGAAATACAGGTAGTCCCTGGGTTATGAATGAGATAGGTTCTGTAAGTTTATTCTTAAGTTGAATTTGTATGTGAGTTGAAGCAGGTACATCTACCTATTAAATGCAACTTAGATGTTTATCTTAACATAGTATTTATTTTTGCCTTTCTATGCATATAAATTCTTAAACATTTTCAAACCTATAAAACCTATCTTTCTTGTAACCTGGAACTGCCTATAATCATATCTCAATATTTCAACTTGTTCTTAAACATTTTTTTTTATTTTAGAAAGAGGAGAGAGAGAACAAGGTGCTGAGTAGCGGGAAGCATCAACTTATAGTAGTTGCTTCTCGTATGCACCATAACCAGGCAAGCCTGAGGTTTGAACCAGCAATCTCAACATTTCAGGTTGATGCTTTATCCACTGCGCCACCACAGGCCCCAAACCTTTTCTTTTAGATTTTATTTATTCATTTTAGAGAGAAGAGAGAGAGAAAGAGAAGGAGGGAGGAGCAGAAAGCATCAACTTCCATATGTGCCTTGACCAGGCAAGTGTAGGGATTGAACTGGTGACCTCAGCATTCCAGGTCGATGCTTTACCTACTGTGCCACCACAGGTCAGGGTTATTCTAAAAACTTTTAAAAATTATTCCAAATTTAGTAAGATGTATGGACACATTCCACCATATTTCTGTACCTGTAAATAGGCCACCTCATTGTTATTTCATTTATAGAGAGAGTATATAATTCATTTAGGACCATCTATCAAATGTTTATCATTTAATCATAGTTCAAGGTGATTATATAATGCATATGAGAGCAAAAACTTCTATAATTTAAGAAATAAAAATAATTTACTTAATTTTTAATTTTTTTCAAAATATAATCTATCAGTATTCAAAACCATGCATGTATGTATATGTATGACCTCATCTACCCATCAATATGTATACAGATCACACTATTTTCTTTCCTTTCTACTTAAAAAATGTATATTGAGACACATTTTTCATATCATCTCCAATATTACAAGAATTTGGAAGATGTCATATGCAAAAAATAAAAATAAAAACCTACAAGTCTTACAATTACAAATAACTCTAAAGGGTTCATAGATATAAGATAAAATTCTATAACACTTCTAAAGGAAAACATAAGAGAAAATCTATTTGACTTTCTGTTTGATGATGAGTCTTTAGATACAACATGGTCCTTGGAAGAAAACATTGATAATTTGGAGTTTAGTAAAATTAAAAACCTATGATTTCTGTTGAGAGAATCAAAAAACAAGCCAGAGATGAGAAGAAAATATTTGGGGCACATATCTGTTGAAGGAATTACATCCAAAATATGCAAAAATCAGTAAAAGAAAACTTGAAAAATGAGTAAAAATTTACAGTGGAGAAATCTGGCAACCACAAACTTAGTGAGGTGACTAAAGTAATTATGAATATTAGTAAATCATATTGATAGTGTATGCCCTTAAAATGATGTAATAAAGATGACTCTTTATCTTTGTGGTTGTCCCCAAAATGCATAACCCCAGTCAAACCATGAAAAAAAGCAACAGAATATTCACAATTTATGAATAATATACAAAATATCTGAGCAGCAATAAAACAGTCACTACTCAAAACTTTCTGCCTGACCTGTGGTGGTGCAGTGGATAAAGCGTCGACCTGGAAATGCTGAGGTCACCGGTTCAAAACCCTGGGCTTGCCTGGTCAAGGCACATATGGGAGTTGATGCTTCCAGCTCCTCCCCCCTTCTCTCTCTCTCTGTCTCTCTCTCCTCTCTCTTCCTCTCTGTCTCTCTCTCCTCTCTAAAAATGAATAAATAAAAAAAATTAAAAAAAAAAACTTTCTAGGTCATCAAAAGCAAGGAAAGTCTGAAAAACTCAGAATCAAAAGGAACTCAAAGAGGCATAACTATTAATGTAATGTAGTATCTGGGACAGAAAAAGGACATTAGATGAAAACTAAAAGAATCTCAATGAAATAAAGATTTTGATGATATGTAAATATTGGTACATTAATTGTAACAAATTTGCAATATTAGTGAGAGATAATATAATATGGGAAACTGTGTGCGGTATATGAGAAATTACTGTTTTGGCAAGAAGATGCAGTCTGGTGTGGGTCATCAGAGCCCGAGGAAGTTTAGGAGGAAAATCCTACAATTGTGGTCTGGTACAGGATCCTAGAGCAAAGTGGGGTGAGAGGGTGGGGGCAGGGGAATAACAACAACAAATATATATTATATATATATATAATATATATAATATATATTATATATATAATTAAGGTTATGAAAGCCAGTTGCTTACTGTGTAAAAGGAAATTACACATATAGAAAGGAACAAAACTAGAATGAACTTTGTAGCGCTTCTGTACCTCTCTCACGTAACTAGTTAGTGATGTGTATATGAATATGTGGTGTCGTTTCAACATCGCTCCCTCACTCTGTCTCCTGTGGACCATGAGTGCACCTGCTGTATGTATATTGGCTCCATGGAAAGGTGGTTGATATAGGTTTGGGGCAAGGAGGACCTCAAGGGCAGTTGGGAACATAAGAAAAGGACACAAACATCAGTTTGAACAGGGACCACCAGGAAATCAGAACGATTGGAGTATAAAATTACAACCTAATGAATGAAATAGGAATCCATGAATTCATACTCATATGAAAGTTTAATTGTTTCATAGGAAACAGTTAAAATGCATAGTTTGAAATTGCCTCCCCACAAAATATTTATTAATTTTAAAAGGAGGCAGGAGAAAGATAATTTTACAATGGAGAAACCCATCAGACACCAATTTATTTGAGCAACCAAAGTAAAGATCATCAGAAATGGAACAAGTTAACATTATGTTTCACCTAATAGATGCAGTGACAATATAGCACCACTTCTATGATATTTCTGACAAATGTGTATAATAATCAGAAAAGCCTTCTGAACTGAAGAAAACTAAAGACTTGACAAGAAAATGTAGCATGCAATTCTGATCTGGATTCTTTTGCTATACAAAATTTTTTTGGACAATTGGCAAAATTTAATAGCCTCTGAGGATTGGGTGTTATTAGTATCTCTAATGTTACATTACTGGTGATTATACTGTTCTTGCTATAGAAATACACAATAGAGCATTTCAAGGTGGTGGGTTACAACTTATTGTTGTTGTTTTTTAAATGCTTTTTCTGATTTTATTGAAATCATTATATGACTTTTCTTCTTTTTTTAAATTTTTAAAGACTTTATTTATTTCATTTTTAGAGAGGAGAGAGAGAAAGAGAGAGAAAGAGAAGGGGGGAAGAGCAGGAAGCATCAATTCTCATATGTGCCTTGACCAGGCAAGCCCAAGTTTTCAAACCAGCAACCTCAGCATTCCAGGTTGATGCTTTATCCCACTGTGCCACCACAGGTCAGGCCACAACTTATTCTTTAAAAAATATTTGTCCTATATACTCTAAAAGAAGATTTAAATTCACAAACACAATACCGAACAAAGGAAACAAGCAAAAAATATATTTAGTAGTGTTTCATTTTAAAATAGCTAAAACTAAGTTACATTTTTCTAAAGAACACACATGGTAACAATTTTTTTTAGAAACCAAGGAAGAGAATTTCACAGAAGTGAATATAATTGTTGCCTCTAGGAAGGGTGACTCACTAAAGTTTTTGGGGTAACAATTGTGTATTTCTTGACTTGGAACATCATTATATGAGTGTATACTTAAATTTATTTAATGATTTATACTTATTAGTTTTATTACATTTATGCACAGTTTAAAAAAAATAACATCTTGTAAAACATCATAGAACAATTAGTTTATACTCCTGGCATAGGGAATGACTTTCTAATTGTCATTTTATCTAATCTATGAATTTCCTGAACCACAAAAGAAAAAGAAAAAAAACCTCTACCATTTAAATGATGTATCTTAACATCAAGAATGTTATTATATGACACTTGTATTTTTAATTTTTTGAGGTATCAGCTTTCCACAGTGGCTGCATCAATCTCCATTTTCACCAACACTGCTAGGGAGTTCCCTTTTCTCCACATTCTCACTAGCACTTGCTGTTTGTGGCTTTATTGTTGATAATAATTCTGACCTTATGAACCAAATATTTCTCTTCTGGGAACATATAAAAAAACCCAAACAAACCCAAAACACTAATTCAAAGGAATATATGCATCCCTGTATTTATTGCAGTATTATTTACAATATCCAAGAGATGGAAGCAGCCTGAGTGCCCATCAGTAGATGAATGGATTAGAAAGCTATGGTACATTTACAGAATGGAATAGTACTTAGCCATGAAAAAGAAGGGAATCTTAACATCTAGGATAGACTGGATAGACACAGAGAGCATTATACTAAATAAAATAACTTAGAGAAAGACAAATGCCCATATGATTTCACTTATATATGGAATCTAATAAACAAAATAAACAAAGTAGGAACAGACTCATAGATACAGAGAGCAGATTGACAATGTTAGTTGACAATGAGCAGATTGAAAAGTGGTTTAGAGGCTGGGGAAAATAGTGGAGGGATTAATCAAAGTAAAAAAAAAACCTCATAGACACAGATAATAGTATGGTGATTACAATAGGAGAAAGGGGTCAGAAGGGTAGAAGAGAGTAAAGGAGGGATAGATGGTGATGGAAGGAGACTTGACTTGGGGTGTTGAACACACAATGCAGTGTACAGATGATGTGTTATGGAATTGTATATATGAAACCTGTGCGGTTTTGTTGACCAGTGTCACCCCAATAAATCCAATTAAAAATAAATATCACTTACTTATTAGAAAGAATGTTAATATATTTAAAAATGTATGTCTAATCACAGCTACACTATGCTGATTGTTTCAATATGGTGTAGTTCCTAATTTGAGCTTCTAAGTCCAAATGAGTTGGATGCTTTTTCAAAATTAACTAAGTACTGTGAACTAAGTACTTTTACTCCAACAAAGATATTACAAATTACATGCTTATTTGTTATCCCAAAACATTTAACACAGTTAAGTTCTCATAGTTCCTGATTAGGAAATAGATATAACAATCATACTAAGACAGAGCAAAACTTAGAGGGAATGTTTTTCTGCATAATTTTGGATAGGATTTTAAAAATTTTAATAAAACAAGTCCTTACATGTAAAATGTCATGGCAAATTACTATGGGTCACTTTCTAATATTTGATCATATATTCTTTTTTTTTTTCCTTTTCTCACTAAAGTTCTCTTAGAAAATACACAAATACTGTCTCTCTTTGGGCTACTTCAAAATCAAAATTAATTATGCAAAGTATGTCATGCAGGTTGACTTAATTAAATTTAATTATTGGTCTTGTTAAATCTAAACATCATCCTCTGGAAGAGTTTACCTTTTGGATAAACAAGGTAGAGAATCAAAATGCTTAGTTGTTCCAACATATTTAGGCAGGAATCATATTATATGCACTTGTTCAAATGAAGTGTATTAGTCATCTATTGGGTTTGTTAAAATGTGGGTTTCTGGTGGAAATTTACTGAGATAAATGTCAAGGTTTTATTAGTAATTAAATCCTTTAATTTAGATTGTGGTTACAAAAAATGTAAAATCATGATATATAATATTACTAATCCCCTAACTGCCGAATGGAAATTTTTATAAACATTTTTTTATATTATTCCCGGAATATTATTTTTTATTCTGTTGAATCATTATTAGTTTTAATGATACTTCCATTTCATGGTTTTCTTCCTTTTTTGCTCCCTCACTGTTCTATTTCAAGGGGTAGCATTTCCTCAGCTAAGCACAATTACGTGGTACTTCCAAGGATTCTGCTCTGGTTTCACCTGTTCTTTCTCAAATGCTCTCCCAGGGGAATTTCATTTACTCTACAAATGACTTTGACTACATGTAAGCAAGAATATGCTTTGATCTTTATTTGTAGTCTTGAACTTCACTTTTCACTTTAGACATATAGCCAACAACCTGCTCAATATATCACTGATTACAAACAGTCATCAAAAGTGCATGCAATACTGTATTCATTTTCTCTATTTACACTCATTGTCATGTTCAGGTCCTAATGATTTCTCACCTAGACTATTTCAGTAACCTTCTTATCTTGATTATTAATCCCTTTATGCATCCCTCATTTCTTCATCTCTAACAGCTCCTACTAGTTATCTGGTTTACTCAATTTGAAAGTGTAAACTTGTTTGTGTCACTCTCCCTCCTTTTCCTAGGATCCAAAAATTGCTCTTCATCACCTGTAAAATAGAGCCTAAGCAACTCAGCAAGACTCTGAGACTTGGTTCTCATTTAGCCCTCATCTTTTAGCAGGACTCCATTTTGAAATGTATTCTCTAATGATACCAGAACTCTTATATTTCCTGGCATAGACATTATAGCTTGAACTTCTCTGAGTTCTTGTATACTCACCTTCTATGCCTCATGTGTTCTCCTCAGCTTTTTAAGAATTATTCTATGCAGGTGACTTATTATATGCTAAGAATTTTTAAAAGTGGTTTAAACAACACAGATATGCAGAAAGAGAAAGGGGAAAACCCCCTAAACCTCTCTCTCATCTTCCCTCGGGACCATTCATGTAGTAATCCTGTGCCTATGGAAATAGAAGAGCATAAGAAATCCTGGGCAACACAGCAGAGTCTTGGTCTGCAGTGTTCTGTGAATGTAGGTAATTCCTGATCAGAGAGAGAAAGAATATCTGCCCTGAATCTGCAGAGGGAAGCAAATTAAAATCAAACTTTCCAGCCTTTTTGGATATTCTCATGAGGCAGCCTTTGGATGGAATAAATATCATACTTTAATTCTGTTACTATATTCTATCCTTCCCAGAACTAAATGAAAGATTCATAAAAATTGTCATTTTGGAACCTGTGAGTTTTCTTTAACAATTGAATTTTGTTTGAAACTTTTAATTAATTGATTTAAAATTCTTGTGAAAAAAAACCTGTGTATTTTCTGAATCTATAAAGTGATTCTTGAATGACATCACTGGTAGTCTATGGTTTCTCTATCTTTCTAAATAGTGATACCACTTAGATATTACTTAGTAGTGACATAGAACATTACCTATTGCTATTGGAAATGATATAGATTAGGTTTTAATCAAACATGACACATAGTTTTATTTGTTTTTGCATATTTTTTTAAGTGAGAGAAGCAGAGATAGTGAGACAGACTCCTGCATGCAGCCCAACCAGGATCCACCTGGCAATCCTGTCTGGGGCCAATGCTTGAGTCAACTGAGCTATCCTCAACTCTTGGGGTTGATGATGAACCAATTGAGCCTCTGGCTGCTGGAGGGGAAGAAGGAGAAAACGGGGAGAGAGAGAGAGAGAAGCAAATGGTCACTTCTCTTGTGTGTCCTGACCAGGAATTGAACCTGGGATACCCATAGGCCAGGCAGATGCTGTATCCACTGAGCTAACTGGCCAGAGCCTGCACTGCTCTTTCAGAATTAAAATATTGTATTAATAGCTGAAAGAAACCTGTAGGAGTTTCTTATTAATTATGTCAATAACAATGATACAAAATTAAATTTATTCTTACTATATGATTCAGCAATTGAATTCATTGGTATTTACTGAAATGAATTGAAAATTTATAAAAACCTGTACACGTATTTTTATCGAAGCTTTATTAATGATTTTTAAAACTTGGAAATAACCAAGATGTCCTTCAGTAAGTGAATGAATAAATAAACTGTGTTATATTCAGACAGTGGCACAGTATTCAATACTAAAAAGAAATGAGCTATCAAGCCCTGAAAAGACATGCATATTACTATATGAAAAAAGTTAATCTGGAAAAAAAAATGTTTTTTTGACAAATGATGTTGAGTAAGTAAAGCGTTCTTAAATAGGAGAAAATATGCCAAACATAAAAGAAAAACATAAATAAAACTTTATTAAAATTTAAAGAATCTATTAAATCAAAATAAACCATTAAAAGTGTGAAAAGTCAGTATATAGGAGAGGTATTGGCAATGTATATATATATTTTTATATATTTATATAGTAAGATAGAAATCCAAATATGAAAAGAACTCCAAATATGTAAATAATTCAAAATAAAAAAGACAAAAAAAAGTAGAGAATGAGCAAATGACTATTTGATACAATCATAATACTGTCAGAATGGCTAAAATAAAAATAAGTGACAATATCAAATTTTATAGCTCTGTAATATGTCAGCTTTTTCAGGCTGAAACCATCTCTCGGCATTCAATTTTGTGTTTGTTTCTGGGGCAGGTGGGCCATCAGAGAGTTTCTTGAGTGAGATTTTAAGTTTGGATACGAAGCAATAGCCATCTCATAGTTCACACACATTGTCACTGATCTGCTGATTCACCTTGATATTAAGCAGTGGCTTGGTCTGCAAATGCTTCATTTTCCAGTAGATTCTCTTTAAAGTTCAATGACTTTAAACACACACACTTGTGTGTTTACTTTTATGACAGAGGCCCCGGCTACTGCAGGACAGCCACAGTACCAAGCCTCAGCATCACACATTAAGACAGCAGTAAACATAAACTGCTTAATCAGATTCCACAACATAAGGAGTAAGGTCAAACCCTGTAACAAAGTGTGTGTGTGTGTGTGTGTGTGTGTGTGTGTGTGTGTGTATAAAATATATAGATATAGATGGAAATGGAAATACAGATCTAATATAGATCTATGCATTCCTAGTGCATCTGCTTCTGACTTTTCTATCAAGTGGTTTTGAAGATGTGCAGAAGTGGAATTCTTGTACACTGCTGTTATGATTACGAATTGAAATAACCACGTTAAAGAAAACCTCTTAAGCAATATGCCAAATCTATGAACTGGAAGTTTCTTTTTTTGCTAAAATCCATCAAATTGCATTTATGGTCTCAGCAAGACACATGTAGAGAATGTTTTGGCTACACTATTTATAATAAAAACTAAATCTATCTAAATGTCCATCAATGCTAAAATGAATAAGTAATTTAAGGTACTTTAAGAAAATAAAATTCTGTACAGAGATGAGAATAAACAAATTATAATTTTATACAACAGAAATATAGTGTCTCATACAGTAAGTCACAAGGGAATACAATGCTTTATTTCATTTAAATTAAGTTCTAAAACAAGCAAAATGTATCTATAGATTTAGAAATCACAATCATAGTTATGTCAATAGTGAAGGGGTTCTTGCTCCATCTCAGAATAGAAATCAAGACAGGAGATGAAACAGATTCAGGAAAGACAAGGTTTACTAAAATTAAGTGAGAGAAAAAGGAGAGGGATGGAGATTGATGCATCCTGGTAACACGCTGACAGAGAGAATTGCTCAGGGAACTGCGACGGGTTCTGGCTCCTTGCAGCGCTAGGTGTCTGTTAGCACTGGCTGGGGGATCTCTGTTCTCTGGGGCTGGCACTGATGGGCGCAGGAGCACTGGTTTGGGAGTACCCCAAGGGAAACCCAGTCTTATCCAAGAAAAGCTCAAAAAATGACATTCCCATCCACCTAGAAGAGGCTCAGCCTGTCTCAGTTGACTTTTGAATAGTTAATCGTGATTAAAGCGACAATCGAAGAGCTGCTTTCTGAAGTTGATAATATTCTCAAATCCTGTGCTAGTTGCCTGAGTGGGCTTAGTTTCTTAAAATGTATGTATCTGCACACTTATAATTTGTGAACTTTCATATCCATACAAATACTTCTATACAAAGTTTTCAAAAGGATAGAAAAAAAGGGGGGTGCAAAGTGTTTGTGATACTCCTCACCATGCCCTGATGCAGAGATTTGAAGGGGTTAGTGCAATTTATTAAGAAATGAGAAGCCTCCCTGCCCTTTGGGTCTGAAGAAAAACAAAAGGCTGATTTGCTGTGTGTGTGTGTGTGTGTGTGTGTGTGTGTGTGTGTGTGTATATATATATATATATATATATATATATATATATTAAGAGAATAGACTAGAAGACAAATAAGCACTCAAGTGTCTTCTGTTGCCAAGGAAGAAAATGCTTTGCTTTGCCAAGAATGAATGAATGAATGAATGACCAAACAACAAATAAAAATGAAATAAAAGTAAAGGCAGCATGGACTGACAGAAGGAAGCTGGGAAAGATTTGGTTTCCTCACTGCTGTGTAAGAGACACAGGCAGCCGAGGAAATGGTGGCTGCAATTGTTTCACATCCACCTTAAATTTGGAGAGACAGTGTGATCTTAAGTACTGCAGACTCTGTAGAGAGCTTTGGAGTCTATTGGAATCCTGTTTGCCCTTTTGAGCAATTTGTACTACCTTCCTCTGACAGTTGGAGGGGATGGAGGGGAGAGATGTTTTATTTATTTATTTTTATTTTACCATTTTCTGTACTATAAATTTTTTACACAAATTATATTTGAAAATATATGGATCACTGCTCATTTTGTTACCCCTTCATAATTTATTTCTCTTGAAAATATTAATTTTATGGAATTCTCATCTTCAGCAATCATATGAAAATTCTGATGAATTAAAATAGGTGAATTGGTGAATATTATAAATTTTCATGCTTCTGCCACAGAACATTTAGCATGTTTAAGATATTTTCTTCTAATCAGCAAGACTGGGGAGAAAATATCCACATAATTTATCCTAAATATATCCTTTATTTTATTTTTTATTTTTTGGTGAGAGAGAGAGACAGGAAGGGAGACAGATGAGAAGCATCAACTCATAGTTGCAGTACTTTAGTTGTTCACTGATTGATTCTCATACATGCCATGACCAGGGAGTTCCAGCTGAACCAAGACTCCGTGCTCAAACCAGCAACCTCAGGCTCAAACCAACAACCATGGGATTATGTCTATGATCCCATGCTTAAGCTAGTGACCTCAGGGTTTCTAACCTGGGTCCTTATCATCCCAGGTTGATACTCTATCCACTGCACCACCACATGGTCAGGCCTAAATATGTCCTTCATAAAATACTGTTGGAATTAGAAAATTTTACAGGTATTTTTAAACCTAATTTTAATTGTTGTGTAGACTTGGGCAATTCGTTTCCCTTCTGAGTCAGCCTTCTCCCAATTGTTTTGCTGGAAATCAAGGAGAAAAATTACTCTTGCTCAAATAAACTTGAAAAATATGATGTTAAATAAGTTAAGATAGGATTCATTTTGGAAAAACTTCATAATTTTTAGCACATTATTTTGCAAAATGAACCTCTACCAGAGGAATTTAGGATATAATATCTCCCAAATTTTAAGATATAACTTCCTTTTTTCTTAGATTATGATTTTATTTTTCTTGGAAAGGAGGGAATTTAGAAACATTATTTTAATATAGAGTTTACATAGACATCATTTCATTTAAAATATTTTTAAAATATGAGTAAAGGCATAAGAACACTAGGTTTCATTGGCTGATCAGTTAATTTTTAAAGAATAAGCAATTACTTTGTTTTACAATTTAAATTGAATGTTAGATTTTAGACAATAGAGCAACGCATCTACTAATTAAAGAATAATTACTTGTCAGTAGCATCATTGTATCATGATATTCAATGACTAATTCTGAGAGACACTATCAGTCAATCAACATAAATTATTAGTGAAAAAATTGACATGGTATTTAATTATATCAAGAGCTAAGGAGGTTTTCCTACAATTCATGCATGAGTTTAATTATTAGTTATCAAAGTTAATGTAGCTGTATTGATTACCTGTCTGACTTACTTTTTTGATTATTTATAATTATTTATACCATTGTTCATATTAAAGTGAACATTTTGCACAGAGTGTTTGTAGAACTTAAAAGAGTATGCTTTAATAGTAATGAGTCAATTTTTATACTAACTGATTTAAAAGATTTTTAAAATATATTTTCTTTCAATAGAATCTCTTACTGAGCTCAGTGATGCTGAATATTTCTGAATGTTTCTTGTATTTAAGTTCCATAAATAATAATGATATTGTTCCCAATGGTTGTATAGTAAATGGTATAAGTTGGAATTACAAACTGGCAGCCCAGAGACCAAATTCATCTTTTAGATGAGTCTTAACAGACCTTTATCTTGCTCAATTTTTATTTTAAATATAACTGTTTCAAAATAGAATATTTGAAATAAAAAACCACATGTGGTGACTTTGTGCATGTACTACCAATGGGAATAGCCAGCCAGAGCTGAGTAGAGGCAACCTCTTGCTCAAGTAATCTTGAAAAACATTATGTTAAATAAGGTAACAATAAACAATCACATCTACAGTGGTATCTTGAGATACAAGTTTAATTCCTTCTATAACAGAACTCATAAGTCAGTCAACTCATATATCAAACAAATTTATCCCATTTAAAATAACTGCAATAGATTTAATTCATTCCAGCCCTGTAAAACATCCCCAAACCATCCTAAATTATGAAAAAAGACATTTTTAATTAAGAAACACAGATGTATACTTTATCAATGTATAACAAAATATATGAAATAAAAGAAAAAAGTGTTATTTAGTACTGTATTCTTACCTTGGAGACAGATGAGTGCGGCTAACAGAGGTGAATGGCGGAGGAGGAGGGAGGGAGGAAGGGATGCAGGCACTGTAGACACGTAAACTAAAACTGCACTTTCTTAACACTAACTGTAAACTAAAACTGCACTTTCTTAACACTAAATGTAAACTAAAACTGCACTTTCTTTACTTAAAATGAAACCACAAAAACTTAATTATAAAAAATTGCATTTTCTTAACTTTAAACTTAACCTAAGCTTAACATTACGTATTTTTCATTTAATCATCACCTGTTTTTGCCTTTTTGGCTGCACTTTTGGCACTTTCACTTGCAGAACTTTTGAATAAAAATCTATCCAAAGAGGTTTGCTTTCGCCTACCTTTTAAAATGTTACAGAAATGTGACAAACATGTATCATTAAAAAGTGCTGAAGCATGACCAGTTGAAACTTTTTCTGGGTGTTTCTTTTCAATGAAACTTGAAAGCTTCTCCCACATAGCCAGCATGTCTCTAATTTCACTTGTAGATATCACTTTCTCCAACTCTACCTCCTCCTCACTACCAATCTCTTGCAGAAGCTCCATATGTTGCATCATCTGTAACTCCTTCAACTCCTCAGTTGAGAGTTCCTCCTCATGTTCCTCAATGAGCTCGTTTACGTCACCCTCATCTACCGCCAGACCCATCAACTTTCTGAGGGACACAATCTCCTCCAACGTTTCTACCTCAGTCTCGGTCCCTGGTTCGAATCCTTCAAAGTCCCTGTCTGCAACAATATCAGGCCATAACTTTTTCCATGCCAAGTTCAAGGTTCTTCTTGTAGCCTCTTGCCATGCCAAGTCAATAATGCGTAAACATATCACGATGTTGTAGTGATCTTTCCAAAACTCTTGAAGCGTTAGAATTGTATTCTAAGTCACCTCAAAGCAGCAGCAGAACAAGTGCTTTGTGTAAAGCTTTTTAAAGTTGGAAATGACCTGCTGATCCATAAGTTACAAAATTGAAGTTCTGTTGGATGGGAGGTAGAGGACTTTCGCAAATTTGAACTCATCGAGAATATAATCTTCAAGACCAGGTGGATGGGCTGGAGCATTATCAAGGATTAGTAATGTTTTCATTGGGAGTTTACTTTCTTGAAGATATTTCTTCACTTCCGGAACAAAGATGAGATTCACCCATTCAATAAAAAACTGCTGCGTAACCCATGCCCTTGCATTGGTGCGCCACATAACCTATAGTTTTTCTTTAGGAATCTTGTGAGTTTTAAAGGCTCTAGGATTTTTGGAATGATACACTAGCAGTGGCTTTACTTTACAGTCACCACTAGCATTTGCACACAATGCAAGGATCAGACAGTCCTTCATGGGTTAGTGGCCTGGCAGCTTCTTCTCCTCTGCAGTGATGAAAGTCCTCCAGGGCATTTCTTTCCAAAACAATCCTGTTTCATCACAGTTGAACACTTGCTGGGGGATGAAGCCTTCCTTTGTGATAAGTGCAGCAAAATGTGCGATGTACTCCTCAGCTGCCTTAACGTCAGCACTCGCAGCTTCACCATGCCTCACCACCTAGTGGATGCCAGATCTCTTCTTGAAATTTTCAAACCAACCATGACTTGTCTTTAAACATATCTTCTGCTGCCTCTTTTGAGGTTGATGGTTCTTTCTTCTTCAAGTTGCTGTTAATAATACGTGTCTTTTTGCATATTACAGTCTCCATCACTGTATCTCCTGCCAGCAGTTTCTTTTTCACCCATGCCAGAAGAAGCTTCTCTATTTCTTCATGGATATTTGTCCTTAATTGGGACAGAATTGTAGTTCCTTTCATTGGATTTGCACTTTTGATGGCATCCTTTTGTTTAAGGATGGTACAAATTGTAGATATATTATGGTTGTACAGCCTTGCCAGTTCAATCACTCATACACCATGCTCATGTTTTTCTATTATTTCTTGCTTTACTTCTATCGACATCATTCTCTTCTTCTCACCACTGTCTTTTACACTCACTTTCTTCATCCCCATGATAGCACACAAAAAATGTTAGTAAAAAATGCAAAAATGATGCAAGAACGAGTACAGTGCATGAGATTTGACTTGATTCTGTGGGTAACACATGAGAAAGAACGAGATGCTGGTGTTGTGCTGCTGGTACTGGACCTGTGCACCAATGCACCAACTAGCAGCAGCTTTCTGAATCACAACTTGTATCTCAAAATTTTGCTCGAATCTCGAACAAAAATACAGACTGGTTTGCAGCTCGTATCTTAAAAAATTCATTGTTGGCCCTGACCAGTTTGCTCAGTGGTAGAGCATCAGCCTGGTGTGCAGGAGTCCCAGGTTCGATTCCCAGCCAGGGCACACAGGAGAAGTGCCCATCTGCTTCTCCACCCCTCCCCCTCTCCTTCCTCTCTGTCTCTCTCTTCCCCTTCCACAGCCAAGGCTCCATTGTTGCAAAAAGTTGGCCCAGATGCTGAGGATGGCTCCATGGCCTCTGCCTCAGGTGCTAGAATGGCTCTGGTTGCAACAGAGCAATGCCCCAGATGGGCAGAGCATCGCCCCCTGGTGGGCATGCCAAGTGGATCCCGGTCGGGCACATGCGGGAGTCTGTCTGACTGCCTCCCCGTTTCCAACTTCAGAAAAATACAAAAAGAAAAAAAAAGAAAAATTGTAATCGTCTGCTCTATCTGAAGGTACCACTGTACTAGTTAAAGAACAATTACTTGTCAGCGGTGTCATTGTATCATGTGATGACAGAGCATTAGTTTTCCAGTTTGTACTACCTTTTACACAGTACACACCTACATGTTTTTATTGTTCCCCTTTACTCATTTATACGCCCTTAATGGCCCCTCTAGAGCTATTTTTAAGTCCTGGGATAAATAATTTAAATAATAACAACATGCAAAATAAATACACTATTCCTGACTATGAAACATTTTCACTGGAGAAGCAATACAAGTTTGGTGTTAATTTCATATCTGCCCTTTATTTTCTATCTAATTGTCAAAGCATTAAAGTCCACTGGCCTTACCAGTCACCTCAGTGACATAAAAGGAGTTTGTCTCTTTTGGTTTTAAGAATCTTTAAGCCCCTAATCAGTAAGATTTCTTTAAAATAATAGATGAGCCTCATTTTACAGTAATTCTTAAAATTTTAATAACAGATAAACATTACCTTCATTAGAAATTATAAACACACTAAGACGATACTGCAGAAGCAACGTACAGAGTAACTGCATGTATTTACACCCTCTGTGAGCAAGGTTAGATTAATCTCCATTTGCTATGCTAAGAATCTTTTTTATTCGTCTTTCAAAAAATTTATTTTTCTAATTTATTAATTTTAGAGAGAGGGGAAGGGTGAGAGAGAGAGAGACAGGAACATAGAGTTGTTCCTGTATGTGCCCTGAGCAGGGATCAAACAGGCAGCCTCTGTGCCTCCAGACAATGCTCTAACCAATGAAGCCACCCCTCCAGAGCACTAAGAATCTCTTAGTGAGGAGATTTAAAAGTATCTCATGAAGGATTTGAATAGTTCTCACTGTGACTGCTGAGCACCAAATGTTCTTGTTCATAGACTCTGATTACAGGGTTTGGCCAGGGATTTGTAATCCTCTACAAAATATATCGGGATCCATAGTGGGTGGAGGTGGCTTAGTCATTTTAATGTCAGGGTATATGCATAACAAAGAAGTCACTCATCTGAAGGATCCTCAGGCAGAAGGGCCAGACATTCATAAAATTAATCAACAAAAATTTTCTTTAATCCTCATTTTTCCCGCAAAATGTCCTGGTTTAAAATTTGTTGTTTGGGTATGTGTCTACTTTGCCATGCCAAATTGTGATACCTCTTGATCTCTTTTCCTGATTCTAACATTTTTCTTCAGTTCTTTTACTTTGGTTAAGTGTTATTCCCCAGGAATACTGCAGATAACTTTATTGCTGTTGTTAACACTCCCCGTTTTATCATTCTTTGTATTAAATCATTCTTCTACTGTTAGATGATTTGAAGTAGAAGGTCATTCTCCACTTTCTACCACAAAAGCTTTACACTCCAAATATCCCCCCACTCTTTCAACATGCATGTGGGCACTTCTGTGTACTTCTTAGGTTCAGAGAACAGGCCTGTGGACTAAATGTGCAAAATTAGGTATCCAGTCTGGAAACTTGATTCTCAAAGAAGTGGTTCAAAAATGTCAGGCTAAAGATGTTATGTCTTCAGAATCAGTCTTTATTATGCACTCAGTGTTCTGTACTAGTGGTGTTCATAATACTATAGTGGCATAATCATATTTTTTTCTGGGTTGTGATAGTGGCCCTATTCCTTGATGTCCAGACACCTTGCTTGTCAGTTTTTAAAACAGGTTCTCAAGCTTTCCTATAGATTCTGTGATCTATTAATACTTTCCAGAACATGTCTGTTTTTTAAATTTATTCAAAATCTCTTTCTATTGCTTGCAGCCAAAGACTTTGATATTAAAAACATTTTTGCAGATTAATAAGATTGGTGCCTGACTTCTAAACACCACAAACATTTGAACTTATCTTAGGCCTGACCAGGTGAATTCAAGCTCTTCTGCATATGTACCCTCTAAAGAACTAGCTGTGTCAGAAGTTACATCTGAAGCCCAAAAAGCTGATGGGAAAAAAGTGCCATAAAACCTAGTATTACCATATTGATTAGCTTCTAATCCATAGGGAACAACTACAACATCTCAGAGGCAAACAGCAAAACACATTTGTTTCTCATGCATCTGTGGGTTGTTTAGCACTTAGCTGATCCTGGTTGCCTGGTTCTGCTTCAATCTCTGGGTCCAACTGTATTTTGCAGCTCTCTGTGGGTTGTAAACTATCTGTGGAACCTAGTTTGTTTCACTTTTTATTCATTCTGGGCCCAGATCATTGGGTTAACATAAGCGCCATCTTTTGGGTTTGGTGATTTAATAGAAATAGTGTTTACATATATCCAAAGAGTCATATATTATTACCATAATGAAATATTTATTTTATGTTTTATTTAATGTTTATTTTATTGATTTTAGAGAAAGAAAGGGAGAGAGAGAAAGAGAGAGAGAGAGAGAGAGAGAGAGAGAGAGAGAGAAAGAGACAAGAACATCAATCTGTTCTGGTATTTGCCCTGACCGGGAATCAAGCCCGCAACCTCTGCGTGTTAGAATGATGCTCTAACCAACTGAAATATTTAATAGTTAACTACATTATCATGGTCTCCAGATGATATATGACCTCAAGACCCTTTCATATTTCAGATGAAGTATAAAATGAATTTTTTATTTTACCTCATTTGCTAAAACATAAAATTCATTGTAATTGAATCTTGGAAGAAAAAAAATTCACTTCACACTCAGAAGTACAGAAGGCACATGGGCGCCAATGTGGGAAACATAAACAGCACATTACAAATGCATGATTCATATTTAATGTCCATAAAAGAGTATTAAATTCAGTGAAGAATTTATTGAGAAATATATATCTTTCTTGTTTCTTTGTAACTGCATTCATAGGAATTACTTCAAATAATATGTTAGAATGTATTTTATGTGTATTTCATCAGAACCATTCAAAACGTTCAAGCATTCATAATATCAATGAAGGTAGTTTTACCCTTTCTCATTTAGAGGGCTGGGACAATCATTTCTTATTTCATCACATACTAACCATTATTCAAATAATGAATGGAGCTGGGTTTACACTATAAGAAGTCACAAGAGAAGAAATCAAGGATGCTTCTATCTTTTATCCCTACCATCACCTGCATATGATAGATATTATATCTCTGTTCTAGAAAGAAGGGAAAGGAGAAAGAGTAAAAGTTATAGAGTTGAAGCCAGTCATATTAGTCTCTTTCAAAAATTTTTTTCAAGACATTCTTTCCTGCAACTTTATTGTTTTTTCATTGTTTAACACTAGGTCACATGCCCAGCTGTAGCCATAAGGAAGTTTAGAATTTAGAGGGTTTCATTTTAAAATGATGCTACCCTAAACAAAATCGGCATTCTATTTTTCAGAGAGAAAGAAAAATAGATATTGGATAAAGTCTTTTACAAGACCTCTACTGTGTTTTCTCTCTCATATTTATTTCTCTGTTATACAT
Source organism: Saccopteryx bilineata (assembly GCF_036850765.1). Taxonomy (NCBI): domain Eukaryota; kingdom Metazoa; phylum Chordata; class Mammalia; order Chiroptera; family Emballonuridae; genus Saccopteryx; species Saccopteryx bilineata. Next base: position 48,310,569 of record NC_089494.1, on the reverse strand, counting down.
ATATTTATTTATATATTACACATATATAAATAAGCACATACATATATGTTTATATCATATATAAATTATAAATAGAACAAATATATACATCTCTGTATATAACATACACATATGTGTTTATAGTGTATCTATATATATATAAATATATTTTATTTTCATGCCACTACACCTCCTGCTTCTATTTCTTAACTCTGATATGCATCCACTGTAATGTACATGACACATGTCTTTTAATATCCACATATACAAGGGGTCCTTGTGTTACAACACAGTTCTGTTCCTATGACAGTGACGTAACCTGAATTTTGGCGTAAGTCAAAACATACCCTCACATAAGTCATTAACCTATCCTAACACAATTGTAAAATCCTAATCTAGAACATAAGAACACAACTAAGTCACAAAAAACAAAAAGGATATAAATATACTGTACTGTACATTATACTGTAGTAATAGAAAAAATGACAAAAAATGAATGTAAAAAATTACCTTTATTTCTGTGGTTAGCTTGCATACTGGAAGGGGCATTGCAAGGTAGAAAAGAGTGACCTATCAGGAGGGGAAAGCTGGAATGGCACGATAACATGCAAAAGGTGCTGGAGATACTGGATCATAGGGGCTGATCCCTTTACATGCTCTACTAGGATGTGCATTACTGTGTATTCTCTTGCTGTGCACAGCCAAACTAGTTCGCCCACATGATCTGTAAGTATGATGCTAATGGCATAAGCCTAAACACTCATGTTTCAATTTTTTTTATGGGAGTGAGCATTGTAAACTCAAAATAACACATATCAATACTGTCATAACCCGAGAACACCCTGTATGCGAAAATACATACAGGGTAATTGGCGATGATAGTACTGTGTATGTCTTTAATTTGAATAAACATGTCATTATAAACTTTATGCTGTACAATTATTTTTTATTTTTAAAATATTTCAGGGTTTTACATAATCTATATAGATTCTAAATGGTAACTAATATGTCACAATGTACCTGCACAATATTTTACTTTCTTTCTTGTAGTAATAGAGCTCCAATTGCATCTAACTTCTCATTCCGATAAACAATGTTACAATGAATATTCTTAACATATACTTAAGTTCTGCCCTGTGACTTTTCCTAATATGTTTCTGGAAAAACTTTGTTATAAAGTAGGCACAAGTGTAATTTCACTAAGTACTTCCAATTCAGTAGTCATTTCTTCTTGTAATACCATTCGTTTTGACTATATGTAACCTTTAATTCTATTGATTCCATAAGAATGACTAGGCCAATAGCATCTTTCTCCTTTAATATTTCTTTTTTTGTATGACAGAGACAGAGAGAGAGAGACAGAGAGAGGGACAGATAGAGACAGACAGACAGAAAGGGAGAAAGATGAGAAGCATCAATTCTTTGTTGTGGCACCTTAGTTATTCATTAATTGCTTTCTCATATGTGCCTTGATGGGGGGGAGTAGCTACAGCAGAGTGAGTGAACCCTTGCTCAAGCCAGTGACCTTGGGCTCAAGCCAGCAACCTTGGACTTCAAGCCAGCAACCTTTGGGTTCAAGCCAGTGACCATGGAGTCATGTCTATGATTCCATGCTCAAGCCAGCATCCCTGTGCTCAAGTCGGTAAACCCATGCTCAAGCCAAATGAGCCTGCACTCAAGCCAACAACCTTGGGGTTTTGAACTTGGCTCCTCTGCATTCCAGTCTGACTCTCTATCCCCTGCAGTACAACCTGGTCAGGCTCTTTTAATATTTCTTATATAAATTTCTTCTCTGCTATCTACTCTGAACAATGTATCTTCTTACCCCATATGACTTATAATTTATCGTATATAAAATAATTAATTATAAAATAATTTATTTAATAATCTATGTAAAGATATCTTTAATTTAAATAAATATATTAATATATAGCAGAAGCTTTGTTCAGAAATTTATAGTCTAATGAAATAAAAATATATTATTGTCTCCAAATAATATAGTTGCTTTTATCTCATTCAGATCATTGGGTACTTTTAAGAATCAGGCCAGGGGTTTTCCCTTTTTCTTCATCTCTCCTTCATCATGGGGAATTTCTTTTCCCCTGAGCAGCAGAGTCACAGGTTACAGCTATAGGGGCTCCTCCAAGCTGCAGGGTGTCAAATCAGATTTTTTTATCGGGTATTTTAAATATTCTTTTTTTAAATTAATTTATTGTGTTTACATAGATTCTAGTGTCCCCCAGAATTTATCCTCTCCTCCCCTCTGTTCCCCAGTACATCCCCCCTCCCCCTCCCCATGTCACCCTCCCTCTTCCCTCCAGGATTTGTTTTTCTGCTCTTATCCCATCCTATCAGCCTATCATCCCCTTTCCCTCTGTCTGCTTTCCTTCTGGATCCTTTGATCCCGCCTCTATCTCTATTCTGCTCCTCAGTTCATATTGTTCGTCGGATTCCTCAGATGAGTGAGGTCATATGATATTTTTCTTTCTCTGCCAGGCTTATTTCACTTAAGATAATAGTTTCCAGGTCCATCCATGTTGTCACAAAAAATAATATTTTCTTCTTTTCCATGGCCCCATAGTATTCTATTGTGTATATGTACTACTGCTTTTTAATCCACTCGTTCACTGCTGGACACTTGGGCTGTTTCCAGATCTTGGCTATTATAAACAATGCTGCCATATACATAGGGGTGCATTTCTCCTTTTGACTCGTTGATGTGGTGTTCTTGGGATATATTCCCAAAAGTGGGATGGCTGGGTCAAAAGGCAGTTTGATTTTTAATTTTTTGAGGAATCTCCATACTATTTTCCACAGTAGCTACACCAGTCTGCATTCCTACCAGCAATGTAAGAGAGTTCCCTTTTCTCCACATCCTCACCAGCACTTATTCTGTGTTGTTTTGTTGATGAGCTCCATTCTGACTGGTGTGAGGTGATATCTCATTGTGGTTTTAATTTGTATTTCTCTAATGATTAGTAAAGTTGAGCATTTTTTCATATGCCTATTGGCCATCTGTATGTCCTCTTTGGAGAAGTGTCTATTCATTTCTTTTAATCATTTTTTCTTAAGTTTTTTTTTTTAATTTCTATTTTATTGATTTTAGTGAGAGAGAAAGGGAGAGAAAGAGGCAGGAAACATCAGTCTGTTCCTGTATGTGCTTGACTAGGGATTGAACTGATAACCTCGGTGCTTCTGGACGATACACTAACCAGCTGAGCTATCCAGCCAGCACTTGCCCAGTTTTGAATTGTACTGTTTATCTTCCTGGTGTTGAGTTTTACAAGTTCTTTATATATTTTGGTTATTAACCCCTTATCAGACGTATTGTCGAAAATGTTCTCCCATTGTATGATTTGCCTTTTTATTTTATTCATATTGTCTTTAGCTGTGCAAAAGCTTTTTAATTTGATGTAGTCCCATTTGTTTATCCTGTTCTTTATTTCCCTTGCCCATGGAGATAAATCAGCAAATATATTGCTGTGAGTGATGTCGGAGAGCTTACTGTCTATGTTTTCTTCTAAGATGCTTATGGTTTCATGACTTACATTTAAGTCTTTTATCCATTTTGAGTTTATTTTTGTGAATTGTATAAATTGGTGGTCTAGTTCCATTTTTTTGCAGGTAGCTGTCCAATTTTCCCAACACCATTTCTTAAAGAGACTGTCTTAAAGAGATTCCATTATATGCTATTTCCACCCTTGTTAAATATCAATTGTTCATAAAGCTGTGGTTTTATTTCTGGATTCTCTGTTCTGTTCCATTGATCTATATGCCTGTTCTTATCCCAGTACCAGGCTGTTTTAAGTACAATGATCTTGTAGTATAATTTGTTATCAGGAAGTGTGATACTTCCCACTTTATTCTTCTTTTTCAAGATTGCTGAGGCTATTTGTGTTTTGGGGTTTTTTTTGGTTCCATATAAATTTTTGGAATATTTGTTCTATAGCTTTGAAGTATGTCCTTGGTATTTTAATAGAAACTGCATTGAATTTATAAATTGCTTTGGGTAATATGAACATTTCAATGATGTTTATTCTTCCTAGCCATGAATACAGTATATGCTTCCACTTGTTTGTATCTTCCTTGATTTCTTTTATCAATGTTTTATAATTTTCCAAGTACAAGTCCTAAACCTTGTTGGTTACATTTACTCCTAGGTATTTTATTTTTTTTGTTGCAATAGTGAAGGAGATTGTTTTCTTAATTTCTCTTTCAGATAGATCATTGTTGGTGTATAAAAATGCTCTGAGTATTAATTTTTTTTTTTTGTATTTTTCTGAAGATGGAAATGGGGAGAGACAATCAGACAGACTCCCACATGCGCCCGACCGGGATCCACCTGGCACGCCCACCAGGAGCGATGCTCTGCCCACCAGGGAGCGATGCTCTGCCCCTCCGGGGCGTCGCTCTGCCGCAACTAGAGCCACTCTAGCGCCTGGGGCAGAGGCCAAGGAGCCATCCCCAGCGCCCAGGCCATCTTTGCTCCAATGGAGCCTTGGCTGCGGGAGGGGAAGAAAGAGACAGAGAGGAAGGAGAGGGGGTGGAGAAGCAAATGGGCGCTTCTCCTATGTGCCCTGGCCGGGAATCGAACCCTGGTCCCCCACACGCCAGGCCGACGCTCTACTGCTGAGCCAACCGGCCAGGGCCTGAGTATTAATTTTATATCCTGAGTCCTTGCTGAATTCATTTATCAGGTCCAGTAGTTTTTTGACTGAGACTTTAGGGTTTTCTATATACAGTATTATATCATCAGCAAATAATAATAGTTTTAATTCTTCTTTTCCAATTTGGATGCCTTTTATTTCTTCTTGTTGTCTGATTGCTGTGGCTAGGACTTCCAGAACTATGTTGAATAAGAGTGGTGAAAGGGGGCACCCCTGCCTTCTTCCTGATCTTAACGGGATTGCTTTTAACTTTTGCTCATTGAGTATGATGTTGGCTGTGGGCCTGTCATAGATGGCCCTTATCATGCTGAGGTATGTTTCTTGTATTCCCACTTTGCTGAGAGTTTTGATCATAAATGGATACTGGATTTTATCAAATGCTTTTTCTGCATCTACTGATATTATTATATGGTTTTTGTCCTTCCTTTTGTTTATGTGATGAATCATATTAATTGATTTAAGAATATTGTACCAGACTTGCTTCTTCCAAATAAATCTCACTTGATCAAAATGTATAATTTTATTCATATATTTCTGGATCTGGTTTGCTAATATTTTGTGGAGAATTTTTGCATCTAAATTCATCTGGGATATTGGCCTATAGTTTTCTTTCTTTGTGTTGTCTTTGCCTGGCTTTGGAATCAGAATTATGCTCGCTTCATTAAAGGTGCTTGGAAGTTTTCCCTCCTCTTGAATTTTTTGAAATAGCTTGAGGATAGGAGTTAGTTCTTCTTTGAATGTTTGGTAGAATTCATCTGTGAAGCCATTTGTCCCAGGGCTTTTGTTTCTTAGGAGTTTTTTGATAACTGTTTCAATCTCATCTGTTGTAATCAGTCTACTTAGGTTTTCTGATTCTTCCAGATGATGTTTGAAAGATTATATTTTTCGGCCTGACCTGTGGTAGCGCAGTGGATAAAGCGTTGACCTGGAAATGCTGAGGTCGCCGGTTCGAAACCCTGGGCTTGCCTGGTCAAGGCACATATGGGAGTTGATGCTTCCAGCTCCTACCCCCTTCTCTCTCTCTGTCTCTCTCTCCTCTGTCTCTCTTTCTCCCTCTCTCTCCTCTCTAAAAATGAATAAACTAAAACAAACAAACAAACAAAAAACAATTTGAAAGATTATATTTTTCAAGAAATTTGTTCATTTCACCTTGGTTATCTAATTTTTTGGCATACAGTTCTTCATAGTATTTCCTTACAATCCTTTGTAGTTCTGCTGTGTTTGTTGTTACTTCTCCATCCTTGTTTCTAATTTTATTTATTTGAATCTGAATCCTTCCTCTTTTTTTTTTCCTTTTTTTTTTATTGTATTTTTCCAAAGCTGGAAACGGGGAGAGACAGTCAGACAGACTCCCACATGTGCCCGACCGGGATCCACCCGGCACGCCAACCAGGGACGACGCTCTGCCCACCAGGGGGCAATGCTCTGCCCCTCCAGGGCATCGGTCTGTCACGACCAGAGCCACTCTAGTGCCTGGGGCAAAGGCCAAGGAGCCATCCCCAGCACCCGGGCCATCTTTGCTCCAATGGAGCCTTTGGCTGCGTGAGGGGAAGAGAGAGACAGAGAGGAAGGAGAGGGGGAGGGGTAGAGAAGCAGATGGGTGCTTCTCCTGTGTGCCCTGGCTGGGAATTGAACCCGGGACCCCTGCATGCCAGGCCGACGCTCTACCACTGAGCCAACCGGCCAGGGCCTCTTTTTTTTTTTTTGATGAGTCTGGCTAAGGGTTAATTGATCATGTTTACTTTTCCAAAGAACCAGCTATTGGTTTCATTGATCCTCTGTATTATTTTTTTAGTCTTTATGTCATTTATTTCTGCTCTGATCTTTATTATTTTTCTTCCTTCTACTTCTTCTGGGCTTTACTTGCTGTTCTTTTTCTAGTTCTTTTAGTTTCAGGATTAAGTGTTTTATTTGAACTTTTTCTAGCTTCTTAAAGTATGACTATAATAATACTGTGAACTTCCCTCTCAGGACAGCTTTTGCTGTGTCCACAGATTTTGAGTTGTTGTAAGTTCATTTTCATTTGTTTCAAGGAAATTTTTTATTTCTTTTTGATCTCATTGTTGACCCATTCATTGTTTAATAACATGCTGTTTATTTTCCAAGTGTTTGAGTGTTTTTTAGTTTTTCTATTGTAGTTGATTTCTAGTTTCATGCCATTGTGGTCAGAGAAGATGCTTGATATGGTTTCAATCTTCTTAAATTTGTTGACACTCATTTTATGCCCTAATATGTGGTCTATCCTAGAGAATGTACCATGCTTATTTGAGAAGAATGTATATTCTGATGCTTTAGGGTGAAAGATTTTGAAGATATCTATTAAATCCAGTTGATCTAGTGTGTCCCTTAATTCTGCTGTTTCTTTGTTAATTTTCTTTCTTGAGGATCTATCCATTGATGATAGTAGGGTATTGAAATCCCCTACTATTATAATATTGCTGTTGATCTCTCCCTTTATGTCCATCAAAATCTTATTTATATATTTAGGTGCTCCTATATTAGGTGCATAGATATTTATAATGGTTATATCTTTCTGTTGGATTCCTCTTTTTATCATTATGTAGTGACCTTCTTTATCCCTTACTAGTCTTTTTTTTAAAGTCTATTTTGTCAGATATAAGTATTGCTACCCTAGCTTTTTTTTCATTTCCATTTGCATGAAATATTTTTTCCATCCTTTTACTTTCAGTCTATGTGTATCTTTTATTTTGAGGTGGGTCTCCTATAGCTAGCATATGTATGGGTCCTGTTTTCTTATCAATTCAGCTATTTCTCTTTTGATTGGTGCATTTAATCCATTTACATTTAGGGTTATTATTGCTATGTAGTTGTTTATTGCCATTTTTTCTTTAAATCTATATTCTTCTTCATATATATATATATTCTGCTTTATTCTTGCAGCATTGGTTTGGTTGTGTTGAATTGCTTGAAGTTTTTTTTGTCTGCGAAGCTTTTTATTTCTCCTTCAATTTGGAATGATAGTCTTGCTGGATAAAGAAGTCTTGGTTTTACGTTCTTGTTCTGTATTACTTTGAATATTTTTTTGTCAATCCCTTCTGGCCTCAAGTGTTTTTGTTGAGAAGTTGATGCCATCCTTATGGAGGCTCCTTTGTAGGTGATTGACTGTTTTTCTTTTACAGCTTTTAATATTCTTTCTTTATCTCTTAGCTTTGGTATTTTTATTATGATGTGTCTTGTTGTGGGTCCCTTTGAGTTCTTTTTTAATAGGGTTCTCTCTGCTTCTTGAACTTGTATGACTCTTTCCTGCATCAATTAAAGGAAATTTTCATCTATAATTTCTTCAAAGAGCTTCTCTAGTCTTTGTTCTTTCTCTTTTCCTCAGGAACCCCTATTATGCGAATATTGTTTCTCTTCATGTTGTCACAGTGCTCTCTTAGGATTTCCTCAGACTTTTTAATCTTCTTTTCTCTTTGCTTTTCTGCTTCTGTGTTTTCACTTATCTTCTCCTCGAAGTCAGTGATTTGATCCTCTGCTTCATCCAGCCTGCTTTTAATTCCTTCTTGTACTCTTTATTTCTGATATTGTGTTTGTCATTTCTGTCTGGTTCTTCTTTATGATTTCTGTGTCCTTTTTGATGCTTACAATTTCTTTATTGAGGTGTTCATTAAGTCCATTCATTGTAGCTTTGAGATCATTAAGCATACAACAATCATTATTTTATACTCTGCATCTGGTAATTTTATTACTTCTGATTTGTCCAGGACTTTTTCTGAGGACTTATCTTGTTGAAGCATATGACTTATGCTTCTCTGCCTACCCATTATTCTCTGTATGACTTATAGGCTTCTTCCAGTTGTGATCTCCTTACCTAGTAGAGTTGCTTTGAAGTCTTGATTTATTTGTTTTCTTTTCAGTTTTCTTAACTTGGTGGTAATCTTATTTACTGATCTCAGCAAGGGGCTTATTTGAAGCTGTATCCAGGAATGCAGTGGGTGTAACTTGAGACTTTGAAGGCTTGATCTGCCAGCTTCTTTCAGGGGGCAAGGTGCTTACTGTGCTTCAGTAGGGGGAGGTGTAACTCAGATCTCCATGGTGACCTGAGTTATTGCCCCTCCTCCCCACTTCCTGTTTTCAGCTGTGTCTTGTTGCACTGATTGGAGCTGGATGGCTTTCTGGAGGTGGGTCACCTGGAACCACTTTAGGCTTAGGCTTGTGCTGTGTGGAGGGATCAAACCCTACCCCAGCTATGGCCACCTCCACGCTGGATGAGTCAGCTTCTCAGGTCATTCCATGCATTTCTCTGTCCCTGACCATCTGTCTCTCTCTCCCCACTTTCCTTTTGGAAGACAAGCCAGCCCTCTTAGCACACCTCATTCCCAGGTACCCAGGCAAGTGGCTCTGAGTGATATTTTCTGCTCTTCTTGTAATTACAGCCCTTGTGGGTCTCAGCCTCACCTGCCCCTCCTGGAAGCAGGGGAGCTCCCACCGTGCCCTGTACTCCCTACCAGGCTCAGTGTGTCTTCTTTGCTCTTTGGTTTTTGATACCTGTTCTTTTAATCCAAAGTTGGTTTTTCATGCTGATGTTCCTAAATTACTTTGTAATCCAGTTTGGTGGTGTGAGCTGGGAGTCTGTGCATCTGCCTACTCTGCTGTCATCTTAGTATCCCAAATCTGAATTTAACTGCCTTCTTGCTCACAATCTATACCAAGGGGATGATTGAAGTTATTTGTACTGGTAATAAATATCTGAGTAAGTCTGGGGATGGGGCTTCAGTCCTTCCGTCTGCTGACTGGGACTGTTGCCTCCCCTCAGCTCCTTGAAGCATTTCATTCAGACTCCGGGTAGTTCATTGTCGCTGTGACATTTTTTATTTTTATGAATTCTAAGCACTATACTACTGTCTGTATTTAATTAAATTACATTATGTTTTGATTAAATAGGATAATTCTCATATACTTAATTATTTAGTTTAAACAACTTAAATCCTCATTCACCTACATAAAAAGCATTAATCTTCTAAAGAAAGAGCAGTTGTCATATCCATCGTCCAACTTATCACACTAATTTATTTTTCTAAGAACAACAATTAAGCGTTTGGAAAGTGTGTGGTACTTAACAGAGCTTAGCTGTGCACATATTTTTCAATATAAATTTAATTTAGGACCACAATTTATACAATTGCTTTAAATTTTAGTAAGTTTTTTATATATACTAAAAATCTTAATTGTAATTATTCTCAGAAATATTTGTATTTGTGGGGGAGGCTGTTAGAACATATTAACAATTCATGTTATTCAACTGAATTAAGGAAATATGAAAGACATTTAAAGAAAAATTCTAGTTTACAAAGAAAATAAAACAATGTATTTCAGAAGGGAGTTAAAAAAATTAACATCACCTATGTTATGAGTATTGATCCCTATTACTCTCCTGACCTTTTCTTTTAAATGATGATAGTATTGTATATCTCTGGAATGATGGAAGGTTAATTTGAAATAAAGGAGAAATAACATTTGTATTTTATATTGTCTGAAGTTTTTAAGAATTATTTTTAGTAATATTTACAAATTTGAATGGTTCAAATATTTTACCCAATTATGGAGATATAATTTTCTAAGAATGAGAGTGGAAAATGTAAGTAGCATTTATAATACAATGTAGAGAATTTAAAGAATATATAAGATTTGTTTTTAAAACCTTATAACATTTATATATTAATTTATATATAATTATATATTTATGTATAATTGCACATGTAATTACATATTATTTATTCATATTTATGTGATAAGTTTCAAATTAATAATATAATATTTCTAAAAATATAACATTAGGTCTTCAAACTAGTTGTATACTTTTGATGAAAAGGTACATGGATAAGTTTAAAGGCATACATTTTAATATACTTATTTCCTTTTCTGTTATTTAAAAAAATTATCTGCTTGAACAATTTTTGAAATTACAATTATAATAAAACATTTATATAAAATTTTTTTGGCAAGTGAATAGAAATATTAATTCAAATGAGAAAGAAAGTAAAATATCTGAAACTTAAGGAAAAATTTTTATGTTTTTATATACATGTTGGTAGGTATCAAATCACAGTTATATATAAATATATAGATATAATAATGGTTTATATTAAACTATAAAGTTAGTACATAATTGCATATATGCATAATTCCTTAAAATTTCTATACAATTTTTATTTTAAATTTTATAGTAGTAAAATATAGTTGTCTACTTAAAACTGACGTGACACATAGTTTTTCAAAATTAAGTATTGAAAGAGTAAAAATTTTCAAAACAACACAGAGTATTTTGATATACTTTTAAGTATGTTAAAACAAATATGGAAACTGCTCTAATATCTAATTCCCTTCTAATACCTAGTTTTTTCACACTCCTATAGCTTATTCATCCTCAAAGTTATATTTTTAAAAATTAGTACTAAAAGGTGAGTTCTTGGAGAAACAGAAAGGAAAAGATGTGTAGGTCCATATGCATACATGTGTGTATTTATGTATAGAACGTGTATATATAAATATATATAGATGTTTAACGCTGATATGAAATTTTCAAATTCAGTCATTTTAATTTATATTATAGTAAATTTCTAGACCTCTGAAATCCCTTTGTTCTTGTAATTGATATATACCCATAAAAGATGTAGACCATACTGTCACTAATCTGTCCAGGCCCCCTCATTTTTACCATATGTTATGCCACTTCTGCTATGTGACCCCTTTGCTTCTCATTGCCAAGTCAGTATATGGACTCTTGTTCTAAAAACTGGCCTCAAACTAATGAAGTCACTTTGCATTCAAGGGTAGAGAGAATCAATGTGGGGTGGGAATTAATTTCTGAACCACTCCCACCCAACTTTAACCTTAGATGGGTTCTAGTGTATGGAAAGCCAAATTTCTTTTTTTAAATAGGGACAACTCTGAGGCATAATTTATACTCCCGAGCTTCCTCGAAAGATCAGATTGAAGCCATTTTCCCTGGGATTTTTACTTAAAATTGCACTTGGCTTTTCCCCCACCTCTGTCTTCCTCCTACACTCCCAGGAAGTTCCCAAGAATAATTTTTAAATAAATCACTTGGAATGGAACCCACTTGTCAGAATCTGTCTGCTTTCTGGGGAGCTCAGCTTAACACAGTAGGTGATAAAAATTATTGAAAAAAGTTTTCTAATTTACTATCATTAGGGAGGTATTTAAAAGTTTTAAAAAGGCAAAATCCTATCTTTTAATTTCTTTTAATAATTAAAGTTAGCTTTAAGCAGGACCCACTAAGGCTAGTGAAGTACTTGCTTCAGATTCAAAGTCTTAAGGTCATCAAACACCCTGATAATTAAGATAATAGTTTAATGTGATATTTTAAAAATAAAAAAAATAACACAAAAATTTATGATGTAAGAATTATGCACATTTTAATTAAAGACAAGATCATTGTTAGTGATTTTTTTCTTTGCTTTAATCTCCAATATAGTTAGGCATGGCTGTGTACTTTGACTTCAAGAAGCTAGAAAAAGAAGATCAAAAGAAACCCAAAGGAATACAAGGAAAGACATAAAGAGCAAAAATCAATGAAATTGAAAACAGAGAATATTAGTGAAACATAACTCTGGTGTATTTTTTGTTCTTGTTTTTGTTTTGTTTTTTTGTATTTTTCTGAAGTTGGAAACAGGGAGGCAGTCAGACTCCCACATGCGCCCGACCAGAATCCACCTGGCATGCCCACCAGGGGGCGATGCTCTGCCCATCTGGGGCATCACTCTGATGCAACCAGAGCCATTCTAGTGCCTGAGGCAGAGGCCACAGAGCCATCTTCAGTGCCCAGGCCAACTTTGCTCCAATGGAGCCTTGGTTGCGGGAGGGGAAGAGAGAGACAGAGAGGAAGGAGAGGGGGAGGGGTGGAGAAGCAGATGGGCGCTTCTCCTATGTGCCCTGGCCGGGAATCAAACCCGGGACTCCTGCATGCCAGGCCGACACTCTACCACTGAGCCAACTGGCCAGGGCCACATAACTCTGGTTTTTAAAAAAGAAAATTAATAAACTTTTAACATGATAGGCAAAGAAATTAGAAAAAGTTATAACTTTCAATATCAGTAATGAAGAGAGGAAATATCATTGTAGACCCTGATGTCATTAAAAGAATAATAAGAAAATACTAAAAACAATTATGTGCAAGTACATTTGATATCTTAGAAGACATGGATCAATTTCTCTGAAACACAGTTGACCAAAAACTTCCCCCAAGTTAAATAGATAATCAGAATAGTCTGAAACTATTAAAAGATGTTGAATTGATAGTTAAAAACCTTCCAATAAAAAAACTCAAAACCTAGATGATTTTAGTGGAGAATTGTACCAACCATTTAAAGAATTAACACCAATTCTATACAACTTTTTTCAAGAAACAAGAGAAGGTAAACCTTCTCAACACTTTATATAAGGCTTAATACAAACACCAGACAAAGGCAACACACACACACACACACACACACACACACACACACAGAAAAGGAAATGAAAAGAAAAAGGAAGAGAAAGAAAGGGAATGGCAGGGAAGGGGAAGGAAATAATAGACAAAATACTTTTCATCAATCTATTATATATATAACATGATTGAATGAGATTAATTCTGGGAATATAAAACTGATTAAATATTCAAAAATTTATTAGAGTAATCTTTCATATTAACAAAATAAAACTAAGTTCATTGGAAATTCATTTTTGACCTGAATTGAAACAAAGATCTGAAATGACAAAGAAAGTAATTAATATGATTTATGGACTGGACAGATTTGGCAATTACAATTTTTATGTTTTTCTTAATAACTCAAACTAGTTTGGAGAAAATAGGATGTAATTTTAATATTACCACTGGCTAAAGCATAAAACACATTAAATAACTTGGGTTTTTTTTCTTAATCTATTACTTATATATTTTATTTTATGAAAAATAATTTTATACATAATCTAGATATACTTTTCTGCAGAATTATAATGTGTAAACATTTTTATCTGGAATATATTTTTATGATAGCAAAATAGATCAACACTTTTATTGAACTGATGCATAAACACTAAATCTATATTCTACATTTCACAAGAAATGCTTCAATATGACAATTATAATTATGTGTTTGACTTGATGACTTTAAAATGGCCTAGCAAAACTTAGCAAACTACTCTCCCTACTCTAAATAGAAACAATATTTTATACATTTATCTGGAATTTTTAAGTACTTGCAGAAATCTTTTTTTTTTTTCTGAAGTTGGAAACGGGGAGGCAGTCAGACAGACTCCCGCATGCGCCCTATCACAATCCACCCAGCATGCCCACCAGGGGGTGATGCTCCGCCCATCTGGGGCTCCGCTTCGTTGCAACCAGAGCCATTCTAGCGCCTGAGGCAGAGACCATAGAGCCATCCTCAGCACCCGGGCCATCTTTGCTCCAATGGAGCCTTGGCTGCGGGAGGGGAAAAGAGAGACAGAGAGGAAGGAGAGGGGGAGGGGTGGAAAAGCAGATGGGCGCCTCTCCTGTGAGCCCTGGCCAGAAATCAAACCCAGGACTCCTGCACACCAGGCCGACGCTCTACCACTGAGCCAACCAGCCAGGGCCTGCAGAAATCTTTTTAAAAAATGTCTTAAGACATTATTAAACACCATTAATATTATTTCTAAATGTCATTTTCTAAATTAACTTTATCATAAATACTTGAGAAAAATATTGCTATGATAATTAGTAATTTTCTATTATTTGATAAATGCCATAGTGTTAAGATTAATTTAAACAACTATAGCTATGACAGCAAACAAAATGTGACTAGTGTAGTCATTAAAACTTGAAACAGAGGAAATGTATAGTAACATATATTTTATACATCTTAGTCAGTACACCCTTGATACCTGCCTAATGACTAGTCACAGATTCTAATATTCAGTGATGTCCCTGTAAGTTCCCAATGTTAAATGTCATAATTGTGAGGAAATGCTTCATTACTGGACAAAAGAAAAATGCATACAAATGCCTTTTGGTATTCCCATGGTTTGGTGTGAACCTAAGGACCACAGCAATGACTGTAATTTCTGTCTGATCCATACAAAGGGCATCAGCAAGAAAAAGCATTTCTCCTTTTGGAGCAGTTCTATGGTGTTCTTGGGGTATATTCCTAAAAGTGGGATAGCTCGGTCGAAAGGCAGATCGATTTTCAAATTTTTGAGGAATCTCCGTACTGTTTTACACAGTGGCTGCACCAGTCTGCAGTCCCATCAGCAGTGCAGGAGGGTTCCCTTTTCTCCACATCCTCGCCAGCAATTATTATGTGTTGTTTTGTTAATGAGCGCCATTCTAACAGGTGTGAGGTGATATCTCATTGTTGTTTTAATTTGCATTTCTCTAATGATTAGTGATGTTGAGCATTTTTTCATATGCCTATTGGCCATCTGTATGTCCTCTTTGGAGAAGTGTCTATTCATTTCTTTAGCCCATTTTTTGATTGGATTGTTTGTCTTTCTGGTGTTGAGATTTCCAAGTTCTTTATAAATTTTGGTATTAACCCCTTATCAGATGCATTGTCAAATATGTTCTCCCACTGTATAGTTTGTCTTTTTATTCTGTTCTTATTGTCTTTGGCTTTGCAAAAGCTTTTTAGTTTGATATAGTCCCATTTGTTTATCCTGTCTTTTATTTCACTTGCCTGTGGAGATACATCAGGAAATATATCCCTGCGAGAGATGTCGGAGAGCTTACTGCCTTTTTTTTCTTTGAAGATGCTTATGGTTTCACGACTTACATTTAAGTCTTTTATCCATTTTGAGTTTATTTTTGTGAATGGTGTAAGTTGGTGGTCTAGTTTCATTTTTTGCAAGTAGCTGTCCAATTTTCCCAACACCATTTATTAAAGAGGCTATCTTTACTCCATTGTATGCCCTTACCTCTTTTGTCAAATATCAGTTGTCCATAGAACTGTGGGTTTATTTCTGGGTTCTTCGTTCTGTTCCATTGATCTATGTGCCTGTTCTTATGCCAGTTCCAGGCTGTTTTGAGTACATTGGCCTTGTAGTATAGCTTGATATCAGGAAGTGTGATACCTCCCCTTTTATTCTTTTTTAAGATTGCTGAGGCTATTCGTGTTCTTTTGGTTCCATATTAATTTTTGGAATATGCATTCTATATATTTGAAGTACATCATTGGTATTTTAATTGGTATTGCATTAAATTTATAAATTGCTTTGGGTAATATAGACATTTTAATGATGTTTATTCTTCCTAACCATGAACACAATATATGCTTCCACTTGCCTGTATCTTCCTTGATTTCTTTTATCAATGTTTTATAATTTTCTGAGTACAAGTCTTTAGTCTCCTTGGTTAAGTGTACTCTTAGGTACTTTATTTTTTGGTTGTAATAGTGAAGGGAATTGTTTTCTTAATTTCTCTTTCTGACTGTTCATTGTTGGTGTATAAAAATGCCTCTGGTTTCTGAGTATTAATTTTATATCCTGCCACTTTGCTGAATTCATTTATCAGGTCCAGTAGTTTTTTGACAGACTTTAGGGTTAAGTCTTCAATCCATATTGAGTTTATTCTTGTGTGTGGTGTAAGAAGGTGGTCTAGTTTCTTTCTTTCTTCTTCTTCTTCTTCTTTTTTTTGCATATATCTGTCCAATTTTCCCCAAACCATTTATTGAATAGACTGTTTTTACCACCTGAGTCTGCCAGGATCTTGATATTCCTGCCCAGGCAAATGACTCAGCATGGCAAGAACTCTACATGTTGGGGGTGACAGGGAATTCAGGTTATGGGGTTGTTGTTTTCTTCCAGGCTGATCCAATATGGAGGAGAGTGCTTCATTTAAGGAAAATGAAATCTATAGAGTGGGAGAATGACTTAGCACAGGGATCCTGGCGACTGTTCCTAGAGCCACACAACCCAGTTTTTCATCACAAGACTCCATTCTGCAAATAATATTTTGTGCATTAGCCCTTGAAGAGGGCACCATGTCTCTAGAAGACTCCTGTCTCTCCTTGGCAGACAGAATCCTCACTGATTTTCACAGCCCAGTGTTATGTGGGTGCCTCATCTTGGCCCTGGTGCTCATGGCTGAGGAACCTGACATAGGATAGATATCTCACACTCCTAACAAGAAACCTTTGCAACTGAGGTATCCATTGAGATACTCAGATGCACATCTGGGAATGGGGCTAGCACTTTTTGTGACTTCGCCCTTCCCACCAGTCTCAATGTGGTTTCTTCATGGTTATAAGACTTCTGTTCAGTTACTCTTCAGTCAATTTTTCAGATTGATTGTTCTGTATTTTAGTTATAATTCCAGTTTGGTCCTGGAAGGGTATGAGTGTTACTTTCACACACTCTGCTACCATTTTAGATCCCCTCTCCAATGACTAATTATTTTTGAAGTTCTTAGCAATATTCCATTTCAAAATTTGTTTGCCTTTTGTTCTCTTATACTGTTTTGATTTCTTTTATATTATAGTAATTTACATTGCTTTGCTTATATTACATCATCTGCCCACATGTTCTTGTTCATCTTCGAGAGAGATTACTTCTTATTCACCTTCATATCTACATTTGCCACAAAGTGCCTAACCTAATTTGTATCCTTCAATAGAATAAATGCTGAATACATGATTTTGCAACATCATAAATAGTATTTTATATTCAAAGTGAGTTAACTGATTTGAAATTATTTGGCAATGCAGTTAGATTACAATATCTAGTTAAATAAGGTTTAGATCACCAGGTGAAACATTAACAATTTTCACTAATTACAATCCAGACATCTAATGATAGTCATTAATCATTAAAATTATTCTATAAAAATGTTAAATTCTGAACCATGTTCTCTGGGGTGTGTGTGTGTGTATGTTTGTATATATGTGTGTATGTTAGACTGAATAATGACTCCCAAAGTATTCATGCCATAATCCTTGGAACCTATAAATACCTTACATGTTAAAAATGATTTTGCAGATGTAATTAAATTAAGAATTTTGAAAAAGGGAGAGATTATCTCAGATTGTCCAAGTAGGTCCAATGGAATCACAAGGCTATATAAATTGTGACATAGCTTAGATATTCTGCATGGAAAATTGCTATTTAATTATTATATAAACTTTAGGTCATTCAAAATAATTACAAGTCAAAGGGAGTATTTGGCCTATGTAGTTTTGATATTGACTCTCAAGTAAAATGAAAAAATTTAAAAAGCTTCTAGAACAATAAATTATACCTGTAAATTAATACATGATGAAAAACCTAATCTTCATTTATTTTATTCATTATCAGGAAAATTATTAGAAATTGCCTATGAATTAAATATAAATGCATAAAAGTATAGTCATTTACTTGAGTTTAAATTAATTAGTCTAATTAATAAAAATTAAGTTAATAAATTTTAAATCAAGATACAAGTTTTCCTACAGATCTCAGATATCAAATGGGCAATTGGAATATTCACCTATGTTGCATAAAAAGTAACTAAAATGATATTTTCTCAAGTTTACAGTTTTACTAGAGAATGGTATGTATCTCAACAGGACACCATATTTTAGTTATCTCTATATTTTTATCACTCACACTTTAGTCTATATGTAATATTTCATAAAGCATCCAAATTTATAAACAAATTATTATTATTATTTTTGTATTTTTCTGAAGCTGGAAACGGGGATAGACAGTCAGACAGACTCCTGCATACGCCAGTCCGGGATCCACCCGGCACGCCCACCAGGGGGCGATGCTCTGCCCCTCCGGGGCGTCGCTCTGTCGCAACCAGAGCCACTCTAGCGCCTGGGGCAGAGGCCAAGGAGCCATCCCCAGCGCCCGGGCCATCTTTGCTCCAATGGAGCCTCGGCTGCGGAAGGGAAGAGAGAGACAGAGAGGAAGGAGAGGGGGAGGGGTGGAGAAGCAGATCGGCACTTCTCCTGTGTGCCCTGGCCGGAAATCGAACCCAGGACTTCTGCATGCCAGGCCGACGCTCTACCACTGAGCCAACCGGCCAGGGCCGGAACTAAACTTTTAACAAATAAAATATCTTTAAATATTTAATTTGAGTCAAGCAAAAATGTCATTGTATGTGTATACTTTTGCTTTAAAAGCATCTTAGGGTATTTTTCTTTATTTTATAATCATGACCTGTAACACTGTCCTATGTAACATAGCACTGAAAATTATCTCCTCTGTGAATTAATTATCTCCTCTTCCAAAGATAGAGAGTGAACCACCTCTAGCTACTATCAAAGTACCTTTCTGGAAAAAGAGACTGTCTTTTCTTTCAAAGAGATTAGGAGACCTCTCTAGGCAGGGATGAGAACTGCTATTCAGAAAATTTTGAAAAGAATGAGGGAAGGGAACCCATTAGAAAATAAGACAGAATCTTTTCAAGGTGATGAACAGAGCTGAGGATGACAGCCTAGAGCAGACATGGCCAACATATGGCCTGTGGGCCGGATCCAGCCTGCGCAATGAGTTTATGCAGCTCACAATTAAATTTTTAATATTCTCTGCATGACCCACTGTGGAAATAAATAAGTGGTACTTTATAATCGTTATACAGAAACTACGATATCTAACCATTGTACAACAATGAAAGTTAAAATCTCAACTACTCAGAAGCGGAAGCACCTTTGATTATTGGAAATTGAAATATTTAAGAAGATAGTGATACATGGAAAAGAATTCCACATGTGATTAATCTAGGGTTAACTTCCAATAATTGGTCAAATGGATTCACGATACTTCTTTATTTTTTAAAAAAATTTCATTATAAATACTTTTTTGTTAATTTGTTGTACTAAATTACTTATATTTATTCATAAATAAATTCCATAATAAAATTTTGTTTACTTAAACAAATCATTTTTGTATTTAACTTTTTTTTTTCTTTTACAGAGACAGAGAGTCAGAGAGAGGGATAGATAGGGACAGACAGACAAGAACGGAGAGAGATGAGAAGCATCAATCATCAGTTTTTTGTTGTGGCACTTTAGTTGTTCATTGATTACTTACTCATACGTGCCTTGACCGTGGGACTACAGCAGACCGAGTAACCTCTTGCTCAAGCCAGTGACCTTGGTTCCAAACTGGTGAGCTTTTGCTCAAACCAGATGAGCCCACGCTCAAGCTGGTGACCTCAGGGTCTTGAACCCGGGTCCTCTACATCCCAGTTCGATGCTCTATCCACTCCGCCACCACCTGGTCAGGCTGTATTTAACATTTTTTTAATTTTAATATTTCGTCCAGCCCATGAAAAAAGTTTTCTTTCTAATCTGGCCCGGGGGCAAAAACTGTTGGCCACCCCTGGCCTAGAGAATGGAAACTTACATGCAGTAACTTAATTCTGCTCTTGTTGAAGTGTTTATTTGCTTTGAAATAAATTTAATACACTACTCTACTTGTATTTGCCACTTCCAAAATCACATGTTGACCTAACTTTGTCATCTGTAATTTTCCATTATTCCTATTTGCCTACTCAAAACCACTCATTTTAAAAAAGTTTTTATTGAATAGATTGGGTTACATTGGTAAATAAAATTGTATAGGTTTCAGATTTATAATTCTATAATAATCATCTATAAATTGTATTCACCACCCCAAGTCAAGTCTGCTTCCATCATCATTACCCAAGCTTTACTCTCTTCTACCTCCCTACACCCTCCTTTCCCTCTGGAAATTCCCACACTGTTGTCTGTGTTCATGAGATTTTTTTTTTCCCTTAATCCCTTCACCTTTTTCATCCAGAGAAACTACTCATAAAAAATATTTCTGTCACTTCACTGAAGCTTTTGGTAAATACATTTCAGTAGAGCCATCCTGTAATTAATTTCTTTCCTTTTCATTTTAGTTTCATTATTTCTGTTCTCCACATATTTGCTCATTTCTCTTATTACTTGCCTGAAAAAAAAATCCTGCATGTGTGTGACTGCTCACAAACATTAAGGGATATTTTATCAATTCATATTCATTTTGAAATATCCCCTAATTTTTGTCATCAGAATTAGGGGATGTTTAAAAATGAATATGAAGCGATAAAAAAAAAGCATTTGATTTTTTCTTTATTAAACAAGAACATCAGAAAAGAAAATAACATGTCAAAGAAAGTTGTTTAATTATGCAAATGAGATGCAAAACCAACTTTCATTTCATTGGTGAAAATGCACTATACAAAAGGCTGAAAGTACTGAAGAATCTGCACGTTTCCTGATCCCCTAATTTTTGTGAGCAGTGTATATAGACATCACCTTCACAATTGCTGCATACATAGATCTGAGATTTAACAAAATCACACAACCAGGCAGACTAACATTTCTCTGAAATTATAATCCCAAAACAGTGATGTCCTTCAATCCTGTCATCTTTCTTGCACATGACATTTGGAAAATTTAAATAATAGGTAGTAAATCTGTCAACTTCCTCTGGCCGATTCCAAGAATAAAACTATATGTGAACTCACCTGCTCTTTCTTTCTCATCTCTCCATGGAGAAGACATCCCTCCTCCTCCTAAAAGCATTTACTTGCAATTTATTCTCTCTCATGTTATCAGGAATTTTTGCTCCTTTACAGTTATCTCCTCTCTAGATTGCTTTCTCAAATCTTCCTTTTTCATTCAAAAAATTCTTTACTTTACTAATTTTAAACAAACAAAATTGGAACCTGTACAGGAAAACAAACAAAACTAAATAGTCAAAACCTTCTCAATGGCTCTCACTATGCTTTGATTATAATCCCAATTCTTTATCTTGACCTATAAGCACTAAATGTTCTTGGACTCTATTTATACTTTCAACCTCAACTAATATCATTCGACTTCTTACTCACTCTATATTTGCCACTCAGCTTTTATATTCTTTGAACACTGAAATACTTCATCTAATGAACATTGCTGAGCAATCCACTTGCTATGGACATCATAGCTTCTCTAGAGTAACATGGAAAGCCAAGCGTTCTTGCTTTATAGTCCTTCCTTTTCCCTATCTTATTACTAGCTGGGGCAAGGTTCCTCTGGGGCAGAAGTTGCTGGCAGTAACTGCTCTCCCACTCCAAATTTTGCCCTTGGGTCATGGTTTGGCAAAGTGTTCCTCAAATGACAACTGAAGACTAATTTAGGTCTTTTAAGAAACAATAACTTTAAATTATTTATCAATGTCAGAATCTGTTAACCACTGTGTCTTTACTGATTCCAATCAGACATAAACAATCCAAGATTGTTTATGATTTAATTTCCAATCTAGTTAGTCATAAATAGAACCTAGATTTGTGAGAAGGTAGCTAGGACTCTCCCAAGCTACAAGATGTACAGAGAGGAAAGGATATGTCACGTCAAGGTAAAGGAAAAGGAAATATCTTGACCTTCCAGGGCAGGCAGACAGCCAAGGAATGCAGAAGCTGTAACAGCAAGAGGTCAACCTGCACCATCTCTTCTACGCAAGCTGGTCTCTTTTGTCTTTTGAGTGTAATGAATACCAAGATAGATAGCCTTCTCACTCCCAGATTCCACTGGATTTTAACATCAGTGAAACTAAAGAACAAAGTGGGCTGTGTGTAGGGAAAAGACATTTTGCAGGTTTCTGAATAGGATTTCAGATGGCTCTCCTTCAAAGTGACCTCTGTCTCTCCTAGAAGCAGTTCTTTTTTGAGTGCACAAGTTAGGAAGTGTTAAGCAATTAAAGCAAATGACCAAGCACACACGAAAGAGGTCTTGAGGAGTATTTATTGTGAGAAACTCACAGGGAAGAAACAACATTAAGTATGTGAGGACTGTGAACCTCATTGGATTTGAGTGCACACATAGGGAACTAACAGGGAAACTTCAGGAAAGGAAGTCTGATTTTTTAACTTGAATTACATGATTAGTAAAGAACTAGCCACTCCCTTCTTGGGATTCATTACTGGAATCCAGCAGCAGTAAGATGTGACAAACACTTGGCACTAACCATACTCTACCTGTCAGCTTTTATAATTGGGAGTGATGAGTCTACCCCCTCATGTGATCATGGGTCTGCTGTATAAACCTTAGTTATAAGCAGTTTCCAAGGAGATTTGCAGGAGGCCAGCCTCTTTTAGGGAAGTTCAGCCCACAGGAAAATTATTCTTGGACAAAATAACCTTTTCCTTCCCAAAGATCTTCTGATCACAGGGAACTAATAAAACCTAAAGGGCTAGAAGGAAGATAATCAGATATCTTGGGATAGAAATATTACAAATGAGTCAAGATAGAATTTGTGATCGTATGAATCTTCTAGGAAATGGTATAGAGAAGAGGCAATGAGTTGTCAGAGTGACTGACTTGACAAGGCAATGGCATGTTAATAGAAATGACCTACTTCAAACCCTATGGGCAGTTAATAGTGTCAACATGCTATGTGAAGTGCCCAGTGAAACTGGAAATCATAACAGCAGTATCTAAGCAGATTTTTGATCTCCTAACATAGAAAGAGTAGAGTACTTGGTGACCTTAAATATCTAAGTATTGATTATAAAGGGAAATTCGTTTTGAGGCAGGAGTTATATAGCAAAACCTCAATGAACTAATTAGTACCTTACTTCACAAGTAGATCAAATATGTATACACCCGAAAAGAACATCAAGTCAGCCTTTGGTATTCTCAGCCAAACTCTCTTACCCAAAAGGTTAAGGTGACTCTATAGGTTCCAAGTAACCAAGAGTGGAGGACATGCCATCAGGCTGCCCTAGCATGGGAGTATCTGTTTCTAATATTGAAATATGGAAGCTCCAACTAAAAAGTGCTTAACAAAATGAGAGATCGTTGATGTTTTTGGTGTTATCTCACATAATATGAAGTCTGAAGGTGGCATAGTTAACAGTCAACTTAGTGGTTCAAAGGTTTTCAAAAAATTTCCACTTTTCCATCTTTCTACTCTGCTGTTCTCATTACATTTTAATCTTCAAGTTTGTACTCTCTTATCATATATATGCCTATAATGTTTCTAAGCATCTTAGTGCCACATAAAATCCCAGAAACCAGAAGGGGAGAAGAAAGCATTTCCCTTCATTGTGAAACTTTCTGAAACTAAGGAAATGCTTTAGGCTCTACCAGTAGACTTTGCCTAAATCCTCATCAGTTAGAATTAAGTCACAATTTTCTTCTCAAAACAAACACTAATAAGGAGGAAAAAATTACCAAACTTTTAATTGTTATACAAGTCTGTCTCCCAGTTGTTAAATAGATTGTTCACAAAAATTAGAGGATATTTTATCGCTTCATATTCATTTTGAAATATCCCCTAATATTTGTGAGCAGTATACCTTAATTCAATTGAGGTTCTTTTTTAAAAGCAGGGTGGGGTGGGAAGTGAGACAGAGGTGAGATTAGCTTTCAAATATATCTATCATAGACTATTTCCATGGTAAATCAATAGCACTTGTTACTTACATTCTTTAAGGCACTTGTTTTAATATTTTGACCTTATAAAATGTTTAATTTTTGCCCCTTTACCAAACAGTAACCATCTCAGCAGTGAGACTATTTATTTTCTTTTTCTTTTCAGAGAGGGAGAGAGACAGAGACAGACAGAGAGGAAGGGAGAGAGATCAGAAGCATTAACTCACAGTTGTATCACTTGAGCCATTCATTGCTTGCTTCTAATACATGCCTTGACCAGGGGAGCTCCTGTCAAGCCAGTGACCCCTTGTTCAAGCCAGTGACCTTAGGCTAAAGCCCATGACCATGGGATCATGTCTGTGATCCCACACTCAAGCCAGCGACTCTGCACTCAAGCTGGCAAGCCTGTTCTCAACATGGATGAGCCCACACTCAAACTAGTGACCATGGGATTTCAAACCTGGGACCTCAGTGTCCCAAGTCAATGCTCTATCCACTGCACCATCATTAGTCAGGCTAAGATTCTCTTACTTACTTTGAAATGACCACAATATCTAACACAAGGGTGTGCAGAAAAGTTTCTCAGAAGCTAGAATTTAACATTTCTTTAAAAATGATATATAGGTATGCCTCGTTTTATACAGGATCATGACTTTCAAAGTTGTGAGCACATTAATGCTTGTAAGTCAAATCTTTGTTTCCCTCATTGTTTTTATTATAATTAATGAAGCCTTCTCCATGGTTATAATCAACTGATAGTATCTAACATTTAAAAAATAAACTCAATTTTCATCAAGTATTTTTGCCAGGCAATTAATAATCTGAAAATAAATACCTGGGTATATGAAGAAAATTAAAGAATTAAAGAAACTAAACTTTTTAATAACATAAAAATTATTTGTATCATGAAGTATTATCCTGAAAGCAGAGCTTATAAAAAGAGGTTTTAAATTTGCTTTCATTTAAGTTGACAGACATATTAAAATATTACAATTGTGTTTCCAAATATTCAGATAATTTTATTTTGATGTAAAGACTTATAAATTCAAACTAGATAGATAGAATTACTACACTATGGAATAATGCTTAAAATCTATAACAAAAACTGAAAAATATAAAGAATACATTTCCTAGCCATCCTTTTCCTTGAACCTTTTCCTTGAATGTTGCTTACTCACACCATTTCAGTATTCTTCTGGTAGGAAACTCAAACAATATGAGAACTGAAATAGACTTTAGCAATTTTTTACTTAAACAATATATTCTTACACTTTTTAAAGGTATGACACATATATACAATACATTAGTATCACATATATAATAGCATCACATAGACATTACTATCTGACATAATGGTATCATATAGATACTATTTAATAGGAAAAAATCACTCACCATTTTTAAAACAAACAAACAATGTAATCATGTATCAGGGTATACTAATTTTTAATAAAACTATTTTTTTCAGAACTAATAAAACTATTTTATAAATATGTACCAGAAGCATGTTTTAGTTTGCGTTTTTAAATACTAATAAGAAAGTTTCTTAAGGAATATGCCTAGGGTAAAAATATGTATTTGTGCTTATAATTTGAAATGGAAAAGGTTTTTAAAATTGTAAATATTATGAAAACCACATGTAAAAGTAAAAGTTTTAGAAAAAGAATGCATCTTTTCAAAAACCTTGGAACTGAATTATTGTGTTTTGACATTTTTGGCTTTGCTCACTGAAATCCCTTGCTCTCTTTTTCCTGTTTGTAAAAATAGTTTTGAAAATTACCTCAAAAATGGCCAGTGGCCAGTCAAGCTGTTCTATTTAAGGAGGCTTTTAAAGTAGTTGCCAACAATAATGAAACAACGCTTTGTTTTTTATTTTAATTTTGAATTTATGGTTAATAGTTAAATAAAATACATATTATTTCCAAAGTCATGTTTTATTATCCAGAGCTGAAAAAATTCCTGTCCAAACAGATGTATGATTTAAAAATCCAGCCAAGTGATCAGATCACTCAAAACTACACTCCACCCCTCTATGGGGCTGAGGATTGGGAATGGGGGGACGGTTTTCTCAGTGGGAGAGCGTGTAAGGACACACTGCATTTGCAAAAACAAATTTACTGCAAAACTAAACTTCACCGCCCATGGAGGGATGTCCTACTACCATTTTCAAATTGAAGGAAGAATGGAAAGAAGAATTACCCAGTTTCCGAGGGATAACCTTGGGTCCACATTAGAGTCACTTGGGAGGCCTAAAATCCCAATACCTAAGACTCAGCCTCAGATATGCTGACCAATTTGTCTACAGTTGGCTCTGGCCATGTGTACTTTTAACAAGCCATGTCAATACTTATAATCTGAATTGAGGATTGGAAGAAAAAATTTACTGCAGCCAGGATGGTTAATTTATATCAATTTATTAGATAAGAGATGCCCAGATAGCTAGTAAAACATTATTTCTCAATATGTCTGTGAGGCTATTTCTAGAAGAGATTCAACTGAATCAGTAGACTGAGAAAAGAAGAATACTCTCACCCATGAGATCAAATCAGGTATTAGCTAATCTGTTTAAGACTCGAATAAAATGAAAATATGGAAGAAGGACAAATCTGCTCTCTCTGCTTGAGCTGAAATACCCATCTTTTCCTGCCTTAGGACATTGACTCTCCTGGTTCTCAGGCTTCCAGACTCAAACACCATTGACCTCCCAATTCTCATGTCTTCAGATTGAGAATGAATTACACCACTCTGACTGAGAACACTAGTTCTCCTAAATTAACATTTCATATATTGGTCCTGCTCTCTAGAGAACCATGACTAATATGCTCTCCCCACCAAAAAAATAAAATACTGCTTTAGAGTGAATTTTGTGGGTTTGAGGGGTTATATATCTGGCATACTGCCTTTACCCCTATCATCTCCAGGTTTCCCAAGTCATTTCTTAATGGTCTTAGCAATTCACCGTATGAGGTCAACACCTATCACCCACACACATTCTTTTCCTTGGTTTGCAGAATGTAGACACAATTCAAAAGACACTAAAGTATTCAATGACACAGTGATTTCTCCATCTTACAGTACTCTTTTAATTAATTTATTTGTGTCTATTAAAGTTTAAAAATGTCACTTATACGTATAACCATTTTGATAATTTCATGTTACTTAAGGGAGGCATTATCATGCCTCACCTGAAATGACTTCATATTTTTATCATTAGAGACTGGCTTCCAATTTCAGTCTGTCTTCAAATCTCAGCTCCAGGATTATTACATATGTTATCTTGAGGAACTTATTCTATGTCACTATGTACCAGTTTCTTTATTTGTAAAATATGCTACCTATACCTCATGGGT
This sequence comes from Saccopteryx bilineata, assembly GCF_036850765.1. NCBI lineage: Eukaryota > Metazoa > Chordata > Mammalia > Chiroptera > Emballonuridae > Saccopteryx > Saccopteryx bilineata. The sequence goes on along the minus strand of NC_089494.1, from coordinate 48,283,233 downwards.
TTTTAGGTTAATATCCATTGACACTTAGAACAATGCCTGCCACACACTCAGCTCCTAATGCATTTTATTTATTATGCCTAGACTGGAGTCCTGCGTCCTCTCCAAGTTATGTCATGGCAACACATTTCAACATTCTGAGGTTTTCTCAGAATTACATGGACATGTCTAATCTTCTCAAGAAGTTTTACCTCAAGGGCAGGAAAAGCTGGAGCTTGGCATTTACCTTTATGCCTTATCTCTGTCTTTTATTTCAATCCCACAAACTCTTGGGGCCAGAAGGGATTTCCAATGTTCCCTCATGTCACTTCTTGAGTTCTCTCTATGATATAGATCAATTATAACTGCCTGTTGGTATTAAGAGGAGCATAAGAAATCAAGTTAAAAAATTTCTTTTGCACAATGTCTTTTAAAAAAAAAAATTCCCTCGCCAAAGATCTACATATGTTTCTAGATATCAGACATCAAATTTTGACTGTTTCTTTGCATCTGTGCTCTATCAATTCTGAATTTTCCTGAGATAAGTAAGAAAAATCATGAATGATTGTTCTTTGACTTTTTAATAAAAGCAGCAGCTCTGACCATTGACAAGCTTAATGCTAAACATAACTCTCAGTGAAAAGCAGTAATCAGTTCATTACAGCCCTAAAATTTCTAGGAATGGATTCATCTTGAAACGATTCAGCTGCTAAATGCTATCATTGTAATAGCCTATGTTTAATAGAAAGCCATTGCTGCAATTTACTTTATTCTATATATCCAAGCTGCAGGGCAGGTAAGGCAGGGTTGGGGGTGGGAGGACAAGAGGGAAGCCTGGAAAAAAAAAAGCTTAATTTTAAACTTAGGAAAAAGAAATTAGAGTCAGAGATTTAAATCTGACTTGACCAGTAATCATCTGGGCAATTTCTTAAGATCCTTTTCTGTATAAAAATGATGATAGTAATATACCTAATACTTGAGACTTTTTGAGAGTGAAATGGGATACTGGGTTCAACATTATTGTCACAGTGGTAATGCATTGTGAGAGCTAAGTAACTGGGAGCAATAAGAGCAATAATTATTGTAACAATTATTCATAGTAATGCAATAATTATTTTTAGGAGGAGACTATAACCACCTACAGGAAGGGGGAAATGACTGTAATTTACATTTTTTTCACCTAATTTATCATTTCCCACCTAATTTGGTAAAATAGTGTTTCACTAAAGCTTTAGTTGCTCTTATTTTTAGAATAGACCACCTGTCATGTATTTGATTGTTCTCCATTTATAATTGTCAAAAACCTTTTAGAAACTTTCAGTTTTATTTGATATTTTCATCTGTCACAAATCTTGGAAATAATCAAGATATTATTCTTAGATCACAATACTCTTTGACAACCCCATGTGGTGTATATTATCTCCAGGACAACACAAATATATAATAAAGTATTATAGAAGATTTTTAGAATTTTTTAAGCTTATCTATGTATACATTAATGTCTATAGTCCACAAATCCAAAAGTCCCTACCTTTATAAATAGAAATATTTTACAAAAGGTTTTTGTTTTTATTTTGACTCTAATTTTAGTATTATATAATTATGCAAACAAGTTGCGCACTTAATTTAGAAAAAGTCTGAAAGTCACATAAGAAAGTCACAAAACAGGCATCTATGGCCATACCACCCTGAACGCGCCTGATGAGAAAGTCACAAGACTATATCAGGTGTGTTTATGTATTTGTGTGTGTGTGTGTGTGTGTGAGAGAGAGAGAGAGAGAGAGAGGGAGAGAGAGAGAAATGGAGAGAGATAGGGTGGCTTCATATAAATTTTATTTTTAGTGAGATATAACTTTTAATTAATTGCATTTATTAAGGTGATTTTAAAGAAGTTATACACTAATTATAAAGTTGTTAAAAATGGTAGATAAAAAGTTGATTCTCCAAACTGAACACTATACAATAAAATTATAGCAAGTTACTCATTCAGGAATAAAGAAATATATATCAAGTGAATAAAGGAGCCAATATTTACCAGTTTGGGATTTTAAAATGGGCTATTTCAATGCATTAGGAAAAAATGAAAATAATATATTTAGCTTACGTACCTCTGGAAAAAAAATAAGTTGGATACCTACAACATATCATTTACCAAAATTTATAAGAGATCAGCTAGAAACTGTCAGTGGTAAGGTAAAAGCACAACAAAGCACTTGTGAATATACAAATTTGGATCAGGCATTACTTTCAGAACAAGATCTTAAAGATGCACACCATAAGTCACAAATTGGTGTCAGTCAAGGCAACTGCAACCAACAGGTTTTTTTTGTTTTTTTGCAATTCAGTTTTGTTGTTGTTGTTTTTCATTTTGCAACATTTAACCATTATAAAATTCTAAATACAAAGATAATTAACCAGTTTTCTTGGAAAAACAACCAGACAGTCTAACAAAACTGGACTAATATTTCCATAGTGCAACCATAAAGTAGAGCTGGGTTCAGAGGCCTCGTTAGAAATGAGCCAGAGTTATCTAGTTATTTTATCACTCACATGCTGTGCTTCACACTTTTCCTTCTAGCCAGTACTCTGTGCTTTTAATATTAAGATCCTGCTAGAGATCACATTTAAGCAAAATATTATAAATCAAACTCAAAGCAGCAAGAATGTAAAAAAAAAAATTTCAAGATATATGATGAGCCCTGGCTGGTTAGCTCAGCCGTTGAGCATCAGCCTGCCGGGTAGAAGTCCCAGGTTCAATTCCCGGCATACAGGAGAAGCACCCTTCTGCTTCTCTACCCTTTCCCCTCTCCTTTCTCTCTATCCCTCTTTTCCCTCCCCTAGCCAAGGCTCCACTGGAGCAAAGTTGGCCCAGGCACTAAGGATGGCTCCATAGCCTATGCCTCAGGCACTAGAATGGCTCCAACCAAAACAGAACAATGCCCCAGATGGGCAGAGCATCGCCCCCTGGTTGGCATGCCAGGTGGAACCCAGTAGGGCGGATCCTGGTCAGGTGCATGGAGGAGTCTGTCTGACTGCTTCCCCGCTTCTAACTTCAGGAAAATACTATATATATATATATATATGATGGCTTAATATCCTTACTACAGACAAATCTCAAATAAAATAGAAAAATAAATTTTTTGTTACAAAAGTAATCCAAGACACAAATTCAAATGTCAATAATCATATAAAAACATATTTTAATTTATTAGTTATATGAACTGAAAGTGAGGACACTAAAGGTTTCATTTACGGCTTTTTTTAATTCTGAATGATTTGGTGGAATGGGGAGAAGAAAAAGAATGCAAGCCGAGCATTGAAGTTTAAATAAAATAAAAAGATGTGATCAAAGGGCATATAAATCTCAACATAATAAAGGGATAAAATGTGGCAGAAAAATGACAGTAAGCCTTCAAAATGAAAGCTTTTAAAATGTTATTTATTAAAATTTATCATTCTAGTGATTTCTTCAGAAATCACATTTTTTTTATTATCTTAACAATAAAAAAATAGTAAGGCTAGCTTACATGCCTACTATATTATCCTTCCTTTTTTCTTCCCCACACCCTCCTCCCTAATTATTATTCCTGCTCTGGAAGTAAAAACTCTTGATAGGAGTTCATTTCATACTGGACACTGGTTATTTCTTAAGGGGCCACTTTGTCTTACATTGTTGCAGGTTGGGGGTTCTTGGGTAGAAGACTCTGGGACAGTTTAAAGTGCCAGGTGATTAGGGAGGGCCCTTGGGATAAACCCTATGACAGGTTAGGTAGGTGAAATAAGCAGGGTTAGGTAAAGGGAGATCTCAAATTTAAATGAAAGTTGCATGATAGCCTTGGTGGACCCCATGGCAGAGCTCTGGAGCTAAAACGACTCCTTAGAGATACCCTACTTTGGGCCTTTTTAGCAGTTGTTACTGGTCATGTGACGTGAGCCATTCCGGAAGGGATACAACCTTGGACCAAACAGATGTCTACCTCTGAGACAGTCCTTGTGGCTGATAGCTGTCTTCCAAAACATTCCAGAAGATCAGGCAATGATTTTTGAAGGGGGTCACTCAATGCACAAGGACTCATCTATCCAATGTCATCACACCCATGTTTTATTGAATAGAAATAATCAAAATGAGTAAACTTATGTGCTTTGCACGTAACTGCTGGCATCTCAGTTATTGATATGCTCTATAAGTGGATGGAGTCATTCATTTGCTAAGGTATGAATACATTATGTTAAATGTCACAAAAATACCAGTGTTATGCTTTGAAGTAAAACTTTTAAAGGTTTATAAATCATGCCTTATACCTGACATGTAAACTGGCTTGGATTAATAATTTGTAGCAAATGTACCATGGAAAATGAGTAAAGATGCTACACAGACTCAGTAAACACTATAAACTGAATGGAACATGGAAGATTGATACACACAGTCCTATGCAGTGATGATACACTACAAACAAGACATAATTACAGGGGTTCCTCTAGTTATGACAGTCTCCACATATGACATTTTGAGTTTACAAAACTCACTCTCATAAGAACTTTAAAAAATTGAGGCATGAGTGTTTCAGCTTACACGATTAGCATTGTATTTATGGACTACGTGAGCAAACTAGTTTGGCTGCGCAGCGGAAGAATATGTAGTAACGCAGCCTATGAGTGAGGAAGTTGGAGTCCCCCCAGTACCCTTACCTATGCCATTTTGGACTGTTAGAAGTGCAAGTGTTTCATTTGGGTTGCTTTGTTTGGCAACTTTTTGGCTCTTATCATGGCTTCTAAATTAAAGTCAGAGTCTTCAGATGGTAGTGCTTTGAAGAAGAGGAAAGCCATCACGATGGAAGTGAAATTAGACACTGTAAAGAGATCAGAAAAAGGAGAATCAGCAATGAACATTGGCCACAGGCTCTACTATAACAAGAGTTATCAAGGATAAAGACCATATCCTAGAGCACGTAAAGGGATCAGCCCCTATGAAATTGACTGTGATTACTAAACAGCACAGTGACATAATGATTGAGATGGAAAGATTGCTAGTTTTGTGGCTGGAAGACCTGCATCAGCGGCATATAACAGTCTAATGCTGATTCAGGACGAGGTTAAATGAGGCAATAAAAAGTGAAAAAGGGAAGGGAATGAAGAGTGTGTGGCTAGTAGGGGTTGGATCATGCATTTCAAGCTCATGTCAACTTGCATGACCTTAAGGTGCTGGGTGAAGTGCTAGTGCGGATGAAAAAGCAGCAAGTAAATTTCCTAGTAGATTGGCTGAGTTAAATAAAAAGGGGGGCTACCTGCTAAACAAGTGTTTAATGTTGATGAGACAGGCCTTTTTTGGAAGTGTATGCCTAACAGGACCTACATCACCAAAGAGGAGCAGACAGCACCAGGCCATAAAGCTGACAAGGAGAGACTGACTTTACTTCTTGGGGGGAATGCTGCAGGTGACTTCAAACTCAAGCCTCTGTTGGTGTAACAGGCAGAGAATCCAAGAGCACTAAAGGGCATTTAGCAGGGTCACCTGCCTATCATCTGGAGGTCTAAAAAGAAGACATGGGTGATGCTTCAGATTTTTGAGAGTGGTTTTCCAACCATTTTGTGCCAGCAGTGAAGGACTACTGTGTTAGCAAGGGGCTACCTTTTAAGGTGTTGCTAGTGCTGGACAATGACCCTGGTCACCCTGCCAACTTGCGTGACTTTAACCTTAATGTCAAGATGGTTTACTTTCCACCTAATATCACTGCCCTTTTACAGCCCACGGACCAAGGTGTCACTACTTCTTTAAAGGCCTATTATTTTCAAAGGACATTTTCTATGGCCCTTAATGTAACTGAGGACAAGAAGCTGACACTCAAAGACTTTTGGAAGTCTTATAACATTTACAGTGCTGTAAAAAACATTGCTTTTGTCTGGTTTGAAGTAAGGTGAACAAACTTAAATGGTGTGTGGAAAAAACTGTGTCTCCAGTTTGTGTATGACTTCCATGGCTTTTAGGAGTCAATGGAGGCTGTAACAGAGAAGGTTGTTGCAATGGGTACAGCGTAATTTGGGGGTAGAGGCTGAGGACGTCACAGAGCTACTGACATCACACGGAGAGGAGCTGTCTGCTGAGGCCCTCATTCAGCTGGAGAGGCAGCTGATTGAAGAGGAAAAGATAGAAACCCCAGAACCCAAGAGATTTACTTCCAAGGATTTGGTAGAGATTTTAAATGATAGGGTATATATAGGTTGGCAGACTTTCAGGCTGAGGACCCCAGTGGACAGATTCAGTAAGGTCTACAGAGCTGTTATGAATGTGTTGCAATGCTATAGACAGATTTTGGAAGAGAAGTCATCAACCTTCCTGACTAGCCTGGAACAATTCTTTAAAAGGGTAGATAGGCCTGCAGCAGACCCTGTATCATCTATATCATCTGCTTTCAAGATGAAACACCTGTAGTACAGGTAGAATCATCTCCAGCATCTCCTGCGTGTTCCTTAGGCAATCCTGATTCACCTGGCCCAGTATCTCCAGCACCTTCTGCAGGTTCTCCTTCCTCTCCAGCTTCCTCCTCCCAATAGGTCACTCTCTCCCACCTTGCAATGCCCCTTCCAGTGTGCAAGCCAACCACAGGAATAAAAATAAGAAAATTTTTACACTAATTTATTATTATATTTTTCTATTACTAGAGTACAATGTACAATACAGTATATTTATGTCCTTTTCCTTTTTCTCTGGCTTAGTTATGTTTTTATGTTCTAGATTATGATTTTACAACTATGTTAGAATACATAAGTGACTTACGCTAGGGTGTGTATTGCCTTACATCAAAATTCAGGTTATGTCACTGTCATAGAAATAGACTGTGTCATAACTGGAGAGCCCCCTGTATGTTGTTTTTCATTTGTATAATAAAAATTTTTATAATTATTAATTATTTATATTTCCTACTTTTTCTAAATATAAGCTTTTAAATCTTCTAATTAAAATATTCTAAGTGACTCGGCAAAGACATAATTAGTGACAAGCAAAATATAATTAAGAAATAGAGAATATCTCAAAGACTGTCATTTAGAAGATTAATTTTTAATATTCATTATTTCTTCTGTGAGCATATTATCATATGCTTACAATTAAAAGTAATATTGATAACATTTATAATAATTTTATGTTAATAAAAATGTGAAAGAGCACTCTACTTTCTTAAAAGCTTGATTATTTAAAACATTTTATAGTTGGTTATGCTGAAGAATGATCATTTCTAACAAGAATTAATGAATGAATTGGACTTTACTTATACCAAATGTATTAAAAGTCAGTATGCGATAGAAAAACTTTTTTGAAATAATGATCTGGTTATTATGTATATTATTTAAGCAAACTTGAAAGCCTGTACACTGATGTTGGCAAATATAGAAAGCCATAATTGTTCTTTTATTCTTGACCTGAAATTACTCTCTGAATCAAATAGTCTTTGAATGGTATTTCTATTAGGTTAACTTCACATTTGGTTTTATCATCAATTCCAGCACAACATGGACATTTATGAGAGAATGTAAATGATAGAGGTGGACAAAAAGGCTGAATTCAGGAACTTTCTAACACCCCCCCCACACCTGTAGTTTTTCTTATCTCCACTCTCTACTTAGATGGTGTACAGTCATTTTTCAATTTATTAATTTATTTATTCACTCACTCATTCATTCTTTCTTTGTTCAGTGTCAGCTGAATTCTAGAACTATACTTTCTTATTATAATGGCCCTATGTAGCTGTATAAATTAATCAAAAATGAATAAAATTAAAAATTCAGTTCAGTAGCCACTCTAGCCACATTTTAAGTGCTCAGTAGCTACATGTGGCTAGGGACTATTGTATTGGCAAGTACAGATACATAACATTTCTTTATCTTTTTTTATATTTATTTATTATTATTATCAATTGAGAGGTTGGGAGGCAGAAACAGACTCCTGTGTCACCTCTACTGGGATCCCTCCAGCAAGCCCTCTAAAGAGCAATCAATGCTCTGCCCATCTGAGGACATGGCTCTGTCGCCTGGCAGCCAAGCTATTTGGCGAGGCCATGGAACTGTCTTCAGCACTTGGGGCCAATTTGCTTGAACCATTGAGCTGTGGCTGCAGGAAGGGAAGAGAAAAAGGGAAGAAGGAGAGAGAGAAAAGGAGAGAGAAAGGGAGGTGGAGGGGTGGAAAAGCAGATAGTCGCTTCTCCTGTCTGCCCTTACTAGGAATTGAATCTGAGACTTCCACACGTTGGCTGATGCTCTACCACTGAGCCAACTGGCAGGGAAGAACATTTTCATTATAAAAAGTTCTATAGGATAGTCTTGTTTTAGTGCCTAGTAATGTAGAGATAAAAAATTAAAACTCTTCTATGACAGAGGTCACAAATCATTAGAAGAAAATACAATACAGACATTTTTAAGTACTCTTGGTTAACAAAAGAAATCTCTAAATAAATCTGGAAAGAGATATGAAATTAATAAAATTATGCCTAAATTGGATTAGGTTGGCAGCTGAGGGATTTAGGAGAAGGCATTACAGGCATAGGGAATATTATTAGCAATGCCCATGAACAAGAATAACAACAACAAAAAAAGCATGATACCTTCAAAGACTTGGAAATAGTTTGAAGTGGTTAGAATTTAAAGTGATCTTGGATGTGGTTGTCCACTCAGGTCTCGTGTGTGTGTGTGTGTGTGTGTGTGTGTGTGTGTGTGTGTGTTACACAAGGGAATAAAAATACTTAATTTTTTTTTTAATAATTCTTAAAGTTGATGTTAAAATTTAACCTTTAAATATGTGAAGTATTTAGAAGAGCTCCTGGCACAAGCAAGAATTTATAGATATTAATAAGTATAAATATTTTAATAACTCATGTTATTAGCATTATAATATTTTTATTTTAGAAGACTAGAAGTATGATCTGGGAGTTACTACAGGGTTAGAAGCAAAGGTACCTTTATGGTTGGAAAACTGCAGTCAGTGATATTTAGGAAAATATTAAACTGAAAAATGTTCTGACCCTTCTCTCCTTTTTTGGGTTTAAGTGGTTGAAAAAGCAGGCGCTGCTTCTAGAAATGCTGTGGGTGGCTGTTTGGGGGAAATGAAAATTAGTTTAGAGTATATAGAGCCAAAATATTTTCTGATTTTTGCATGTGTGTGGGTTTTTACTTAAAGTTCTTATTTTTTAAACTTTATTTGGTAAGAAAAACACCAGAAAGCAAAACCATGCTTACACTTTTTTTTTTACTGGCCCAACAGAATCAAGGTTAAAAAACTGCCAAGAATACCCTATAACAGACTGTTCTTATAAGAATTCCAGTTGACTTTTTCAGACTTAAAAAGTTTGGGTGGTTTGGCTAAGAGTCAACCACAGTCAAACATCTTAAATGTTTATTCAGACTGAACTTTTGAACCATTTCATGTTGTTCTTGTACTAAAACACTCTAATGACAGAAATCAATCCTTTTTTAATTAAGGTAAATGTTATCATATAGTTTAATTTTTTAAACTAATTTCTTTCTCTTACATTAAACTGTGAGAGTATTGTGATTCTAAATTATTCTGTACTAGTTTTAAAGTAACTAATTTAATTCATTGTTATTTAGCCCATATGTAACTTCAATAATGTATAAAATTATTCCTCTTTTCTCAAGAAAATATATCATAAATGTTTGTAAATTTTATTATTTTTGATAATTAATTGCAATTAAGTAATTGGTTTTATTTGTGAGTCCTTGAATACATAAGGATATTAATTTTATATACAAACAAATTTCAGGAGGTAAAAAAAAACCATTGGAAAAGGTTACCCTGGAAACTTTTTACCAAATTATTGGTAATAATTTTATGTATCATACTATAGTTGAAGCTACCTCATTAATTATTCCAATCATGATCCCCAGGTACAGCCTGGAAGTTTAAATCAGAATCTGAAGAAAATAGAACTTGTTTCTGAGCATTTATAAAATGTATCACTAGTGAAATTGATGGGTACTCTTTTAAAGCAATAATTTTTAACCCTAAGAGACTAATATCACATTAGGATTGTACAGGGACCACTAAAATTTATTTTATAAACATATAAGATAAAAATTAAAATATTTTCACATGCCTTAATCTTAATGCAATTTATGTTGTAAAATAATATGTACTTCAAAATATAAATCTTAGCTGTAGTACATAAGATGACATAATACATTAATCATTTGATTTGCACTTACAATGAATATGTTTGGATTTGAGAAAAATAAGAAAATGTTCATCTGAGTGTTGACTTTTAAAACTCTTAATATTTTAAAATAAGTAGTAAGTGTAAGTGAAAAGCAAATGTGAATTTAAAAATTCAAAATAAATACAGATAAAGGTTTGTTGTGTGGATTTCAACACCCAAAACAATATTGATTTAATTTTTCAAAACAGAGATATTTTGTAAAGTTTTGAGTAAAATAAATAACAAACTACTCTCAATATATGACATAACTTTATTCTGAAAAAAAATTAAATATTAAAAAATTCTTTGCATTTACATTTAAAATATTCTCTGATTATTATAAATATATATATTTTATCTATACCAATGGGCCATGTTGTCATTTGAAAGTCCTGTGGGAAAAGGGATAATAATTCTGTGGAAATAGCTTGAGCATTGAAAGTGATATTTCTAGTATCGTATTACTACATGATAGGGTTATCACTCCTACTACCTATCTTACCTGAAAAGACTCCACACACTTCCAGAATGTCTCTTGGAGCCAGTAGCATCCGCTTTGAGAACTCTATGTATTTAAAGGTACTTTTTTTCTCCTAGTAACCAACACTAAAGTCAGTGTTTACTCTGGGATGCTTAGGAAGCTTCGTCTAACTTGGGAAGTCTAAAACCAGATGACTCACCTCCAGATTGCAAATTACCCTGCCCTGCAATGGATGTAGTAGATGCTATTGGAACCACACTTATATTCCCTTGGCCCACAATTCCCAGGTATGTCAGCAGTATCCTTCTTTCTGCTGGAGAGCTTTCTCTAGACTCCTCCTACTTCACGGGCTGAAAATGATCTAGATTAATCTCTTAGTGATTGTCACTGATTCATTGACACTAGTGAACTGAAGAATAAATGTCTTAGCTTTCTTTAATCTTGGATCAGATAATTGGGCAGGTTGCAAAGGTTTCCCTCAAACTTGAACCTCAGTTACCTTCAGTGGTAACCTGGATAATTAGAACACCTTTTATTAATTTAATTTATTTTCCCATTTTACTTCCTACTCTTTAGAGATCCTTCCTGCAGCTAACATGCCATCAAATCTTCTTCTAGGCATATGTATCTAGAGAACTCAGGTTAAATGAGCTAGTGGAAGATAGGATCCTGAAATTGGATCACTTGCTGTTCTGAGGTCAACAAAGACCCTCTTGCTGGTGGTAACTGGGATGATAATAATTCGTAGCATCCTCTTTTCTGGCTGGAACCATGGAGGGTGCAGAAGAGAAGAAGAATGCGAATGTCAGAGAGAAGAAGAATGCTAATGCCAGTGAGAAGAATAAGAAGGTTCCTGATGTGCCAGAAACCCTGAAGAAAAGTGAAGGAATTTTGCAGAGCCAGATATCAAGTGTCTGAAAAAGAAATGTGCCCAAAAGATGCTCCAAAAGGCCAGGAGGAAGCTGATCTTCGAAAAAGCTAAGCACTATCACAAGGAGTATAGACAGATGTACAGAACTGGGATTTGAATGGCTAGGATGGCAAGAAAGGCTGGCAACTTCTACGTGCCTGCGGAACCAAAATTGGCATTTGTCATCAGGATCAGAGGTATCGATTGAGCTCAAAAGTTGCAAGGTGCTGCAGCTTCTGTGCCTGCACCAGATCTTCAACGGCACCTTGGTGAAGCTCAACAAGGCTTCGGTTAACATGCTGACAGTCATGAAACTATATATTGCATGAGGGTATACAAACCTGAAGTCAGTAAATGAATTGATCTACAAGCACGGTTATGGCAAAATCAACAACAACAAAAAATTGCTCTGACAGAAAACACATTGATCGCTCAATTGCTTGGTAAATATGGCATCATCAGCATGGAGGATCTAATTCATGAGATCTATACTGTTGGAAATGCTTCAAATAGGCAAACAACTTCTTGTGGCCCTACAAATTATCGTCTCCACTGGTGGAATGAAGAAAAAGACTACCCAGTTTGTAGAAGGTAAAGATGCTGGCCACAGGGAAGACCAGATCGACAGGCTTATCATAAGGATGAACTAAGGTATTCACCATGGTTATTTTTGTAATCTGATCAGTTAATAAATGGCAAAGTGATGCCTTTAAAATTGAAAAAAAAAATTCATAGCATTCTGTAAAATGCAATTATTAACATGGATTAGGATAGAACACAGGTGGAAAGTTAGCAGTGGTCTATGTAATTGCCCCAGTGCTCAAAAGAATGCGTTTGAAAAAAAAAAAAAGAATGTGTTTGATGCTTATTATGCAGATGGTGTTGTTGGCAATTATTAACATCACAGAAATCCTAAGGAAAAAAGTAACAGACATAGATTAGCAAACCAAATAATTTTGAGTATAGCATGAAACCCAGAAAGTGTATTTGGCAGAATTTTAGAAAACAGTTATTTCCTGAACTTGAAGGTAAGAGTGTTGAAAATCAGGTTCTTAATTGTAAAAGGCACTGACTGCAAAGATAGCTGACACAACAGATATCTCATAGTGAAGCCTGAGCCCTGATATGTAAGGAATGAGAACCTGAGGAGGCCAGGATATTTGGGTAGATATCAGAAAGCTTCAAACCCCTATATGTATCTGGACACTTCAAACATACTGGGAATAGTCTATCCTTTTTTCTAGAGGAGTTCAGTGTTATGCTTCTTGAAGATTATGGAAAGGCCTCACTGAATTTAATGCCTGAAAAAATGATTCCTTACCTCTTCTGATGTGTCTCTACCTCTACTCACTTCTTGTCGACCAACAAGTATGGTCAAGTTCCATGAGTGAAAAAATACAGTTCCTACTAAGGGAAAAAGGGCCTGTAGGTTGTGGCTCATATGTACTGACAAGAATGTGAAGAACATACTAGGGAATGGATATTGAGGGTGCTGGACAGGGAAAGTGAAGTAAAGGCTGACCAGAAATAGTTTATTTATATAGGGGCACTCATCATTTAGAATGTAATAATAGAGAGTGACATCAGAGAAATGGTGCCATGAGGAGGGCTCCCGATACCTCTCCCTGAAATTTCAACAAATTCAACACTAGAGACAGAAAAACAATTGCAGGGGCATCTGAAATACACGTACACAAAAAAAGGGTACTATTTGGTGAAACGGTAGCTAAATATACAATTGACTCTGAAGGAAATAAGACAGAGAACGGAGTGATCCACCTTCCTCACTGACCTGAACAAGAGCTGCTTTCACTCAGAACTGAGAGAAAGTGAGGGCTGGGGGCGTGGAAAGAGCTGGGCTGGGGCAGAGACATTCAAGCCAAAGAGAGAGTGTACCCATGGCTCAGCCCACACGAGCTAATGCCAGTGGCAGGCCCTGGCAGAGGTGGGCAAGCAGTTGCCTTGTTTACTCCCGATATCCTCGGCAAGCATGGACAGTGTGCGAGTGGTTCCTCCTAGCACCCCGGGTATGGGCACCCCTGTTCCCAGACAGAGGGGCAGAGTCAAAGACTGTCAGCAGTAGCCTTCTGTGTGAGCTGCTACCAGAGTCTTGGTGTAATCCCTGCTCCCCAAACAACAGTGCATGGGGAGTGAGCAAAAGCCAACTTCCCCATCCTCAGACCTCTCCGGGCAGGACACCTCTACCAGTCATACAGGCTAACAAAGTACATTACCTGGAAAGAAAAAATATGGAAGTGATAGGGGGAGGAGCACGCAGGCACCTTGCAGACAGTCTCTGGAGCAGAGCCGCAAATTCAGTCGCTGAAATTAGCTTAACCCGCAGTCTGTTCACTGCCCAGCTGGCTTACACCGGCAGTGGCTCTGGCTGACAAGGTCTTCTTTCTCAGGTCAGCAATCTAAGAAAACTCGATGGAGAGACGTGATATTTTTTAGAGCCTTTTGCTCTGCACACAGAAGCTGGGGCAACTTCCTGCCAGCCGATACAGGGTAAAAAACACATTCCTACGGAACAGACCTCAGAGAACACTGCAGAAGTTGGGCAGGCTAGACTGTAGGCTTCTTAACAAAGGAGAAGCCTGCAGAGAGCAATCCCATGGAACGCTAAAGCAAATTTAACTAGATATACCTGGGGAACCTTAAAAAGGAGCCTGAACAGAAGTCAACTCACCCCCCTACCTGCTTAAGCTGGTGGCTCTGGTCGGCAAAGCTTTCATACTCAGGGCTGTGCTCTAAAAGGACCTGGAGGAGGAACTTGGCAGCTTTTAAGACCTCCTGTTCTGTAGGCAGTGACTAAGGCATCTTCCTGCCAGCCAACACAGGTTACAAAGTGCAAAAAACCTGGAAAGAGCGGTCCTGCAAAGTGCAGAGGCATACTGGACACACCTGGAGGCTCATAGAAAGACACCTTGAGAGCAATTGGCATTGAGTGGGGATAGAGTGGAAATTTGGCAGCTCTTAGGACCTCTTACTCTCTAGGCAGTGGCAGGGGCAACTTCACAGCTTAGTCACCAGGCTGCTGGTTCAGGAAGGAGAGACTTGGACAGAGGTTCTGAGAAAACAAACTCTCCCATTGTTGGAGCCTGCAAACATTAACAAGCCCTGACTACCAACTAGACTGAGGCCTAGTATATGTCATTACCATAGCGACACATCAACTGCAAATCTCTACCTAAGCGTGCCACAGGGGCAGAGCCTGGGGTACAGTGCCACCGATCAAAAAGAGAGAGAAGGAAAAAAGAAAAAGATAACCTCTCAAAATCAAGAATAATCTTGATTATTTTATCTTTATAACTTTTTCCACTTTTTTTCTTTCACTTTTTTATCTTTATATTTTTTCTTACATCTTGGTGCTTTTATCCTCTTTTTGTCTTATTCTTTTCTCTTCATCATGAACTCCATTATCCATAGGTGTTACATTTCCCATTCTTTTTTCTTTTTTTTTCTCCCTCTCTCTTAGTTTCTTCTTTTCTCTTGCACTTTTCCTTTCATTCGATTCTCACAAACAAATTATTTTATTTTGGATTCAAATTTTTTCTTTGTGGCATTTTGTGTGCTTTTTAACAAATTAACATTCCCCTCAATGCTGGCTCTCCATTCTATGTAGTTTTTGTCCCACTTAATACAATATTATTTTTTCTTTTTCTTGTTTTCTATTTATCTCTTTCACTATATCTCTCATTTGACCATCATTTACAAGCAAATTATTTTATTCTTGATCCAATTTTTTTTCTTGCAGCATTTTGTGGGTCCTTACCTTGTTTTTTGCCCCTCACCCCTCTCTCACTTCTCTCAACTCTGGTCCTCTCTTCTAGGTAGTTATTATTCCATTTAGCACAATATAATTCTCAGTTTTTCACAATATTTTCTCAAAAAAATAATTTCTTTTTAATTTTTTATTCTTTATCAATTCTTATTAGCGTTATGAACAAAACCACCCTCAGATGCCATTAAGAAAAAGAAAATTGAATATCATGGATACAAGACAGAGATATAGCACAGACAGATGAGGAAAAATTTATAAAAACATTTTTTAATAGGTTGGAAACCTTGGAGTTAAATGACAGAAAATATAAAATAAAAATCCTAAAAATACTCAGAGATATACAAGAAAGCACAGAAAGGTAATTTAGGGAGCTCAAAAAATAACTCAACAAACAGAAAAAATATATATTACCAAGGAAATTGAAACTAAGAAAACAAATCAAACAGAGATAAAAATAAAACTCAATTTATGAACTGAAAAATGAGGTAACAAGCTTAGCTAATAGAACAGGCCAAATAGAAGAGAGAATTGGTGACATAGAAGACAGGCAACTAGAGGCACAACAGAGAGAAGAGGAGAGAGACTCACAAATGAAAAAAAAAATAAGAATGCCCTACAGAAATTGTTTGATTCCATAAAAAAAAGCAACATAAGAATAATAGGTATATCAGAAGGAGAAGAGAAAGAAAATGGAATGGAAAACATATTCAAACAAATAATAGACAAGAACTTCCCAAGCCTATGGAAAGTACTAAAACCTCAAATTTAAGAAGCAAACAGAACACCAAGTTATCTTAACCCCAACAAACCTACTCCAAGGCACATCATAATGAACTTGGCACAAACCAATGACAAAGAAAAAATTCTCAAGGCAGCCAGGGAAAAGAAGAATACAACATATAAAGCAAGGCCCATTAGATTATCATCAGATTTCTCAGCAGAAACTCTACAAGCTAGAAAAGAGTGGACCCCAATATTTAAAGTTCTGAAAGAGAGGAACTTTCAGCCAAGAATACTATAACCATCAAAGCTATCCTTCAAATACAAAGGAGAAATAAAAACATTCAGAGATACAGAAAAGACGAGGAAAATTGTCACCAGAAAACCCCCACTTTAGGAAATACTAGAGGGGGTTTTCCAACCAGATACAAAGAACAAAACAAAACAAAATCACATGTAAAAGCTCCACCAAGAACACAATAAAATTAAATTTAAACTGTGACAACAAAAACAAAAAAAAGGGGGGAGAGGACGGAGATTAACAATAGCAAAGACGATGAAGTGCACAAGCACTCATGAGATACTGTACTACAATGAACATGATAGGTTCCCTTTCCATTACTTAATGGTAACCACCCCTGAAAAAACCACCGCAGAAACACATGACTTAAAAAAAGAAGTAACAGAAGAAAGAAGTATGGATTACACCCAAAAAAACCAAATGGTAGAAAAACAAAAGAGAAAAATCAAACAAGATACAAAACTAACAGAAAGCAATATATAAAATGGCAATAGGAAACACTCAAGTGTCAATAATTACACTAAATGTAAATGGATTGAACTCACTAATAAAAAGG
Source organism: Saccopteryx bilineata (assembly GCF_036850765.1). NCBI lineage: Eukaryota > Metazoa > Chordata > Mammalia > Chiroptera > Emballonuridae > Saccopteryx > Saccopteryx bilineata. The sequence goes on along the minus strand of NC_089494.1, from coordinate 48,266,303 downwards.
CACAGAGTAGCAGAATGGATTTAAAAAGAAAATCCAATTGTATGCTCCCTACAAGAAACACATCTAAGCTTCAAGGATAAAAACAAATTCAAAGTGAAAGGCTGGAAAACAATACTCTAAACAAATAACATCCAAAAAAAAACAGGTGTAGCAATACTCATATCTAACAATGCTGACTACAAGACAACAAAGGTAATCAGAGACAAAAATGGTCATTTCATAATAATTAAGGGGACACTGATTCAAGAAAACATAACACTTCTTAATATATATGCACCAAACCAAGGAGCACCAAAATATATAAGACAGCTACTGGTTGACTTAATAACAAATCTGATAAAAATACAATCATACTTGGTGACCTCAATACCCCACTGATGGTTCTAGATCGTTCATCCAAACAGAAAATCAATAAAGAAATATTGGCCTTAAATGAAACACTTGAACAATTGGATATGATAGACATCTACAGGACATTTCATCCCAAAGTGCGAGAGTATACATTTTTCTCTAGTGTACATGGAACATTCTCAAGATTGACCATATGGTGGGCCACAAAAATAACATCAGCAAATTCAGAAAAATTGAAATTATACCAGACATATTTTCTGATCATAAAGCCTTGAAACTAAAATTCAGCTGCAAAAAAGAGGTAAAAAACCCCCACAAAATGTGGAAACTAAACAACATACTTTAAGAAATGAGTAGGTCAAAGAAAAAATAAGCACAGAGATCAAAAGACACATACAGACAAACGAAAATAACAATACGACATATCAGAATCTCTGTGATACAGCAAAAGCAGTAATAAGAGGGAAGTTCATATCACTACAGGCCTATATGAACAAACAAGAGAGAGCCCCAGTAAACCACTTAACTTCACATCTTAAATAACTAGAAAAGTAAGAACAAAGACAACCCAAAACCAGCAGAAGAAAGAAAATAATAAAAATTAGAGCAGAAATAAATGAAATAGAGAACAGAAAAACTATAGAAAAAATTAATAAAACAAAGAGTTGGTTCTTTGAAAAGATCAACAAAATTGACAGACCCTTGGCAAGACTCACCAAGGAAAAAATAGAAAGGACTCATATAAACAAAATCCAAAATGAAAGAGAAGAAATCACCACAGATATCATAGATATACAAAGAATTATTGTAGAATACTATGAAAAATTATATGCCACCAAATTCAACAATCTAGAAGAAATGGATAAATTTCTAGAACAAAACAATCTTCCTAGACTGAGTCATGAAGAAGCAGAAAGCCTAAACAGACCCATAAGCAGGGAGGAAATAAAAAAAAAAAACTATTAAAAACCTCCCCAAAAATAAAAGTCCAGGGCCAGACAGCTATATTAGTGAATTCTATCAAATATTCAAAGAAGACTTGGTTCCTATTCTAATCAAAGTCTTCCAAAAAATTGAAGAAGAAGCAATACTTCCAAAAACATTTTATAAGGCCAACATAACTCTCATACTGAAACCTGGCAAGGATGGCACAAAAAAAGAAAACTATAGACCAATATCTCTAATGAATACAGATGCTAAAATAATAAACAAAATACTAGCAAATTAAATGCAACAACATATTAAAAAAAATACATCATGATCAAATGGGATTCATCCCTGAATTACAAGGATGGTTCAACGTACGTAAAACAGTTAACATAATACAGCACATCAACAAAACAAAGAACAAAAACCACATGATCTTATCAATAGATGCAGAAAAGGCATTCGATAAAATACAACACAATTTTATGTTCAAAACATTCAACAAAATGGGTATAGAAGGAAAATATCTCAACATAATAAAGGCCATTTATGATAGACAATCAGCTAACATCATACTAAATGGCATAAAACTGAAGACTTTTCCTCTTAAATCAGGAACAAGACAGGGATGTCCACTTTCTCTACTCTTATTTAACATGGTGCTGAAAGTTCTAGCCAGAGCAATCAGACAGGAAAAAGAAATAAAAAGCATTCATATTGGAAAAGAAGAAGTAAAGGTTGCACTTTTTGCAGATCATATGATCCTATACATTGAAAACCCCAAAGACTCCACAAAAAAATTACTAGAAACAATAAACCAATACAGTAAGGTCACAGGATACAAAATTAATATACAAAAGTCCATTGCCTTCCTATTGCCAACAATGAAACATCAGAAAATGAACTAAAAAAAAAATCCCCTTCATGGTTGCAACAAAAAATAAAATAAAATACCTAGAAATAAACATAACAAAGAATGTAAAGGACTTATATAATGAAAACCACAAAGCAATGTTAAGGGAAATTGAAAAAGATACAAAGAAATGGAAAAATATTTTTTGTTCTTGGATAGGAAGAATAAATATAATCAAAATGACCATATTACCCAAAGCAATATACAATTTTAATGCAATTCCCATCAAAATTCCACTGGCATTTTTTAAAGAAATGGGACAAAAAAATCATCAGATTTATATGGAACTATAAAAGACCCCAAATAGCCAAAGCAATCTTAAGAAAAAGAACGAAGCTGGAGGCATTACAATACTTGACTTCAAATTATATTATAGAGCCATGACAATCAAAAGAGCATGATATCAGGAGAAAAATAGACACTCAGACCAATGGATCAGAATAGAAAGCCCAAAAATAAAACCACATATATATGGTCAAATAATTTTTGATAAAAAATGGCCAACAACAAACAATGGAGAAAAGAAAGCCTCTTCAACAAATGGTGCTGGGAAAACTGGAAAGCCACATGCAAAAGAATGAAACTCGACTACAGTTTGTCCCCTTGCACTAAAATTAATTCAAAGTGGATCAAAGACCTAAATATAAGACCTGAAACAATAAAGTACATAGAAGAAAACATAAGTACTAAACTCATGGACCTTGGTTATAATGAGCACTTTCTGAATTTGACTCCAAAGGCAAGGGAAGTGAAGGCAAAGATAAATGAATGGGACCACATCAGACTAAGTTTTTGCACAGCAAAAGAAACTGACAACAAAACAAACAGACAGACAACTTAATGGGAGATGATATTTTCAAACAACAGCTCATAAAAGGGCCTAATATCCCAAATATACAAAGAACTCATAAAAGTCAACAACAAACAAACAAACAATCCAATAAAAAAATGGGAAGAGGACATGAACAGACACTTCTCCCAGGAAGAAATACAAATGGCCAACAGATATATGAAAAGATGCTCATCTTCATTAGCTATTAGAGAAATGCAAATCAAAACTACAACGAGATACCACCTCTCACCTGTTAGATTAGCTATTATCAACAAGGCAGGTAATAACAAGTGTTAGAGAGGCTGTGGAAAAAAAGGAACCCTCATCCACTGTTTGTGGGATTGTAAAGTAGTACACCATTATGAAAGAAAGTACGATGGTACCTCAAAAAACTAAAATTAGAACTACCATATGACCCAGCAATCCCTCTACTGGGTATATACCCCCAAAACTCAAAAACACTGGTACATAAAGATACATGCAGCCTCATATTCATTGCAGCATTGTTCATGGTGGCCAAGACATGGAAACAACCAAAAAGCCCTTCAATAGATGACTGGATAAAGAAGATGTAGTACATATATACTATGGAATACTACTCAGCCATAAGAAATGATGACATGGAATCATTTATAAAAACATGGATGGATCTTGATAACATTATACTGAGTGAAATAAGTAAATCAGAAAAAACTAAGAACTGTATGATTCCATACATAGGTGGGTCATAAAAATGAGACTAAGAGACATGGACAAGAATGTGGTGGTTACTGGGGGAGGGGGGGCAAGGAGAGGGAGGGGGTAGGGTGAGGGGAGGGGCACAAAGAAAACCAGATGGAAGGTGATGGAAGACAATTTGACTTTGGGTGATGGGTATGCAACATAATTAAATGTCAAAATTACCTGGAGATGTTTTATCTGAACATATGTACCCTGATTTATTAATATCACCCCCTAAAATTAATTAAAAAGTAAAATAAAATAAAAAATAACATTCTTTTAAAAAAAGAATGTAATAATACATTAAGAATACCAGAAATAGCTTGACCAGGTAGTGGCACAGTGAATAGAGCATAGACCTGGACCACTGAGGACCCAGGTTTGAAACCCCAAGTTTGCCGGCTTAAGCACTGGCTCAGCAGCTTGAGTGTGTGGTCACCAGCTTGAGCACGGGATCATAGGCATGACCCCATGGTTGCTGGCTTGAGCTCAAGGTCACTAGCTTGAAACCCAAGGTCACTGGCTTAAGGTAGGGGTCACTGACTCATCTATAGCCCCTCATCAAGGCACGTATGAGAAAGCAATCAATGAACAACTAAAGAAACACATCTATGAGTTGAAGCTTATCTTTTCTCTCCGTTCCTGTCAGTCAATCTCTCTCTCTCTAAAAAAAAAAAAAAAAAAAAAGAATCCTGGAGATACCCTAATATGGGTCAAGAAATTGTTCCTGAAAGCTTAGGACACCTGAAAGCTTAGAAGTGTAAATGAAGCAGAGATCTAAGAACTGCTTAAATAGCATGTTGAGGAAGCAGGCAAAAGACTCAGAAAAGTGACCATTTTAAACTGTTTTAAAATCTATATCAGTGAAGTTATTTATTAATTATAAATAATAAAAGTGTTTTTTTCAGATAGGTCAAACTATTTTAAATAATGTAAGTCAATTATCTAAAAATGTATGATGACTTGAGACATATTTTTAGAAAAATTAAAGCAGGGTAAGAAACAAAAAATATTAATTATAACTAAGAGAATATTTTCCAAAATTTACTAATTGAAGATAAATTAATTTTTACAGACTAAATTTCATAAATGTCTATCTAAGAATATTACACATTCAAATATATATTTTAAGGTATATAGATGAATTGCAAGTATAAATAATTTTTATGCAATATTTTATACATGGAGATGTTTATTTATTTACATTAATCTAATAAGAATCTATTAATTACCTCTTGATCTGATCCTTTTTATTCAATAGAACCTGTTTGCATTTATTAAATGTTTGCTATGTACCAGGCTTTTTGCTAAATTTTACATTGATTTCCTTATTTATTTTCTTATTTAGTCTTCAGACTAACTCAATATTGTCAGCATTATTATTATGGTGAAATATTTAGAAACAGAAAATGAGGTTAAGAAGGATAAAGAAATGTGCTTAAGATTATATAGCTGGTCAGTGTCTAAACCAAGAGTTGGATTTATGAAATCTGACTCCAGTGCCAGTACATGTAGCTATAGTTATGGTTATTAAAGTGCATATTCAATGAGATAACACCTGTATAGACACTGAGGACAGGACATTGTGCACAGAACTTATTTATGAAGTTGCCAGCAGTTGGAGCCAACTCAGTAGCACATAACACACACATATGTTATACTTTTCAAATTAATGGAGTACAGTATAAAAAATTATTTAAACAACAATTTCATATGGCTCATATGCTAGATATTTTTTTCCAGCTTGTGTTTCAAATCACCATAAGTTTAACTTCTAGATTGAAATGAATAACTCAACCAACGACAGGCGCGCAGAGGACCATTGGTACCACCATTGTGTCTTCCCTTTCCTGTAGTGAAACTGCCTGAGCTCTAGTTCCTTCCCTCTTTGCTTTTCTACTTCTCATTTCTCATTATAGTAACTGCAGTTTGGGCTTTATTATCTCCCACCTGCTTTAACAAACTCCGATTATATTTCTTATGTCAATTAATTATATGTATTTATATTAAAGCTAAAAGTTGGAAAAATACCATTTCATGCCACCCTTATACTTGAGAATCCCATGGGCTTCTGAAACAAGTGCCCACTTCTCAGCCTGCCTGAGGGTTTGCAGCTCTCTCTCAGTCCCATTTCCACTGGGCCCAGCACACTCTGTGCCAGGGCACCGGATGTGCCTCCCCCGTGGGCTTGCTCAAGGCACTTTGCCCACCTGGAATGTGCCTCTCTTCTCTAAATGTACTCAGATTTTACCCTTTCTTTGGACCTTGATTCAACCTTTTCGCACAAAGATTCATCATTTAATGTTAAGTTATAAATGGTTTTTTTCTCATTATGTTTACAATAATATTTTATTTCTATTATTTCTTCAGTCAGATGATTACAGATTCTTACAGATGGAAGGAACCTAAGAGATTATTTAGTTCCATATATGTTTAAGATGCAGGGAGTGAAGCACTCAGTGTAGGAATACTTAGGTATATATTTTAATTAATATATCACTCTCATTTCCAGATATATACCCATTTTTTTTAAAAAAAATTATTCTCTGGGCAAATAATAGTTACCAAATAGTTATTTTTTAAACAGTCTTTGTGCAACATAAACTTAATTTTTTTTCCTTGGCTAGTATACATCAGAATCTTATCAGAGAGCTTGTTAAATCACAGCTGGCTGGGCCCCCCATCCCCAGAAGTTTTGATTCAGGAGGTTTGGGGCAGAGCTGAGAATCTGTCTTTCAAACAAGTTACCAGATGATGTTGACGCTGCTGCTCCAGGGGCCGTGCTCTGAGAACTAGGCTATTAGCTGTTAAATATAACAACCTGTCATGAAAAGCATAGCACCTCTGTCCTCAGTATTTCTTCTCCTCCTTAATTTTATAAAATTTAATATGTATTGGTATAGTATCAGGAGAAAAAAAATACAATGCATTTGTTTTCTGTTATTTTGATTTTAGAATACCTGACATTGTATATAAAATATTATATTTTTGCCTTTTGTAAACTACTGAATCAGTGGATTTGCTAGCACTGTTTTTGATAATCCTGATAAATGAGGTATTATTTTTCCTTACTTAATGATGTAAAAAGTGAATTATTCAATTTTAACAATTTTTTTTCTTCCTCTGTTAAAAAGAGAGAGAATGTCTAGATAAAGGTCATTTATCAGAACAGTTTACCAGTTAGTGTTTTGTTTGTCACTATGGAGAGAAATCTGTGAATAGAATGGGCTGTTATATCTCTTAGGACTTTCCCATAGGGTACAGGGCCAGTCATAGCAATGCATAAATGCCTAGTAGAAATGTCCTCAAGTCATATTAAGGAAATGATCTGCACCAAAAATTCTTCTGGCTATTGTGCCAAATTCACAATACTTGTTGTCATCTATTCTTATTAAAAATAATAAATAGAAATTGTTAAGTCTCTGTCCTGTACATCTCTAAAGAAAACCATTCATCTTGAGGCAGCAAAGCTATTAGGCAGGTGACAAATACATGCATTCTAACACTGTTCATAGGAAAACTACATCTGTTATTTATGTTTGTTTTTATTTTACATTATATTCAGGTTGCTTTAGATGCACCATTGTAAATATAACCAAAGGTTATTGTCCTAGTAGCACCACCTGTAGTAAGTAGAGTTTTCCAAGAAAGCTGGCAAAATCAAGGCCAATATCTACTCAAACCCTGGGATCTGAGATTCACATATCTATACATTTCATATCTAACACACGCTTAGTCATAGAATTGGAAAAAATATATATATTTATTTTTAAATGTTTGTTTATTTTAGCAAGAGAGGAAGGGAGAAAGAAGGAGAATGAAAGAGATAGGAATATCAATCTGTTCCTATATATGCCCTGACCGGGGATTGAACTGGCAATGTCTGTGCTTCAGGATGATGCTCTAACCAACTGAGCTATCCAGCCACGGCATAAAAATTTTTTTAAATATAATAAATTTATATATAATATATAGCTCAATATCCTTATGAATCACATTCAAAGCTTCTGTATAAACATCTATTGAATGCTAGTTGCCACAATATCAACAACACAAACTATTGAAAAGATAAAATTGATGCCTGTCCTGTGGTGGCGCAGTGGATAAAGCATCGACCTGGAAATGCTGAGGTCGCCGGTTCGAAACCCTGCGCTTGCCTGGTCAAGGCACATGGGGGAGTTGATGCTTCCAGCTCCTCTCCTCTCCTCCCTTTCTGTCTCTCTCTCTCCCTCTCTCTCTCCTCTCTGAAAATGAATAAATAAAATAAAATAAGAAAAGATAAAATTGAGATAATTGCTTATTATAGCATAGGAAAATACCACCTTAACAGAATCAGAAAAGGGAGGACAAAGACTAGACAAGTTCTGAAGTCTTCTAAGGCAGGTTTTTTAGTATGGAAACTTGGTTAAGCTTAGATAAGAATCATGATATAATGTTTTAGAATTAGAGGACACAGTAAGGTGAAGATATTGAGGCCAGGAGTCCAGAGTCGTGAAGTATAAACTTGTTTAATACTTTTCTAGTGAAGACTTGATGGGACTATCTGGAATTTCCTGGAATAAGCAATAAAGTCATTGACCATTTTATCTTCCTGGGCAAGTGTTTTATGGAATTGTCAAGTTAAGTTGATGAATAAAGAAATACTAAACTCATGTTAATGTAGAATAAACTGTGTAGTTGTTTTGATTCTGGAACCACTGCCAAATGAAGGATGACACTCCATTCCTACAGGAAATTGTCTCTAAACTGGCAATTAACCTGTGCCTTTTAGAAGTCGGTCTGTCTCTGCATAATATGATATAAATAGTGGATCCCATATACACAGGGCCATTCTTACAATTCTGTTGTGGTGATGTGTGTTCTTGTTCTTCGGTCAAATAATATTTTGTGTGAGATTCCAAGTCTGTGGATCAAGTGTATCATCATCCACTGATAGTTGTGCTGGCTGATGCTCTGTGGACAGGAAAGGCAAACCCACATTGGAAGATGAATTATGCTTCTTAGGAGAAACTACTGAAACTATCAACATGTACTACTAAAGTGATTGACTTGCACCCAAGTAATTGGGTTGGTCTCCTTAAGGAATAGTGCATATTTGGGGTTCCATGTTGGTTTCTGTTAGTGGAAAGTCAACATTCAGAGGCATCAGTAGCTAGATCAGCTTCTGTTAAGTGAGAGGCCATGCTGGTAGGCTCATGTGTAGCATCAGTGTCTCTCAGTGTGGTTAGCCTGCTCATGTGCCCATTGTGCCAGTTTTGTGGTGACGGATGCATGAAGACCGGTGAACATAACTGGCCAAGCCATTTTGTTTATTTGGTTGTTTAGTGCCATTTTCATGATGAAGATATTCAGGTACATGTTAATATGTGCTACAGAAATTTTCACACTCCATGTCTACCCCCAAATATTTATCCATATATCTTTACTTCAGAATTTCCTGTATCAAATTTTCCATTCCCTTTTCTTCCAGACCACTCACCAAAAACCATTGATTACTTTCCAGAAAGCTACGTATATTCACCTTAGGTTGTTTTTGTACTCTGAGTGGGTAACCAGATACATACTGCAACTCGTCAACTCTTTTCACTATCCATCAAAGTCACTCATGTGACTGTAATGCAGCTGTCATTCATATTTGGCTTACATCCATGTATGCAGCCAACATATGTGTAAACCAAGTTTGACCTTTTTCCTCCTCAGCTGGTTGTATAAACCCCCTATGAATATAGGTACTGGTAAAGAGAAGGGCTCTGCAACCATGATGGGTGAGATGGAAATTGTGAGCACCTGCTTATGCAGTTTATTCATGCATTCGGTCCTACTTAGACTAGATCTTGGATGTGCCATTTTACAATAAATTGCTATTGGACCTATTTAATATTTTGATTTGGAGGATAAAGCAAAATGCAGCTCACAAAGGGCATGTCTGGATATGTATTCAAGTGTTTCATCTCTACTAAGTCCTAGTAACAGGCCAGGAGCTGTTTCTCTTGTTTCTCAGAAAGTATATAATTCCATTCCCCACTATGCATTGCATAATCTTGCTCTAAATTCCAGGGCACCGCAATGTAATCCTCAAACTCAGGCTTTTTATACAAAATACAGAACATCTTTCCCCATCACTGACACATCCATCAGCTTACAGCTGATGGATTGTTTGGCCCTAAGAGTAGCATTGCTTTCATGAAAGCTTTGACCTGTTCCTGAACCATTTTCTTTTTTTTTCTTTTTTCTTTTTTAAATTGCAGCTTTTTTTTATTTATTTATTCATTTTTAGAGAGGAGAGAGAGAGGGTGAGAGACAGAGAGAGAGAGAGAGAGAGGAGAGAGAGAAGGGGGGAGGAGCTGGAAGCATCAACTCCCATATGTGCCTTGACCAGGCAAGCCCAGGGTTTCGAACCGGCGACCTCAGCATTTCCAGGTCGACGCTTTATCCACTGCGCCACCACAGGTCAGGCTCCTGACCCATTTTCCACACCAAGCCTAACTCAAGGCAGGCAGCTTTGTATTTCATCCAGTATTCCTAGGCTTGGAATGAATTACCTTTAACAAAAAGAGATAGGTGTTGTGCTTCCTTTTTAGTGGGAGATTATGCAGCACAATCCTCAAATGTTTGACATTACAAATGTCTGGCCCTGACTGGTTGGCTCAGTGATAGAGCATTGGCCCTGCATGTGGAAGTTCCAGGTTTGATTACCAGCCAGGTCACACAAGAGAAGCACCCATCTGCTTCTCCACCCCTCTTCCTCTTGCTTCTCTCTCTCTCTCTTTCTCTCTCTTTCTCTCTCTCTCTCTCTCTTCCCCTCCTGCAGCCATGACTCAATTGGAGCAAGTTGGCACTGGCCACTGAGGATGGCTCCATGGCCTCTGCCTCAGGCACTAAGAAAAGCTAGGTTAGAGGCAATGCCCTGAATGGGCAGAGCATCACCCCCTAGTGGGCTTGCTGGATGGATCCTGGTCAGGGTGCATGTGGGAGTCTGTCTCTCTGCTTTTCCTCCTCTCACTGAATTTTTTTAAAATGGCTAAAAAACATCACAAATTGGGAGTTTTCTAAATTTTATAAAATCAGAAATTGCAAGAAATTGAGGGGGGCCAGCCTGTAAATGAGTTCATGATCAAAAATTCCAGAATGTCTAAAATGTTATTCTGGCTGTGGACACATTTAGTGCCCACTTATTACATCCATTGTGTTGTGAAGTCCTAACTTTTATTAGAACTGATTTCTCAGAGATGAGAGTGATGTGTATGTGAGAGAGGGAGATAAACAGATACTTTTGTCAGAAAATAATGTGTATGTTATAAAGAAGACAATGGTTCTGTGGGCATTATAGGCTAAGTAGATATCCCATTCAGAAATAAAACATGGTTTAGACTTGTTTTTGTTGCTAATGATTTTCATCTTTATTTCCCTGTCTCTCCTAATCCCATTATTCTTTCATACCTGGACACTAAAATTCTCAAATGTAATAAAACCACAGACTAATCACCTTCAACTTTCTAATCCTCTCAAACACCTGAAAGGAAATGTGACATGAAATAAGCCATTGCAGTAGGAATGACTTTGACTCAGCCTCTCCCATATGTAGCATAGATATATTTGAGTATATACCAGTATATTCCTTTCCTACAGCTACTTTAACAAATAGCTACAAACTTAGAGGCTGGACAATACAAGCAATCTTTTACTCTAGAAGTTAGAATCCAAAATTAATCTCACTGCTCTAAAGTCCAGGTATAAACTTTGAAGCTCTAGGGGACAAATCATTTTCTAGGTTTTTGGGATGCCTATTTTTCTTGGCTTTTAGCCCCTTACTCAATTTTTAAAGCCATCAGCCTAGCACCCTCAAATTTCTCTCCTTCTCTCCCACTGGCTCCATCATCAGATTACCTTTGATACCAAATTTTCTTTTACTTCCTTCTTATAAAGGCACTTGTGATTATATTCACGGTCCACCCATAGAATCCAGGATAATTTACCATCTCAAGATTCTCAATTTAGTCATATCTGCAAAGTACTTCTTTCCATATAAGGTAATAGTCACAGGTCCTAGGAATTAGGACATGGATGTATTTAGAGGCCATTATTTAGCCTACCACAGTTAATTTTGAGCAAAATTGTTCAGTCATCTTCTTCACTTATGTCTATTGTGCTGTCTGCTCATAAAATTCGATTCTTCTGTAGCCACCTCTTTAGATTGGGAGATATGCCTTCTATCTACATAAAAACCCAGTAACCAAAGAAAATAACACATATGCCAAATGTCAAAATGTTGAATATTTATCTGATGTTGCATATGGATGAATGGAAAAATACTTTCAAGGTTTCATTCGTAGTTGCTTTTTTAATTCATTGCCTTTGGAGGATGGTATAAAAAAATAAATCATAGTAAATAGTTATGAGTTATTTTTTGCAAGTCACAAAATAAATTTGTTATGAGCATCCCAATTAGTAGTTAAAGATAAAATGCTCAATATCTTCTTTTTTATTCTTAGTGATTGATTTTCCTGACTGTAATTATGATTTTATTTATTTTTCATAATGTTTTCTAATAGTATGTGAAAGTGTTATATATTGTGCTAAGTACAGAAAGGCTCTATAACAGTGTAAAATATTGATAAGACTGGCAGTCTAACAAGACAATATTAGCATGCTGAATTTCTTCAGGATTGAAATAGCATTAAATTTATATTAAAAATATTAATATAGTTATCTTTAATGAGAAGATACATTTAAAAGGTTTTCCTAAATTATATACCAGTTGAACATATGTTTGGAAAGAGTTTTAATCTAAAGGCACTACACATAAATTATTAGTTGCTATTAACATTAACTACTTAATGTACTTAAAGACATAACCAAAATTAATAAAAACCAAATACATGCAGAAACATATTTCCTTGTATAAATAAATGCATTTTGTATTTTAAGGCTGCAGCTCTATTATACTTTCTCATATATAGCTTTAATGATTTCAAGATTGCTAAAACATAATCTGTTATTGGAAACAAAGTGGTAAAAAAGAGCGTAAAAAAGAGACAGATATGAAAGCTAGCTATGATCTACTGAATGAATAAATGAATAAATAATTATCAGTGCAAAAGAATTTATTTTTCACTTTTCTGTTAACAAAAGGAAATGCATTTGTTTGTTTTCTTATTTAAAATTATAGTTTCCACATATAAGCATTGTTTCTTGCTACTGTCAAGCATTAGTATTTTTTTTCTTTTTCTTTTTTTTTTTTGTATTTTTCTGAAGCTGGAATCAGGGAGAGACAGTCAGACAGACTCCCGCACGCGCCCGACCAGGATTCACCCGGCACGCCCACCAGGGGCGATGCTCTGCCCACCAGGGGCTGATGCTTTGCCCAAGGCATTAGTATTTTAAACTTCATAGGATGCATCATTTTGTTTTATACTGACTAACAATTGTTCTAAAATATAGCATGGCTGGTATAGCTACCTGGTCACCAGATCCATTTACTTTTTTTGTTTGTTTGTATTTTTCTGAAGTGAGAAGTGGAAGGCAGAGAGACAAACTCCTCATGAGCCCCACTGGGATCCACCTGGCAATCCCACCTGGGGGCGATACTCTGCCCATTTGGGGCATTGCTCCATTGCAACCAGTGCCATTCCAGCACCTGAGGCAGAGGCCGTGGAGTCATCCTCAGCACCAAAGCCAACTTTGCTCCAATGGAGCCTCAGCTGCAGGAGGGAAAGAGAGAATATAAAGGAGAGGGGAAAGGGTGGAGAAGCAGATGGGCACTTCTCCTGTGTGCCCTGGCCAGGAATCAAACCCAGGACTTCTATACGTCAGGCCAACATTCTACCACTGAGCCAGCACACCAGGGCCCCATTTCCTTTTTAATTAGGAATAAAATTGAGCTATTTTTTCTTTCTTTTGGTTAGATATAGTCATATGACTCAGGTCAGCCAATGGAATGTGAGCAGAAGTATACTACTTCCCAGATTTCTACACAGGATTCTTTATGTATTGTCTTCTTTAGTTGGCTTTTTTGCAAATGGGCAAAATGATCATGAAAACCATATGTTCATTGTGTTAGAGCAGGAAGATGGGAGGGCCATGAATTCTAACTTAAAGAAAAACCATCCACTGATTAGGACCTTAGGAAATGAAGAAATAAGCTGTTCTCTTGTTTATTAAGCCTCTATATACTTATTGGTCTTTGCAGTACTATCACACTAAATGGAATAATTGTGCTCTTGAAATAAAAAAAAATACACAAATTAGTGTGTCTTCTGTTTGAAAGAAATTAGGCTGAACCAATTGGCTATAAATTATGCATTTGTATTAAAAGAAATATAAGAGTATTTCTTTTTATATACAAAAATGGTTGAAATTAACAAACATTAAAAACTTTCTGAGATCAAGAACTTCTCTGATACCTATGTACCCTTATTGATCAATGTCACCATGTTGAAGTTAATTTTATAAATAAATATTTTTTAAAAAAAGAACTTCGAAAGTAATTTTGAACAAAAATATGGAGTAGGATGGAGACAAAATGTAGAAACTAAAAAAATTTTTACAAGCTGCCAGATGTTTGTAATTATTTACTAAAACAATAAACCTGCTTCATAAATCTCTCAGACTGTTTGTATATGAAACCTTAGCAGTGCTTGGGGGTTATTAATTTAGAAAACCCACCACTTTGAACTTCTTTCCTATCTGAAGGTAATATTACCAAGTCTACCAGGTAGAGAAAATATCTCCTCATGTATAAGTAGACATGGGCTATTTTAGCAGCTTTAATTTATATCAGCCAAGTTTCTGACCAGTGAGATAAGGTTCCTTGGCTTATCTCAAGTTTATTTGAAATACAAAAAAAAATTATAAACAGGCATTTTCCAGAAAAAACACCACAGAATATACATTTCCTTATTCACGCTGCAAATGAATTTTAAAGATCACAGCTATGAATCAGTGAAGACTGATGAAGGTATCCGGCATTGTAAATAAGCAAGTCCATAGAAGTATCTCCTATTGCTCAAAATGCTTGAGTTTGGTATAAAGCTTTCGTGAAAACTTGAATTGCAAAAATACCAAATATCTTGGGCTATTTCTAAGAGAAATTGCTCAAGTGGAAAAAAAATTATTCAAGTGTCTAGGGGTCCACCATTTTTATAATCTCAGAGATGATAAAACCAATGAATATAAAGGAATAAGCAATAAAGAAAAACAAGCTAACAATTATATCTAAAGAAAGACATTTATACAGTCTTCAACATGATTTTCTAAAGATTTTACAAAGTACTGATTTACTCTTTTGAAAGTTGCCATTAACAACTTCACTAGGGATATGCTAATCCCACTGCCTGGCAGATGGAATGCTAATAATACGTTGGCAATTGGTTGGGAAGGATCCTCAACAAATTGCTTGTTACTTCATTGTGATTTTGAAACATTCTCTGGAGAATAACTGTCATCATACTCCTAATGTTACATTATAACTCATAGATTCTGACACTGTTATTTAGCTGAAGCAGCAAGTTATTAGCCAAACTGCTGTTAGTATTTTATCTCTAGGAGAATTCCAAAAAAGCAAATTGATTAAGTAAATAAACTACAGCATGAGGACAGATCCTATACCTCTATTGATGATTGGCTCAATCTACAATTTTTTTGTTTGTTTTCAATCAAGCTTAAGCCATTCAATTTACCATAATTAGTTGTTTATTTACCCAAATGGTGGTTTTTGACATACCTTTTAAAATTATCTATTGGCAAGGTATCAATGTCCAATGAGCTGATTTTTCAGAAGAAGCAGCTGTTTCAATCATCTAACAGCTTTAATTAGTTGATATGTATGACTGTGTTGGCTTCATGCAATATGAGCACATCTTGGTTGCTCAATAATGAATTGTGAATACTGAAAATAGCAAAATGAAGAGGGTATTATTGGGGCAGCTGATTATTTGAGGAGATATTTCCAGCAAATTTCAAACTAGTCATAATATGCATATAAAAAGATAGGAGGGAAAGGACAAGAAAATTTCCAGATTAATGGAGAAAGCCAATGGTATGCTGAAGTCAGCTCCTACCCACTTGAGAGAGCTAATTGTTAAATATCCAGAAGTTTTTCAAACCAGTTATTAAAAACAGCCCTTATTAAAAATAAATTACATACATTTACATTGAAATAATTAAGCTGAAATTGTACAAATATTCAACCCACTGTTTTATTGTATTTATTATTTTCTTAGACTTGTTTATGTTATTATATGTGTAAGGTGGAAATACTGTTTAATGATATTCAACTGTATGTACATATACTCCCAATTCTACGTTTAGTGATGACTCATGGATAGCTTAAGATTGACCATAGTGGGTGTGTTTACAGAATGGAAATAAGCAAATGCTACAGTTTGTTATTAAGATATTTGAACATATCATCATTTTGTTGCAAATCTACAGGTCTATTTCAGATGTCTATAAGCAATCATAGAATCTACATGCTAAATTCCAGGTTGGCAAGTACATGGAAATTCTAGATGTCAGAGTTATAACAATCACATAGCACGTTATATCACAGTTTACTTCATAAATTATTTTGAAGGATATTCAGATTAAGTGCGTGTTTATTTGAATGCTTTATTTATTTGAATAAAGACATATGCTAGGTCTTCAACTAGCTATAATTTTATGTGATAAAGTATTATTCTAAAAATTAGCAAGTGCAATTAAAGGTAAAAGTTGTACTTGGAAGACAGGTAAAACCAACTATACTTCACAAACCATAGCTGTAACAACCTTGTTTTGTAATGACAAATTATTCATTAAAATATAGTAAAATAACTTAAACAGCTAAAATTGATAATATAAAAATATTTTTGGAGCAATACTTCTCTAATAGACACAGATAAAAAAAACTTCAACCTTTACTACAAAGCTACAATTTTTTTCTAAGAAACTTAATTATGGTTCTAACTTCCGTGCCCTGAGCCTATAAAAAAAAGCTAAATTTCTTCACAATTTTCTTCAAATATTGTTCTAGAAAGTTGATTTATTTCGGTATTCTGGTTGTAAGCCTGTACTTATCTCTCTTCTATAGCTGAGAAAGGTAGAGCTATATTTGTGATTTGCTGTAAAGTTTGATTATCAGACAGCTAGGCAGAATTGCACTTACTGTCCTTCCCTTGCAGTGTAGAAGCCCCTTGTTAGGTTGGCCTAATTTATCATTCCAAGGTCTCCCATTTCCAACACTCCCTCACCTTGCTCTTCTAACAATAGACTGCTGGATCTTTTTTCAGCAACATTTCTTCTTTACTCTGGTTAGCTTCAATTTCAATATTAATACTCATCTAACCTGGCCAATACTATGATGTTTGTTTCCTCCAAGATAAATTGCACCACAATTAAAGATAACCAATCAGGTGGTTGCTTTGCACATACAGCACTGTTCTCTCTTATCCTTTTTCCTTTGGTTACAAACAGAATTTTACATCATTCAAATTCTTGCCTTAACTGTTATATGAAGTGATTGGTATAGATTAAAATATATTTTGAAGAAATTTTAAGAGGATCAGGCTTTTTAAACATGTAGAATATATAGTAGCCTATTTTAAATGTTAAAAGGAAGCATTGCCCTCCAAAATCTTTATTAGAAAAGAAATTTAAAAATATAATTTTTGTTTGTGTTCTTTTGAAGTAATTATAATAATTATGTTGGGTATTAGTAATAAATAAATTTACTCTAATTCAATTCATTGACAATGAAATCATACTATTTCAGCCCCCTCTCCTCTTTTTGGTCCAGTTTTACACACTGCAACAGAATCTTTACAGAAGACTACATTGTTTCAGTGTAACTTTATTCTGAAACCAGAGATAGAAATGCAAAACAACATCGATTGTCAAAACAACATCTGGTTTTGACAGCTTTTGCTTAAAGTGCTGATTTTTCAGCATCTGAAAATACTTTCCTCTTAGTTCTTTTCTGTTTCTGTTTGTTTGTTTGTTTTGTTTGTTTTTTTATAAACATGAACTTTGGTGCTAAGACTTATCATAAATAAACAACATCCATTCTATTCTGGCCTTGTTAAATATGAATTAATCCAAGACCCTTCAAAAGAAGAAAAAGAACTCGAGATCATACATCCACTACATAAGGATTTACACTCTCTGGATTCCAAATTTAGAAATCTGATCTTCTTTCTTGCTGGATAGATTTAGTTAAGAAATGTGCATATGTGTGTGTATGTGTTTGCCTATTAATTATGTATGTGCGTATTAATTGTAATTAATTAAAAAATGTCAGACAAATATTCTATTACATTTCTGTACTATAATTTTTCTTTTCACATTCTGATAAACATGTTGCTTCTAACAATAATCATTTAGCATTTGCAAAATTTGTAGGCATTTAATTTTCTGAATCCATAAGTTAATGTAGTGTAAATAGTAGTGTTTTAGATTTTTTTTTCTCCTCATAGACAGAAAAATAGATATAAATAGAGCCATAGTACAATTGCTACCATACAGGGGCCAGTATGGTCTGGAATGTGTGGGCTCTTGACTTTGTATAAGGAAGATTTCACTATATGAGTCCAGGTGATTTTAAGAATACATTTCTTATAGATGGTAACAGTGAAACAAAGGAAGAGCCTAAGATAGAAGAGGGAAGATCACAGCAAGGCCAAATCATTTTTATATCATGTTTATTTTTATAATTGTATAATTCATTAGAAATATCATACATATTTCAAATTTTCTTTTTTATTGTAAGAAATGTAAAATGTATTTTAAATTTAAGATTCCAGTATGCCCTGGCCAGATAGCTCACTGAATAGAGCATCGTCCCAGAGCAATGAGATCTCAGATTTCATTCCTGGTCAGGCATGTATAAGAACTAATCATTGAGTGTACAACTACAAATAAAACAACTAAGTAGAACAGCAAATTGATGCTGTTCCCTCTCTCCCTTCCCCTCTCTTTCTCTCTCTCTCTCAAATCAATGAAAAAAATTTTTAAAATTTCAAACTGTAGATATTTTCCTTTGAAATATTATATATATTTGAAGTAAAATATGGTCCAATGGAAAACTTACAAAGCTAAGAAAACTTAAAGACCATGCAAAATCAATCAAGCTGTTCACATCCTATGAAATAAACACATTCTAAGTGCAAGTAATAAGTTCTTACCATTAGTGATAAACACAATAAATACAACAATTAAACTCATTAAACAATAATTATGAGATATCCCAGATGAGATCTTGCTTTAATGAAGTAGAAAGTCAGAGGGAAATGAAATATATTTTATCTGAGAAATTGTTTATTTCAGACCCAACCCCTTTATGGCTATAGGAAATCCCAAAGGTTTTTCTGAATTAAAAAAAGACCAATTAGGCCCTGGCCAGTTGGCTCAGCGATAGAGTGTCGGCCTGGCGTGCAGGAGTCCCGGGTTCGATTCCCGGCCAGGGCACACAGGAGAAGCGCCCATCTGCTTCTCCACCCCTCCCCCTCTCCTTCCTCTCTGTCTCTCTCTTACCCTCCTGCAGCCAAGGCTCCATTGAGCAAAGATGGTCCCGGGCCCTGAGGATGGCTCTGTGGCCTCTGCCTCAGGTGCTAGAATGGCTCTGGATGGAACAGAGCGACACCCCAGAGGGGCAGAGCATTGCCTCCTGGTGGGCAGGACGGTGGATCCCGGTCGGGCGCATGCGGGAGTCTGACTGTCTCCCCCTTTCCAGCTTTGGAAAAATGAAAAAAAAAAAAGACCAATTAAAGTATTTCAGAAGGAAAATACCTCAACATAATAAAGGCTATGTATTATAAACCATCAGCTTATATCATATATAAGTGGTAAAAGAATGAAAGCTTTTCCTCTAAAATCAGGAATAAGACAAGCCAGCCCACTCTCTCCACTCTTATTCAACATAGTTCTGGAAGATTTAGCCAAAGCAAGCAAGCAAGGGAAAGAAATAAAAGGCACCCACATCAGGAAAGAAGAAGTAAAGGTATCACCTTTTGTAGATGACATGATCCTGTAATATAGAAAACCCCAAAGACTACACCAAAAAAACCTAAAAAACAAAAAACAAACAAACAAACAAAAAAACTATTAGAAACAATAACCCAATACAGTAAAGTCATAGGATACAAAATCAATATACAAAAATCTATTGCTTTCTTATATGCCAATGATGAAACTTCAGAAAATAAACTCAAAAAATAATTCTTTTTAGAACTGCAACAAAAATTAAATAAAACATATAAGAATAAACTTAACAAAGGATGTGAAGGACCTATATACTGAAAACTACAAAACGTCATTGAAAAAGAATTGAAAAAGACACAATGAGATGGAAAAATATTTCATGTTCATAGATTGGAAGAATCAACATAGTTAAAATGGCCATATTATCCAAAGCAATATACATATTTAATGCAATCCCCCTCAAAATCTCAGTCATTTTTTATTTTTTTCAACATCTCCCTTGCCCTCCTCTTCATCACGCCCGCCCCCTTCCCTTCAGGCTTATCCCATCCTATCATCCCCTTTCCCTCTGTCCTCTTTTCCTCTGGTCCCTTTGATCTCTCCTTTGTCTCAATTCCGTTCTTCAGTTCACATTGTTCATTGGATTCCTCAAATGAGTGAGGTCATATGATATTTTTCTTTCTCTGCCTGGCTTATTTCACTTAACATAATAGTTTCCAGGTCCATCCATGTTGTCACAAAAGGTAAGATTTCCTTCTTTTTCATGGCCCCATAGTATTCCATTTTATATATGTATCACTGCTTTTTAATCCACTCATCCACTGACGGACACTTGAGCTGTTTCCAGATCTTTGCTATTGTGAACAATGCTGCCATAAACATGGGGGTGCATTTCTCCTTTTGAATCAGTGATATGGTGTTCTTGGAATATATTCCTAAAAGTGGGATGGCTGGGTCAAAAGGCAGTTCCATTTTTAATTTTTTGAGGAATCTCTGTACTGTTTTACACAGTGGCTTCACCAGTCTGCATTCCCACCAGCAGTGCAGGAATGTTCCCTTTTCTCCACATCCTCGCCAGCAATTATTCTGTGTTGTTTTGTTAATGAGCGCCATTCTAACAGGTATGAGGTGGTATCTCATTGTGGTTTTAACTTGCATTTTCTAATGATTAGTGATGTTGAGCATTTTTTCATATGCCTATTGGCCAGCTGTATGTCCTCTTTGGAGAAGTATTTATTCATTTCTTTTCCCCATTTTTTGATTGGATTGTTTATCTCCCTGGAGTTGAGTTTTACAAGTTCTTTATAAATTTTGGTTATTAACCTCTTATCAGACATATTGTTGAATATGTTCTCCCATTGTGTAGTTTGTCTTTTTACTCTGTTTTTTTATTCTTATTGTCTTTAGCTGTGCTAAAGCTTTTTAGTTTGATATAGCCCCATTTGTTTATCCTGTCTTTTATTTCACTTGCCTGTGGAGATAAATCAGCAAATATATTGCTGCGAGAGATGTCAGAGAGCTTGCTACCTATGTTTTCTTCTAAGATGCTTATGGTTTTATGGCTTACATTTAAGTCTTTTATCCATTTTGAGTTTATTTTTGTGAATGTTGTAAATTGGTGGTCTAGTTTCACTTTTTTGCAGGTAGCTGTCCAATTTTCCCAACACCATTTGTTAAAGAGGCTGTCTTTACTCCATTGTATGCTCTTACCTTCTTTGTCAAATATCAGTTGTCCATAAAGGTGTGGGTTTATTTATGGGTTCTCTGTTCTGTTCCATTGATCTATATGCCTATTCTTATGCCAGTACCAAGCTGTTTTGAGTACAATGGCCTTGTAGTATAACTTGATATTAGGAAGTGTGATACCTCCCACTTTATTCTTCCTTTTCAAGATTGCTGAAGCTATTCATGTTCTTTTTTGGTTCCATATAAATTTTTGGAATATGTGTTCTATATCTTTGAAGTATGTCATTGGTATTTAAACTGGTATTGCATTGAATTTATATATTGCTTTGGATAATAAAGACATTTTAATGATGTTTATTCTTCCTATCCATGAACACGGTATATGCTTTTACTTGTTTGTATGTTCCTTGATTTCTTTTATCAATGTTTTATAATTTTTTGAGTATAAGTCATTAATTCCAGTCATTTTTTAAAGAAATAAAACAAAAAATTACCAGGTTTGTATGGAATTATAAAAAGCCCAGAATAGCCAAAGCAATCCTGAGGAAAATAAATGAAGCTAGAGGTCTCACACTACCTGACTTCAAATTATGCTATAAAGACACAGTAATCTAAACAGCATGGTATTGGCAGAAAAATAGACATACAGACCAATGGAAGAGAATCTAGAGCCCAGAAATAAAGCCACATATATGTGGACAAATCATCTTCAACAAAAGAACCAAAAACACACACTGGAGAAAGAAAAGCCTCTTTAATAAATGGTGCTGGGAAATTGAAAAGCCACATATAAAAGAATAAAATGACTAGTTTGTCTCCCTGCACAAAAATTAATTAAAAATGCATTGAATATCTAAATATAAGACCTGTAACAACAAATCACATAGAAGAAAATGTAGATACTAAGCTCATGGACCTTGGCTGTAGAGAACAATATATGATTTTGACCACAAAGGCAAGACAAGGAAAAGCAAAAATAAATGAATGAGACTATATCAAACTAAAAAACCTTCTGCACAGCAAAAGAAATTGACAACAAAACAGATAGACAGCGAAGTAAATGGAAGAGGATATTTGCAAACAACAGCTCTGATAAGGGGTTAATATCCAAAATATATAAATAACTCACAAAGGTTAGCAACAACCAAGCAGACAATCCAATTAAAAAATGGGAAGAGGACACGAACAGACACTTCTCCCAAGAAGACATATAAATGGCCAACAGATATATGAAAAGATGTTCCCCTTTACTAGCTATTTGAGAAATGCAAATTAAAACTGCAATGAGATACCACCTTATACCTATTAGATTGGCTTATTATCAACAAGACAGGTAATAACAATTGTTGGGGAAGCTGTGGAGAAAAAGGAGCCCTTATTCACTGCTGGTGGGAATGCAAATTAGTACAACTATTATGGAGGAAGGTATGGTGGTTCCTCAAAAAACTGAGAATAAGACTCCATATGACCAACCCAGCAATCCTTCTACTGGGTATGTACCCCAAAATCTCAAAAACATTGGTGTGTTAAAACACATGCACTCCCATGTTTATCACAGCATTGTTCACAGTGACCAAGATCTGGAAACAACCAAAGTGTCTCTTGATAGAGGATTGGATAAAGAAGAGGTGGTACATATATACTATGGAATACTACTCAGCCATAAGAAATGATGACATAGTGCCATTTACAACATGGATGGACCTTGAGAACATTATACTGAGTGAAATAAGTAAATCAGAAAAAGCTAAGAACTGTATAATTTCACACACAGGTGGGATATAAAACTGAGACTCATGGACATAGATAAAAGTGAAGTGGTTACTTTTATCTATGTACACGGGGAAGAAGACATGGGCAAGGGAGCTGGGGGAAGGGAGTAAAGAGGGACAGATATAGGGTGAAGGAAAATTATTTGACTTTGGATGATGGGTACGCAACATAATCAACAGTTCAAATGCTATTGAAATGTTCACCTGAAACATATGTACTCCTATTGTCAATGTCACCTTGTTAAATTTAATTTTCTAAATATAAAAACATTTCTAAGAAAAAACATTTTAGAACAGCATAGCATTTTGTACATGTTTTTCATATAGTTTGGAGGTCCTATGTGTAACCTGCTTAACAGGTAGACATTGGAACCCTTACCAAAGTGAATTAACTACTTCATCTTCCTGAAAAAAGAAAGTAATTATTTTGAAACACTGTCAAGCAATATCTCACTAAAGAAAAAAACCCTAATCAGGTTCTAGCTGCAAAAGCTATTTAATTATTCTAGTCTACATTATACTGCACGAAATCTTTAACATCAATATCCACTTGCTATAAAATAAGCATGACTCTCTTTACCAATATTCTAACTCCCCCCTCCATGAAAAAAAAAAAAAAGGAGAGTAGAGTCAAATAAGATTTCAAGACATTTTTCCCTCCTGAGTACTCTTAAGTTTTCTGAAAGAAATTGCAGGAAGCTTAGGGAGGTAAAACAATGGGCTTTATTAGAGCATCTGGGTGCAGATGGGCTGAGGCCAAAAAAGGCTTCAACCCCCAAAGAAGGGAGTTTCGGGGATTTATAGGATTTGAAAGTTTCTGCTGACATGTGTTGCTAGGAAATTAGTGATACTTCATCGGCTTCTTGGAATATAGGAGGGGCAGCTTGTGATCAGTCGATACCAGGAACACCAGAAAGGTGTTGACAGCCTTTGGGTCTCTCAAGCATGTTCATTTCTCTTGGATTCAACTGTGGTCATTGTGATCAGCAAAGTCCTGAAAAACGAGAGTTAGGAGGGGGAAATGGAACTGCCTTTGATCTACCTAACAACTATCAACAATCTGTGTTTCCTGTGTACTGAATTAAGTATTCCGCATAGGAGAAGGTTTCCTGGCAGTATAACCAGAGTTGCATTAAAAAATGTAGAATATTAAGTAGCTGTGTTCTTCTTTCCTGAAAATTCCCTGACATCAGTTCCTGCCAAAACACCAACTATTCACCCTAAAAGGATACATCTGTCTTGTAAGAGAGACTTGATTTTCCTAACAGAACTGGAAATAAAAATAATCCAAAATGTCTGTTTCTTGGTCAACTCTCTTCCATTAGTCGTTACTACTCACCTTTATGACAAAATTTTGTTTTTCATGATTAAGAGTTCTTTACTTATTTTTGTAGCAGTTGTAATATTGAAGTTACTAAGTTATTTGAAATAATTTAGGTCTTCTCAATTTTTCACTTAAGTGTGTATGTGCATAGATGTTTCACATTAAGACGATCTTAATGATGGGAAAAAGTTACTATTATACTGCTTTCCTGAGCACATGTATTTATTAAGAGAAATTTAGTGTCTTACATATTAATAGAAAAAAATGAATTTTCAGTGTATTTTATAAAAGTATATTATTTTTATTGCTTTCTTTTGTCACTTAAAATCTTACATATTTAGCACCACTCAGTATAGTTTAGATATTTAAACCAGAAAATAAGAAAAAAAAATCAGATTCTATTCATTTTACATTATTCATTTATACTGAGTTTTTGACACCAGCAAAAATTGTGCCAGGTATTTAATGGGTAGAGTCATACCAAACCTCAGTTCACCAACCTTGGTACTTGAGTTCTGGCTCAGAAAAAATCCATAATCAAGACTCAAACTGTATGAGAAAGTTTATTTAGAAAGTCACAGTGGTAGAAGAAATGAGTCATAGAAGAAGTGGGCTCAAGAAATAAGTTACAGAGGCAAAAGAAGGGCCTTTGGAGCTTAGAAGAAAGAGAAAGGCTAAGAAAACGGACCTGGGGGAAGGAGGTAGGGAATGATGTAGGCATGCTCCACAGAAAGTGCTGCACTGGGTTCTCCTTCCTGAGGCTATTTATCTGGAGGTCTCAGAAGAGGATCTCAGTAGAATATTCATCCAGTTGATTCCTTTCAGGGTCCTGTTCATCACTAATTGATTGGCACCAGGGCAGGGGGTCATTAATCAATGTAGCTTGTCTTGAGGTCAGCCATGGTGGTATCGCTTGTCTGATTTTGCTGCTTTTCTAGGCCTGGAGCTGAAACACAACTGAGGCCTAGAACCTCATTGTTATGAGAACTTAATACTTCAGGATTGTTCTCTGACTGCCCTTGTTTACTCCTTCTCTAAGGGGATTTAACCCCCTGTGCCAGGAGAAGAAGGGTCAGGAAAGGGTTTAAACTGCATGTCCAGTGATATGAAAGGTTAAGGGGATAGGGTCCTAAACCACATGACCAGATATATGCTAGGGGAAAAAGGTCACCTTGGGGGTGAAATCCTTGTGTTCCCAGTTGTGCCCATTGCTAGGCTTTCTACCCTGGTGACCTTCTATACTTGGCCCATTGTCTTTGCTCTGCTTATGCCTGTTCAACTGCCTTCCACAATTATATTTTGAGTTTTTTGTACATGAATAAAAATGGTTGAAGAAATAACCAAAAATTCAGTTAAAATAAACAAATACTGAGGCAGTAAAATAGGGCTGAAACTACAGGGAAAGAAAAATATGAAAGAGAAATTAAGAGTGTCAGAGAATAATGAAGGGTCTACTTTCAAGTGATCAGAATAAATAAATTAATAGCAGCTAGCCATAAATTGTACTCATTAAAAATATCACTTCAAAATGAATGTAAATGACTTAACAAGTTGGAGGCACAGTGGATAGAGCATCAGACTGGCATGCAGAGGTCCCATGTTTGAGCCCCGAGGTTACCAGTTCACCAGCTTGAGTGTGTGGTTGCTGGTTTGAGCATGGGATCATAGACATAACCCTATGATAGCTGGCTTGAGCCCAAAGGTTGCTGGCTTAAAACCCAAGGTCGCTGGCTTGAACAAGGGGTCACTAACTCTGCTGTAGCCTCCTGGTCAAGACACATATGAAAAAGTGATTAATGAACAACTAAGGAGCCACAGAGGACTGATGCTTATCTCTCTCCCTTCCTGTCTGTCTCTTCCTATCTGTCTCTCTCTCTGTCTCTCTGTCACAAAAAAAAGAAGGTAAATGAAGATAATTTCAGAAAAAACAAAAACAAAGAGATTTCCTCTACAGAAAAACTTTCCTAAAAGTATATGAACAGGAGATTTTTCTGGAAGAAGGAAAATGACCTCAACAGGAAACACTGAATTGTTAAAAAAAAAACCCTGGTAAATATATGAGTAAGTATAGGACACTAATGACTACACTAAATGAGAAAATGATATGCTATTTGATTTGAAATATGTAGAAATTACATATGCCAAGAATAATATTAAAAATGAAAGTATTTAAATGGAATAGAATAATATCTTTTATGAAAATGTTTAAAGCATAAAAAATCCTATATGTTATTTACAAATACATATTTGGAGTGAAAGTATAGAAACAGCCTAAAAGGGTAAATATCAATTTAAGTTGATTGTGTAGGCTATGGGAATGAGGCAAGAAACAAAGATGACATCACCATACATGTAATATCTACTTATATTGTATATGTAATGCCATTCATGTTTGTAATAACAAAATATTAATTACTTTCTGTCTGGCCAGTGGTGGCACAGTGTATAGAGCATCAACCTAAGACATTGAAGTTCCAGTTTTAAAACCCTGAGGTCACCGGCTTGAGTATGGGCTCAGTCAACTTGAGCACAGACCTGAGCGCAGGGTCACCAGCTTGAGCTTGGGATCAAAATAATCCCAGGGTTGCTGGCTCGAGCCCGAAGGTCACTGACTTGAAACCCAAGATTACTGGCTTGAGCTCAAGGTTGCTGGCTTGAGCAAGGGGGTCACTGGCTTGGCTGCAGCCACCTAGTCAAGGCACATATGAAAAAGCAATCAATAAACAAAAAAGTGCCGCAACTATGAGTTGGTGCTTCTCATCTCTCTCACTTCCTGTCTCTGTCTTCTCTCTCCTTCTCTCTCTCTCTCTCTCTTTCTCTATCTCTTGCTAAAAAAAAAATTACTTGCTAATTCTGGGTGGTGAGTACACTTGTGTTGTAAAGTTCTTTGTATTTGCTAAACTTTTAATATTATTCAATAAAATCAAAGGGATTAATATGGCTGCTCTTACAGAATGAATAAGAGAAAGACAAGAGATCAGTTAAGACTCAAGCAAAACACAATCATGGCTTGAACTGGTATTATAATAGAAATGGAAAGAAAAAGACTAATCAGATAATAATTTTGGATGTAAAATTTTAGAAGTCACTGTTGAGTGTAAAGGTTAAGGAAGAGGAACAAATAAAAGATGTATCTTAATTTTAAATGTTTTTGCATGCAGACTTACTTTCTGCTTGCAGTGTGACCTTGTTTGGTAAAAACATGATGGTGTGAAACTATCTATATAGTTCCATTAAATGTCTTTTGGGGAAAAAATGAAGGAGACAAATGGAATTAAAGAGTTTTATAGTATTTTAACTCTAACAGGAAAAGTAAAACAATTTGTATTTTGCTGAATTTAGAATGTCTTATGCTTTTAGCAATAATGTGAAATTGGTTAGAAAAATTAATTTTAATAGACTGCAATAGGAAAGTGGAAGTTGTATCAATCAGAATCTAGTCAGGAAATAGAACTCATGCCATTTGTTTTCATGGAGATGCTTTAATTGAAAATTTCAATTAAAATAGTCATATCTCATTGTGTATTACTGGGTATGGCCAGAAAGACATCATGGGTGGTCAAAACTGATCAAGAAGATTATTTATTTAAGGCTTGCTTGAGCAGCAGGAGGTCATATCTTAAGGGTGACAACCTCCCTGAGCAAAAGTAGGAGAGAGAATATATAGGGGAATGGTTGGTGCAGGTTGCTGGCATCTGGTCAGGCTCGTCCATCAGTCTGGTGGATGTTCTCGCAGACATTCTTTGTTTTACTATTTCTTTGTGCTCTCAGAGATGGAGAGTTCCTTTCAACCTGGGCTAGTACTTAGAGAAACTATCATGATCCATGTCTAGTTAGTTATTTTTACAACTGGACTGAAACTGTCTTGAGGCTAGGCTATTGTGATTTTGTTAGGGTTAGTTATTTTCATAATCTTTACTGAAACTAGCCGCTGCCAGCAACAACTTCTAGCTTATACCTAACATGTATTAGTGGGAATTCTTTAAAGAAATAGAACCAATGTTCATATATAAATAGATCTATATAGATAGAAATATATATGTTTATATATACATATATAAAGAGATTTATTATAAAGAATTGGTTTATATGATTATAGAATGCTGAGAAGTCCCCCAAGGTCTATTTGCAAGCTGGAAACTCAAGAGAGCCATTCCAGTCAGAGTACAAAGGCTTGAGAACCAGAAGAACTTCCTTTCATTGGTATAAGTTCCAACAGAGTGCAGAAGACTCATGTATCAGCTTGAAAACAGGCAGAGAGAGCAAATCCCCCTTGCTACCTGTTCTATTTAGTCTATTAGCAGATTGGATAAGGCCCACCCACATTGGAAAGGACAATCTGCTTTACTTATTTCACCAATTCAAACAGTCTCATCTAGGAACACCTCACAGACATACTCAGAATAATATTTAGACAAATATCCGGGTGCTTGTGTTCCAAAGGAATTGACACATAAAATTAACCTATACAATAAATATTCATATACCTCTTTTATAACTTTCATGAAGAATCACTAGTTTGCAAATGCTGAGTAGACATTCAGTTGTCTATGGTTTCTTTTTTTTTTTTTTTTTGTATTTTTCTGAAGCTGGAAACGGGGAGAGACAGTCAGACAGACTCCCGCATGCTCCCGACCGGGATCCACCTGGCACGCCCACCAGGGGTCGACGCTCTGCCCCTCCGGGGCGTCGCTCTGTTGCAACCAGAGCCACTCTAGTGCCTGGGGCAGAGGCCAAGGAGCCATCCCCAGCGCCTGGGTCATCATTGCTCCAATGGAGCCTCGCTGGGGGAGGGGAAGAGAGAGACAGAGAGAAAGGAGAGGGGGAGGGGTGGAGAAGCACATGGGCGCTTCTCCTGTGTGCCCTGGCCAGGAATCGAACCCGGGACTTCTGCACGCCAGGCCGACGCTTGTCTATGGTTTCTAAAAATTGATCTGTGCATATGTTTATCCAAACAACTGTTTAAAAAGTATTTTCAAATAAATTACTATTATTTTGCTCTCAAATTTATTTTTGTTCTGAGAAGTTTCAACACAAGGACTGCTATACTACTGAAAATAAATGAACTACAGGGCCTCTGGAGAATTCATGTCCCTGACATTTATTGATAAAATCTTATCAAAAGGTGTTTTTCTTGAATATTTGGTAAATGGCCCTTTTGGACAACTTTTGTGAAAAATAAAGAATTTAAAATTCATCAAATGTTTAATATCAACACATTTATTTTTCAGTAAAATTAGGAATGTTTTTCAAACTTCTGACACTCTTCAGTCACAGTAATATCTTACTTATACTGATATATTTTTATATTTTATAATATCAATATCATCTTTACCATCAAAATAAGTGACTTCAACATTTATAACTTTTAAACATTCTACAAGAATTGTGGAAGATGAAACATTAACAAATAATTATTATTACCTTAGAAAGTAACTTATTATGACCTTAGGCCTGTCACACTTGCATGATTCACTTTTCCAACTAACTAAATAGAAACCATTTTTTACTACTTTTGCATATAAATAGAATGTTAAAATAAATCACATGCTATGAAAAGCATTTATGAAATCCACTTGAAGAGGATTGTTGTGTGCATTCTATTAAAAACTAATTTATTATGATTAAAAATCAAAATAACAACATTCTATTGTCTTTGAACACCTACAATAAAATGCATGTGTAGTACTCCAGCCCACTGGGGACTACCAGTATCGAGTGAAGAAACCTATTCAAGACACAAACTGATGTCAAGAGGAAGAAGGGGAGGCCTGCCAAGGGAGGCCAAGAAGTGCTCCTAAATTTCCTTCTCCCTTAGCTTTTATTTTTTTTTTTTTTTTTTTTTTTTTTTTTTTTTTCATTTTTTCTGAAGCTGGAAATGGGGAGAGACAGTCAGACAGACTCCCGCATGCGCCCGACCGGGATCACCCGGCACGCCCACCAGGGGCGACGCTCTGCCCACCAGGGGGCGATGCTCTGCCCATCCTGGGCGTCGCCATGTTGCGACCCTCCTGGGCGTCGCCATGTTGCGACCAGAGCCACTCTAGCGCCTGGGGCAGAGGCCACAGAGCCATCCCCAGCGCCCGGGCCATCTTTGCTCCAATGGAGCCTTGGCTGCGGGAGGGGAAGAGAGAGACAGAGAGGAAAGCGCGGCGGAGGGGTGGAGAAGCAAATGGGCGCTTCTCCTGTGTGCCCTGGCCGGGAATCGAACCCGGATCCTCCGCACGCTAGTCCGACGCTCTACCGCTGAGCCAACCGGCCAGGGCCTCCCTTAGCTTTTATTGATCAGAAGCAGAACACAGGTAACAGGATTACAAGGGAGGGAGGCCAGGTGAGATAAGGGGAAAGAATGACTAATGGCCATTTTGCTGACATGGAAAAGGGCTAATTTGGGTCAGTATATTCTTTTTCTTTGCTAATTAACAAGCACAAAGGAAGGGGCAATCTAGAACCTCCAGGCTAATTTTCTAAAGCCCATGTACATGCATTCTTTTGTGTCTGCACAAAGGTCACTCACTCACAGTTTCTTGGTGTTTGCATCCAAGAGACGTTCACTCAGGGCTTTTAACTAAAGTTCCTCAATCCAAGTCATAGAGGCTTCAAGGTTAGATGGGTGATTCTATCCATACATGTATGTTTTTGTAGTGAAGCATTAAAGTCTCATTAGTTATTATTAGGTACACCAGACATCACACCACTAAGCAAGTGTCAAGTATAATCGAAGTGTTATGTTTCTGCCAAATGTATTTTTTCCTGTCATTGTTCCTAATCCACAGTTCCTTAATAAATGGCTATTCCTTTTGTAGAACAATAAGCATTTCAGACGCATTTGTTAAGGTTCCAGAAAGACAAAAAAAAAGAAGCATAAAACAATAATTTCTATTACTCTGTTCAAGTGTGTTGACTAGCTGAGTAGAAACTGCTCGTAGAGTCTTCCTAACAATATTGCAGGGTTAGTAATTTTTCCCCTTTGTCATGCAAGTCTGGGATATTTGCTTTTCTATTGCAGTAGTGGGTTGCATTTGCATTTTCCATTACTTTAAGATTGAATGGAGTACACTCAAAGAATAAGCTTACCTTTTTACAGACCTTTAAAAGAAAAGGTAGAGATTTGATCTGACATCTGAAAAGATTAACTTCTAGACAGTCAGTGTCTCTCTGCCAGGATGTGGAAAACTATCCTGCTCTACAATTAGAAATAACCTTCTAGTAGCCTTGTAAGTGCTTGTATTCTGGCTAAAATTGAATAATATGAAAGTGATATTCTATGGGTAATAATGGTATGTGTTTGAATGACAAACTTCAAATTAACCATTTTATTGTAAAATGGAGAATAAATCTGGCATGTAGGAGAGGATTTAGTTATTCTTTCTGGAGCTGATTTGGAATAGAATATCCATGGGGGTGACCATAGATCCTGATTTTTCTGGAACATTTCAAGTTAATTCTAATGTCCCAATATAAATATTAATAATGTCCCCTCTCATAAAAATATTCCAGCACGGATGATAAAATATATTTCTGAATTGTTCTAAGGACACAGACGCACATGTTCTATCTCTCCCTTCTGTGTGTCTTACAGCATTTTCAATAATCAACACCTTTTAGAGGTGTTCTCTTTAGATAAATCAGAAATAATCTCATCACAAAGGTTTGGGTCATCATTGGTGTTTGATATCCTTCCTATGTGCTTCTATAGCAACTAGCAATCCCCTGTAACTTATTAACAGAAGATTGTAATTATCTGTTCACTACCTCGCTCCTCAGTAGCATGTGAATCCCATGATGGCATCAGGAGTGAGTACTATTAAATAGTATATCACAAGCATCTGGCACAATAACTAGTGCAGAATTAGATCTCAATGAATATTTGATGAAAATGTGAATGAAATAAATCGTATTTGGAGTTAAGCATGTCATTGTTTTTTACCTCATTGTTTTACAGGTTCCCAAGACACTATCTTGTCCACCAGATATTGATTCTCTTCAAGTAGATCTTTGCCTCATGCTTGAAAAAAAGTCAATTGACTTTGAAATATTGGTGTTATTTGTTTATTCTGTATTATTAGAAACAGTTATTGAGGTGTTGACTTTCAAAAGAGGTTTCTAAATATGCGTAAATAACCAGTAGTTCTTCATTTCTTCAAAATATTTAACTAGCTTTTAAAATATATTTACCTAAGAATAGGGGACAAGTCTGACCAAGCGGTGATGCAGTGGATAGAGTGCTGCCCTGGGACACTTGAGGACTCAGGTTCGAAATCCTGAGGTTGCTGGCTTGAGCAGAGACTCACAGGCTTGAGTACAAGGTTGGGCATGGGATCATAGACATGACTCCATGGTCGCTGGCTTAAAGCCCAAGGTCACTGGTTTGAGCCTGGGGTCTCTGGCTTGGCAATGGGTCACTAGCTTCTCTGGAGTCCCCTGGTCAAGGCACATATGAGAAAGCAATCAATGAACAACTAAAGGGCCTTGACTATGAGCTGATGCTTCTCATCTCTTTCCCCTCCTGTCTATCTCTGTCACTATCTCCTTGTGTCTCTGTCTCCCTCTCTCCCCCTCACTTAAAAAAAAGAATAGGGGATAAACTATTTAGAAATAATTACTCATTATATTCAATTACCAAAGGTGATTATTGCAATGTACATATGATATTAGATTTATCCCATTTGCATTTAAAAGAAGGCAAGCATAGCTAGCATGCTTGCTACTATTTGCCAAGCAGTTATAAATTCTATATATATATATCAGAGGAAAATATGATATGGCAGAATTTCACCCAGAAACTAATAATATTACTATATAAACAAGGAAAACTTTTATATGAAAAACCTTCAAAACACATTGAGGAATAAAAGAAACTAGTTTAATGCTGTTATAAGACATGACTGAAAACTGAAAATAGCATCTTACTGAATAAAAAAAAATTACATGACTTAAAGATTAAGGTGTCATATTTTCATTTTTGTCTTTGTTTTGTTAGCTTGAAAACCTTTCAAAATAACTGTGTTTTTCTGGAACATTATATGCATATCACAATGTTATTGATTTCCCTTAGGTCTACAACACAAGTGCTAACCAATTTTGAAATAAAGTTTTAATGCTATACTATTCATTTTTAACTTCTCAAGTCAGTGAATCTTTTACATGATACTTCTTTATACTTCAACACAAAACCATTTCAGCCATGTTTTGTTTTTCCTATTTTGTTTCATAACAGGGCTTTGGGCTGTCTCAGCTCAGATGAGGTTTCTATTGCAGAACTGAAAGCTCAAGTAGGTTGGAGTAAATCTTGACTGTTGTATTTAATAAAAGTCTACAACAAAGTTAAAAAACTGTGGGCAGAGGGTAACTTGCTGGTTATTCATTTTATTTTTTAGTTATTTAAATTGCTGCTAACATTTAAATATAAGATTCCCACACAAAAACTGGATTTGAATTTCAGAAAATCCAGCAATGTTAGGCTAATGCTTATAGGATGTACCTGGCTGCAGCTGACTATCAGCTGTTCTGTTAGCTGACAGATAGTTATCACAGGGCCTGCTAGACCTACCTCAGTCATATATGTTGCATATACCTGTAGGCATTTGCTAACCTTGGCCTTAGTTGAAATTACTAGTCCCATGTTTCATAAGGGAATGGTGTTATTTTGGATAGACGGACAAAGAGAGGTGTAGAGTTTTGTTCTGTTTTTCTTTTCCCCAAACCCAGGAAGAAGACTGTTCTTGATTTCTGGGTATAGTAGGTCTCCTCTACCACTCACTGGTTGTGTCCACATGGGGTTGCCAGATTTAGCAGAAAAAAAGGCAGAACATCCAAATAAATTTCAACTTCTGTTAAAAATAATAAACATTCTTAGATATAGCTATATACTATGTAATATTTTAAACATAAACTAAAAACAAATTTTATGCTGTTTATCTGAAATTCAAATTGAACTTGACATTCTGTATTGGCTCTGATAAGACTATTCCTAGGAGATTGTCAAGTTCTCAGGAAAAAAACGGCTACATCATATACCCAGTGAGGCTGGACTTTAGTTATAGAAATTTTCCACATTGACAAAAGTGCTTATTACAGAAAGGACTGAATCGCATGTCTTCAAAGGACCTCATAAACTTGGGAAATGGTATCTAGATCAGTAACCATGATGATTTGAATGAATAAGGAAGACGCTTTCCATATTTTTTCAATTGTTTCTCCAGAGAAAAGACCCTCAACTGCTCTGATCTAGAAAACATGATTAAATTTCCTGCCCAGGAGAATGAGTCTCACTCAAATTTCATTAGATGGAAAAAATAAACAAAGAAAACTTTTTTTCTAGTGTACTTGAGTATATATGATAACTGATGCGTGAAAATCTTATCCAAAGGTAACTTTTTGTGAAATTATCACAATTTCACTACACTATCAACTTGCTGTACTCCTTAGAAACAGGTATTGTTGCAGAAGATCCAAACCTCAGAGGATTGACACTCAGATAACTTATAAAAGGAAAAAGAGAATTTATTAAGCCGGCAGAGCACGTGGGGCTTTAGTTCCAAAGACATGTGCTCTTTGAAATTAGATTTCTTACATCTTATATACCCTTTACAGAACATAAGTTCACATCCATGGGTCTTGTGATTCCTTTGTTGTCAATCACAGGATTTCAGGTTGGAAAAGGGCTTACAGGATGCCAGAGGAATTAATCATTTGTAAATCGTTCATTAAGAAGAAAGAAAGAGGAGAGGAAAGGGCTACTCAAATCTCCCTTCCCCCTCCCACATTCCTGTCTGTTTTACCTTCTTTCACTCAGGTGTAGAGAAGGGAGGGGGTCCAAGTCTCCTTCCTCCTTCCATTCAAAACCTGCTAAGTATGAAAACCTCTTCATTTACAATATAACAGCCCTTCATAAGCAGGAATAAGTCGGCCATCTTGAGCTGTTGTAAATCACATTACAAAATCTCCCTGAAATCTTGGCCTTAATTATAAAATATCCTTGAAGCTTCTTATTTGAAGGGGGATTTCCTTCCTCTCAGTATTGTTCAACATACTATTTCAAATTTGGTTGTGACACTACCTAAAAGTTTCATTTCAACATCTCAAACCAGTGAATACACCATTTCCCATCAATGAGTCACAGAGAAAAAGTAACTGCCACTTAAAAAAAAATCTGACAGCACACCTCTATGCTTATTTAAAATCAAATTTGCCAGGTTGGATAATTAAAATATAAAGAAAAATGAAAATATACAAAATTGATGTGTTGAATAAAGAAAGAAATAAAGCTATAAAGTCATACCTTACAGCGTCGGCCTGGCGTGCTGGAGTCCCGGGTTTGATTCCCAGCCAGAGCACACAGGAGAGGCGCCCATCTGCTTCTCCACCCCTCCCCCTCTCCTTCCCCTCTCCTTCCTCTCTCTCTCTTCCCCTCCTGCAGCCAAGGCTCCACTGGAGCCAAGTTTGCCCGGGTGCTGAGGATGGCTCTGTGGCCTCTGCCTCAGGCACTAGAATGGCTCTGATTGCGGCAGAGTGACGCCCCAAGATGGGCAGAGCATCGCCCCCTGGTGGGCGTGCCCGGTGGATCCCTGTCGGGCGCATGTGGGAGTCTGAATGCCTCCCCATTTCCAGTTTCGGAAAAATACAAAAAAATAAAAATAAATAAATAAAATAAAGTCATACCTTACAACAGCTAAAAGCAATGCCAAACTAACAATCTTTAATCATTTGTCACTGAATGAAAAAGAACATCTACAACATTGTCAGGCAGGAAAATACTTTCATGTACACCATACTTCCTCAGTATCTATAGGTATACCCATACTGTAAGTGGTGAGTCCCTTCAAATTAGGAATTATATACAGTCAGGCTACATTTAAATATCTATATAATGGAATTTCATTAATAAGCAAAAAGTTGACATGTGTAGGAAAGATACACTAAAAGGTTTTGCAGAATGGAGAATGCCCCTGAATTTAATCCTTAGGACAAGGGTCCCCAAACTATGGCCCGCAGGCCCCTGAAGCCATTTATCCGCCCCCCACCGTACTTCCAGAAGGGGCAGGGCACCTCTTTCATTGGTGGTCAGTTTGAGGAGCATAGTTCCCTTTGAAATACTGGTCAGTTTGTTGATTTAAATTTACTTGTTCTTTATTTTAAATATTGTATTTGTTTCTGTTTTGTTTTTTTACTTTAAAATAAGATATGTGCAGTGTGCATAGGAATTTGTTCATAGTTTTTTTTATAGTCTGGCCCTCCAACGGTCTGAGGGACAGTGAACTGGCCCCCTGTGTAAAAAGTTTGGGGACCCCTGCCTTAGGACATAAATGGCTAGCAAATTACAGGCTTGCTTTATAGAGTAGGTATATAGGGGCAAATAATGTAAGTGAATTTTTTGTGTCTACAAATGGGGTATTATAAATTGAAATTTCTAAAATGTGTATATACAAAAGGAGCACAATATATAAAGGGGTCTATAAGGCCTCTGATCAATCTTTTGAAAATAATGAGCACTGATGTGTTATATAGCATTTACTCAATTCTAAGTTCCTTTTTTACTATTATTACATTTAACATTTCTGATATCACGGTAGTCTTTTTTTTTTTTTTTTTGATGGGTGCATTACATTTAAATTTCTGAGTGTGAGTCAATTTTTATTATCTCTTAAAAGAATGGATTATTCATTGAGTGAATCTCTGCCTCAGGCTAGTCTGGGAGCCAAAGTGCCAACATGGTGTATGGCTCTCATCTAAAGAACACAAAATTTGAAGCCTCGCTCACATACATCATCTTTAGGGAAGTAGGGTGAAAATTTTGTAGTCTGATTCCATTTTTGACACGTGTTCTTTTTTTTTTTTTTAATCTATCTGAGGTAGCCAAATTTAGGCCCAGTTTTACACATACCCTACCAAGAAATGATTAAGAATAAATAGTCAGCCTACTATGACCTATCAATTAACAGGAGCTAACATTTTTAAAGATATGGCAATCTTAAACTGTGCTTCTATTCTATTACTGCTGTAAACTTAGAATTTAGGCACTCTTAAAATTATCCATAACAAACATTACCAGAAATGATATTTCTCCCAGAAATATTTTGGGAGTAGTTTGTGGTTCTAAAGCACTTCCACACATGCAATATTGCAGTTACCAGAAGTGATGTAATGAAAGAAAAGTTACTTTTCTCTAATGCTCAAATGTAATCTCAATAATTCAAATAGAAAAAGCAAAATGATAGTAAAAAAATGAAATCAAACACATTTTAAAAAATTGATGTTTTAAAAGGGAGAAGGAAGTAGTATTTGAAGATAGTACTGTTATTATACGCTAAATGAACTGTGGTAATTTTGGGAGATACTGTTATGAGTGTAAGTGGAGGCTCTAACATAAGCAGGCAAGATCAGTATTGTCTATTTTCTGAAAACAGAAGAATTGAAGCTAGGCTGAAATCAGCATGAATTAAGATTTCTGCTTGCAACTAGGGCAGAGAGAGTTCACATCGTGTCCAAGTTTAATGTAATCAGTAGCCCCTTCTTATAAATTAAAAATAAATACATTCTGCCTACTAATATTTAAAAAGAAGAGGAAGAACACTGTATCTTTCTAAAATGTAATTAGTCTTGTTGTAAGTTTCTTTTAACATCTTGTCCCTAGAAACAGGGAAAGCTGAATACTCCATTGATCCAGTTGGTAACAATTTGATAGTAAGTTTTTAGCTAATTGCATTGGCCCCGAGTAAATTTACAACTGAGAAATCCCTCTAGTAATTTCAAGGTTTTTTTTTACATTTTACAGTTCAAAAGAACCTTCAAAAAGTTAAAAAAGAAGGAAGAATTTTGCAGAATCATTACTTAACATGAGATATATTTTAAAATTCAAATAATACATTACCATGTACTGAAATAAAAATCAGGAGACTAGATTTGTAAACCTCAGAGTTACACAGCTTAGAGAGCTTGGTACATGTGACTCTTATTGGGAATTTTCATTAGACTATTTCTTAGAATAATATATCATTGGCATAGACAAAATAGTTTAGGCTCTATGATACACTTTATTCACCTGACTGTAAGGAAATCTGTTAATAATGTTCATGTTGAACATGGCTTCTCCAAATATGCTTAATCTACATATTTTAGATTTTATGTATAAATTAATTTTCAGCATTAGTAGGCTTAATCAGTCTCTGCTTTCTGGAATAATATTTTTTCTTCATGTCAAGGACATAATTCTTTCTGGTTTTCCTTTTTTCTCAGTAACAGTCTCCATCCTCGTCTTCCTTAACTATAAAAATGGATCACTCCTGTCATCACCTATATTTAATCCTCAGGCAAACTCAAAGAGTTCTATACATTAAATAGTATCTATTAAAAATATGAGACCTACATTTATATAACTAGTGCCAAAATTCTCTTATTCAGGACTGAAATGTTTAATAGATATCTCAACTTATAACTACACTGAAATATCATTAAGTTTCCAGAATTTGCTTTTCTCTTTAATTGTGCATGCTCCTAATCACAGTTTCTTCTATCACACTTCATTAAAGTATGAAAGTTAAAACAAAACCAAATAAACAAAAAGAAAAAAAAATTAAGGGTCATCTTTTATTCTGAAAATATCTAATAACCTATAACCAATTAATGAGTTCAGAATATCAATTTCAGCTCTACAGTCAAAACATATCCTCCATCTGAAGAATTCTAAAGAAGTCCTTCACTCTTACCTCATTGAATCACTACTTGCCTAAATTATATATTTTTGCTTTCACTTTTACCCCTAGTGAAATCTATACAGAAGAAACAATGTAGGTCTTTTAGTATATAAATTACATGTTACTCTCCTAACTCAACTTTTGAACACACTATAGAGTAACCAAAAGTACACAGGAAATCAGAAGTCAACCTTTGAAGGAAGGAAGAGTCACATGTATGTGGCTTTTTGCCTAAAAGTATTCCCTTTTGCACAGGGTAGTTAGAAATGAAAGCTATAGTTCTTTTTATTTTTATTTTTTTCAGAGACAGAGAGAGTCAGAGAGAAGGAAAGATAGGGACAGGCACATAGGAACAGAGAGAGATGAGAAGCATCAATCATCAGTTTTTTGTTGCGACACCTTAGTTGTTCATTGATTGCTTTCTCATATGTGCCTTGACGAAGGGGCTACAGCAGACCGGGTAACCCCTTGCACCCAAGCTGGTGAACTTTGCTCAAACCAGATGAGCCTGCACTCAAGCTGGTGATCTCAGGGTCTCGAACCCGCATCCCAGTTCGATGCTCTATCCACTACACAACTGCCTGGTCAAGCAAAAGCTGTAGTTCTTAAAAGATTTTTTATCTTTATTTACTTATATGAGAAGAAAATTTTGCCTGACCTGTGGTGGCGCAGTAGATAAAGCGTCGACCTGGAAATGCTGAGGTCACCGGTTCGAAACCCTGGGCTTGCCTGGCCAAGGCACATATGGGAGTTGATGCTTCCAGCTCCTCCCCCCCCTGTCTCTCCTCTGTCTCTGTCTCTCTCTCTCTGTCTCTCTCTCTCCCTCTCCTCTCTAAAATGAATAAATAAAATAAAAAGAAAATTTTATAAATATAGTATCTAAGTTTCACCTTAAGAAGTTTGAAAAAGATTACCAAATAAATCCAAAATTAGTAAAAGGAGGAAAATAGCGAGGAACACAAATCAATGAAATAATAAATGAACGAACAATAGAAACTTTCACAAAATTAGTAGTTACCCTTTAAAAAGATGAATAAAACTGATAAGCAATAGCAAAGCATATCAGGAAAGTAAAGAAAAAATACCAATTATCAATAATAATAATGAATGAGAAGATAACACTATAGATCCTGCAAACATCAAAAGAACAATAATGAATCATTTAAAATAACTAAGATAACACATTCAATGACAAATAAAATGGTTTGAAAAAATGCTGATTATCAAAACTGACACAAGTTGAATTGAAAATCTGAGTAATTCTATTAAAGAAACTGAACTTATTATCAAAGTGTTCCCATAGTAAATCCTAGTCTCAAAATGTGTTTAAGGTAAAATATATCAAGCATTTATTTAGGAATAAATGTCAATTTTACATAACTACTTTCTGACAATAGAGGAGTAAATATTTCTCATTATTTGATGAACACACTATATCTCAAATCAGAACCAGAAAATGGCATTTTAAGAAAAGAAAAACTTCAGAAAAAAATATTCTTTATGAAGATAGTTGTAAGAATCCTTAACAAAACATTGGCAAATTGAATCCAGTAATATGTCAAAGGGATAATTTATTATGACCAACACAGCTTATTCCAGGTTTAATATTTAAAAAATCAATCAATATAATTAACTTTATTAACATATTAAAAGAGAAAAATTATATAGTCATCTCAATAAATGCAGAAAAGTGATTTGAGAAAAATCAATGCCTATTGATGATTAACATTTTTCAATAAATAAGAATAGAGGTATCTTTTTCAGCCTAAAAAGTTAAAAAATAACATGATTGATAAGTAAGAATGACTGAATACTTCCTCCTTCAGAAAGGAAACAAGTCAGGAGAGTTCATTTTTACCATTTCTATTCAAGATTTTTCTTGAGATCTTCATCAGTGCAATAAGAAAGAAAGATAAAATAAAATAACAAAGACTGTGAAGGAGAAAGTAAAACACTCTTAAAATTCTAGACACTATAATTATTTATGCAGAAAATCCTATGAAATCTAAACGACAGTAGAAAATTGAGTGAATTTACAAAGTTTGCAAGACACAAAGTCAATATGCAAAATCAACTTTATTTCTTTATTCTAGCAGCTAATAATTGGAAAGTTAAATATTCAGTCAAAATAGGATAGAACATTATAAAGTTAGAAAAGTTTTAACAAAGTCAACGAAATATTTTAAAACAAAGCTAAATAAATGAAGCTATAGGCCATATTCAAGGATTGAAGATTCAATATTTCTGAGGTGTTAATTTCAAAAAATTTCATAGAAATATAATAAAATTCCAGTCATAATCTCAGTGGACTCTATTTTAAAGAAAATTGAAAAGATATATTAAAAATGTATATAGAAATGAAAACCTCAAGTACAGAAAAAAATTGTGTAAAATAAAAAAGGATTGAAATATTTACATAAGTAAATTTCTTTTTTTTTAAATTTTTTTTTTATTTATTCATTTTAGAGAGGAGAAGGAGAGACAGAGAGAGAGAGAGAGAGAGAGAGAGAGAGAGGAGACAGAGAGAGAGAAAGGGGGAGGAGCTGGAAGCATCAACTCCCATATGTGCCTTGACCAGGCAAGCCCAGGGTTTCAAACCGGAGACCTCAGCATTTCCAGGTCGACGCTTTATCCACTGTGCCACCACAGGTCAGGCCTACATAAGTAAATTTCAAGAATGCTTTCTTAAGCAAGACAGTGTGATTGTGACATAAAAATAGAAAAATAAATCAATGGAACAAAAAATAAAAAGGTTCAAAAAAACAAAGACAGACTTCTAGTGAAGAGTACAACCTGCAGCAGAAGAAGGCAATCGGAAGCCCAAAATCAGTTTCCCACTGACTGTTTTTATATGGCCATAGGTTAAGTAATGTTTTTACATTTTAAAATAGTTTAAAAATGTGAAAATAATACTTCAAACTTTATTATTTATAAATAAAAACATAGCTACAATTATTTATTTGCATCTCTTTAATCTAATGGCTATGTGGCTGGTATAACCTAAAAATGCATCTACTATTTGGTCCTTTACAGAAAAAATTGCCAGTCCTTGACTAGAGTCCAGATTTTTCTTTTTAATAATGTTCTTCATTAAGACTGACCAGAGAACCTTGTGCAAGAGATTTATTCCAGTTCTGGGGTAGGAAAAACTTAAGATGAGCTTGGAACAACTTGCAATAGAAAGTAAGTGAATGAAGAATAATGAAGATGTTATCAAAAAAAGTACATGACCCAGCTTGAAGTAGTTCTCAGTGTTAGGTTTGGGTCCAGGGGTTCTTTAAAATCAAACTCACCTCCCCTAACCTCTCGCTGGGGCAACTTTCTCATTAAACAATCTCCCTCATCCAGACCCCTCCTCCTTTAAGCAAATCCCCTCACCTCAGAATTCTCTGGGAAGTATCCTTGAGCAAGGCATTCGGGAGGAGCCCAAGGGTTGGAAAAAGGATATAGTCTGTGACCAAGGCCATAGATGAGGATACACTATTACATCTGCAGGTGTTTCTGCAGATAATGTAAAATTTGAATCTAATCATAAACTAATATCATATAAAACCAAACTGGAGACATTTTATAAAATGATTAACCTATACTCTTCTAAAAATGACAAGGCTGAGGACAATAGAAAGCTGTAGAATGATTCTAAATTAAAGGAGAATAAAAAGACATGACAACTAAATGCAGTAGATGGTCATGGATTAGATCCTAAATTGGGGTAAGAGGGGTTGGAAAAACTATAATTGTGACATTTGACTAATTAAAATATGTTCTATGAATTGCCCAAAGAGTCTTCACTATAGAACTGCTTTTCAAACAAATACACCTCACTCCCAATATAGCTTACTTTTGCTCATACAATGACCTCAGCCTGTAATTCTTTTCTTTTAGTAGTGTAGAGCCTACTGAAATGTCCCTTTCTAATTGAAAGCTCTCCTGATTCTTTTAGGCTCTTAGATTATCTCTCCTTAAAACTGCATGCTAGCCTATATGCATCTCTCTCATAG
This sequence comes from Saccopteryx bilineata, assembly GCF_036850765.1. Lineage (NCBI taxonomy): Eukaryota > Metazoa > Chordata > Mammalia > Chiroptera > Emballonuridae > Saccopteryx > Saccopteryx bilineata. The sequence continues at coordinate 48,223,127 of NC_089494.1, read as the reverse complement.
AATTTAGCATATTAAATTCTGAATTTTTGTTTACATAATTTCTCCCATTGGTGTAGTCTTCTTAGCAGTGGGACAATACCTGATTGGTTTTATAAATTTCAATTTAGCTCTTTGATTGTCACAAACCGTGTACATGCTTAGATTGTTGTTGCTGTTCTTTTTTCTGAGAGAATATTGAATAAAACATCAATAAAATGACATGTCAAATATTGTTTTACTTCTTTAGACCTTTGAAAAATTTATGTTCTCACACTAAGAAAATAAATACTCTTTACAGAAGAATCAGTCAACTAATATCCAGAATTTACTAATATGAAAACATCAATCATCCAGCCCACAGTCAATAAGACAAATAAAAAGACCTTAAGATAGTTCACCAACTTCACTGACAATCAAATGTGATATATTTAACAGCAGAACATCCCAGTATCCCTTAACTGTTTAACACTATTTTGGAAAAAATTCTGTCACATTTGTTTTACAATTCAAGAGCAGAAATGTATTAGAAAGTGTAGAGTAGTTGCTAGAGCTAGGTGTACTAGTTCTAGTTCTGGTAGCTAGCATTCAAATAAAGAGAGAAGAGAAAAAACCATGAAAATAAATCTCAAAAATGTATAAAGCACAGTGTTATCATTTACTATAGAAGTTACTCAAACTAGTTCGTTATCCCCTGAAGTCATGGATTGAGCATATACTGTTTAAAGAGTATTGTGTAAAATATATTTTGGATGTTTTCCAGCAGAACCAGATAATAAAACTCTATTTGTGCTTAGAAATATAAGCCTTTATTTCAAAAAACTTAATTCATGGAAAATAGATATTATGAGACTAATTGGATTTATTGTTCCTTATAAAAGAGATAATTTAGTTAAATATTATGAGAAGATAATTCCAAACTGGCATTTATTTTCATAAGATAACACATTTATTTTGAAATTCTGGAATCTTCCTAAGAAAGTACAGCAGAACTAATGATTTCTGGGAATAGTACCTTATTTTAAAAGTATTCATATGAGACTCTGGACATTTCATAGCTTTAGAGAGGACCATTTCAGGATAATGAGCTGTGAAATGGCAAACATTAATCTCTACCTAATCTTTCAGAGAGAAAATTATTTCCCTTAGGCATTTGATACTACTGGACCACTACTGACAAGTCTTGAAATAGATATTTTGGCTTTTATTTGTTTAGAAAAAGCCAATAACTTAGTGATTTCAATATAAAAATATGGCATAGAATCACAGACCAGAGAGAAAAGATCAAGCTATTAAAGCACACAATTTTTCACATTTCAATTTCAAACCCACAAAAGCATGTAAAACTTAGCAAAGGAAAAACAAAATGAGCATTATTATCTCAAGCTGTGTCTAGTAAATATTTATAGTAAGCTAAAACATTTAGGTTACACTTTTATGCTTATACATTTCTATTGATTTTTTACATTTATATTTTTTAATTCTTTTTTTCTCAGAAGTAGGAAATTGAGAATACTCTTTATTTTTCTGCCATTGTTTAGCTTCCATTTGCTATTTAAGTATCAAAATTCTCTAACCATATGTACTGTAATCTGATGTTATTAAATAGATATTGGGGTAGATGACTGTTTTTAAAATTAACTATCTAGGTATGTGTCATAAAATAGTAAAGTAATAATTTTTTAAACAACATGTATTGGATATGATAAGAAACACTGCCTTCCCATTGATTCCCAGAGAGTTCACTGGCTTATTTATCTGTCTATACTGGTTCTCTTTCATCCTTCACAGTTCTGTGAGCTTTTCTTCTAGATCTCAGCAATTTGTCAGGGAAAAAAAAGAGAAAAAATGTTAAATTAACCATTCAATATCACCAAGCAATTAATGAATAATCCCTTTATTAAATTTATTTCAGGAATTAAATTCTCCTAGTGTAGTTTCTATTACAGTAAAGGGCTCTTAAAACATATGATTTAGGCATGAGAATTTAGACAAAGATAAGTTAAATATTTTCTCCAATATCACATTGAAATAAGAGAGAGAACTTTTGCTTAATCGTTTTTCTTATACTGCATAGTTCAGTAAGGTTAAAATGAATGAATCTTCAAAACTTGAACTTAAAGTACTTAATTTATTAACACTGTTATTATTTGACCTATGGATGACATGAATAAAAGCAAGAAAAGTTGGATTCTAGTCTTTTCAGTGACAGTACTTAGGCTTATCACTTAGACTCTTCAATTTCTTAGAATATGTTTCTCTTTTTTCCTTCTTCTTCTCCTCTTCCTCTTGCCCTCTTTGGATTCAGAGTTGGTTAATCACATTACAACATTCTTATCAGTAGATTCAAGGCTCTAAAATGGTTTGACATTATCGCTCTGTCATCATCATTTTCCTCCCATGTCTGTTTCCATCCCCTAGGTACACACTAATATATTTGATATTCACAAATAAGCACAGATAGTATGTATGTAAGCTTGGGAATCCTGAAGCCAGATACCCAAGGTTTGAATCCTGATTTCAACACAAACTAGTTATATAGATGGCCTTTGAGAAACATGAGTCTTTTTATGTTACTTATATTTCACACCACTTTTTTCTTCTGTAACATGAGTATAATAATACCTACTTCTTAGGTTATTCTGATGCTTAAATCACTTATATTTCAATAAACAATATTTATATGTTTTATGTGGTATTATGTATATATAAAATATATACACATATATGCACATATATTTATACTTGTTACAAATACTTAAGCTAAAAAAATTTATGCTCATATATAAATATGTGTATTCTTAAAAATGATTTCCATGAAACAATATTTTATGTGGTTTCTTACAATATTTTCAGTACTGTTGTTAGAATATATCAACACTGTGCTGTATAACAGTAGTTCATTGATTGCTTCTGTGTGTTGAAGCAAATACCATTAAATGAGTCCTCTATATATTTTATTTTAATTTGCATGAAGGTAGACAAAAACAGCTAAATGCAACATTTATTCTTCCACATTAATAGACAGAAAACAGCTAAATCAAGCTTTATTTATCCACATTTCCTTATTGACCTGTATAAGAATGGGGTTTATATCCAAATGTGTTACTGCTGAGTCATGAAGCACAACAACACTTCAACAATGTTATTAGATTAAACTCTAGAATGTCAGTAGCAATTTACGCTGAGGCTAGAACAAAAGAGTATTTTCCCACAGATGTGCCAAAACTTTCTATTGTTAGATATTTTGTCATTCAGAGATGTGGTAACTTGAGTCTTTATTTAGAATGTTCCTATTTCCCCATGTATAAGATGCACCCTTTTTCGAAAAATTTGAGGTCTAACAACTGGGAGCAATTTATACAGTGGTTATAGATTTTTTTAATTGCATTTTCAGCTTTTTTGCGCTTGTGTCCTTGCACTCATTGTTTCGCACTTGTTACCAGTATATTATGGTAGATTACATTTTGTAATGTTCTGCCCAGAAATGGCTCAGAAAAGATTTTGTACAGTGCTAAATTTGTTAAAAGTGATCCAGTTTGCAAAAGTGAATGGAAATCGTGCTGCTGAACAGTAAATTTGGTCCTCTTCCAACTGAGAAATCAATTCGAGATTTGCTGCGGGTAGAAGAAACCCTACCAAAAATGCCATGGCAGAAGAAGGCCATGAGAGGCAAGTCTGCAAAATGGCCTGATTGAGAAAGGGAATTTAAGATATGGATTGAAGAGCAAAGGGCGAATAAAATAAAAATAAAAGGGAATTCCTGTGTATACAGAGATGCTTCAGCATGAGGCAAGAAGAATTGCTGATGAAAAAGAAGTTACTGATTTCAAAGGACACAACTGGTGCTTCAGTTTCATTAAACAGAATGGACTAAGCATGTGTACATTCACCAGACTTGCCCAAAAGATGCCTGAAATCTATGAGCAGAAGGTCCTTGAATTTTATTGTTTTGCCATTCAATGTCAGAAGACACATCAGTTTGAATTGGGACAGATTGCAAATATGGATGAAGTCCCCCTTCAATTTGATGTCCCAAGTAACAGAACTGTTGATAATAAGGACGTGAAAACTGTAACTGTGAAAACATGTGGACATGAAAAGAGCCATTCTACAGCTGTTCTAGCTTGTTGTGCTGACAGAACCACGCTGCCTCCTGTGCTGATTTTCAAACACAAAACAATGCCAAAAGAAGACATTCCTCAAGGAGTGATTGTCCACCTTCATGACGAGGCTAGGATGGGTCAGGATGGGATAAAGATCTGGTTTGAGAAAGTTTGGAGAAGAAAACCAGGTTGGCTCTTACACAAACCTGCCCTATTGGTGCTTGATCAGTTCAGGGCACACATAACAAAAAACACAAAGAAGATTGCTGCAGAGCAAAAAACAACGCTTGCTGTCATACCCAGAGACTTGACCTCCCAGCTCCAACCACTTAATGTCAGCATTAACAAACGCTTCAAAACTGCCATGAGAGATGAACGGAACCAATGGATGAAGTCCTTTGGGAACAATTTGACACCAGCAGGAACAGTGAAGAAACTAACTACAGGAGAAGTTTGTACCTGAGTGAAAAGATCCTGGGATAATATCAAGATTGAGATCATTGTCAAATCATTTAAGAAGTGTGTTATTTCAAATGCCATAGTTGGAACTGAGAACAAGACAATATATGAAGACAGTGATTTGTTATCAGACACAGATGAGGACAAGCTAATGGGTGGGAGTTTTGACAGTGATGAGGAGTTGTATGAATAACTTTATGTAATTTTTTCAAATTTTAGGCTCCAAAATTAAGGTGCATCTTATTCATGGGGAAATATGATATTTGTGTATATAATATCATGAAAAGATTTAAGTTTATATTTCTACATTGGATGAGTCTTTTCCTTCAGCATAGTTTCCCCAATGACTTTTCCTCAACACCTTTACTATATATTAAATTTACATAATATTGTGATTATATTTTGTCACATGATTAGATTTTGTCTGGGAAATGGATTGATTTTATAGCTATATTGGAGAGAATCAATATGCTTAAAAAGTATGTTATCCAATAACTTGTTATTTTTTTCCACTTATTCAGACCTTTATTGTGTCATTCAGTATCAATATAAAATTTCTCTATAAATATCTTTTGCATTTTTTGCTAAGTATAATCAGGATTTTTTAATGGATTTTGTTGCTAGGCAAGGAATACCTCATTTTTAAATGAAATATTTGAAACATGCAGATAAAGAATAATAGAATTAACAAAGTTATATATAACTTAGGTTTGCTAATTTAAATATTTTATTATATTTAATATATTATTTTAAGCAATAAAATATAAGTTGCAGTGCTTTTTGAGCTCCTCTAAATGCCTTAATTTTTTTCCTCCTTTCACAGAGTTAGCTATTCTGAATTAAGTATTTGTCATTGCTATATATGCTTTTATACTTTTACTATATATGTATGCAATTATTTTTAAACTTTTTAATTTATTGATTGACTTTAGAGAGAGAAAGATGAAAGCAGAGAGAGAGAGAGAGAGAGAGAGAGAGAGAGATTTATTTGTTGTTGCACTGATACTATGCATTCCTTGGTTGATTTTTTTGTGTACCCTGACTGGGGATCAAACCAGCAACCTTGGCAAATTGGGACAACACTCTAACCAACTGGACTATTGGCCAGAATGGTATGCAATTATTTTCAAAATTTTTAACACATGAAGTAAATAATTTACTGCATTAAAACCTCATTGTTTAAAACATATCCAGTTTGATAATAAAAAAGAAAAGAAAAAGAAAAACATAGGCCCTTCAATAACACGGGGTTAGAAGTGTCAACTCCAATGTTGTTGAAAATTCACATATAACTTTATCTTCCCCAAAACCTCACTATTAATAGCCTACTGTTTGGCTGGAAGACTAATAATAGAATTGATTAACAATAATTTGTATATTATATGTATTATTACTGTATTCTTAGGATAAAATAAACTAGAAAAAAGAAAATTAAGAAAATCTTAAAAAACAAAATATATTTACAGTATTTACTTTTTAAAATTGTGTGTAAGTGGACCTGCAGAGTTCACCTTGTGTAGTCCAGAGGTCAACAGTAATGTATTCACTCAGGGTATATAATCATAAGTGATTAATAGCAGGTAAAGTGTATGAGTGATAATATTTTCCTAACCTGGGTCATGTATTTTGACTTCATGAAAATACTAAAATATCAACATGTTTCATAAACCTAAAATTCACACAAATATGTTTAGCATTTGTTTTATATAATTTAGAGGAAACATAGATAGGATTTATACAGGCGTGAAGAGGCTCTTATTTTTGTGGATCTTGTATATTCAGAAAACTTAGAAGAGATTTAAATCCATAGAGGAAAATATATAAGAAAATGCAATCTGAATGTGTACTTTTGTCTGCACCTAAATACTTGAGTAGATAAGCATTGTAAACCACAAGATAGTGTAAATATTCTGAGGCAACAATTTCCTGCATTGCATGGAGACTGGTGATAAAGCACTTAAATATGTTGTTTCCTAATTTTTATTTTACTGTTGCTGGTACCTTTTAAATGGAGACATATACTTTATTATTTTAAATTCTTTTTCTTTTTGACATATGATTTATATTATTCTACTTTCATACATTTTTCCTCTTTTGTTGGATGTTTTTCATCACACTGTCAGATATACTGTCTTGTATTTTGTTTAACTTCTCTTGAATTGATCCAGTTTTTAAACTCAGTTAATTAGCATTACTTTTCTTTCCTTATCTTCTACCTTTCAAAATATAAAAAAATGTAGTTACTATAACCTTATATATAAAATTAACTTAGAATATGCATAATTGTATTTGGTGTTATTATAGACCAGTGATTTTTATCTCACTTTCTTAGATTTGGTTTTTATTTTATTACTTTTGCTTCAGTAAGCCATTCTTTGAGAAAGGATCTCTTCCCAAATGACATTAAGCTCTTGCATATCCAAGATTAACTTTATTTTGCCTTTATATTAGAATACTCATTGATTAGTAACAAAATTCTAGAGTTAACATCACTTTTCCTTCAGAACTTTGGAGGCTTTGCATGATTGCCTTTAATTATTTCTTTGCTGAAGCTGAAACTTGATGTCCATTTGATTCTTTCCTTTACATGTCATATAGTTTGCTTTCTAAAAATAGTAACAATTCTATCTTATCAGCTCAGTTCTTAACTAATACTAAGATGACCTGGTTTTGAGTCTATTTTTATTCACCTAGTTCACATCTTCATTGTTCATTTCCAACTGTAGACTAATTTATTTGATTGTTTGATTATTTATTCTATTCACTTCTGTTTCTTTTTAGTTAGAACCTAGGACTCTTGCCAATGGCTATTAATAGTTCTGAAATATTTTTTCCAGGGAAATAGATAGATAAATGATGATAGGTGATGATAGATGATTGATAGATATATAGATAGATAGATGATAGATAGGTAGATGATAGATAGGTAGATAGATAGATGATAGATGATAGATAGATATAGATAGATAGATAGATAGATAGATAGATAGATAGATAGATGATAGATAGACTCTGACTTTTGCTCAATTTTCCTCTGATTCCTGGGACAGTTTCCTTTATCAATCTTCTAATTAGCTAACTCCAACTATGTTCATTTTGTTTTTAACACAGATACACATACATAATATGTTTTCATATATATATGAACAATTTTGAATGTTTATTTCTATAACACCCACATTTTCTGAAATAATATCTTTTCTTTTTATTTAACTATAATTATTATATTAAATTATATTGTTTTCCCCCTACTAATTCTGTTTCTTTGTGATTTCAGTTTGTTAATTAACTTTGGTGCCTCCATTCCATGGTTTTAATTTAATGCAAGTATGTATAATTCCACAGTAGTTTATGTGTCTTGCTGATGTCTTAGATGAACAGTGTGTTTTCTCAGGCCATATAAAAATTCTTCTTCCGTTGTTAAAGCCACTCTTATTGACAGGACCTTTCTCTGGGATGTCTGACTGTAGATTATGGTGATCTCATGTTATGGAGGTGCCCTCTCCATCCCTGTCTGGAACACTCCCTTCCGTCACTGTAGTATCTGTTAGATGCTATCTTCCTCTGTGCAAAGCTGTAACTATGGCTTTATCTTGGATGCAACTGCAAAAAAAAAAGGTGTTTTTTTTTATTATTTTTTTTATCTACTCTTTTTGTCAAGATATGGAGTAGTTATACTCTTTAACCTACTTTTCATTCTTTTTCAGTACCCAGGCTAAGCACTATCTTTGTGTGTATCAATCATACTCTTTAGAAAATAGTTTTTGAGAAATTGCCAAGGACAAAGTTTTTTGGATGCCATTCATTTAGTGTAGATGTATGGTGGGATATTATTATTTTGAAAGTAACATTTATATTAATCTGATGACTACCGCACTCTTCAGTCTATTTTGTTGAGTTTCTTTTCACCTGAAATTTTTTTTCTTTTCTTTTTTGTATTTCTCTGAAGTTGGAAACGGGGAGGCAGTCAGACAGACTCCCACATGCGCCCGACCGGGATCCACCTGGCACGCCCACCAGGGGGCGATGCTCTGCCCATCTTGGGGCATCATTCTGCCACAATCAGAGCCATTCTAGCACATGAGGCAGAGGCCACAGAGCCATCCTCAGCGCCCGGGCAAACGCTGCTCCAGTGGAGCCTTGGCTGCGGGAGGGGAGAGAGAGACAGAAAGGAGAGGGGGAGGGGTGGAGAAGCAGATGGGCACTTTTCCTGTGTGCCCTGGCCGGGAATCAAACCCAGGACTCCCACACGCCAGACCTACACTCTACCACTGAGCCAACCGGTCAGGGCTCACCTGAAATTTATGATGAGAACTACTCCTTCCTTTGCTGGCCTTCCTCCTTAACTTTGAGCTACAATTTCTCTCTTTTCTTGTCATTTCATAAGTTCAATTCTATATGATTTCTGTGTTAATGATTCTATAACTTCTGGCCTAATAGGTGGTAGGAAAGGTAGATATGTGAAACATCCACTAATATAATCCAAATTTCCTCAGTGCTGGAGTTCCTTATATAGCACTTTTGCCTGTCATCTCTAGACTTTACTCTAAAAGGTAGTCTCTTTCATTTTTGAAGACATCAAATATTAGAAATTACCATGAAAAGAATAGTGATTCTAGGAAACTGAAAGACTAGGGAAGACGTTTACTGATAACTTCCATTTCATTCCTGTACCTTTTCATTTCGAAGCATTCTCTTTGATCCTTAAAAAGTAGATATGTTTTGAAGGATCTTGCCTTTTCTTTACAGATCAGAGGAAAGTACTTCAGATTGAGAGAAGTTATAGGAAAGGTTAGATTTTTTTCCCTTTACTTTTAATGTTATACTTAAAAGAGTCGACCTTGTAGGAGAGATTGAGCAATGAAAATTAAGTGTCATCACAGAAGGAAGAATAGAGTTCATACACACTTAAAATCAGATGTCTGCCCAAGATTATATTTTCTAGCAATACATTTATATAATAATGTATGTGACTTGGAGGTCAATCCCATATTTTGCCTTTAATGATATTAGCTTTCAGGTATTCATTAGTACAATACAATTATACTTCCCCCTCAAAAAAGTAGAAAGATGTCATTCTATAAAAACTTATACAGTGTCAAGGAACCCAAATTTCCTACATAGTAACTTGCTAAATAGCAAGTATTTTATACTAACACCAAACTCTCATATCCAAACTCACATTGGCTTGAAGAACAAGATAGAGAATCAGAAATCCTGATTCCCAGTTTATATAACTATCAGTGAATATCAGTGGGGCTGGTAGGGTGTGTAGTGATCGTCTATAAGATAATCATAAGAAAATAAGGCATAGGCATCTGTAGTTTGTAAAACTTTCCTGGTAATTCTTTTTTTTGTGTGTGTATTTTTCTGAAGCTGGAAACGGGGAGAGACAGTCAGACAGACTCCCGCATGCGCCCGACCGGGATCCACCCGGCACACCCACCACGGGCGATGCTCTGCCTACCAGGGGGCGATGCTCTGCCCCTCTGGGGCGTCGCTCTGCCGCGACCAGAGCCACTCTAGCGCCTGGGGCAGAGGCCATGGAGCCATCCCCAGAGCCCGGGCCATCTTTGCTCCAATGGAGCCCTGGCTGCGGGAGGGGAAGAGAGAGACAGAGAAGAAGAAGGGGGGGTGGTGGAGAAGCAAATGGGCGCCTCTCCTATGTGCCCTGGCCGGGAATCGAACCCGGGTCCCCCACACGCCAGGCCGACGCTCTACTGCTGAGCCAACCAGCCGGGGCCTTTTTTTATTTCTTAACTGAGAAGTAAGGAGGCAGAGAGATAGACTCCTTCATGAACCCCTACTGAGATCCACCGGGCAAGCCCCCTACCAGGCAATGCTCTGCCCATCTGGGGCTGTTTGTTGCTCCATTGCTTGGTAAGCAAGCTATTTTAGCACCTGAGCCATCCTGAATGCCTAGGGCCAACTTACTCTAACTTAGCCATGGCTGTGTGAAGGGAAGAGAAAAAGACAGGAGAAGGGGAGGGGTGAAGAAGCAGATGGTCACTTCTTCTGTGTGCCCTGATCAGGAATCAAACCCAGAATGTCCATAAATTGAGCTGACACTCAGCCTTGAACCAATCAGCCAGAGTCCTGGTAATTCTTAAACACTGTTCTTTCCACTTACTAATCTGTCCTACAGACATGTTAGCTATGGTCTATTTCTCAATTCTAATTGTTTTTTCCTATCTTGACATTAAGAAAAAAAATCAGTAAATATTTTATTGAGGCTTTTGTCTTATTCAACATTTTAATGTTTACAAGACAGCTTTCTGTTGTTATCCACATTAAAATAATTAACAAATATGGAACTTATATATACATGCAATTACTGATTTGCATTCACCCACTGAGTTTTGAGCAGTTTCATTGCTCAGTAATGCTCATTTTTAAGCTTATGAATATCAAATGACTAAATCTTAACATCTTTAAATAATTTCCGGTGGGATTGAGCGTGTGGCATTACAATGAAACATCTATACCTTCAGCACTTCTGTCAAAGGAAGAAGAAAAGATAACTTCCAAGAGAGCTACAAAGCTATGTAAACAGATAGTAAGGCCACCCGACAACAAGATTTTATAGTTTATTCCTAAACTAAAGAAATGTGGTGGAATAACTATTTCTTTAAAAGACTTATTCCTAATTGAACATTCTTTGTATATGTAAGCATTGTGTAAAGACACTGCAAGCTCAACATTCAAATAACTATTTCTTTGAAAATATTAATTAAACAACAGAAGAAAATTTAAGGATTGTAACAAAAACTTTTCTCTATAGAGTATCTGCTTAATCAGAATTAAATTTAATAACAATCTCTTTCTATTTTTTCTTGTGTTTTTAATAATCCTGTCTAAAGGATCCCATGATTATATGCTATTGAGATATTAATCTTATTTTGTTGAATATACTTAAATAATAGTATGCAAAAACGTCTGTTAGTTGATATATGCTGTTAGTTTTCTAAATACAAGGCTTGGATCACACTGAGCAAAGTGTGTCTGGCTCTCATCTACCACAGTGGAAAGATTAAAGGCATGAATAATAAATATTTGTATGTGTACTCAAGAGGTGTAATGGGTATGTTTTAGTGCACTGAATGAAAGGGTAAGCATTAAAAGACATCTCATTTTTTTTTGTCCGAAGAGAGAAGCAGGAGTAGGCAGACAGAATCTCACTTGTGCCCAACCAGGATCCACCCAGCATGCCCACAAGGGGGTGATGCTCTGCCCATCTGAGGCATTGCTCCCTTCCAACCAGAGCCATTCTAGTGCCTGAGGAGGAGGCCATGGAGCCATCCTCGGTGCCAGGGCCAACATTGCTTCCATGGAGCCTTGGCTGCAGGAGGGGAAGAAAGAGATAGAAAAGAGAGGGAGAAGGGTGGAGAAGCAATTGGGTGCCTCACCTGCGTGCCCTGGTTGGGAATCAAACCTGAGACTTCCACATGCTGGGCTGACACTCTACCACTGAGCCAACCGGCCAGGGCTAAAAGACATCTTGACTCTGGATCTTAGAAAAAAAATCGAGAGTTTACTTTCACCCAGCCACTTTTTCAATAGAAAATATAGCATTAAGGTAACATGTTAAATTAAAGTAAGGCCCTGGCCGGTTGGTTCAGTAGTAGAGCATCAATCTGGTGTGTATAAGTCCCAGGTTCAATTCCTGGCCAGGACACATGGAAAAAGCAACCATTTACTTCTCTTCTTCCACTCCCTCTTCTTTCTCTCTCTTCTTTCCTGCAGCCATAGCTCCATTGATTCAAGCACATCTACTCCAGGCACAGAGGATGACTCCATGGAGCCACTCTGCCTCAGGTGTTAAAAATACCTCAACTGTAAGCACAACATCAGCTCGAGACAAGAGTTACTGGGTGGATCCTGGTCAGGCAGCATTTGGGAGTCTGTCTCACTATCTCCCATCCTCTCACATTAAAAAAAAAAACTAATTAAAGCAAAACTTTCTTAGGTATTTTGTACATATATGCAGGAGTGTATGTGCATGTGAGAAAAAAAATAGAGCTAGATATAGAAAGATAGAAAAAGTAAGTTGAATTTTTTTACCTTTTTATTGAATTTATTATGGTAAAATTGGTTAATCAAGTTATATAGCATTCAGGTGTACAATTCTTTTATTTATTTATTTTATTATCCAGTGAGAGTCAGGGAGGTAGAGAGACAGATTCCCAAATGCACCTGGACCAGGATCAACCCGGCAACCCCCATCTGGGGCTGATGCTCTGCACATCAGGTGCCACTGCTCTGTTGCTCGGAAATCAAGCTATTTCAGAACCTGAGGTGAGGCCATGGAGCCATACTCAGTGCCTGCAGCCAACTTCCTCATTTAAGCCATGGCTGCAGGAGGGGAAGAGAGAGAAGGAGAGAGAGAAAGAGAAAAGGGAGGGGAGGGGCAGAAAGAAACGGTCATTTGTCCTGTGTGCCCTGATAAGGAATCATACCAGGAAATTCCACATGCCAGTCCAACTCTCTACCACTGAGCCAACTGGCAGAACCCAAGTGACAATTCTATAATACATCATCTGTATACTGCACTGTGTGTTTCCTACTCCAAGTCAAATCTCCTTCCATCACCATTTGTTCCCTCTATACCAGGGGTTGGGAAACTTTTTGGCTGAGAGAGCCATGAACGCCACATATTTTAAAATGTAATTCCGTGAGAGCCATACAACGACCCATCTATGTTATACATTATCCAATAAAAATTTGGTGTTGTCCCGGAGGACAGATGTAATTGGCTCCAGCCACCCGCAACCATGAACATGAATGGTAGGAAATGAACAGATTGTAATACATGAGAATGTTTTATATTTTTAATATTATTTTTTTATTAAAGATTTGTCTGTGAGCCAGATGCAGCCATTAAAAGAGGCACATCTGGCTCGAGAGCCATAGGTTCCCGACCCCGGCTCTATACCCTCTTCTGCCTCACACTAAACCCTTTTCCTCTTTTCTTTCTTTCCCTCTGGTAATCACTGTTCTGTTTCTGGGTCTTTCCTGCTACATAATGATTATTTGAGAAGAGTTGCTAAGTCTTATTTATATTTGTACTCTAATACTCTTATTATATTTGTGAACACATGATAGATATTCAGTGCTTCTTTCTTTTTTTCCAATTTTTTCTTTTTTTAATTGATTTTAATTTATTGTGTTTACATAGATTCAAGTGTCCAACCAAATACATCCCCCACACCCCTGTGTTTCCTTCAACATCCATCCTTGCCACTTCCTCCCAAGGCCCTCCCCACTTCCCTCCAGGATTTGATTTCCTGCTCTCTATAACCCTGTGTTATATATATATATAATTTCTCTCTATATATAATTTCTCTCTATATATAATTTCTATATATATATATATAATTTCACCAATCTCTTTCCTTTCTCTGATCCCATCCTCTCATCCCCTTTCCCTCTGTCTGCTTTCCCTCTGGTCCCTTTGATCCCACCTCTGTCTCTATTCTGTTCCTCAGTTTATATTGTTCATTGGATTCCTCAAATGAGTGAGGTCATATGATATTTTTTTTCTCTGCCTGGCTTATTTCACTTAGCATAATAGTTTCCAGGTCTATCCATGTTGTTGAAAAAGATAAGATTTACCTCTTTTTCACAGCTGCATAGTATTTCATTGTGTATATGTACCACTGCTTTTTAATCCATTCGTCTGCTGACAGACACGTGGGCTGTTTCCAGATGTTGGTAATTGTAAATAATGCTACAATAAACATGGATGTACATTTCTTCTTTGGAATCAGTGATCTGGTACTCTTAGGATATATTCCTAAAAGTAGAATGGCTGAGTCAAAAGGCAGTTCCATTATTAATTTTTTGAGGAATTTCATACTGTTTTCCACAGTGGCTGCACCAGTCTGCATTCCCACCAGTAGTGCAGTGGGCTTCCCTTTTGTCAACATGCTCGCCAGCACTTATTATGTGTTGATTTGTTAATGAGTGCCATTCTGACTGGTGTGAGGTAGTATCTCATTGTGGATTTAATTTGCATTTCTCTAATGATTAGTGATGTTGAACATTTTTTATCTGCCTATTGGCCATCTGTATGTCCTCTTTGAAGAATTGTCTATTCAGTTATTTTGCCCATTTTTGGATTAGATTGTTTATCTTCCTGGTGTTGAGTTTTACAAGTTCTTTATAAATTTTATTAACCCCTTATCAGATGTATTGTCAAATATGTGCTCCCATTGTTTGGTTTGTCCTTTATTTTGTTCATAGTGTCTTTTTCTGTGCAAAATCTTTTTAGTTTGATATAGTCCCATTTGTTCATCCTGTCCTTTATTTCACTTGCCCATGGAGATAAATCAGCAAATATATTGCTGTGAGAGATGTCAGAGAGCTTACTGCCTATGTTTTCTTCTAAGATGCTTAAGGTTTTCTGACTTATATTTAAGTCCTTTATCCATTTTGAGTTTATATTTGTGAATGGTGTTAGCTGGAGGTCTAGTGTCATTTTTTTTTTTTCAGGTAGCTGTCCAATTTTCCCAACACCATTTGTTACAGAGACTATCTTTATCTATTGTACGCTCTTACCTCCTTTGTCAAATATCAATTGTCCATAAAGATGTGGGTTTATTTCTGGGTTCTCTGTTCTGTTCCATTGATCTATATGCCTGTTCTTATGCCAGTACCAAGCTGTTTTGAGTACGATGGCCTTGAAATATAACTTGATATCAGGAATACCACCCACTTTATTCTTCTTTTTCAAAATTGGTTGAGGTTATTTGTGGGGTTTTTTTGGTTCCATATAAATTTTTGGAATATGTTTTCTATATCTTTGAAGTATGCCATAGGAATTTTAATAGGAATCACACTAAATTTATAAATTGCATATTTTATAAATTTTGGTAGAATTTGCCTGTGAAGCCATCTGACCCGGGGATTTTGTTTGTTGGGAGTTTTTTGATGACTGTTTTGATCATTTTTGTTGCAATTGTTCTGTTTAGGTTTTCTAATTCTTCCAGATTGATTTTTGAAAGATTATATGTTTCAAGGAATTTGTCCATTTCACCTAGGTTGTCTAATTTTTTGGCATACAATTCTTTATAGTATTTTCTTACAATCCTTTGTATTTCTACTGTGTCAATTGTTACTTCTACACTCTCATTTCTAATTTTATTTATTTGAGTCCTCTCTCTTTTTTTCTTGGTGAGTCTGGTTAAAGGTTGATCAACCTTGTTAACCTTTTCAAAATACCAGCTCTTGGTTTCATTGATCTTCTTTATTTTTTTTAACCTCTATGCCATTTATTTTCACTCTGATCTTTCTTATTTTCTTCCTTCTACTTACTCTGGGCTTTACTTGCTGTTCTTTTTCTAGTCCCTTTAGATGAAGGTTTAATTTGTTTATATTTGAGCTTTTTTTTGCTTCTTAAAGTATGCCTGTAATGGTATGAACTTCCTTCTCAGGACTGCTTTTACTGTGTTCCATAAATTTTGAGTTGTTATGTGTTCATTTTCATTTGTTTCTAGTAAATTTTTTATTTTATCCTTGATCTCATCATTAACCCAATCATTATTTAATAGCATGCTATTTAGTTTCCACGTGTTTGAATGTTTTTTAGTTTTCCTATTGTAGTTGATGTCTAGTCTCATGACATTATGATCAGAGAAGATGCTTGATATGATTTCAATCTTCTTAAATTTATTAAGACTCGTTTTGTGTCCTAAAATGTGGTCCATGATAGAGAATGTATCATGAGCACTTGAAAAGAATGCATATTCTTCTGTTTTAGGGTGAAAAGTTCTGAAGATATCTATTAAATCTAGTTGATCTATTGAGTCCTTTAAGGCTGGTGTTTCTTTGTTAATTTTCTTTCTTGAGGATCTATCCAGTGATTTTAGTGGGGTAATAATCTCCTATTATTGGGAAGACAAGATGGCGCTGGAGTAGGCGAATGTACCAACATCCACCTCCCAGAACCAAAGTAGATTACAATCTAATTTTAAGAACTATCACTTGGAAAAACCAACTTTGGACTAAACTAAGAGGACTCTTCAACCAAGGAACACTGAAGAAGCCACACTGAGACTGGTAGGAAAAGTGGAAACACAAAGAGGGCTGCCCAGCTTCCCGGAGCGAATGGCAGCTGGGAGAGACTCGCGTGACGGGAACTTAGTGTATCCCAAGGTTTTCTTTACCAAGCCACAGTTGCAGAGCTCCAGAGAAAAGCAACCTGGTCTCATCTCTCCAGGCAGAGGAAAATAGAAGCTCCGTCTCCACACATGCTGCAGATGGCTTTTCCAGTCTACCTGAATCATTACCAGCTAGAAGCAGCGGTCATTGGGACTTGGACATGAGCTGCAAAGTATAGAATTGTGACAACAATTCTAGTGCCATGCAGACTTTTCCTTGATGTGGACTTTTCCTGGACTCCTGCTCCTTGGGACAACTCCTAACAGACTGAACTGGGGTTGGGTTGCATTTATCATGGATTTGGCATGGTGTTGGGGCCAACTTGGATTTGGTGAACATGTTAAGGACACTACTCTTTTATGGATTTTTGCTGTATTGGCCAAGAGTTTGCTTAAAGGCTTTAATCACTGTAAAAAAAAATAGAAGACTGTATAAAGAAGATGTGGCACATATACACCATGGTATACTATTCAGCCATAAGAAATGATGACATCAGATCACTTACAACAAAATGGTGGAATCTTGATAACATTATACGGAGTGAAATAAGTAAATCAGAAAAAAATAAGAACTGCAGGATTCCACACATTGGTGGGACATAAAAACGAGACTAAGAGACATGGACAAGAGTGTGGTAGTTACAGGGGGCGGGGGGAGGAAATAAGGGAGAGAGGGAGGGGGAGGGGCATAAAGAAAACTAGATAGAAGGTGATGGAGGACAATCTGACTTTGGGTGATGGGTATGCAACAGAATTGAATGACAAGATAACCTGGACATGTTTTCTTTGAATATATACTCTGATTTATTGATGTCACCCCATTAAAATTAATAACAATTTATTTATTAAAAAATCCACTATTATTGTAGTATTGCTGTTGATCTTGCCCTTTATGTCCATCAAACTCTGCTTTATATATTTAGATGCTCTTGGCCTGACCTGTGGTGGCGCAGTGGATAAAATGTCGACCTGGAAATGCTGAGGTCGCCGGTTCAAAACCCTGGGCTTGCCTGGTCAAGGCACATATGGGAGTTGATGCTTCCAGCTTCTCCCCCCTTCTCTCTCTCTCTGTCTCTCTCTCTCCCTCTCTCTGTCCTCTCTAAAAATGAATAAATAAATAAATAATTTAAAAATAAAATAAAATAAAATAAAATGTTATATTTAGATGCTCTTATATTAGGTGCATAGATATTTATAATGGTTATATCTTTCTGTTGGATTACTTCTTTTATCATTATGTAGTGACTGTCTTTATTCCTTACTATAGCCTTTGTTTTAAAGTCTATTTTGTCAGATATAAGTATTGGTATCCCAGCTTTTTTTTTTTCATTTCCATTTGCATGAAAATTTTTTTATCCTTTTACCTTCAGTGTATATGTATCTTTTGTTTTGAGGTTGGTCTTTTGTAGACAGCATATGTACAGGTCCTGTTTTCTTATCCACACAGCTACCCTATGTCTTTTGATTGGAGCATTTAATCCATTTATATTGAAGGTTATTATTGATATGTAGTTGTTTATTGCCATTTTATTCTTTAAATCTACATTCCTCTTTTACTATATTCTTTTCCCCCTTTGTTCTGTTTACAACAGGCCATCTAACATTTCTTTCCACATTGGTTTGGTTATAATAAATTCCTTGAGTTGTTTTTATTTGTTTGTTTTTCTGTTTTTTGTCTGAAAAGCTTTTTATTGCTCCTTCAATTTTAAATGCTAGCCTTGCTGGATAAAGAAATCCTGGTTATAGGCAATCCTTGTTTTGCATCACTTTGAATATTTCTATATTTCTTGCCATTTCCTTCTGGCCTCAAGTGTTTCTGTGGAGAAGTGGATTTCATTTTTTTTTGTATTTTTCTGAAGTTGGAAATGGGGAGGCAGTCAGACTCCCACATGCGCCTGACTGGGATCCACCTGGCATGCCCACCAGGGGGCAATGCTCTGCCCATCTGGGGCATTGCTCTGTTGCAACCAGAGCCATTCTATTGACTGAGGCAGAGGCCATATAGCCATCCTCAGCTCCCAGGCCAACTTTGCTCCAATGGAGCCTTGGCTGCAGGAGGGTAAGAGAGAGACAGAGAGGAAGGAGAGGGGAAGGGGTGGAGAAGCAGATGGATGCTTCTTCTGTGTGCCCTGGCCGGGAATCAAACCTGGGACTCCTGCACACCAGGCCAATGTTCTACCACTGAGCCAACTAGCCAGGGCAGATTTCATTTTTATAAGGACTCCTTTGTTGGTGATTGACTGCTTTCTTTTGCAGCTTTTAATATCTTTCTTTATCTCTTAGCTTTAGTATTTTAATTATGATGTGTCTTGGTGTAGGTCTCTTTGGGTTTCTCTTTAATGAGTTTCTCTGTGCTTCTTGAACTTGTGTGACTTTTCCCTTCATTAATTTAGGGAAGTTTTCAGCTATGATTTCTTCAATCAAGTTCTCTATTTCTTGTTCTTTCTCTTCTCCTTCAGGGACCCCTATTATGCAGATGTTGTTTCTCTTCATGTTGTCACAGAGCTCTCTTAGAGTTTCCTCAGACTTTTTGATCCTCTTTTCTTATTTTTGTTCTGCTTTCATGCTTTCACTTATCATGTCCTCTAAATTTCTGATTTGATCCTTTGCTTTATCCAGCCTGCTTTTAATTCCGTCTAGTGTAGTCTTCATTTCTGCTATTGTGTTTATTATTTCTGTCTGATTCTTTTTTTATGATTTCAATGTCCTTTTTGATGCTTATTATCTCTTATTTTAGGTGCTCATTATATCCATCTATTGTTGTTCTAAAATCTTTGAGCATCCTAACAATCATTATTCTAAACTCTGCATCTGGTATCTTGGTTATTTATATCTCATTCAGTTATTTTTCTGGAGATTTCTCTTGTTGATTCACTTGAATTGCATTTCTCTGTCTTCCTATTTTGTCTTTGTATAGACTGCTGCTTTGGATGTGTTGTTTGTATAGCTAGCTGATTATAGGGTTGGTGTTGTCTGCCTCCAGGTTTCAGTTGTATTGTTTCTAGATCTTCTTGGGTTTGTCCACAGCTGTTGTTTGAATTCGACTGTGGGCTACTTGTCTGATGCTATTGCTCTTTTTGCTATTTGTGTTGGTGTTTTCTATGTCTTAGCTGGGTCAGGTATGAGGAGCCCTTCCTTAAGATACTATTCTAACTAGGGTTGTTAGGTTCTAAGATGATGTTCTCCATATCTGTCTGCTGGATATATCAGCCCTGGACCTCCCTGGCTGGAACCTGGTACAGACCAGTGGGGGTTACTGCTTATGACTGGCTATTAGAAACCTTCTTGAAACTACAGGTGTTCCAGAATTTGTGGCTGCCTCTGCTGGGCCCTGATGCTCTTGTAAATATCAGCTGCACTCCTAGGCTGGCTTTTTTTCTACTCTTGGCCAATGTGTGTGGCTTCTCTATTCCCAAAGTGTGGTCTTTCCACTAAACCCCCACTGTCACAATCTCCTCAGTCACTTGGGCACTGGCATTGCTAAGCATGGGGGACTCTTGGCCTTGTCAGGCTCTACCCCACCCCATGGGCAAGCGGGATGCTTCTACAGGTTCCACCCCTTGCTGCTGCCACTGTGTGGGCCACTGGGCTCCACCCCATGCCAGGCTATGCAAGGTGCCTCACTGGGCTCCACCCCTGGCTGCCACATGGGCTAAGCACCATGGCCACTGCCGCATCTGGGCCCCCCTGCCCTTCAGAGGATACTCAGCTGTTGGGTGGGGGTGGTGGAATCGCCCAGACCTCAGAACTCAAAACCTATATTCCTGATGTCCCCCCTGTTTCTAAGCATCTTTTTGCACTGACTGGAGCAGGAGAGCCTCTCGTGGACAGGGTGATTGCTTTTCTTTTCTGGCTTGATTCTCCTGGGAAAAAATGGTCACTTTATGTTTGTGGGGTGACCCATTCAGGGGTCAGTGTGGCTTTGCCCCACAGTCTCCCTGTGCCCCAGAGACTACACTCTCCTCTCGGACTGGTCCTCTCAGCGCTCCTCACTCCCGGAGCCCAGGGTAAGTGACTGTGAATGAAGTTTTCTATGTGGTCCCCATAAGATGGAGCATGAGTCTGAGAGTTCTGTCTCCCTCTTGAAAACAATAACCCAGCTCTTCTTTCAGCTTAATACTCTTTGTATGCCTCCTCTACTCTCTGGAACTGCAGGCTGGTGATCTGGTCCTGGCGCTGAGGACCCACAAATTTTCGTGCAACCCTCCCCACCACAAGAGACCCTCTGGGCCGCCTCTTGGTCCTAGGAGCTGGGCAGCCCTTTCCAAGTCTTCACTCTTCCTACCTGTCTCAGGGTGGCTTCCATGGTGATGCTTGGTTATAGAGTCTTCTTGGTTTAGTCCAAAGTTGGTTTTTCAAGATGATTGTTTCCAAGTTAAGTTGTAATTTACTTTAGTTTTGGGAGATGGGAGTTGTAATGTCTGCCTACTCTATCGCCATTTTCCTTCTCTCCCCTCAGTGCTTTTTTCTTTTAAGAGTAAAAACTCAGACCCCAAAATAAATGCTTTCTGGAGGCAGGTAAATAATATAAATGTGTGAAACCATATAATATATTGGAATACAAAAAGAGATGCCAAAACTAGAGCCATCTTAAAGAGGGCATGCCTTATCTATCACTATATCACAGACCAGTATAAAACTTATTGTACTAAACAACAATTACTTTAATAAATAATGGTTCTGTCAGTTGTCACTTTGGACCAAGCTCAGCTGGATGGTGGTTCTTCTGATATGTTCTGGGTTCACATATGCAGCTTTTGTCTCCTGGCAGGTAGCTAAAAGATGACTGTTTCCAGATGACTATACCCATGTATGGCTGTCCACTATGGCTGACACAGGTCATGTCTCCTCACTAAATATTAGGCTAATATCATCTTCCTCACTTTAGGGTTCCAGAAGTAACCTAGTGTTGGCTAATGTCCCATTGCCTAAAGCAATTAGATTCCAGTTTTTGATGAAAGAATTTCAAATTTAGTGACAATTTTTTTCATTCTACCATGAAACTTTTAAATTTTCAATTGTTTATAAAGTAAAACACCCTTCTGTTAAAATAAACAAAAATATATGTGACCTTACTCAGTTTCTGACCACTAGCTTAATAGCTCTGCTCTAGTTAACAACAATTTTTAAATTAATTAATTAATTAATTATTTTGAGAGAGAGGCAGGGAGAGAGAGAGACAGGAACACTGAGCTACTCCTGTATGTGCCCTGCCCAGGAACCGAACTGGCAACCTCCATGCTCCAGGTTGACGCCCCCACCAACCAATCTATCCAGTCAGAGCTACTACAATATTTTAAAGAACCATTTAACTGAGAAAATTTTCTCTCAGTCCAGTTTGAATTTTTCTTGCTACTCACTGAATTGTGAATGTGAACTTTTTTATGACCTTTTACTATTTAAGCAACTAAGTGCCTCCAGATAGTACTTAACATGCTCAAGTCTTTGTTTTACTTTACAAGGTTTGCCATTAAGGAACTGTCCCCTTAACAGTGTCTTGTGCACACTGATGCCAAAAAAATGTGACTTCAGTTTTTTTATGCAGTTATTTTCTAATGTCATTGTTTTGTTTGTCTTGTAAAAATATACAAGTAATAATTTTGTGATCCATCATGCTTAATGTTAATAATTTACAATTTTGCCAACCAGTGAAAGCAATTGTCATGAGGAGATGTACACCTGGTGAAATGTATGATAGATCACATAATTAGGCATTTTTCTGTACCTGTATATACAAAATGTTCCATTTAAGGTACATTCCAAGCTTCACCTGTTTATTTTTCTTTAAGTCCACTTGTAATTTCAAGGAACAATACCAAATATTCTCATATGATTTAAGAAATCCTATGAACTTTCATTTTTATTGACTATTATATTCATCTTATTTTATATCATTTTTATACAGTTATGGCATTTCAAAACCTGCATGAGGGCTACAAAAGAAAAATAATAGATTCAGTAATCAACATTTCTTTTTTAAAAATAATCCGTTATTTTTTACTACTGAATACATTCCTGTGTAGCCTACCATTTCTTTTGTGTGCTTGTGTTTTAGGATTTTAATGATTGATTTCACAGAGAGGAGGAGGGGGGAACTAGAAGCATCAACTCATAATTGCTTCACTTTAGTTATGCATTGATTGCTTGTCATATGTGCCTTAACTGGGCAAGCCCAGAGTTTTGAACTGCCCACCTCAGCATTTCAGGTTGACGCCCTAACCACTGTGCAACCACAGGCCCAGGTGCATACTATTTCAAGTTAAAATTTTATTAAAATGGACACAATAGTTCCATTGTCTTCAATAGTTTTTCAAATGAAAGTATGATCAATTTTTCAAAATTTTGGCACATGCAGCACAATCTGTGTTTCTTAACATTAAAAACATGTACACCCCTGGAGAAAACACCTGTGAATTTCCTCCAGTCTATAAATATTAATTTTTGAAACACTTCAGTATATCATTATCATAAATAAGAAAATGCAGCCAACAACTAAAAAATCCCACTGAACAGTGAAACATTAAGTGGCTATACTCTTTTTGAAAAGAACCCATAACAAAGAAAATTTAAAGAATAATCTAAGGATCAGGAAAAACTGTCATCAATACATTTAACATATGTTTCAGAGTAATTGAACTAGAAGAGGCTACAAATTCTAGGGATGTTTTATGTTGCTATAAGTGGGGTTAAAGGGCAGCCTCGACTGAACAGAAAAAAGTCTCTGAACTTGTATGAGTCTCTAACGAAAGCTGCCTACTGTGCTGAAAATGCTGAAAACCAAGATGTTGGCTCTAAAATAAGCTCTCTTCTCCTGGCATAGTTATTAACTTTTATGAATATTTAGAATTATTTTTTACAAAAACAAAGTGGGCTTTTTAACTCAATTTTTTTGAAAAGAAATTTTTAAAAGGGGGAGAAAATTTTAAACCCCTAAGAAATGATTTATATACTATTATGTAAAAAAAAATGAACATATTAAAAAGAATACTGAAAATATTCTATAATAAAATCTGGCTTTCATAATGCTTCTGTCCTGGCATTAATTTAATTTTCTTTTGTCATCATAGTTTTGTTATTCTTCTTTACTATGTACAGGCTCAACCATGTGCCCTGTTGTCTCTTTACATTTGCCTTGATATGCTGAAGCTCAGAAGTCTCAGTATCATTAAGTCATTCACAAATCAGCCTCAAAAGTTCAGAGACTTTCTAACTAGGATATAAAGATTTGACTGATGGTATTTGTATATTTTCTCCTATGTATATTGAGAACACTCTACACTCTGCACAGTGGTAGAATTATTAGACATATTATTTGGTTTGCTTTTTGCCAAAGCCAATGCACATTGTCTGTGAAATACTACAAAATGTCTTCTATTGCTTCAGTTTGGGGAAAAGGAAATTTATAAAACTTTCAGACTTTGATGTGGAAAAGTAATACTTATACCTGTCTCTTGCCCAGAAAATTCTCCACATAACTGAATAGTTTCTGCTATATAGTTGACCTAACCTTCTATTTCAAATATTATCTATCTGAAAAAAAAATTATCTATCTGAGCTATCAGTGTAAATGTACTTATTCTCCAATTAAGAAGGCTTTGCTGAGGTTTTCTTATTTTAATTGTTTCAAGTATATTACATATCAATCACACACACACACCAAATACTACATATAAACCCAAATTCTCATGAGGGTTATAAAACATTTTATTTCCCTCTTTTAGTCCTGCCTTGAAAGAGATTTTGAGGGTGAAATGTATGTACACTTGTAACAAGTCTTTAAAAGATACACCACTGGTTGAATACTGAAATTGGCATTTGAGTAAAGCAAACTGCCCTCCCTAATGTGGGTGGATCGCATTCAATCTGTTGAAGGCCTGAATAAGAAAATAAAAAAGCTAACCCTCCCCACACACCTTTCACAAGTAAATGGAAACTTCTCCTGCCTGATGGCCTTGAGTTGGGATATCATTCCTCTCCTAAATGGAAACATTGGCAATTTGGGGATCTCAGGCTTGCTGAGTTTTGGACTAAAACTACAGTTCAGCTCTCCTGGTCTTCAGCTTGCCTACTGAAGATCTTGGGACTTGTTAGCTTCTACAATTGCATGAGCTAATTTCCTATAAAATATATCTGTCATGTAATTATGGAGGCTGACAAGACCCCCCCCCCCAGATCTGAAGTATATACCTGTATCCTTTCTCCATCCATCCTTTTCTATTTCTGTGGAGAACACTAACACATACTCCAAAAAGTTATTTGCATAAAAAAAGTAGCTTGCTCTTCTGATCGGTGGAAGAAAAATGTATGCTATTATACATTTACATTTTGCTTGGTCATGCTTCACTTTCCTCACAAGTATTTTAGTATACCAGAGACTTTATTCTCAATATAACAATCTGATCTCATGGAGAGAGCATTTATTGCTAATGAGTAATACAATAGCGATTCTGAGCCTACATAAAAATAAATATGTGCATGCAGAGAGAGAGAAAGAGAATGTACCTCAGATAAGTACACATGCCAATCTATCTTTAAGTAGTATTTTTTTAAAATCTTTGTTGCTACCACATCTAATACTTTCTTTTTAGTTTAAAAAAAACCATGCTAACAAGATCAACTACATTTTGGGGGGGTGAAATCTAACATGGTCTAACACTACTTTTCTCAGTCATATATACTACTTTTTTATTCCTGTTAGGTTACTCTTTTAATTTTTCCTGAATCTCTTAACAGCATTGAGAACTCACCCAGTTAATTAATGATGAGTACCAGTTTCCCAAGTGATATGATTCAAATACCTCTTATGTAAAGTCCCAAATATGTCTTCTTTTATAATGTGTATATCAGGGTGTCACAAACTTTGCTATACAATCATCAAATTTTTTCAGTGCCTCTTGAGAAATTCAGTTTGATGAACAGCATGTTTGCATCATTATCATGTTCTGCACAAGGGGAATTTCATCAACTCTCTTGTGTGGAAAATGGGGATAATAAAAGAAAATAATGGTATAACAACAACAAGAATAAAAATTAAGAAAAGCAAAAATTAATTTTAAGTAGTAAATTAATTAGGTACAAATCCATTCTTGTATTTTTTTTTTACTCATTACCATTCTATGCAAATTAATCATTCTAATGGTTTAAGTTAAGTATAAATGACATTACTAATTTGCTGCACTAAAGGACATGGGAAATATGCCAGAATGCTAAGAACAACATAAAGAGGTATAATTATTACCTCTTTTTTTTTTTTTTTTTTTTTTTTTTGGTATTTTTCCGAAGCCAGAAACGGGAGGCAGTCAGACAGACTCCCGCATGCGCCCGACCGGGATCCACCCGGCACGCCCACCAGGGGGCAATGCTCTGCCCATCTGGGGCATTGCTCTGTTGCGACCAGAGCCACTCCAGAACCTGAGGCAGAGGCCACAGAGCCATCCTCAGCGCCCGGGCAAACCTTGCTCCAATGGAGCCTCAGCTGTGGGAGGGGAAGAGAGAGACAGAGAGGAAGGAGAGGGGGAGGGGTGGAGAAGCAGATGAGCGCTTCTCCTGTGTGCCCTGGCCGGGAATCGAACCCGGGACTCCTGCACGCCAGGCTGATGCTCTACCACTGAGCCAACCGGCCAGGGCCAATTATTACCTCTTAATATTAAAAAATGACTCCTAAAATTGTATTTTATTTACCAATAAGTATACTAAAATCTTTGTAGTTCTTCCCATAAAGAATCATATTTTTTTCTAGTGAGATAATAAAAATTATTCTGTGAGATCACTTTTATTGTTATTTTATTTTAAAATAGGAAACCAGGATTCTTATAAATTAAGTGAATTGAGATCACAGAGTAATTCTCAGAAAAACTTTACTTTAAAAATATTTTATTTATTCATTTTAGAGAGAAGGGAGAGGAGCAGGAAGCATCAACTCCCATATGTGCCTTGACCAGGCAAGCCAGGGTTTTGAACCTGCAACCTCAGTGTTTCCAGGTTACTTTAAAAATATTTTAAAACATCATCAGCAATCAAATGTAAGACAAACCACAGCTACAAAAGGGGAAAGTTTGCTTAGGTTAAATGGGAAGTAAGGTGGTACTTGGAAAGGGAAGGGAATCTAACTTTTTTGAACACCATGTGTGAGGTAGTAGGCTTAATATTTTATATTTGTATTTTATGATTGAAGAGGGAATAAACTTTGGTAACACCATGACCACTTTTACTTCCTTTATTTTTTTAGTAAGTACTGTTTTAATATTTAAAATAAAAAAAAATTAACTGTAATGGTACTACCATGGACTGACTTTATGTTTTCCTAAATTCATCGTACACAATTCTAATGGCTTGAATAATGTCCTCCCACAATAATGTCTTTCTATGTAAATTTCATGTTCCAGAACCTCAGAATGTGACCTTTATTGGTAACTAAAGTCTTTGCAAATACAATGAAGTTAAGGATTGTTGTGAAATCTATTGGATTAGGGTTTGCCATAAATCCAATACAAGTATCATTATAAGGTCTAGAAAAGGATACAGAGATACATAGGTGAGAAAGGCATGGGAAAATGGAGACAAAGATTAAAGTTACATTACCACAAGTCAAGGAAACCTGGAGCCATCAGAAGGCAGAAGGGACAAGCAAACATTCTCTAGAGCCATCAGAGAGAGTGTGGCCCTGCTAATACCTTGATTTTGAAATTATAGCATGCAGACTTTGAGAGATCAGTTTCTGTCATTGCAAGACACCAAGTTTTTAGTAATTTATTATGTCAGTCATAGAAAACTAACATGACAATAAAATTTAAAATAAAATTAAAAGTTTCATCAATAAAGTATTCTTCCTACAATAGCTCTGACTAGCAATAATTTTAAATAAAGGCAAATAAATGCCATATAGATCCCTATTTAAAAATATACTAGAACTTTTCAGCTCTATTTCTTTTATTATTATTAAGCAGGGGGGCAGACAGACTCCCACATGTACCACAACTGGAGACCACCCAGAAAATTCCTACAGGGAAATGCTCTGCCCATCTGGGGCCACTGCTTTGTTGCTTGGCAACTGAACTATTTTTAGCACCTGATGAGAGGCTTTGGAGCCATCCTCAGCATCCAGGGCCAACTTTTGCTCGAAACTTTAGAGCCATGGCTGCAGGAGGAGAAGAGAGAGAGAGAGAAAGGGAAGGGGTGGAGAAGCAGATGTTTGCTTCTCCTGTGTGCCCTGATCAGGAACTGAACCTGGGATTTCTACACTCTAGGTCAATGTTCTACTGATATGAGCCAACCGGCCAGGGCCAGCTCTGACTGTTTAGCATTGCGATATTATGAAACAACACACCATTATAGAGTAGTTTTATAATTATAAAAAATTGCACTAATAGTTTGTTGTATACATTCAAAAACATTGTTGACTTGTCTATTTCTTTGGAATAGCTAATTCTCTCCACTCACCTAATAAATAATATTTCCTAAAGTACCTTTGCAATCTAATTAGGGAACACTTGCTGAAAACTAAATAGGAAGACGTACTCATCCGGAGGCCCCCAACAAAATGAAAAATTAAACTCTGAATGTAACATATAAGCTGCTAAACATTTGCCAGGAAAAAATATACAAGCTCATTCTTCAGCTATTTTTTTCTCCCCTTCAACCATAATAATTCATGTCTAAAGAGAGTCAAGGAGAAGACATGGGAATTGCTAAGAACATAGAGCTATGTTAAATTGTTAAAAAGGAAACATACCCATGGGTGTTACATCCCAAAGACTAGGAAGTTATTTGATTTTATTTTCAATTTTATTAATTGGCATCTTAGTTTTCCATGGATGACATAATAAATTACCACACTAAGTCTTAGGAGCTTCTCAAGTTTTAATTTCTTCTTATACAGAGACATAAACTCTATTTTGCAACTATATCAAACTTTATATATATATATAAATTTTTAATATATATTTATATATAAAATTTATAAATATATATAAAATTTTAATACATTATTGAACTGTTCTTCAATAACAGCATAATAGTTAAAGCCTGAGTTTAAATTTAAGTGTCAACATTTTGTCATAAAGTCTATTTTGAGCAAGCTGCTTCGTTTTTCCTAAGCTACAATTATCCCCTTCATAATGAAAGTTATGTCATGAAGTGATCCATTACTAACAGAAATGTCTGGGTCTAAACAAGAGTGGACAATACTATACATCATATGCATTTAACAAACATCACTATTTTTTTTTTGATTTTACAAATTTATCTTCAATTTTATGGTATTTTAACAATGAAGAAAGAATTAAAAAGTTAAACTAAAAATAATGTGTCATCATTAAAGTAAAGTTTTTAGAGTGCTAGCCAATTTAAGGAGTTGAGGAAAAAGTACAAGAAAGGAGTACAACATTTTTTTCAGAAAATATAATTATTTGACTGCAACATCATGACATTAAATGAAAACTGTTAAAACTAAACAAAAGATGCCTGACCAGGCGGTGGCGCAGTGGATAGAGCGTTGGACTGGGATGCAGAGGACCCAGGTTCGAGACCCCGAGGTCTCCAGCTTGAGCGTGGGCTCATCTGGTTTGAGCAAAAGTCTACCAGCTTGAACCCAAGGTCGCTGGGTCCAACAAGGGGTTACTCAGTCTGCTGAAGGCCCGTGGTCAAGGCACATATGAGAAAGCAATCAATGAACAACTAAGGTGTTGCAAGCGCAATGAAAAACGAATGATTGATGCTTCTCATCTCTCTTCGTTCCTGTCTGTCTGTCCCTGTCTATCCCTCACTCTGACTCACTCTCTGTCTCTGTAATAAATAAAAAAAAAATAAATAAAGACTTAAAAAAATAAAAAAATTAAACAAAAGATAAGAAAATAAATGACAGGTGTTATGGGTTGAATTTTGTTTCTCCATAATATCTTAAATTCTTAAGCTCTAGTACCTGTTAATGCTTCTTTGGAAATAAGATCTTTGCAGTTATAAAAGTCCAGAAGAGTTCCTACTGGTATTGCATGGGCCCTTAATCCGGTATGTCTGGTGTTCTTACAAGAAAAGGAAAAACCATATAAGATGCCATGTGAAGTCACAGACACATGAGGGAGAGCACCATGTGGCAATGAAGATAGACACAGAGGTGCTACAGATCAAACTGAAGAAGACCAGAGATGGTCAGCCACCTAAAGAAGCAACAAGAGGCAAAGAAAGTGTCTACATATAGATTTACATCCATGTATACAAGATGTGATAAAGACTACATCCATAACTTGATAAATGTCTATAAAAACTTAAGGTGTACATTATTCTTAGTAATATAAAATTAGACACAAATCATTATAAAATAGACAATGTTGAGGATGCCTGTTGCAATAGCCAGTAATCATAATTACAATACAAATTCTAGGCTATGCAGTGTGATTACTAAAAACCCAATTAAATAAATAATGGTAAAAGAATAAACTGACATTTTTTTCAAGTTTTAATGCCTGTCTAGAAACTATAAGAAAACCAACTACAAAATAACTATAAAAACTAATAATAGAGTTCAGAAACTTGTGATCTAAGATTAATATTCTCTCTAGATAGATAAATAGATAGATAGATGGCAACTGGATGATAGATAAATGATAGATAGATGATAGATGGTGATAGATAGATAGATAGATGACAGATGATAGATGATAGAGATAGATAGATAGATAGATAGATAGATGATAGATAGATGATAAATAGACACAAAGATACTCATCTGTTTATGTACATATATTCTTTTCCAGCCATATCTATTTTCACTAGCTATTATGGAAAAACCCAAAAGATCTATTAACATGAACAAGCTTATCACAAACCACTACACAGCATAATTTATGTAAAATATAGATACATGAGCATTTATGTCTATGCAAATAGATACAAAGGCATAATAAATTGTTGACAGAGGTTATCACCGGTGAATGGATTTGAGTGAGAGGTGTGTAAAAAGGGAGCAGTAGAATAGAAAGTTCTTCTTATGTGTTCATATATCAAATGTTTCTTTTTAAATAATGTTAATGTATTCACAAAATAATTTGGTAATATGCATGCTGTGAACTTGAAATTATTCTGACTTCTTTTGACTTTCCCAGCTTTTATACTGACATTTCTATTGAAAACATTTTTTGGTCGACTGGCTTAATGATGACTGGATTTGATACTTTTTTCTTACCAGTTGACACTGTCACAATAAAATTTATAATGAAACATGAAACCAAGTTTATTTTTTAAATATTTATTATAACCTATTTCCTTCAGTAGCAAAAATGTCTAAGTATTCACTATCTAGCCTAGTCTTATAAAAAAAAATAAATGGAGCCAGAGAAGATGATATGGTAGTACAATA
The DNA here is from genome assembly GCF_036850765.1 of Saccopteryx bilineata. Classification (NCBI taxonomy): domain Eukaryota; kingdom Metazoa; phylum Chordata; class Mammalia; order Chiroptera; family Emballonuridae; genus Saccopteryx; species Saccopteryx bilineata. Next base: position 48,192,075 of record NC_089494.1, on the reverse strand, counting down.
TTAAGAATTTAATGTATATCATTAATGTGAAAACAGAACTTATTTGTACTAATTATTTTAAATTATTTTTCAAAATATTTATTTAGGAAATATATATTCCAATCTCATGCCAATTACCTTCAAGTAAAAGAGGTTTAAAAATTCATGTAACTTGAATCAGTATAAAGTCACTTATAAGGAATATCATGCAGAAAGCAAAAAATATTTGAAAAGCAGGCTAAATCTTTATAAAAAATTCTCAAAGAATGCTAAACAGAGATGTGAATGGTCATAATTACAGTAAAATTCTGTTCTAGCTTAATATCTTTTTCCTTACATATTATTCTCAGTCTTTCTTATCTGTACATCTTTATTTTTTCTAAATACTTAAAAATGTTTTTTCCACCCCAGTCTATGTGGGCTCATGTGATTTCAGCCTACCATTCCTTTTATTCTGCAGCTACTCTTACTCTTTTCTAAATGAAGTAATTCTCATTTGTATTGTTTCTGAACCCAAGAGCTAAATTGAATCTATAAAAACAGAAATAAGATTCTATTATATATTTGTTAGAAACCTGCCATATAGTATTGACCTCTTGACTTATGAAATTCCTCTCTTTACTCACTCAACTACTATATCAAAATCCATAGACATAACAACCACCCTTGTCAACAAAAATTAGATTTGCCTAATGCTCAACAAGTCAAGTTTAAATCATCCCACAAAATATACTAATTAAATTTTTTTTTTATTGAAGAGGTTGCAGGTTCAATCCTGATCAGGGCACATACAGGAGTGCTCGATGTTCCTGTCTCTTCCTCTACATTTTGCCCTTCCTCTCTCTTTAAAAAACCAGCAAACATTTAAAAATTTTTTTACCGAAAAGCGATTGGTCAAAAATCCAAATCTTTTCATTTGTGTCAGTTGTGACAATATTTTATTTTATTTTCAGTCTGATAAGCATACTGGTTGATCAAAATAAGAATTACTGTAGGTTTTAGGATAAAAGAAGTCTCTAGTAAATAAATAAAATAAGACAATTATACCATAGTATTAAAAATTCTATGTTTTTAATATATATTTACTCTATTTGTTTGTTTTATTTTATGTGTGAAGTGTTTAAATGCATCAATTATATAAATAGACAATTATTAAGATAAATTTAAGTATGTTTATAACCAATGTTTAATATTTTAAAAGCAATTAGATTTCTAAGTCTCGCCTATTAGCTGTGTAGATTTAATAAGCCAAATGTGAAACAAAGTACAAGGATTAGCGAGTATTATGCATCATGTTCTGACACAAATTTTAATGCAAATATTCCCATGGTTCTCATAAATCATTAAACTTTCAAGACTGAAACAAACCTTGAAAAGAAGAAGGCTGGTAAAGAAACCAGTTCAAGTAAGGGACACCATGCTGAGCCAAGACTGTTGCTCCTTACTGATTTCCATAATTTATCACAGAATCATTCCAGGTAAAACTAAGTACATATCTCTAAACCTTACTGGTGGACAAAGTTTAAATTTACGCTGGACTTCCCCCTTCAAATAATCTAGAAACAGTACATAGGATGGGTTAGGAGAACCACTGAAACCAATAATTGAACAACATAGTTTACCCCAAATACTTTTTGAAAGAAATGGGTATAAATCATGAATAGAATTGACTATGTGTTGAAGGTGGTGGTAAAGAAAACAGTTAAGGCAGAATCCAAGATTTTGAGACAGTGACTTGAGATCACACTCGTAGTAGAGATTTTTAAGCTTTTGTTAGAAAGTTTTATTTTATTTTTTATATATTTTTATTAAATTTATTGGGGTTACAGTGGTTAATTACTATATAGATTTTGAGTACACTGCTATAATACATTATTTGTATATTGTATTATGTGTTCTCCACCCAAAGTCTCCTCTCCTTCCATCACCATGTATCCCCCCCTTTACCCTTTTTAAAAAGCTGTGGGAGACTAGGTCATGGTGTTGAGCAGAAGTGGGATTTAAATAACAAAAGTCTTTTTAAGCTCCAAGAGCCTGATACTGCGTTTGTATCTGATAGTATCTTTCATCTTTATCAAATATACTTACAGTTACCATTGTGTACATTTTTACCTGCCTTTTGTCATTCATAACATACGTCATTTTGTTTTGTACCTATTACATAATATTTCTAACAAATTATCTTTTATGATATTTCTCACTGGTATATCTTACCTACTTGACTTCTAATATTGTGATTCTAGGTGTCATGTCCTATTCACATTTGTACCCCTAATGATACATATAACACCTTGAATTTTGCATCCTCATCTGTGCTTTTGAAATATTGACAAACTCTCTGAAGATCAGTATTCTTACTTGTCAAGTTAATTTGATTTCACTAAGAAATTTTTACTTGAATTTGCTCCAAATTTCAGCCAAACAAGAATAAAGTAAAAAACAAACAAACAACAACAACAACAACAAAAAAAAAACAGAGAGGGACCCTTATATTAAAATCAACTTCTTTTATTTTAACTTAAATGCACTCATTCAAAAATACTCTATTACTAAAAGGAAACCATTATTAATGGTATATTCTGGGAATATTCTTATATCATAATTTAAAGTTTAAGGAATAATTTAAACCTTTAGGAACCAAATATTCTTGAAGTATTTTGATAATAAAATAATTTTGGAACAGTTTAATTAAATGATGTAATTATATCCTTTAGACAATCAACATTTTAAAATTTAAATAAAAAAATAATAAAAATTACAAAATTTAAAAAATTCAAACCACTAACTAGTCAACTTTTCATATATACACAAAGAGTATATTTGTCATGTTAGCAATTTTTTTAAGAGTGACAGAGACGTTTAACAAATTTCAACTATGTCATAAATTGTTTTTCTAATACTATTCCAGGCAAGCTGCACTGCATGGACATCCCAGTTGTGAGATACAACACAGAGATGTAGTATAATGGGAAGAGTAGCGAGCTGTCGCCCTGCAGCACCAACCCTAACATAAGTCATTGGGAAACTGGGCCTCCATTTCTATCTGGCATGATTTTAGAGTTGACTGCTTAGTCTCTCCAAACCAGTGACTATTAATTATGTATAATCAGATTATTTTTATAAAATGTGGTTTCCTTAGATCTGAATAGGCAAGACAATATTTATAATGCTCTTAGTTACTTATTTATAATGCTCTTAGTAACCAGGGTTCATATCAGAAATAATTAACACTTTGACACACTCTAAAATAACTCTGCATTAAAAATAAAATTATATGGGCCTGGCCTGTGGTGGCGTAGTGGATAAAGCATTCACCTGGAATGCTGAGGTCGCTGGTTCAAAACCCTGGGCTTGCCTGACCTGTGGTGGCGCAGTGGACAAAGCGTAGACCTAGAAATGCTCAGGTCGTCGATTCGAAACCCTGGGCTTGCCTGGTCAAGGCATATATGGGAGTTGATGCTTTCAGCTCCTCCCCCATTCTCTCTCTCTGTCTCTCTCTCTTCTCTCTCTCTCTCTCTCTCTTGCTCTCTCTCTCTCTCTCCTCTCTAAAAATGAATAAAGAAAAAAAAGAAACTATTTGTTAAAAAAAACAAAACAAAAACAAAAAAAAAACCCTGGGCTTGCCTGGTCAAGGCACATATAGGAGTTGATGCTTCTGGCTCACCCCCTCTTCTCTCTCTCTCTTTCTCTCTAAAATAAATAAATTAATTTTTTTTAAAAAAAATAATAAATTATACGAATTCTCAATCAATGAGGAATAATATTGGGCCTGATTTTATCAGTGAGAAGTGAATACATGATTTATTTTCTACATTTTGAGCGAAATCTGAGACACATGTTTAATATATTTTTTTGAAGTCATTGTGACAATTACATTGACTTTTTCTAAAATAAACAAGGAAGTTAAATGCAGTAGCTCTTACTCATGAACAATACTTTGATCAAAATATTGTTACTTCCCATTCAGATTATTTTATGGTGGATCTGTCTTCTTGATGTCATTTAGCTTGCCATATATAAATTATCATATTTAAGATAATAATCCTGAAATTTCTTAAATTTTGTTAAGAAAAAAATGTGAACCTAAAGTAAAAGTGCTCTAGACTATTGTACAAAGAATCTTTTATAAATAAAGTTCTTAATAGTTCTTAAGACTGAAAAATGTATGTGAACTACATCAAAATAAAAAGCAACTCTTCTCCAATGGATATAATTCAGACAAGGATAAAAATTTGAGGTCTTTAGAATGTCTGTATCATACAGTAAAAGACAGAGGGGGTGAGTCACATTATTCTCATCACTAAAGTGAGGGGTTACACCACTTATTGGCCACCATATTTTGGGCTCCATTTTTTAGCCTCTGCAAAGATTAAAATAGAAAAATATAGAAAAAAGATAATCCTTTTAAAATAGATTTTTTAAGTAATGGTGAAAGCTATTATATGATGACTTTATACTTTAATCTAAAAATTGATATATTTTAAATGTTCTTAACCCAAACCATAAATTTCTCTGTCAAGATAACATTTTACTCACATATTGATAGCAAGACAGCCTAGATAATATTTCAAAGTGAGAATCAAATTCCATTAAGAATTTTTAGTTCTTTACCTTGACCCTTTCCCTAACACTTGCATAAACACTAGCCAAAAGAAAAAAAAATTATTTTAAATTATTAAGGACAGACTTTATGCAGTTAGTGATACAGTTTCTTACCTAGCATTTGATTTGTACATAGATGTATGGGGCCAATTCTTTCAGCATAGTTGCTATCACTGACCTTAAACAGGTAATCAGGTCGTGTGATTCATGGGAATTAGGTCATCCATCTTCCACGTCAGTTCTACTTCATTGTCATTCTTCCTGTAACTTCTCTCATTTTAAGTTCAGTTCCTGAATGTGGCAAGCTGAAACACTTGGTACCTTAAGTAGAAAGAAATTTACTAGAAAGTATAGAGCAGTGAAGTGTAGAGATAGGTCACACAATAAATGGGAAGTTTTAAGAACTGGTTAGAAGAACAGGAAGAATGCCAGGACTCTCTATAGGAATATGGAGCAGGAAACTTGGCAACTCGTACACTCGCACAGCCGAGGGAGCCTGACTGCCTTGCTTCCACTACATAGTAAATGGCGTGTGATAATTCCAACATTGAATGGACCAGCAGAAAGGAGAGAGAAACTGGCCTGTTGAAATCTGTAATACTAGGAGTTGTGGTCCCTGAAAGGAGGACTGGAAGATATTAGAAAGAGAATTAAAAGTTAGACTTCCAGAAAACAAGCATACGTCGTATAGAATCCAGTATTCTTAATTTCTATTCTCAGCTCGGTATAAATTTTATATTTTGAGGGAAATCTGAGACATGTGTTTAATACTGTTTCTTTGAGGTCATTGTGACAATTACATTGACTTTTTCTAAAATAAACTAGAAAGTTAAATACAGTAGCTTTTACCCATGAGCAATACTTTGATCAAAATAGTTACTCCCATAATTTAAGTTCCTCCCATAATTTAAGTTAAACATATAACCACATTGAGTTTCAAAAATGAAAGTTTTTGTTATCTTGTTATCATCTGAATGACCTAATTTACATAGTTTTGGTTCAGAACAAATTGCAGAATAAGAAAGCACTTTGTAATATATTTTTAACAATATGTGAATTTAAGCCATATTATTTTATGATTAAAAACATTTGCCAATAAAAATATATGTTTATATACACATATCTTCTTGGATATTTAATAGCTGATTTTCTTTGTATAAAACACTTGTTATCTGAAAAAGAAAAATTAAGTGAAGCTCCACTGTCTCAATTGATGCTATTATGTGCTGCCTTAAAAACAGAGTAGCACAGAGTCAATTGCCAAAGAGTTAGTACAAGACATACATTTTGGTGAGTTAGGAAAAATATTAGGCTATGCACACAAAGGTTATCTTGATTGTGACTTTGGAGAAAAAAAAAGAGAAAACAAAATTAAGAATAGTATTTATATGACTAAAGAGCCACCAAATTTTGTAATTTACTTGGCCTTAAATAGGGGCATCTACTTTCTCTAATTTGACAATTTTGTTCTTACAATGTTATTTTTACTACACTTTACCAAGAAATTTACCAAACTTTTTAAAGCTTAAAGGAGATTCCTGGGAATAATTTTAAGTCTATACTTTCCAGATCATCTGGAATCTTATTGACTGCCGTAGTTCATTAAAATATCTTTCCCATGGCACTTATGTCTTTAGCACTTTAAAAATACCTCTAGGAGATTCCTCAAAAAATTGAAAATCGAATTGCCTTTTGACCCAGCGATCCCACTTTTAGGAATATACCCCAAGAACACCATAGAACTGCTCCAAAAGGAGAAATGCACCCCCCCCCATGTTTGTGGCAGCATTATTCACAATAGAGAAGATCTGGAAATAACCCAAGTGCCGTCAGAGGATGAGTGGATTAAAAAGCTTTGGTATGCCTGTCCTGTGGTGGCACAGTGGATAAAGTGTCGACCTGGAAATGCTGAGGTTGCCGGTTCGAAACCCTGGGCTTGCCTGGTCAAGGCACATAGGGGAGTTGATGCTTCCAGGTCCTTTCCCCTTCTCTCTCTCTGTCTCTCTCTCCTCTCTCTTTCTCTCTCTGTCTTTCTGTCTCCCTCTCTCTCTCTCCTCTCTAAAAATGAATAAAATAAAAAAAAATAAGTATAACCAAAAACTAAAATTAAAAAAAAAAAAGCTTTGGTACATGTATACTATGGAATACTACTTAGCCATACAAAATGATGACATTGGATCATTTACAATAACATGGATGGACCTTGATAACATTATACTAAGTAAAATAAGTAAATAAAAAAAAACTAAGAATTATATGAATCCATACATAGATGGAACATAAAAATGAGACTCAGAGACAAGGACAAGAATGTGATGGTAGCAGAGGTGGTAGGGATGGGGCGAAGAAGGGGAGAGAGGGGGTGCAGGGTGCAGGGAAGGGACAGGCACAAAGAAAACCAGATAGAAGGTGACGGAAGACAATCTGACTTTGGGTGAGGGGTATGCAGCATAATCAAATGTCAAAATAATCTGGAGATGTTTTCTCTTAACATATGTACCCTGATTTATCAATGTCACCGCATTAAATTTAATAATAATAATAATAAGAAGAAGAATAAATACCTCTAGGAATTGATGCAAGGTCTAGAAATTCCTTTTCCTGTCTCTTCCAGTAGTAAGGTATTAGACCACTGGGCTTCTGTGTCTGCTAGCCTACATGTCTATACTGTGGTTCAAATAATGTCAAAAGATATTTACAAGAAAGGGCCCATATGTGCCTATTAGCTTTGAAGATTTTGTCCACTTTCTGGCATCTGAAGAAGCAGAACTTAGAAGAACCTCTTGTCTCTTTCTAAAGGAGTGTGATTGTTATTTAGGTAGGCTTAGTCCACTTTCATTATCTCAGGAATTAGGGAGAGTCAAATCTACCCCCCCAAATTGTTCAGGAACTACTCTTCCTCCAATTTGTTCCTGAATTACTTCTCATAAGGCAATGGAAGCACATAAACAAATTAGTTTTCATAGCAATAACACAAAAAAGGATTACTAGATTCATCCTAATTACTTGGGGGTATATACCAAGCTCAGTCCAAGTAAAATAAGCTTTGAAAAAGACTGATCTAAGGAATTCCAGGGATTGACATTTAAGAAGGTCATTTCATCTGAACTAATCCATTGACCCAATGATAAAGTTTTCAAACAACTTCAAAGGTTTATAAACAGGGTAAAAATTTTAAGTATCTGATTAAAATAAAAGTAGACCAATTAAGAACTATCAAACTTAGTCATTATATCAACTTGGAAGAATTTTTAAATTTATATAAAATTATACCAAATAACAAATGACTGTCTCTAAACCAAAACAATATCTGTGGGATTTAAATAAAATTTATTATAATCCCTTTTATCTTGTTTTTACTTTATTATCTACTTTAACTAAAGATGACCTTTTTCAAAATGTGACAAAATATTTATCTACCAGAAAATACTTTTTATACATTGCCACTGTTTTAAAGATAAAAAGCATTGGAAGTATATACAAATAACATGTTCCCTAGAACTGAATAGCATCAATTTAAATTTAATGCATTCATGATTGAAGATTATTTCTAAAGCTAAACAGTATGACAGTTTAATTTACTAATTGTGTTCTAAAACAGATTTCTTTTCTGGTGACTTTGCTCATTTTTAAAAGCCAAATTGGTATCTATTGGGGTTCTTTGAAATGTAATCCTTAATTTTGAATTGTATACTTTTCAATTCATTAATGATGAAATTGTGAATTTTTGTTCCTCACGAATAACCTTACAAATAGTACCTGCATATTGTGGGGAGACAATAGATACAAGGTAAAACTTATGATTTATACAAGAAAAATTTTCAGAGTAATCCTAGACATTAATTAGTATGCTAGTTTGTTGGCAATTTTAGTTAGGAAAAAGAGGCAAAGTCACTTTAAGTAAGAGTATTAATCATGAAATGCTTCTTAACCATATTCACTTAGTTAATTGAGAGCAATTATAAAAATATTTCAAATGTCTTGAAAATTCAGGTTTCAAGAAACCATGTCAAAGTTCAGGAAAGGGTACATAATTCAACGCAATGACTCCTAAATTCTTGAATCAGGAGGCATTGTGTGGCTCTGTCAGTTCCCTTGTCTGGATTCCACAGGGTTCTATTATTTCTTCAAATACAACCTTCTACTTTCCAAATTTGTATGTCTGTCTACATTAAAATCATTACTGAGTGCATTATAGCTTTCAAAAATCTCTCATCACATCTTCAGTGAACCTGAACAATGGCTTATACCAAAGCTCCTTTCCAACTTGAAGGTAAATCTTCATTTCTAAAATGATTTATTTCCTCATAAAGGATAATTTGAACTGCTATTTAGAATTTTAGAGAGATTTGTAAAAGCACTCCTATACTGTATTGAAATTTTAGTTAAGCCTAAATAACTCACTCTTTTACATTTAATATATACTTTTAAGCTATTTTACAAATAATCAAACACAATTAAAAATTACTGTTGCTCAGTCAATTTAAGATGACTTTATCGCCTGACTAGGCAGTGGTGCAGTGGATACAGCGTCATACTGGGATGTAGAGGACTCAGGTTCGAGACCTCGAGGTCACCAGCTTGAGCGCAGGCTCATCTGGTTTGAACAAAGCTCACCAGCTTGGACCCAAGGTCACTGGCTTGAGCAAGGGGTTACTCGGTTTGTTGAAGGCCCATGATCAAGGCACATATGAAAGCAATCAGTGAACAACAAGGTGTTGCAATGAAAAACTGATGATTGATGCTTCTCATCTCTCTCTGTTCCTGTCTGTCTGTCCCTATCTATCCCCCTCTCTGACTCTCTTACTGTCTCTGTAAAAAAAAAAAAAAAAAAAAAAAATGACTTTATCAATATTTCTATTTAGGAACTATATAATACATTGCTAAATAAATTTATCATGGCTAACACAAATTAAAACATATTTTACTTGATTAGAAACTATAAATATTAAAATATTCACAATTCTGGAGAAAAATGTGTGTTATTTCCAGAATGGGATGACTATATTAATATTAGATACAATAACTTTTAAACATAGATCATTGAAAAAGATAAAGAGGGCTATTTCATTATAATAATGTAATTTATACATAAAAGATATAAAAATAAATATGTGAGTACTTCAAAACAGAGTTCAAAATATATACAGATACAAAATTATCAAGGATAAAAAGATAATTTTATCATACTTTGAGATTTTAGGTAACCCTCTCAGCAACTGTTAAAACACACCAAAAACTAATAAAGTAATAAGTATAAACAACACCATCAATCACCTTATCTTTACAGACATTTATAGAGCACCTTCTGCTACAGTAGAAGAACTTGTATTCTTTCCCTGAGAATACAGTATGTTCACCAGTGTAGACTGAGTCATAAAACAAGCTTCAAAAACTGTCAATTAATTGAAATCATGCAGAGTATATTCTAAGACTACAATCAAATTAAAGTAGAAAAAAAAAATATTGGTGGGTTGCCCAATATTTGGAAGTTAAACTGCAAGTTTCTAAGCAATCCAAATAGCAAATAAATTTAAATTAACATTTAAAAATATTTCTAACAAATCACAATAAAATACAATATAGCAAAACTTGTTACATACCGCTAAAGCAGTACCTACACAGAGATGTAGAAATGCACATATAGAAAATAATTAGAAAAATAGCAAGATCTAAAGTCAATGATCACCAAAAGAAGCTGAAAAAAGAAAGGACAAAATAATGAAGATCAGATGTCAATGAAATAAATACACAACAGATAAAAATAAAGATAATTAACAAAGCAAATATTTGGTTCTTTGAAAAGATCAGCAAAACTAAAGAACATCTTTTAGATGTCAAGAAAGTAAATGAGAGAAAACTCAAGACTATCAAAATAAATGGGGAGATATACAGTAGTGGGATTCAAAAAATTTAGCAACCAGTTCTCTTCCCTAATGACTGTTTAAGTATAAAAAAATGATATACCAAAAAGTAGTTTATTATTTCATGCATTTAATACTTAAAAAAGAACAATAAAAGATCATGTTATCAGAAGAGTTTTAAAATATTAATAAAAATATTAAATAATAGCTGATAAATATTTAAGATATTTCCAATGACAGCTTGTCACCCCCTGGTTGTTTGGCACTTTTCTCCTTACATTATGTTTGTTTACTGAAGTAACAAACATAAGGGAATTAAAATGAGTTTTATGAAATGAATAAATATTACAAGCATACTGTAGTTGTTTCAATTTTTTTTTTTTTTTACCTATGGACAGAATGAACATTACTATGGGCACTTAGAATGAACGTTAAAAAAGAGTAAGGAATGTTAATTTGTGATTTCCACATTGGCAGCTGCTCAGGCATCCACCTTAGAGCGAACCCTGATTAGAAGTGCCATTTTAACAACCAGTTCGATGAACTCAACAAAAAGTTAGGTATCGGTTCTGCTCAACTGGTGTGAACCAGCTTAATCCCACCACTAGAGATACACCTTGTTTATGTGTTAGAAGAATCATTATTTTTAAATTGAAAATTCTCTATAAATTTGTCTGTAGATTTACTATAATCCCAATCAAATCCCAGAATACTCTTTTGTGAAATTTGAGAAGTTGATTCTAAAACTACATATAAATACAAAAAAACCCTAAAATATCTAAATCAACCTTTAATAAGGTAGAACAAAGTTGGAAGACTTAACACTACTTGACTCTGAGACAATATAAAATTGTAGTAATCTAAACATATGGTATGGTCTGATCCAAAGATAGATCAATGGGATGAAAAAAAAAAACCAGAAATGGATCCATATGGTTCTATATTATAAAAAAAGTGTCAAAATATTTCAATGGGAAAATAAAATTCTATTCAACAAATATTACTGGACATCTACATAGAAAAAAAGTAAATATTTTTCATATCTTTCACAATTTACAAAAGTAAATTAAGAAGTATCATGGATTTAAATATCAAAGCAATATACAAATTTAATGCAATTCCCATCAAAATCCCTATGAGATTTTTTAAAGAAATGGAACAAAAAATCATCAGATTTAGCCCTGGCCGGTTGGCTCAGCGGTAGAGCGTCGGCCTAGCGTGCGGAGGACCCGGGTTTGATTCCCGGCCAGGGCACACAGGAGAAGCGCCCATTTGCTTCTCCACCCCTCCGCCACGCTTTCCTCTCTGTCTCTCTCTTCCCCTCCTGCAGCCAAGGCTCCATTGGAGCAAAAGATGGCCCGGGCGCTGGGGATGGCTCTGTGGCCTCTGCCCCAGGTGCTAGAGTGGCTCTGGTCGCAACATGGTGATGCCCAGGATGGGCAGAGCATCGCCCCCTGGTGGGCAGAGCGTCGCCCCTGGTGGGCGTGCCGGGTGGATCCCGGTCAGGCGCATGCGGGAGTCTGTCTGACTGTCTCTCCCTGTTTCCAGCTTCAGAAAAATGAAAAAAAAAAATCATCAGATTTATATGGAACTATAAAAAACCCCGAATAGCCAAAACAATCCTAAGGAAAAAGAATGAAGCTGGGGGCATTACAATACCTGACTTTAAACTATATTATAGGGCCACGATAATCAAAACAGCATGGTATTGGCAGAAAAATAGACACTCAGACCAATGGAACAGAATAGAAAGCCCAGAAATAAAACCACATATATATGGTCAAATAATCTTTGATAAAGGGGCCAACAACATACAATGGAGAAAAGAAAGCCTCTTCAATAAATGGTGTTGGGAAAACTGGAAAGTCACATGCAAAAGAATGAAACTCGACTACAGCCTGTCCCCGTGTACTAAAATTAATTCAAAATGGATCAAAGACCTAAATATAAGACCTGAAACAATAAAGTACATAGAAGAAGACATAGGTACTAAAATCATGGACCTGGGTTTTAAAGAACATTTTATGAACTTGACTCCAATGGCAAGAGAAGTGAAGGCAAAGATAAATGAATGGGACTACATCAGAATAAAAAGTTTTTGCTCAGCAAGAGAAACTGATATAAAAATAAACAGACAGCCAACTAAATGGGAAATGATATTTACAAACAACATCTCAGATAAGGGCCTAATTTCCAAAATTTACAAAGAACTCATAAAACTCAACAACAAACAAACAATCCCATAAAAAAATGGGAAGAGGACATGAACAGACACTTCTCCCAGGAAGAGATACAAATGGCCAACAGATATATGAAAAGATGCTCAGCTTCATTAGTTATTAGAGAAATGCAAATCAAAACTACAATGAGATACCACCTCACCCCTATTAGATTAGCTATTATCAACAAGACGGGTAATAGCAAATGTTGGAGAGGCTGTGGAGAAAAAGGAACCCTCATTCACTGTTGGTGGGACTGTAAAGTAGTACAACCATTATGGAGGAAAGTATGGTGGTTCCTCAAAAAACTGCAAATAGAACTACCTTATGACCCAGCAATCCCTCTACTGGGTATATACCCCAAAAACTCAGAAACATTGATACGTGAAGACACATGTAGCCCCATGTTCATTGCAGCACTGTTCACAGTGGCCAAGACATGGAAACAACCAAAAAGCCCTTCAAAAGAAGACTGGATAAAGAAGATGTGGCACATATACATTATGGAATACTACTCAGCCATAAGAAATGATGACATCAGATCATTTACAGCAAAATGGTGGGATCTTGATAACATTATAAGGAGTGAAATAAGTAAATCAGAAAAAAACAAGAACTACATGATTCCATACATTGGTGGAACATAAAAATGAGACTAAGAGACATGGACAAGAGTGTGGTGGTTACCAGGGGTGGGGGGAGGGAGGACATGGGAGGGAGGGAGGGAGAGAGTTAGGGGGAGGGGGAGGGGCACAGAGAACTAGATAGAGGGTGGCGGAGGACAATCTGACTTTGGGCGAGGGGTACGCAACATAATTTAATGACAAAATAACCTAGACATGTTTTCTTTGAATATATGTACCCTGATTTATTAATGTCATCCCATTACCATTAATAAAAATTTATAAAAAAAAGAAAAGAAAAGAAAAAAAAATAAATATCACTATTAGAAGTATAAAGCTATTAGAAGAAACCATAGTAAACTGGTTTTTTGTTGTTGTTGTTTTTGTATTTTTCTGAAGCTGGAAACCGGGAGAGACAGTCAGACAGACTCCCGCATGCGCCCGACTGGGATCCACCCGGCACGCCCACCAGGGGGCGACGCTCTGCCCACCAGGGGGCGATGCTCTGCCCCTCCGGGGCATCGCTCTGCCGCGACCAGAGCCACTCCAGCACCTGGGGCAGAGGCCAAGGAGCCATCCCCAGCGCCGGGGCCATCTTTGCTCCAATGGAGCCTCGGCTGCGGGAGGAGAAGAGAGAGACAGAGAGGAAGGAGGGGGGGTGGAGAAGCAAATGGGCGCTTCTCCTATGTGCCCTGGCCGGGAATCGAACCCGGGTCCCCTGCACGCCAGGCCGATGCTCTACCGCTGAGCCAACCGGCCAGGGCCCATAGTAAACTGTTTTGATGATTTGGATCCCCGAAAATAATATCCATAAAAGAAAAAATATGCTTTAGACTTCGCCAAAAATTAAAATCACATGCTTCACAAAAGACAATATTAAGAAAATGAACAAACTACAAATATGAGAAAATAAGTAGTACATATATTGAAGAAGAAACTGATGGTCACAATCATTAGTAACTCCCACAATCAATAATAAAACTAACACCCTACTAAAATGGGTAAGTGTCATGAACAAACACTTCATGAGAGAAGTCAATAACTTGTAGTAATGAGGAGTGGGGACAAAAATAAGGATAATCTTAGCCTAAAAGAACAAGAGACATTTTCTTCAAAAATAGAAAGAACAACAGTCTAGGAATATCTGTAGGGAGTTAGAAGATATGAACCCCATTTCTGAATCCTGGGTTATATGGGAAATGAGAAATGAAACATGTATAAACATAAGTTGAATACACATAGAAAGAAGTTTGCTGGCTATTGAACAGTGGTTTTAGAGGGTATGAGGGTTTGATAGAGAAAACAGCGTCAGATGTTACTTCAGAATATAGAGTACCACAGGTATGACATTGCTGTGGAGAACAGATGCCCAGAGATCATAGATGAGAGACATGGAAAAGTTACGGTTAGCTCCAAGACCATTTAAGTAGTCTCCAGGAACCATCACTGTCTATGCAAGTATAATTGTAGAGTAGCCCAATTATGACAATAAACTTCTCAGGAATAAACAAGAATTACTTTTACATATTCATTCTTGAGTCACATAAAGATATAAATTTGGTGCTAAATTAGACTCATCATTAAACATTTAAAAAAAACAAAATGTAAAAAAAGAAAAATAAATCAAGCATAAAAAGGTGGCAATCATAAAACGCATCTAATTTTTTTTTTTTTTTTCATTTTTCTGAAGCTGGAAACAGGGAGAGACAGTCAGACAGACTCCCGCATGCGCCTGACCGGGATCCACCCCGCACGCCCACCAGGGGCGGTGCTCTGCCCACCAGGGGGCGATGCTCTGCCCGTCCTGGGCGTCGCCATATTGCGACCAGAGCCACTCTAGCGCCTGAGGCAGAGGCCACAGAGCCATGCCCAGCGCCCGGGCCATCTTGGCTCCAATGGAGCCTTGGCTGCGGGAGGGGAAGAGAGAGACAGAGAGGAAAGCGCGGCAGAGGGGTGGAGAAGCAAATGGGCGCTTCTCCTATGTGCCCTGGCCGGGAATCGAACCCGGGTCCTCCGCACGCTAGGCCGACGCTAAAACGCATCTAATTTTGAAGATTAACTTTAAGAATAATCATATTTTACTGCTTATTTCAAATAGAGATGCAATGTTTCCACACAACTTATTATTAAACACTTTTTTATTTCTCCCTTATTAAAATATTCTGGTCTCAATATAAATACAAATAAAATGTGGTAAGGTCAAAACATGGAATTTATAATATAATTTCAAAAGCTAACACATTGATTATGATACTAGCACCACAGATTTTGGCATTAAAATAATGCACCATGAGAAATTACATTTAGCCTAATTTTATTTAAATCAAAATTAAGGAATGAATCATAAATTCTCTCCTAATGCTTCAACATTATTTACTTTTCACCTAAGACAGTAAATTTACTAAGATGCCTTTTGCATTATTGATGTTAATAATGAGATGATTTGGTGACTTTTGTAGGAAATTGAATAATTATAATGTTTTATGTTCTAGTAAGGCAAACTGATGTTATTTAGAATTACTTAATCACTAACTATAATATTCCCTATGAGTTTGAAAGTTATTTCTTTATGTGTATGTTTTCATTTAATAATTTTCAAAACCAAATGTAAAGTTAAATTTATGGTAAACATATGTCCTAGTTTTCTAAGACAGTCCTGGTTTATGCCCATTTCCCCAGTGTTCCATGTGGTTAGGTGCCTTCTTTCACTCTAAATATGTTGAAGTGTAGATAATAAATTATCAGGTAAAATACTAAGGAAAGCTAAGCTTCTTAGGAGATAACCAGGAGCTGTGTAAAACTTTGAAATAAAATAGTGAGAAGCCTTCTCTAAGGCTATACCAGCTTCCTTCCTCTGGTGTTTCTGTCTGAAATGTGCACTTGTGGCCCTGGCTGGTTAGTTCAGCTATAAAGTGTGGACCTGGAATGTGGAAGTACCAAATTGATTCCTGGTCAGGGCATACAGGAGAGGTGAACATTTGCTTCTCTGTCTTCCCCCTCCATGATCCTCTCTCTTTTCTCCTCCCACAGCCATGGTGTGATTTGAGCATGTCCACCGGGGCGCTGAAGATGGCTCTGTTGAGCCACCTCCCGTGCTAAAAATAGCTTGATTGTGAGCATGGCCCTAGATTGGCAAAGCATCAGCCCCAAAGGGAGGGTTGCTGGGTGGATCCCGGTTGGGAAGCATGTGGGAGTTTGTGTCTGTTTTTTCCTTCTTCTCACTTAAGAAAAAAGCAGAAAAACTAACAAATGTGCACACGTGTCCAAACTACTTGATGGTCATGATCACAGACAGCTCAGCTCACTGGGAGGAGAGGAAACCAAAACCTTGGGAAAATGATATGAGGAAAAGAAATGAAGGTCTCTGGGTGAGATCCCAAGGAGATGGTCAAGGTTTTTAGCAGAAAAGAAACAAAAGCAAAAACACTACATGTATTGGAAAGGTGTCTCAAGTGCCACCAAGTAGTGAGTTAATAAACATACAATGCAATCATTATTTTTTTGCCTACAAGAGGATGGACATCATTTTAACCTTTTGAAATCAGAGTCCAATTTCTTCTTAAGAAAATATTTTGGTTATTGTACTATAGAAAAGGAGTGTTTTTTCTGCAAATAATATTTTATCACAGATTTTAATCAAAGCCTCACTCCTAAAGTTGAATTGTACTACATATAGTATAACTATTTCTAAAATGTAAAATATAATGTCATATAATTAATTACTGCATACAGATCAACCTAACCAACACATAAAAATCATATTGTTATGTATCCACTATGTTTCTTTACCTCAGTAGATTTTGTAATCATTCAGAAAAAAATAAATTATTTTTTAAATGTATTTGAGTAAATCACCACTATAATATACAGTTAATATAAAAATACAAAATATACATTAATATAAATATACATTTAATATATATGTATTACTATAAATCTATGAGGCTACCAAGCATTTTATTTATTGTTATTTCAAATAAAATAAAAATATTATATATATTATTATGTATTATATTGTTATATATTATGTATATTATATAGTATATATGTATAATGCCTATATATTATAATGTATAAGTATATAATTATATTATGTGTGCATTTTATATCAGGTATGCTTCAAAAGTATCTTCATTTTCAGAATGAAATGTACTTTATAAATAATACTCTGATGATTATATGCATCTTCTCTAAAGTATCTCACATCTGTGTCAACTGAGAACTGAGGCTCTGCAGAGTATGTTTTTCTGCCTTGTCTCATTGTGAGGCTTAATTCTAGAGATTGTTTTATTTATTTATTTTTTAATTTTTATTTTATTTATTCATTTTAAAGAGGAGAGAGAGAGGGAGAGAGAGAGACAGAGAGAGAGGGGAGAGAGGGACGGGGGGGAGGAGCTGGAAGCATCAACTTCCATATGTGCCTTGACCAGGCAAGCCCAGGATTTCGAACCGGCGACCTCAGCATTTCCAGGTTTATGCTTTATCCACTGCGCCACCACAGGTCAAGCCAATTCTAGAGATTGTTTATGCCTTTTTTCTTCAAACTTGTATCTTCATACATTTTGAAGTAACATTAACATAATCAGATCATTCTGTCAGAAATACATGGGTATTAGCCATCCACCACTTCTAGCTGAGATTCATTAATATTCAGATCAAAAAATCCATTTGCAAAATAACTGGTCAAAAAAATCTCAATGCATGTTATGACTTGTGTTCATCATTCTCCTTTTCTGTAAAGGTTATGGTATCACTTCTTTTTCTCCATAAAAATGTATGTTTCTATTTTCCAAGAAAACCCAAAAATATGGATACAGGACTGAAAATTTTATTTGCATGTGTATATTTTTTCAAAGCAGTGTTCACACTCATACCAAATTCAGGTGTCATGCTTACACTATCACATTTAGTCTTACCACAATATTGATTAACATTATCTTCTCTATCCTTACAAGTAAAAAAAATGAAGTTTTGAAAGACAAACCCAACCAAAGTCACATGTCAAGGGAATGGAAAAACTAGAATTCAACCTAATACTTTACATCAGGATGTTCTTTGTGGCATATTTTTGGAGAGGTAGAAGAGGTAATGGTGGGAAACTAACAATAATTTAAATGACTGCAAGGCACTGATTAAATAAATTGCTATATGACATTAATAGAATGAAAGATGATACAAATGTTAAAATGAAAGACTGACACAAAAAAGAGCAGAAAGATAATATGATAAGTTGATGACATCGATCATTTCTAGGAAGACTTTTGGGCCAACTTGGAAACGACAAAAAGAAGAGGAACTTATATGTATGTGTATTTTTATACACATATTATTCTTATAATATGGGTATGTTTGTTATTTTTATTATACAACATAGTTTTATAATACATCCCATTTTTATGTCTTAGTATTAAAAGGGGCAAAGTCCTGCATATTCAGAACTTCTGGTTCCACAATTTTTTCCATTAAAACATAATGCATCCTCTTGGTGAGCTAGAAACAGTTCATACAAGGAAAGAAAAATGGTTCCGCTAATTTAGCCTGACAACTGGTCTAAGTATGACAGCTCTGAAGCTGAGCTGTGGACTTTCCTGGCAACACATTAGCAAATGGAAATTGCTTCTTTTGCAGTATGGGTGACTCATTTCTTCAACTTAGTCATGGTGTCACTTCTGATTGAACTGCCCTAATAAGAGGAACATATGTTTTCTTCTCACTTAATGTTAATGACTCCAAATAATTAAATGCTGTGAAATTAAAAAAACTATCATTATGATTTATATGATATTCTTGTCTACTTCTTGTTAGTTGATGTAGTTAAGATAAATAGGCCCTTATCCACAAAGAGTGAGATTTAAACTGCATAAGCTGTTTGCCTCACTTAAGACTCTACACAGAGTTAAATTATTGAAAGCATCCTGTTTCCAATTTCAAGTAAACGCTTAATGCTGTGACATAGTAAATGTGTCAGCAATTAAACATGTTTTGAAGTTAATCTGGTATTTGATTTAGAGAAGGTCAATTCAGGCGAAGGCTGAAGAAATCTTGCTAGGCATAGAAGAGACTAATTAAAATGCTATCAGAGAAGAAATTTAAGTCTAATGTGAACAACAAAAAAATTATAGCTCTTAGGTAATTGTATAGAATGGCTGGTGATTTTCCAAAATGATCTTGTTCTAATTATAGAAAGCCAAAGTAATGCATAAAGGTATAATTTAAATCTAGGATATTAGTATTCAAAACAACTACTTACAAACGGCATTGTGCAAGTTGTGATCAGACCAGGATTTAAGCTTCCCACTGGCTTCCTACCCATATTACATTCAGTTATAAACCAATTTGCTTAAAGTTTCCAGGAAAAGGAGTAAGCACAGTGCCCCAGAAATGCTCTTTTCACATATCTGCTCTCCTACCTGAGACACTGGATTACATAGAAACATAAAGAGCCTCCTTTCTCACCAACCCTTTTGAATGTAGGAGTTCTGAGAAGATTTTCTTTCTCATTCCCTTTATCCTAATGCAGAAGTGTACCAAGTGAATATCACACCACTGCAACCACTAGATAAGAAAAAAGAGAATATAAGACAGAAGAGAATTTTTACATTTTATCCTTTCTCTGACCACTTTAGTTAGGAATCTCATCTCATTTTACAAATAACATGAACAATTTGCTTTTATAGTAATTGCTACCAAATGTGTTCTGTTTAACCGGGTATCTAGTTCTTTTAACAGTTCCATCCAATTCTGAAAAATTTTACAGTAATTTTCTGTAGAAAGACAAGATTGGTGGCAGGTGTGCACCGGGAAAAGGAGCCAGGGGTCTCCTGTCTTGTTTCCTATTTCTTTATTCTTGTCTCTTGGTGCTGGAGGAGAACGGAGGGGAAAGGGAAAATAGGTTTGCTCTTCATCATACATGAGAAAGGTTATAGTCCTTTTTAGTTACCACTGCAGTTGATCTAGCTTTTTCTCTGTAGGCTCAATGTAATCAGACAGACGCTCACATGAACAGGCAAAGACAAAAAATTTCTGGCGAACTGGTACTGGTCCACAAAGGCAGTTAAAAAACACTCTACTAGAGGCCTGGCCTGTGCTGGCGCAGTGGATAAAGCGTCAACCTGGAAACACTGAGGTTGCTGGTTCAAAACCCTGGGCTTGCTTGGTCAAGGTATATATGGGAGTTGATGCTTCCTGCTCCTCCCTGCTTCTCTCTCTCTCTCTCTCCCCTCTCTATAGTGAATAAATAAAATCTTTAAAAAAACAAAACAAAAAAATACTCTACTAGAATGTAATCAACAAAACACATTGATTAACTTTAATTTAACCTTCTTCTGAGAATCAGTTTAATCAATTTCTCAGTGGCATATATTTAATCATTTACTCAAGACTTTAGCTGATTGTTTCTTTTGACAACTTCAGAACTATAATGATAATGCTCAGTGAAAATTCTCTTATGTCTATTTTAATTACCACATATAACAAAAAAATTCAAAATAATTTTATTTCCTAGATCAAAATTCTGTCATACAGCATTGTATTGAATGCTGATTATATACATTTATATTATAAAAATTAACTGAATTCAGTGTTTGAGAGTGAAAATTCATCTTTCATTTTCTCAAAAGATTATTTATATCAGAAATACCTAGCTCTCTGAATGAATACTATACAAACAACATATCTTCTACATTACATTTTAGAAGCTAGAAGACTTAATAAGTTTGGCTAGTAAGTGTCCTTTAATAGTCTGTCTATTGAGTTCAAAGGTTTTTTTTTTTTAATTCTGTGAGAGAAGGAGAGGCAGAAACAGACTTTTGTTTACACTCCAACCAGGATCCACCCAACCAAGCCCACTAGGGGGTGATGCTCTGTCCATCTGGGGTGTTGCTCTGTTGCTCAGCAACTGAGTTCTTAGCGCCTGAGGTAGAAGCCATGGAGACGTCTTCAGCACCCTGGTCCAACTAGTTCCAATTGAGCCATGGCTACAGGAGAGAAAGAGAAAAAGAGAGAGAGAAGCGAGAGGGAGATGTGTGGAGAAGCAGCTGGGTGCCTGTCCTGTGTGCCCTGACTGGGAATCCAGCCTGGAACATCCACATACTGGGTCAGTGCTCTAACACTGAGCCAAATGGCCAGAGCTTTGAGCTCAAAGATTTTTTTCTTAAATGGAGTCTGCTTATTATTAGCAATTGTAAATATCCAGTCTATTGACATTATTTGCAGAGTCTGTATTTGTGAATTTGAGTACTTGCTAAAGGTGATTTATAATTCCAAAATCAATAATTGCAGTGTTTTTTGCTGTCATTCAGTTACATGTATATGCAGAGTAGCAGTATTCACCTTCACAGCTGAGGTCAAGATAGACAAAGCTCTGCTCATTTACTGCCTGGAAGCTGAAAAAAAAAAGCCCTATTCTCTCATTTTTGTGCTTTTCTTATTGATGATTTCACTACTTAAAATGCCCCTCAAGCATAGTGCTGAAGTGCTGTCTATTGTTCCCAAAAATGAGACGGCTTTGCTGTGCCTTACAGAGAAGATGTGTGTGTTAGATCAGTTGTTTTCAGACATGAGTTATAATGCTTTTGATCATGAGTTCAATATTAGTTAATCAATAATATATATTAAATAAGGTTTCTTAAAAACAGAAACATATATAAAACAAGGTAATGAATTGATTGGTTGACAATAATATTGGGACCAGAGGCTTATAGGAGCCTAACTAAGTATTTCCCCTAGGAACACAATACTTCAGTGTTCATTAATTCATTGTTCGCAGCAACTTTATAAAGTGCACTGTGAAAATCAACTGTATAACTAAATGAAACAAGTTCTGCTGGTTAAATTGTATACCTCATAATTTTTATATTGTTTATGTCAATAAGGTATCTACAACTTGATGTTCATTCCTTTTGCAAAAGGGTTAAAGAATGCTCTGAGCATTGTAAAGAATTTTATTAGTTTATACTTATATGCTCTTTATGAAATGCCAACCGGATCATATTTTCTTTTATTTAAAAATGATTCAGTGACCTCCCATGCCTTACAAGATGAGATTCCTGGCATGGCATCACAAGCTCAGCCATAGCCCAGTCCCTTCTTAATTTTCAAGAACTACTTCTGTCCATTTTACGTTTTACAGCTTTCACACACTTTGAATTTCCTTTTTTTTTAACCTTACCAAGCAATGTCAAATTTCCCAGCCTCCTCGTGTGCTGTTTGTACTGCCTGCAACTGCCCTACCCGATGCTAATCTATCTGTTGAACTGCTAAAATTTATCAAAATTCCAACTTCAGTGTCACCTCCTTTGGGACAACTTCCCCAACTTGCCAAAGTAGCAGTCATCACTTCCTCTTCTATGTCCTTATAGCGTTTTGTAGTTTCCTTTTTCACGCCTGTCATTCTCATTGCATTGGGAGCTGCTGTACATGATGGAGTCACATGTTAGACATATGTAACTCTAGGTGATGCATTGAGAACACCAGTGTAAAATTCAAAACTACTTTCAAATTTAATCCTCCTAAAATAACATCAGCAAAAATCTATGTATTTATGTTAAGATTACAGGACCTTAACATTCAATATAATAGAGTCAGCTCTTGAGAGGACATTAAATCCGGTATTGGACTTTCGATATTTGGCCCTTGTCCAAGAGCTCTATGGGGAAATTTTCTCCCACCACAGTGTGTGGGGTTTAGCCAAAGGGGCACTACCATCACACATCTCTACCATGACATCAATTGGAAATTAAATTTGAAGTTAATTTCATGAGACAAGGACATCAGGACAGAATAAAAAAATTGCAGAAATAACATTATCTGAAGTAGCATTAGCAGGAGTGGGAGGAGAAGCCTCTATTGTGGGTGCTAGAGGATGGCTAAAAATGTTAGGCTTCCATGGTCAAGGTAATTCTATAGCATTTGATATGCATCTAAAAGGAACTGAGAAATTGGTATTTATAAAGTGATTACATTCACGAGGATAGTTTGATGGTAGAAACCCTGCAAAATATATAATCTCAGCTATTTTTAGATAGTAAAAGCTAATACAATAGAAAAGAAAGCTAAAAGAGAAAATAGACATATGGTCCAACTCATTCTTGGAAAATAGGAGTAACATGAATTCTAGGGGAGTAAAATAATTGGGCAAAGGTCACACAGCCACTGGAAAAACTAGGCTAAAAGCCAGGTCTTTGAGGTATAATTTGGTACATTTTATGATGCTATTATGGCTTTCTAAATAAATTTTTACTCATTTTTGCTTTCATTTTATTTTGAGAATATTCAGTTTTTATTTTCTTACTTAAAAAGAATCCATCCCTTATTATGTGTCTTTGTTTTTAGATAAATTCTAGATTTTAAGAGTATAATAGATGTCATATGTAAACATCATCATTAAAGACAATCAAATTCTAGTTTTAATACTTAAATTAAAAGTACAGAAAATTAGACTACATACCTATTGAAATTGTACCACAATTATTGTTATAATTTAAATACTTTAGTAATATATTGCCCTATATACTGCTTGTATACATTAACATTCTATAGACTACTTTTTTCCAAAGATGTCTGTCTCATTTACATTCAGTGTTTTGTTTTGTACTTTTTTGAAATGAGAAGCGGGAGGCAGAGATACAGACTCCTGCATGTGCCTGACTGGGATCCACCTGGCAAACCCACTAGAGGGCAATGCTCTGCTTATCTGGGGTGTTGCTCCATTGCAACTGGAGCCATTCTAGTGCCTGAGGTGGAAGCCATGGAGCCATCCTCAGCTCCTGGGCCAACTTTGCTCCAATGGAGCCTTGGCTGTGGGAGGGGAAGAGAGAGATAGAGAGAAAGGAGAAGAGGAAGGGTGGAGAAGCAGATGGGCACTTCTCCTGTGTGCCCTGGCTGGGAATTGAACCTGGGACTTCTGCACACCAGGCTGATGGTTTACCACTGAGCCAACCAGCCAGGGCTATATTTGGTGTTTTTAAGAAAAATATTTGATGAGTTTATAACAATGGCATCAGATCAACTTGATAATAAGCCAAGTGGAACTTAATTCATGATATTTATTTGGGCCAAACTTTTCAGGCAATTTATGAAAGTTCAAAATTCATGAAGCAGTATTATTTGTATATCTTATTTCTTAAAATCCAGTATGGATTTAGTGCCAATATTATTCATGTTTTTATATATTATCTGATACTCTGGAGCCATTGAACTGATTTTAATAGAATCTTTTATTTTCTTCTTTTTAGCCAAAAACACTGTTATCAAGGGAAATTGCAACTCCCTGACAGTGGAATCATTCCTGACCTCTCTGCTTTCCAGCATGCACAGATCCTGGCCAACAGCTGCTCAGTTCTGTCAGGCAGCCATTGCTTAGCTGAACAAACTGACTTCTGACAGAGCATTTGTTTCTAGAATTTGAGTAGTTGGTTTTAGTTTTTAAACTATTTCTTAGTTTGTTCTCACCATAAAGTTTGAAATTTTTCCCATTAGTAAGAAGTGTGAAAGTTTCAGTTATCAAAATAGACCAAAAAATGTATTTCTTTTTAAGTTGGTCTGATTGGCGAAAAGCTAAAATCAAAGGCCAGTTTGATTTCAGAGGAGGTCATAGGATGTGAATATAGATTTCTTCAACCAAATTGTTGCTTAAAGTTAAATGTATAGACCTCTGCTGAATGCAAATAACTGCTTAAACTATCATTCAATAATCACTTTCCATAAGAAAGTTGAAATTTGGCTAGGCAATTATGAACTTAGTAAATGTGAAATAAATAGAATATTATCAAAATAGAAGTATGAAAAAGGCAAATAAGTAGAATTAAAAGATTTAAGATAATCAGAATTAAAGTTCCACATATATTCTTCCACAAAACCTACTCATGGAACTAAATAAATTATTTTACTAGTGCATTTTACATATAGTAGGATATTTTCTGGAGTATATATACACCTGCTTCTGGAAAGAAAAGTTTTTCTCCTAGGCCAAGGAGTACCAAGGAAGTCTTTGAGAAAAGTCGAGTCAGTGATTGCCTAGATTTAGCCTATATTTTTGGTTAGCACTTTGCCTTGTTTTCCCATTCCCTCCTCACCCCAATAACTGCAGATAAAGCAGTGTTTCACCTCTTTGTATAAGTTAGGATTCTTTCAGTTGCAGAAATAGAAACTTCAAATCTTCCAGTTTAAACATTAAAGAAATCTGTTGTTTTATTTAATACGAAAATCAGAAAGAGAAGTTGCTCCAGAGATAGTTGGTTAGCAGCTTAGCAATACCATCACAGAATCAGATGTCTGTCTGCCTAAGGTTCAATGTGACATGCCAACAAGCCTGGAA
Source organism: Saccopteryx bilineata (assembly GCF_036850765.1). Lineage (NCBI taxonomy): Eukaryota > Metazoa > Chordata > Mammalia > Chiroptera > Emballonuridae > Saccopteryx > Saccopteryx bilineata. Next base: position 48,166,472 of record NC_089494.1, on the reverse strand, counting down.
TTGATCTAAGTTGTTCTACTGAAGTAAGAATTATACCTGCATGGCACTGAACTCTGGTCCAGCTATGAAACTTATTGTTTAAGGGTGCAGTTTTGTAATCAGGACTGTGAGGTGGTTTTCTAAGCTTGTCAGCATTGTTTATAGATAAGAGTGAGATTGATGATGTGCACCTGGACTTGAGACTGATGATGTGCTCGGAGACTCCTGGAAGTTTCTCCCATTGGGCTGATTATGTAGCAAGGACATGATTTGGTGATTAGCAGAGCATAAGAAATCCGGGCTGACCTGACCGGTGGTGGTGCAGTGAATAGAGTGTCGAACAGGAATGCTGAGTGCCTCAGTTCAAAACCTTGAGGTCACCAGCTTCTGAGTCAGGACTTGCATGAGGGTCATGTGAACATTAAGTTTTATACACCAGGATCCTTACAGGCTTTACTCTTGTCCCAGTCTTGTCTTCTTTTTATTTATTTTTTTATCAGTATATATAAGCATTCAAATTCACTTTATTGTTATCCCTGAAATACATATATGTGAAGAGGAGACACTGGCAAGATGTTACGCTCAATGTCAGATTTAATAGTAATTTTAAAAAAATTTTATTTAGACAATTAATTTTAATAAGGTGACATTGATCAATTAGAGTACATAGATTCAGAGAAAACATCTCCATGTCATTTTGACCTTTGATTATGTTGTATACCCATCACCCAAAGTCAAATTGTCTTTCCTCACCTTCTATTTGGTTTTCTTTGTGCCCCTCCCCTCCCTCCACCCTTTTTCTCTCCTTCCTTCCCCTCCTTTGTAACTACCACCCTCTTGTCCATGTCCATGAGTCTCAATTTTGTGTCCCACCTATGTATGGAATCATACAGTTCAGTTTTTTCTGATTTACTTATTTCAGTCAATATACTGTTATCAAGGATGGACCTTGATAACAAGTCTTGTCTTCTTGTCAGGTAATCCTTTCTAACTGCCACCGACAGTGAACTGAGTTTCATGCTCAGACTTGTTTATTATTGTCACAAATGCCTACCAGTGGGGACTCCATGTTTTCTTGCTTGTCTACAGCAGGAGAGAAAAATTTGATTGCAACAGTGAGCTATACATCCCTTCTCTTAATTTTCTTAGTTTAGGACAGAGCATCCTCATCACCAGGAAAATGCAAGGTCTTAGATGGTTTATTAATCAAGATGACTTTATAGAGCTGGTTTAAAGGTAGATGTGTGAAATGAAAAAAAAAAACCACACAAACAAAACAGAATTCTTTTAAGAAGTTGAAGAGGAAGAGGTTTATTGTAGCTTAGGCAACCTTCTTATTGGCAGAAACAGTAACTTAAAAAGAGATGGGAAGTCCAGTTTATGAGTCAAATACCAAACACATATAACTAAACTTACTATTCATAATGCAATTTATAAACTTAACTAAAGTTTTTCTAAGAAAACCTTTCTACATTGATGATTATTATATAACACTGACAAAAGATTAATATAAAAATATAGCATAAGGCAAAGAATTTTAATTAATGGCACTAGTGCTCACAAAAATGACAGGTATAATTATCATTTTTTTTCATTGATTTCCACAAAACAGAGTAAATCAGATAATTGAATAACTTCTTGTCACAGATATATCATTTTAGATTATTTTAAAAATGCCATTAAAATTAATCTAAAGTCTTATTAAAGATGTAATTATCTCACATTAAATTCTTACTCATTTGAGTTGAAACTATTTAAATCCAAATAATGCATGATAGGAATACTGTTCAAATTTTTCATAGTTTTAAAATATAATCAACTTCATAAGAAACTGCTCATTTCAATGATTATTCATATTATATTATTATATTTTACTATACTCCTGGAAGATTATTAAAATGCCACTTTTAGACTGTAATAAATATATACAATAAAGAAAATAAGAGTACAAATAAGTAGCAATATGGAGCAGAATGTTAGATGTTTGAATATGGTAAGAAAAGTAAAAAAAGATATAAGAACAAACTGGAAAAAGAATGACTACCGAAAATAAATTGTCTAGCAAGAAGTCACTGAAACAAATTAGAAATTCTTGTTAAAATCTTTTTTTTTTTTTATAATTTTATTTTTTTAATGGGGTGACATCAATAAATCAGGATACATATATTCAAAGATAACAAGTCCAGGTTATCTTGTCGTTCAATTATGTTGCATACCAACCACCCAAAGTCAGATTGTCCTCTGTCACCTTCTATCTTGTTTTCTTTGTGCCCCTCCCCACCCCCTATCCCTCTCCCATTCCCCCCTCCCCCCCCCGTAACCACCACACTCTTATCAATGTCTCTTAGTTTCACTATTATGTCCCACCTACGTATGGAATAATACAGTTCCTGGTTTTTTCTGATTTACTTATTTCGCTTCGTATCATGTTATCAAGATCCCACCATTTTGCTGTAAATGTTCCGATGTCATCATTTCTTATGGCTGAGTAGTATTCCATAGTGTATATGTGCCACATCTTCTTTATCCAGTCATCTATTGAAGGGCTTTTTGGTTGTTTCCATGTCCTGGTCACTGTGAACAATGCTGCAATAAACATGGGGCTGCATGTGTCTTTACGTATCAATGTTTCTGAGTTTTGGGGATATATACCCAGTAGAGGGATTGCTGGGTCATAAGGTAGTTCTATTTGCAGTTTTTTGAGGAACCACCATACTTTCTTCCATAATGGTTGTACTACTTTACATTCCCACCAACAGTGTATGAGGGTTCCTTTTTCTCCACAGCCTCTCCAACATTTGCTATTACCTGACTTGCTAATAACAGCTAATCGAACAGGTGTGAGGTGGTATCTCATTGCCGTTTTGATTTGCATTTCTCTAATAGCTAAAGAAGATGAGCATCTTTTCATATATCTGTTGGCCATTTGTATTTCTTCCTGGGAGAAGTATCTATTCATATCCTCTTCCCATTTTTTTATTGGATTGTTTGTTTGTTTGTTTGTTGTTGAGTTTTATGAGTTCTTTGTATATTTTGGATATTAGGTCCTTATCTGAGCTGTTGTTTGAAAATATCATTTCCCATTTAGTTGGCTTCCTGTTTATTTTGTTATCAGTTTCTCTTGCTGAGCAAAAACTTCTTAGTCTGATGTAGTCCCATTCATTAATTTTTGCCTTCACTTCTCTTGCCATTGGAGTCAAATTCATAAAATGCTCTTTAAAACCCAGGTCCATGAGTTGAGTACCTATGTCTTCTTCTATGTACTTAATTGTTTCAGGTCTTATGTTTAGATCTTTGATCCATTTTGAGTTAATTTTTGTACAGGGGGAGAGACTGTAGTCCAGTTTCATTCTTTTGCATGTGGCTTTCCAGTTTTCCCAGCACCATTTATTGAAGAGGCTTTCTTTTCTCCATTGTGTGTTGTTGGCCCCTTTATCAAAAATTATTTGACTATATATATGTGGTTTTATTTCTGGACTTTCTATTCTGTTCCATTGGTCTGAGTGTCTATTTTTCTGCCAATACTATGCTGTTTTGATTGTCGTGGCCCTATAATAGAGTTTGAAGTCAGGTATTGTTATGCCCCCAGCTTCATTCTTTTTCTTTAGGATTGCTTTGGCTATTCGGGGGTTTTTATAGTTCCATATAAATCTGATGATTTTTTGCTGTATTTCTTTTAAAAATGTCATTGGAAGTTTGATGGGAATTGCATTAAATTTGTATATTGCTTTGGGTAATATAGCCATCTTGATTATATTTATTCTTCCTAGCCAAGAACAAGGTATATTCTTCCATCTCATTATATCTTTTTCGATTTCCCTTAACAATGGTTTATAGTTTTCATTATATAAGTCCTTTACATTCTTTGTTATGTTTATTCCTAAGTATTTTATTTTTTTTGTTGCAATTGTGAAGGGGATTATTCTTTTGAGTTCCTTCTCAGTTGTTTCATTGTTGGCATATAGAAAGGCTATTGACTTCTGTATGTTAATTTTGTATCCTGCGACCTTACTGTATTGGCTTATTGTTTCTAATAGTCTTTTTGTGGATTCTTTGGGGTTTTCGATGTATAGGATCATATCATCTGAAAAAGTGATACCTTTACTTCTTCTTTTCCGATATGGATGCCTTTTATTTCTTTGTCTTGTCTGATTGCTCTGGCTAGAACCTCTAGTACCACATTAAATAAGAGTGGAGAGAGTGGACAACCCTGTCTTGTTCCTGATTTAAGGGGGAAAGCCTTCAGTTTAGTGCCATTTAATATGATGTTAGCTGATGGTTTATCATATATGGCCTTTATCATGTTGAGATATTTTCCTTCTATACCCATTTTGCTGAGTCTTAAACATAAAATTGTGTTGTATTTTATCGAAAGCCTTTTCTGCGTCTATTGATAAGATCATGTGGTTTTTGTTCTTTGTTTTGTTGATATGGTGTATTACATTAACCGTTTTACGTATGTTGAACCATCCTTGAGATTCTGGGATGAATCCCACTTGATCATGATGTATTATTTTTTTAATATGTTGTATTCGACTTGCTAGTATTTTGTTTAGTATTTTAGCATCTGTGTTCATTAGAGATATTGGTCTGTAGTTTTCTTTTTTTGTGCCATCCTTGCCTGGTTTTGGTATGAGGGTTATGTTGGCCTCATAAAATGTGTTTGGAAGTATTGCTTCTTCTTCAATTTTTTGGAAGACTTTGAGTAGAATAGGAACCAAGTCTTCTTTGAATGTTTGATAGAATTCACTAGTATAACTGTCTGGGCCTGGACTTTTATTTTTGGGGAGATTTTTAATAGTTTTTTCTATTTCCTCCCTGCTGATTGGTCTGTTTAGACTTTCTGCTTCTTCTTGACTCAGTCTAGGAAGGTTGTATTGTTCTAGGAATTTACCATTTCTTCTAGGTTGTTGAATTTAGTGGAATAAAGTTTTTCATAGTATTCTACAATAATTCTTTGTATATCTACGGTGTCCGTGGTGATTTCTCCTCTTTCATTTTGGATTTTGTTTATATGAGTTCTTTCTCTTTTTTCCTTGGTAAGTCTTGCCAAGGGTTTGTCAATTTTGTTGATCTTTTCAAAGAACCAGCTCCTTGTTCTATTAATTTTTTCTATAGTTTTTCTGTTCTCTAATTCATTTATTTCTGCTCTGATTTTTATTATCTCCTTTCTTCGGCTGGTTTTGGGTTGTCTTTGTTCTTCTTTTTCTAGTTCCTTAAGGTGGGAAGTTAAGTGGTTCACTTGGGCTCTCTCTTGTTTGTTCATATATGCCTGAAGCGATATGAACTTCCCTCTTATCACTGCTTGTGCTGCATCCCATAGATTCTGATATGTCATATTGTCATTTTCATTAGTCTGTATATATCTTTTGATCTCTGCACTTATTTCTTCTTTGACCCATTCATTTTTTAAAAGTATGTTGTTTAGTTTCCACATTTTTGTGGGATTTTTTTCCTCTTTTTTGCAGTTGAATTCTAGTTTCAAGGCTTTATGATCAGAAAATATGCTTGGTACAACTTCAATTTTTCTGAATTTGCTGATGTTGTTTTTGTGGCCCAACATATGGTCAATTCTTGAGAATGATCCATGTACACTGGAGAAAAATGTATACTCAGTCACTTTGGGATGAAATGTCCTGTAGATGTCTATCATATCCAGGTGCTCTAGTGTTTTGTTTAAGGCCACTATGTCTTTGTTGATTCTCTGTTTGGATGACCGATCTAGAGCCGTCAGCGGTGTATTGAGGTCTCCAAGTATGATTGTATTTTTGTCAGTTTTTGTTTTAAGATCAATAAGTAGCTGTCTTATATATTTTGGTGCTCCTTGGTTTGGTGCATATATATTAAGAATTGTTATGTCTTCTTGATTCAGTGTCCTCTTAGCCATTATGAAATCGCCATTTTTGTCTCTGAGTACTTTTCCTGTCTTGTAGTCAGCATTATCCGATATGAGTATTGCTACACCTGCTTTTTTTTAGATGTTATTTGCTTGGAGTATTGTTTTCCAGCCTTTCACTTTGAATTTGTTTTTATCCTTGTTACTTAGATGAGTTTCCTGTAGGCAGCATACAGTTGGATTTTCTTTTTTAATCCATTCTGCTACTCTGTGCCTTTTTATTGGTGAGTTTAATTCGTTTACATTTAGTGTAATTATTGATACTTGTGAGTTCCCTATTGCCATTTTATATCTTGCTTTCTGTTAGTTTTGTGTCTTGTTTGATCCTTCTCTTTTGTTTTGCTATCTTTTGTTTTTATTTGGTTGTATTCCATACATCTTTCCTCTGTTGCTATCTTTTTTATCTCATGTGCTTCTGTGGTGGTTTTTTCAATGGTGGTTACCTTTGAGTAATGAAAAGGGTCCCTACCCTGTTCATTGTAGCGAACTATTTTGTGAGTACTTTTGCACTCCATCATCCTTTGCTACTGTTAATCTCCATCTTCTCCCCCTCTTTCTTTTTGTTGTTGTCACAGTTTAAATTTGGTTTTATTGTGTTCTTCTTGGAGCTTTTACTTGTGGCTCTGTTTTTTTTTTTGTTCTTTGTATCTGATTGGAGAACCCCCTTTAGTAATTCCTGGAGTGGGGGTTTTCTGATGATAAATTCCCTCATCTTTTCTGTATCTGTGAATGTTTTTATTTCTCCTTCGTATTTGAAGGATAGCTTTGATGGTTATAGTATTCGTGGCTGAAAGTTCCTCTCTTTCAGGACTTTAAATATTGGGGTCCACTCTCCTAGCTTGTAGAGTTTCTGCTGAGAAATCTGATGATAATCTAATGGGCCTCCCTTTATATGTTGAATTCTTCTTTTCCCTGGCTGCCTTGAGAATTTTTCTTTGCTGTTGGTTTGTGTCAATTTCATTATGATATGCCTTGGAGTAGGTTTGTTGGGGTTAAGAAAACTTGGAGTTCTGTTGGCTTCTTGAACTTGTGGCTTTAGTTCTTTCCACAGGCTTGGGAAGTTCTCATCTATTATTTGTTTGAGTATGTTCTCCATTCCATTTTCTCTCTCTTCTCCCTCTGATATACTTATTATTCTGATGTTATTATTTTTGATGGAGTCAGATAATTCTTGTAGGGTTATCTCATTTTTTTTTAATTTTTGAGTCTCTTTCTTCTTCTCTCTGTTGTGCCTCAAGTTGCTTGTCTTCTATTTAACTAATCCTCTCTTCTATCTGACCTGTTCTATTAGCTAAGCTTGTTACTTCGTTTTTCAGCTCGTGAATTGAGTTTTTCATCTCTGTTTGATTTGTTTTTATAGTTTCAATTTCCTTGGACATATATTCTTTGTGTTCATTGAGTTGTTTTCTGAGCTCCCTAAATTGCCTTTCTGTGTTTTCTTGTATATCTCGGAGGATTTTTAAAATTTCTATCTTGAATTCTCTGTCATTTAGCTCCAAGGTTTCCAATATATTAAATTTTTTCTCCATAGATTTTTCCTCATCTAGCTGTGTTACCTCTCTTTCTTTTGTATCCATGATATTCGATTTTCTCTTCCTTAATGGCATCTGAGGGTGGTTTTGTTGATAGTATTAATGAGATTTAATAAAGAATAAAAAGTTAAAAAAATAAAAATAAAAAAATAAAAAATAAAAAGAGTTGTTTTTTAAAAAAAAATTAATAATGAAATAAAGAAAAATAAAATAAAATAAAAATTTTTTAAAAAAGGAAATTATTCCCCCCCTCCTTTTTTCCTCTCCTCTCCTCTCCCCTCTTTCTTGAGAAAATCTTGTGGTGGACTGTGAATTATAACAAACAATGCCTGTGATGGAGGGCCTGAATTGGGGAAAAGTAATAAAGGGGCAAAAAAAGAAAAAAAAAGAAAAAAGAAAAAAAAAGAGCATATGGACCCACAAAACGCAAATAAGGAAAAAATTTGCATCAAGAATAAAATCATTTGCTTTTAGGTGTTGGTTGTCTAAGAGTTATGATGAGAGGAATAAGAGGAAAACAGAAAAATGGGGGGACAAATTAAAAAATTACTATTGTATTTAGTGGAACAAGAACTAGATAATATGGAGAGCCAGGGATGGGAGCACTGCTAGTGAGTTAAAAAGGTGAAGTAAAAAACCCCAAAATGCCACAAACATAGGTTTGAGTCCCAGATAAGATAATTTGTTTGTTATTGAGGTTTGAATGAGAGGAGATGTAAAGAAGAAAGGAAGAAACTAATATAGAGGGAGAAAAGAAAGAGAGAGAGAAAAAAAAGAGGGAACCACTAAAAGAAGAAAAAAGAAAGGAGAGAGAGAGAGAGAGAGAGAGTTAAGGGTTTTGGAGTGCAACCCTCATAGAGAGAAAGGAAGAGAAGAGAAAAGATAATGGGAGATGTAACACTTATGGGTAGTGTAGTTCAAGGAGAGGAGAGAGTAAGACCGGTAGAGAGTTAATCGGCCAAATTGGAGGAGGAAAAAAAAGTATCAAGAATGAAGATAAGAGAAACAAACGAACAAATATAATGAAATGGGATAGGTTATAAAGTCTGCAGATTATTCTTGATTTTGAGAGGTTATCTTCTTGCTTTTTCTTTTCTCTCCCTCTTCCTGGTCGGTGACTCTGTACCCCGGGTTCTGCCCCTTTGGCACGCTCAGCTAGAGGTTTGCAGTTGATAAGTCTCTATGGCAATGTCATGTATTGTGCTTTAGTCTCGTTGGCAGTCAAAGCTCATTAGCATTTATAGGCTCCAACAGTGAGAGAGTCCGTGTTCCTGGAGCCTTTCTCCTAGTCTTTCCTTCCTCAATTAGTAGCCTGATAATCCAGCTATGGGGTTGCTGCTGCCTCTGCCTGGATAGTAAGAGGCTCAAAGAGCTGGCAACTCCCCACTCTATTTCCACTCAGCACAGGGCTCTGGGTAAGGCTCAGTCAGTCAGAGCTGCTAGCATAATCAGGCGGGCTTTCCGCCCACTCAAAGACCTCTGGCTCTGCCACTCTGTCCGGTAACACAAGCGGGCGCCCACTTCTGGGGCGCTTGGAGGAAACTCTCACTCACTGTCTGTGACCAGGATATCCGGCCAGCAGTCTCACACTCTGAGTGAAACCCCCAACCGCAGGGAAAAGTTGCAGCATTGGAATTGAGTCTCGCTCCGTCCCCGTGCGCGGCTTTTGCAAGGCACTGGGGCGGCTCGAGATTCCGCTTTGGCCCACACAAGGGCCCCTGACTCTGCTCCTCTGTGCGATAACATGGGCGTGCACTGCCGAGGCACTCGGAGGAATTGCTCACTCCTTATCTGCACGTGCAAACCAGGATATGAGGCCTGCCGCGTTTCCCTCTGAGTGAAACACCCTCCAGCACGGAAAATCTCCACCGTTGGAATTAGTTCTCACTCCCTTCCATGCGTGGCTTTCCCAGGGTGCTGGGGCTGCCCAAAGACTCTGCCCTCGGCCCACAGAAAGGCCTCTGACCCTGCCTTTCCGTGGGGCAACACGGGTACCCACTATCGGGGCCTAGGAAGAAATTCTCGCCCACTAACTGCGCACCGACCAGGAGACCGGGTAAAATGGCCGCTCCGCTTGTCTTTCTTTGTTTGGGTTTGGCACTCGTGTTAGCTTGTATTGCCCGGGTTGCCACAGGATCAGATTTTCCTCGGCTTGGATCTGTGTGCCACAGCCTGGTTCGGCCGTTTGTGCCGCGGCGGCCTGGATCTATTCACCCCCTTTGCCCGCCTCAGTTTCTATATTCACAGTTACCAGAGAAAGCCGCCCTGTTTAGGTTAGTGAGGAAGGCAGAGCATTTCTTACTCCCTATTTCCTTCGGGGTTTGGTTATATATTTAGCCAATTTTTCACTCAATCATACCTTTGGGTGTATTGCGAAGCATCTGGAAGCTCCAAGTATAGGTTTTTCTGTTTCTGGTTGAAGATCTTGTTGAGTTTTGGGGGAGATTTATCGGTATCGCTTCCTACCCCGCCATTACTCTGACGTCATCATTAAAATCTTTTAATTGCTATTTAAAAATGTTTTATTATCAGAATAAATAAATACAATAGCCAATCAAATAGTATACAGGATCCTAGGATATAGATCAATAAGATATCTCACTTTCATCAGTCTTATTTCCACTTTATAAAGATTGTTTCTTTTAGCATCTGTTAATATTTTTGAAGTTATATCTAAAACTCTAAGTAATATACATATTATTCTACTTTGTTGATTTGTAAAGATATGTTCTTTTATGAAGAGAACTTAGCTCCCTTACATTAGACCTGTCCTATAACCTATTCTCCATTATACGGAGATTTGGTGGTTATTTTATATTTGCATTTATTATTTTTAAATTGTTCTTTTATTTTTCTAAACCTGTATTTTTCCCCTCATCCTCAACTTCCCATGTTGTAATATAAGGATAGCATCATCTCTCCGTCTTCTTTGCCTCACCTTCTGTCCTGTTTTCTATTACTTCTATATTCTGTCCAATTTTATCTATGCTTTAACAATAATTTCTAAGTTAAAAACCAAATAGTTTACATTTATAATACACTGTTATATAAATACTAGAAAGCCCGGCAGTCATACGAAATGACCACTGTTCTAAATATTATAAATTGTAATTAAAATGATTTGTGCAAAGGTGTCTGCTAATTCAAACTGAATTACCCAGGGCAGGCGGCGAGGACGCCCCTTTGCTTACTGCCCCACGGGGTTTCCCCCTTCTACTTGCTTAATTGCTTAAAGTAGAGTGCAATGAAGGAAACCACTGGCAGTACATTTTTTTAGAGCCACCGCTAGCTCAATAAATAAAGGTGATTTAAATAATAAAATGTTAATTCACATGTCAAAGATCTCTTTGTACACAACGTTTCTTGTGTAGATCTTTCCATCATTTTTAAGCTCGTCTTGCAGAGGACCATCAACTCTTTTTAATTTTATGTCCGTTTTTCACGAACTCTTGAACAGGCAACATAAAGTTGACCGTGTCCAAATGCAGGCTCAGGTAAAAAAATGCCAACACGCTTAGGCGTTTGGCCCTGAGACTTATTGATGGTCATAGCAAAGGCAAGTTTTACAGGAAATTGTCTATGTCTCAATTGAAATGGCAACTGTGTTTGAGATGGAGCCAAATCAATTCTTGGAATGACATGTATTTCACCTTTAGAGGAGCCAGTCAAGGACTTATCTATTATGACATTATTTTTCAATTGGAGAACCTCTAGTCTTGTACCATTGCAAAGACCCCTTCTGGTGTTAAGATTTCTTAACAGCATAATAATTGCTCCAATCTTTAACCTCAATTTGTGAGGTGGCATGCCAGAAGGCGGGACTATTTGAATGCCGTGACAACTTCACCCCATTGGCTAGTACAGTTACGCAAGCAACCAATAAGCTATCAGCGACAAACAGACACTTAAGCCACATATAATAAAGATGACTAAAAGTTTCACTGCAGGGCTACATTTTCTTTTCTATGAGGTCAATGTCACACACAACTTGATATCACCTAAATGTGAATATTTCTAACATTAAGGTTCAATAAGTCTTATCTCTGAGTCAGTCAACTGCTTAAAATCATGCCACATCTCACTGTGCTTCACATTTGACTTTCTGATAAAGAGCTCTCTTTGTTTCTCTTAAAGTTTCTGTTAATTTTTTTTTCTTACGTTATGTGACCTATACCATGCCCCTTAGTTTTAGCCATTTTTCCTACATTAACTAATGTATAGATGTTTTCACTTTTGCTGATCTGATCGGAATGAGTCACCCCCAAGGACTTAGACTAGTCTTCCCTTTCCTGACTTCTTTGAGCTACTGTTTCCTGGAGCTCAATAGCTCCTTTATTCAAGATATTCATAGAAAGGGCATGTGGAAGATATACTTGCTAAATCTCTACATGTTTGAAATCATTTTCATTCTGATTTTGTACTTCATTGATTTTGGTTGGGCAAAAATTCTAAGTTCTAATTCAATTTTCCTCAGAAATATAAATTATCTTCTAGCATCTAGTCTTAATGAGAAAATGCTTTCAGAATATTTTGATTCTTGTTCTTTTGAAAGTCATATATATTGTTTTCATCTCTGAAAGGCTTAGCATTTGTCTCTTTGTCCTTAGTATGCTGCAGTTTCAGGATGGTGTGCTCAAACAGAGGTAGATGCTTTTTATATATAAAAAGCTCAATATATTGAGCTTGATATTCAGCAGGGCTTTTCCATGTGAAGATTCATTTCTCTATAAATTGAAAAGTATATTATCTCTTGATAATTATCTCTACTGCTTCAGTTCTCTCTTTTTATGATTCCTGGATATGTAAATTTCTGGCATTTTTAAAAAGTTTTTATTGCACTTTTCTTTTAGATTTTTATTTTTTTATTTTTAGAGAGGTGAGAAAGGGAGAGACAAAGAGAGAAAGAGAGAGAAAGAGGGAGTATAAGCAGGAAGGCTCCTGTATGAGCCTTGACTAGGAAAGCTCAGTGATTTAAAACCGCGACCTCAGCATTCCAGGTTGATACTTTATCCACTGAGCCACCACAGGTCAGGCAATTTCTGACATTTTTTAAAAATTCATCTGAAAAATTTTTTGTCCATCTATTCTATCTCTGAGATGTCCATTTATTTTCTATCCCTTTGATTTTTCTTTTCAATATCAGTATTCTTATTTTTAAACATGAAGTCTCTTCTTTCTTTTTTTCTAGTTACCATAGTTGCATACTGTGTATGTACAACATTTCTGCATCTGGGGGTAATCATCACTCCGTGTTGTGTGTGTGTGTGTGTGTGTGTGTGTGTGTGTGTGTGTGTGAAAGAGACAGAGAATGAGACAGAGAGAGGGACAGATAGGGACAGACAGGAAGGGAGAGAGATGAGAAGCATCAATTCTTTGTTGCAGCACCTTAGTTATTCATTTATTGCTTAGTTATCATACGTGCCTTGATAAGGGGGGGAGCTACAACAGACCATGTGACCCCTGTTTAAGCTAGCAAGCTTGGGCTCAAGCTGGTGAGCTATGCTCACACCACATGAGCCCGCGCTCTAGCCGGCGACCTCGAGGTTTAAACCTGGGTCCTCTGCGTCCCAGTCCAACGCTCTATCCTTTGCGCCACCACCTGGTCAAACATTCCTTTTCTTAAATTATTTGTTTGTTCAATAACTAGTTGGTTTTGGGAGTTCATTGTCTTTTCTATCTTTTTTTTTTTTTTGGTTGAACTATTACAATTGAGGCAACTTTGACATATAAAAATTGAATAAATTTAAGTTATAACACTTGATATTTACATATAGTGAAAGACAATCAAAATCAAGATAAATAACATGCCCATAACCTCTATATAGTTCCCATTGTTTGTATGTGGGTATGTGTGTTTTGGCAAGATTTAAGATTTGTTCTTTTAGCAGGTTTCAAGTGTACTACAATATTAACTATGCAAACCAGGCTAGGCATTACTCTCTGGAAGTTGTTCATCTTGCATAACTGAAACTTTGTACACTTTGATAACCATCTCCTGTTCCCCTCCCTCCCAGCCATACTAACTGCCACTCCAGGTGCTGCTCCTTTGACTTTGATTATTTTTAGATTGGGTGGTCATTGCCTTCTTTGCACTACTGCACTACAAATACATCCAGTGATTCTTGATAGTCTGGTTTAAATAAAAAAAAAAGTGGGTATTGTTGTGAGTTTCTTCTGTTGTTGTGTTACATAATCTTTTTTCACATCATATCCCTCTGTGAGGAGGAGTTTTCTCTGCAATGAGGGACAAAGGAAGCAAAGGTGTGGAAACTCGCCCTCTAGCCAAGAGTTTATATGGTTTAATTTTTTTTGAGAAGAGACTTATTTCTCTCCCAACCCCAGTTTTAAGTGCTAACTGCTGGCACTCTGTGGGTTAAGGATGGAAAGGCACACTGACTAATAAAGTAGAGCTTTACACAGCCCCCCAGTTAATCTTCTGTTTAGAGTCTTACTTCCACTCCCATCTTACTCACTGCCTCTGAGCTCAGAGCCGCTGGGGAGTTGCCATGGGGACATAAGTGACATTCCCACTGCGGGGCCTTCCTAATGTAATCTCAGAGACAGGCCTCTAAGCGCATTTCATCTTCCAGCTTGCCCCATAAACACTCTTGCTTCTATAAATTTTCTGCATTCTCTCATCCTTTGCTGATCAGCCTCCTCAATCTTTCAACTGTATATTTGTTTTATTTTGTCTTTTTCCACCTTTATTCCAAGAGAAAAAAAGGACATGTTAGCCATTTTGACTTTTGAAGACTAGGTTAATTATATTCTTCAATAAACTTTAATCTTCAAACTATTTCTTAAAGTAATTTATTATCTGAAACACATTTATACTTGATCCATCTTACAGAGATTTACTGAGATTATCTAATTTTAAATGATGATTTTATAATGTGCTTGTCTTACTGTGGGAAAGGCTCTTTTTCCTTGTCAGGATGATAAAATCAATTTCTTTCTAAAAATTAGCAGAAATTTTATCTTGTCACTATATCTGCCAAAGATATAAAGCACACTACTGTATTTATTTCACCAAAATGGAAAGAAATAGAAAAAGTCCTAAAGCTCAGAAAACTGAGCAGGAGTTGTTGAAAAAACTTTTAATGGCAAGAGAAGTCTTTTTCTGAGATTACCAGAGAACATATTATAATGCTCCTTGACTAAATACAAAACAAAACAAAACAAAAACAAAAAAAGAAACCTACCACATACTGCAGCTATATAGGAGACTGTAAAATTGGTCTTTAAATCTATAAGAATAAGAACCACAGTTTAGCTAAACTAAATTTATGCAAAGTCCTGAAGTTTGAAAAAAGGAGAAGCCATCTTTTTGTTTAGATAAACAAAATCTGCATAGTAAATAAGCATAATATAATTTTAATAATTACAGTTACCATTTTGTGAAAGTCATTTTCTGTGAGACATTGTTTTAAGTATTTAGCCTATAGAACAATTCCTTGAGGTAGATATTATTATTCCAGTTTAACAGATGAGATAGTCAAAACCAGAAAAAATGGACTGATTTGTGCAGGTGGCATAGGTAGTAAATAGCAGAGTAGAAAAACTATACAGTTCCACCATCAATAAGCTGATTGTTTTCTACTCTGGCTGCATTTTAGAATTCTACCTGAGAAGTTTTAGAAGGGGGGGGAGAATAAATGGATAGAGGGATGAAAAGAGGGAGAAATCGAAGTAAAGAAGGAAGGCAGGAAGGCAGGAAGGAAGGAAGGCAGGAAGAAAGGAAGGAAAGAAGGAAGGAAAGAAGGGAGGGAGGGAGGGAGGGAGAGAAGGAAGGAAGGAAGGAAGGAAGGAAGGAAGGAAGGAAGGAAGGAAGGAAGGAAGGAAGGAAGGAAGGAAGGTTGGGAGGGAGGGAGGGAGGGAAGGAAGGAAGGAAGGAAGGAAGGAAGGAAGGAAGGAAGGAAGGAAGGAAGGAAGGAAGGAAGGAAGGAAGGAGAAAGAAAGCATGAAAGAAAGGAAGATGGGCTTTACCATTTTCCAGATTCTGGCTGAAGTAGTTTCAAAAAGATTCTAGGCATTGATAATAATTTTAGATGGATTTTATTTTATAGCCAATGTTGAGAATCAGTGTCCTAAATCAGTACTTAATGTGCGTATTAATCCCAGGGGTAGCTATTAAAATGAAAATTCTAACTCAGTAGATGATACTGAAACTATGACCCTAAACCACAATGTGTTGGGTCATAAGCAAAGTCACATTTAAGGTACTTTTTAGTATCAAGCTTCAATGAACCACCACACCTAGGAAAGTCTTGAGTTGCTAAGAAGACCTAGAGTAAATAACAAAAAGATTTTTATTCAATTACAGAGAAAGTATGTATAATTTTAAAGTATCCCTCAAGTAATATTTCCAGTAGAGAATCACTGGAGAGATAAGAGTTTATAGAACTTTGAGCCAGAAGAAAAAGTAGTTTAGGATAATTACTTTTAAAAAATAAAAGTATAAAATTATGTAGAGATGTGGACACAGTGCCAGCAGAAGACCATGAATTTGTGGGAGCATCACATGATTTTAGTGCCCTTTTTATTTATTTACTTAATTTTTTATTTTTAAGTGAGAGTAGGGGAGATAGAGAGAGGATCCCACATGCACCCTCACCAGGATCTATGGGGCCAATGCTCTGCCCATCTTGAGCCATGGTTGAAACTGCACTATTTTTAGTGCCTGAGGCTATTTTTAGTGCCTGAGGCAGAGGCTCCACGAATCCTCCTCAGTACTCATGGCCAATGTTCTGGAAGCAATGAAGCCATGGCTATGGTAAGAGAGGAGAGAGAGAGAAAGAGAAGGGGAAGGGGTACAAAGGAAGAAGCAGATGATCGCCTCTTCTATGTGCTCTGAACAGGAATCGAACCTGGGACTTCTACATGCCAGGTGAATGCACTACTACTGAGACAACCCACCAGAGCCACCATTTTTAAACAGAACTTTGCAACACTACAACTCATTGTTCAATTCATTTAAGAATGACTTTTTGTGGTCAAAATGAAGTAGAAAGAAGTTAAGATAGGAAATAAACTTCAGATAATAATTGTTGGTATTGTATATTAAGCCAATATTTAAATTATAATTCCCAAAGATCCCTTTGGAAAATGTTTTTAAAAATTATTCATGACACTTATAAAATAAATTAAGGCAGCCTTCATTTAAGAGAACTACTACAATGGATTTTGTAGTAGAACAGAGTGATTGGGCTCAACTACAAATACCAGGACAAGAGATTTTTATAAGCAAGGAGCAGGGTGGGATCAGTGGATGAAAAATCACTAAAAAGAGACATCCAGGCTAGTGGGTTTCATCAAGAAAAAACATCAGGCTAACGGATTCTTACTGAAGGCAGGACAGGGTGATAAACTATCAAGGGTGGAGGATTTTCAATAAATTAACCCAGCAGAATTCTTACCAAAACTAGAGTAAATGGACAAGAACAGAGCTTGAAATGATCAACTAGTCAGAAAGAGGACTCGGACAAGCCTGACTCTTACTTGGTTAAAGAAGACAGTCTTTGTCAAAAGGCACAAGAGACAAGTCTTAACAGAAACCCTTGTAGTTAACTGAGTTGAAATATGTTAATCTCAGGAATTGCAATCTCAGGAAACTTGTTAATAAATCAATGGAAAATAATTAAGGAAACCCCATAAGATTCATTTTAAAAAGTCTCAATAGTTTAAATCTGATATATAGTTTCTCTTAAAAATCCAAATACTTATTAAAGTCTTTATAGAAGGGAGGCAAGTAATTTTATCACCAAGGATACAACTGGAAAGAGTTTGCAAGCTGCTTTAGACACAAATAATGTTCACATTGCAATAGCTTCGAGTGACAGCCTCAGAACTGATGTATGTATCTCAATTATTTTCAAAAAAGAAAAAGTAATTAGTGTGAAGTAATATAAATATCAATAAAATGCTAAAAAATTTGATTGAATCAGTATCTTAAAGTAATTTGAAAAATGTTCCATTTTTGGTGAAGACAGTAGCAATTAGTAAATGATAGATCAGAGCCATCATGAATTTTCAATTGTTTCCATCTTGTAAAATATAAAAAAAAAAAAATAGAAGTTCAAGGTATTATATAATGAGAACTTTATAAAAATAATTTGAAGATTTCTTAGTGTGTCTTAAAGGAGAAATTAAAATGATCTTGTTTTCTTTAATCACAGTTAAAGGTATATCTCTGAGAACTTGGTACAGATTTGAGACACTACTGAATAAGAAGCTAGGATGAAATGGAAGTTGTCTGAATTTAAACCCTGAGAAGTATACAGGTCTGGTAGACATTTTTTGGATTAATTTCCAGTATCTTCCTATAACACTTGGCTTAAACAACTGTCATTACTCATTCACTATCATAAATACTAAATGCATTCCTTAAAAAGAAAGACCATTTTCTAGAACTGAAGTGAACTTCAGAATAGACAAATATAATTTAAAATCCAAGACCTGAAAATTCCTCTAAGTAATTTAAATTCTGTAATTACTTGGAATGTATATAGACTGGCATTAAGCATACATATTTAGTTATAATAAGATTTGAAAATATTAAGAGAATCAGTTATCAAATGGATTGGATAAACTTTTGATCAAATCTCCATGAAAACAGAACTATACATGATCAAGAATCTGATGCAACTGAGATAATTAGGCAGTTACTATACCTGCCTAAACCTAAAAATTTAAAAATGTGTATTGTGTTTGGATAATTTACTCTCTATTACTAGAGTATATCAATAAGGAAACATCCTTTACCTCAAATGTTCCCATTAGTAGACATATTTTTGACATTATCATCAGATAGTTTTTATTTTTTCTGCATCTGGGTCATATTTTTAAATATAGTCATGTTCTCGCTGTTTTTCTCAATATTATTCAGAAATGATATCATTTCTGAATTTTAAAATTGTTTTCCCATGGCTCCTGGGAGATGAGAAACAATCTCTCTTCCATTGACCTTTAGTACACCCAGATTAAGCCTAGTAAATCTCCAATAAGACACTTTAACCTGCTGTTTGAAAACTTGTAAGTTGTTGGATTCAATGTTTAAAATTTTACACTCTTGGCCCTGGTAAGGTTGTTCAGTAAATAAAGCATTGTCCCAGCAAACCAAGGTTGCAGGTTCAATCCTCAGTCAGGTCAAGAAGCAATCAATGAGTGTACAACTAAATAGAACAACTAAGTGGAATGAATTGATGCTTACTTCTCTCTCTCTCTGTCCTTTGCACTCTGTTTCTCTGTGTCTCTCTTTACCTTCCTCTCTCTTTCTCTCTATGAAATAAATAAATAAAGTTTTCATTCATTTAAAGGACATTAAAAAACCATACATTTTGTCAGTTTTCCCATTTGCCATGTTTCTTTCCCCAGGAGTCACTCTATTTATCATTAATTATGAACATGCCTATCCAAATGAGCATTCTATAAACTCCATTGGATTAAGAACTGCCTTGATTTATTTGCATGGTTGATCATGTGGCCATCCATGAGTTACTTGGGTCTGTTGATAAAGCTATCATAGTTCTCACAGTGATAGTGAAAGTGAAAAGGTACTCTAATCTCAACTACAGGTCCCTGAAAATTACGCTGTACTTTCCATCTTCACCTTATGCTCTTATTCAGCATGTCAGTCCCAGAAAATGTAGGTTGTCATCCATGTGACATTCAATAACACGATTAACTCAGTTCCACATTTAACCCACCAATATAGAAGAACTCGAGTGATACAGTTTGCTATTTGAAAATGCAGCATATACTCACAGAGTTATTCATATTATTAACTCTGAATAATCCCAAATACTTAGTGACAAAGTATTATAGATGCCATATGACAGCAATCTACTCTGGGGACATAACAGAAAGAATAGGTAGTTTCATACAGAGAAGTGATGATGTCAAGAAAAACATATGACTATGTAATTAAAAGCATGAACACACACACACACACAGAGGAAAAGCCAAAATGGTACTATACTCTAGAAGCCTTTTTATCTATAGTAAACTTGTATTTGATTATCAAGAATTTGCTGGAGTAATAGAGTTGCCAAACATCTCAAACATAGTGACTAGTTGATATATCCTCTAATGAATTGGGACATGGATAGTGGATATCAATTCATTTATTTGCTATTAAAACAATGCTGATATAGACAATTTGGTATGTATTTTATCTGATTTAAAACTGTCTTTTTGTGTGCAAGAAAATGTCTCCCCATCAGGTCTTCCCTTTCAAGAGTGCTGGCTACTCATAATATTTTGCTCATCTTACATGTTTAAAAAACTACTTCTAAGTATCCATGAGAAATCCTGTAAATATTTTATAATAATTTCATTGAATCTACACATGAATTTAAAGACTTTTCAACTTTGATATATTTTCTCCCAACTAATATATATTTTTTATTTATTTAGAACTTCTTAAATGTTTTTTATAAAAATTTTGTGGTTTCTTTGCAGATTGTACTCAAAATAATTAACAGTTACTCATTAAATGTTGCTAAACAAACATGCAGGTTATAAATTAATGTATCCAATAATTTGTATGCCTCTTCTACTCGAATCTACAAAAAATAGTAAATTTATGGAATATTTAATTTGACATGGGCAATTGGAGCTTATATATATTTCTTTTTTAAAACAACTTTATTGAGATATGATTAATATACAAGAATCATTTTTTCTTAAATCTACTCCCTCAAAGGAACCATAATCATTTTTGTCATTGATATTCATATTTTTCTCTTTTTACTTCCAATATTCATAATTTCTATATTCTTTACTCTGATCATTACTTTATCCCACCCCTTCTGATCTAAGAATAACTGATCCATTCTATTATATATATTTTTTTACTTTGTTAGTATTTTCTTTGAATTACTGTAGAACAACTTACCTTCTTCCTTGAACATTTTCAATTCAGTTAAAGTTTTTCTAAGTTTTTGACCTGCTAACAGAGATTACTTTACTACATTCTTACCTGCATCATTTGATGTGCTGAGACTGCATTCTCCTTTGACAGTTTTCATTCTCTTTTATTATGCTTTCTTTAAAAATATAAAACAATGGATAGTTACAGAGATAGACCACTGCAATAACTCTTTATCATAAGCCAAATAAAATACTTTCATTTCAGAGTGACTGTTTCTGTTGTTTCATATCCCATTCATAGTCTACCATTTCTGACACAATATTATACACATTATCTATTATTTAAAACATCTGAGTTCTATAATGTCAATTCTTATTAAGAATATTTTTAAATAACAAGTAGTAGCTCAGAGTTTTGTATATATTTAAGTTACAAACTTAACAAAGCCTACAATTCTTTTAGACTATGTTTTGTTAATGGTTTTTTTGTTATCATTAGATTATTAATTTTTAATTAGGTATATTAATTTAGAGTTTTTTCATGGATTAGGATTATATCAGTACAAGTGACAACACCTGATACAGTCTAACTTAAACAAAATAGAATTTAACATTAATAGTAATGTATCATTTTAGACCTTACTATGTACTGGTATTGTTCTAAGAGTTTTTCATGTGATAGCAATCATTAATTTACTTATTCACTCAGTAAATATCTATTGAAGGTCTAACATTCAGAGGGATGACTGTGTAATTTAAAGGGCTTGAAATATAAAATATATTTCAAAATAGACAAACTTTTCTATCTCTACCTTCATCAAGTTTACATTCTATATAACGAAACTGGTCAAGAGACAAACACATGGAAGAGCAAATGTTTAAAAGTTCTGTAGAAAAAATTAATACTAGCAATGAGATTATGGAATTCTGCAGTGGTATAGGCAGTGTGATTTTATATAGGGTGGTCAATGAAAAAGAGATATTTAAGCTAAGAACTGAAGGAGATGAGGGAGTAAGACTTTGGCTATTGAGGGGAACAGCATGCCTGACAAAGGTTCATGTCTGTCATTTTCAAAAAAGATTGTTGTAGAGCTAAACAGAGGGAATGAGGGAGAGAGAAGCAGAAATACATGCTAAAATGATAAGAGGTGAAGGTTGAATGAAATTGAGATAATGTAAGGCAGCACTCTTCAACCCTCTCAGATTTGACATCCCTCTCTTTATAATTGTTACAGATACAAACAGAATTGTATTAGCAACTGAAATCCTAATAAAGTGTTAGTTTCTGAAGTTGCAAACATTATTACTTAAATTTTCAAATAGCCTGATAATGATATTACTGGAAGAATTAGTATATTAAAATTACTAGAAAATACTTTAGTTACATGTAAAATAGAACTAGTCTTTATCTCAAAAATACAAATAGGTTTTTCATTTTTATGAAATTGCTATTTCAGGCCCTGGCTGTTTGGCTCAGTGGTAGAATGTGGGCCTAGCATGCAGAAGTCCCAGGTTGATTCCTAGTCAGAGTACACAGGAAAAATGACCATCTGCTTCTCCAGCCCTCCTCCTCCCCCTTCTTTCTCTCTCTCTCTTATACTCCCACAGCCATGGCTTAATTGGTTCCAGTGCATCAGCCGAGGGCACTGAGGGTGGGTCCTTGGAGCCTCCACTTCAGGCGCTAAGATAACTTGGTGGTAAGCATGGTCCCAGATGAGCAAGCATTGACCCCAGACAGGGATTGCCAGGTAGATCCCGATCAGGTTGCATGTGGGACCCTGTTTCTCTACCTCCTCTCTTTTCACTTGAAAAAAGAAAAAATAAAAAAAATTGCTATTTCATCTCAAAACAGTGAAAGCAACAGTGCTATTCAGAAATACCCCACATATTACAGGACTTCATGGATCCTTATATCTGACTCAGTAAATGCAAGTTAAAAGCCTCTACTCCCTTTATTGTGATAATAAAATACCCCCATAAGTTTCCTGAATTCCTCCTAGGAATCAGTGCCAAAAGTCTAGAGCCTCAAAGGATGTGTATTTTCATCTGACCTGACGTATCTTGAATGAATTCTTATGACTAGTATGGATGGGGAAAATAGCAAGACAAGAAGGGAGTCAGAAATTTATGAGTCTACTGTGGTGATCCAAGTAAAGATAATGATATCTTGGATCAAACTTGTAGAAATAAAGGGGCTGAGAAGTAACTGGGTTTTAGAAATATATCAAACATGGAGACAGACAGATGTGTTGGTGAATTGCATGTAAAGAAGAAGAAGAAACGGTCAAATATGAGTTAAAGTATTTTAATTCTTGTTTGAGTTTTTTCTATAACTAAAAGGATAGAGTTATTTACTGAAATACAGTGGTCCCTCATCTGTCACAGAGGTTAGGTTCCAGAACCCTCTGTGATAGGCAAAAAGCCACTAAGTAGCAACCTTATATTTATTTTATTATTTATATATATTTTAAGGCTTTATGCATCCTCCCCACACTCTTATAAATCTTTCCCATACTGTTACTCACCTTTCTCACACTTTTATAAACATTGCCTATGCTCTCAAACACTTTCTACACTCTTAACCCTATGTAATTTTAACAACATATAAAATTCTATATGGGTACTCATCAGTGAATATACTACAATTTGAATGGTGAAGATAATGATGAATTAGCTGTGCAGTACTATGATGATGAAGGTGACGATGATGAGATGAATGTGCTGCACATTACAGCTCATCTGCTGTACACTATGTATTATATTTCAATTTAATATTCTTTTAATATATTTTAATTAATATTTTATATTGTTTTTATTTTTATACTAAAAATGCTTATTTTACCACAAAAATAATAAATATATAAAAATACCTATATACCACAAAATCCCACAGTATAGCAAAAAAGCTGAGATATAAAATTAGATATATACAATTTAAAAATTCACAATACAGTGAGACCACAAAAAGTGAACTGAGATATGGTAAGGGATGACTATAGAAAAGTTTTCAAAATTGGCAATTCATGGAGGGATATCAGAGTTAAATTTATGCTAGGTTATGTGAGTCAACAGCACAAAGAAATAGCTATTATTATTTTTATTTTATAAATGCTAAACTGAGGCATAGTATTTAGTGAATTCTACAACCATGAAATGGCATAGTCCATGACACGAACTCAGATTGTACCATATAATCTTAAATTCTATTTATATTTACTCTTGATGTAGTGGATCATATTGCTGACAAAGTCCAATATAAAGAAGTCTTCACATTTGTTCAAATTGAGAGGCTCAAATGATATAATCAAACAGTTTTTATGCTTTCTTTTCTCAGCTCAACTTTCGTGTCTAGTGACTCTATTTTCAGGTAGGTCTTTTTTCATGGAAACTAGATAGATGCCAGACATCTGGATTTACATTTATTCTTCCAGACTACCCAACCCTTTTGACTCCAAGACTAGGCTTGACTAAAGTGCTCAACCCGTGGCCAAAGCGATGGGATGGTTTGATAGTCACATATCCACCCTCATCAAAACACATCAGCTAAGCATGTATAAGGAAAGATTCTCTAAGAAAAATAGGATGCTGTTTTAAAAAAAATGAAATGGTAGATAGATAGCTGATAGATATAGATAGATGATAATAGATGATGATGATAGATAGATAGATAATAGACAGATGATAGCTAGATAGAGGCTGATAGAAACAATAAATATTTAATAAAGATATCATGGAAAAAAAGGTGTAGAAATGATATTTTGTCAAAATTTCTGTTTAGTCCTTTTCATCATTCTATTTCTGTAATAATTATATTTCTAATATAAACTGTCAAGAATTAATAGACTAATACTTACACTTATATTGGTATGCAATATGGCCACCATTAAAAGTTATAAAAAGTGCATATACACACACATTTGTATCCCAGTGACTGACAGACAATAGGAATTCAAAAATATTTGTTGTGTTACTAAATGAGTAAATGAACAGTGGTCCTAATTGGAAGTGCTCCTTTTTTTTCCCTTAACACTTTAGAGAACTAGTGTTCACATTATTATTTTCAAAGAACTCAAAGTTTTAAACATTTGAGGATCATATGGCACAATAAAGTTAGTGAGCCTACTATAAATTTAGGTAGAAAATGCTCCTAAGAGATAAACAGAACCCAAGTAGATTGCATACCACACTCATGGAACTCAATAAAAAGATCAGCAGTAAAAGTTGTGAAGCATGAAAATTCAGGGTCAAAAGATAATGCTTCATAATAATATTCTCATAAGAGGACAATTGCACCTGGTAATTGTTTTAAGATTTCATAACTATGGCCTAAATCTTTCAAAGGCTTGCATGTAAAACAGTTTTCTTTCTGTTTAAATGCTGAGGATAAAAATATAAGATTTTTCATTTTTCCATTGATTTGAGAGGGAGAGGAAGGGAAGAGAGAGAGAGAGAAGAATCAACCCATTGTTTCACTTGGTTTTTCCATCTAGTTGTGTAACCATTGATTACTTCTGGTACATGCCTTGAACAGAGGTCAAACACACATTCCCCAGTGCATGGAGTCAACACTTTATCTACTGGGGAACCCAGCCAGGGTCAAAGTGTTTTCAACCTCAATATAGGTGTTTTATTTCTGATGCCCATAAGCAAAATTTAGCAGTTGCTTCTGATGATTTTGGTGGAGATATATTAGACCATCTGTTCTATTTGTTCCCTGATACTTGGAGATAAGTAACCCCTGTCATCAGAGGCAGCTACAACAGCTGTGATTTGCTTGTAGTATGTCAGTTGTACTATCAAGATTCCAAAATCCTAGGGTATCATGATGTCTTCCAAGGCCAAAGCCATTTAAACCAAGGTCAATAGATTATTCTCTGAGAATAGGGGAAAATAAGAGGTTAGGACCTGATCATCCAGCTATGAGGAGTAATCAATCTTAGATATTGAAATTGATTTTACAATTAGCACAGAAAACCTCAAACTGAGTAATGTAGACACAAATGAGTTTAACAAATGTAGATAATCAAAATAAACCGGAGCCTTGTAAAAAATCTCCCTATACTTTTGTGAGGAGTGTGTAGCAAGCATAAAATTAATTTGTTGAACTCTTTATTTCTCTAAACCACATCTACTTGATGCCACTGTCCACTTAACTATTGTTGGTAAATAAAGTCAAATCAAATTTCATGAGATCTCCTCCTAGGTTTAGGTAAGCTAGAAGATGGGGTCTTGGGTTAATATTGAACACCACTATTGCAGGCCACATGGCTTCTTGAAGTTGAGTGTTTCTGTTGCTCCTACACCAAGCTTGAGGACCAAGGCGCCTTACTGTTCTTACAGTGCTTTTAGTGTTCTGGCCTTCACACTCCCCTGTGTCTGTCCACCACCTCTCCACACTCCTGCCATCCAGTCAGAGGGCCTGTCATCTAAGACTGCATGGTGCAAGTACCTCTGCCACAGGTACAGAATTTCATCAATGCTCACCCCTCACCCCCCACATATCTTTCAAACTGATAGCTAAAATGGCTACTCAGCTACCAGCCCAAGAACAATGCAGGCCTGAAGGAGGAAGAAGGGCTGGAAAAAGAACATTCTCATTTCCCACTGTAAGGTTATAGTTAATTTTCTTGCTTTTCTGTCTTAAGGGAAGCAAGATGTTTGTTTTTGCAGCAGGCTCTGGGAAGTGTCCTTGAGAGCAAACATTTAGGAGGAACCCGACCTTAAGGTTAGGAAAGGAGACAGCCAGTCTTGAAGCGGGCTAAATCATGAATCTTAAATCTTTACTTTGTATCCTAAGAAAACAGGGAGTCTGTGAAAGAAATTTCACAGATAATTCCCAGAGGCACCAGGACCTGGCTGTTCCTGGGAGATACCTGACCCCGCGGCCTTGAAGATTTACCAAGGGCACCAGATAAGACAGTGCTGATTAGGGCTGTGCTACATCAGAAGAACTTGCAGTGGAAGTGTTTCTGCAGCTTGAACTCCAACCTCCTACTCATCAAGTCAGTGACCAAGGCCATAAACCAAGATACGCTAATCTGCTCCTAACCCCTATATTTAAGGCTCTCTACTTCAGTTTGGGGCTGATACCCTTTGCTGGTCTCAGGCTGCCTGCACCCAGGTATTTTTAAAATAAATTTTCCTTCTGGAACACACTGGCCTTGTATTTTCACTACAGCCATGGTTTCTGCCTTTCTCAAACCATTGTGAACATCCTCTGTTCTCTCACAACCAGGATCTATTTTTTTTCTAAAACAAAAGTCTGGTAGAAGTCTTCTTCTAGAAGTAGTACAACAGTTTTATTCTTTTCAAAGTTCCTAAGTCAAAATGACTATCTTCTGGGGATAGGAAAGAGTTTGCCACTTTTTTTTTTCATTTCTTTGCAACAAAGCAAATACAAAAGAAACTCCCTTCTCCCTTGTGGATGTAAAAGTACAAAATATTTTACAGAACCTTCTATTTCAAAATATTTCTCTTCTGTTAGGAGGCATTTTATATCCTAAATCTTCTTGAATGGTTTACTTATGAGTAGAATTAGATGATAAATTACATGGTCATCTTATTCACGTTTCATATAAATTCCCCTTTGTGCTATGAATTTTTTAATTGTGAAATCATTAACATTAACTATAAAAGTATTTGTTGTATTTGTTGTTAAGCTAAGAAATGGAATTTAGGTAGTGTTGACTTACTTTAATAGCTCAGGTGACAGTGTGAATAGAGTCTTTTAGATTTTTAGATTTCAGTATATTGATAAACAAAATTCAAAGAATCTTACTAAACATGGTTCATCACCTCATAGGAATCTTTTGGACATATAGAAAACATATAATTAATATATTATAACTATTTTTCCTGACATATAAGTTATGTATTTTGGGAATTAATTTCTACCCAGGGGTTAGAACAGGTTTTAAAATAAGACTTCAATAAAAAGTTCCTATAAAAACTGAAATTTAAAACCTTGCCAGAAAAATAAGCTGTTGGCATGTTTTAATCCTACAAAGAAGATTGAGTAGTAAAGCTCATCTCTCATTCATGGTCTTTTATGGGAATGAGGACAAATAAGGCAATTTGGCAAATAACTGGTGAATATTAAATAGCAGAGGTCAGTATTAATTTAGCCTAATATGAGTATATGGCCAATGTAAATAACATTATACAGATTCAACTATCTAACAATATGAGCTCAATTTTGGAAGTTTATTTATTTTATTTTATTTTATTTTATTTTTGTATTTTTCTGAAGTTGGAAATGGGGAGGCAGTCAGACAGACTCCTGCATGCCCACCAGGGGGCGATGCTCCGCCCATCTAGGCCATTGCTCTGTTG
Source organism: Saccopteryx bilineata (assembly GCF_036850765.1). NCBI lineage: Eukaryota > Metazoa > Chordata > Mammalia > Chiroptera > Emballonuridae > Saccopteryx > Saccopteryx bilineata. The sequence goes on along the minus strand of NC_089494.1, from coordinate 48,138,863 downwards.
CATCCAGAGCCATTCTAGCACCTGAGGTAGAGGCCATAGAGCCATCCTCAGCGCCTGGGCCATCTTTGCTCCAATGGAGCCTTGGCTGCGGGAGGGGAAGAGATAGACAGAGAGGAAGGAGAGGGGTAGGGGTGGAGAAACAGATGGGCGCTTCTCCTGAGTGCCCTGACTGGGAATTGAACCTGGGACTCCTGCATGCCAGGCCGATGCTCTACCACTGAGCCAACCTGCCAGGGCCTTGGAAATTTATTTAAAATAAATCTTCATGTTGGCAAAATGTATTTCAGAAAACATTCTAAACATTCACAGGTTGCAGTCTCCTTTGAAAGATTACTTTGTCAGCAGCTTCTCACATAGATGTAACAGTTTTTGAAGACTACATGTAGGTTTGTAATTGAAATACTATCCTGTATTTAAGTCTTCTGGACCAAAACGCTAGAAGCTAAAAACATCCTTTGATATTACACTAGGTTTGTTTTGTTCCCTTCTTTCTTACTCATTACCTCACTTAATTAAAAATGAGATATTACTCCTCTATATTACTTTTATTTGCATGATATCCTTTACATAAAAAGCTGCCAGAGCAGAGAAATAAATTCAGCTTCATTTTCATGACCGAGAAAGTTGCTGAAGGCTACTCATACAAAAATACTCATTATTCTTTTAGTCTCCCAAACAACAACCTGCACATTCTCTCTGGTGTCACTTGAATTTTAATTCACACTGTTTAAGGATAACGGTAGGGGCCGAACATAAATCCTATAGTGAAGTGAGGAGATGATGAGCTCCAAAAATACATTAGCTTTTGTTTCTTCAATTCAAAGGCCTTCCTCCATGGCTAGGATTTTTAGCATGCCTGTATTTCTATGCATTCATTTATTTATCACACAAATGGGAATGCATTTTTAAGCAGCAAGCGGAGTATGGGATGCTGCAAATGAAATAAAAGCATGACACATGGCTCCTCATTGTAAATGCCTTACAAGCTAACTGGGGAGATCAGACATTTATACAAATATCTGATTCAGGACTGTATGTGAGAGAGACTGTGTGTGTGTGCAATCATGTAGGAGGCACAAAGGTAGTCCTACAGAAGGAATCACACAATTCTGCTTGGGAAGATCAGAGAAAGCAGCTTAGATGAAAGCATATTAGCTAGGTCTTAAGAGGTTTAACTTTGATTTTGGAAAAATTGGAGATCAAGAATAAAAGTAACGCCCTGGCCGGTTGGCTCAGCGGTAGAGCGTCGGCCTAGCGTGCGGAGGACCCGGGTTCGATTCCGGCCAGGGCACACAGGAGAAGCGCCCATTTGCTTCTCCACCCCTCCGCCACGCTTTCCTCTCTGTCTCTCTCTTCCCCTCCCGCAGCCAAGGCTCCATTGGAGCAAAGATGGCCCGGGCGCTGGGGATGGCTCTGTGGCCTCTGCCCCAGGCGCTAGAGTGGCTCTGGTCACAACATGGCGACGCCCAGGATGGGCAGAGCATCGCCCCCTGGTGGGCAGAGCGTCGCCCCTGGTGGGCGTGCCGGGTGGATCCCGGTCGGGCGCATGCGGGAGTCTGTCTGACTGTCTCTCCCTGTTTCCAGCTTCAGAAAAATGAAGAAAAAAAAAAAAAAGAATAAAAGTAACTAACTCTTCAAATTCACCCTGAAACTGAGGGATTTTTTAGGATGCAGGATTTTCAGTGCTAACACCAGGACAGACCTGAGCAAACTAAGATGACTGTTCACCCTAGATTAAATATGTTATTTTCTTCTTTTTATCTTCTAACACTTCTCATTTATATGTCATGAATCTCCAAACTCAATCTATAGTAAGTTTTACATATTAATTTAATAGCCCATTAATCTCAGAGTTAAAATTAGCTGAAGGCTTTTCCTCTTTTCTGTGGTCTGGAAAGGCTTAATTTTTATTTTCTTCAGGGATTGGGGTGGGAGATACAAAATTCAATCTCCCTAGTACACAAAGGAAACACACAAAGGTAATGTTGTTAAGAATAATAATAGTTAACACTAATTGAGTTGTTACTGTGGGCCAGGGGCTGTTCTAAACATCTTACGTGTATTTATTTATGCATTTAGTATTTACAACAACCATAAGAGATGAGGACAATTGTGAGATGTGTTTAATGAGGAATCCAAGGTCTTAAATATTAAGTAAGTAGCCCAATTGCTGAAGCTGAAAGAAAAAACTACAGCAATATGACTCCAGACTCAATCTCCTTTACCATCCTGCTCCTGATTTCTGTATTAAAAGCTAAAACTTCCTATCCTGTCTTATTTGAAAGAAGATACAAGTTCAAAGAGGTTGCTGTTGTTTTAATTTGTATTCTTTCATTTTTAGTTTCTTTTTATCTTTTACTTAAGGTAAAAAAGAATTAAAGGCATTTAAGATTGTGCAGACAGTGGAAGTCCAGAAAACAGAGGGGCTGCTGATGGAAGTTATAAGACGTGTCAGCAAGGGGAACACTGGCCTTGAAGATTCTTCTTCCAGGGGCAGCAGAGAGGTTAATATTGTTATTTACCAGACTTTGTAGGATAAAGAAATGGATGAAACACAGAATCCAGAGAATATAAATAAAGTTTTCAATTTAAGCGAAATACTATGATTTTCCATCTCTTTTATTTAGAACTTTTTCTTTTATATTACTGAAGAAGAGGATGAGAAGAGAGGTATCAAGTTGATGCTTAAGATTTTTCTGGCAAAATGCTTTCAGTCAAGCTCCTTGCTCTCTCCAGAACATTTTTGAATATCTACTCCAGGGGTCCCCAAACTATAGCCTGCAGGCCGCATGCGGCCCCCTGAGGCCATTTATCCGGCCCCCTCCGCACTTTCAGAAGGGGCACCTCTTTCATTGGTGGTCAGTGAGAGGAGCACATTGTCCATCTCATTAGCCAAAAGCAGGCCCATAGTTCCTATTGAAATACTGGTCAGTTTGTTGATTTAAATTTACTTGTTTTTTATTTTATTTATTTTTTTTTTATTTATTTTTTTATTTATTCATTTTTAGAGAGGAGAGAGAGAGGGAGAGAGAGAGACAGAGAGCGAGAGAGGAGAGAGAGACAGGGGGGAGGAGCTGGAAGCATCAACTCCTATATATACCTTGACCAGGCAAGCCCAGGGTTTCGAACCGGCGACCTCAGCGTTTCCAGGTCGATGCTTTATCCACTGCGCCACCACAGGTCAGGCTACTTGTTCTTTATTTTAAATATTGTATTCTCATTTTGTTTTTTTACTTTAAAATAAGATATATGCATAAGGATTTGTTCATAGTATTTTTTATAGCCCGGCCCTCCAACAATCTAAGGGACAGTGAACTGGCCCCCTGTGGAAAAGGTTTGGGGACCCCTGATCTACTCAGTTTCAATGGGCAGTACCTTCAGTTCTCAATGATACTCTTCCCTTAACATCTAGAACAAAATCTGTTTCACTTTCTAGCTTTCTGAACTCGCTTTCCCCATCTTCTTTCAAGATCTCAAATCTATCAAATCAAATCTTGGTGTGTCCTAATAATTCATCCTTATAATTTAACTACTCATTTATGTACAATTGCTTCCCCTCATCACTGTGGTCATGTCAACTCAGATTTTTGCCTCTCATTAAATTTTTGTCTAGTTGAATTAATAGTTATAAAACTATAAATCTCTGATTTGTCAAAATTTGATGTTAACTTTTATAGCAGATTCTATTGCCACAGTTTTTGTATAGAACATTAATTGACAGTTTCCAAAGATTGCTGTTTTTCTCTTTGGTAGGCTACAAGCAATATACTGTTAATTGGTTCTGTAGCCATATATACTTGATAATTAAATATTTAAACATCTAAAATATTCTACCCTTTTAAATCTATTTTCATTCACTTTTTTGTTCAGTTAAATTTAAATGTTCTTATTCTCATATGTAGTAGAAAGCATAGCACAAACATTTTCCACTAGATTTAAAGTTGTACCACTACCCACTTGAAAATTAATTTGGTCCTGGGTTTGATTCCAATCAGGGCACACAGGAGAAGCAACAGTTTGCTTCTCTACCCCTCCCCCTCCCTTCTCTCTCTCTTTCTCTTCCTTCTCTCCCCCACTACCACCCTCCCCCCTCCTCACTCCAGTGAGTTGGCCCCAGGTGCTGAGGATGGCTCTATGACCTCTGCCTCAGGCACTAAAAATAGCTCCGCTGAGTATCGCCCCATAGGGGGTTTGCCAGGTGTATCCAGGCACTAAAAATAGCTCCGCTGAGTAAGAGAGCAAGGCCCCAGATGGCAGAGCATCGCCCCATAGGGGTTTTGCCAGGTGTATTCTGGTCTGGTGCATGTGGGAGTCTGCCTCTCTGCCTCCTCTGCTCTCACTTAATTTGAAAAAAAAAATAACATTAATTTGGATTGCCTGCACAGCTCCTAGAGAATGACACTATCTTAAGGAAAAGATAACCTGTACTCAAGGAGCAAGTACTTCTAATGACTGGAGAAGTACTCTGTAATGATTTGCCTGTAGACCCTGGACAAGTTTCTGCAAAGAATAGTTATGGTTTTGGGGTTAAATGAACAGACTCTAGAGTCAAATGACTTAGGTTCACAAATCAGATTAGAAATATGTCTTGGAGAAAGTTCCTTACCCTCTATTGTTCATTTGAAACAAGAATAATAGTATGAGTATTTCAGAGTAAAGATTAAGATAATGAGGTATTAACAGCACTGGAATAAAACAAGCACTCAGCTATCACTCCTGCCTGACCAGTCAGCCAGTCATAAATCATAAATCATATATATATATATATATGATTTTTGATAAATAATAAAATAAATAAATAAAATAAAACAATAATTTCAAATGCCATTTGAACCTTCTAAAATGTAATGTTTCTGTGTATACATATCTTTAATTATTAAGGTGAATAAAATATTGAACCTAATGTAATTTGATGTATATTTGAATGAAGATATAGATATTTAATCAAGTAGCAAAACTGTTGTTGTCAAAATGCTGTTCTGCATACATACATTTATTTTTATGAAGCAGCTAACATCAGGAACAGAAGTTCTGGTGTGCTGGAATGAAATCTCCCTTTTCTAAGACTAAAGAGGCAGCCTTTTTTTTTTTTCTTCTGGCATCTACTCTGATCTTAAGTAAATTTCACAAAATCACATTGTTTTATATTTACGCTGTAGAAAGCAAAATCTATATCAGAGTATTGTTCAAAATAAAATAACATGAACTGTATTAGACTGATAGGGCTACCAGAACAATGCCGCAGACTGAATGACTTAAAAAATAGAAGGTTTTTTTTCCCCTCATAACTCCAAAATCTAGATGTCCAGATCAAGGTGTCAGCAAGCTAAGTTTTACTATGAGGTATTAATTACATATGTTTATTTATTTATTTTTTTATTTATTTCTTATCTTTGACTAGTAGATTGCATCTTCTTCCTCTGTCTTTACTAGGATGTTAGTGTATGCTTATGTCCAGTCTCCCTCCCTTTCTCTTTCTCTCTCTCATTCTATTGCTCTCTCTCTTCTCTCTTCAAATTTTCTTTCTTACAAGGGTACTAGTCATTGGAATAGGGTCCACTCAAAGACCTAAAATTAACTTAATCACATTTTTAAAGTTCATACCTGCAAATACTGTTACATTTTGAGGTACTGAAGGTTATGACTTCAACCTATAAATTTTGGAAAACATGTTCAGCCCGTAACGCTCTACCCTTTGGGTCCTCCAAATTCATGTTCTTCTCACATGAAAAATACATTCACACAACAACTCTACATCCAAAATCTTGCTAAAAACCATCTAAATCAAGTGTGAGTAAGGTTGAAGTATGACTCATTCTAAAACAAATTTTTTCTTTAGCTGTGAACCTATGATACCAGATAGTTATCTGCCTCCATAATACAATGGTGGAACAGATATAAAATAGGCATTCTCATTCCAAACAGAAAAATCAGACAAAAGAAAAGGGTCACTAGTACCAATCCAGACTAAAGTCTAACAAGACAAATTTTTATTAGATTTTAAGGTTCAAGACTAATCCTTGGCCCTGGATGGTTGGCTCAGCAGTAGAACTTTGGTCAAGCCTGTGCAAGTCCTGGGTTTGACTCCCAATCAGGGCACACAAAAGAAGCAACAACTTACTTCTCTACCACTCCCCTCGCCTCTTACCTTTCTACAGCCATGGCTCAAATGAGCAAGTTGGCCCCAGGCACTGAGGATGGCTCCGTGACTTCCCCTCAGGTGCTAAAATAGCTTAGATGCCAAGCAACAGAGCAGCAATCCCAGATGGGCAGAGCATCAGCTCCAGACGAAAGTTGTTAAGTGGATCCTGGTTGGGGCGCCTGCAGGAGTCTCTCTGCCTCCCCATCTCTCACTTGATTAAAACAAACAAACAAACAAAAGACTCATCCTCTTTGGCTTGATGCTCTGTACTAAGGCCACCCAGGCTGGCAGCCTTGTCCCTGTGGCCTTTGACAGGGACCCTGTGCTGCAGCTCAAGTCTATAACACCAAGAAGAAGATAGCTCCTGCCATAGGGCCTGTGCCTGTTGGCTTAGAGTGACAGCCTTGCCAATCTCCGAACTGCCTGAGCCTTCTTTCATTTTGTCCTGCCTCTGTCCCCTTCTATCCAAGCTGGCAGCATTTTTACTGAAATGGATGATTGGATCCATAAGTCACATTCATAATCTCTTTATAGCAAAGGATTGTGTAGTCGCATTTCTAATGTTCTTTCTAGAACACACTTTCTTATTTTTTGCAATATGGATGGGCTAAGAATTTTCCAAATCTTTGTTCTTGTTGTTTTTTGCTTAACAATTTCCTCTTAAATTTATTTCTCTCCTGTCATATTTTACTATAAGCAGCAAGGCGAACTCAGGCAGCACCTTCAGTATTTGCTTATAAATCTCCCGTGACCTGGATCTGCCTATCACACTGTACCTCCGTTTCTCGTCCCCAGACTCAGTGGTGAGGACGGGAAGGGTGAGAGGAACCCAGGGTGCTAACACCCCATGGTTTTGATTCCGCTGCCTGGAAACAGAGATCCTGCTTCAGGAAGGAGTTGGGCAGGGACCTCTGCTGAAGAGCTATCTTAGGTGTTCTTCCTTCAACTGAAAAACAAATTGAGGGCTAAACCTAGTAACAGTGTCTCAGTTCATCTTGCCTGATCTGTCACTTTTAAATTTATTTCAGGTTCTGCAGAATTGATGCTTGAAAACAGGAAGACGTTTAATGTTAGCGTGCAGTTAAAAAAATATATATGTGAGCCACAGGAATAGTAGTTCAAGGTAAATGCGAAGACCTAACACATTAAAATCATGTAATTTATTATTCCTGCTCTCATTCCTTAGGTCAGACAAGTCAGTACTCCATGAACACTAAGCCTTTGACAATCATATTTCTTGTTTTAACTTAATACACTGGAATTCTGATTTATAGTTTACTATCTTAAAACCTTTTTAAAAAAAAACATTTTATTGATTGACATTAGAGAGAGAGAGGAAGGGAGAGAGACAGATTTTGTTTGTTTGTTTCACTTGTTTATGTATTCATTGGTTGATTCTTGTATGAACATTGATGGGGAACAAACCCACAATCCTGATGTATCATATCAGAAGAACGCTCTTATTGGGCAGATAAAATGTATTATGCTCACTTTGTTAAAGATGACGCTGCCCACGTGGAGGCCGTTGTCCAGGTGATATTAATGTGTGTTGGGGGCAGGCTGTGGGCAGGCAGGATCGTTGTAGCCTGGGCCTTGGTTTTGGGATTAAGCCTTTCCTACCCTTTTTGATGTGGGGTGGTACAATCCCATCAAGCCCCAGAGAAGTGACTTTGTATTAGAGACTTCCCTGTTTTGTATATTGGATTAAAGGTTTTGAATCTACACTATAAAATGGGGGCAGAACAGGAGCTTGCTCTTGGTTCCTGAGATTATCATTAGAGGAGAGAGCAGAGCAGAGAGCAGAAGAAGGCCATGTGGAAGAGGCAAGGAGAAGCAGCCAAGATGGTGGAGTGTTGAGTGAGAGGCCAATTTGTGCAGATTTTGTGCAGAGAGAAGGAAGGAGATGGGGAACAGAGGTGAATAAGTCTGGTGAGCTAGAAACCTTTGATTCTAGAAAACTCGGATAAGTCAGTAGCTTTGTGAGCACTGAATGTGAGTGGGTTTTGAAGCCCAGTGTGTGTTTTTACTTGCCTGCCGGGTGCAAGCTAGGATTAGAGAATATGGCCCACCAGTTTTTGGCTCCGTTGTTTCTTTACCTACTGTCCGAATCCAATGCGAACCTGCATGAACCGGGCTGCTGTGATAGTGGCCATGGCTTCTGGCTTTACAGCTCTTAACCAACTGAGCTACCCAGCCAAGGCTATAGTTCACTATCTTATGGTTAAAGCTCCCTGAGTCACTCAATTTCAGTATAGTGGCAAAATAGCATCACTAGGCCTGCTTAGTTGAGATCGGTGAAAGGAGCAGGTAAATACTGTTTCACTTAGCCTACTGAAATCTGTATTTTTCTGATTCAAACCACTGAACTTGCTGTCCACCTATCTTTAAAATTTCAAAGATGCCAACTTTGTTGGTTTGTAATAAGTACAAATAGTATTATATATAAAACAAGGCGGGCCCCGTTTATGTTACATACAGCTGATGTATCTTCACTTTTTTTTTAACTTGACAGCTCATTCAACAGCCACTGGAACAGCAGCACTCTAGTGCCGTTACTGTCATGATTGAGGAAGTTCAAAGCACCAAGCTAAAGCTATATAGTACGCCAGTCTGCTGTAGATCCAACAGAATATGCTTCTTGATTTTAAAAGTAAAAGGTGTATTTAATTCAGACATAGAAAGCTATAAAAAGGAAAATTAAAATCACTCATACCACGATTGCACTTGTAAATATTTAATAACTGTCTCTTTGGGGAAAACTATACATGTTAATGTGCTTATATATAATAAGTTTTAATAAATTTTGGTGACCTACTAGTAATAATAAAAAACACAGTGCCATTGTGATAAGGAGCCAAGGAACTGTAAAACATAGCATTAGCAACGCCATTTTAAAGAGGAAAAGGCAGGCCTCTTACCTCCTCCTTTCTGGAGAGAAAGGAAAGAGAAGAATGCAGGAGCTTCCTGGCTTTCAAGGGAAACTGGGTCAGATAAGTCATAATTTAACTACAGAACAAGGAAGATAGAACATATCTGAGAATTCCTTCATTTCTCTGTTCTTAGAAAAGAATGTTTATGAGCCCTGGCCGGTTGGCTCAGTGGTAGAGCGTTGGCCTGGCGTGCAGGGGTCCCAGGTTTGATTCCTGGGTTTGATTCCCAGCCAGGGCACACAGGAGAAGCACCCATCTGCTTCTCCACCCCTCTCCCTCTCCTTCCTCTCTGTCTCTCTCTTCCCCTCCCGTAGCGAGGTTCCATTGGAGCAAAGATGGCCCGGGCGCTGGGGATGGCTCCTTGGCCTCTGCCCCAAGCGCTGGAGTGACTCTGGTCACGGCAGAGCGACGCCCCTGGAAGGGCAGAGCATCGCCCCTGGTGGGCGTGCCGGGTGGATTCCAGTCGGGCGCATGCAGGAGTCTGTCTGTCTCTCCCCATTTCCAGCTTTGGAAAAATACAAAAAAAAAAAAAAGAAAGAAAAGAAAAAAAGAATGTTTATGTACCTTAATTAAGAATTCCTACGCTCTGGCTCACCCTCCCATCCTAAAGTCGTGAGAGCGACTTATACCTCTGGACAAAGGGATCGCAAGCCCCTCCTTACCCACTCCAACCAGTACTTGATTTTGTATAAAAGCAGGCTCAGAATTGTATTAGGCCCTAGATGATTTGAGACTGTACCCCATGTATCTAGCTAGCTAATAAATAAATTCCTCAAAATTTCTTCTGTAACCTGCCTTGGTTCTATGTAACCCACGGATTACACTACTTTATAACATCATTTATTGTCAATTCTTTCTAATCTATCAATTTTCACAGTGCTTTCATGGATATTTGCCCAACAATTTTTTTTTTTTTCATTTTTCTGAAGCTGGAAACGGGGAGAGACAGTCAGACAGATTCCCGCATGCGCCCGACCGGGATCCACCCGGCACGCCCACCAGGGGCGATGCTCTGCCCACCAGGGGGCGATGCTCTGCCCATCCTGGGCGTCACCATGTTGCGACCAGAGCCACTCTAGCGCCTGAGGTAGAGGCCACAGAGCCATCCCCAGCGCCCGGGCTATCTTTGCTCCAATGGAGCCTTGGCTGCGGGAGGGGAAGAGAGAGACAGAGAGGAAAGCGCGGCGGAGGGGTGGAGAAGCAAATGGGCACTTCTCCTGTGTGCCCTGGCCGGGAATCGAACCCGGGTCCTCTGCACGCTAGGCCGACGCTCTACTGCTGAGCCAACCGGCCAGGGCTGCCCAACAATTTTATCTGCAGAAAAACCTGTGGTTGTAATCCAAATATAATTCAATGAATGAAGTTACGACCTAATTATTTAGTTCTTTTCCCAATAAATATATTGTCATTAAATCTTATTTGTGATCTACTGTTAGACTATTTCTTGCCTTATACAAATTATATGCATTGAAATGAAACATCTTTCAGCTTTAGCATTAGACATGAAATGCTATTTACATTTTCTCTTACACTTTCTTAGGTCTAGACAAACAACAAAGTACTGAATCAAGTCCTGATTTGTACATTAGCATATTTTAAGCTTCCCAAGTGGAATCACTGACCACAAAGTTACAAAGACGTGCATATTAGCACACCATTACATAGTATATTAAACAAATAAAGTCAGCATAACTTCATGGGCATAGATAATAATAATTTGCCTTGCATACACTTTGTCTTCTCAGAACTACATCCTTAAGTAATTGTTTTTTTCTGAATTATGTGTGTAGTAAATTCTCTAAATCTTAAGCATATTAAAACTTTTATTATTTTGTCCTAATAAGACATAATTCTATTAAGAATATAAATAAGATTCCCATAAGAATTCAAGTTCAAAACCATGTTCACCCATAAATTTAAGATTATTGAAGCGGTGAGTTCTTACCACATCACTCCATTGTCCTTGTGTCACTGAGAATTCCAATATTAGGGATTTTTGCTTTTTTGTCAGGAGCTGCTTTTAAGTCACCGAAAAATGTAGGATTTTTAAATTTTTAGATTTATTAAAACTTTGTTAGGATAATGTGTAGTTAGTCTGTTTTATATTTATCTGTATGTGTGTAAAGTCTGCTTCATTATTTTCTCATGGCACTCAGGGCTATTTTTTAATTTTCAGAAAATTATCTTCAGTTATGTTTTAGGCCCTGGCTGATGTGCTCAGCAGTAGAGCATTGGCATGTGTATGTTCTCTGTTTTCTTTCTGATCAGGGCACACAGGAGAAGCAACCATCTGCTTCTCCACCCCTCCCCCCTCCCCCTGCTCTCTCTCTCTGTTCACCTCCCACAGCCATGGCTCAAATGCTTCAAGCAAGTTAGCCCTGGGCACTGAGGATGGCTCCAAGGCTTTGCTTCAGCTGCTAAAATAGCTCATTTGCCAAGCAATGGAGCAATGTCTCCAGATGGGCAGAGCACCACATCACAGGGGGCTTGCAATGTGGATCCTGGTTGGGGCGCAAGTGGGAGTCTGTCTCTCTGCCTTCCTGCTTCTCACTTAAGAAAAAAAAATATGTTTTAGATTGTTTTCATCTCTTTACCCTCTCCTTGTGATAGTCCTTGAACAAATTTTGGAGCTACTAGATCTATTCTCTCAGATAAAGTTATAGTTGCATTTTTTCTCTTTTTATATTTTTGCTATTTTGGGATATAGCCTTCATTTTATTTTTACTTTTGAGGGAGTTTGGGACACATTCTATATAGTGGCTAATAAGACAGTGATGACAGACAGAACTTAGTCTTAATATTCTCACTGACTGCAATTCAAGGTATTACTTATATAACTAAAATCTCTCAGTTTTCTATGGACTTGTTTTCATCACAGCAGTAGTGTTATTTCCAGGAACTCAATTTATGTTCTTAGATTGCTCTTTTATTGTAATATTATTGTTTGTAACATTGTATATAATAGCCTATTATTATTTCTCAGTGTAATATTTTCTCAATCATGTATCTCTGAGAATTTCAATTAAATAATATTAAAATAATGTCTAAATAAAAACTTTACTTCTGAGTCAGTTATTTTGTTTTCTTATTTTTATCACACATACCTTTGTGTTTTCTTGATTTGGTACTAAGCTATCCATTCATCTTTATAAATGATGGCTTGGGTTAATTAATAGATATATAGTATCCTCTATAGTTGTGTATGTATATTTACCCAACTGACTCTGCTCTCCTAGGGATGTGATGTGATAAGGCATGTTCTTCTCTCAGCACACATTCCTTTAGATCACAGAAAAAGTAGAAGATAGGCTACCAAAAACATATAACTCTTTATTCTGAAAATGGAGCATTTGGTTTATCTCATTCCAACTTGGAACCAATATTCCTTTTCTTCTCATTGTTGTGGGGGTCTGGGCTTACACGGGATCTGCAAAAAAAAAATGCTTCTATTTTTCATACATTAAAATTCTTCTTCCTTATGTTTATTAATTTCAGGCACTTACTCTACTTCTGGACAGGCAATTCCTACCTCAATATTTCCTAATTGTTTTAGAGATACAGTTTTCTATTGCCATGTATGCTCTATCTGCATTATATTTTAGAGTAATAAAGGAAGCAAAGCTATATTATTTTTTTCTCCAAGTGATTATCCAGTTATTTTAGCACCATAAATTAAATAAGATATTTTGTCACTAATTTGAGGTGCTAACTTCTCATAAATTTGGGTTTATTTTTATAAATTATTCTTTTCTATTTATATATTTCTTTTATTGTGCAAGTGCCATATATTTGAAGTTACTATAACTTTAAAATTATTCTAAAACATAAACTTATCTTTAACATTTTTCTGAATTAAATTTAGCATTCTTCCATATTTATGACTCTAGGTATAGAAAACTATTTATTTGAAGATACACACCAAATTAGTGGTTGACTAATTGAGAATTAAATGAAGGAAAGAGTATTTTGGAAGGCATGAATGGAGTTGAATGGAAACTTTTAATATTATTTTGATTGCTCTGTATACTTTGAAAGTTTTACTATAACTGTGTTGCTTTTGTCAACTTTAAAATAAGATAAACAGAAAAAGACTTAAAATGGTTAATAACTAATACAACAAAAACTTTTTTAAAACACATGAAAAATTGGAAATGATATAGACAGATAATTATAAGATGGGAACCTTTGAAAATTTGTATTATAAAACATATCAAATATTTCTCTGATTCCAAAATGATAAAGAAAGCTCCCTCAAAGAAGAGGTATGGACCAACACCTATCATGAATATAGAAACACAATTGCTTTAAAAATATACAATTTAGCAATCTACATGAGGAATTATATACCATGACCAAGTAAGGTTTATTTCAGGTATAAAAGCAAAACTGGTTCAATACTAAAAAAATAAAAACAATCAATATTATCTACCATATTTGCAGGCTAAAGAAGAAATATTATACAATTATGTCAATGGAGAAAACATTTGAGAAAGTCCACACTCAGTCACAAGAAAAACTCTCAGAATAATAGCAATAAAGGAACACTTCCTTAACTTGATAAATATATCTAACAAAAAACAAAGAAACTTTAGTTTATATCAACTTCATGATGAATAGATCAAAAAGAAAAAAAATAAAACTCCCAATTTTCAGGTGACATCATTCCTATCTAGAAAATACCAAAAGTAACTGCTAGAACCAACAAATAAGTTCAGTAAGTTCACAGCATGCAAGATAAATATACAAAAAATCAATTGCTTTTCTATATACTCGTGATGAACACATGGACACCTAAATACATACGTAAATTTAAAAAATTGTATCTTGGACTTATGTGTTAAAAAGTGCAAAGTACTGTGAAGAAATGAAGATATATCTAAATAAATAAAGAAATATAATGTACTCATGGATTGAAAGGCCCAATATAGTAAATATGTCCTTTCTCTCCAAACTCACATGAAGGTTTAACACAGTTCCTATCAAAATTTTAGCAAGAATGTTTGTGGGTACATAAGATTATTTTAAGTTTATGTGGAAATTCAAAAGGGAGGGAATAGTTAAAGCAATTTTCAAAAAGAAGAATAAACTAAGAGGAATTAGACTATCCAATTTTAAAATTATAAGCACAGTAATTAAAACTGCAGTTTTGGGAAAGGTATATAAACTAACATAGATTAATCAAACAGAATAGAAAAACTAAAACATATCTATACAAATTTGCACAGGTTTTTTGACAAAGATGAAAAACAATTCAGTGGAGAAAATATATCCTTTAATGATGTTGAAACAACAGAACATCAATAGGATAACGAGTTAATCTCAAACTAAGACTCTCACCTATACAAAAATTAACTTAAAATGGATCACACACTTATATGTAAAGAGCTTCAAGATCTAGGATTAAGCAAAGACTTCTAGACCAAAAGCAAAATCAATAAAAGGAAAAACTGGTAAATTGGGCTTCATTAAAATGAAATATTTTTGCTTTGTGAAAGACCCTGTTAAAAAGATGAAAAAACAAACATAGATGCTGAGAGGAAATATTTGAATATTTGGAAACTATATATCTGACAAAAGATTAGTTTCTAGAAAATATAAAGAGTATATAAAGAATTATCAAAAATTCATGTTTAGTTAAAGCTAAACATGAGATGGATTAGAAGGATATCTCTAAGAATTAAATGGAGACCTGCAGAAACAGGGCACCTGAGAGGTCTTATATACTGGAACCAAGGACTTGACCCTCCAACACTCATTTCACTTTGCATAAGCTTCTTGGGTTTTCTCACATGGCAAAAGACTTGGTTCCTGGAAGTTCTTGGAAATAAACTCAATATTTGAAGTCCAGGAGAGAAGGGGAAATTCTTCATGATAATTCCACTTAGGAAAATCTCATATAAAAACTCTACTTGCCCTAGCTTGAATCATAAAACTATTTCTATGCTAATATTTGGCCAATCTGAAAAGAGAGGGCAATGTCTGGGCAGAGCACAATAATATATGTATACTACAAGAACAGTGTTAACAGACAGGACCATAGGAAGGTGCCAATGAGATATCCGATGAGAAAGAGTGAAAAAACAGTCAGAAGATCTTTCTTCTTTCCTCCCTCCCTCCCTCCCTTCCTTCCTTCCTTCCTTCCTTCCTTCCTTCCTTCCTTCCTTCCTTCCTTCCTTCCTTTCTTTTTCTTTCCTTACTTCCTTCCTCCCTCCCTCCTTTCCTTCTTTTCTTCTTTCTTTCTTGTTCTGTTTTGTTTTGTTTTTATGCCAAACTTGGTCTCTCACTTAGCTCAACAAATAGTCTTTTTCTTAGAAAAGACATATTGAAAACTTATGGTAATTTCATTGCCTCAAATG
The DNA here is from genome assembly GCF_036850765.1 of Saccopteryx bilineata. Taxonomy (NCBI): domain Eukaryota; kingdom Metazoa; phylum Chordata; class Mammalia; order Chiroptera; family Emballonuridae; genus Saccopteryx; species Saccopteryx bilineata. The sequence continues at coordinate 48,123,435 of NC_089494.1, read as the reverse complement.
TATTAGTTGGAAAAGATTGCAGTAACCTTCTTAAACTTAATCACTATAGCAAATATAGTACACAGTATTCAAATATAGTATTTCAATATTAAAAACAAAAAACACAGAGTGACGTCACGGAAATGGCGCTGTGAGCAGCGCGTCCGACAGCTCTCCCCTAAATCACAACAAATTTATCAACTAGAAACAGAAAAATTTATCCTCGGAGCATTCTGGAGTTCCACACAAACTGATAGCGAAAGGACTGTTATCACTTGAATCTGAGAGACGAGGGTGTGGAGGAATCTACCGCAGGGACGTTCATTCAAGCCGCGAGGAAGTGCGCCTGTGGTGAGTCAGCCCACACTTGGGAGCCGCGAGCCACCGCCGCGAGCCGCCTCCGCGAGCCGCGAGCAGCCGCGCGCGCGCCCGGTCCGGTTGGGCACCGCTAACGTTCCCAGCAGCCCGCACACTGCGAGTGAGAGTCGCCAGCCACCGGTGCCCGGAGCACCCCATTCGCGCGCGTGCCTTGGGCATTCCACGTGCCCAGAGTGCCCTACTGGCCCGCACACCCAGGGTGCTCCATTATCCTGCGCCTGGTGCGATCCAGCCGCCAGCGGCAGGGCGAGCAGGAGAGGCTTGGGAGATTCTCTCCGTGGGCGGGGCACCTCAAACAGCCATTCAAGCTAACAATCAAGCGTTGGGGGAGGGGCGCGCGCAGGCAGCCTAAAATACCTTCGGAAGCACATCTGCGACCCAATCACTGAAATTAGCTTAACCCATGAAATCTGCGCACCCTCAGTTCTAATTGATAAGATCTCTCTCAGTTCAGCGATCCAAGACAAGAGGCGTGATATTTTTTAGTGCCTCTCGCTAAAGGGGCGGGGCAACTTCTGATTGATAGAGCCTCCATATTCAGGGATAAACGCTAACAAGAAGGACTTGGCAGATAATAAGATCTATACTACACTAGTCGCAAGCAGAGACTAGTGCCTCTTCTTCCCTGCAAAAACAGGCTACAAAGTGTGGAAAGCCTGGGTTGAGAGGTCCAACTAAATGCTAGGCGCTGAACAGTCACCTTGACAACAATTGACTCCCACCCCCGCCTGATTACACTGGAGACCCTGACTGTCAGAGCCTTTCCCAAAGCCTTGCACTGAGTGGGGATAGAGTGGGGATTTCCCAGCTCTTTGAGCCTCTTACTCCCCAGGCAGAAGCAGTTGCAGCCTTATAGCTGGATCACCAGGCTGCTAATTCAGAAAGGGGGGACTAGGAGAATCCAGGAAAGCAAACTCTCTCATCATTGGACCCTGCAAACACCAACAAGCCTTGACTACCAGCAAGACTAAAGCCAATTATATGACATTGCCATAGAATCCCATCAACTGCAATCCCTACCTAAGTGTGACACAGGGGCAGAGCCTGGGGTACAGAGTCACCGACCAGGAAGAGGGAGAGAAAAGAAAAAGGAAGAAGTTAACCTCTCAAAATCAAGAAAAATCCACAGACTTTACAACTTGATCCACTAATTTTTTTTGTTGTTGTTGTTTGTTTCTTCTATCTTATTGCCTTTATTTCCTCCACCTCAGTCCTTCTATTCTCTGCCCATCTTATGCTTCCCCTTTCTTGAACTACACTACACATGAGTGTTGCATTTTATTTCTCTTCTTCATCCTCACCCTCCTTTAAGGTTATACTCCAAAACACTTAACTCTCACTCTCTCCTCTTTTGTTTTTTTTTTGTCTTGCTTTATTTTGTTTTTTTCTCTTCCTATTTTATTTCTTCCTTCGTTTTTCTCTTTTTCTTATTTTTTCCTTTCTATTCGTTTTTTCTTTTCTCATTTTACTTTCCTCCCATATAATCCTCAATCACGAACAAATTAGTTAATTTGGGACTCAAGGCTTTTTTTTTGGCTTTATTTCTCTTTTTTGCTTTTGTTTTTGTTTTTTTCTTGTTTGTTAATTTTTGTGGCATTTTGGGTCCTCCCAACCCAAGGTCTCCATTGCATTTAATCTTCGCTCCACTTAATACAACAGATTTTTACTTATTATTTTTATTTTTTTTCTTCTTTATTATTCTTTTTTGTTCCTTTTTTCTGGTTCCCTCTTATCACTCTCATTATTTCTCTTAGTTGACCATCACTTACAAGCAAATCATCTTATGCTTGTCTAAGATTTTCTTCCTTTTTTTTTTTTTTTTGCATTTAGTAGGTCCCTACTCCCTTTTTTTGCCCCTTGAACTCTTCACCCCAAATCAGGCCCACCATTATAGGCACGATATTTCCCTGAGGAGGGAAGAGGAGGGAAAGAGAAGAAAGAAAAAAGGGGGAAATAATAAATTATTACTGTTTTTTTTTTGTGGGGTGTTTTACCTTTTTTTTTTTTTTCTTTTTTCTTTTTTTTTTTTTGATTACTTTTTACTCATTATTAATTCTAATTAGTGCTATCAACAAGACCACCCTCAGATGCCGATAAGAAAGAGGAAATCAAATATTATGGATACAAAAGAAAGAGAGGTAACACAAATAGATGTGGAAAAATCTATGGAGAAAAGACTTAACATATTGGAAGCCTTGGAGCTAAATGACAGAGAATTTAAAATAGAAATCTTAAAAATACTCAGAGAGATACAAGAAAACACAGAAAGGCAATATAGGGAGATCAGAAAACAACTCAATGAACACAAAGAATATATTACCAAGGAAATTGAAACTATAAAAACAAATCAAACAGAAATGAAAAACTCAATTCACGAGCTGAAAAACAAGGTAACAAGCTTAGCTAACAGAACAGCCCAGATTGAAGATAGGATTAGTGAAATAGAAGACAAACAACTTGAGGCACAACAGAGAGAAGAAGAAAGAGACTCAAAAATAATAAAAAACGAGAAAGCCCTACAGGAATTGTCTGACTCCATCAGAAAGAATAACATAAGAATAATAGGTATATCAGAGGGAGAAGAGAAAGAAAATGGAATGGAGAATATACTCAAACAAATAATAGACGAGAACTTCCCAAGCCTGTGGAAGGAACTAAAGCCTCAAATTCAAGAAGCAAACAGAACACCGAGTTTTCTTAACCCCAACAAACCCACTCCAAGGCACATCATAATAAAGATGACACAAACCAATGACAAAGAAAAAATTCTCAAAGCAGCCAGGGAAAAGAAGAGTACAACATATAAAGGAAGGCCTATTAGATTATCATCAGATTTCTCAGCAGAAACTCTACAAGCTAGAAGAGAGTGGACCCTAATATTGAAAGCCCTGAAAGAGAGGAACTTTCAGCCAAGAATACTATACCCATCAAAGCTATCCTTCAAGTATGAAGGAGATATAAAAACATTCACAAATACAGAAAAGATGAGAAAATTTATCAACAGAAAGCCCCCACTCCAGGAAATATTAAAGGGGGTTTTCCAACCAGATTCAAAGAACAAAAGAAAACAACACCACAAGTAACAGCTCCACCAAGAACACAATGAAACCAAACTTAAACTGTGACAACAAAGGAAAAAAAGGGGGGAGAGGATGGAGATTAACAGTAGCAAAGGATGATGAAGTGCAGAAATACTTATAAGATAGGGTACAACAATGAATATGGTAGGTACCCTTTTCATTACTTAATGGTAACCACCCTTGAAAAAACCACCACAAAAACACTTGACTTAAAAAAGGTAGCAACAGCCCTGGCCGGTTGGCTCAGCGGTAGAGCGTCGGCCTAGTGTGCGGAGGACCTGGGTTCGATTCCTGGCCAGGGCACAAAGGAGAAGCGCCCATTTGCTTCTCCACCCCTCCGCCACGCCTTCCTCTCTGTCTCTCTCTTCCCCTCCCGCAGCCAAGGCTCCATTGGAGCAAAGATGGCCCGGGTGCTGGGGATGGCTCTGTGGCCTCTGCCCCAGGCACTAGAGTGGCTCTGGTCGCAACATGGCGACGCCCAGGAGGGTCGCAACATGGCGACACCCAGGATGGGCAGAGCATCGCCCCCTGGTGGGCAGAGCGCCGCCCCATGGTGGGCGTGCCGGGTGGATCCCGGTCGGGTGCATGCAGGAGTCTGTCTGACTGTCTCTCCCTATTTCCAGCTTCAGAAAAATGCAAAAATAAAAAAATTAAAAAAAAAAAAAGGTAGCAACAGAGGAAAGAAGTATGGAACACAAACAAACAAAAACAAATGATAGAAAAACAAAAGAGAAGAATCAAACTAGATACAAAACTAACAGAAAGCAATTTATAAAATGGCAGTAGGGAACCCACAAGTGTCAATAATTACACTAAATGTAAATGGATTAAACTTACCAATAAAAAGACACAGAGTAGCAGAATGGATTAAAAAAGAAAATCCAACTATATGCTGCCTACAAGAAACACATCTAAGCAACAAGGATAGAAACAAATTCAAAGTGAAAGGCTGGAAAACAATACTCCAAGCAAACAACACCCAAAAAAAGGCAGGTGTAGCAATTCTCATATCTAATAATGCTGAGTACAAGACAGAAAAAGTACTCAGAGACAAAAATGGTCATTTCATAATGATTAAGGGGAAGCTGAATCAAGAAGACATAACAATCCTTAATATATATGCACCAAACCAAGGAGCACCAAAATATATAAGACAGCTACTTATTGACCTTAAAACAAAAACTAACAAAAATACAATCATACTTGGAGACCTCAATACACCGCTGACGGCTCTAGATCGATCATCCAAACAGAGAATCAACAAAGACATAGTGGCCTTAAATGAAATACTAGAACACCTGGATATGATAGACATCTACAGGACACTTCATCCCAAAGCGAGAGAGTATACATTTTTCTCTAGTGTACATGGAACATTCTCAAGAATTGACCATATGTTGGGCCACAAAGACAATATCAGCAAATTTAGAAAAATTGAAATTGTACCAAGCATATTTTCTGATCATAAAGCCTTGAAACTAGAATTCAACTGCAAAAAAGAGGGGGGAAAACCCACAAAAATGTGGAAACTAAACAACATACTTCTAAAAAATGAATGGGTCAAAGAAGAAATAAGCGCAGAGATCAAAAGATATATACAGACAAATGAAAATGAAAATATGACATATCAGAATCTCTGGGATGCAGCAAAAGCAGTAATAAGAGGAAAGCTCATATCACTTCAGGCCTCTATGAACAAACAAGAGAGAGCCGAAGTAAACCACTTAACTTCACACCTTAAGGAACTAGAAAAAGAAGAACAAAGACAACCCAAAACCAGCCGAAGAAAGGAGATAATAAAAATCAGAGCAGAAATAAATGAAATAGAGAACAGAAAAACTATAGAAAAAATCAATAAAACAAGGAGCTGGTTCTTTGAAAAGATCAACAAAATTGACAAACCCTTGGCAAGACTCACCAAGGAAAAAAGACACAGGACTCAAATAAATAAAATCCAAAATGAAAGAGGAGAGATCACCACAGACATCATAGATTTACAAAGAATTATTGTAGAATACTATGAAAAATTATATGCCACCAAATACAACAATCTAGAAGAAATGGATAAATTCCTAGAACAATACAACCTCCCTAGACTGAGTCATGAAGAAGCAGAAAGCCTAAACAGACCAATCAGCAGGGAGGAAATAAAAAAAACTATTAAAAATCTCCCCAAAAATAAAAGTCCAGGCCCACACGGTTATACTAGTGAATTCTATCAAACATTCAAAGAAGACTTGGTTCCTATTCTACTCAAAGTCTTCCAAAAAATTGAAGAAGAAGCAATACTTCCAAACACATTTTATGAGGCCAACATAACCCTCATACCAAAACCTGGCAAGGATGGCACAAAGAAAGAAAACTACAGACCAATATCTCTAATGAATACAGATGCTAAAATACTAAACAAAATACTGGCAAACCGAATACAACAACATATTAAAAAAATAATACATCATGATCAAGTGGGATTCATCCCAGAATCTCAAGGATGGTTCAACATACGCAAAACGGTTAACGTAATACACCATATCAACAAAACAGAGAACAAAATCCACATGATCTTATCAATAGATGCAGAAAAGGCTTTTGATAAAATACAACACAATTTTATGTTTAAGACTCTCAACAAAATGGGTATAGAAGGAAAATATCTCAACATGATAAAGGCCATATATGATAAACCATCAGCCAACATCCTATTAAACGGCATAAAACTGAGGACTTTCTACCTTAAATCAGGAACAAGACAGGGTTGCCCACTCTCTCCACTCTTATTCAACGTGGTGCTAGAAGTTCTGGCCAGAGCAATCAGACAAGACAAAGAAATAAAAGGCATCCATATCGGAAAAGAAGAAGTAAAGCTATCACTTTTTGCTGATGATATGATCCTATACATCGAAAACCCGAAGGACTCCACAAAAAGATTATTAGAAACAATAAACCAATACAGTAAGGTCGCAGGATACAAAATTAACATACAAAAGTCCATAGCCTATATGCCAACAATGAAATATTAGAAAACGAACTCAAAAAAATAATCCCCTTCACGATTGCAACAAAAAAAATAAAATACCTAGGAATAAACATAACAAAGAACGTAAAGGACCTATATAATGAAAATTACAAAGCATTGTTAAGGGAAATCGAAAAAGATACAATGAGGTGGAAAAATATTCCTTGTTCTTGGATAGGAAGAATAAATATAATCAAAATGGCCATATTACCCAAAGCAATATACAAATTTAATGCAATTCCCATCAAAATCCCTATGAGATTTTTTAAAGAAATGGAACAAAAAATCATCAGATTTATATGGAACTATAAAAAACCCCGAATAGCCAAAACAATCCTAAGGAAAAAGAATGAAGCTGGGGGCATTACAATACCTGACTTTAAACTATATTATAGGGCCACGATAATCAAAACAGCATTGTATTGGCAGAAAAATAGACACTCAGACCAATGGAACAGAATAGAAAGCCCAGAAATAAAACCACATATATATGGTCAAATAATCTTTGATAAAGGGGCCAACAACACACAATGGAGAAAAGAAATCCTCTTCAACAAATGGTGTTGGGAAAACTGGAAAGCCACATGCAAAAGAATGAAACTCGACTACAGCCTGTCCCCGTGTACTAAAATTAATTCAAAATGGATCAAAGACCTAAATATAAGACCTGAAACAATAAAGTACATAGAAGAAGACATAGGTACTAAACTCATGGACCTGGGTTTTAAAGAACATTTTATGAACTTGACTCCAATGGCAAGAGAAGTGAAGGCAAAGATAAATGAATGGGACTACATCAGAATTAAAAGTTTTTGCTCAGCAAGAGAAACTGATATCAAAATAAACAGACAGCCAACTATATGGGAACTGATATTTTCAAACGACAGCTCAGATAAGGGCCTAATATGCAAAATTTACAAAGAACTCATAAAACTCAACAACAAACAAACAAACAATCCAATATAAAAATGGGAAGAGGACATGAACAGACACTTCTCCCAGAAATAAATACAAATGGCCAACAGATATATGAAAAGATGCTCAGCTTCATTAGTTATTAGAGAAATGCAAATCAAAACTACAATGAGATACCACCTCACTCCTGTTAGATTAGCTATTATCAACAAGACGGGTAATAGAAAATGTTGGAGAGGCTGTGGAGAAAAAGGAACCCTCATTCACTGTTGGTGGGACTGTAAAGTAGTACAACCATTATGGAGGAAAGTATGGTGGTTCCTCAAAAAACTGCAAATAGAACTACCTTATGACCCAGCAATCCCTCTACTGGTTATATACCCCAAAACCTCAGAAACATTGATACGTGAAGACACATGTAGCCCCATGTTCATTGCAGCACTGTTCACAGTGGCCAAGACATGGAAACAACCAAAAAGCCCTTCAATAGAAGACTGGATAAAGAAGATGTGGCACATATACACTATGGAATACTACTTAGCCATAAGAAATGATGACATCAAATCATTTACAGCAAAATGGTGGGATCTTGATAACATTATAAGGAGTGAAATAAGTAAATCAGAAAAAAACAAGAACTACATGATTCCATACATTGGTGGAACATAAAAATGAGACTAAGAGACATGGACAAGAGTGTGGTGGTTACCAAGGGTGGGGGGGGAGGGAGGACATGGGAGGGAGGGAGGGAGAGAGTTAGGGGGAGGGGGAGGGGCACAGAGAACTAGATGGAGGGTGACGGAGGACAATCTGACTTTGGGCGAGGGGTTTGCAACATAATTTGATGACAAAATAACCTAGACATGTTTTCTTTGAATATATGTACCCTGATTTATTAATGTCATCCCATTACCATTAATAAAAATTTATTAAAAAAAAACAAACAAATAGATACAGTGTGGAGATTATTAATCAGACTGTCATTTGTTGCTAATTTATGTAAAGCCAGTAGATATGCTAATTAGAAAAAAAGCTAAGACAACTACACCCAATTTTAATATATATTTTTCATACCACATATATGCATAAATTTACTTCCTTACCATACAATGCTACATTATACCCCTCAAGGCCTTCCAAATTGTGGAACACAATTGGATACCAAACAAAAAGCAATAGCTGTAAGGTTGACCAGAGAAATGGAAATTGGAAATGTCTTTTAAAGCTCCCAAATTCATCGGAAGTGTTTCATTTTGACAACTTTTTCCACAAAAAGCCATATATTATTTTTTTTATCCCCTAAAATTCACTGTTACTTGTATTTCTTTACATCAAGAAAAAATAAGTTTGGTAAACTTTTACTATTTTGTTATTGGCAAAAAAACTGTAGGGAGACACCTTTATATCCTTGCTATGGGCTAGTGTGGTTTTGGCAATAGTTTCTGGAAACCTATTTTCACACCATTTAAAAGGTGTTGAAAATAAATTTTCTAGTCAGAAAAAAATATCCTCATGCTTAAAAGAATTAAACTATCCTCTGTACCTAGTAGGCACCATAAATAATCCATTAAGATCTTTTTTGGAACTTCGTTTTCACATATATTATCTAACGCAGCCATTTTATAACATCATCCCAGGCTTTAGAAGACATGAGAACTTCAAGGTCTGTGTCAAAACCAGTTCCATAATAGATTCAGAAAATGTTATTTAGTGCAGGCATATATTAATTAACACCTAGCAATTGTTCTGCATTACATTCAATATGCTAATATATTTCTTGAGATGGGAAATAAGTCTTCTGTTTGGGAAACTCAAAGACTATAATTCAAAATGTGAGAAAAACTTCACAGATAGAAGTATTATTTAAAATGACAATAAGAGGGCCTGATATGTGGTGGCTCAGTGTATAAAGCATTGACTTGGAATGCTGAGGTCACTGGTTTGAAACTCTGGGCTTGCCTGGTCAAGGCACATATAGGAGTTGATGCTTTCTGCTCTTACCCCCTTCTTTTTCTCTCTCTCCTCTCTGAAATAAATTAATAAATAATATTTTTAAAAATAAAATAAAATAACTATAGGAGAAATAAATAAAAACTTGTAATAAAATGAAATGCTTACTCAAATCTTTTCTTCATAATTATATAAAATTACATGAGATTCATATAAGGTAAAAAATGAAAGTACAGGTAAGTATTACTTTTAAAAAATTATTAATTAAGGGCATTATCAACATTTATTTTTAGAACAAAAAATAATATAATAATATATTGAAAAGCAGGTAAAGATAGCTTTTTTTTTTTACAGAGACAGAGAGAATCAGAGAGAGGGATAGATAGGGACAGATAGACAGGAATGGAGAGAGATGAGAAGCATCAATCATCAGTTTTTTGCTGCGACACCTTAGCTGTTCATTGATTGCTTCCTCATATGTGCCTTGACCATGGGGCTACAGCAGACCGAGTAAGCCCTTGCTCAAGCCAGCGACCTTGGGTCCAAGCTGGTGAACTCTGGTCAAACCAGATGAGCCGCACTCAAGCTGGCGACCTCCAGGTCTCAAACCTGGGTCCTCCGTATCCCAGTCGGACGCTCTATCCACTGTACCACTGCCTGGTCAGGCTATTTTTATCACATTTAAACATTCCAATGATATCTATCCTTTCTCCTTAAAAGTATTTCTGAAAATATTATAGATTAATTTACCAAAAAGCCTCAGAAATCTACATTGGGAAACTACTGCACTCTTTAAGTAGCTAGAGTAACATCACCACACTAAAATCCTTCGGCTGCCTCAAATTTTAAACAATACATTACAGAAAATGTAGTTGATGTTTCTACAAATGACTAAGTGAAAGAGAGACAAACAGATCTTTTTTTAGCATGTTTAGTGATAAGTATTGATTTTTCATATTCATTTTATTTGTTCTACCATCTATCTGCCAATTTTAACAGGTGGAAAGGTTTGTTGATATAGCTGCCTGCTCTTAACTACTATATGCCAATTAGCAATTTTCCTGATTTCTAACCAAAATCAATTGCCCTAATAACCAATGTATTTATCTTAATAAGCAAATATGACATTGTTTTTGATTAAAATTTTCAAACAAGTGCTATCATAAATATTTCTCAAGATAAAAATGTATAACCTAAATATTTTTTAAATCTGATAAAGATATAATATGATAATTTTGATGCACTAAAAAGATGATTAATCACAGTCATTTCTTTATTCTAAATAATCTGTATTAAATAAAAGTTAAGTAGTGCCAGATATGTAGGAAGCATCCAAAGATATGTGTTATATGTCCTTGCTTCATGATTTCTTTGCATGTACATATATATATATATATATATATATATATATATATATATATGGCTGATTGTGCCTTTGGGACATAACTGTAAATGTGTATCTTGACAGAGGGAGCTAAAATTCTTACAACTTGTGTCTGAATACGAGTGAAGGAACATTAAAAAACAAAAGCAAACAACAACAAAAATCTTTCTTGTGCTTATTCCTACATTCAATCAACAAACGTTTACTGAACACATTGAGTCCTACTACATATTGGACATAGTGTAGATATAAATGTAAGCAAGATCAAAAAGATACATAAAAATTCAACCCACATGAATGTCACAGTAAACAAACAAACAACTTCAAAACAACATGAATAAATAAAGAATGTGGTAAGGAAGAAAAAGGAATCATCAGTTGACTCTGTTAGTGTGGGTGTTGATAACTGTTTTACATAGGTACAAAGCTGAGTCCTTTAGGGCATTTCCAGGATAAACAGTGAGGGAAGAGAATTATGAGCAATGGCAATAATTTGGGCATTTGAAAAAAATAACATCATAAAGAAAGAGCAAATATCATTAAGAAAACTATTAGAAAAACTTGTGTCTAGAACTATTTGATAATCCACTGAGTCTTAGCTTTCTCATCCTATGACATCAAGAGGCTTCTTCTTATTAGCAAGAGTAAGAATGCTTAAGCAGGTAAGTCAGGTTTATAGCAACAAGGATGAATAGGATACTCTCTGGATGAGATGTCATAAAATAATTTGACAGCTTATTGTAAGGCTATAATCAATATACTTCAGAAAGGCTTATGCACTCAGTTGAAATAAGTCATCCATATCCATCCACTATATCCATCCAAGATTCCCTAGTGCTAAATTGTTGCAAGTTAACTTTTAGGTTGTCTTTGATGAACACATCCTCTTTTGATTGCCTAACACATTTACACAAATATATCCAAACACACAAAATGAGGAAAAGAGACCCAGATTTAGAACACTGCTTTCTTTATGTCATCAGATCTAAGATGGGTTAATGAGAGATTTCCCTTTTCCTTGGAACACCTAAAAGGGGTTTTCATATGTCAAACACTTAGAAACATTCAAATTAAAAGAGTTTTAGTTTTTTGTTTTTGTTTTTTTTTTAAATAAATTTTTATTAATGGTAATGGGATGACATTAATAAATCAGGGTACATATATTCAAAGAAAACATGTCTAGGTTATTTTGTCATCAAATTATGTTGCAAACCCCTCGCCCAAAGTCAGATTGTCCTCCGTCACCCTCCATCTAGTTCTCTGTGCCCCTCCCCCTCCCCCTAACTCTCTCCCTCCCTCCCTCCCATGTCCTCCCTCCCCCCCCCACCCTTGGTAACCACCACACTCTTGTCCATGTCTCTTAGTCTCATTTTTATGTTCCACCAATGTATGGAATCATGTAGTTCTTGTTTTTTTCTGATTTACTTATTTCACTCCTTATAATGTTATCAAGATCCCACCATTTTGCTGTAAATGATCTGATGTCATCATTTCTTATGGCTGAGTAGTATTCCATAGTGTATATGTGCCACATCTTCTTTATCCAGTCTTCTTTTGAAGGGCTTTTTGGTTGTTTCCATGTCTTGGCCACTGTGAACAGTGCTGCAATGAACATGGGGCTACATGTGTCTTCACGTATCAATGTTTCTGAGGTTTTGGGGTATATAACCAGTAGAGGGATTGCTGGGTCATAAGGTAGTTCTATTTGCAGTTTTTTGAGGAACCACCATACTTTCCTCCATAATGGTTGTACTACTCTACAGTCCCACCAACAGTGAATGAGGGTTCCTTTTTCTCCACAGCCTCTCCAACATTTTCTATTACCCGTCTTGTTGATAATAGCTAATCTAACAGGAGTGAGGTGGTATCTCATTGTAGTTTTGATTTGCATTTCTCTAATAACTAATGAAGCTGAGCATCTTTTCATATATCTGTTGGCCATTTGTATTTCTTCCTGGGAGAAGTGTCTGTTCATGTCCCCTTCCCATTTTTTTATTGGATTGTTTGTTTGTTTGTTGTTGAGTTTTATGAGTTCTTTGTAAATTTTGGATATTAGGCCCTTATCTGAGCTGTCGTTTGAAAATATCAGTTCCAATATAGTTGGCTGTCTGTTTATTTTGATATCAGTTTCTCTTGCTGAGCAAAAACTTTTAATTCTGATGTAGTCCCATTCATTTATCTTTGCCTTCACTTCTCTTGCCATTGGAGTCAAGTTCATAAAATGTTCTTTAAAACCCAGGTCCATGAGTTTAGTACCTATGTCTTCTTCTATGTACTTTATTGTTTCAGGTCTTATATTTAGGTCTTTGATCCATTTTGAATTAATTTTAGTACACGGGGACAGGCTGTAGTCGAGTTTCATTCTTTTGCATGTGGCTTTCCAGTTTTCCCAACACCATTTGTTGAAGAGGCTTTCTTTTCTCCATTGTGTGTTGTTGGCCCCTTTATCAAAGATTATTTGACCATACATATGTGGTTTTATTTCTGGGCTTTCTATTCTGTTCCATTGGTCTGAGTGTCTATTTTTCTGCCAATACCATGCTGTTTTGATTATCGTGGCCCTATAATATAGTTTAAAGTCAGGTATTGTAATGCCCCCAGCTTCATTCTTTTTCCTTAGGATTGTTTTGGCTATTCGGGGTTTTTTATAGTTCCATATAAATCTGATGATTTTTTGTTCCATTTCTTTAAAAAATCTCATAGGGATTTTGATGGGAATTGCATTAAATTTGTATATTGCTTTGGGTAATATGGCCATTTTGATTATATTTATTCTTCCTATCCAAGAACAAGGAATATTTTTCCACCTCATTGTATCTTTTTCGATTTCCCTTAACAATGCTTTGTAATTTTCATTATATAGGTCCTTTACGTTCTTTGTTATGTTTATTCCTAGGTATTATATTTTTTTTGTTGCAATCGTGAAGGGGATTATTTTTTTGAGTTCGTTTTCTAATATTTCATTGTTGGCATATAGAAAGGCTATGGACTTTTGTATGTTAATTTTGTATCCTGCAACCTTACTGTATTGGTTTATTGTTTCTAATAATCTTTTTGTGGAGTCCTTCGGGTTTTCGATGTATAGGATCATATCATCAGCAAAAAGTGATAGCTTTACTTCTTCTTTTCCGATATGGATGCCTTTTATTTCTTTGTCTTATCTGATTGCTCTGGCCAGAACTTCTAGCACCACGTTGAATAAGAGTGGAGAGAGTGGACAACCCTGTCTTGTTCCTGATTTAACGTAGAAAGTCCTCAGTTTTATGCCGTTTAATAGGATGTTGGCTGATGGTTTATCATATATGGCCTTTATCATGTTGAGATATTTTCCTTCTATACCCATTTTGTTGAGAGTCTTAAACATAAAATTGTGTTGTATTTTATCAAAAGCCTTTTCTGCATCTATTGATAAGATCATGTGGTTTTTGTTCTTTGTTTTGTTGATATGGTGTATTACGTTAACCGTTTTGCGTATGTTGAACCATCCTTGAGATTCTGGGATGAATCCCACTTGATCATGATGTATTATTTTTTTAATATGTTGTTGTATTCGGTTTGCCAGTATTTTGTTTAGTATTTTAGCATCTGTATTCATTAGAGATATTGGTCTGTAGTTTTCTTTCTTTGTGCCATCCTTGCCAGGTTTTGGTATGAGGGTTATGTTGGCCTCATAAAATGTGTTTGGAAGTATTGCTTCTTCTTCAATTTTTTGGAAGACTTTGAGTAGAATAGGAACCGAGTCTTCTTTGAATGTTTGATAGAATTCACTAGTATAACCTTCTGGGCCTGGACTTTTATTTTTGGGGAGATTTTTAATAGTTTTTTTCTATTCCCTCCCTGCTGATTGGTCTGTTTAGGCTTTCTGCTTCTTCATGACTCAGTCTAGGAAGGTTGTATTGTTCTAGGAATTTATCCATTTCTTCTAGATTGTTGTATTTGGTGGCATATAATTTTTCATAGTATTCTACAATAATTCTTTGTATATCTATGATGTCTGTGGTGATCTCTCCTCTTTCATTTTGGATTTTATTTATTTGAGTTCTGTGTCTTTTTTCCTTGGTGAGTCTTGCCAAGGGTTTGTCAATTTTGTTGATCTTTTCAAAGAACCAGCTCCTTGTTTTATTGATTTTTTCTATAGTTTTTCTGTTCTCTATTTCATTTATTTCTGCTCTGATTTTTATTATCTCCTTTCTTCGGCTGGTTTTGGGTTGTCTTTGTTCTTCTTTTTCTAGTTCCTTAAGGTGTGAAGTTAAGTGGTTTACTTCGGCTCTCTCTTGTTTGTTCATATAGGCCTGAAGTGATATGAACTTTCCTCTTATTACTGCTTTTGCTGCATCCCAGAGATTCTGATATGTCGTATTTTCATTTTCATTTGTCTGTATATATCTTTTGATTTCTGCGCTTATTTCTTCTTTGACCCATTCATTTTTTAGAAGTATGTTGTTTAGTTTCCACATTTTTGTGGGTTTTTCCCCCTCTTTTTTGCAGTTGAATTCTAGTTTCAAGGTTTTATGATCAGAAAATATGCTTGGTACAATTTCAATTTTTCTAAATTTGCTGATATTGTCTTTGTGGCCCAACATATGGTCAATTCTTGAGAATGTTCCATGTACACTAGAGAAAAATGTATACTCTGTCACTTTGGGATGAAGTGCCCTGTAGATGTCTATCATATCCAGGTGTTCTAGTATTTCGTTTAAGGCCACTATATCTTTATTGATTCTCTGTTTGGATGACCGATCTAGAGCCGTCAGCGGTGTATTGAGGTCTCCAAGTATGATTGTATTTTTGTTAGTTTTTGTTTTAAGGTCAATAAGTAGCTGTCTTATATATTTTGGTGCTCCTTGGTTTGGTGCATAGATATTAAGGATTGTTATGTCTTCTTGATTCAACTTCCCCTTAATCATTATGAAATGACCATTTTTGTCTCTGAGTACTTTTTCTGTCTTGTAGTCAGCATTATTAGATATGAGTATTGCTACGCCTGCTTTTTTTTGGGTGTTGTTTGCTTGGAGTATTGTTTTCCAGCTTTTCACTTTGAATTTGTTTTTATCCTTGTTGCTTAGATGTGTTTCTTGTAGGCAGCATATAGTTGGATTTTCTTTTTTAATCCATTCTGCTACTCTGTGTCTTTTTATTGGTAAGTTTAATCCATTTACATTTAGTGTAATTATTGACACTTGTGGGTTCCCTACTGCCATTTTATAAATTGCTTTCTGTTAGTTTTGTATCTAGTTTGATTCTTCTCTTTTGTTTTTCTATCATTTGTTTTTGTTTGTTTGTGTTCCATACTTCTTTCCTCTGTTGCTACCTTTTTTAAGTCAAGTGTTTTTGTGGTGGTTTTTTTAAGGGTGGTTACCATTAAGTAATGAAAAGGGTACCTACCATATTCATTGTTGTACCCTATCTTATAAGTATTTCTGCACTTCATCATCCTTTGCTACTGTTAATCTCCATCCTCTCCCCCCTTTTTTTCCTTTGTTGTCACAGTTTAAGTTTGGTTTCATTGTGTTCTTGGTGGAGCTGTTACTTGTGGTGTTGTTTTCTTTTGTTCTTTGAATCTGGTTGGAAAACCCCCTTTAGTATTTCCTGGAGTGGGGGCTTTCTGTTGATAAATTCTCTCATCTTTTCTGTATTTGTGAATGTTTTTATATCTCCTTCATACTTGAAGGATAGCTTTGATGGGTATAGTATTCTTGGCTGAAAGTTCCTCTCTTTCAGGGCTTTCAATATTAGGGTCCACTCTCTTCTAGCTTGTAGAGTTTCTGCTGAGAAATCTGATGATAATCTAATAGGCCTTCCTTTATATGTTGTACTCTTCTTTTCCCTGGCTGCTTTGAGAATTTTTTCTTTGTCATTGGTTTGTGTCATCTTTATTATGATGTTCCTTGGAGTGGGTTTGTTGGGGTTAAGAAAACTTGGTGTTCTGTTTGCTTCTTGAATTTGAGGCTTTAGTTCCTTCCACAGGCTTGGGAAGTTCTCGTCTATTATTTGTTTGAGTATATTCTCCATTCCATTTTCTTTCTCTTCTCCCTCTGATATACCTATTATTCTTATGTTATCCTTTCTGATGGAGTCAGACAATTCCTTTAGGGCTTTCTCGTTTTTTATTATTTTTGAGTCTCTTTCTTCTTCTCTCTGTTGTGCCTCAAGTTGTTTGTCTTCTATTTCACTAAGCCTATCTTCAATCTGGGCTGTTCTGTTAGCTAAGCTTGTTACCTCTTTTTTCAGCTCGTGAATTGAGTTTTTCATTTCTGTTTGATTTGTTTTTATAGTTTCAATTTCCTTGGTAATATATTCTTTGTGTTCATTGAGTTGTTTTCTGATCTCCCTATATTGCCTTTCTGTGTTTTCTTGTATCTCTCTGAGTATTTTTAAGATTTCTATTTTAAATTCTCTGTCATTTAGCTCCAAGGCTTCCAATATGTTAAGTCTTTTCTCCATAGATTTTCCACAACTATTTGTGTTACCTCTCTTTCTTTTGTATCCATAATATTCGATTTCCTCTTTCTTATCGGCATCTGAGGGTGGTCTTATTGATAGCACTAATTAGAATTAATAAAGAGTAAAAAGTAAAAAAAAAAAAAATAGGGTAAAATACCCCACAAAAAAAAAATAATTTATTATTTCCCCCTTTTTTTTCTCTCTTCCCTTTCCCTCCTCTCCCCTCCTCAGGGAAATATCGTGCCTATAATGGAGGGCCTGATTTGGGGTGAAGGGTTCAAGGGGCAAAAAAAAGGGAGTAGGGACCTACTAAATGCAAAAAAAAAAAAAAAGGAAGAAAATCTTAGACAAGCATAAGATGATTTGCTTGTAAGTGATGGTCAACTAAGAGATATAATGAGAGGGGTAAGAGGGAACCAGAAAAAAGGACCAAAAAAGAATAATAAAGAAGAAAAAATAAAAATAATAAGTAAAAATCTGTTGTATTAAGTGGAGCGAAGACTAAATACAATGGAGACCTTGGGTTGGGAGGACCCAAAATGCCACAAAAATAAACAAACAAGAAAAAAAATAAAAACAAAAGCAAAAAAGAGAAATAAAGCCAAAGAAGGCCTTGAGTCCCAAATTAACTAATTTGTTCGTGATTGAGGATTATATGGGAGGAAAGTAAAATGAGAAAAGAAAAAACGAATAGAAAGGAAAAAATAAGAAAAAGAGAAAAACGAAGGAAGAAATAAAATAGGAAGAGAAAAAAACAAAATAAAGCAAGACAAAAAAAAAACAAAAAACAAAAGAGGAGAGAGTGAGAGTTAAGTGTTTTGGAGTATAACCTTAAAGGAGGGTGAGGACGAAGAAGAAAAATAAAATGCAACACTCATGAGTAGTGTAGTTCAAGAAAGGCGAAGCATAAGATGGGCAGAGAATAGAAGGACCAAGCTGGAGGAAATAAAGGCAAAAAGATAGAAGAAACAAACAACAACAACAACAACAACAAAAAATTAGTGGATCAAGTTGTAAAGTCTGTGGG
Source organism: Saccopteryx bilineata (assembly GCF_036850765.1). Classification (NCBI taxonomy): domain Eukaryota; kingdom Metazoa; phylum Chordata; class Mammalia; order Chiroptera; family Emballonuridae; genus Saccopteryx; species Saccopteryx bilineata. The sequence goes on along the minus strand of NC_089494.1, from coordinate 48,105,262 downwards.
TTTTTCTTGATTTTGAGAGGTTAACTTCTTCCTTTTTCTTTTCTCTCCCTCTTCCTGGTCGGTGACTCTGTACCCCAGGCTCTGCCCCTGTGTCACTCTTAGGTAGGGATTTGCAGTTGATGGGATTCTATGGCAATGTCATATAATTGGCTTTAGTCTTGCTGGAAGTAAAGGCTTGTTGGCGTTTGCAGGGTCCAACAATGAGAGAGTTTGCTTTTCTGGATTCTCTCTCCTAGTCCCCCTTTTCTGAATTAGCAGCCTGGTGATCCAGCTATAAGGCTGCAACTGCTTCTGCCTGGGGAGTAAGAGGCTCAAAGAGCTGGGAAATCCCCACTCTATCCCCACTCAGTGCAGGGCTTTGGGAAAGGCTCTGAGAGTCAGGGCCTCCAGTGTAATCAGGCGGGGGTGGGAGTCAATTGTTGTCAAGGTGACTGTTCAGTGCCTATCATTTAGTTGGACCTCTCAACCCAGGCTTTCCACACTTTGTAGCCTGTTTTTGCAGGGAAGAAGAGGCACTAGTCTCTGCTTGCGACTAGTGTAGTATAGACCTTATTATCTGCCAAGTCCTTCTTGTTAGCGTTTATCCCTGAATATGGAGGCTCTATCAATCAGAAGTTGCCCCGCCCCTTTAGCGAGAGGCACTAAAAAATATCACGCCTCTTGTCTTGGATCGCTGAACTGAGAGAGATCTTATCAATTAGAACCGAGGGTGCGCAGATTTCATGGGTTAAGCTAATTTCAGTGATTCGGTCGCAGCTGTGTTTCTGAAGGTATTTTAGGCTGCCTGCGCACGCCCCTCCCCCAACGCTTGATTGTTAGCTTGAATGGCTGGGTGAGGTGCCCTGCCCACGGAGAGAATCTCCCAAGCCTCTCCCTCTGGCCCCCGCCGCTGGCGGCTGGACCGCACCAGGCGCAGGATAATGGAACCCCCTGGGTGTGCGGGCCAGCAGGGCGCCCTGGGCGTGTGGAATGCCCAAGGCACGCGTGCGAATGGGGCGCTCCGGGCACCGGTGGCCGGCGACCCCCACTTGCAGTGTGCGGGCCGCTGGGAACGTCAGCGGTGCTCAACCGGACCGGGCGCGCGCGCGGCTGCTCGCGGCGGCGGTTGGTGGCGGCGGCTCGCGGCTGTGGCTCGCGGCGGCTCGCGGCGGCGGCTGGCGGCGGCTCGCGGCGGCTAGCGGTGGCGGCTCGCGGTTCCCAAATATGGGCTGACTCACCACAGGCGCATTTCCTTGCGGTTTGAAAGAACGTCCCTGTGGTAGATTCCTCCACACCCTCGTCTCTCAGATTCAAGTGATAATAGTCCTTTCGCTATCAGTTTGTGTGGAACTCTGGAATGCTCCGAGGATAAATTTTTCTGTTTCTAGTTGATAAATTTGTTGTGATTTAGGGGAGAGCTGTCGGACGCGCTGCTCACGGCGCCATTTCTGTGACGTCACTCCCAGTTTTTGTTTTTTTACAGAGACAGAGAGAGAGGGATAGACAGGTACAGACAGACAAGAACAGAGAGATGAGAGGCATCAATCATTAGTTTCTTGTTGCGCATTGTGACACCTTAGTTGTTCATTGATTGCTTTCTCATATGTGCCTTGACCGCGGGCCTTCAGCAGACCAAGTAACCCCTTGCTCAAGCCAGGGACCTTGGGTCCAAGCTGGTGAGCTTTTGCTCAAATCAGATGAGCCTGCACTCAAGCTGGCAACCTCGAGGTCTTGAACCTGGGTCCTCGACATCCCAGTCTGACGCTCTAGCCACTGCACCACCACCTGGTCAGGCTAAAAGAGTTTTTTACCTCAGAGATTAGATTATCAAGCTAATAGAGTTAGGCTGCTGCTTCTCATTTTATATGCCTAATTACCCAAGGTGTCAGCTCTCATTAACATACTGAATAACCAGTTTTGCCTGTTTGTGTCATTAGTCTTTATATAACAAACACTAACCATATTATCCCTTCATGAGTGAAAAAGAAATTTTTCGTCAAATGTGTTTAGGAAACACTGAATTAAACCCAGTTAAGTAAGTTCCCTTACTACAGAAAGTTCAAAACCTTTATGGTGATAATGTGCTAATACAAATTATGAGAGAATCTATATAATATAAAGTGTTTCCACCTTTTGGTGAAAAAATTGAGTGGCTTTCCTTAAGAACAGCCACTGGGAATGACTACACTGTGGTTCTCTTAGTTTTTTCTAGTTAGCACATCCATTGACTATACCTGAATGAGCACCAAATCACAGTCTGGTTAATAATCTCCAAACTGTATCAGTTTGTCTTCAATGTGGATGGTAATAGTAAAATAAAAAATATTTGATAAGTTATTTTAAAGTACATTGAATATAGGATAAAACAAAATTCATTTTCTTGTCTTTTATAATAACTGGGCTGCTCTTAGTAATTAATTTCTATACTCACACTGTTAAAGTCATATTAGTTCAGCTGAGTGAAAGTCCCTGAGGCAAAAACAATGAATGATCACTTTCTCATTCCACTGCATGAAGCTAACCTTCAATAAAGTACATCTGAGATTGATAATTATTGCTAATAAAGGTAAAACCTAGTGGTGAATTATTTATTTTTTCTTAGAGTGAATATATGCAAAATATTTTTGATTTACTAAAAATATGCAGTGAAATAGAATAAAATGTTAGTATATATAATTTCTGGGAAACTTTAAAGAAATTGGCAAATACTCACTTTGTGCTCTAAAAACTATATTCTTGATAGGTTAAAGTTGTATTTAACTAAGGATTTCATTCTCATAACATTCAAGTGCTTATTTTTTCCACAAATCAAGTCAACCTTATAAGTATAACATTCTATTTCCTTTTTTATTATTCATGTATTTTAATTGATTTTAGAGAGAGAAGAAGGGGGGGGGAGAAAGAAATTGACACATTGTTCCACTCATCCATGCATTCTTTGGTTGACTTTTAGTACTTGCCCTGATAGTGGAGTGAACCCACAACCTTTGCATATTAGGAGAACACTTTAAACAAATGAGCTAACTGCTCCAGGCTGTATCCATTTCCTTTTAAATAACTAATTTATGTGTTTTACTCTTGTCTAAACTTTATTAATCTATTACAAGAAACTCCTTTATCTTGATCAACATTTCTATCACACATCATTTTCTCTTAAAGTTTATGTAAAATCATTAATTTCTCTTTATTATTTTCTGCAATCTCCTTTGTGGTTCAGCTAATAATAAAAAATGAATGAGAAAATCATTAAAATTTTGTAAGTCACTGCAAGTAAAAATACTTTCTTAGAAATGCTTGGCAAACAGAGCAGAGAACGTTAGGCTGGTTGACTCCATTCAAAGTAAAAGAGAGTGTTGAAAATTATTTGAATTAAAGGTTTACTTTCAGCAACCGTGGAGCAACTTCTATTGGCCATACTTCCCAGAGTTAATAATCATAAACTAAAAAAAATATTTATAAAAACTACTTGGAGGTGCTGGAGAATGACTAGATCAGACAGAAATTGTAATATGGCCGACATTTGGAAAAAGGGAGCCGCATTGAATGAGATTTCCTTTTGTATAGCTTTTCATCTGAGGACAAGCACCAGTCAGTGCCAAGTGGGTTAGCTGAAACTCACAAAGGGAATCCACAGGTTTGCTTGCAGGAAAAAACGGAGGACAGAGTTTCTTAGGTGACCACAGCAGTTGGAAAGAAAAAAAAATTTTTTTAAAAAGTAGAAAAACAGACGGGATATGTCTCAAGTTCTGGGTATAAACTCTGCCCAAATCTCTGGCTGACACTCTAAACTATGCATGTGTGGGCCAGTCTACAAGAAGCCCAGCCAAGCCAAAAGAGCAGAACAGAGATTTCAGTGCTATTCATCAAAAGGAATCAGGGTTAGAGACAGTTCAGCCAAGTTAACTGCCTGTTAAAAACAAAAACAAAATAAAAAAATCCATAATCCTCTGAGAAATATAATAGTCTGTTGTCTCCATTATATCCAATGTCCAAGTGTTCGAGATATACACAAAAATTGAACATGCAAATTAACAGGAAAGTATGGCCAATACTCAAGAGAAGAGGTGGTAAAATAATACCAATCCTTAAATGTTTCAGATATTGTAAGAGCAGAGGAATTTTTAAAGCTGTTATTATAACTGTGCTCAAGAAATAAAAGAAAATACACTTGCTATGAATTAGAAGTTTCAGCAGAGAATTAGAAGCTATATAAAAAAAACAAAATAGAAATTCTAGAATTAAAGATTACAATTACTAATGTAGAAAAATTAATCAGAAGGCTTATAGGTAGATTAGAGATGACAAAAGTAAGAGTCAGTAAGAGCAATAGAGCAATAGTAATGATCCAATTAAAGAACAGAGAAGAAATAAAACAAGAAACACAGGAGCATGTGTAACAAATAAAAGGTCTATTCTACATGTAATTTGAGTCTCAGAGGAGAATAAATAGACTGGAACAGAAAAACTATTTAAAGAAATGATGGCCACAATAGCCCCAGATTTGTTTTTAAAATTACAAAAGGAAGAAACTTACCAAACCCAAGAAAGATATATCTGAGAGAGTATCTAGTTCCACCTATAAAATAGATTGAAAATTGCCCTAAAAGTAAAAATCTAAAAAGACTGAAAAATCAACAACTCTTTTGAATCCTTAAGAGAGGAGAGGGCATAAAGCAAACCACTGATCCAAGATTAGAGAGAAAGACAAAAAATTCAAGTAATAGTTTATGAAAGTAGAGACTCATGACCTGAAACCAACCAGAAGCAGTGACAGTAGGAAAATTGAACCCAATAAATTGCTGGAAGCCCTGTGTGGGTAACTCTGAGAGTTAAAAACTACAGGGGACCCAACTCCAGTCAGCTCTAGCTTTCCAGGTGGAAGAAGAAAAATAACCAACTTCAGCCCACTTTAACCATCATGTCTAACCTAAAGAAGAAGGAAAAAATACCAAGAAACTCTTAAAAACTTTACTATCTAGAGCAATAGGCTCACTAAATGACTAAGATTTAAATCATAGAATGCTTCTTTCCTTAACCGCCACATACACCTTTACCACCCCATTATTGAAGGCCCATTTATAGTAGTTACTTTTACACAGTTCATCATGTACTGCTATCAAAAAAAAGTTACAAGACATATCAAAAGGAAAAAAAAAATACAATCTGAAGAGATAGAGCAAACATCAGAACCAGACTTAGGAAGATTTCTGGAACGATCAGACTGTCAATTTAAAACAACTATTATTAAAAGCTAAAGACTCTAATGAATAAAATAGACAGCATGCAAGAACAGATGAGCATTGTGAGCAGAGAGATGCAAATCCTAAAAAAAACCAAGAAAGAAATACTAGAGATCAAAATACTATAATATAAATAGAGAATACCTTGATGGGCATTATCAGTAGAATAGGAATGGGTGAGAAAAGAATCTCTGAACTAGAGAATAAAGAAATAGAATCTTTGAAAACTAAAAGAAAATAGAAGACTGAAGAAAAAAAAAAAGAATACCCACGGACTGTGCAATAACTCTAAAAGGTATAATATACATATAATGGAAATATAAAAAGAAGAAAGAAATGAAATGAAACAAATATTTAAAACAATAACTGAAAAATTCTCAGTGTTCATTTTGGACACCAAACTACAGATCTAGGAAGCTTAAAGAATACAAAGCAGAATAATGCCAAATAAATGACACCCAAGCATATCATTTTCAAACTACAGAAAAGTCAAATATAAAAAAACCTCAAAGAAGTCAAAGAAAAAAGACACCTCACTTATTAAGAAAAAAGAGAAGACTTATATTTGCCTTTGTGTCAGAGTTTATTCAAACAAGAAGAGAGTGAAGCAAAATATTTAGTATTGAGAAAAAAAAATCAACCTGGAATTTATTACCTTGAGCATTTAAACTTCAAGAGTAAAGGAGAAATAAAGACTTTTTTAGACAAGCAAAAAAAATGAGAGAATTTTCTGCCTTTCCTAAAAATTAAAAGAATTTCTTTAGAGAGAAAGAAAACTTCAGTCAGTAACTCTGGTCTACATAAAGTAAGAAAGAACAGTGAAGAAAGAATAAGTGAAAGTGAAATAAGATTTTTATTACATTTATCCTTGTTATCTAATAGATAATAGTACTTCAAAATACTACTAGTAATGTATTCAATTATGCATGCTTATGATGCTTATGTGTATGTCTTATGTGTACTTATATATGTTTATATATGTAAATTTATGTATGTTTATATATAAGCAAAATAAATGAGAGCGATGACACAAGGACTGAAGGAAAGAAGATCATTTTGTTATTTCAGGGTACTCACACTGCCCATGAAGTGGGAAAGTGTTCTTTGAATTAAGATGAGTTGTGAATGTATATTGCAAACTCTAACCACTAAAAATATTTTAAAAGAACTATAACCGCCAAAAATAAACTGTCTGAAAGAGAAATTAAGAAAACAATCCCCTTCACTATTGCAACAACAACAAAAAAATAAAGTACCTAGGAGTAAGTTTAACCAAAGAGATTAAAGACTTGTACTCGGAAAATTATAAAACATTGATAAAGGAAATCAAGGAAGACACAAACAAATGGAAGCATATATGTGTTCATGGATAAGAAGAATAAACATCATTAAAATATCTATATTGCCAAAAGCAATCTATAAATTCAATTAAGTTCCTATTAAAATGCCAATGACATACTTCAAAGATATAGAACAAATATTCCAAAAATTTATATGGAACAAAAAAGAACACAAATAGCCTCAGCAATCCTGAAAAGGAAGAATAAAGTGGGAGACATCACACTTCCTGATATCAAGTTATATTACAAGGCCATTGTACTCAAAACAGCCTGGTACTAGCATAAGAACAGGTATACAGATCAATGGAACAGAACAGAGAACCCAGAAATAAACTCAAAACTATATGGACAATTGATATTTGACAAAGGAGGTAAGAGCATGCAATGGAGTAAAGACAGCCTCTTTAACAAATGGTGTTGGGAAAATTGGACAGGTACTTGAAAAAAATGAAACTGGGTCACCAACTTACACCATTCACAAAAATAAACTCAAAATGGATAAAGGACTTAAATGTAAGTCGTGAAACCATAAACATCTTGGAAGAAAACATAGGCAGTAAACTATCCGATATCTCTTGTAGCAATATTTTTGGCTAATTTATCTACACAGGCAAGTGAAATAAAAAACAGGATGAACAAATGGGACTATAAGAAACTAAAAAGCCTTTGCACAACTAAAGACAGCATTAACAAAACAAAAAGACAACCCACACAATGGAAGAATATATTTGCCAATATGTCTGATAAGGGGTTAATAACCAAAATTTATAAAGAACTTGTAAAACTCAACACCAGGAAGGTAAACAATCCAATCAAAAAATGGGCAAAAGAAATGAATAGACACTTCTCCAAAGAGGACATACAGATGGCCAATAGGCAGATGAAAAAATGTTCAATAATGGGATACCACCTCACACCTGTCAGAATGGTGCTTATTAACAAAACAACACATAATAAGTGCTGGAGAGGGTGTGGAGAAAAGGGAACCCTCCTGTACTGCTGGTGGGAATGCAGACTGGTGCAGCCACTGTGGAAAACAGTATGGAGATTCCTCAAAAAATTAAAAATGGAACTGCCCTTTCATCCAGCTATCCACTTTTAGGAATATATCCTATGAACACCAAATCACTGATTCAAAAGAAGAAATGCACCCCCATGTTTATGGCAGCATTGTTTACAATAGACAAGATTTGGAAACAACCCAAGTGTCTGTCAGTGGATGAGTGGATTAAAAAGCTGTGGTACATATACACAATGGAATACTATGCTGCCATGAGGAAGAAGGAAATCTTACCTTTTGTGACAACATGGATGGACCTGGAAACTATCATGCTAAGTGAAATAAGCCAGGCAGAGAAAGAAAAATATCATATGACCTCACTCATTTGACGAATCCAATGAACAATGTGAACTGAGCAATGGAACAGAGGCAGAGGTGGGATCAAAGGGACCAGAGTGAAAGAGATCAGATGGAAAGTAGAAGAGAAGATGGGATCAGAGAAGGGAAAGAGATTATGAAATTATATATACATAACACAGCATTATAGAGAACAAGACAGCAAATCCTGGAGGGAAGGGGGAAGGCATTGGGGGAAGGAGGCATGGGGGTGCCGAGGAGAATAAGGGGGTGAGGGGAGTTATATTTGGTGGGACACTTGAATCTATGTAAACACAAATTAAAATCATAAATAAAAAAGTATAACCAGTATGCTAAAAAAGGAGAGAAAAAGGAAACTTATTATGTACAATTAAAACCCCAAAAGGCAGAAGAAGAGTGGAAGACAAAAATAAGAACAAAGAATAAAGGCAAAAAAAAAATAGAAAACAGAAATGAATATATTAGATATTCATTCAACTATAGCAATAGTAATTTTGAATGTTAATGATCTGAATATACCAATTAAAAGACAGAGATTGTCCAAATAGATCAAAAAACATGACTGAACTATATGTTGTCTACAAAAGAGCCACTTTACAAATAAAGACATATATAGATTAAAAGTATATAGTTGGAAAAAACATACCATGCTAACATTAATCTAAAGAAAACAAGCATAGATATATTAATTTCAACCAGAACAGACTTTAAGAAAAGAAAAATTGTGAATTGACTTTGTATAGGAAACAAGTATGACTCCTTAAATACTTTTCCCATGATATATAGTATCTTAACACATGACTAGTAGTACAAAAGAAAGAGCACGAGATTTTACTGTAATATAAACACCAGCTTTTATATATTTTATAGCTTGTCTTTCTACATATAGTGGGCCTCTATTATCTAAAGTTAGATTTTAGTTAACTCAATTATTAATATCTTTTATCACATTCTAATAGCACAGTCTTATTCTCTATTGAATAAATTACTTTAAATGTATACACAGGCTTTCAGTTTGTATACTCTAACCCAGCAGTAGATAGAGCCAAACTCTAAGTTTGCAATTATCTCCTTATCTCTATAAATATGCAAATGAATAAATTTAGGGGAAAACTAGATATTCTGTGAGCTTGTTCTTTGTCATTTCTCTTCAAGGTAGACTACAACATGTGATTTAATGAGCAAGAAAGAAAAGTTAGGCATATTTCCACTTTGTTCTATATAAGATTCTTACCCTTATATTTTATTCATTTCTTTGATATTGAGTAGAATGGATATTCCATATATCTCACCTCCTCACCTCACCTCTAACTCCTCAACCTAAGTGGGGCAAGAATCAGAACAGAAGGTTAGAGGGACTTGAACAACCCTGCTCTGTTTCCTCAACTCAGTGTTGTATTCTCCATGCCAGTCTATGCAGTGAAATCAGATTCCATTACTATTCCCATCTTGTTCCATAACCTTACTTATATCCTTTGGCTGGCCAAGACTAGAGACCCCCTCCTAACTCTCTCTTCAGCCTGCTTTTTCTAATGCCCCTGTCCAGCCACTCTTTCATCAGTAGAAGTGAGAACTGATGTTAGGAAACATGAAAAAGTACAAAAAGAAGAGTTTTGGTCAAATGGTACAATATTATGCTGTGTTCATAGAAAGTAGCATACTCTGCTGTCATTAAAGTTAGATGGTAGGTTAATAAAAATTCACATGGAAAAATAATTTTTAAAAATAAATTGAAAATAAGCAAATTAAAACTGTGGCTTTATTTCTATGGAAAAATGCCACATGAGTGTAAATGTGAAAAGTTTGAAAATTTATATAAGACTGTTAATTGATGATGCCTAAGAAATAAGGTTATGGGCTCATTTTTTTTTTAAAGATCATTTTTTGGCCTAACCAGGTGGTGGCCCAGTGGATAGAGCATCGAACTGGGATGCAGAGAACCCAGGTTCAAAACCCTGAGTTCCCAGCTTGAGTGTGGGCTCATCTGGTTTGAGCAAGGCTCACCAGCTTGAGCTCAAGGTCGCTCACTGGCTTGAGCAAGGGGTCACTCGGTCTGCTGTACCCTTCCCCCACCCCTGGTCAGGGCACATGTGAGAAAGCAATCAATGAACAACTGAGGTGCTGCAATGAGGAATTAATGCTTCTAATCTCTCTCTTTTCCTGTCTGTCTGTCCCTTTCTCTGTGTCTCTCTGTCTCTGTCACAAAAAAAGATCATTTTTTGTTTCCTATTTTTAATAAATAATTATTAATTTACTTACTTATTTTATAAGGGAGATAAATGGGCAGAAATTATTGTTCTTAAATGTTTTTAAAAACAAAATTGTTTTTATAGAACAAGAGGTAAGACTAAGGAGATTTATTAGATTTCACAAATTAATCTTGAAAAAAGTCCTGAAAAATCCTACTTCAAACAATTAACATCTGATATTCTCTAGTCCAAGTACTGTTCCAATAATTAAACTCCATTAATTTAGAAACATAGATAATTAGGAATTAATTATGTACAGTATAGTATATGTAATATATTACATATATAATTATAGATGATATATGTTAATATGTATTATAAATCACATTAAATATTATCTATATATTATATATGTATGTATCTACATATTTGTGTGTGTGTGTGTATACTAGAATTTTAACAAATAATGACATTCAAATTGTTTATAAAAATAATAGTGCAGCCTTGGTCGGATGGTTCAACTGGTTATAGCATCGTCCTGAAGCACACAAGTTGCCAATCAGGGCACATACAAAAATAAATCAATGTTCTTGTCTCTCTCTTGTTCTTTCTCTTCCTCTCTTTAAAATCAATAAAACAAACATTGAAAAATAATAACAGAACTGCAGATCAGAAATTAAATCTTTTCTTTTTTTATAATTTTAAACACTCTTGCCAGTTCTATGTAGAAATAAATTTATTATTGATTCACTGACTTCCCTCAAAGTGAAATAACTCCTAATGTTTCACGGCTCAGAGGAGTGATGTAACTCATGGGAAATTCCATGTAATAAGTAGCACTTACTCTGAATTAGATCATAGAGAAGTAAGATCAAGTAATTGTATTCAAATTGCCAGAATTAATTTGTTTTAATTCAGCACACCAGGTGAACAGCAATACCTTCTCAAACAGAACTATACTTACAGCAATTTTTTATTAGATTTTATGTAATATCATTGCCAATTCTCAAACTTAACAGAAAATAGCCTCCCAGAAAGGACTGCTAACAAAATTCCCACACTGTCTGTAAGTCACAACTGAAAATTACTCATTTCTATTTCTGGCCTCAGCAACCCAATGAGCAAATAAAGTCAATAGCAATGGGACAAGAAAGAAATATTTTTTCTTCATTAATACTTTTAATTAATACTTATATAGTCATGTACAGAATATTGGTAGAAAAATGAACATTAAAGTGGTTCTGGTAAGGGGCTCAGAAATAAACAAGAAAAATGTCATTGTGAACTGGAAGAAAAGTAATCATTTCTGTGTAGTCACAGATAATGAGGCTGAATTGTGCCCTACATTTTGTAGGAAGCAGAACTTGTAAGTGGTGAACTTAGATATTGAGCTAAGGAGGTTTCAAGGAAAGTTTTGAAGGAGTGACCCGTATTCTTCTAGTTGCAAATAGTAAAATATGAGAACAAGATATATTGAGAAATGAAAAGTTAAGCAAAAAGAAGCCAGTATTTCATAAGTTGGAAAATTTTCAGCCTATTCAAATTACAGAAAACACTTAAATTAAATTCACTGTTAAGAAAGTGTGCTCTGCCCTGGCTGGGTAGCTCCGCTGGTTAGAGCATTGTCCCAATATAACCAAGTGAGTGGGTCTGGCTGCCTACCATAGAAAAGCCAAACTCATGAGACTGATGCTGGTGCAAAAGGAAAGAGGTTTATTCAGGTGTCTCTATCCAGGAGAATGGTAGACTCCTGTGTCAAATACTATCTTCCTCTCCTGCTCAAGCATACAGTTCTTATATCCAATTATCTTACTAGCTTTTTGTGTACTGAAACCCTATCCATTTATCTATTTAGGTTTGGTGTGATCATTATATGAAGCACCCTTGTGTCATATTGGCCACTGGGGAGACTTCTCAGCACCCCCTGTCTATCTACAATAATACCGACATGCCAGGTATGCAGGCTCCATCCCCAGTCAGGCACATACAAGAATCAACCAGTGAGTGCATAAATAAGTAGAACAACAAATCAATGTCTCTCTCTTTCTCTTTCCCTCTTTCCTTCTACCTCTTCTCTCTCTCTCTCTGAAATCAATTTTTTTAAAAATAGTGTACTCTGGAGAGAAAACCAAGTGTGTGGCTGGACAAGCATTTATTGAAGTTAGGTGGTGTGTGACTCATAGACCCAAAAAGCCATCCATGAAGAACAGGTATGAAATAATTTAAGATCTGTGGAGGAACCTTTTGTCTAATGCTGTGAATTCTTATGACATATAAAGGAGGCCCACAAGTTTCAGATCATGTTGTGTCAGTAGAAATGCTACCTGCTGAGACTGTAAAGGGATAGAGACAGGATGAAATGAAGAGAAAAATGATAGTCTGTCTTCTAAAATTCTAAAGCAGAAAACAGGCTTATATTGCCAGTCAGGTACTGTCCTTCCAGAAAAAGGAAGAATGACACAGAAGAATGAGCCACAGGTAAAGGCCAACTGAGGCATGAACACAAAAGCCAATAGAGTTGTGACTCCAATGGAACAGGAACAAAGACCCACTGAGCCACCACAGGCACAGAACCAGAGGCTTATGGAAGTACTCTGGGGACAGAGCCTATGGAGCTCTTTTGAGTACAGAAGCCTATGGAATAAACCTAGACAGTAAGTTATGTGCCCAAATGGCAGACCTCTGAGCCCCAGGGTGTTATTCTCAGGCATTGTAATCTAATAGAATTTGTCTGCTGGGTTTTGAACATGCTTGGAACCAGCCATTCCTTCTCTCCTCTTTATAATAGGAATATTTATAACAGCTGTCACAGTCTTACCCTATCATTGTATCTAGGAAGAAGTAGATAACTTGTTTTCTGGTTTAACTGGTCCACAAATGGAAAGAAAGTTTGCTTCACCATCTCACTCATACCTGATTTAAATAATTTAGATGGAGTGACGTCATGGAAATGGCGCCGTGAGTAGCGCGTCCGACAGATCTCCCCTAAATCACAACAAATTTATCAACTAGAAACAGAAAAATTTATCCTCGGAGCATTCCGGAGTTCCACACAAACTGAAAGCGAAAGGACTGTTATCACTTGAATCTGAGAGACGAGGGTGTGGAGGAAGCTACTGCAGGGACGTTCATTCAAGCCGTGAGGGAGTGCGCCTGTGGTGAGTCAGCCCACACTCGGGAGCTGCGAGCAGCCGCAGGCGCGCGCCCGGTCCGGTTGCAGAGCGAGCACCGCCCACACTCCGGAGCGGCGAGCAGCCACCGGCGTGCCCGGTCCGGTTACAGAGCGAGCACCGCCCACACTCGGGAGCCGCAAGCAGCCGCGGGCGCGCGCCTGGTCCGGTTGCAGAGCGAGCACCGCCCACACTCCGGAGCGGCGAGCAGCCACCGGGGTGCCCGGTCCGGTTGCAGAGCGAGCACCGCCCACACTCGGGAGCCGTGAGCAGCCGCGGGCGCGTGCCCGGTCCGGTTGCAGAGTGAGCACCGCCCACACTCCGGAGCAGCGAGCAGCCGCTGGTGCGCACCCAGTACGGTTGCAGAGCGAGCACCGCCCACACTCGGGAGCAGCGAGCAGCCGCCGGCACGCGCCCGGTCCAGTTACAGAGCGAGCACCGCCAACGTTCCCAGCGGCCCACGCACTGCGAGTGAGAGTCACCAGCCACCGGTGCCCGGAGCACCCCATTCGCGCGCGTGCCCTGGGCATTCCACGCGCCCAGAGTGCCCTACTGGCCCGCACACCCAGGGTGCCCCATTATCCTGCGCCTGGTGCGATCCAGCCGCCAGCGGCAGGGCGATCGGGAGAGGCACCAGGGTGGTCTTCCCTACTTGGGAGATTCTCTCTGTGGGCGGGGCACCTCACCCAGCCATTCAAGCTAACAATCAAGCGTTGGGGGAGGGGCGCGCGCAGGCAGCCTAAAATACCTTCGGGAGCACAGCTGCGACCCAATCACTGAAATTAGCTTAACCCATGAAATCTGTGCACCCTCGGTTCTAATTGATAAGATCTCTCTCAGCTCAGCGACCCAAGACAAGAGGCGTGATATTTTTTAGTGCCTCTCGCTAAAGGGGCGGGGACAACTTCTGATTGATAGAGCCTCCATATTCAGGGATAAACGCTAACAAGAAGGACTTGGCAGATAATAAGATCTATACTACACTAGTCGCAAGCAGAGACTAGTGCCTCTTCTTCCCAGCCAAAACAGGCTACAAAGTGTGGAAAGCCTGGGTTGAGAGGTCCAACTAAATGCTAGGCGCTGAACAGTCACCTTGACAACAATTGACTCCCACCCCCGCCTGATTACACTGGAGGCCCTGACTGCCAGAGCCTTTCCCAAAGCCTTGCACTGAGTGGGGATAGAGTGGGGATTTCCCAGCTCTTTGAGCCTCTTACTCCCCAGGCAGAAGCAGTTGCAGCCTTATAGCTGGATCACCAGGCTGCTAATTCAGAAAGGGGGGACTAGGAGAGAGAATCCAGGAAAGCAAACTCTCTCATCGTTGGACCCTGCAAACACCAACAAGCCTTGACTACCAGCAAGACTAAAGCCAATTATATGACATTGCCATAGAATCCCATCAACTGCAATCCCTACCTAAGTGTGACACAGGGGCAGAGCCTGGGGTACAGAGTCACCGACCAGGAAGAGGGAGAGAAAAGAAAAAGGAAGAAGTTAACCTCTCAAAATCAAGAAAAATCCACAGACTTTACAACTTGTTCCACTAATTTTTTTGTTGTTGTTGTTTGTTTCTTCTATCTTATTGCCTTTATTTCCTCCACCTCGATCCTTCTATTCTCTGCCCATCTTATGCTTCCTTTTTCTTGAACTACACTACCCAGGAGTGTTACATTATATTTCTCTTCTTCATCCTCACCCTCCTTTAAGGTTATACTCCAAAACACTTAACTCTCACTCTCTCCTCTTTTGGTTTTTTTTGTTTTGCTTTATTTTGTTTTTTTCTCTTCCTTTTTTATTTCTTCCTTCGTTTTTCTCTTTTTCTTATTTTTTCCTTTCTATTCATTTTTTCTTTTCTCGTTTTACTTTCCTCCCATTTAATCCTCAATCACGAACAAATTAGTTAATTTGGGACTCAAGGCTTTTTTTGGCTTTATTTTTCTTTTTTGCTTTTGTTTTTGTTTTTTTCTTGTTTGTTTATTTTTGTGGCATTTTGGGTCCTCCCAACCCAAGGTCTCCATTGTATTTAGTCTTCGCTCCACTTAATACAACAGATTTTTATTTATTATTTTTATTTTTTTCTTCTTTATTATTCTTTTATTGGTCCTTTTTTCTGGTTCCCTCTTATCCCTCTCATTATATCTCTTAGTTGACCATCACTTACAAGCAAATCATCTTATGCTTGTCTAAGATTTTCTTCCTTTTTTTTTTTTTTTTTTGCATTTAGTAGGTCCCTACTCCCTGTTTTTGCCCCTTGAACTCTTCACCCCAAATCAGGCCCTCCATTATAGGCACGATATTTCCCTGAGGAGGGGAGAGGAGGGAAAGAGAAGAAAGAAAAAAGGGGGAAATAATAAATTATTATTGTTTTATTGTGGGGTGTTTTACTTTTTTTTTTTTTACTTTTTACTCTTTATTAATCCTAATTAGTGCTATCAACAAGACCACCCTCAGATGCCAATAAGAAAGAGGAAATCGAATATTATGGATACAAAAGAAAGAGAAGTAACACAAATAGATGTGGAAAAATCTATGGAGAAAAGACTTAACATATTGGAAGCCTTGGAGCTAAATGACAGAGAATTTAAAATAGAAATCTTAAAAATACTCAGAGATATATAAGAAAACACAAAAAGGCAATATAGGGAGATCAGAAAACAACTCAATGAACACAAGAATATATTACCAAGGAAGTTGAAACTATAAAAACAAATCAAACAGTAATGAAAAACTCAATTCACGAGCTGAAAAACGAGGTAACAAGCTTAGCTAACAGAACAGCCCAGATTGAGGATAGGATTAGTGAAATAGAAGACAAACAACTTGAGGCATAACAGAGAGAAGAAGAAAGAGACTCAAAAATAATAAAAAATGAGAAAGCCTTACAGGAATTGTCTGACTCCATCAGAAAGAATAACATAAGAATAATAGGTATATCAGAGGGAGAAGAGAAAGAAAATGGAATGGAGAATATACTCAAACAAATAATAGACGAGAACTTCCCAAGCCTGTGGAAAGAACTAAAGCCTCAAATTCAAGAAGCAAACAGAACACTGAGTTTTCTTAACCCCAACAAACCCACTCCAAGGCACATCATAATAAAGATGACACAAACCAATTACAAAGAAAAAATTCTCAAGACAGCCAGGGAAAAGAAGAGTACAACATATAAAGGAAGGCCTATTAGATTATCATCAGACTTCTCAGCAGAAACTCTACAAGCTAGAAGAGAGTGGACCCTAATATTTAAAGCCCTGAAAGAGAGGAACTTTCAGCCAAGAATACTATACCCATCAAAGCTATCCTTCAAGTATGAAGGAGATATAAAAACATTCACAAATACAGAAAAGATGAGAGAATTTATCAACAGAAAGCCCCCACTCCAGGAAATACTAAAGGGGGTTTTCCAACCAGATTCAAAGAACAAAAGAAAACAACACCACAAGTAACAGCTCCACCAAGAACACAATAAAACCAAACTTAAACTGTGACAACAAAGGAAAAAAAGGGGGGAGAGGATGGAGATTAACAGTAGCAAAGGACGATGAAGTGCAGAAATACTTATAAGATAGGGTACTACAATGAATATGGTAGGTACCCTTTTCATTACTTAATGGTAACCACCCTTAAAAAAACCACCACAAAAACACTTGACTTAAAAAAGGTAGCAACAGAGGAAAGAAGTATGGAACACAAACAAACAAAAACAAATGATAGAAAAACAAAAGAGAAGAATTAAACTAGATACAGAACTAACAGAAAGCAATTTATAAAATGGCAGTAGGGAACCCACAAGTGTCAATAATTTCACTAAATGTAAATGGATTAAACTTACCAATAAAAAGACACAGAGTAGCAGAATGGATTAAAAAAGAAAATCCAACTATATGCTGCCTACAAGAAACACATCTAAGCAACAAGGATAAAAACAAATTCAAAGTGAAAGGCTGGAAAACAATACTCCAAGCAAACAACACCCAAAAAAAAGCAGGTGTAGCAATACTCATATCTAATAATGCTGACTACAAGACAGAAAAAGTACTCAGAGACAAAAATGGTCATTTCATAATGATTAAGGGGAAGTTGAATCAAGAAGACATAACAATCCTTAATATATATGCACCAAACCAAGGAGCACAAAATATATAAGACAGCTACTTATTGACCTTAAAACAAAAACTAACAAAAATACAATCATACTTGGAGACCTCAATACACCGCTGACGGCTCTAGATCGGTCATCCAAACAGAGAATCAATAAAGATATAGTGGC
This sequence comes from Saccopteryx bilineata, assembly GCF_036850765.1. Taxonomy (NCBI): domain Eukaryota; kingdom Metazoa; phylum Chordata; class Mammalia; order Chiroptera; family Emballonuridae; genus Saccopteryx; species Saccopteryx bilineata. The sequence goes on along the minus strand of NC_089494.1, from coordinate 48,087,696 downwards.
CTTAAACGAAATACTAGAGCACCTGGATATGATAGACATCTACAGGACACTTCATCCCAAAGCGAGAGAGTATACATTTTTCTCTAGTGTACATGGAACATTCTCAAGAATTGACCATATGTTGGGCCACAAAGACAATATCAGCAAATTTAGAAACATTGAAATTGTACCAAGCATATTTTCTGATCATAAAGCCTTGAAACTAGAATTCAACTGCAAAAAAGAGGGGGAAAAACCCACAAAAATGTGGAAACTAAACAACATACTTCTAAAAAATGAATGGGTCAAAGAAGAAATAAGCGCAGAGATAAAAAGATATATACAGACAAATGAAAATGAAAATACGACATATCAGAATCTCTGGGATGCAGCAAAAGCAGTAATAAGAGGAAAGTTCATATCACTTCAGGCCTATATGAACAAACAAGAGAGAGCCGAAGTAAACCACTTAACTTCACACCTTAAGGAACTAGAAAAAGAAGAACAAAGACAACCCAAAACCAGCCGAAGAAAGGAGATAATAAAAATCAGAGCAGAAATAAATGAAATAGAGAACAGAAAAACTATAGAAAAAATCAATAAAACAAGGAGCTGGTTCTTTGAAAAGATCAACAAAATTGACAAACCCTTGACAAGACTCACCAAAGAAAAAAGGCACAGGACTCAAATAAATAAAATTCAAAATGAAAGAGGAGAGATCACCACAGACATCATAGATATACAAAGAATTATTGTAGAATACTATGAAAAATTATATGCCACCAAATACAACAATCTAGAAGAAATGGATAAATTCCTAGAACAATACAACCTTCCTAGACTGAGTCATGAAGAAGCAGAAAGCCTAAACAGACCAATCAGCAGGGAGGAAATAGAAAAAACTATTAAAAACCTCCCCAAAAATAAAAGTCCAGGCCCAGAAGGTTATACTAGTGAATTCTATCAAACATTCAAAGAAGACTTGGTTTCTATTCTACTCAAAGTCTTCCAAAAAATTGAAGAAGAAGCAATACTTCCAAACACATTTTATGAGGCCAACATAACCCTCATACCAAAACCTGGCAAGGATGGCACAAAGAAAGAAAACTACAGACCAATATCTCTAATGAACACAGATGCTAAAATACTAAACAAAATACTGGCAAACCGAATACAACAACATATCAAAAAAATAATACATCATGATCAAGTGGGATTCATCCCAGAATCTCAAGGATGGTTCAACATACGCAAAACAGTTAACATAATACACCATATCAACAAAACAAAGAACAAAAACCACATATTCTTATCAATAGATGCAGAAAAGGCTTTTGATAAAATACAACACAATTTTATGTTTAAGACTCTCAACAAAATGGGTATAGAAGGAAAATATCTCAACATGATAAAGGCCATATATGATAAACCATCAGCTAACATCATATTAAACGGCATAAAACTGAGGGCTTTCTACCTTAAATCAGGAACAAGACAGGGTTGTCCACTCTCTCCACTCTTTTTTAACGTGGTGCTAGAAGTTCTGGCCAGAGCAATCAGACAAGACAAAGAAATAAAAGGCATCCATATCGGAAAAAAAGAAGTAAAGGTATCACTTTTTGCTGATGATATGATCCTATACATCGAAAACCCGAAGGACTCCACAAAAAGATTATTAGAAACAATAAACCAATACAGTAAGGTCGCAGGATACAAAATTAACATACAAAAGTCCATAGCCTTTCTATATGCCAACAATGAAATATTAGAAAAGAAACTCAAAAAAATAATCCCCTTCACGATTGCAACAAAAAAAATAAAATACCTAGGAATAAACATAACAAAGAATGTAAAGGACCTATATAATGAAAATTACAAAGCATTGTTAAGGGAAATCGAAAAAGATACAATGAGATGGAAAAAATATTCCTTGTTCTTGGATAGGAAGAATAAATATAATCAAAATGGCCATATTACCCAAAGCAATATACAAATTTAATGCAATTCCCATCAAAATCCCTATGAGATTTTTTAAAGAAATGGAACAAAAAATCATCAGATTTATATGGAACTATAAAAAACCCCGAATAGCCAAAACAATCCTAAGGAAAAAGAATGAAGCTGGGGGCATTACAATACCTGACTTTAAACTATATTATAGGGCCACGATAATCTAAACAGCATGGTATTGGCAGAAAATTAGACACTCAGACCAATGGAACAGAATAGAAAGCCCAGAAATAAAACCACATATATATGGTCAAATAATCTTTGATAAAGGGGCCAACAACACACAATGGAGAAAAGAAAGCCTCTTCGATATACAAGAAAACACAGAAAGGCAATATAGGGAGCTCAGAAAACAACTCCATGAACACAAAGAATATATGTCCAAGGAAATTGAAACTATAAAAACAAATCAAACAGAGATGAAAAACTCAATTCACGAGCTGAAAAACGAAGTAACAAGCTTAGCTAATAGAACAGGTCAGATAGAAGAGAGGATTAGTGAAATAGAAGACAAGCAACTTGAGGCACAACAGAGTGAAGAAGAAAGAGACTCAAAAATTAAAAAAAATGAGATAGCCCTACAAGAATTATCTGACTCCATCAAAAAGAATAACATAAGAATAATAGGTATATCAGAGGGAGAAGAGAGAGAAAATGGAATGGAGAACATACTTAAACAAATAATTGATGAGAACTTCCCAAGCCTGTGGAAAGAACTAAAGCCTCCATTTCAAGAAGCAAACAGAACTCCAAGTTTTCTTAACCCCAACAAACCTACTCCAAGGCATATCATAATGAAATTGACACAAACCAACAGCAAAGAAAAAATTCTCAAGGCAGCCAGGGAAAAGAAGAATACAACATATAAAGGAAGGCCCATTAGATTATCATCAGATTTCTCAGCAGAAACTCTACAAGCTAGAAGAGAGTGGACCCCAATATTTAAAGTCCTGAAAGAGAGGAACTTTCAGCCACGAATACTATACCCATCAAAGCTGTCCTTCAAATACGAAGGAGAAATAAAAACATTCACAGATACAGAAAAGATGAGGGAATTTATCATCAGAAAACCCCCACTCCAGGAATTACTAAAGGGGGTTCTCCAATCAGATACAAAGAACAAAAAAAAACAGAGCCACAAGTAAAAGCTCCAAGAAGAACACAATAAAACCAAATTTAAACTGTGACAACAACAAAAAGAAAGAGGGGGAGAAGATGGAGATTAACAGTAGCAAAGGACGATGGAGTGCAAAAGTACTCACAAAATAGTTCGCTACAATGAACAGGGTAGGGACCCTTTTCATTACTCAAACGTAACCACCATTGAAAAAACCACCACAGAAGCACATGAAATAAAAAAGATAGCAACAGAGGAAAGATGTATGGAATACAACCAAATAAAAAAAAAAGATAGAAAAACGAAAGAGAAGGATCAAACAAGACACAAAACTAACAGAAAGCAAGATATAAAATGGCAATAGGGAACTCACAAGTATCAATAATTACACTAAATGTAAATGGATTAAACTCACCAATAAAAAGGCACAGAGTAGCAGAATGGATTAAAAAAGAAAATCCAACTGTATGCTGCCTACAGGAAACTCATCTAAGTAACAAGGATAAAAACAAATTCAAAGTGAAAGGCTGGAAAACAATACTCCAAGCAAATAACATCCAAAAAAAATCAGGTGTAGCAATACTCATATTGGATAATGCTGACTACAAGACAGGAAAAGTACTCAGAGACAAAAATGGCCATTTCATAATGGCTAAGGGAACACTGAATCAAGAAGACATAACAATTCTTAATATATATGCACCAAACCAAGGAGCACCAAAATATATAAGACAGCTACTTATTGATCTTAAAACAAAAACTGACAAAAATACAATCATACTTGGAGACCTCAATACACCGCTGACGGCTCTAGATCGGTCATCCAAACAGAGAATCAACAAAGACATAGTGGCCTTAAACAAAACACTAGAGCACCTGGATATGATAGACATCTACAGGACATTTCATCCCAAAGTGACTGAGTATACATTTTTCTCCAGTGTACATGGATCATTCTCAAGAATTGACCATATGTTGGGCCACAAAAACAATATCAGCAAATTCAGAAAAATTGAAGTTGTACCAAGCATATTTTCTGATCATAAAGCCTTGAAACTAGAATTCAACTGCAAAAAAGAGGAAAAAAATCCCACAAAAATGTGGAAACTAAACAACATACTTTTAAAAAATGAATGGGTCAAAGAAGAAATAAGTGCAGAGATCAAAAGATATATACAGACTAATGAAAATGACAATACGACATATCAGAATCTATGGGATGCAGCAAAAGCAGTGACAAGAGGGAAGTTCATATCGCTTCAGGCATATATGAACAAACAAGAGAGAGCCGAAGTAAACCACTTAACTTCCCACCTTAAGGAACTAGAAAAAGAAGAACAAAGACACCCCAAAACCAGCCGAAGAAAGGAGATAATAAAAATCAGAGCAGAAATAAATGAATTAGAGAACAGAAAAACTATAGAAAAAATTAATAGAACAAGGAGCTGGTTCTTTGAAAAGATCAACAAAATTGACAAACCCTTGGCAAGACTTACCAAGGAAAAAAGAGAAAGAACTCATATAAACAAAATCCAAAATGAAAGAGGAGAAATCACCACGGACACCGTAGATATACAAAGAATTATTGTAGAATACTATGAAAAACTTTATGCCACTAAATTCAACAACCTAGAAGAAATGGATAAATTCCTAGAACAATACAACCTTCCTAGACTGAGTCATGAAGAAGCAGAAAGCCTAAACAGACCTATCAGTAGAGAAGAAATAGAAAAAACCATTAAAAACCTCCCCAAAAATAAAAGTCCAGGCCCTGACGGCTATACCAGCGAATTTTATCAAACATTCAAAGAAGACTTGGTTCCTATTCTACTCAAAGTCTTCCAAAAAATTGAAGAAGAAGCAATACTTCCAAACACATTTTATGAGGCCAACATAACCCTCATCCCAAAACCAGGCAAGGATGGCACAAAAAAAGAAAACTACAGACCAATATCTCTAATGAATACAGATGCTAAAATACTAAACAAAATACTAGCAAATCGAATACAACAACATATTAAAAAAATAATACATCATGATCAAGTGGGATTCATCCCAGAATCTCAAGGATGGTTCAACATACGCAAAACGGTTAACATAATACACCATATCAACAAAACAAAGAACAAAAACCACATGATCTTATCAATAGACGCAGAAAAGGCTTTCGATAAAATACAACACAATTTTATGTTTAAGACTCTCAACAAAATGGGTATAGAAGGAAAATATCTCAACATGATAAAGGCCATATATGATAAACCATCAGCTAACATCATATTAAATGGCACTAAACTGAAGGCTTTCCCCCTTAAATCAGGAACAAAACAGGGTTGTCCACTCTCTCCACTCTTATTTAATGTGGTACTAGAGGTTCTAGCCAGAGCAATCAGACAAGACAAAGAAATAAAAGGCATCCATATCGGAAAAGAAGAAGTAAAGGTATCACTTTTTGCAGATGATATGATCCTATACATCGAAAACCCCAAAGAATCCACAAAAAGACTACTAGAAACAATAAGCCAATACAGTAAGGTCGCAGGATACAAAATTAACATACAGAAGTCAATAGCCTTTCTACATGCCAACAATGAAACAACTGAGAAGGAACTCAAAAGAATAATCCCCTTCACGATTGCAACAAAAAAAATAAAATACTTAGGAATAAACATAACAAAGAATGTAAAGGACTTATATAATGAAAACTATAAACCATTGTTAAGGGAAATTGAAAAAGATATAATGAGATGGAAGAATATACCTTGTTCTTGGCTAGGAAGAATAAATATAATCAAGATGGCTATATTACCCAAAGCAATATACAAATTTAATGCAATTCCCATCAAAATTCCAATGACATTTTTTAAAGAAATAGAGCAAAAAATCATCAGATTTATATGGAACTATAAAAAACCCCGAATAGCCAAAGCAATCCTAAAGAAAAAGAATGAAGCTGGGGGCATAACAATACCTGACTTCAAACTCTATTATAGGGCCACGACAATCAAAACAGCATGGTATTGGCAGAAAAATAGACACTCAGACCAATGGAACAGAATAGAAAGTCCAGAAATAAAACCACATATATATAGTCAAATAATTTTTGATAAAGGGGCCAACAACACACAATGGAGAAAAGAAAGCCTCTTCAATAAATGGTGCTGGGAGAACTGGAAAGCCACATGCAAAAGAATGAAACTGGACTACAGTCTCTCCCCCTGTACAAAAATTAACTCAAAATGGATCAAAGATCTAAACATAAGACCTGAAACAATTAAGTACATAGAAGAAGACATAGGTACTCAACTCATGGACCTGGGTTTTAAAGAGCATTTTATGAATTTGACTCCAATGGCAAGAGAAGTGAAGGCAAAAATTAATGAATGGGACTACATCAGACTAAGAAGTTTTTGCTCAGCAAGGGAAACTGATAACAAAATAAACAGAAAGCCAACTAAATGGGAAATGATATTTTCAAACAACAGCTCAGATAAGGGCCTAATATCCAAAATATACAAAGAACTCATAAAACTCAACAACAAACAAACAAACAATCCAATAAAAAAATGGGAAGAGGATATGAATAGACACTTCTCCCAGGAAGAAATACAAATGGCCAACAGATATATGAAAAGATGCTCATCTTCTTTAGCTATTAGAGAAATGCAAATCAAAACGGCAATGAGATACCACCTCACACCTGTTCGATTAGCTGTTATTAGCAAGTCAGGTAATAGCAAATGTTGGAGAGGCTGTGGAGAAAAAGGAACCCTCATTCACTGTTGGTGGGAATGTAAAGTAGTACAACCATTATGGAAGAAAGTATGGTGGTTCCTCAAAAAACTGCAAATAGAACTACCTTATGACCCAGCAATCCCTCTACTGGGTATATATCCCCAAAACTCAGAAACATTGATACGTAAAGACACATGCAGCCCCATGTTTATTGCAGCATTGTTCACAGTGGCCAGGACATGGAAACAACCAAAAAGCCCATCAATAGATGACTGGATAAAGAAGATGTGGCACATATACACTATGGAATACTACTCAGCCATAAGAAATGATGACATCGGAACATTTACAGCAAAATGGTGGGATCTTGATAACATGATACGAAGCGAAATAAGTAAATCAGAAAAAAACAGGAACTGTATTATTCCATACGTAGGTGGGACATAATAGTGAAACTAAGAGACATTGATAAGAGTGTGGTGGTTACGGGGGGGAGGGGGGAATGGGAGAGGGATAGGGGGTGGGAGGGGCACAAAGAAAACAAGATAGAAGGTGACAGAGGACAATCTGACTTTGGGTGGTGGGTATGCAACATAATTGAACGACAAGATAACCTGGACTTGTTATCTTTGAATATATGTATCCTGATTTATTGATGTTACCCCATTAAAAAAATAAAATTATAAAATAAAAAAACAAAACAAAACAAAACAAAACAAACAAACAAAAAAAAAAAAAAAAAAGAAAGCCTCTTCAACAAATGGTGTTGGGAAAACTGGAAAGCCACATGCAAAAGAATGAAACTCAACTACAGCCTGTCCCCGTGTACTAAAATTAATTCAAAATGGATCAAAGACCTAAATATAAGACCTGAAACAATAAAGTACATAGAAGAAGACATAGGTACTAAAATCATGGACCTGGGTTTTAAAGAACATTTTATGAACTTGACTCCAATGGCAAGAGAAGTGAAGGCAAAGATAAATGAATGGGACTACATCAGAATAAAAAGTTTTTGCTCAGCAAGAGAAACTGATATCAAAATAAACAGACAGCCAACTAAATGGGAAATGATATTTTCAAACAACAGCTCAGATAAGGGCCTAATATCCAAAATTTACAAAGAACTCATAAAACTCAACAACAAACAAACAAACAATACCATAAAAAAATGGGAAGAGGACATGAACAGACACTTCTCCCAGGAAGAAATACAAATGGCCAACAGATATATGAAAAGATGCTCAGCTTCATTAGTTATTAGAGAAATGCAAATCAAAACTACAATGAGATACCACCTCACCCCTGTTAGATTAGCTATTATCAACAAGACGGGTAATAGCAAATGTTGGAGAGGCTGTGGAGAAAAAGGAACCCTCATTCACTGTTGGTGGGACTGTAGAGTAGTACAACCATTATGGAGGAAAGTATGATGGTTCCTCAAAAAACTGCAAATAGAACTACCTTATGACCCAGCAATCCCTCTACTGGGTATATACCCCAAAACCTCAGAAACATTGATATGTGAAGACACATGTAGCCCCATGTTCATTGCAGCACTGTTCACAGTGGCCAAGACATGGAAACAACCAAAAAGCCCTTCAAAAGAAGACTGGATAAAGAAGATGTGGCACATATACACTATGGAATACTACTCAGCCATAAGAAATGATGACATCAGATCATTTACAGCAAAATGGTGGGATCTTGATAACATTATAAGGAGTGAAATAAGTAAATCAGAAAAAAACAAGAACTACATGATTCCATACATTGGTGGAACATAAAAATGAGACTAAGAGACATGGACAAGAGTGTGGTGGTTACCAGGGGTGGGAGGAGGGAGGACATGGGAGGGAGGGAGGGAGAGAGTTAGGGGGAGGGGGAGGGGCACAGAGAACTAGATAGAGGGTGGCGGAGGACAATCTGACTTTGGGCGAGGGGTACGCAACATAATTTAATGACAAAATAACCTAGACATGTTTTCTTTGAATATATGTACCCTGATTTATTAATGTCATCCCATTACCATTAATAAAAATTTATTTAAAAAATAATAATTTAGATGGTAACATTTGGGACTTGGAAGATGATGATATTTAGATGAGACTTTGGATTTGGGAATTAATGTTGTAATAGGTTGAAACTCAGGGGAATGTTGTAATGGGGTAAATATATTTTGTGCATGGGGCAGATTTAAATTTGGGAAGACACAAGGGCAAACTGTGTTGGACTAATGGGTAACCCCAAAAAGATATGTCCACATCTTTACCCCCAGAATCTTATTTGAAGAAAGAGTTTTGCAGATATAATTACATTTAGGTTCTTAAGATAAAGAGATCTTCTGGATTATTTGTGTGAGCCTTAAATCTAATGACAAGTGCCCATTACAAGTGCCTGTGGAAACGTAGATGGGAGAGATGTGGCCACAAGTCAAGGAGCACCTGGAGCCATCAGAAATTTAGAATAAATGTCTGTTGTTTTAATCCACCAAGTTTATAGTAATTTATTAAAGCGGTCCTATGAAACGAATATAGTACTGTAGTCCTTGGCTGGGAGCTAGGGGAGAGAAAACCTCATTTCCGTGGTTATGTACTACCGCAGGGAAGTTTCTATCATGCTGAGTGGAGTGCAGGGCTGGGGCAGGGAGCAGATTATATATTTCTGTAGCAAATACAAATGTCACATACTCTTGCTGTTCTTACTGAGATTTTGCAAATTTCCTTGAAAATATTTCCTTGTTTGCTGTATGTCCTTACGACATCTTTGAGATACATTAGTTTTTTTGGTTTTGTTTTTATACTTTTCACCAGTTAAGGTTGTTTTGTTGAGGTGCTGGTAGTCTGCAGACCTCACACTGGCCTTGCAGAAGTAGCTATTCCTGTCTAATTCAGACTAAAACAACACAAGGGGAATAGAGAAATTCAGTTAGAATAGTCATATACCTTGTCAGTATATGGTTGGTCTCAGATACTCACACATTTTTGAAAAAAACTAAATGTCATGCTTGTTGAAAATATGTAGTTCTTTTTCACAAATTCATTTGGCAAGAACATAAAAACATAATTTGCTTAAAATGAAGTGATTATCAACAGCCTTCTCAAGTTCTTTTTTTATTTTTAAATCCCCAGTGGTATATTCAAATAGTGTGATCTTTCTCTCACAATCTACCAGGCAATGGCCCACATATTCTTCGAGTGTAGGCAAAATTGCTTTTTTTCTCAAGAAAAAATGCTCTGTCTTTTTATACTCTTTATATGCATAGAATTTGAATACTAATCCATCAGGGCTAAAATATGTCAGGCTTTAAAGATTTTATAACCTTAACCAAAAGATAAAAAATCCATTAAGTCGTTTGCTTGATTTTTATCTAAATAATGCACATATCTCTTCAATTAACTGCCCAGAGTGCTTGCCTTTTAGGTAATCTTTGGAATTTGAATATTTTATTGTCTTTTTCTAAGTCCTGAATAGAACACTACAGAAATGATTGATGTTCCAGAGAACTATGCTGACAGATATGCTAACTACTCATTTATCTAGTTTCTCAAATCTTAAAACTCTGCTCTCAGATCAGTTCAGATTTTGAAAAATGATAAACATAAAACATTACTTACAGCATGTTGGGCATATTCTTTCCATTTGTACTAATGTCAATGATAAGAAACAAACACATAATGAATGGTTTTATGTTTTTGGTAATATGCATTCAGAGAAATTTTATCATGCTATGTGACTATTTTCATTGCTATAACAATTTCATCTTTATGTAATAGTGAAATCTTGTAAATTCCCAGAAACTAGATGTTCATGATCCTTCTTAATCACACTCCTTAATATTTAACTACATCATAGAGCTGCTAAGATTTATTAATAGTTGAAAATCATTTTGAATTTGAAGAATGTCACAACACTCTGATCATTATTAATTTATATGGAGAAATGCAAGACACTATGAAAGAAAACTGAACTCTTTCCAAGACTTGGTGCATTTTTAAAATTTTTATTTATTGATTTTTAGAGAGAGAAGAGGGGGGAGGAGCAGGAAGCATCAACTCAGTAGTTGTTTCCTGTATGTGCCTTGACCAGGCAAGCCCAGGGTTTTGAACCTGTGACCTCAGCATTCCAGGTTGACACTTTATCCACTGTGCCACCACAGGTCAGGCAGTTGCATTTAAAAAATATTAATATGTATATGCTATATTATTTGAAAATAATTAAGTTAGGAAACTTAGCAGGCATTTTGTTGTTGTTCAATATTTCTCAATGTACAAAGTTTGGACATTCTTATGTTTTGGTGGTTTAGAAGAAGAAACATTTGTGTTTTACAAGTTTCTACCACTATGTTACATATTTATTGTGAAAAGTATGATAAGAGATGGAAATAGTTTTATTAAATTATGTGGATTTACAGAAGAAGCATAAAACCTAAAGCATTTAACAATAATTCCAAGACCAATCTAGTCTAGTTGGGTAGCTTTAGACATAAAACTTTTCACTTATCATAGAAATAACTTTCTGATTTTCTTCTGAAAAACTTCATCTCCAAGATAGTTTTCCTGAATTCATATCTGTAAAAACTTATCTCTTATTTTCTTTGCTTTCTAACATTATTAAAATGTAAAAAATGCTGAGATGTAGAAAAGTTTAAACCTTACATCTCATTTGCATTATCCTATGAAATTTAATTGTTATACAAGAGTAATCTGAGGTCAATGGAGAAGTAGACCATTTTTGCTGTATGCTAAAGAGCATGAAGACTCAGTTTTGTACAATGAACAGTTCCTTGGAAGAACTGATGAAAACAAATATATTTATGTCAAAGGTTCAGAACTCATCTGTAAAAATTTGTCAGTGTCTAACTTTACCTAAGCCCATTTACCCCAAAAAGAGTGATTGTTAAGAAATCCCTCTACACTTCGTGATTTGAAATCTTACTAGCATTTTGTGTTCCAGGAAACAATTTATCATAAAGATGCACTTTTTCCCATAAACTTATATAAGACTCACTTCTACTCATTTATTAACTGTCATAAGATTTGCAACCAACTTCCTGGAATGTCTGTGACAAGACCTCTGAATTTTATTCTTTGTTTCAAGAATGGTTAGCTGAGATTAAATTGTATGTCCTTCAGAAGAGAATTAGACACAAAGGTAAACATTCCTCATTCAGCTAACTGAGACATTCCCTGATTGTAAATCACAACTCTAAATTACTCTACTTGTAAATTGTCTACCCTTCCTATAAAAGTCTAAGACAAAATCACCCGACCAGAACACTGTCTTCAGATTGAAGATGCTCTTCCTTTTGCAATAGACTGAATAAAATCTCTCCCTAATTGGTGCATTTTTGTCTTTGACAACATAAAATACATTAAATGTTTTGATTTTTGTTTAACAGTATACTATTTTGTATAGAAAATTATCCATACAATGGTAAGTTTTGATGTGTCAACTTTTCTATGCCTCACAATGTCCAAATATTATTTCTAGTTAAATCTGTGAAGGTGTTTTCAGATGAGATTATGATTTGAATTATTAGACTCATCAAAATAAATTGTCCTCTCCAATAGGAAAGGTCAAGGTCCTGAATAAAACAAGGAGCAGAGGACAGGCAGTATTTGTTACCTATTTTCTGCCCACTTGAGCTTGGTCATCAGTCTTTTCCATATTTTAGACTAACATTTACACCATCAGATTCCCTGGTTCTTCAGTCTTTGGACTCAGACTGGAGTCACAGCACAGTTTCTTGAGTCTCCAGTTTACAGACAGCAGATCATAGAATTTCTTAGACTCCAGAATCATGGGAGCTAATTCCTTATTTCATTTTTTTTGAAAGAGAGAGACAGGCAGGCAGGAAAAGAGAGAGATGAGAAGCCTCAACTTGTTGTTGCAGCACTTTAGTTGTTTATTGATTGCATTCTCATAGGTGCCTTTAAGGAGGGAAGGAGGTCTCTAACTGAGCCAATGTCCTTGGGCTCAAACCAGTGACCATGGGGTCAAGTTGGTGAGCCTGCACTCAAGCTGGTGACCTCGGGGTTTCAAACCTGGGTCCTCAGCATCCCAGGTGGATGCTCTATCCACTGTGCCACCTCCACCTGGTCAGGTTAATTCCTTATTTTGTATATTGCTATTAGTTTTATTTCTCTGGAGAACCCTAAAACAATTTCAATGCAAGATTTAAATTTTAATATAATTTTAAGCTAGTCATAATTTTTTATCAATGTAATTTAGAAAGACTGCAAGAAAGATAGAACCTATGGTGTATAAGATGACATGCCATTTTGAAATAAAATCAACTCTCAAACCAGTTTAGATTTAGGAAGTCATCTTTCAACACTTAGAACATGTCATCAGAGAATGAGGACATAGATCAGGCAAATGGAAAAGATTTTTCTGCCAATTTAAATTCATACAATTAATCAATTAATAAATAAGAGACAGCTCCCAAAGATTAAATTTGTAATTCTACAGTAATTATTTAAAGTATTTTAGGGGTTAAACTAAGTATATCACATCAAGAAAACAGAATTGGGAAAAGACAAACGTTTTTAGTCTTTCTCTTCTATGTGCAGTGAAGGTATAAGAGATTCTGATACTGACATACATATATTTGAGTTTCTTAAAAGACAAAAAATAAAATAAACAAAATGGATTAGGCTTTAGAGGTTATTGAAAAGAACCAACTGTTGTGTTGTACCTAATACAAAAAAAGAGAAAAAAATATCATTGGTCATTGAGAAGATAATGTATAAGTGGCAAAGGATATTGGTGTAGAGTGGACATAAAAAAGAGTCTATTGAAATGAGAAATGTTGACTAATACAGTATAGTGATTTTTTCATCATCTACATATTAGGATGAAAAGGTCATGTTTTCATTGAGCTCTTGTTAATGTTGCAGACTCTTCTTCATCACTCTTCATAAGTGGCCAAATCCTGTAGATTCCATGCTGCAATATCTTTCAAATCTATCTTTCTCTCTCCATTTCCACTGTAACTCCAATAGTCCAACCCATCATTATTTCTCAAGTACACCACTGCCTCAGCTCCAAATTGCTCTCCTCAGATCCACTCTTGCCTCTACTTGATTAAATAATTTTTTACAAAATAGCCAGAATAATGTTTTAAATTTCAAATGTGATTTTTTTTACACACTAAATACTTAAATGTCCCACATTGTCTTTAGATGTTAATTTTGACTTTATTAACATGTTCTATATGACGATAAAATTTTTCCCACAACTCCTAAGTTCTTTTCTAAATACTTTCATCACTGAATACAAATTAGTCAGTCTGTGCTTTTGTTTCCATAACTTATCTTTTGCTGTTCCATCTCAAGGTCTTTTGCACAGATTTTTCTGCAAAGAATGGTTCTCCTTCTTCTTCTTCTTTTTTTTTTTTTTGGCTCCCTAAACTGGCTTATTCTTATGTATCCTATCTTCACTTTTAATTTTACTTCTCCATAGAAGCTTTCCTTGGCTATCCTTCATCTTAAAAATTAGATTCAGTTGGTAGCCCTGGCATGTTGGCTCAGCGGTAGAGCATCGGCCTAGCGTGCGGAGGACCCGGGTTCGATTCCCGGCCAGGGCACACAGGAGAAGCGCCCATTTGCTTCTCCACCCCTCCGCCGCACTTTCCTCTCTGTCTCTCTCTTCCCCTCCTGCAGCCAAGGCTCCATTGGAGCAAAGATGGCCCGGGCGCTGGGGATGGCTCTGTGGCCTCTGCCTCAGGCGCTAGAGTGGCTCTGGTCGCAACATGGCGACGCCCAGGATGGGCAGAGCATCGCCCCCTGGTGGGCAGAGCGTCGCCCCATGGTGGGCGTGCCGGGTGGATCCCGGTCGGGCGCATGCGGGAGTCTGTCTGACTGTCTCTCCCTGTTTCCAGCTTCAGAAAAAATGAAAAAAAAATTAGATTCAGTTGACACATGCAATCTTTACATTTATAGCATTCATCAAATTATAAATAAATAACCATATTGTTGTTATAGCATGATATCAAACCTAGCTTGCATAAGACTTGTTTGCATATGCTTTATTTTTATTCAACTGTTATCTAGTGAAAGCCTGATGACTTGATTTCATGAAACTAAGATTAAGACATTTCATTGAATTCATAGAAGGTTGTCAAAAGACAAGTGCTACATGTACAAATATTATACTGAAACTGAATAATGTATCTGAATGACCAATCAAAAGTGTTTTTCTAAGACCAGGGGAAATGTTTCACATTATTAACTACATAAAAAAGGGTTGTAGAAAATCTAAAAGGACAACTTACCTTTGCATAGCAAAATGAAATAGTTGTAAATAAATATTGACAAGACACATTCTTTGGCAACTTTAGAGACAAGATCAGCATTTTTGGAGGAAAAAGAAAGCAATTCCATAAAGCAAATAAATTGTAGAACAAAACCAGCAACAGCAGTCAGAAAGATTTTACAACCATTCTGAGAGCCATTCTTGAACACTCCTGAGAGTTTTAGAAGGTTTAGAAATAGTTTTGTGAGTTATTAAATTATTTTTCTTTTCTTAAAAATTTAAGTAGCTATGTATTAAAACTCTGTAAAATGTAACACTAACCAATACAAAATGTTACTAAATAAAATAATTACTCAGATAACTAAAGAAAATTTTGCTTTCAGTGCAGCATGTTTTATCAATGTGGAAAAGGGAATAAACCTTGGAGAAAACACGATTATTGTTGTAATACTGAGTTAAGGTGATGGAAATAAGGTTGGGGGTAGGGAGGAATCCTGTAATATAAGCTTAAATTAATAAACATAGGGAAAAAAGGTAGGTTTTCCTTAAGGAACCTCCAATATCATGTTTGCTTAAGGGAAAGGGGAGGGGAACCAGAGTCTACTGTATTGAGCCAGGGAATCTGAACAGGGACATAAGAATCTCAAATTGGCCTGAACAGGTGGTGGCGCAGTGAAGAGGACCCAGGTTTAAAACTTAGAGTTTGCCGACTTGAGTGAGGGCTCATCAGGCTTGAGCATGGGTTCACTCACCAGTTTGAGCTCAGGGTCTCTGGCTTGAATGTGGGATCATAAGCATGACCCCATGGTCACTGGCTTGAGCCCAAAATTATTGGTTTGAACACGGGGTCACTTGGTTGGCTGGAGCCCCCCAGTCAAGGCATGTATGAGAAAGCAAATTAATAAACAACTAAGGTGCCACAACGAAGAATTGATCCTTGCCATCTCTCTCCCTTCCTGTCTGTTTCTTTGTGTCCCTTTCTGTCTCTGTCAAAAAAAAAAAAATCTGAGATTGGTAATACATCCTGGCTCAAAAAATAAAAAAAGGTTTTTTTCTTCTTTGGATTAAAGTCTCTTCAATCAGGTCCCAGTTTTTCTCATGTTAAGATCAACAAATATGAGGTTGTATAAAAAAATAGTCAACTTTTTAAGAAAACAATATTTTTTAAAAAGAGTGAAAATGAGAAATATTTTCATTAATTTTATGTGTGTAAAATAGTTAAGTAAATGAAAGGCACAACATATATATGTGAAATATTTAAAGAAATAAGAATGTAATGATGAAAAATGAAAAAAATAGATAATTCACAATCACCAAATAAATTTCAAACAGACTTTGTAAGATTTTCAGAAATAAAAATAAATGTATGCATAATTTTCAAAATAAAATATTAAAGGACAAACTGATTAGAATAACTGAAATATATATCTAAAATAGTAAACTAAAAGCTATACCTAAAATATTATTCAAGAGACAGCACAAGGCAATGATTTATAAAAATACAGAAAAGAGTTTCAAAGATAGGAAAGGTAGAAAAAGATTGTTCAATATAATGCCTACTTGAAGTCCCAAAGATAAAATCTAGAGCAAACAATACAGATTCAATCTTAGATAAATAATAGCTGAGAATTGTGTAAACATAATAAAGGATATAAATCTATATATACCAGAGGCATTATGCAAACAAAACAGGATGAATAAAAAGAAATACATATACAGACTTGTTGTAAAAATTGCAGAACATATCATAAAATGAGAAAATAGTAAAAGAAAAAAAGACAGAAAAATTCAGATTTTCTACAAAAAAAATGACAACATGCAGAATTTTTTATAGCAAAAATGAGACCCAGAATAGAGTGGTATCTTTGAAGTACTGAGAAAAAATAATTAAACACCTCAAACTGAATACCAAGCAAAAATACCTTTCAAGAAAAGAGGAAGACAAATATATTTTCACAAATACGAAAGCTGGAAGAATTAACTGCCAACGTATGAATACTAAATTTACTTCAGAAGGGTCTACTCAGAAAGATAGAAAAGTATCTTGAGATGAGATATCCATGGTTAGTGGCTGATAAGTAGCTAAATAAGCTATTGCAGTGGCCCTTGGGAAAGATCTTGGAAACTTGGCAGGCGACACTTGGAACTTTAGAGCACATTGGCTTCTCCTTTCAGTATTCCAACTCTACCTTTAAGATTTAGCTTAATACAAAATAGAGTCAAACTTAGAGAGAGAGAGAGAGAGAGAGAGAGAGAGAGAGCACGCTGACAGCTGTTAGGGGTGAGAGCTGGGTGAGGGGTGGAGGGGTTGAGCAAAATAAACAACAACAAAAAAAGAAAAAAATAACGGAAAAGAACAATGTGGATTGTGGGGACAGGGGTGGGAGGTGGAGGGAGAATATAGGATGAATGGTGATGAACAAACACTTGACTTGGGGGGGGGGGTCACAAAATAGGGTATACAGAGATGTGTTGTAAAATTGGTAACCTTGAAACGTGTAATTATGTTTAGTAGTGTCAACCCAATAAACTCAATTTAAAAAAAAAATCTAAGCTTAATACGGAATGAAGTATCACAGTAGTCCTGTTGAGGATGATAGGGAGTGTCTTTGGAAATGTTAGAACTTTAAGAATTAGAGTTCCTCCAAATTCTTTAGTACTCCCAAGATAACCTATTTTAGTGAATAGGCTTCTATTTTTTCTTTTTGTTGCTGTTGTTTGTTTGATTGATCCAAACAAGTTTGAAAGTTTATTCAGCTTTTCTTCAACATCCAAATGAGACCATTAAACTACAAGTGTGTGTGTGTGTGTGTATGTACGTGTGTGTGTATGTGTGTGTGTGTGTGTGTGTATATATATATATATGCATATATATACACACACATTTATTTGGGAAATTTCAGCAGTCGGGTGATCTCCACGACTAGTAGATTAAAAAGTATCAAGATGAAGGATTAATATACTATTGTTACATGACATGTTTAAATTTTCTTCAGAATATTTTTAATGTAGAATGCCACACTACAACATAAGTAAAACATTTAATGAGACATGAGCATTTTGAACCCAAGTGATGTCCAATGTTCTGCTGGATGGGAGGAAATGAATTATTTCTAGGGATGGGTCTTGCAAAATGAAATAATTTTCTGAAGATTGGTCATAAAACATTCTGAGATTAATCACTTTAAATATATGTTATTTTCCTCCTGATTAGACTTTTTTTTATAATAATGCTGAAACTATTTCCTTTTTACTTGCTATCTTGCTCCTGAAACTAAGTATAACTTAACTGGTTAAATGTGTAAAACATGATTAGTATTTTGAGTGCTCCTGTTGGTCAATTTGGTTCACTGATTGTGAATTATTTTAGCTATCTCCAAATAAAACCAAGAGATATTGATGCATGCTTTTCTGTAAGAAGTGAAGGAAATAAATAAGACTGTACAAATATTATAAACTCACAAACCATTTTGAAAATAAACATTTTAGTCACAATCAGAATATATGAATTAAACTGCAATCTGTGAAGGTAAGCAAAGATAAAAATTGAACTCACTTTAAATAACTATGTTTTAATTTTGGTGATATTCATTAAAGCTAGTCCTTCTCATTTTTATTTGCTTATTTATTTTATTATTTTATCATTCTGTGTCACCCTAAAAAAATTCTGCCCTCTTCACTGATAACCACTTATCCATCTCATTTCCTGTTATCTTACTCTCTTTTTTATGTCTACATATCAGAATAGCCCAGAACTTAGATTCAGACCTTGTTTTCTTTTCTCCTTCTACTTTCATGTCCTTCATAAAATTTTTGTTCCATAGCTTATAATTACATCTATGTGCTGATAATGATCAATTTTTATCTCTAGTCCCAAATTTTCTTATGAACTCTAAACATATGTCCATATAACTATTCAACCTCAACAGTGAATAATGTGTAACAGACATCTCAAATTTATCCTATTCAAAACTGGATTATTGACTCCTACTCTGCCTCCCTCCATACTCACTTGCCAAACTTGCTCCTACTGCAATGTTCTCATATATCAGTGAACAGCACTGCTATCTGCCTGGATGGTAAAGTCAAAATCCTTGCACCGTCTCTCTCCTCATCCATAACCTATACAAGTTTTGTGGACTTCACCTTCAAAATATATCTGGGAAACAATCACTTCTTACCATTCCATTAGTCCCACCATCTCTGCATGGACCACCATAGTAGCCTTCTTCCAACTCAAAGCTTAAGTGTCTATGAGAAGGAAAGCCATGAAAGTATTCACATAAAAGAAATGTTTGTTTTTCTTATTAAAACATGAAATATGCTTTGCATTCCAGTAAATTAAGAACCTGTCCATGGATGACAGAGCGGTGATTGCTGGGGGGGCTGGGTGGTGGGAGATGGAAGAGAGTGTGGGGGGGATGAATGGTGGTAGACAGGGACTTGACTTGGGGTGTCAAGTCCAGTGTACAGAGATGTGTTATAATGTGCATAGGAATCCTGTATAATCTTGTTAACCGGTGCCACCCCAATAAATTCAATAAGTAAATAAATAAGAACCTGTGTAGATATATTTAATCAAAAATTCTCATCATTAAAATTTTAAAATCATTGCCTGTATATTTAGGTATACTATGTATTTTTTTAAACATATCAATTTGTTTTCATGTTCTCCATAGGCTTTATTTCCAATAATATGGGTATTCAAGACTAATTTAAGATGTCAGTGTGGTCATATTACCTTAATTCCTGTGGCTGAAGTTGTATGGATGAAAATGTTTCAGCTCTCACTGATGTTTAATTTTATAACTTACACTATGATGAGTTCTGACCCTTCCCTGCCCCATAAGCCCAGATAGCTCAAACACCACTAGTGCACTAGTGATACCTAAACTGGGGACATTTGTTTTTCAATCTGTTTAACAGGTAAGTCTACAACTCATGGTGATAGAACTTAAAGGGATTCTAGGGTCCAACCTGTGGTGGCGCAGTGGATAAAGCATTGACCTGGAATGCTGAGGTTGCCAGTTCAAAACCTCAGGCTTGCCTGGTCAAGGCACATATCGGACTTGATGCTTCCTGGTCCTCCCTCCATTCTCTCTCTCCTCTGTAAAAATGAATAAATAAAGTCTTTAAAAAAAGAATAGAAATAGGGATTCTGGGTTGAAGACCAGGTTTTTGATAGATGGTTGGTTGAGTACAATTACCTCAGGTTCATAACACCTGGAGGGATTCTTGAACTTGGGCAGTGGTGACTAGTAGTGCTCAGCCTCTGGAAATAAACTGTTGGTTCACATGGGCTGCACTCTTTGGGGGCTGTGTGAGAAAGCAAATTAGCCTTTCAATGCTTGATTTTCTCATCTTTAAAAATGTAGTGCCAAGATAACAGGGAATTTGTGATGACTGTCTGAATTTCTATAAAGATGAGAAAGCATTACTTATAACAATGCCTCAATGAATATTAATTGAGAACAAAATAAAATTACCATTATATAGCTTTACTAAGGAATTAGCTTTAGCACATGTAAACACTTTTAATTTCTATGAAGCTCACTTCATCCTAACTTAAGTCTCAGTTCTTGATAGTTCTGAACTTGTTTGTCATCCTCTCTGTTGGGGCCATCCTTGTCTTCACATGATAATTGTCTATTTCTGTCTATGGCTATTTCCCTAGTGGTATGCTGGCAGCAGAGGGCATTTAAACATCCTCTAAATTCATTTTTTATGATTGAAAGATTTAGAATTTTCTACTTGAATCTCCACAAATGATGCGTTTCCGTTTCTGATAAGTTTTGTTTTGTTCTAATAGTACCTATTTATATCCATGTTTGCCACATGAGTAAATGAGAAACTTGTATTTTAGGTTAAGCAATAAACCATGACTCTTCTTTTCACATTAACAGTAGTCCTTCCTTATTCACAATATCACCTTCTATGTTTTAGTTACCTGTAGTCAAACATAGTCTCCAAAGGCAAATTCTAGAAATAAATAATTGTTCTAAATAGTGTGATGATCATTAAAGTGATTCTTTTAAGTGAAAAGGTCAGTGCAAAATATCTTAAGTATATTTTGAGAAAAAAAAAACATTCACACAACTTGTATTATAGTATATTGTTAAAACTGTTCCATTGTGTTATGAATAATTATTAATCTCTTATTTGCCTAATTTATAAGTTAAACTATATCATAGGTGTGTATATATAAGAAAAAGCATAATATAGTGTGTCCGTAAAGTCATGGTGCACTTTTGCCCGGTCACAGGAAAGCAACAAAAGACGATAGAAATGTGAAATTTGCACCAAATAAAAGGAAAACCCTCCCAGTTTCTGTAGGATGATGTGGCAGCATGTGCGCATGTGCAGATGATGATGTAACACTGTGTATACAGCAGAGCAGCCCACGGCCATGCCAGTCGAGATGTGGACAGTACAGAGGAAAGTTCAGTGTGTTCTGTGGCTCGCTAAATTTGAATCTGTGACCAAAGTGCAACGTGAATATCGGCACGTTTATAACAAAGCGCCACCACATAAGAATAACATTACTCGGTGGGATAAGCAGTTGAAGGAAACCGGCAGTTTGGTGGAGAAACCCCATTCTGGTAGGCCATCAGTCAGTGACGAGTCTGTAGAGGCTATACGGGATAGCTACCTAAGGAGCCCTAAAAAATCTGTGTGTGAACCCACATCGAACTGCACTGAATAGGTATAAAACTGGGAGTGTGTTCCTTTTATTTGGTGCAGATTTCACATTTCTATCGTCTTTTATTGCTTTCCTGTGACCGGTCAAAAGTACACCATGACTTTATGGACACACTGTATATAAGGTTCAGGATTATCCACAGTTTTAAGTATCCATTGGACATCTTGGAACATATCCCCTGCAAAAAGAGGGGGACTACTGTACTTGGATCTTGGAACACAATGTAAATTTGTACTGTGTTTTATTCCCCCCTACGGCAAAGCTTACTTACTGTCTCTTTTATTGCTGCTATTTACCTGTGCTTATTAAGAAACTTCTTGCCTTCAAAGATAATTTTTAGGGCTTCCAATTGAATGAGGAAATAGTTTGTGGCAGGCAGCTTTCAAGAGGACACCTGTAAGGCCAATGGCCATCCATGCACATTCACATTGGATTCAGGAAGACGGTAAAGAAACTGTGAAGCCAGAAAATGGTGGGCCATTACGTTTATTAAAGTCTCGGGCCCTGGCCGATTGGCTCAGTGGTAGAGTATTGGCCCAGCGTGCAGAAGTCCTGGATTCAATTCCCAGCCAGGGCACACAGGAAAAGTGCCCATCTGATTCTCCCCTTTCCCCCCTCTTTCTCTCTATTTCTCTCTTTCCCTCCTATAGCCAATCTTCTATTGGAGCAAAGCTGGCCCGGGTGCTGAGGATGACTCCATGGCCTCTGCCTCAGGTGCTAGAATGGCTTTGGTTGCAATGGAACAACTGCCTAGATGAGCAGAATATCACCCCCTACTGGGCTTGCTGGGTAGATGCCAGTCAGGCACATGTGGGACACTGTCTCACTTCAGAAATATACAAAAAAAAAAGTCTCAGAAAGGTGGACAAACAAACAGACAGGAAAAACTACTTCCCTCTCTCAGGGCTCCCAGCCCTAACTTGGTCTCCGGCTCTACATCACAGACCCATTCTCCAGACTCACCCTCCGCACTCCTAGGCCTCCAACAGTCTCAGCAGGGCTCCCAAGCCCCTCCGTAACCCCTCTCTCTCTAGATTCTCTAACAAAACAGGCTGGGGGAAAAAATCCTTCTCCAGCAACAATAGCAAACAATTGCCCTTCTCCATGGAGGCAGGCAATCCGTAGTTTGCAATCTGCCGCCCTGAGGGCAAGTGCCTGCAGTCTTCCACAGACTACACACCTGGCACTGCCCTGTGCCAATGCAAAATACAAGAAAGCAAACCTAAAAACATTTGTTATAAACTTGTTTGCCCAACAACACCCCACTAATTTCCTGCTTCCTTAAAACCTTATATAATTCCCACTCATTGAGATTAAGTGATTTACTTTTAATGAACAGAATATGACAAAAGTTATGGGATGTCACCTTTGAGTTTAAGCTATAAAAAGACTGTCATTTACCTTGAATGCCACTCTCCCCCCCCCTTTTTTTTTTACACTCTCTTCCTTCTCCATATTTCTCACTCTGGGAGAAATAAGCTGCCATGTTGTGAACCAAGAACAAGGAGTACCTAATGCCTATTAATAACCATGTGAATAACTTCAAAAAAGTATAGCTAATGTGGCCCCAATTGACACTTGACTGCATTCTTACAAGACTTTCTAACCCAGTTAAAATAAAAACTACTTCACTCCATTAATTTAACTGGATAAAATTGGCTTCATTTGTAAGTGGGAAAGATTGGATTGTATAGACTATGTCAAGAACTAAAAACATGCCTGACTGGTGATGGCATAGTGAATAGAGCATTAATCTTGGAAGCTGATTTCCCAGTTTTGAAATCAAGTTGCTGGCTTGAGCACAGGGCCGCCAGCTTGATCACAGGATCATCAACATTACCCTATGGTCACTGCCTTGAGCAAGGGGTCACTAACTCGGCTACAGTGCCCCTCCCACACACCCATCAAGGTACATATGAGAAGCAATCAGTGAACAATTCAAGTGCCACCTGACCACCTGGCCGGCAGTGCGAAGCCTCAACCTGGGACAAGAACCCAGGATTGAAACCTAAAGGAGCTGGCTTGAGTGTGGGCTCATCCGGCTTGGGTGCGGGGTCACCAGCTTGAGTATGGGATCATAGACATGACCCCATTGTCACTGGCTTGAGCCCAAGGTC
Organism: Saccopteryx bilineata; assembly: GCF_036850765.1. Classification (NCBI taxonomy): domain Eukaryota; kingdom Metazoa; phylum Chordata; class Mammalia; order Chiroptera; family Emballonuridae; genus Saccopteryx; species Saccopteryx bilineata. The sequence continues at coordinate 48,063,779 of NC_089494.1, read as the reverse complement.
ACTGGCTCAGATGGATCCCCACCTGTCAAGCCACGTATGAGAAAGCAAGCAGTGAGCAACTAAAGTGCCACAACTATGAGTTGATGCTTCTCATCTCTCTCTCTTCCTGTCTATTTCTCTCTCTCTCTCTCCTCTCTCTCTCTCTCTCTCTCTCTCTCTCATGTGCGCCCTTAAAAAAAAGTAGAAGCTCCTATCTCCAGCCAGTTGGTGATCTGTAAGAATACTGGCCAAATGCTGTCACCACTTCTTTTTAAAAAGATGTCATATATACTTTCTGTTTAATTTTCTGTGAAGTGTTTAAATGTTGGCAACAATAAAATCTCTCAAGACTCTATAGTCTAAATAAAATAAAACTGGAGACCATGTGTCACCAGTTTTAAACCTCTAATCTAAATGACTATCACTCTCTAGGATTATATAACTATTTTGCTCGATTTCATTTTAGTTTTTCTTTTCAAAAATTTTATTTTCCAAGCAAGTTTTCTCTGCTTGTATATGCATGGAAAGATCATGCCTAATTGCTCAAAAGGGCAAATATACTGAGATAAACTTGTTAGTGGCAGCCTGACCAGGTGGTGGCATGGTGGATAGAGCATAGGATTGGGACACAGAGGACCCAGTTCAAAACCTTGAGGTCACCAGCTTTAGCTGGTGCTCACCAGTTTGAGCGTGAGATCATAGACATGACCTCATGAGTGCTAGCTTAAGCCCAAGGTTGCTGGCTGGCATAAGGGATCCCTAGCTTAGCTGGAACCCCCCAGTCACTTAGGAGAGGCACATATGAGAAAGCAATCAATGACCAAGTAAGGTGCCACAATGAAAAATTGATGCTTCTCATCTCTCTCCTTTCCTGTCTGTCTGTCCCTGTCCCTTATCTGTTTCTTTCTCTGTCTCTGTCTCTCTCTCTCTCTTTCACACACACACACACACACACACACACACACACACACACACGCTTGTTGGTTGCATTAATAAAGAGAAACCCCAAAGAAAGGGGAATTCAGAACAAAGTTATATCATTCATTCATCTTGGCCCCAGAAGATTTTATGGGTTTTAATTTATGAAGAAAAGCTGGATGTTTCCACACATAAGTTTTGAGATGTCACGTTCATCAAGCACATGTTGTTCCCAAGCTTTTAGCTTTAAATAATTTTATTACCATTTTTTATATTTTCTTGAAAATATACTGACCAATTATCACTCTGGTTAGTTGAGTTATGAACAGTATTACATTCATTTTGTCTTACATACTTAGAGTTATTTTTATTCTTGAAATGAAATAATTTTTTTGTTTCCTTTAGCCTGCTCTGTCATTTTCTAGTCTGGTCATTACTTTTTTCCCACTCAAAAATAATTTTTACCATCAAAAAGAAGGAAAATGAAATAGGTTATGAAATTATTACTGCTGATTCCAAAGAAAAGCCAATTTTAACACTAAAAATTTTTTTTCTGACCCACTACTTTCAGGAATGATAGTATTAACAACATCTAGGTTGTTTATAAAAATAAAACAACTCTTTCAAATTATCAATTATATGAGCAAATAAATTTTCTTTGCCTTATTTTAGAAAAAAGATAGTTGTAGTAGAAACATGCCTATGCAAACAAACCTCTGGCAACACTTCTTAGTTTGATAGCAATGAGCCTGAACATTAGATATATTTAATATTTTTTGAACTTTGAATTTTTCAATCATTAATACTTATTCTTATATTAATATAGAGTCCAGTGATTTTTTTCTATTTCTTACAACTAATATAAAGAGAATATTATATTTCTTATGTAAGCATATAAAATTTTAAGAACTTGACATTTCCTTATCCTAGTTTATTCATGTCTTAGAAAAATACCTCAGGACAAATATTTTATTGCAGTACCTGCAATATTTTATTTCAGAACTGGTTGTGACTTTGCAAGTTCTTCTTTTCATTTATTTACTATTTCAATAGCATGGCTTAGTTTATAATACTCTTCTAAAGACTATATATTGTCAAGTAAAGAAAAAAATGGGTACAGCAAAAATAAAAAGTAAAAAGAAATATAGTGACTTCTTATTGCAATGAAACCAGCTGAAGTAAAATTTCAATTTAATTAACATTTTAACACTTTTTTATAGACATGACTATGCAGAATACAGTATCAGTTCATGTAATATCAGAAAGTGACTTACTCTATTACAATAACAATATCAAATATTTTCTTAAGAGAAGCTACATTTGCATACCAGAGTAACTGAGAAAAAAGGAAATTCTTAGTTGGCCATCTGTATTTGGTCTCTTCATGCTAATTATGTACTAGTGTCCCATTTTCCTCCAAAGATTTTGAATATTATACAAGTACATCTTAGAGCATTGATGGATTCTGGTCAGTAAAGGGACTATATTGATTAAACACAAGTATTTCAGAGGTCTTGGTCATAAAATAGAAAATAGATGTTGTGATTATTCATGGGATAAATTTTCCTTAATGTGGTCCTGGCTGTTGGCTCAGTGAATAGAGCATTGGCCCAGCATATGGATGTCTTGAGTTCAATTCCTGGCCAGGGCACACAGGAGAAGTGACCATCTGCTTCTCCCTTTCTCTCTTCTCCTTCTCTCCATCCTATCCTCCTGCAACCAGTGGTTCAATTGGTTCAAGCATGGCCCCCGCTGCTGAGATGCATTGGCATGCATCAGCGTCAGGTGGTAAAAATAGCTCTGTACTGGAGCATCAGTCACAGATGAGGTTGCTGGGTGGATATCAGCCCAGGCACATAAGGGAATTTGCCTCACTATCTCCCCTCTTTTCACTTAAAAAAATTGCTTAATATGGTAAAATAATTTTAGACTTAAAATAATTACTCAATACAACAATTAAATATGGAAAGTATGAAGAGAAAAAGATGATTGCTGTTATTTAAATTTAATAAATTCCCATTACTAGAATAACTCATCAGAATTTGAAAAATAGAATAAAATTAAAACTAACTGCAAATGCACTGAAGCTTTGGGATACTGTCTCAGATATATTTCATTTAGTACTTTCAACCTTCTATGGGAATACAACTGCTAATATTTTAGTGTTAAGAGGCTGAGTTTTAGAAAAATCGATAAGTGGTTAATGCAAGATTCTCAGTTAGCTCTTTCCACCAAGGGTTGTGCTTTTGCTACATCATGAGAGGAAGTGAACAATATAAAATTAAATGGCAGCTTCACAGAATATGAATACATGCCAGACAAAAAGTACTAAATACTATAGTGTAATGGTTAATTTTATATGTAAACTTGATATTGACCATTTAAAAAGTACTATAAGCAGGTTTTAAAATCTACATCATATGCACTTTTACTATGATAATTTTATGCAAATCTTATTTCAGGCTTTTATTTCAAACACCTGGATCTTCTTTCAGAAAAATCCTATGGGATACTACTTAATTTAAATTATATTAAGAAATAAAGCAGGAAAGAATAATATCTACACTGAATTTAATGAGAATGAATTATTTCCTCTAAGTGTTCTAAAATTAAAATAAATTTAAACATTTTTGAAATTCCATATATTATATCATGTGCTTGTTTATGGAGGGAAATGCTTTTCTATACACACCAAGGCCTAAAGGAAATTAATATATTCTCCTACTTTCATTTTTGGGAGCCAATATTTATAATTCATATGACAAAATGATTAGACTATTTTAAGATTGGTTTACATGTTTAAGTCTTGGTTCATTACAGAGATACTTGTCAATCAGATCTCTTGATCCAATAAATTGAGTTTAATTTCTGAATTTATCCTCTCCATATTATCCAGAAAATCTGACCTAAAATATATTGTTGTGCAACTACTAACATCATCTAAACTAGGTGTGTGTTTACATCAGGAAAATCAGGAGAATGTTCCTATAAGCTATGACATTAATGTGGAGTTTAAATTAGCGATAAACTTTTAACAAGTATTTTCTTGAGCCATATAAAACCATATGGCACTTTGTAGATCAAAAATGAATAAATAATGTAAATTTCACATAGATCTACCTTATTACATAAAATAATGAGAGCCTCTAGTGACAATAAAGGCTTAAAAAAAGGTAAAGAGTGAGAAAACTTTGTATTTTAGAAATGAGAAACATTATATTACACATTGTCATAGATATGCTTTTGATTTAGTGAATATTATTTTAAAAGACTATGTCAGATTTTTTTCCAGTAGGAATCAAAGAGCATCAGGCAAATAAAATTATGAAAGTTACTACCATTTCTGAAATAATAACATACAACCACTGACAAATTCAAGAACCTGAACTATGACTATTTAGTGTAAAAACTACTGTTCTGAGGTTAATTAATATATAGTGGCCATATAGTCATTTATTGAGGACTAGTATATGTAAAATTTATCTACTTTATTTTTGCCTACGTTTAAAACATGATAGCAAGGCTGATGACTGCCTTTCAGTAGACAGTTCAAGCTATCCTGAGTACTTGAGGCAGGTATCCAAGATTATAGATAAATGTCAAGACCTAAAAGCAGTCAGATAGATAAGTAAGAAAAATAGAGAAATAGAAAAATGCACTTTACACACAGATACATAAGATATAGCAACACAGAATCACCACTATTCAGATGTATGCAAACATGAAGCTTGCTTTTTTTCTGGTTGACTCTAAACATTATTTTTCCTTGGCAAAAAGTAAATTAAATGTACTTCTACCAAGCAGACACAGTCCAGTGCAAAAATATTTTAGTCTTTACTTATTTTAGAGAAGATTAGAATTTCAGTGATGATTCAGTTTTGGTCTTCAGATCAAATATTACTTTTATGTTTTCATCGCTCAATCTTCTTCCTGATCTTACATTTAATTACACAGAATTTACTTGTGCTACTTTGGGAAGATGTTGAAAGGAAGGAGAATTAGTTAACATAGGTCAAGATCTGTTTATGAAAATGGGTAGTTGTATGTCTAGCTAGCATGATTCCTCTAACGGCTGAAAACGCTGGTGTTTTGACTGCTGTTATCACTGGCTAGTTCAAGGTACTGTCTCTATTGCAGTATATTTCAAGATTTTTCAGTCAGGTTATTGAGCAATCTTTGTACAACTTCAGATGTAAAAACCTCTGACATGACAGGTAAGAAGGGTATCTCTTCAACTCCTGAGGATACTGTGGTAGTGGATGAGGGAGGTTCCTGTCAAATAGAACAAGGCCCCAGCTAACCTCCAGAGTTTTCTAGAAACTCACAGGAAATTTACTAATCCCTTCTGGGATGTAAATCTAAGGCCCACCACTTACTATTTGTCTGACAGTAAGCAGGTTACTTGTCCACTCTGTGCCTCCATTTTTTCCCAAGGCATAATTTAGAGTTAAAGAATGTTTTACTGCTGTCTTCAACTGTGTCCTTTCCCCAAGAATAATCTAGCACTTCCCTGTTAACCTTTAGCAGAAGCACATCAGAAAGAAGGTGTATTATGATTACTTTACATAGCACTGTTAAAAATAGAAAACATTAGAAATATCTTTGCAAAGTCAGCTTAGCATAACATTGGGTTATATTTCTGAGAGAGAATAAGTACATAAAATAGGTCAGTCTCATCTGCACTTTCTTTTTTTTTCTTTTTTTGTGACAGAGACAGAGAGAGACAGATAAGGACAAACAGACAGGAAAGGAGAGAGATAAGAAGCATCAATTCTTCATTGCAGCACCTCAGTTGTTCATTGATTGCTTTCTCATATGTGCCTTGACCATGGGGCTACAGCAGACCAAGTGACCCCTTGCTCAAGCCAATGACCCTGGGCTCAAGCTGGTGAGCCTTGTTCAAATCAGATGAGCCCGCGCTCAAGCCAGCAACCTCAGGGTTTCGAAACTGGGTCCTCTGCATCCCAGTCCAATATTCTATCCACTGCGCCACCTCCTGGTCAGGCTTATCTGCACTTTCATAAAATTTATAACAGTCTTGTTTGCATGCCAGAATATGCAGCTAAAGAGTGCAGGCTCTGAGTTGGATGCCTGGAAATTAATCCTGTTCTACCACTTACTGTGTGCTTAAAAAACTAAGTTACCTTCTTCGTGATTCACTTTCCCCATCTATAAAGTAAAGTTACTATTGGTGCCTTTATCATAACATTGTTGTGGTGATTTTAAAAGTTGATTTATGAAAACTGCTTAGAAGAATGCCTGAAACAGATAATATTAAATAAATAATACCATTTTAAACATTAAAAAAAATCTAAGGCAGTTAAATATCTTTACTAATTACACAGAATATTTCAACAATGATTGGATAGACAAAATGAAACCAGAAAAATATCCTTATTCATGCTGCCTGTCCCCACTCAGCCAAATAAGTAGAGACAAGGATTAAATCTTTATGGGTGCTTTATTCAGATGGCTGGCAATCTGAGAAGATGGGGGTTCTGTACCCAGAAATCATCTTAACACTTCACCTCAGACATTTTTATAAGGGGAAGAAAGGGATAAGTAAAGTTTGGAATTCGGGAAGAAGTTTATTAGATAAAAGTTGCAGTACAGGGATTCTCTTTGTGTTTCTTCATCTGCTGACCAGTAATTCTTTATCTGCATCCTTTTCAGTGGACATTCTGTTCTTGGAGCATCAGAGCTTAAGTTCTATTTTGTTTGTGGATCTCCTGGGCCTGAGGCACAAAGGTAGATTGCTTGCAGCTTCATGAAGTCATGTAAGCCCATTTATGTATTCAGCTCCTGGAACAAAGCTTTTTACTTGCATTGATCATAAGCCTATTGATTTTAACTAAAAGCTACTATTACTAAAGCTAAATTCCTAACTCATGAATTCCCCTATCAAAATTAAAAATACAATTTATGAAAATTGTGGAGCAACTTGAAAATGGGCAATGACATCTATCTACATTAAGTTTAACACCAAAAAAAAGTATCATTTTTAAGCCAAAATATCTGCTTTTTCCAGTTAAGTATCCAAAGGAACACTTAGTACTGTAGGTTGAGGCATATTAGGAATTATAGAGAGCCAAATATATTACTAATTAAATCTTCCTACATAATATCTAATAATCATTATATATTGTTAATATTACTAACCCAGAAAGTGCTAAATAGTATAGTAAGAACACTCTATGTAAGTAGTTGTTCATTAGATTACATATCCAATGTAATCTATGAAAATAAAGACCTAAACAGTGAAGGTTGCCACCCCAAAACATGCTTCTTTGGGATATTGATTATTTTAAGCTGGTTATTTTTAAGAAACAAAAACTCAGAAAAAAACTTTTGCCTTCTCCCTAACTACTTAAAATAATTGAGGTAGAGGACCTGCTCGAGGAAGGGAGCTATCATTATAGATAACTATAGTTTAATATGAACTAGTTCATGATAGACAGGGAAGTCCATTTCATCGAAGTCCACTCTCTGTCCTATTGTTAAAGATGGCCCAGCAAACATTTATCAAACTTTTGCTTTCCTATTCACATGTGAATTGCCTTCCTCCCTTTAATGTTTCAAACCAGTACCTCATCCCTTTCTCCTTATCTGGAGATGACATATAAACCCCAGCTGCCCAATTTGTCCTTGTGGGCCCCATACTCTTATGGAATCCCCATATGTACATACTTAATCATATTTGTTTATTTTCTCCTGTTAATCTGTCCTGTCAAATTGATTATTAGCCAGAAGAACTAAGAGGGAAAAGAGGAAACATTTTCCCTCCCTCACAAAATACTATATATTTGCATTTGAGAAAAATTAAATTTCTATGTAAGATAAAAGGTTTAGCTCCAAGTAAACAGATTTGGTTTTGGCGAATCCTAACCACTAGACCACCAGGGAACGCCCAGATTTGGTTTTGGAAAAGCAGGGTATAAACCACTTCCATGAGCCAGGAACCAGCTATGATCCTGGAAAGTATAAACTGTGTCAAAATTTCTTACTGATCTCCTGATGCTGAAAAATGAAAAAAGAAATAACAGTTTTTTTTTGTGTGTGTGCTTTTTACTGAAGAGGACATAAAAATATTTGGAAATAAAAACAACCAATTTTCAATTTATTTGATTCAAATTTTGGATGGTAAAAATAGCATTAAACTCATATTTAATCAACCAATCAATAGTATATGTGTACCAGCTTGGTTAAATATTATTTTAAATCTTAAATTTTGACATTCTGAAAATAGCTGTCATTTCTGAACAACTAATTTACCTATAAAAATGGAGACTTTAAAAAAAATTTTATTTTTAGTGATAATGAGCAAAATATAAACTAAAATGACAATTTGATTAGATCTGAAGAAAACTTGTATCACCCAAAAGAATGATTTCAAAATATCATTTTTTATGGGATATATATTATTTTCAATAAATTTTACAAGTTTTAGCATATCCTAAAACAAAAGACATCAATTGCCTGACCAGGCGGTGGCTCAGTGGATAAAGTGTCAGACTAGGACGTGGAGGACCCAGGTTTGAAACCCTGAGGTCACTCGCTTGAGCACGGGCTAATTTGTCTTGAGTGCAAGCTCACCAGCTTCAGCAAGGGGTCACTGGTTTGAGCATGGGATCATAGACATGACCCCATGGTTGCTGGCTTTAGCCCAGAGAACACTGGTTTAAAGCCCAAGGTTGCTGGCTTGAGCAAGGGGTCATTCATTCTGCTGTAGCCCCCTGGATCAAGGCACATATGAGAAAGCAATCAATGAACAAGCAATCAACAAACAACTAAGATGCTGCAATGAAGAGTTGATGCTTCTCATCTCTCTCCCTTCCTGTCTGTCTATCCCTATCTGTCCCTCTCTCTGACTCTCTCTGTCTCTGTAAAAAAAAAAAAAAAAAAAAAAAACCACAAAAAACAAAAAAACAAAAAACAAAGATATCAATCAATTCCACACAACATTAACCTTCTAATCCTGGCTAGGGGCAGCTAACTCAATTACAAGAATAAAGCAAGTAACCTAAATGAATGAAGAAGCCATATATTTGAGGAAAGGAAGATAATTTCTCCTTTTGAGTGGAGCAGCAGTTTCTCAGTTCCAAATAATTACTGCTTAGGGCTGTTGGAATTTAGAACATAGATAAATCTTCACTTTTACCCAAGAAATTGGGATCCCATAATTTTCCTTTTTAATGTTGGCAACAATTCTAAAAATTTTTAAGATATGGGACAAACAAAGCATCTCTGCACACCAAAATAAGCCAGCTGGCGACCATTTGGTGAGTCCACACCAACGTTCATCATGTTTTCCTGCCTCGGCAGCTTTACTTATAACCTTCCCTCAGCTGAGAATGCACTTTGCACTCAGTTGGCCACATGTGACTCTGGCAGTGAAATGTCTACTGTTTGCATGAGCTGTTTCTCCTGTTTAAAGATGGCAGTGATCCTGCTTCCTCAGTGTATATTGAACACTCTCTCAGTCCTTGTTTACCTCTCTAATCACATATCCTGAAAATAAGTCTTATATTTGTGCCTGATTCTAAAACAATAAAAGCATGAATTTCTTATGAAATTTAATATATATATATATATTCATTTAAAACCTTTTATATAACAGAGTTTAAATACACAACAAATGAATAGATTCTAACATTAGTCTCTTTGAAATAAACTGCATAATAGGAAAGATTTCTATTTTAACTTTATCTGGATTCATGGGGATAGATGTTGAGGTAATGAGAAGTGTGAGAGCACATGTGATGGATATGTAGGCTTGAACCATTTTAACAGCTGACAGTAACAGTTCTAAAGCTAATTCTTTAAATTAATATACCTAAATATGTCTAATGCCAAGAAGAATCAAAAAGCAATATTTTTCCAAAATTATTATTGAAATAATAGAATTATCTTGTATGATTTAATACAAATGATACTGCTTTATCACACTAGATGTTTTATATTTAAATAAAAGACTAAAATGGCTCATTACCTCCCTGTGAATTATATGATATTGACCTTTAATGAATCAATGATATTGATTTATTTCTTGAGCACTGAATTGTGGAAAAGTCCTTATTAAATATACTCTCCCTCTACCCTTTCTCATTGTACTATTTCAAAGCTAATAGAAAGAACAAAAAAAATAAAGATGCGAGAACAGATACTAAAATCCCCTAAAGAGGTGACATAGAACATGATTTTCAAGATTACTTTAATAGCAAATTCATGAAATGAGAATAAGAGCAGCATAATAAATTCAGTACCCTATATGTAGAGTTCATATATGGAAGCAAGTATCTTCAAGAACTCATAGATAATAAAACCTTGACAAGCTCTAAATATTAATGCACCAAGCTCTTAAAAATTTGTCTCCATTTCAGACAAATTCTTAGACTAGACAATAATAAAAGACCTAATGTTTAGAACAACATTTCTCTATTTTATACAGCATTACCTAATTTACAAAATATTTTTTGTATATTACTTCATTTGATAAATGCAACTCTATTAAGGAGAAAGGGTAGAACCTGATATTATTTTGGAATGGGGAAAGCAATAATTAGCAAAATTAGGTGACTTGCTGAATTTTAACAGTTAACAAGAGGCAGGCTAGTCCTTGGGTCTCCTAACATTATCTGTAAGGTTTTCCCCACCACATCCTTTAACTCATCACAGATTTAGAGTCCCATCATCATGGAGCATATTCATAGACTTTTTGTAGCAAAGGTGGGGAGTTATCTAGTCTTTCTTTTTTTAAATTTAGATATACTTTTGCTAAATTTACCAAGGAGGAATTGAAGTTCATTTCTGCATAATAGGACATAGATGGAGCTTTTGTTAATACTTTCTTGGCATCTATCTAACTCTTCACCAACAGCTGCAGGACAAAAGTATGCTAAGGAACAATCTTTTCAGTTCCACCTTGAAAGCCCTACAAGCCCTGCTTTGTGATTCTGGCTCCTTAACAAAGAGTTTTATAAAAGTAATAACACTAGTCATTTGAGAGCCTCCACATTCCAAATTACAGACTTCGGATTATCTCCAGTGTTCAAGGCTCTTGGTTTATGGTTTTTTTAATTTGCCATGTGGGCATTAACTGTCTAGAAAAGTCCTGGATGGTACTAACATAAGATAGCCCTTCCTCCCCTTTACAGAGATAATCAGAGTTATTGCATAAGGAAAGTGAAGATGGATATAGAACTAATGGCAATTGAGTGCTTAATTGAAAGGAAGTAAGTATTTTTCTCTGTGAAATGCACAATAGTTTGACCAGCTTGGTGTAACATGGACCATCAGCAGAAGGAGCAAAGTTCATACCTTTGCCCAACTCCTCACAAGGCTTCCTGACAGAGTTACCCCAATAGTTTTCAATGAGGGCTTGCAAATGGCATATCTCAAGTTCAGGCTTAACTGGCAGACAGTCTCAGCTATAAGTCAGAACTTGAATGCCAACTCCCTCTCCAAAGGATTAGTGCTACCAGTGCTTTGAAAAGGCCATGTGGTATAGGGCCAATTTAAAAGAAAATAGAAACATTTAAGTTTATATGCTATTTTAAAATTCAATATAATCATGTGTTGCTACAATTTACAACAAATAAATAGATTTTTACCAAATTGTTTTAGGAATGTTCTTGCTGACTATAATTGTATGGCTGTGTTGTAATGCTATTCAGTTCCTTGGCTTCAAATTCTGGAATCACTAAACAGGAAAACAAATGACCTAACTGAAAGCAGAATTAGTTTATTTGGCTGATGTTCAGGGCTCTATATTTTCATGGCTGTTGGAATTAGCCTGTCAATGTGTTTATTTGATAGCTCTGCTTTTAACATGTAGAAGGTATATGATCATGAATGTGTTTTTAAAAAGACAGACTCTATTAAGATGACTATCAACTTTTAAAATGATTGATGTTTAGTTGATGTCTCAGTGCTTTATCTTAGAACTTCTAAAAATGTAAAGTGACTAGATTTTAATACTAAAGCATCTCAGCTATTGCCACGTAGCATAATAATCAGTCAGTCAAAAAATGATCTATTGTTGTACTAACTCAACTCTATATCCATGGAGCCAAATGGCAAGTTAGAAAGAAAAATCAAATATTTTTGACCAAGATAAAGTTTTGGTTTAAAAATATCAGATAAGAAATTCTGTTTGCTCAAATGCTTCCTTCAATTTATAATTACTATTATTAACAGAATTTTGAAAAAATGTCAAGAGGTTTTTTTTCTTACATAATTTTACCCACCTTTCTTTGATTATATGTTCTAAGATAAAAACCATAGTTGCCTGTAGAGGCTTAAGGATTTTATAAACATCAGTCAATGTCACAGCTAGAAGTAAATGAATCAAAGGATATAGAAATAAATCCTGAAGTGACTTCTCTATGAAACTAGTCAGTTATTTCATTAAGGAACATTTTAGATTATAATAAAATGCATTGCATCTTTATCAGGGCGGACAGGGTTGTATTAACTAGCTGGGGTGGACAACAAAGATGAGGAGAGGAAGAGAAAAGATAGTATATCTTATCTGAAAAAAATTTTAGTTGTGACCCTAATTCTGCTTTCCACTTTCAGGCTGAACCAGCCCGGCTCTTGGATTCCAGAATTTTTAGTGAACTGAGATGAACAACACAAAAAGAGTGAGGAGTCTTTGTGTCTGTAGATCAGAAACAGGAGCAATTTATTTGCTCCATAATTTGCCAGTCTCAGGTCTTACCTTAATTCCTACATATTCTATATTGGGGTGAGGTGGAAGATAGAGGTTTTAAGGTTCTTTCTCTCTTGAAGGATTAGTTAATGCAAGAGCAACAGGACATGGAAGAGTAGATATTATAAGTTGGGAGTAGCTCTTTGAAGAGGCAATCCAAAGAGGGTGTCAGTAAGAAAAAGTGTTTTTAAGTTATTTGTTCCTCCTACTCCGAGTCTGAAACCCTAGAAACATGGCTGACATGTATCCTTGACACATAACAGAAATGGGAAAACAGAAGAATTGTTGATCTCTTTGGAGTGGTTAAAATGTGTTATTAAAGTTTTCTACATCTGAGCTAAGGCACTGAGCCTACAAAGTATAGATGCCCCTTTTTGAAAAATACAGAAATATTAGTTTCTGGCAGTAAAAGAGTACGTCCTATGGAAGCTCTGGGTTACCTTAAATGTATTCCCATTAATTCCTATATATCTTAAAATCTGTACAGCTCAGTGTTACTCCTTCTAAATGCCTCTAAAGGAAAACTCATGAAGATAATGGATAGGTCATTCTATAATATTATCCATCAAAAATACATTTGTTTTAATAGCTAATTCAAGAAAGCAAGCCAGTGTCTCACTACAGATCATTGTACACTTAGCTCACCCAAGTCACCAGTCTACAGACTCTTAACTCAGTGTGGGCTTTCATAATCCACAAGACCTCATGTGAAATATTTTTAATATCATCTTTGCCTAAAACAGAAGTTGCCATGGAAACACCATTATATTTTTCTGCAGGCAGTAGTTGAAATATGCAAAGTCCCCTGATAAAACAACAATTTTTTTTCAGACATCCTATCTCCCAAAAAGATAAAATTATATTGCACAGCTTTGAGTTATACAAAGCAGTCATCTCAGAGTGAAATTTGGAGAATATGTAGTATATTTCTGTTACCTGAGCACTGATTACTTTTATACTCTGGAGAAGTCAGCATCTTTTAGTAAAAGAACTCAAGATCTCAAATTTACCTAAGATAGTGTTGAATTAGGTATTTTATTCCCTAATGTATATATGTTTCCCTAAGATCCATCCTACTGAAACTTCCATAAAATAAAGTTTAAATGTCAAAAAGAAAAAAAAAACTGAATAAAGTGATTTAAAAATAACTGCTGAATGTTTGTGAACAACGCAAAATAAAATGAAATTTGTCATCAAACAGATTAAAAGGGAGTCTTTGCATTCAATCTCCAGAGCCAATATTCCATTTGGAAAGCCTCTAGCACTCCACATTGTTGATTAGGTGACCCCTCTGAACTTTTATAGTTCTTGGATTCCTATCATTTTATCTACTATAAAATGCATAATCTCCTCAAGCTGAAAAACCAAATCCAGCAACTCTTACCATTATAATTTTTTAATAGTTCCCCTAAAAGGCAAATTCTATCATCCTAAACTATTAATTTTAGAAGTCTTTAAGATATTCCTAAGTATAGTCTGATTTATTTTCAAGAATATAAGTCCTTATACTTCCAGCATACCAATACTTTTATATGTTGAATATCACCTTGATATTACATTAAGCTTCTTTCTCAATAGATTATAAAAATGAGTCATTCAATTTAATATTTCATGAGAAACAAGCAGATTTTAGACATGATTACGCCACTACTATGTTCAACTTCTATCTTATAAAGAAAATGGCTAATAATAGAATAAGGTCTTCACTGTGCTCATTGATCTTACCTTAGTTCTACAAATAGATTCTGTGTTTCAACATGTAAAGTCTTAATATGTATCTTATAGATCCCATGCAATTAATGCATCAACAAAACTTGCACCATAATATTACTCTTCTAAGACTCAGACTCAGAGAAGTTTCTGGCATGTAAAATTTCCAAATTATATGCTATAGTGCATAAATTAGCTCCATCCTTGTTTTTACAATATCTGAATAATTTACAGTATTATATTAGATTAATACCCTATATCAAATAGACAAAACAAGTGTTCTCTTCTTTGTTGGTAGTTTTTATTATAAAAAACAAAGAGACAATATAAAATACAAATTAAACTGTTGGCTAATTATTGCCAGAAAAAATAATTTAATAATAATATAATTAAAAATTAAATTATGGAAAGAGATTGGTGAAATTATATATACATAACACAGCGTTATAGAGAGCAGAAAAGCAAATCCTGGAGGGAAGGGGGGAGGGTTTTGGGGGAAAGAGGGCAAAGGAGATGTTGAGGGGAACATGGGGGAGGGGGATGTATTTGGGGGAACACTAGGATCAATATAAACACAATAAATTAAAATCAGTAAAAGTTAAATTATGATTTAGACCAAATTAATCAAAGTTTCAATTAATATAAATTCCTCTTTCAACAGCTTAACTAATTTTACCATTTTGGGGATATTTTGCTGTAACTTACCCTAAAAGATCCACTGGGGTACAGATATACCAAGAAACAGAGCAGGGAGGGTATCAGATATTTTGGGGTTTTAATGAAAAACAAGATGATTAAATAGTAATGGCATACCTTAAAAAGAAAATTATGCCAAAATCAGCTCTTTCCCGTTTTATGTTGCAATACATTGAAAGTTGCCCAAGGAACTTGGCAGTGAAAATGCTTTCTTTTAAAAATAAAAATGTCCTTGCCTACAAATTCTTTTGTGATTCAATTCTCTTTGGAAATAAGATAGCTCTTTACTACTTGGTTCTAATTTATAATTGCTTTTACCAACTCTGTATAATCAATATAATCTATTATTTTTGAGAAAATTTATTTTGTTTATTTTAAATATTAATAACCCTCAGTCCTTGTGGCGTGGATCATCACTTTTTTAAGTTTTATTTTAGTTTACTTTTTATGAAATTATGCATGCATGTATTTACTTATGGTGTCTGATATTATTTATTAAAAGACTATAACCTTCCCAGTACTATGCCGAAGGGGGGAAATGGCATGCTGAAAAGGCTTTTCCATTCTCCGCTGAGTTCCCATTCAGCGACACACCTGGCCAGACACCTGTATACCAAGGGGTTGCCAGTGGTCTGTGTTTCTCAGACATGGATACCTTTCCCTCAGTTTTGGTCAGCGGAAAAATTCAACACTTGAAAGTTTGCCATCTTGTCAGCTCCTGTCATTTATATAATTTATTGTGGAGTCATTTTCAATCCATTCTGAAATTAGCCACGGTCTAATTGTGTTTTCTTACAAATGACAAATATTACATTAAATCATTTTTCAATTCCATTATATGATACCACTTTTCAATCCCAGGGAAGAATGTCAGCCATCTCCATTTTTCTATTATCGATCAGTGCCTGAATGAGAGCAACATCTCCGACTCTTCATCATATAAGTTTATTGTTTACTAAAAACAATTATATTCTCCTTTATGGAATCTGTTCCTTTTGCTCAGAGTAAATTTCTTAGTTCAGCTTCAGGTCATCTCTATATTATAGAACCATTAAAGCAGGAGCAAAATAAAATAGATTCATCCCAAAGCTATTATGAGAGAGAAGGAAAAAAAGATAATGCTTATAAATCACAACAATAATTAAAATTTTCCTTTTTCAGATATTTCCCAAGACACTGTCATATAATGAAAATGACCTAATTTTAGTAATATTTTGAAATTTTAAAATTACTTGTATTGCATAATTAATATGATGTTATCATTTTGGTTGAATTATATTCTCAAAAATTGTCTATTGGATTCATATTTATAAACAGCAGCTCTTCAGACTGTGTTAATACCTAATTAACTCACTTATTAGGTGAAATAATAGTTTCTCATTTGGTTACAGCTTATTGTAAAAAATCCACAGATTATTGAAATAACTTCTGAAAAATATATAGGTCAGATTGCTCTCCAGCATCTTTTTTGAAATTTATAGTAATCATTGTAAATTTGATCTGAAATGATCTGTTATACTTGTTCTAAATTTGTGAAAATTTATTTTCAAAGACATTTGGAGTATATTATTTCAAAGAAAACCACTAAAAAACCTAAATATTTTCATGCATATGTCTTATCAGTACATCCCAAGTTGCTGTATTTGTGGGTTTTTTTTTTACCTACCACAGTCCTCCTAGTGATACTTTATTTACTCTGTATATAGAGCAATTTTAATATTTAGTCATCTATCTCTTTGCTCAGCAAACATTTATAGAACTCCAGCTGTATGCTAAGTAACATAAAAATTACAAAGAATACTAAGACAATTGGGAAGGAGGAAATATATTTGAACATATATTAAGAATTATAAAATTATTTTTATTTTATAATATTTTTATTATATAAGGTGGGGCTAAAGTAGGTTTACAGGTTTTTCTATGAAAAATAATATAAGAATTAATAAGCAATAATACAAAAATATACTATCTCACATACTCACAACTGTAAACTTACTTTTGTCTTAACCTGTATTTATATACTTTTAGATTATATTATAAATATTATAAAATACTTCAAATGTGCAATAATATGAAGAATGATATAACAAATATCTATATAGCCATTGCTCAGATTTGACATAATCTTAAGTACTCATGTATTTACTTCAGATTTAAAAAATAATAATAATGCATTATAAGATCCTGGCTGGTTGGCTCAGTGGATAGAGTGTTGGCCTGGTGTATGATGTCCTGGCTTCAATTTTCAGTCAGGTCACACAAGAGAAGTGACCATCTGCTTCTTTCTTCCTCCCTCTTCCTCTTCTCTCTGTCCCTCCCACAGTCAGTGGCTTGATTGGTTCTAGAACTGGTCCCTGGGACTGAGAATAGCTTGGCTCAGGACATCAGCCTCAGATGCTAAAAATAGCTCAGTTGATTGAGCATTGGCCCCTGATGAGGATTGCCAGATAGCCTGGTTGGGGCACATGTGTTGGTTTGTCTCACTTAAAAATAATAATAATTATTATAATAATGGTGATGATGATGATGCATTATAAGACCTAACCAAATAGCTCAGTTAATTAAAGCATTATTCTGATATGCTCAGGTTGCAGGTTCAATCCTCGGCCAAGGCATGTACAAGGCCCAACCAATAAATGCACAACTAAGTGGAAAAACAAATCAATCTCTCTCTCTCTCTCAAATCAATGAAAAATATTAAAAATAAAGCATTACAGATAAAATTGCAACTCTCTGTGTAACTTTGTTATCTCTCCTCTTCTCTCCCCATAAGCAATCACTAACTTGAATTTCTGTTTCATTATTGCCATTTGATATTTTTAATATATATATGGATCCTGAAAAAAAATTGCATTAAATTGCATATTTTCAAATTTTTGTAAAAGGCATTCAAGTTTATTTATTTTTATAATTTTATTTTAGTTTTATAATTTTTAGAGAGAGGAAGGGTGAGAGTGAGAAAGAGACAGGAACATTAATCTGTTTCTGTATGTGCCCTGACCAGGGATCTAACTGGCAACCTCTTTGCTTCATGATGATGCTTTAACCAACCAAGCTATCCAGCCAGGGCAACTTTATGTATGTTTAATTCTGTTCCCATAGCTATATTATATATTTGAGGTTTATCCACTTTAAGTTAATTCCAATAATTTCCAAATTTAAAAGTTGATTTTGTGAGTAATCTCAAAAGTATGTTTTCCTATTGTGTGTGGAAGCATTTCTCTGGGTGTATTCCTGGAAATAGAATTAATTGCTTAGTAGAGTATAAGGTAAACTTTGTAACCTTTCCAAAGTGGCTGTACCAATTTGCTCTTCTATCAACATTGCATAAAAGTTTATGCTTCTTTCCATCCTTGCCAACTGTTCTATTTTCAGACTTTATATTTTCTGCCAAACTGACAAGCATGAAGCAGTAACTTGTTTTGATTAGTAGAAAAATGAGTTCTTTTTCAAGGTTTATCAGCTTTTTTATTTTCCTCTGGTGTGTATATTTTCTGTTCATATTCATAATTTTCTATTAGGTTGTCAGGTTTTCTCTTCACATTTTAAATACTAAAGACTAAAAGCAAGAGTTCCCATTGATACCAGCTGAAGCAGTATAATAGAGCAATTTATAACACGGCTGTTAAGTCCTTATAGATGTCATGAAAACTAAATCAGATAAATCATATAAAGCATTTAAAAAGCCTAGAACATGATACACACCTAATAACAGTCGCTACTTCTTACTCCCATTCTTCTTCTTCTTCATCATCACTGTTATCTCATTCTTATTATTTTATCAAATTACCATATATGTGTGCATCTGTTTCTAGACTCTGTATTTAGTCACCAATTTTATTTTGGTTATTAGATAACTGGTATAATTCTCTATTCCTTTAATTTTTATTTTCTATATGATTTTTTACATGGATACTTTGTAAGAAGCCTATTACAGCACTTTAATTTTTATAGATCCACTTATTTCTAACTTTATAGGTAAATGAAATACAGTTATACTCATGTGATTAATACATGTAGGCTTAATTCTCACCTTATTTTGTGATTTGTTTATCATCCTCTTCTTTTTATTTTATTTTATTGCTTTTTTTACCTGATATTAAAACAATAAAAGTTTTACATATTTTTCTTTTCCCCTTGTGGTGTTTGAAAGTCTTTCTTTCAGTGGTTACCTTTATTTTTACATATATTCTTAATTATGTTTTTTTTATCAAGATCTAAATTTAATTATTATTTTTATTCTTCTCTTGAACATTACAAGAGGTTCAGCATGCTTTAATTACTCAGTACATAGCCCTTCAATCTTCATATTTTTGTCTGCAGCTTTATTTATAGTTTGATCAACATATAAAAATTTAATTCTATTTTTCAGTCAAAATAAATTGTATTTTGTTTTCTTTCTCACTCCCACTCTCCATTTTTTTTTGTATAGTGAGCAGTTTCCTAATTTTCTCTAATTATTACTGGAGCCCTTTAGTTCATAACCAAATCTAATAATTTAGTTTTACAGACTCTTGCCCCACAGTGTTATTAGGGATATTGCAAATCTAGTCTTCAAGGTTGTACTTAGCTCTATTTATGGAGTCAAGGCTGTATCCTCCTCCACTCCCCATCTCAACCCTTTCTCTCTAGCCAGAAGTGACTACCATGTTATTTGCAGTTTAATTTTACAAGTGAAATACCCCCAACTACCCCATAACTAAACTGTAAGCATTGTACCTGCCTCAGACCACAACTAATCCTCATGTCTTGTTAAAATTGCAATACCCATTATCCCAAAAGGGCAAGCCATGGATACTTCTGGGCTTTTCAACCTGGGCTCTTCAGCCTGGCTTCAACCTCGCTAGCTCCTTTGCATTTCTGGTTCTATTTCTGATTTACAGAGGACCTATTTTATTTTTTAACTTAACATGTCTCTTGAATGTGTTTATGGTTTACTTATCATTCTTTGCATTGGGATCTGCAACAAAGAATAAGCATCAAATTAAGAACACCCTGTGTCATTATTAGCACAAGTCATTAATTCATTACTCAAATCTAAATATGCTTAAAGTCCAAATTTCATACTGAGGAAAAGAACCATGTGTTAATTTTTACTTTACACAGCCATTCAGCATGAAACTATGGGTTAAGCAATGTTGATAATAAAGATGATCCAGGCCCTGGCCGGTTGGCTCAGTGGTAGAGCATCGGCCTGGCGTGCAGAAGTCCCGGTTTCAATTCCCGGCCAAGGCACACAGGAGAAGTGCCCATCTGCTTCTCCACCCCTCCCCCTCTCCTTCCTCTCTGTCTCTCTCTTTCCCTCCCACAGCTGAGGCTCCATTGGAGCAAAGATGGCCCCACCACCTGGTGGGCAGAGCGTCGCCCCCCGGTCGGGCGCATGCGGGAGTCTGTCTGGCTGTCTCTCCCCGTTTCCAGCTTCAGAAAAATACAAAAAAAAAATAATAATAATAATAAAAATAAAGATGATCCAAAATAAATAAACAAAAATTATTGATAGTTACCTTTATGGATGTTATTGAGGTTTTGTGTATTACTGTTTGTGAGAGAGCAGATATTTTAATATTATCTGAAATATATTCATTAAATTTTATGATGGTTTAAAATACGCATTTTTATAAAGGCAGAAAATCCTTTTTTATTCATTTTTTAAGTTACACAATACAAAAATTACAATACTTTCCATGTATGTATATAGTTGTTCATGAATCCCAGCATAGCAATGGTCATGAAATGATAAAGAAAAAAGAGTCTATACTCTTCTACCTACTTAAACTATAACTGCTACATTGATCACATTTAATTTTACATCAGGCTACATATTTATGTATATTTTTTGTTTGTTTTTTGACAAAGACAGAGAGAGTCAGAGAGAAGGACAGATAGGGACAGACAGACAGGAAGGGAGAGAGATGAGAAGCATCAACTTTTCACTGCAGCATCTTAGTTGTTCGTTGATTGCTTGTTCATTGATTGCTTTCTCATATGTGCCTTGATGGGGAGGGGGAGCTACAGCAGAGCGAGTGACCCCTTGCTCAAGCCAGTGACCTTGGGCTTCAAGCCAGTGACCTTTGGGCTCAAGCCAGCAACCATGGGGTCATGTCTATGATCCCATGCTCAAGCCAGCAACCCCTCACTCAAGCTGATGAGCCCGTGCTCAAACCAACAACCTTGAGGTTTCAAACCTGGGTCCTCTGCATCCCAGTCAGACATTCTATCCACTGCACCACCACTTGGTCAGGTTATGTATTTTTTTCTTATTCCCAAAATCAGACATAATTTTTTTCCCCTAAACTACTATTATCATATGGTCACCACCTTAAGTATGTTCAAGTTCCATTAAAATATAAGCTTAATTTCATCACTTTTTTAAAACAACAAGTCTGCTACTAGTTAATAATGAACTCATTACTTTTTTATATTTTCATGATTTCTATGCTATAATTTTATTAACCAAGTCCATTATTCCTACTATTACATTAAACACTTGACAGCAATTATATTGATTAATTTAAGTATAGATAGGCTTTGCTGCTGAATTCAGAAGTTACTAAAAAAGTACTCTGCATGTTTCATCATTTGTTCGGAATATTTTTATATACTTTACATTGCCGAATCTCAAAATAAAAATATGAAAGAGGCTAAGTTTAATCACATCCCTCCCCACAGTTTATCATTCAAGTACAATGCCCTCAGATAATTATCTGTCTACCCACATACAGCAATAATGGAAAATGACATCCAGAAGTTGCAAAAATATTGAAACAGAAGACAAATGACAATAGCTGGTAACATGTGACTTCAAATTGCAATAAAGATCATAAATTATTAAACTGAAAAATATAAATCTTAGGAAATTAGAAAGATAACTGTTATTTGTGAAGGAAGAGTGTCTTTATGTAAATCTCTGCTGAGAACATTAGCACTTAATTTCAGGTAAGAAAACAAATGAGTTTCTCAAATGTTTATGGGTAAGGAAAAGTTATAGAAACAGAAACAGGTTTATTCACTTGAGTTATGTTAGCAAAATTAAGGACATTGGACAGATTGTACGTGACATATGATTATATGCATACAATATTAGACTTTGGGTGAAGTAAAACAATATACTTTTGAAATCTAGGGCGAATATATGTGTATATGAAAACAGGTATTCTTCATCGTACTGGAAAAGTACTTATCATATCTCATACATATTTTTCAGAGCTGGTGGCACTTGAATAAACAAAAATGGGAGGCCAAACTAGCTATCTCCTGCCTAGGTTAGACAATTATATAAGAATGGCAAGGGATTGAATAAATTTGGAAACTTATTGTGCAATAAAAAATTTAAGTGCATCTTTCATAATATTATGAATCAGTTCATCAGCTTTATGTAATACAGATTTTTAAGATAATTAACTTTCCATATATTTTGAGGCAACACAAAATACATAAGTTAAAAGACCTAACTAGGCCCTGGCCGGTTGGCTTAGCGGTAGAGCGTCAGCCTGGCATGCAGGGGACTCGGGTTCGATTCCCGGCCAGGACACATAGAAGAAGGGCCCATTTGCTTCTCCACCCCCCCCTTTCTCTCTGTCTCTCTCTTCCCCTCCCGCAGCCAAGGCTCTATTGGAGCAAAGATGGCCCGGGCGCTGGGAATGGCTCCTTGGCCTCTGCCCCAGGCGCTAGAGTGGCTCTGGTCGCTGGAGAGCAACGCCCCGGAGGGGCAGAGCATCGCCCCCTGGTGGGCAGAGCGTCGCCCCTGGTGGGCGTGCCGGGTGAATCCCGGTCGGGTGCATGCGGGAATCTGTCTGATTGTCTCTCCCCGGTTCCAGCTTCAGAAAAAACAAAACAAAAACCTAACTACATGTGGATAATTTTTAACCAAAGTTATTTAAGATTGATTATATTTTTACAGCTCCTTTTTCCTATTTCTTTTGGGGACTGGACTAATACTTAATTCAAAGTTATGTATTTGCCTTTTTAGTCTTTATTGTTTTGTGTTTTCATTATTAAAATAATTAGATTAAAATGCATCAGGTAATAAGATATATTAAGTACAGTATGCCTAAGGATATAATATTGAATATAGCCTCTACTATTACTATCAAAAGTGAATATTAAAATAACAAAGCTACTTTGGTAGATAGGTGGAAAAATGTCTAGTAAGCTTACTATAAAATGACATATAATTATATTGACCTCATAAGTTTTCTGTGGAGTATAGCTAATAAACTATTAAAAATGCTATTTAAAAATAAAGTTCTTCAAGACTATATTATAATCAGAATTATTATGGAAAACTGACAAAATAAATATTTCCTTTTATATTAAATTTTTTGAGATGATAGTGGTTAATAAAACTATATAGGTTTCAGGTGCACAATATTTTTTCTTGGCAAAATTAAGTCTAGCAGTGAAAAACATAGTTAATCTAACTACACATTACTTGGTTTTTCAAATAATTATCTTGTTTACTTGACAATAAGTGCCAGACTCTATTCTCTTCAAGAGGTTGGACATAAATAGAATTAATGTCAGAGTCTGAATCAACAAAAACAATTGCTATAATTATCATCATTTCACCATCATCACTGCAGTTGAAACAATTTGAATAATTGTGCAATAAAAATACCAGACATTTAGAATAACAAAAAGTTCTATGACTGAAAACATTCCACTGGCCTTAAAAATGTAATTAGCATGTTCCATTCCAATCTCAAGAGCCTTGTCAGCATCCTATTATGTCCATTAAACTGTAAGAGTAAGAAAGAGAAGATCATTAATCAAATTGGTATCATGCAGTAGTGGGTTTCAAATAATTTAACAACTGATTCTCTGCCCTAATGACCGTTTTAAGTATAAAAAACGATATACCGAAAGGTAGTTTATTATTTCATGCATTTAATACTTAAATAAGAACAATAAAAGAGGTACACAAAACTAGATTGTTATAAAAGTTTTAAAATATTAATAAAAACATTAAGTAATACCTGACAAAAAAAACCCAATAAAACTGTTATTTAAGATGTTTTCATATTGCTTCTTGATTGGCATCCTCACTTGCAATTATTTTCACCTATGGAGGAAATGAACTTTACTAGGGGCACTTAGAAAACACTGTTGCACAGATGAATGTTGAAGAAGAGTAAGGAATGTCAATTTGTGATTTCTACATTGGGCAGCTGCCCCCTTAGACAAAACCCTGTTTACAAGTGCCATTTTAACCATTGGTTCACCAAACGCAACAAAAAAATCAGTATTGGTTCTGCCAAACCAGTACAAACTGGCTGAATCCCACCACTGAAACCATGAATATGTATGTGTAAATGACCAAAGTATGATCCAGGAAATTCTGAATAAACAAGCAGGTAAGATTTAGATGACAAATGGTGGAGAAATCCCTAAAGCAATATTGAACATTTTGGACCTTTATAAATTAAAGACTACTTTAAAAAAGATGCTCCCCATAGCAGTTTGACCAATGGAGCACATCATGGTTCCCTTTAGAGACTCTGGCATCCTCTGCTGTGTTTTTCCACTTCAGACCCTGAGCCTCCTCTGGGGCTCCACTGGCTCTTCCTGCTGCTTCTGCTGTTTCTTCCATAAGTCCTGTGTTCCCAGTGTCACATAATTCCAGAACTGGGAGATGCATGTGTGCATGTGTGCATGCGTGTGTGTATGTTTGGGAGTCTATAGATGCAGATGCTTCCAGGCTAAAGTAATCACTACTATCAAATAACCCAGCACTTTTGCATGAATGGATCATGGTATGCAGTTGAAAGGTGATTACTCAGCAGTCTTTTGATTCTTAGTTCTCAAAAACCATTTGGGGATAGTCACTGGAACAAGATTCGTCCCAGACTATTAAAGGTGGCAAAAAGAAATGGATGACAGATTTCACAAGATACAGATATTCAAAAGACTTGAAACAAAAATAATTAAATTTTAGGATTATGATTATTTAAAATACATATTTTGAAAATTTTTCAAAAAAAAATTTTTTTTTTCATTTTTCTGAAGCTGGAAACAGGGAGAGACAGTCAGACAGACTCCCGCATGTGCCCGACCGGGATCCACCCGGCACGCCCACCATGGGGTGGCGCTCTGCCCACCAGGGGGTGATGCTCTGCCCATCCTGGGCATCGCCATGTTGCGACCAGAGCCACTCTAGCGCCTGAGGCAGAGGCCACAGAGCCATCCCCAGCGCCCGGGCCATCTTTGCTCCCATGGAACCTCGGCTGCGGGAGGGAAAGAGAGAGACAGAGAGGAAAGCGCGGCGGAGGGGTGGAGAAGCAAATGGGCGCTTCTCCTGTGTGCCCTGGCCGGGAATCGAACCCGGGTCCTCCGCACGCTAGGCCGACGCTCTACCGCTGAGCCAACCGGCCAGGGCCGAAAATTTTTCAAAAATTTAAGTCATTATGTTTTTTATTTAGCAGAGTATATGAATTTTCTACCTACCATATTTTTTGTTCCATAAGATGCGCCTGACCATAAGACGCACCTACGGTTTTAAGGAGGAAAATAAGAAAAAAAATATTCTGAATCAAATGGTCTGTTAAAATATTTAATAAAATATACCACAATAATATTTCAACAATGTAAACTCAACAGCAGTATTAACAGCCATTAGCACTGTTATTAACAAATGAGAAGAGTCGTTAACGTTCAAATGCTCTTCTAGTTTTCCGGGAACCTGCAGCAGCTAAAAAAAAAAAAAAAAAAAAAGAAGAAGAAGAACATTCATTCCATAAGATGCATGGCCATTTTCCCCTCCACTTTGGGGGGGGGGGGGTACAAAGTGCGTCTTATGGAGCAAAAACTACAGTATATCTTTAAGATAATCATGTCTGATACCTATAATTTTGTTTAATATAACTAAATATTGTTATGGCTAAATTTTAATGTTTGATTTATAGCCTGTAAAATCCATATTTGAGAACTAAAACTATAATATGAGGATGTGCCCTCAGACAAGATTTCCTTTTGCCAAGGTCAAAAAGCATCTCTTAATTCTGGAAATGAGTGGTATCAAAAGTGTGATAACTGTTTGGCAGGGATTCTGGAAACACCGACCATGTGGCAGCAATAGCAGAAGCAGCAGGAAGACGCAGAGGAGCCTTGGAGGAGGATCAGGGTCTGCAGTGAATAAATGCAGCAGAGGCTAGACTATCTAAGTGGAACCGTGGCGTGTTCCATTGGCCAAACTGCTATCTCTCTGCTAGCAGGTAACA